>NC_082658.1:1200000-2400000 GCF_028023285.1 Balaenoptera ricei | reverse complement strand
GTGCCATCTTCTTCCCCTTTTCTCGGAGTCTGACGGTTATTGGTTAGATGTTCCTCTTGCACTGAAGCATCCCTGTTTGCCGAGGTGAATGTGGGTCACCACGAAGGTGTGCTACTCCAGCGACTGTGGAGATGGAGTGGGATGTGTGGCTGCCCCAGGATGCACGGAAAGGTTACGTTGTGTGTGTGCGTCCCTTTCCCACCCGGTGAGAATCCTGTCATCCAGGGCTTGGCCCTATTTTTCCAATCCTAGTATGAATTCCCATTTCAAAGTTCAAATGAGCAAAGAAACACGAGTCCTCCTTTTTCCTTTTTCACTCCATCCTGTCCTGTCCTCCATCCTCCAGACATCCCTAACTGTCTGGAGTTATTTTAGGTCTTGCCCTCAAGTAACTTCCCCAGATAATGTCTCTTAGAAAGTAATTCGCGGCAGCCGCTGCCTACTCCGTATGAAACGCGAGGCGGGGTCGCCTTGTTCAGGTGTGGTTAACCGGTCAGTGAGCCTGACCATGGCTTTAGAGCCCAATTTGCCCCTTGAATTTGTCCACTCTGGGTTTAGATATCCTGGAAATTGGTTTTACCTCTGTAGCTGTTGGCTCCCGGGTGCTCTAGACTGCACAGTTTTCTCAGCTCTTATTTCTGTCAAACAATCCTGTCTGCTTTCTTCTTTAGGGGTGTATCGAACGCTTTGATTGGATAGTGGCACTCATTTCCCACCTCCAAAGTGTATTTATGGCATATATATGTAAATATGTGAAATATGTGTACTTAGTATACATATACATATATTTGCTTTTCTGTTATTGTGGAGAATAAGGGAGAGAGGGGAGTTTATTACTGGCCGTTTTAGGATAGCTAATCTAAAGTACTTCTCATACAATTATTATATTTTCACAAATTAATGAGTTCAAATGTATTTTTTAACCAAAAGTCAGAAAATAGAGTTATCGTGTTTTAATGGTAACATGTTAGCGTGCATTAAGTAGAATTATAAAGCTAACTCATCACAGCATAAGATTTGATAAACAGAAGATAGTATAATGGGTTCTCTTTCATGGGCGAATATTATTATTTTGATGCCCAAAGGCACATGCCTTTACATGATATTCTATAAATATTGATTTTCAATTGTGTATGTGGTTTATTTTTTTAAATTGTCATATATGTTCTTGCTTTATATGATGACCTTCTGTTGTTGATTTCATACTAGAATCAAATATTGAAGATTTTATACAGTCACTGAAGCATCAAAATATACTTTTGGAAGTAGATGACTTTGAAAATAGAAATGGTACTGATGACCCAGCTTACAACGGAGCTATCATAGTTTCTGGTAAAAAAAGGGTATGCTTGCTACTTACCTCTTGTTTTTGCTTTTATGAAAAATGTTAACGTGCTACATTTTAACTGTTTTAAAAACTGCAGAAAGTCAATCCAGCTAGTATACAGTGACTTGACTTAAAAACGTTTGGGGTTATTGAATAAACTGTGAAGTTTAAATAAGTTGTTGTAAAACATTTTTATCTTAAATTCTGAGTTAGATGATTTTTTTACATTTGAAACTACCTAAATGTCATTGCATTATTCATACTCAAAAAAATATTAGACCTTAAAAGTACCAACCCATATAATTATGAATTTAAGAAATCCTATTTAACGACTACCCAAGTGATATTTTTATATATTGAGAAAATACATTAAATACCATAATAGCCGGATGAAATCTCTGAGAGAAAAGTGTTCTCAGTTTATTATTTAATATGTTTCAATTTGGGTAAAAGAGTATAAGCAGTAGAGATCCTTTCACAGGAATAAAACTATTGAAAATACATCCCAATCTTGAGTAAAACTCCGAGTCTTACTTAAATTCCAGTGCAAAGCTGGGGGCCAAATTAAATGAAGCTACCTGTTTGTTTCTTGCTACAAGGGAAATAAAAACAGAAACAAAAGGCTTTGAAGATGTATCACTGAATTCAGTTCTACCTAAAGTAGGCACATCATAAAAGACATAATCTCTTTGTGCCAACTCTAGGAAACTACGTTGCTTGACATTTGCTTTACTTGTTACTTATCTGTGGTATTTCTTGCATGAACTCTTGGTAATATTGAACAATATTGAGCCTCTTGATCAATGCATGAACATTTTTATAAACATGAAGATCATAAATATTTTCTTATAAAGTGTGAAAACGCTTCACTGGCAGTGTAACCGTGAATATTTTATTAACCCCATGCATATCTCCCACCCAGAAAATCCGGATTCCTTTGCTTGCTCACTGTAAGCTTAGTGTGTACTTTTCAGGGCCACTTTTAAATCTTGTTAGATGAAATTTCCTCATAAGCAAAATGAGGAATTAGTAATACTAATAAAATTAGTAATACTAATAACTCCTAATATCAAATTATAAATAAATAATAAATTACTTATAAAATTATAAAATTAGTAATTTTATAATAATTTTAAACTATAATAACTTTATACTATAATATAATTTTATACTATAATATATTGTTAGTATAATTAGTATAATAATTAATAATTTGAAAATTACTAATAAATTAGTAATCCTAATAAAAATTCATATTGCCAGCTGTGCGATCCACTGTGCTAGGGCCTAATATACATTATCTCATTTAAACTGTTTAACAACCCATTTATTCTCGCCTTTCACAGAAGAGGAAGCTGAAGCTCAGAAAGGCCAGTTAACTTAAAGATGGCCACACAGCTAGAATGTGGCGTTGTTAAGCTCTTAAACACAAAACCTTTTTCTTTGTTCTTTAATGATTTAGGATTAACATTATTTTATCTGTCTTTGTTTATTTGAAGGATTATAGATTTTCAGTTGTATGCAATACCAAGAGACTGCACTGTTTTCCTACTCTTATGAATATTGTCAGCAATGGGTTACTTCGAATGCTTAATCATACACAGTATATTCGAACCGAGAGAAGCTCATTTCCTTTTGTAAGTATTGGATTTACTCATTTTCCCTCTTTAGCTGTTAAATATTCATAATGGATTGTTAATCCTAAAAATTATTGTGTCCTAACCTTTCAGACAGACTATACCTAACAAAATATGATTTTTTTCTTAAGTTATTATTAGAGAATTTGCATGGGGGAATATTGTTCAATATTCTGTCATAGTCTCCTAGGGAATCGTCTGAAAAAATACATACTCGATTGTGGAAGTGTATTGGAGAGAGTGAGAGAGAGAGAGAGAGTGTGTGTGTGTGTGTGTGTGTGTGTGTGTGTGTACAGTGAATTGGAAATCAGGAGCACTTGTAACCCGGCTTTAGAATCTTATAAATCCAGTGTAATTTGTTGGTGGACCCTTCACTGACTGAAATGAAGGAGAATTTGCCAGTTCTTGGGCTATCTGCCATCTGATTAATTCCTTTACTTACCCATCATTGCTCTGCATTGCGAGGGTGCCTGGTACCCACAGGCTAGCTTTCGGGATTCTTTGTCAGCTGGCTGTAGGCTGGACTTAGGCCACAGGGAGCAGTGATAGGCGCTGGGACAGCAGAAGCATCCCACACCCTGGGCTCCAATCACATCACCTCCTTCCTTCCTCTTTCTAACCCAGAAGGGACAGTGGCTTCTGGCTTCATCATCCTTGTTGCTTCCTCCACTCTTCCCACCCATGTAACCATTGCGTGGTTAACTTCTCTGTATTTTAAGTACAGAAGGTAGTTAAGATTCTCTGGTTAGACCCTGATTGATGCCCAAGAGGGATCTCTCCAAGCTGACTCCAAACTGTTCCACACCAGGAAGTTGGAAGAGCAGGAAACCCAATTAGAAATGGCGCCATCAGAAAGGGAAGCCCACATTGTGACAAAGAGGTTGAATTCACTTTGGGGCCTCCCTGCCTTAGTGGTGCTGGGAGTACATGCGAGAGCAGGTGGATGGGATATACTTGAGCTGCAGCCAGCACTGACCATGAGAGCGGGGATGGTGCCTGAAAGGAACGCTCCAGAAAGTGGGACCAGCTGGTAGTAGAAAGAGGTAGATGTTACCCCCTCTTGGTCCTTTAGTTTCCTCATTTTATTGCCTGTTTGTTCAGGATCAAAATGGACCGAGGCCCCATGGTTATTCTCTTAGGCACCCCCAAAGGCACACACCTTTCTTCTTTCAGCCATTCTTATAAAGACAGTGATGCATTTTCCCATCTGGTGAAAAATTAGAATTTGTAGATGCAGCCTCCAAAGCCTTAAGTAAAGTTTGAGAATTATTTTGAGACAGGCTACTGCACTGATCTCCTGTACTTAAATCCAAGAGGCAGCTCTGTACCCCACCTGAGCATAAACCCAGCCGCAGACAGACATTGATTTGGGGGTAGTGACTTGAAGTTCATCTCGTTGAGGATGTGCTTGGTGCAATGAGTTTTCCTTTTAAGCCTGTGCTTCAGAAGCATCCTCTCAGCTGCCAGTATCTTCACACCTTCATCACTAGGTTTGCTGAGAAAGACGTGTTGCTCAGGCCTGAATAATCTATTTCTCTTGGATCATAATTCCTGAATTATCATTTTTATAATTGTGATTAAAAAAAAACCCACATAACATAAAACTTACCATCTAGTCATTTTTACGGGTGCACTTCAGAAGTGTTAAGTGTATTCACATTGTTGTGAATCAGATCTCCAGAACTTTTCTATCTTGCAGAATTAACACTCTATACCCATTAAACAAGAAATCCCCATTACCCCCTCCTCATGGCCCCTGGCAACCACCACTCTACTTGCTGTTTCTGTGGATTTGACTCATACAAGTAGGATCACATACTAGCATTTGTCTTTTTGTGACTGGCTTATTTCCCATTTCCCTTATGTCCCCACAGTTCATCCGTGTTGCAGTGTGTGACAAGATTTCCTTCCTTTTAAGGGTTAATAATATGCATATCACATTTTGTTTATCCATTTTTCTGTCCATGGACATGTGGTTGCTCCCATCTCTTGGCTTTTGTGAATAGTACTGCTGTGAACACGTGTGTGCGGGTATCTCTCTGAGACCCTGCTTTCATTTCTTTTGGATATACACCCTGAAATGGGTCCTGAGTTATTTTTCACTTCTCTTTTTTCCTAGGCGTTGAAGCCTCACGTTAAATGATCAGAAACTATTTTCCCTCCCACCTCCATGTGCAGAGGTTGATAAACTCGATGTACACTTTTTTTTTCTACTTTGTACTTTAATGTTATTTTTTTTGTAGTTGATTTACAGTGTTGTGCCAATCTCTGTTGTTAGATGTTCGCTTTTGATTTTTCAGTATTTCAAAAAGCACGTACTTTTATGATGATCAGTATTTCATTTTTTTTATATTTGTTTATTTTTTTAATTTATTTATTTTTGGCTGTGTTGGGTCTTTGTTGCTGCACGCGGGCTTTCTCTAGTTGCGGCGAGTGGGGGCTACTCTTCGTTGCGGCGCGCGGGCTTCTCATTGTGGTGGCTTCTCCTTGCAGAGCACGGGTTCTAGGCACACGGGCTCAGTAGTTGTGGCTCGCGGGCTCTAGAGCACAGGCTCGGTAGTTGTGGCACATGGGCTTAGTTGCTCCGCGGCATGTGGGATCTTCCCGGACCAGGGATCGAACCCGTGTCCCCTGCATTGGCAGGCGGATTCTTAACCACTGCGCCACCAGGGAAGTCCCTTTCTTCATTTTTAAAAATATTCACTGGTTTAAAGTGCTGTAATGTATTGGATATCTTTAATTAATTAATTACTTTTGTGGTTTATTGATTTATAACATTATATAAGTCTTATGAGTATGACATTATATTTTCACCTCTGTGTACCCTACAAAGTAAAGAGTACCTTTTATACTTGCAGAATTATGCACTGTTCTGGACTGGGTTGCCAGAAGGGTCCTTTTTCTTATTTTTCGTCGTGTGCAGCATTTCTCCTTACATCGCCATGAACAGTGTCAGCGATTACAAAGTAAGAAACGAGGGAAAAAAGAAAAGAAACTCGGGGACTTCAGTAGTTGTATTTTAAATGCTATGTGTTGTCTCACAGGAAAACCTTTTAACATATGTTTAAATTAGATAATGTACTTAAACATTATTTCTATCAAGTCAGAAATTTTTCTTCTAAAAACACAAAGTACTTTTTTACTTCAAAATGACAGGAAAAGTGCAATAATCTGGTAGGGACTCAAATTAATCTAAACCTTTAAAGGGGAATATTACAAAACTTTCAACTACATTATTTCCTAACTACAAGGAAGAAATCATCTATGTCGTAATTGAGGACCAAAGTTAAGACTTGAAGCCACTTTCTACCGTGGAGAATACAGTTTTTTGGTTGTATTTGTATTTGGTCATGCTCATTAACCAGGCAAAACAGTTACATCGAATTCAGATAAGTCATCTCTTACAATTCTGAGTCATTAACTCTCCCCGAGCATGTCTGGATAATGAAGAACTTGCTGTTCTTCAGATTACAAAATACCATTTCTTTTGAAGGAGACTTATGCCTTGATCATTAGGAGGTCTACTGCTCTATTTGTTCTTCATGAGCTGAAGTGGTTTTGTGACTCAAATCTATCAAATAAAATAATACTCAGTTTCAAAATGCCCACCTTGATGGAATTGGCTCTTTAGACCTCAGCTTCCTAAACAACGTGCACAGAATTAAAATTATTAAAACTTAAAAATATTAGATTTTTAAAAATAGGTTTTAAAATATTATATTAACAATTTTTAAGTATTCGAATATTAGATTATATTTATCTTTGCAAATCTTCCGATGTGTTTGCTTTGGATTTGGATTTCAACTGAATCTATGTATACGCTGTGTTTTTCCATTAGAAGAGAACTAAGTCCCAGCTGTGGATTTCAGGACTCTTCCCTTCTGCTTACTGGTGTGGTCAGGCCCTGGTGGACGTTAACCTCTACAATTTCATTCTCCTTTCAATGTATTCAGTTTTCTACGCAGCAAACATGGTGCACATTCATCTCACAAGTCGAGCTGTGCTTGCTTTGGTGAGTAGTACATGACATAGACGGTGTCTTATACGGGAACTCATAATAAATTTTAATATTGGTGCAATTTCATATAAGCATGAGGTTTTCAGTTTTATTTTGTCATACACCCAAACAAAAACCATGCAAAGTGCATGTGTAATGAGAAAAATAAAAATTTCTGTAACCTTGCCCTCAGTTTAGATTTCATTTTTTGACTTTGATATTTATTTGTATTATCTTCAGGCTGTCATTACGCTTGGTTACGCAGTTTCTCTTGTCTTCCTGACATACGTGGTATCATTTATTTTTCGGAAGAGGAGAAAAAATAGTGGCCTTTGGTCATTTTGCTTCTATATGGTAAGTATTTGCACAGAGTTCTTTTTTAAACTTTTAATGTTACGTTAACTATAGTCACGTTTACCTTGAGCGATGGGGAAAATTAATACCTTAAAATTACACCCTAGAAAGGGGAGGGGATGTAACATGTTACGGAGTCAAAGATGTTCCCGGAGAATTCATGTACAGCCTTGACTAGAATTGATGGAGAACCTTGCAGAGGACCTGATGCCCCAGATGCTATCACTGAGTTACTGGATCCTTCAGAGCACAGGGCTTCCTGGCAACACTAGAACCAAAACTGGCTTTATAGCGTTTGACAGTACAATCCATTTCTGCAGTCTTCACGAAGGTCTCTCTTAAACTCAGACTCTAATAATTTCGGAGATCAAAGAGGTTTTTATACCTCTGCCAGAGGAAGTATTTGTAAATATAAATGAAAGATTACTGAAAGTCCAAGATTACTCAAAACTTGGATGGAAATGTTTACCAAGACTCGGGAGATGCCTAATCTCAGCATTTCTGGTGCTTTTTAGCTGAAATCCCCAGCTGGTGGTTAAATGTCTGTCTTGTAAACACAGCTCCCAACTCTTGGGAGTGGGAGTCCTGAAATCATGAGAGGAACCCAACCAAAGCCCATCTGCTAAGAAAATAGGTATGACATCATCCATCGATTTCTATAAGAAATTAGCCTTGGACTGTTCTGGTCAGCAGTTAGCTGTTGACTTATCCCTTCTCAGTGGACAGTATTCTGATTTGGTGTCTCTAGATTGTATTTCTTGGTATTCAGCAGGTAGTGCCTATAGAGATACCTTACTTGGAAGACTGGCTTTGAGGCAATCATGAAGATTTGGTGCACCCAAAGTCTTTGTATTCATGCTTTGCATTGGGAATTTTTTTTGTTCAGTCAACAGACTTAATGCTTTTGCCTAATGTAAACCCAGATACTGGGTAAGCAGAACAGATATCAGTCTGACTAATAGTTGATTTCTTTTCAGTCCGTACTCTTGAATATGTCCAGAAAAGGTGGACGAAGAATTCGTGTCCACACTTTGTGTATTCTAGTAGTTTCAACTCTGAACAAAGTCTCTTTTGGAGCCGATGTTCAAGCAGTGTCAGTGTTATTGGCCAGTACAGCTGTTGACAGGTCTGTTACTGTCAGGATGAGTGAGGGATGAAATATCCTAGTGAGTGACCTCAGAGACACTCTTTGAGCGTATTGGTCTTCAGTCCTAAGTCATCAGTAGCCTGGAGTCATGGTTCCTTTTTCTCTACTCTTTGTTTGGGCTCTCCTTAAACAGAAACCACTCCGGGCTGAGATAAATGGGTGTCTAGATTAATGCCTTTTTGCTATGTGTCAAGCGAGAAGTCAGCCCTTGGTTTACCATACACTCACCATTCATCCTGGTTTGTACAGATGTGACAGTTTCTCAGATGAGGGCACACTCAACATCACCAGTAGAACCACACCTTCCTTACCCCTTTATCCTTCAGCTTTCAATGGAGAAGCAGAGTAGGGGTGGAGCTTTTCTTATGAATGCAGGCTCCGGAGGGATGTTTGGGTTGGAAAAAATGGGAAAGAATTTTCTCAGCCAGGTTTCAAAGTGCATCACCTCCAACAGGATATGACAGACCTTCCAGAACTTGATACACCAGAGTCTGCCAGAGCAGTAGCTTTCATCTCTTGGCTTAGAGAGCAGAGACCATTTTTTCCCTAATTCTTTACATAATAAGGGATGAAAGACTAATGAGGGCAAAGTTCCTTCAATTCATGGTAGAAGGCAGAATCAAATCTGCGTTATCTTATCGTGAATTCCTCCTGTGTAATTCCTCAGCTTCCAGTGAATAAATGAACAAACGAAGAAATTTGACTTTGTTATTTCTAAGGAAAGTCATGATAATACAGACATCTTTTCTATTAGGTTTGTGGATTAATGTGATGATTAAGATCTTCTTACTGTGACATGAGCAAGCTTTAGCAGATAAAGGACCACGGCAGAGGAGTGAACATTTGACTCTCAAAAACCCTCTCTTTCAAATCGAAATATATCTACAGATGATTGGATACCTTTTTTCCTTTGCTGCTAATTATTTTTGAATTATTATGGATTAAAATAAGACAAAGCAGTATTGCAAAACCAAAGTAAATTTTGTAAAATAAAAATTTCTTTGTTCAAAATGTAAAAAACACACCATAGTATTACAGTATAATACTTATTTATGTTTTCTGATTATTTTCCCTTTTCCTGTCTCATCTTTGTCTACTCCAGCATACTTGCCCATTTCATTTTTATAGCATTGAAGAGAAGCTACATAGTCATGGAATATTGAAGTGTCAGATTTGAAGAAAAGTCAAGATTTTCTAGTATAATTCACCTCATTTGATGGAGGGGAAAAAGTTAAGAAACCTGTTTAAAGTCACACAAAAATTAGTGACAGACTCAGGAATAAAATTGAGGTCCAGGAAGTCTATTTGGTCATTTTAGCTTTCACCTTAATCTCCAGATGTTTCATCTAAAGATTTTCTGTTGGAAGCTGAAGGTCATATATATTCTCATTAACAAAAGCTCCTCCCTTCCCTTCTCCCTTTGAAAGGGGTGTATCTGCATATGGAAAAATTCTCGTGCATTTGATGAGAACACCTACATCTTAAGTATTTTCTCAAATATCAATGGACTGAGTATGTATGACGTGTAATATATTTCAACTTGCCTTGTAGACTGCAGTCATCACATTTGGCATCATTATAATAAATCAATTCGACTTCCGTGTCTTGATGGTTTGCATGGTATTAGTTCCCTCAATGACCTTGGGTGGATTTATAGGTTTTTTGGAAGAGGTAAGAAATGTTACCGTGTCATTAATTTTGAATGTGCAGCCTATTGAAGTGCTTTGCCTAAATCTGTAAAGACAGAAAAGAGGCTAGTGTTTTCCTGGGGCTGAGGTGGGAATGGGGGGCGATATCTCTTTGGGGTGATAGAAATGTTCTTAAGTTGAATTGTGGTGACGCTCTCACAACTCTGTAAATTTACTAAAAATCCTTGAATCGTACACTTAAAATGAGTGAATTTTATGGCATGAAAATTTAACCTCAACAGCGCTATTTAAAAAGCCTTTTATTTTTTGTCTTTGCAGAGAGTCCACAAATACCAAATAAAATATCAAGACCCAAACTATGACCTGAATGCAACTGATCTTCTAGTATGCCTAATAGTAAGAAGGTTTTTCTATCTCATCGCCTACTTTTTGGATAGTTATCATTTACTGTAATAACTCCTTGTTCTTGTCTGAAGTGTGCCAACTTTGAAAGTGTTTTTAAGAAAGTCAGATAAAGCAATTACATTCAGACACGATTCTAAATCCTAGTTATTTTTATATGCCTGAATGGACTGCGTAAGTCCAGAATTCAGTATAAAATTAGTTTTTCATGGTTATTTATCCTGTCTACTGCCCCCTCCAAATTTGAGAGAGCTTGTAAAAGAACACATACACTATAACTTAAATCCTTTGCATTAGAGATAAAAAAGCAAGTCAAAAAAAGAATGAAAGGGAAAAATGATTATACTAGTATGTTTAGGCTGAAGAAAACTACTGTCTTTGCATATGTGTGAGTACTTTTCTAGGCATAGAGCAAAAATAAAAGTCCTTGCCCTCATGGGGCTTAAATTCTGGTGGAAGGAGACAGGTAATAAACTAAATAAATAACACATGCTGGGTAAGATGGGTGCTCAGGAAAGGATGAACTTTGAAAATAAAGACCTGAAAGAGGCAAGGAAGCAAGCTGCAGAGATATCACGGGAGGAGCGTTCCCATAGGAGGGGAGAGGGTGACCCTGGCTTGTTTCAGGGTCAGCCAGGAGGCCAGTGTGGTTGGGGCAGAGTAACCACGGGGGAGAGTGGTACAAGAGAAGGTCACAGACGTAGCAGAGACAAGTGCGGGGCGGACAGAGGAGTTACACAGAGATTCTGGGTCACGTTAAGAACCTTGAGTTTACTTTTCATAATCAAGGAGTCATCGGAGGGTTTCAAGTGAAGCGATGTGCTGTGACATGGTTTAAAAGAACAGCTGTAGTTACTGTGTTGAGAATAGATGTTTGGGGCAAGGGAAGAAGAGGGAGACCCAGTAGCAAGGGGCTGTAATATCAATATTGAGCCATCACAGCGACCTGGGCCGGGGCAGGAGCAGCGCCAGGAGGGGTGAGGGGCCCTTGGGTTCCGGATAATTTTGAAATTAGGAGCAGATTACCTTTGCTAACGGACTGGATGTAGGCTGTATAAGAAGAAAGAAGGCCGGTTCCACCAAGCTGGATTGTTACTGTATAACTGGAATCCTCCCCTGATTTTTAAGAATGATTCACATCTATTTTATCCAAAGACTGAAAGACCACAGATTTGATTCGAATGTTTCAATAATGTTTGTGAACTTATGCCTCAATGTAACAGTGTTTCTCTGCTCCTAGCCTTACTTTCAGGCTTTGCTTTTCGTTTTTGTTCTACGATGCTTGGAAATAAAGTGTGGAAAGAAAATAATGCAAAAGGATCCTGTTTTCAGGTTGGCATAAAACTTACTTTCATACTTAATACCGTATTTTCATATTCCTAGATAGTGGCTGCACCACTGCCCTCAAATTACTGATCTATATTGACAATTTATATTGACTGTAAACAGCATGATGATTTTCATGATGGTCAGTGGATTTCTGGCTGAACTGCCAGGAAATAGGAAACCCAGGCAGAGTTCTGCCACTAATGAGCTGAAGGGAGCTTTCAGCCTCTCAAAAATCTAATGAGTACTCAAATATGCCATCCTCGCATTCAAGAGGATAGCACATGCTTGACCAGAAGAGATGGGATGGAGTTGGTTTAGCAGCATAGCTCAGAGTGCTTCACCACTGGAGGGAATCCAGGTAAAAGGTACTAGGCAGATACTGGGTGTGAGTAACGTGGGCTCACATTCTACAGAGAAAATGCAGGTGCCCTGACTTTTAAGGAAGCAGCAGGACTTGCTGACAAATTTGAAAGGGTCAAAGATGCTTATTAGGAGAATGGCAGCAACACTGAGAAAGGGATTTGGCTGCGGGGACGGACCTTCTTGGCAAAAGCAGAAGCCATATTCACAGAGCCATCATCATGACCAGTGTATTGAAAGAAAGGTCCATGGTGAAATCACCGAGAAGCTGATTTTTGATGCATCTTTGACACCTAGAAAAATCACATGTTGTGTATTTCATTTTCTCTGCAGAATTTCCCCTAAAAGTAGAGATGGTCGTCCAAATCCAGAAGAACCTGTAGAGGAAGATGAAGATGTTCAGGCAGAAAGAATAAGAACGGCAACTGCCCTAACCATTTCCACAGAGGAGGTAGAAAAGCAAGCGACAGAATGGGTGTTAGCGGAGCTCTTCGAGGGCGGTCAAGAATGGGGGTTGATAATGCTGGGTTTCGTTTAGAAAGTTTGCAGTTTGGTGCATTCAAGTAATTCTTAAACATGCAGGCGCCTCTTTTGAGGGTCCTGGATGCTCAGAGAACACAAATCACAGTGGTTTTATTTTTCTGAGAAAAATGGGCTTGGATATGTAGAGCTATAATTTCAAAACCAAAATTTTCATGAGTTGAAGAATTTATGTGACATTTGTTATAAAATGCCAGGTAGAGACTAAGATTTTAAGGGTTACTCTTCGGTTCGATTTTGATGTGGTGGTGTTTCTGTGAGCTCGGATACTTCTGCTCCGGGAAGGCAAAGAGGCGGCATGAAGCTATGCTGTTATTTAGAAGCTAAGCTATGAAGCTATGCTGTTGACTCCGTCCATTGAGAAGCGAGAAGTATTGTCGGTGTCCATGAATGCAAGTTACGTTCGAAACAAGCAATATGGATGACAGGCAACTCAAAATGTGGTTTGGTTCATGACGTAGGGCAGGAGAGGTTCCAGCAGGGGGAACACAGAAACGTAAAGTCTCTGGAGTTTAAGAGGAAAATCACGCTGTCGTCTATTCCAGAAACCAGTCATAATTGCTAGCTGTCTACACAAAGAATATGCAGGCCAGAAGAAAAGGTGCTTTTCAAGGAGGAAGAAGAAAATAGCAGCAAGAAATGTCTCCTTCTGTGTTAAAAAAGGTTTGGAAGAGTCACTTTTTAAATTCGCCATTATTTTGAGAAAGGCCCACTGAGCATCTAGGTTACAGGCACCGTTGTACTTGCTGAAGCATTCATTCATTCATTCATTCAACATATATGGTTTGAGTGTGCCAGGGGCTCTTTTAGGATCTGGAAATATAATTATGAAACAAACAGGCAAGTTCCTGACCTCATGGATTTTACATCCTCAGGGGGGTCGATAAACAAAAATGACTTATCAAGAGAAGTTTCAGATGTCATGCTGGCAAGTTCTGTGTGGAGCATTCAAGTATGCGAAATGACGGGAGTGACTTGGGCTGCATCCACTTAGGGTTAGGGGAGACGTTTCTTGAGCAGAGACATTTAAGCCAAGATCTAGGTGATAACGAGGTGCCAGCTACGTGAGCATGAAGAGATAAGAGAACCTCAGGCGGAGGAGACAGCAAGGGCAGGGACTCAGACACAGGCCCGCCTTTGGAGTGGTTAAGGCACAAACGGAGGTCAGCGGATGCCCCCGTGAACAGAAGGGGTGCAGTCAAAGAGGTGAGCAGGGCCCGATGAGGTGCAGCTTTGTGAAAAACAGCAGAGTTTAGACTTTATACCAAGTTAGTGGAATGCCACCAGAGGGTTTTTAGAGGCTTTTTGCCACCATTTAATTGGTACTTTGAAAAATATTACACCCTGGTTCTTGTTTGTTCATGAATTTGGGTGGTGGACAAGTCAAGAGGCTTTCATACCAGTTCAGATGAAAGATGATAGTGACACAGACACAAGTGGTGGAATTTGGGATGGAGAAAATGTCCCCGACTTCCCAAGTTTAGGAATGCATTTAGGTACTCAGCACATCAGCCATCTGCTATAAAAAAATATCTGGGCACGTTTTTTTCGCTGAAAACGTAATCTGAAAAAAAAAAAAAAAAAAGACCTATGTATTGATAGCAAATATCAATCACTAAGCTTTTTCAAAAATGTTTTATATAATTATAGGGGTTAAAGAACATGTTTTGGTGACATGGATTACATATACATTATAAATTTCAAAGTGGTACTGAGGGATGCACATATATCTCAGAAACTTATTGAAGAAACATGTTTATGTTATTCTTTTACTTCCAATATTGATAATGGGTAATTCTCTTTCAGGTGAAATTTTGGGATTGCTAGGACCTAATGGCGCTGGTAAAAGCTCATCTATTAGAATGATATCTGGGGTCATGAAGCCAACAGCTGGAGAGGTAGTGAAAATGAAGAAATGGTTTCCATTCCCAAAATAGACATGTTATAATATATATGGGTTATATCCTTGTAAGAGTGTACTTTTAGTAGTTTAAATAGTTTTTTATAATAAACATATGAAGTAATTTCTGTAATATTTCTCAAAAAATTTGGGTGATTTTTAGCTACAAGTCAGTTTCTTGAGTAATCATGTGATTGGAGAAAAGCTTGCACGTTTCTAAAACCAGTTCACTTTCTTAGGTGGAACTGACCGGATACGGTTCGGTTTTGGGTCATCAGGGGGATGGCAGCGTCCGGTTCCTGGGCTACTGTCCCCAGGAGAACGTGCTGTGGCCCATCCTGACAGCGCGCGAACATCTGGAGGTGTTCGCCGCGGTGAAAGGGCTGCGTAAAGCGGACGCCAGCGTTGCCATTTCACGGTACTGTGCGGTCATGAGGTTCCTCTGTGCCGAGATGCAGGGAGGCTGTACCATCACGAATAAAGAGTGGAGAGTAGGAGTGACGTCTGCACCTTTCAGGGAGCGTCAGGGGTAGAGCAGGGATGGAGGACAGGGTCTTGTTTCCTGCATCCCTGACCGAGGGATCTTTAAAAAAAAATAATTCCATAGAATAATTGTCAATGTCAAATGATACCATATGATATCACTTATATGTGGAATCTATCAATAAAATACGACATAAATGAACTTATCCATGAAACAGAAACAGACTCACAGACGTAGAAAACAGACTGGTGGTTGCCAAGGGGGAGGGGCGAGGGGGGAGGGATGGAGTGGGAGTTTGGGGTTAGCAGATGCAAACTATTATATACAGGATGGATGAACAACAAGGACCTACCGTACAGCACAGGGAACTGTATTCAATGTCCTGTGATAAACCATAATGGAAAAGAATCTGAAAAAGAATGGATATATGTATATGAACGGAATCACTTTGCTGTACAGCAGAAATTAATACATTGCAAATCAACTATACTTCAATAAAATACATTTTTAAAATGTTAAATGAGTGAATAATCATGAATAATCATCTATTTCAGTTAGAATTCTAGTTAGTTTCAAAATTTTTTTATGAGATGAAAATCTCTCATGCTCAAAATAAACTTTTTTCTTTGATCATCAGTTTTGAGAATAATAGTGCCAAGGAGGGAACTCCAGTGCTGTAACCCTTGCATGTGATTTGCCTTTCCCCAGATGCTCTTGATCTCATAGTCTCATCCTGTTTCCCATCAGATTGGCGGACGCCTTCAAACTGCACGAACAGCTGAATGTTCCAGTGCAGAAATTAACAGCAGGAGCTACTAGAAAGGTCTGTGCGGTGCGGGATGCTATTCTGAGAGCTGATGGGCTGGTGGCAGCAAATAGCGGCGTTTCTCTGCATTTCAGTTGTGTTTTGTGCTGAGTATCCTGGGAGATCCGCCTGTCCTGCTTCTGGATGAACCGTCTACAGGCTTGGA
Organism: Balaenoptera ricei; assembly: GCF_028023285.1. Lineage (NCBI taxonomy): Eukaryota > Metazoa > Chordata > Mammalia > Artiodactyla > Balaenopteridae > Balaenoptera > Balaenoptera ricei. Next base: position 2,383,903 of record NC_082658.1, on the reverse strand, counting down.
TCCAACAGAGCAGCAGCACATGTGGTGAGAAGTTATGACCCTCAGAGCCAGGAGGACAAACCTTATGTACAAGTAGCATTTTAAACTGATCTTGGAAAAGCGAATCCACTGGTTCCTAATTGAGTGGAAACAATCCATGTTATTAGGAAAACAAATATTTAACAGGTAGACTCTCTAATAGTGCTTTATACGCATGTGGTATTCACATGGGAAAAAAAAAAAAACACCTCTCGGTATTTTGTTGAAGTTTTAGGTCTTGCAATTTGGAATGTATTTTAATTTTGCCAATTATTGAGACGTCTATAACAGTTGCCTTAGAAACTATTAACTTGCTGATATCTTTTCCTCATTTCCTTTTTTCCCGGCTTTCACTAAATCTGTCAAATTTGTTGACCCAGGTTTTCTTAGTTTTTAAATTCTTTTTACTTTCCTATGTAGGACTTTCTATTTGGAATTATAAAATTCTCCAGTCCACTTTCATATTTGTGACCATCCAATATTTTCCCAACTTTTTTTTAAATCAAATTTTATTTCTTTATTTATTTAATCTTTTTGGCCGCGCTACACGGCATGCGGGATCTTAGTTCCCCGGCCAGGGATTGAACCCGTGCCCCCTGCGGTGGAGGCACGGAGCCATAACCACTGGACCACCAGGGAAGTCCCTCCCAACTTTTTAAAAGAACTTTGTTATGGAAATTTTATACAAATGGATAGAGAATTATTTATGAATCTATTAAACCAAGAGTTATTTGTATAAGGCCAATCTTCCTTCATCTTTACCCTCTGCCCCTTCTTTTCCCTACTCTCCCGTTATTTTGAAGCAAATACTAGGCAGTGTATCCTTCATGTATAAGCAGTTCAGTTAGCTTCTCCAAAAGAAATGGAGTTTTTTTTTATTAACTTAACCAGAATACCATTAGCACACCTAAAAATATTTTAAAACTTTTATCAAAACCTTCTTAGTATTCACATGTCCCTGTTTCTTTTTTAATTAGGATTTAAATATGATCCATAAATTGTATTTCATCTATAAAACTTCCCTTCTATCTCTTTTTTCCTACACTTTTTTAAAAAAATGGTGTTAATATTGGGGCTCCTTCAGGCAGACGATCCAGGCAGCCATTAAGAACACGGAGAGGGGCGCCCTCCTGACCACCCACTACCTGGCCGAGGCCGAGGCCGTGTGTGACCGTGTGGCCGTGATGGTGTCCGGAAGGCTGAGGTGGGTGTCTTTCCAGAGCCTGCACTTGACTTTCAGAACGAGATTTGCTATGAAAACGGCAAAAATCCCTGTGATCCGCTGGAGCCCTTCCTTTCCTCCACCTCAGGGACCCCCTTTCCCTACATTTGAAATTTAAGAATAACATGAAAAAATTTCAGGGGCAAGATTTTTTCCAGCATGTTTTCCTTTTTGCTCACAGATGCATCGGTTCCATCCAACACCTGAAAAACAACCTTGGCAAGGAGTACATCCTCGAACTAACAGTGAAGGAAACTTCTCAAGTGCCATTGGTCCACACCGAGGTTCTGAAGCTTTTCCCGCACGCTGCACAGCAGGAGAGGTGAAAGGAGCTTTTGATTGTGGACGAACGTGTTGGCTTTTCCCATCAGTGGTTTTTTTTCCTGCTCTGTGAGAAGTTCAGGGCTACTTGACTTCACAATCAAGTGAGGGACCTCAAAAATGGATTTAAGTCTTCCAGATTATGATATTTGGGAGCTACGCAGAAAGCTGTGCCCCCTAGGGAGACTTGGGGACACCCAGCCTGGGCCTCCTCGGCCATCCAAGGCTGGTCCCCAGCTCTGCAGGGGAACTTGCGAAAAACGGGGGAAGGGATTTCTGATGACTTGGAGCTACACAAGACTGCAGCGGGGCCCATGACACCTTCCTTAGGCTTCTCTAAAAGATGTAAATAGTTACAATTTTAAAGACGCAACTGTTTAGGATGAACCATCCTCATAGGAAAGAAACAGCAATTGAGACCATCAAAGAATGTCCCTTTCATGGAGTTTTCATGCCTCAAAATGTAGAATAGAAAGGCATATGTGTGTGAGCACATAGGAATATGGGTGTTGTTTTTTCAAGGGGAGGGCAGGGGCGTGGAGCAGGAACTGAGTCTGAAACTCCTTGGAGGGATAAGCACAGCAAAAAAGCAGGGCGTAACAGTGGCTGTTTGCCTTTTGGCACAGTTCAAATGTAATGGAATTATCTAAGGGATACGCCAGGGCACGTAATTCAGTCCTATTCCCAGACCCTCAGGGTCACAAATCCAAGAAGCGGTTTTGATGAATAGATGGAAAGGTCATGAGAGGGGGTGCTGGGCTGAAGAGGGCCCGACCGGGAGGTCTGGCAGCTTTAGGGCTGCCTGGGAGCATGGGGCCTGAGGTCATACAGCCAGGAGTAGCACAAGGAAACGATGGCAAAAATCAGTTCCGGCTCGTCCTCTCCTTTGAGGCGTCAACTACAAATTGGCACTTGCCATCTGCCTCTACAAGGGTTAAATCATGAACTGCTGCAGCTGCTGACTTTCAGCACCCCCTGAAAGGAATTCAGGGTGGAGATCAGGAATGAGGTGCTCTGTGCTCTGGGAAAAACTGGCAGAACAGGTCTTGAGATAGAAATTTTCAGAAGGTTTTATGAGCCCAATTCTTGTATCTCCTCCTATCTAGAAAAGCACTAAAATCCTTCATGGTGACGTCTGCTCCTCGTGACTAGCAGAAACCTGCAAAAAGTATGTGCTTGATTGCATGTACTCCCCTTCACCAAAATCACATACATACTGACCTTACCCCCTGCCTCTTTGGAGCAGTTTCTCAGAGCTCTCTGAAATACTGTCTCCCAGGCTAGAGTCCTCATGTTGCCCCAAATAAAACTTAACTCACAGCTTTCACGTTGTGCATTTTTAAGTCAGCAGATGTCAGGAAAGTTTTGTTTAGAGGGATTTGAATCCCTACACTATTATGACTCTCAGTCTCAACTTTGTATCTTTCCTTCACTTTCTGGTGACAAGGATGAAATATTAAGTTGGGATTCGTTCCAACCTAATTTGAACTAACCAAAGGGATTCGTTCAGAATATCTGTGTTCCACAAGAAAAAGGTTTGCATAGACTAAGCATAAAAGTAATTATACTGGATCATTTCCAACCACCAGCCACCAAAGCCACTGTAAGAAATGTCCATTGATAAATTATCTGTTTCAGATTGAAGCCATACATTAATTTGCATTAATTTTATTTTTAAAAGGAAATTGCTGTTAATGTCAACATTTATTTTGATGGTCATTTTTTTCCCTTGAAACTCAAGGTCAAGTATGACATTTTTCTATTTCTAGGTATTCCTCCTTCTTGGCCTATAAACTGCCCACGGAGGATGTTCGCCCTCTGTCTCAGGCCTTTCACAAATTAGAAGCAGGTAAGAATGACCGTTTTTAAATAAAACTTCTGAAGAATTAATCAAAACTTAGATAATATTTTTGGATTTAACTTTATTTTTTTCATTTTTTAATTGAGGTACAGTTGATTTACAATATTATGTTAGTTTTAGGTGTACAACATAGTGATTCAAAATTTTTATAGATTATACTCCATTTAAAGTTATTATAAACTGTTGGCTATATTCCCTGTTCTGTACGATAGATCCTTGCAGCTTATTTATTTTATACATAGTAGTTTGTACCTCTAATCCCCTACCTTTATCATGCCTCCACCCCCCTTCCCTCTCCTGACCGGTAACCACTAGATTGTTCTCTAGATCTGTGAGTCTATTTGTGAAATGTTTCGTTATGTTCATTTGTTGTATTTTTCAGATTCCACACATAAGTGATAACATACAGTATTTGTCTTTGACTTACTTTACTAAGAATAATGCCCTCCAGGTCCATCCATGTTGTTGCAAATGGCAAAATTTCTTTTCTTTTTTTTTTTCCTGTGGCCGAGTAGTATTCCATTCTGTATAGATATGTACCACATCTTCTTTATCCATTCGTCTACAGATGGACACTTAGTTGCTTCCATATCTTGGCTACTGTAAGTAATGCTGTTATGAACATTGGGGTGCATGGATCTTTTCGAATCACTGTTTTTGTTTTCTTTGGATATATGCCCAGGAGTGGGATTGCTGGATCATATGGTAGCTCTAGTTTTAGTTTTTTGAGGAACCTCCATACTGTTCTCCATAGTGGCTGCACCAATTTGTATTCCCACCAACAGTGCAAGAGGGTTCCCTTTTCTCCACACCCTCTCCAGCATTTGTTATTTGTGGTCTTTTTGATGATACCCATTCTGACAAGTGTGAGGTGATATCTCATTGTGGTTCTGATTTGCATTTCTCTGATGATTAGTGATGTTGAGTATCTTTTCATGTTCCTTTGACCATCTGTATGTCTACTTTGGAAGAATATCTATTCAGGTCTTCTGCCTATTTTTTAATCAAGCTGTTTGTTTGGGTTTTTTTGGTTTTATATGAGCTGTTTATATATTTTAGATTTTAACCCCTTTTCAGTCATATCAAAAAGACCCCAAATAGCCAAAGCAATCTTGAGAAAGAAAAATGGAGCTAGAGGAATCAGGCTCCCTGACTTCAGACTATACTACAAAGCTACAGTAATCAAGACAGTATGGTACTGGCACAAAAACAGAAATATAGATCAATGGAACAGGATAGAAAACCCAGAGATAAACCCACGCACCTATGGTCACCTAATTTATGACAAAGGAGGCAAGGATATACAACAGAGAAAAGACAGTCTCTTCAATAAGTGGTGCTGGGAAAACTGGACAGCTACATGTAAAAGAATGAAATTAGAACACTCCTTAACACCATATAAAAATAAACTCAAAATGGATTAAAGACCTAAATGTAAGACCAGACACTATAAAACTCTTGGAGGAAAATATAGGAAGAACGCTCTTTGACATAAATCACAGCAAGATCTTTTTTTGAGCCACCTCCTAGAGTAATGAAAATAAAAACAAAAATAAACAAATGGGACCTAATGAAACTTAAAAGCTTTTGCACAGCAAAAAAAAACCATAACTGAAATGAAAACACAGCCCTCAGAATGGGAGAAAATATTTGCAAATGAAGCAACTGACAAGGGATTAATCTCCAAAATACATGAACAGCTCATGCAGCTCAATATCAAAAAAAAAACAACGCAATCAAAAAAAAAAAAGGATGGAAGACCTAAATAGACGTTTCTCCAAAGAAGACATACAGATGGCCAAGAGGCACATGAAAAGATGCTCAATATCCCTAATTATTAGAGAAATGCTGATCAGAATTACAATGAGGGGCTTCCCTGGTGGTGCAGTGGTTAATAATCCGCCTGCCAATGCAGGGGACACAGGTTTGAGCCCTGGTCTGGGAAGATCCCACATGCCACGGAGCAACTAAGCCCATGTGCCACAACTACTGAGCCTGCGCTCTAGAGCTCGTGAGCCACAGCTACTGAGCCCGCGTGCCACAACTACTGAAGCCCGCGTGCCTAGAGCCCATGCTCCAGAACAAGAGAAGCCACCGCAGTGAGAAGCCTGCGCACCGCAACAAAGAATAGCCCCCGCTCGCTGCAACTAGAGAAAGCCCGCATGCAGCAATGAAGACCCAATGCAGCCAAAATAATAATAATAATAATAATAATAAATAAATAATTTTTTTTAAGTTTAAAAAAAAAACTACAAGGAAGTATCACTTCACACCAGTCAGAATTGCCATCATCAAAAAATCTACAAACAATAAATGCTGGAGAGGGTGTGGAGAAAAGGGAACCCTCTTGCACTGTTGGTGGGAATGTAAATTGATACAGCCACTATGGAGAACAGTATGGAGGTTCCTTAAAAGACTAAAAATAGAACTACCATATGACCCAGCAATCCCACTACTGGGCATATAGCCTGAGAAAACCATAATTCAAAAAGACACATACACCCCAATGTTCATTGCAGCACTATTTACAATAGCCAGGACACAGAAGCAACCTAAATTTCCATAGACAGATGAATGGATAAAGAAGATGTGGTACATATGTACAATGGAATATTACTCAGCCATAAAAAGGAACGAAATAGGGTCATTTGTAGAGACGTGGATGGACTTAGAGACTGTCATACAGAGTGAAGTTAAGTCAGAAAGAGAAAAACAAATATCGTATATTAATGCATATATGTGGAATCTAGAAAAATGGTACAGATAAACCTATTTGCAGGGCAGGAATAGAGATGCAGACGTGTGGACACGGGGCTGGGGGGAGGGGGGATGAATTGGGAGATTGGGAATGACATATATACACTGCCATGTGTAAGATAGTTAGCTAGTGGGAACCTGCTGTATAGCACAGGGAGGTCAGCTCAGTGCTCTTTGGTGACCTAGGTGGGAAGGATGGTGTCAGGGGGAGGGAGGTCCGAGAGGGAGGGGATATATGTATATGTACAGCTGATTCACTTCATTGTACAGCAGAAACTAATACAACATTATAAACCAACTATACCCCAATAAAAAAAACAATAAATAATTATAATATCAACAAAAAAATACGTATTTATATTGATGCTATGACTTTTCACTACTACATTCTTTCACCAAGCATTTGTTCATTCAGCTCTATAGTCCATTTATATCAATTATTGGCAGTTTTGTTTCAGATGACTTTGAAAAGATGGTTGGTAATAGATAAATTGTAAGCATCTACTAATAGTCTTTTTTTTTTCAGTGAAACATAACTTTAACCTGGAAGAATACAACCTCTCTCAGTGCACCTTGGAAAAGGTGAGTCAACCTGTATGGTTTGGTATCATTCCTGTAAATTTCACATGAAAGTAGCGTGCATGCTTTCTGTTTATTTAGAAGACAATCAACAGCTTGCTAATTCTTTGTGCTTCTTCTTTGGCACATGTTTAGGTGTCCTTAGAGCTTTCTAAGGAGCAGGAGCTGGGAAATTTTGATGAAGAGGTTGATACAACCATGAGATGGAAACTCCTTCCTCATTCAGAAGACCCTTGAAACCTCAGACCTAATCATTCTTTGTTGATGTCTTATAAGCTTATGTCATATGTAATAATTAGCAGTGTATATAATTAAAAAATTATTAACATCAATATTAGGTATATTTTGTATATTTAGTCAATAAATGAATAAATTTAAAAAATTATTCTTCCCTTTAACTTTTGGAGTGGTAGAAGATCTATAATAAAGGCAATACAAAGTATTAGTAGAGATACCTGAAGAGCCATGCATAGGGTGTTGTGAAAATAAAGCCACACATTTGGAATTTTTTGAAATATGACTTTTTTAGAAGTATGACGACTTTCTAAAATTCCCTTGCTGACAAAGGTGAGGGACGTATTCAACAGCTAGAAACTGCATGATTGTTGCAGACCAGTTTGTGATACATTGGGTGTATGAGTTTGCTTTAATACACAGGTACAACCCAGGGTCTTCCTCTGAAACCTCTTCAGAAATTGTTTTAAAAGTCACAGGATTAGGAGTTCCTTGTATTCACAAATGAACAAGCATGTGCTTTGGAAAAGTAGTTCAAATATACCTTTTGAAAACAATGAGAATCACAGCAGTATTTGTTCAGATTTTCAAAAATTTGGGTATGTTCTTATGATTGTGGGGAGCACTGATTTCCTGTATCACCTGATCAGTAGTTTTCTGTGTATTTACTGCTATTTTAAGAAGATATATGCACACATGTGCGCATATCTTTTGTATTACTCAAAGTCTGTGCTAGCTTTACATATTATTTTATTTTTTCCCTTAAACAATAGCTATTTCATTTTGAATATCATCAGAAAATTTTTTGAAGACAAAGCAGTATTCTTGCTGCTTTCTGAGGGTGATACGTTGCATAACTTTTAAAAAAGTTGTTATGCTCATAGAAGAAAATGTGTATAATAGAGGAAAATATAGAAATTGAATGTACTGAATAAAAGAGTCACTACCATTTCTCCATACCCCCCAATCAACTATTTCCTTTTTTCTTTAGTGCATTTTTTACATGGTTAGAATCATGATAGTACATATAATTTCCTGATTAAATACATATGCATATTTGCTGATATAACATTGAAATTGTTTTAATTTACTTTTAAACTTATGGTGAGGTTGCAGCTTTATATGTTTGCATTTTATTTTGTGTTATTTGTATTCTTTGTTCATTTATGATTGTACTTTAATCTTTTTCTTATCCATTTTATAAACTTTTTACATGGTTAAATATTTTATCTGTGTATTTTACATATATCATAATTATATCTGGAACATTATATTTCCAAATCTATGATAAATGACTTATAGTTTACTGTTTATTCAGGAGCCCTTAGTACCCTACAAAAGTAAATCCATATCACAATGAGAGCTGATTTTAAAGTATTTCTAAACTCAAGCAATAAATAATCCTGTCTTGCTCAACTGTGTAACATGACAACATATACAATCATTTTACATAACAGTATGATGAAATCTTTACTTACACTCTTTATAAATGATATATTTTCTTAACTGTTATAGAAATATGTTTACAAAGTACTAAATAACCAATATCAGATGTAGTACTATGAATATTTTAAAAGATTAATCTGGATGTAGTTTGCTAAAACCATCATAATACAGTTGTTTTTGAAGATATTAACTTTTGTTTTTATTAGGATTGTGTTGAAGAGCAGGTGATTGGGTTCCAAAAGAGAAGGTCATTAGAACAAAACAAAGGAAGGGATTTTTTTTAAAAAAGGATAGAGAGTTTGTACCATCTCTAATTTTATTGTGGACAGGTCTTGTACTGGGTTTGTTCTCTGTTTTCCTAACATCCCCTTGCAGGGGAAGCTGACTTCCCCTTCTTTGCCTCACAGTTCCCTTCTTTGCCTCACAGTTCCCTTCTTTGATGGGTGGCTTCCAGTTGGGTTTGACCAACCCAACAGAAAGTAGCAGCAAGAGACGGGAAGAGAAAGGTCAGAGGGTCTCTCTCCTCCTCCCGCTGCTGTAGTTTCAGATCTCAAGCAGTAGATGCATCTTTCCAGGCCTATAATCTTTGTCCCCCTCCGGTTACACCCACTTGCTTCTGCCTCCCCCCTCCCCGTACTGTTGACCCCAGGACCCCTCTCTCACCTAGTCCACACTCAGCCACCAGCAATTCATCAAAATCCCCATTTAAGTGTTTGCTTCTACCAGCTTATGGCTCTAGTGGCTTCTGCTCTGCGTAAGCTGATCTTGGCTGTGATTCTCTGTATTCACTTGTGTAAAAAAATAAGAAATATATACCTTGATCTCTGCCCCTAGTTTCTGCTAATATTTGGTCTTTGACTCTGGGCTTCTAAACCCTCATAATTTCCTGAGCAATAGGAGTGTCTGACACAGAGCTCCTAAGTTCCTTGGAATTTCCTGGGCGATAAGTGCATCTTTTATTCTAACGTGGCAATTCTTGGTGGGCTCCTGGATGGGGCTAGTCACCAGAAAGACTAAGCTATGATGAAAAACTTGGTACTTTCAGCCTCATCTCCCATTCTCGGGAGAGGGGAGTGGGGTTGTACATTGAGTTAATAATTGATCATGCCTACCTGATGAGGGCTCCATAAAAATCCCAAAAGTACTGGGTCCAGAGAACTTCTGGGTTGGTGAGCACATCCACATGCCAGGAGGATGGTACACCCCAGCTCCTGTGCTCAGGGCCCTTCCAGACCCTATGAATCCCTTCATTTGGCTATTTATCTGAATCCTTTATCACATTCTTTTTATATAATAAACCTGTAAACCTAAGTAAGTTTCCTTGAGCTCTGTGAGCTGTCCTGGCAAATTGTTGAACCCAAGGCGGGAAGTCACAGGAAGCCCAGTTTATAACCAATTGGTCAGCAGCACAGATGACCAGCTGAGGACTCGTAATTAGCATCTGTAGCGGGAGTAGTTTTGTGGGACTGAGGCTTAACCTGTGGGATCTGACAATAACCAGAGAGCTAGTGCTAGAACTACACTGAATTGAATAGAATTCTCCAACACCCAGGTGGTGGTGGAGAGTTGCTCACTATGGCTCAAAACCCACACATACGGTGGCCAGACGTGACGTGTGCGGGCAAAAGAAAACAGGGTATTTTTCCTAGACATTTGGTGTCAGTGAAGTGGAATTTGCTAGAACGGCTCTGGCTCATGCAAATATGCAGGTTGGGAAAAGAAAGAATGCAAGGGCAGGGGATGGAGAACTTTTGGTCCCTGATAGCTACCCCCATCACCCGCGGTATAAACATCAGCTACCAAAGGTAACACTTACCAGTGGAATTAGAGATGAGAGTAGACGCAATGGTTCATTGGACATGCAAGGAAGTGCAGAACAATAAGCATGCTAAACATACAATCCCTATGTCATTATTATCTATAGCAGCGAAAGTGAGAGAAAGTGCTGAGCTGGACCTTGATGCTGGACAAAGCTCAGTTTTGGGTCAGTCTTAGCTTTGACCGCTAACCTCAAAGCTGCCTGCAAAGGGAAAAATCATGCCAGGAAAGTACCTCTGTGGCCTCCAGTCTCCAAAAAGGAAGTCAGTGTGGTGGAGGGAAAAAAAAACAAGAAACTACCGAGGCAGGGGGTATAGTGTGAAGTTGTCTCATTTTTTGGATTAGTATCATCAACTTCCTGAAGAACCTTGACTCAAATGGATTGTGAGAGTGACTAATTTGGGGGCTGTGTCTGGTTTTGAGGGCTGCAGAGGGGAAGGGCATGGTGGGGTCTTACAGGACCTGCAGCTCACAACTGAACAGTCACAGATGGCTATATGTGATCCAGACACACAGAGGGTTATTCTTGAGGGAATGGCCAGCCTGGTGGATGGGATAAAAGCCACCGTAAAATGCATTTATCCTGAAAAGGATGACTGCCCACCTGCCCCAGGAAATGCCTGGTGGAATCTCAGATGAGACAGTTGATATGCTTCAAAGGCTAGTGAGATTGGGTTTATGAGGACTGGGGCATTCACCCACTGAATATGCCTTTTACCAGGTTACGGTAAATGCGGTGATTAAGGGGGTGTCTTTTACATGGGCACCCCACGTGACATTGCTCTTGTGAAATCCAACAGTTTGAGAAGCTTTATCAGATTTGCTGTCTCATTTTCCCCGTAGGGATCTATCTTACTGATACCAAGGCCACTAAAGAGAAAATGAGGAGAGACAGAAAGAAGAGTCAAGGTACTTGACCTAGGAGGGGGCAAGTTTTCAAGAAGGTTAATGAGAAATGGGATGAATGTGGTGGACCTGGGTGGTGTCAATGCAGCACTGCGGAAGGTTGGGTGGACCAGTGGCACTCCAACGTCAGAAGGCCCCAAAGAAGTTCATTCCATTTACCCCAGTTTGGAAGAATTAAGAAAAACAGAAGGCAAACATTATGATCAGATACCCCACCCAGAATGGCCTGGGGTAGTGGCTAAGCAGATTAATTATCATAAAGATTGAAGGAGAGGCCAGAATCTTCTGGTCCTACATGGTGGGGATCCAAGGCCACATGCACATGTGTGGGTTACTGGCCAGGAAGAGGGAGAGGCTTTTCTGGGACTCCTTAACCCAAGAGCCCAGTGTACTGCGATTGGAAACCTGTTGGTGAAGTCTTAATGGCAGCTAAATTTAGATAGGATAAGAAGATGCAAAGGCTGATGGGATTAAGGTGAAAATGTAGGCAAAAAGTAAATTTTTAAGCAAAGTTCATGTGAAGTGATCAAGTCTCCGTTACCTGAATATATCAATATTATTGGGATGGATATTATGTCTGACTGGAGATTGCTTTGTCTACCTAATATTGTAGACAGAAAGCACGCAAGTCCACCCTCAGGCCTGTCTTAACTGGATGCACTGAATGGGAACCAGTAGAACTGCCCAAACCCACACAGGTAGGTAATTTAAAACAATATAGAGTAGTTGGTGGCCAAAAAGAGATGACCACTTTAACTAATGACATGCTAGAAGCTGGAGTTCTGGGACCAATGAATTCTCTGTCCCGTGACAAAGGCTGGTAGCTCATGGAGACTAACAGCAGAGGTCATTCTAAATAAAGTTGCACGGCGATAGCCTCAGCAGTTCTGGACATGGTTTCAACCACACACACACACACACACACACAAAATACAACAAGCTAGAGGAGACTTGTACTTAGTAATTGTTTTTGCAAACACTTTCTTCTCCATTTCAGTCTTGCAAAAGAGCCCGTTGTAGTTCAGGTTCACAGGAGAAGGATCCCAACTTGTTTGCTGTGCTCTCGTGGGTTATCTAAACTCACCAGCTTCCTGTCATAATTTGGTCAGAAGGGATTTGGACTTGATGGGGGTCTCCAGTGCAATAAGACACCATATTGATGACGTTATGATAATACTGGAAATGGAAGACACCATATTAATGATGTCATGAGTTCAATGTAATGGTGACTCATATAGCCAACCAAGGCTGGATTAATAAATCCAGCAAAAGTCCAAGGACCTGCCCTGACAGTAAAATCCTTAAGAGTAAGTTGGGCAGGAGCCACCAGGATAATCCACGAGCAACTAAAAATAAACTGCTGCCGTTCCCCACCCCTAGGACCAAACAAGAAGCGTGGCGTTTGGTTTACTGGATTTGGGGAATGCATATTCCATGTCTGGGAATATTGCTAGTCCTATGCGAAAGACCACCCTAAAGAAAGCCATATTTGAGTGTAGACCCAAACAAAAGCAGGCCATGTCTGAATTTTAAAAAGCAATTCGTCTCTTAACACCTTTGGGCCCCTATGAGTCCAGATTTCAGGGCTGTGCTTTGCCCTGAGACCTCACTCTTGACGAGTCCAAGGAACATCATTGATTTTCAGTTTGCTTAACTTTTTCTTGTCGTTAGGATGGGAATGCTGACTTCCAAGCTCTCCACATGTCAGAGGTGAAGGAACTGAATCTTAAATTTTATTGATTTCTAATGAAATAACATTTAAATTTAAATACCCACTGGGGGCTAGTGGCTGCCATATTGGACAATGCACTTTTAATCAGTATTTCTGTCCTTATCCTGAACTGTAAGATCTCCAGAGAATTTAACCCTGATCATGGCTCTCTCTTCTACCATATAATTGCTGGTTGATATTTTAGTCCCATATCATGTTTAACACCCTCCCTCCCCCAACTCTAATTAGTCATTGTCATCATTACTTTGCACAGTCAATATTTATTTAGTTTACCAATGTGTTTATTAGTTTCCAACATCCAACTACTTCCTTTTGGGTTCAATTTCTTTCTTCTTGAAGGAGATCCAATATAAGAGATATTATCCATTATCAGAGAGATCTATAAAAGAGAAATCTCAGATTTTGTTTGACAAATGTGACTATTTTATCCTTACACACAAATCATATTTTAGCTGGTTTATCAATCAGCCTTTGCCAAACCACCTCAGAACTTGCTTGCTTAAGTTTGCACTCTTTTTTTAGCTTTGTTTTCTTGTCTTATTTCCGGTGTCTGGCAGAAATAAGACAAGAAATAATTTTATTCATCCATTTTAAAATGGGACAGAGGAAAACACATCAGCAGTGGTTTGACCGTTGATAGAAATCTTGCTATTGTCTTTAAAATTACACTGTGTGATATTTTAGTGCAAATGATCAATTCAAAGGTAACTGGCCCAACATTTTCTTCAGCTTTTTAAAGTTTTACACTAAGTAAACCAGAAAACTTGCAAAAAGGACTCCTGGGGTTGGCTTTAGAAAAGTAATGATTGTACATTGTAAACAATACTTTTAAATGACTGAATACATTTTTGCTTGAAGTTCTCATTGAATATACAAAAAGGTAATGGGCAGTAATAATTTCTATGAAGAACAAAAAGCTCATGCAAAATTTAAGATAAATGGATTCAATCAAATATCTGAAAAACAAAGACAGGAAAGATTAACAGCCAGAAATGTTATGGGATGAGTCTGGGATTTCCTAGTCTCTGATGGAGAAGGAGCTGAAATTTCCCAGGCTCTGTTCAGGCATCCCACACTGGGTTGGCATCTACCATCACTTTCTGCATTCTGCCCTGAGATGTTAGATGTTAGCCCACTGTCAGCCAAAGTTAAGGAGAATTCAGTGGCAGTATCCTTGATTCTTTCAAACCCAGTGAGCTGTGTGCAACTTTTGTTAAATCTACCTAGAGCTTGTAATGATGTACTTATAGCTGATGGTGAGGTCCAAGGAGCCCAAGCTTACCAGTTAGGCATATATAAAGTAAACAAAGAGGGAGAAACCTGTGTAGATCCAATGACTTTATTCTATAAATTCAAAGTTGGTGAATATAAGTAACACTATTAAATGACATTTAGTTGTGCATTTGGCAAGTTACCCTTTGTAAAAAGAATGAAAGAGCAAAAAAACATTGCAAAATGTAACAATAATATGTCAATTCATGCACTTTTTGCATGGCTGCTTTAGTCACTGGGCTACTAATGCTGAAGCTAGCGTCCTGAGTCTGAGTCCCTCAGTTTGTTTGATAAATATGTGTTTTTCTTTCTTGTTCATTTTAAGCATTTTCTTGTCAAGTAATTCATGATTTATCAGTTTCTATAGCCATTGGTGCCTTTCTTGATCCACCAATGATTTCAGTCAGCAATAGAGGATTTTTTTTTCTTACCCATTCTTTTTTTTTTTAATTAATTTTTATTGGAGTATAGTTGCTTTACAATGTTGTGTTACTTTCTGCTGTGCAGGAAAGTTAATCCGTTATATGTATACACATATCCCCTCTTTTTTAGATTTCCTTCCCATTTAGGTCATGACAGAGCATTGAGTAGAGTTTCCTGTGCTATCCAGTAGGTTCTCATTAATTATCTATTTTATACATAGTATCAATAAGCAATAGAAGACTTTTTTTTTTCACACACACACACTGTATTTTATTTTTACAAGAGATAAATAGACTGACACCAAGCATTGTACATGGATGACCACAACAAAAGCAACAATGATTGCAATTACCAAGCATGAAACACACTCATACTATGTCATAATATTGACATTCAGTCCAGGAATCCTCCACTGTAACAGCTCCTTTACTTTGCAGTGAAAATTGATTTGTATATTCTTTGCCTCTGAGTCCTTGTGGGATTTTTTTTTTTTTTACTTCAGACAGAAAGTCACAAAAATTATACTCATCCTCATCAGTTCACTCAGTCCCATGTAATTAATTATTTTTTTCATCTTGATCTTTTGTTAGCACTTTTATGAGTTCATCAGTTTTTCATTAGAGTTCTGAAAATGCTTATTCATTCAGTTCAGCAGTACAGTCAGTTACCAGAAACCTGTACTTGTCAGAGTCTTTTCCATGAATTTCTTGAAGATGAAAGCCTTTTGTAGGAACATATTTGCAAAAGCATCAGAGTACACCCAGAACTGTCTGTAAATGACAAAAGACTTAAAAATGACCACTGTTAAAGATTTGATGAAAGTTCATAATAATGCAGTTGACAAGAAAATTAGTTATTTCTGAGATATACATTTTAAAGTAATAACTAAGATTATTACTTATAACATTATACCAGAACATATAAGATTTTTAGAAATTTCATGTAATGTCTGAAACATTTATATTAACATATTTCCATACATATTTCCGTACAAATACAAATATAAGATTTTTAGAAATTTCATATAATGTCTGAAACATTTATATTAACATATTTCCATACATATTTCCATACAAATACAAATATAAGATTTTTAGAAATTTCATGTAATGTCTGAAACATTTATATTAACATATTTCCATACAAATAACCCAATGAAAGTTTAGTATTAGTTGTTCAGTTTGTTTGTTGTTTTATACTGCAGGTTCTTATTAGGCATCAATTTTATACACATCAGTGTATACATGTCAATCCCAATCGCCCAATTCAGCACACCACCATCCCCACCCCACCGCAGTTTTCCCCCCTTGGTGTCCATATGTCCATTCTCTACATCTGTGTCTCAACTTCTGCCCTGCAAACCGGCTCATCTGTACCATTTTTCTAGGTTCCACATACATGCATTAATATACGATATTTGTTTTTCTCTTTCTGACTTACTTCACTCTGTATGACAGTCTCTAGATCCATCCACTTCTCAACAAATGACTCAATTTCGTTCCTTTTTAAGGCTGAGTAATATTCCATTGTATATATGTACCACATCTTCTTTATCCATTCGTCTGTTGATGGGCATTTAGGTTGCTTCCATGACCTGGCTATTGTAAATAGTGCTGCAATGAACATTCGGGTGCATGTGTCTTTTTGAATTACGGTTTCCTCTGGGTATATGCCCAGTAGTGGGATTGCTGGGTCATATGGTAATTCTATTTTTAGTTTTTTAAGGAACCTCCATATTGTTCTCCATAGTGGCTGTATCAATTTACATTCCCACCAACAGTGCAAGAGGGTTCCCTTTTCTCCACACCCTCTCCAGCATTTGTTGTTTGTTGATTTTCTGATGATGCCCATTCTAACAGGAGTGAGGTGATACCTCATTGTAGTTTTGATTTGCATTTCTCTAATAATTAGTGATGTTGAGCATCTTTACATGTGCTTCGTGGCCGTCTGTATGTCTTCTTTGGAGAAATGTCTATTTAGGTCTTCTGCCCATTTTTGGATTGGGGTGTTTGTTTCTTTAATATTGAGCTGAATGAGCTGTTTATATATTTTGGAGATTAATCCTTTGTCCGTTGATTCGTTTGCAAATATTTTCTCCCATTCTGAGGGTTGTCTTTTCGTCTTGTTTATGGTTTCCTTTGCTGTGCAAAAGCTTTGAAGTTTCATTAGGTCCCATTTGTTTATTTTTGTTTTTATTTCCATTACTCTAGGAGGTGGATCAAAAAAGATCTTGCTGTGATTTATGTCAAAGAGTGTTCTTCCTATGTTTTCCTCTAAGAGTTTTATAGTGTCCAGTCTTATATTTAGGTCTCTAATCCATTTTGAGTTTATTTTTGTGTATGGTGTTAGGGAGTATTCTAATTTCATTCTTTTACATGTAGCTGTCCAGTTTTCCCAGCACCACTTATTGAAGAGACTGTCTTTTCTCCATTGTATATCTTTGCCTCCTTTGTCATAGATTAGTTGACCATAGGTGCGTGGGTTAATCTCTGGGCTTTCTATCTTGTTCCATTGATCTATGTTTCTGTTTTTGTGCCAGTACCATATTGTCTTGATTACTGTGGCTTTGTAGTATAGTCTGAAGTCAGGGAGTCTGATTCCTCCAGCTCCATTTTTTTGCCTCAAGACTGCTTTGGCTATTCGGGGTCTTTTGTGTCTCCATACAAATTTTAAGATGATTTGTTCTAGCTCCGTAAAAAATGCCATTGGTAATTTGATAGGGATTGTATTGAATCTGTAGATTGCTTTGGGTAGTATACTCATTTTCACAGTGTTGATTCTTCCAATCCAAGAACATGGTATATCTCTCCATCTGTTGGTATCATCTTTAATTTCTTTCATCAGTGTCTTATAGTTTTCTGCATACAGGTCTTTTGTCTTCCTAGGTAGGTTTATTCCTAGGTATTTTATTCTTTTTGTTGCAATGGTAAATGGGAGTGTTTCCATAATTTCTCTTTCAGATTTTTCATCATTAGTGTATAGGAATGCAAGAGATTTCTGTGCATTAATTTTGTATCTTGCAACTTTACCATATTCATTAATTAGCTCTAGCAGTTTTCTGGTGGCAGTTTTAGGATTCTCTATGTATAGTATCATGTCATCCGCAAACAGTGACAGTTTTACTTCTTCTTTTCCAATTTGTATTCCTTTTATTTCTTTTTCTTCTCTAATTGCCGTGGCTAGGACTTCCAGAACTATGTTGAATAATAGTGGTGAGAGTGGACATCCTTGTCTCGTTCCTGATCTTAGAGGAAATGCTTTCAGTTTTTCACCATTGAGAATGATGTTTGCTGTGGGTTTGTCATATATGGCCTTTATTATGTTGAGGTAGGTTCCCTCTATGCCCACTTTCTGGAGAGTTTTTATCATAAATGGGTGTTGAATTTTGTCGAAAGCTTTTTCTGCATCTATTGAGATGATCGTATGGTTTTTATTCTTCAATTTGTTAATATGGTGTATCACATTGATTGATTTGCGTATATTGAAGAATCCTTGCATCCTGGGATAAATCCCACTTGATCGTGGTGTATGATCCTTTTAATGTGTTGTTGGATTCTGTTTGCTAGTATTTTGTTGAGGATTTTTGCATCTATATTCATCAGTGATATTGGTCTGTAATTTTCTTTTTTTGTAGTGTCTTTGTCTGGTTTTGGTATCAGGGTGATGGTGCCTCATAGAATGAGTTTGGGAGTGTTCCTTCCTCTGCAATTTTTTGGAAGAGTTTGAGAAGGATAGGTGTTAGCTCTTCTCTAAATGTTTGATAGAATTCACCTGTGAAGCCATCTGGTCCTGGACTTTTCTTTGTTGGAAGATTTTTAATCACAGTTTCAATTTCATTACTTGTGATTGGTCTGTTCATATTTTCTGTTTCTTCCTGGTTCAGTCTTGGAAGGTTATACCTTTCTAAAAATTTGTCCATTTCTTCCAGGTTGTCCATTTTATTGGCATAAAGTTGCTTGTAGTAGTCTCTTAGGATGCTTTGTATTTCTGTGGTGTCTGTTGTAACTTCTCCTTTTTCATTTCTGATTTTATTGATTTGAGTCCTCTCCCTCTTTTTCTTGATGAGTCTGGCTAATGGCTTATCAATTTTGTTTATCTTCTCAAAGAACCAACTTTTAGTTTTATTGATCTTTGTTATTGTTTTCTTTGTTTCTATTTCATTTATTTCTGCTCTGATCTTTATGATTTCTTTCCTTCTGCTAACTTTGGGTTTTGTTTGTTCTTCTTTCTCTAGTTTCTTTAAGTGTAAGGTTAGATTGTTTACTTGAGATTTTTCTTGTTTCTTTAGGTAGGCTTGTATAGCTATAAACTTCCCTCTTAGAACTGCTTTCGCTGCATCCCATAGGTTTTGGGTCGTCGTGTTTTCATTGTCATTTGTCTCTAGGTATTTTTTTATTTCCTCTTTGATTTCTTCAGTGATCTCTTGGTTATTTAGTAACGTATTGTTTAGCCTCCATGTGTTTGTCTTTTTTACGTTTTTTTCCCTGTAATTGATTTCTAATCTCATAGCGTTGTGGTCAGAAAAGATGCTTGATATGATTTCAATATTCTTAAATTTACTGAGGCTTGATTTGTGACCCAAGATGTGATCTATCCTGGAGAATGTTCCGTGCGCACTTGAGAAGAACGTGTAATCTGCTGTTTTGGGATGGAATGTCCTATATATATCAATTAAATCTATCTGGTCTATTGTGTCATTTAAAGCTTCTGTTTCCTTATTTATTTTCATTTTGGATGATCTGTCCATTGGTGTAAGTGAGGTGTTAAAGTCCCCCACTATGATTGTGTTACTGTCAATTTCCTCTTTTATAGCTGTTAGCAGTTGCCTTATGTATTGAGGTGCTCCTATGTTGGGTGCATATATATTTATAATTGTTATATCTTCTTCTTGGATCGATCCCTTGATCATTATGTAGTGTCCTTCCTTGTCTCTTGTAACATTCTTTATTTTAAAGTCTATTTTATCTGATATGAGTATAGCTACTCCAGCTTTCTTTTGATTCCCATTTGCATGGAATATCTTTTTCCATCCCCTCACTTTCAGTCTGTATGTGTCCCTAGGTCTAAAGTGGGTCTCTTGCAGACAGCATATACATGGGTCTTGTTTTTGTATACATTCAGCCAGTCTATGTCTTTTGGTTGGGGCATTTAATCCATTCACGTTTAAGGTAATTATCGATATGTATGTTCCTATGACCATTTTCTTAATTGTTTTGGGTTTGTTTTTGTAGGTCCTTTTCTTCTCTTGTGTTTCCCACTTAGAGAAGTTCCTTTAGCATTTGTTGTAGAGCTGGTTTGGTGGTGCTGAATTCTCTTAGCTTTTGCTTGTCTGTAAAGCTTTTGATTTCTCCATCAAATCTAAATGAGATCCTTGCCGGGTAGAGTAATCTTGGTTGTAGGTTCTTCCCTTTCATCTCTTTAAGTATATCATGCCACTCCCTTCTGGCTTGTAGAGTTTCTGCTGAGAAATCAGCTGTTAACCTTATGGGAGTTCCCTTGTATGTTATTTGTCGTTTTTCCCTTGCTGCTTTCAATAATTTTTCTTTGTCTTTAATTTTTGTCAATTTGATTACTATGTGTCTCGGCGTGTTTCTCCTTGGGTTTATCCTGTATGGGACTCTCTGCGCTTCCTGGACTTAGGTGGCTATTTCCTTTCCCATGTTAGGGAAGTTTTCGACTATAATCTCTTCAAATATTTTCTCTGGTCCTTTCTCTCTCTCTTCACCTTCTGGGACCCCTATAATGCGAATGTTGTTGCGTTTAATGTTGTCCCAGAGGTCTCTTAGGCTGTCTTCATTTCTTTTCATTCTTTTTTCTTTAGTCTGTTCCACAGCAGTGAATTCCACCATTCTGTCTTCCAGGTCACTTATCCGTTCTTCTGCCTCAGTTATTCTGCTATTGATTCCTTCTAGTGTAGTTTTCATTTCAGTTATTGTATTGGTCATCTCTGTTTGTTTGTTCTTTAATTCTTCTAGGTCTTTGTTAATCATTTCTTGCATCTTCTCAATCTTTGCCTCCATTCTTATTCCGAGGTCCTGGATCATCTTCACTATCATTATTCTGAATTCTTTTTCTGGAAGGTTGCCTATCTCCACTTCATTTAGTTGTTTTTCTGGGGTTTTTTCTTGTTCCTTCATCTGGTACATAGCCCTCTGCCTTTTCATCTTGTCTATCTTTCTGTAACTGTGGTTTTTGGTCCACAGGCTGCAGGATTGTAGTTTTTCTTGCTTCTGCTGTCTGCCCTCTGGTGGTTGAGGCTATCTAAGAGGCTTGATGGGAGGCTCTGGTGGTGGGTAGAGCTGACTGTTGCTGTGGTGGTCAGAGCTCAGTAAAACTTTAATCCACTTGACTGTTGATGGGTAGGGCTGGGTTCCCTCCCTGTTGGTTGTTTTGCCTGAGGCAACCCAACACTGGAGCCTACCTGGGCTCTTTGGTGGGGTTAATGGCAGACTCTGGGAGGGCTCACGCCAAGGAGCACTTCCCAGAACCTCCGCTGCCAGAGTCCTTGTCCCCACAGTGAAACAGAGCCACCCCCCGCCTCTGCAGGAGACCCCCCAACACCAGCAGGTAGGTCTGGTTCAGTCTCCCCCAGGGTCACTGCTCCTTCCCCTGGGTCCCAATGCGCACACTACTTTGTGTGTGCCCTCCAAGAGTGGGGTCTCTGTTTCCCCCAGTCCTGTCGAAGTCCTGTAATCAATTCCCACTAGGTTTCAAAGTCTGATTCTCTAGGAATTCCTCCACCCGTTGCCGGACCCCCAGGTTGGGAAGCCTGACGTGGGGCTCAGAACCTTCACTCCAGTGGGTGGACTTCTGTGGTATAAGTGTTCGCCAGTCTGTGAGTCACCCACCCAGCAGTTATGGGATTAGATTTTACTCTGATTGCGCCCCTCCTACTGTCTCACTGTGGCTTCTCCTCTGTCTTTGGACGTGGGGTATCCTCCTTGGTGAAGTCCAGGGTCTTCCTGTCAATGATTGTCCAGCAGACAGTTGTGATTCTGGTGCTCTCGCAAGAGGGAGTGACAGCAATAGTAGACTTTTGAAAATGTGTTATTTTGAGTCATCGGTTCAAAGGCAAACTTCATATTTTTTCCTTTTGTTTTGAGGCGTTCTACCTACCTGGGCAGGGCTCTCGGCGTGACTGGAGAATCCCCATCAAGTGTAAGGTAAATGTCTTCCGTTCTCCTGAGAGCTTTTTCAAGACTCCTCACCCTCTCTTCAGTTGCCAAGCACATCTGTTGGTCTGTGCTTAGAATCTACAGAAAAATATCTTAACCCTTAGTGGGGAAATCTTTACTGGATGTTGTCATATTTAGACATTCTCTCAGTTCTCACTTTCCCCTCCTTTTTTTCTTGTGACAAAGAAACTCTCTCTTTTCCTTTTCAAGGCTGTCTTCTCATCTTGGTTCTGATGCAGTCCCTTCTTACCCACCCCCAAAGGAAATGTTCTCTCTGTTACTTGATTACTTCTATATTTTCAGTATTTCCCTTTTCCCTTCCCCTTCTAAATACCATCTTTTAAGAAACCTACCCTTGATCAAAACAACTCTTTTTGGCTACCACCCAAGAAAAACTTTTCTTTCATAACCAGGTTTCTGGAAAAAATAAATGCTAGTTTTTGTGTGTTTGTTTGTTTTTGCTTCCCTACCTCACATTCAACATGACACATTTAAAACCCAAAGTTAAAGTATTAAACAACTTTCATGTCCCAGGCTCTGTGGTGTGTACAGCAGTGAGGGTTCTGTGGTTCCTTTCAGAAGTTTACAATCTATGATGGGAGAGAGATGAGCATGATTAGTTTAAAATATTGTGAAGTACACAGTAACCATGATAATGCTCCAGGAGCACCTCTGAGGGGCATCTAAGCCACACGGGAGGAGGGTCAGGAAGCCTCCTCGGGGAGCAGAGGCCAGACCTGAGACCCGAAGACAAGTAAGAATTAGGCAGATCGATGTACTGTATCTCCGCAGTGCATTCACTTAAAAAAAGTAAGCATGTCTAGGTATGACCGGAGTTGAAGGAAAGGTTAGGGCAAGGGAAGGCTGCAAAGAGAAGGGACCAGATGATGAAAAGTCTCGTGTATCCCTGCAGAGAAACCAAGACACTGTGAATGGAACAATGGGAGTGACGTTATACAAACTGTGCGGTGGTTATTTATGTGTGGTGTGAAATGAATTGCTCTCCAGTTTCAAGATGGTAGACAGGCAGAAGGTAAAACAAGGAAAATAGATCTCAAATACCTAGTGAACTTTCAGGAAACAAAATAGAAAGACTAGAAGGGAGGCAATATTTGACCAATGTGTTAGCTGAAAATTTCCTAGAGCTTAAAAACAGACGCAAGTTCTTTGACTTTTTTTAATGGAAGTATAGTTGATTTACAATATTTATTAGTTTCAGGTATACAGCATAATGATTCAAAGTTTTAGTAGATTATACTCCATTTAAAGTTATTGTAAAATATTGGCTATTTCCCGGTGCTGGTCGATATATCTTTGCAGCTTATTTATTTTATACATAGTAGTTTGTACCTCTTAATCCACTACCTTTATCTTGCCCCTCCCCCCTTCCCTCTCCCACTGGTAACCACTAGCTTGTTCTCTAGATCTGTGAGTCTATTTGTTTTGTTATATTCATTTGTTTCTTTTATTTTTTAGATTCCACATGTAAGTGATAACATATGGTATTTGTCTTTCGCTACCGTGCCCCCCAAATCCTAAATTTTTAAATTCTATATGACCCCATTGGATACTATTGTATTCTTTGTCTCTTACAGGTGAGGAAGGTGAGGGTTCCAGAGTAAATCACTTGCCCAGCATTGGAGTAAAGCTAAGGTTTCAAGGTCAAATGTGCTGAAGGACTTATCCTGTCAGGGGTGGGAAGGAAGCACGTTGGTCCATAGCAGGCCATGGAGGGAGGACAGGTAGAGATACGGCTGATTTTTTACATCGCCAGAGTGACGTAGGTTCAAATACATTTACCAGCATTTACAGGTGAGCACCAGTAGAACGAAATACCAGAAAGTTCTCACTCAGAACTTTCCAGATGAGAGGAGGAAAAAAGGCAAGGGGAACCTAAAAAAGCAACAGAGAAAAAAACATGATCGGTGTAGGAATGGGGAAATGGAAAACCACAGGAAAGCTTAATTTAGAGACTATACAATCAGATGACTGGATCAAATGGTCGGTCATCCTAGGGACTTACATCCCGTGTGGAAAGTAAGAGATTTGCAGAGGAGGTGCAAGAAAAATAAAATTATACCGTTCCAAGAGACATCCCATAGGCAGTGCAGCTGGGCCCGATTTAGGATGAAGGGCAAGAACAGAGAAGACCCTGGGGAACGAGCAGACATTCCCCATCTCTCTTTATCAGGCTGCTGGGCTGCTACGTTCTCTCTTTGCAGATCAGCTTCTTACGCTTTTGTATGGTGCTGCACACAAGTCCCACGGGGTCAGGTACTCTGTACAAGTGGCCAGGAGAGAACCCAAGAGGAATGTTTTAGCTCCATGCAGAGTATCAATATGTCATTTGACATCTATAAGGCTTCTGGCACTGGAGAATATTGCTGCAAAATATATGAGGCAAAAGTCAAGGAGAATTGCGCAATGTGTGCACCTCAAGTGAGAATCACTGAGGGAACAGAAACATACACAAATCAGACAGCACAGCATTTGTTATTTGAGCTCATGTACTGAAGGTGGGGTTTAACCCAGATTCTGTTATTCACCAGCTGTGCGAATTTGGGCAGGTTATTTAAACTCAGGGACTCACTTTTCTCATCTGTAAAATGGGAGTGGTTATAGTAATGCCTATCTCATGAGATTATTATATGGATTAAATGTGTTAATATTTCAGTGTGCCGTGCATGTAATAAGTACCATGTGTGGTTGCTTAGTAAGGACATTATGCTATAAAATCAGTGCTATTCCACTTTTGAAATCCCAATAGGACTATTTTTTTTTAATTGGCAAGCTGATACTAAAGCTTATTTAGAAGAGTAGAGACATATGACTAGATCAAGAAAATGTTGAAAAAGAAGATTAATGAGGGCGGGCTTGCTCTGTTACAATGTTACAGAGATTACTGTGTGGTCAAGAAAGAGGCCAACAGCATATTGAAAGAAAAGAATACTGTCCAGAAGCTGACTAGGGCCAGAAGGCATAAGCTCTCTCCTAGATATGAAGCTCTTCTGAAAAAAATTTCCTACATTATATTCTCTGGCAGTGTTATTAAATATGATAATTTTGTATCTTCTACAGAAGGCAGCAGACATACAGAGACAATCAGAGGTCTTTTTCTTTAAGTTTGACAGTCTCATGCATTAATGAGTTCAATCTGCCTCTGTTTTGCTAGTTAAGCAATTTTTGGACTCACAATTAGCAAAAGGATAAATATTGAGAAAATGGGAAGTAGATGAGGAAGATTTCATGCAGTTTTCATGGCCAATAGGACACGGATGAGTCTCTTTGATTTGAGAATGACACACCAGCACATCATTTCCCCTTCAGTCAAGTATGTATGTATGTATTTATCTATTTATTTATTTATTTATTATTTTTGGCTACGTTGAGTCTTTCCTGCAGTGCGTGGGCTTCTCATTGCGGTGGCTTCTCTTGTTGCAGGGCATGGGCTCTAGGTGTGTGGGCTTCAGTAGTTGCAGCACACGGGCTCAGTAGTTGTGGCTTACGGGCTCTAGAGTGCAGACTCAGTAGTTGTGGTGCATGGGCTTAGTTGCTCCGCGGCATGTGGGATCTTCCTGGACCAGGGCTCGAACCCGTGTTCCCTGCATTGGCAGGCAGATTCTTAACTACTGCGTCACAGGGGAAGTCTCCTTCAGTCATGTATTTAGGAAGTAATTAATAGTGCAGAGGAATTTAACAGACTGATTGACAGCAAGCAAAAAGACGCTGGTACCTTTTCTCCTTTCTTCTCCATGAATTACAAGAAGTTTTGGAACTGCCTTGTCTTCGACTTACCTGAAATGCTCAAGAAAGATAGAATGGCAGCTCTTACCTGTTAAAAATGTTTCTTGAACAATATGGAAAACAGGACATACTAAAAACCAGTGGTTGCTTACAGAGAAAGTAGTTTGTTTTCTGGGACTTGTTGCAAAAATAACAAGTCTGTAGGTCTTGGGATTGCAGGTATTTTTAGGTGACATTGCTCTAAGGATTCTCCTATTTTCCACTCCAAGAAAGATGCTGCAGGTAGCTTGCATGCAATGCAACTGAGAGGCAGATGAAAATCAGAGTTCATTTTGTTACCCTGAAGCAAATTACATTACTGCGTTTCTGTATTTTTGTATCCAGGTTTTAAGAAGTAAATTTCAGTGGAAGCTTTTGAGTTACTTTCTGGCCTGTTTGTTCATTTGCAACTGTAATTAAAAAAATTTTTTTTTCTTTTCTACTTCTCTCTGCTCTGCTCAGAACAGTTTCTTTACTTATGTCTCTTTAAAAGACTGTGCTGGGGGGCCTTGTATGAAAAAGCTAATTGACAAAGACTAGGTTCTCCTTGATTTGATAGTTCCTAATGTTTTGCTGTGTCCAGCCAGCCATCTGCAACTACAAACTCCCTGCTGAGGAACTGGCAGGGAGACAAAGAAATGGAAAACTGTAAAGAGTCGCCATGTGATGTGAGCAAAGAGTTTTTGGCAGCCTGGCTGAATTAAGACCGTAATCCTTTTCGGAAGTCATTCTAAACGGAACTATTCACAATAAACATGAAATTAAAAGCATGATGTAGTAGTGACCCAAAAGGCATGTGAATTCTTCTCCAGGACATGCAGAGACCCGTGGATGGACTGTTTCTAGATTCTTCTCCAGCTTTCCTGAGAGTAAGTTAACCTCTAAACTTGTGGTTGTTTTGCATATGAGAATATAATATGCGACTTCATACAGGGAATGCCAAACATTTGGATCGAAACTATTAAATGCAGCTACGCTGTTAGCAAGTCATTTTGATTTTTCAAACCATCTGAGTATTTTATATTGTCTGGCTAAATAACCAGTTGGAGAACTAAGTTTTTTTTTCATTTTTACCCCATGACTAAAGCATGTTTGGACAAATAGCATATCTTATCTAATAAACTATTGGATAAACTGAAAGGAATGTGACTTTATGTTGCCTCTTTACAAGTATGAGCTATTTCCCAAGTTATAGGAATTACTTATTCTTTTTTTGTTTGTTTTCAGCTTTGCTGCCAGAGGATTTATAAGCATTGGAGCATACATGATTTTCTGAGTTTTTAATTGATTTAACTGGCTTGGGAATAGTTTCATCAAGAAATCTTCAGGCAATATTTGTATTGATTTTATCATCCTAAATTTTGAAGAATTCTGATCTAATTTGTTGTTGATGCACCTATTCTCTGAATACTGGGGATTCTGTCTGACTAGGAAGTGACTGGCTTTTTACAGCCAAGTTATTATTTCTAGATCCCATGACTTCCTATTCAGAGCAATTTCAGCGAATTAGAAGTTTTGTGTGACTACAGTGAATAGTATTTTTTTTTTCTGATCTTTTTTCCTGTTCAGGACGTGCCGTGGGAAAAGAATCAGTCTTAACAGCCAGAAACAAATAGCCACAAACATGGCAATTAGATCACGTTAATTATTGTTTATTCGTAAATATTTTCCAGTACACACATTCATCCACAGAAGAAAGAAGAGCAGACCCTGGGCAGTATGTTTAACCCTTTCAGATACCATGGTTTATAGCGGCATTGATTTCCTAACTGGCAATGTTTCAGTTTGGTTTTATTCGGGGTCTGCAGCTGTCACAGTCTGCTCTGATGACATCCTTATCAGGAACTCACCCACATTGCTTCTGAATCCCTTCATTCCTGGACACTTTTTAAACCTGAATCCATGCCCTCTTGTGTTCCATGAAATGAGGCACATCATAAAAGGAGCCTCCAGCAACTCTTGTTGTCCGGAAGCCCTCATCCTAGACCGACTTCAGGATTTCTTCTGTCTTGTTCTCCGACCTCAGGCGGTCGGACCCCTCTTCTGCTCCTTGTGTTAGTTTTTTATTGCTGCTGTTAACAAACGGCCACACACGTAATGGCTTAACACAAAACAGATGTGTGATCGTATAGCTTGGGAGGTAAGAAGTGGGACCTGAGTCTCACTGGACTACAATTAAGGTGTTGGCAGGGGTGAGCTCCTTTCTGGAGGACGTAGGAGAGAATGCTGTCTTCTTGCCTTTCACGGCTTCTAGAGGCATCCGCGTTCCTTGGCTCAAGCCCTTCTCTCTCCATCTTTGAAGCCAGCAACGGGCTGAGTTCTTATAACATGGCTTTCCTCTGACCTCCTCTTTTCTCCCTTTTCCACGTTTAAGGACCGTTGTGATTACACTGGTCTGCCCAGATCATCCAAGCTTATCTCCCTGGTTAAGTCAGTTGCTTGGCAACCTTACGACCAGCTGCTACCTGAATTCTCCTTTGCCCTGTAATGTCATATATTTGCAAGTTTCAGGATCAGAACAGGACCATTTTTCTGCCTACCACATCCTCTTCAATTATTCCTTGCCTCTCAGACTTAAATAGCAGCAGCACAGGGTTCCCTGAAATAAACCACGCTTAGACTCTACCCCGGACGTGCCCCTGCCCGCTGAGCGTGTGGCGTCCCATCTGAGCTGCCTCGTGAATGCCAGCTGGGGCAGCGTGTCCATGGCTGCGCTCCTGCCCCAGGGGGTCAGGTTAGGCTTTCAGGCCATGGACCTAGTAGCCACAAGTAACCTCACTGGTCAAATGATGCAAGAGGCAATAGCAGCGCTATGATTTCCATCCTCTTCCATGTGAGTTCATCTCTGGCTGGACCTCAGAATCCAGGCATCGTAGGGATGCAGAGCTTCCAGGAGTCTCTATTTTTCAGGCCCTTTTTCACTGTGGCTTTTTTGGTGGGGGGCGGGGGGGGTCAGGGGAAAGGGAATCCAATGTGGCTATAGGGTGAAGGAAACATTATTTAGGCTACTATTTTTTTCTTTGCATTTTGTACTCTTCTAGATTCCACTTTTCCCATCCAGCCCATACTGGCATCTATGGGTTGGTTTTTTTCTCCTCATCCTTGCAAATACTCTTCCTAGTAGATGTACCTTCTCTGTCTGCGCACACCCAGATGAGATGCTTGGAACCCACTAAAGGTGGCTCTCTTTCCACCTGTCATGGGCTTGTTTTTCTTGGGAATTCAGTTCATCAAGGGTTCCTCGCATACACTGTTTTTAGCCAGTGCCATGGGAAATAGGATTTTAATTTTGTGTGGGTTATTGTTGCTTTTACCATTGGTGTAAAACTGTTTCACATTCTTCTGTATCCCAGCCTTGGAACTGAAGAAAACAGAGGTATTGTCTCCATGCAGATTTTGTTTCCCCAAAAACTCCTTGACTTTCCGTGATGTAGAATCAGACCCCATGGGTCTGTCTTCACCTTTGACATTACAGGTCATTTCAAGTGAAGGAACATTGTGTGGGTTTCAGTGCTTCCTCAATAGTTGTAGATTAAATTAATGTTCTCAATTAATTTTAGATTAATATGCACATTTTGGTCAGGAGAGTTGAAAATCTCCTTGGTCTATTTTCCTTAATTAGAGGCAAATTTTACTAATTTGGCTGATTTTTGGTGGGGGGGGAGGGCAGAGGAAAGTTTATGTGGTTTGAGATTAAATCATAGTCTAGTTTTATCACACATGGATATTTCTTCAGAGTTCTTTATTTTTGTCCATTTTGGTAAAATTTTCAAAGGAAATTGAGAAAATCAACTTTTTTATTTCCACTTTTAAGATATCGGGCTAGTTTTTCCCGTTATAAACTGTTTACCCCTTCTGAACTATCCCGCCTTGCCATCAACTTGATTCTTATAGACTTTCCCTTTATCTTTTCATTTCAAACATAGAATTTTTATCATTATATTTGGCCCTTGAAGAGCCTTTCTGGTAAATATACATGTCTTCCCATTACCCTGAAAAATTAATTTCCATTGTACTTTTTACCATGAATTTTCTTCAGTGTATTTTCTATAATGTATTTTCTTGCAACTGTATTTTCTTCTTTTCCAATATCTCTTTACCAAATACTTTTGATCATATATTTTCTCCCCTTCATGTATTTTTATCTATCTCATTGTTTGCAAATGCCTTCTAATTTTCTTTCGATATTTGGAGGATGACAAAATTTTCCTCTGTACCATGGAAGGTTTTATGTTCTTTACTGACTTCAGTAGGAATTTTAAGCATGTTATTTGCTTTTCATTTCTTTTTTTCTTCTTGAATATTATTGTGGTCATTAAGTGGAAGATTTTAAAACTTTTCTTCAGTTTACCATGATAAAGTTTTCTCTTAAAAATTATGTATTTTCTCTACCTATGGAGGGTAATCTAGCTCCCCTTATGTTCTAGCATTTGGAGGCTCCTGGTAACAACTGCACAAAATGAAGCCTGTGAATAAATAGCTGAGTGGATCCCTCCTAGGTCTCCTCCCTGCCTGGCTGGATGCCGGTAGGATCTCTGATCTTGCACTGAGGAGAGAATTGATCCCTGGGCGCACTGGTTAATCGTGAGGTCTCCAGAACATGGCTATCTGGGTTAAACCCCTGGTTGTGCCACCATTAGCTGTGTTTGATGAGTTTGCCTCTTTCTGCCTCAATTTCCTCATCTGTAAAATGGGGAGAATAATATCCCAAAGGTTTATTGGGAGGATTAAACTAATTTTTATAAAACACTTAGAACTACCTGGAACATAGAAAAGCATCATTAAATATAGTTAGTATTATTTTCTTTCCAATATCCTATATTCAAAGGACTTCCAATCTCTCTTTGTTTCAGCCATAATGAACAATATGAAATTCTCTAAAATTTCATGAGATTTTCTATCTACTTGCCTTTGGGTTTTGTTGCTGTTGGGCTTATTGTTTGTTTTCTTTTTAATGGTTGACTTGGGACTTTTTTGGACTTTAAGTATAAAAGGTTGATAAAGATTGAGTTACTCATACTTTCGATTTCTTGGCAAATGGAATGATTGGTTCCAACAAAGCTCCTGTCTTGTTCTGGTTATTTATCTTCTGGAGTTTCATACTCCACCTCCACTCCCATTCCCACTACCACTGGTCACCTTTTATTTTTTTTTAATTGAATGAAAGATTCTTTAAATTCCATGGTGCTTTACAATTTTTAAAAGTTTCACACACATGATTTCATATAATCCCACGACAACCCTTTTTTCCCCTACCTACCCCTATATTGCCCCTGCCCCCTTCCCTCTCCCCACTGGTAACCACTAATTTGTTCTTTGTGAGTCTTCTTCTTTTTTGTTTTATTCACTAGTTTGTTGTATTTTTTAGATTCCACATATAAGTGATATCATTCAGTATTTGTCTTTCTCTGTCTGACTCATTTCACTTAGCATAATGCCCTCCAAGTCCATCCATGTTGCTGCAAACGGCAAAATTTCATTTGTTTTATAGCTGAGTGGTATTCCATCGTATATGTACCACTCTTCTTTATCCATTCATCTGTTGATGGACATGTAGGTTGCTTCCATACCCTGGCAATTGTAAATGACGCTGCCATGAACATTGGGGTGCATGTATCTTTCCGAATTAGTGTTTTTGTGGGGTTTTTTGGATATATACCCAGGAGTGGAATTGCTGGGTCCTATGGTAGTTCTGTTTTTAGTTTTGTGAGAAACCTTCATATGGCTTTCCACAGCGGCTGCACCAATTTACATTCCCACCAACAGTGCACGAGGGCTCCCTTTTCTCCACACCCTCTCCAGCATTTGCTCTTTGTGTTCTTTTTGACAATAGCCATTCTGACAGGTGTGAGGTGGTTTTGATTTGCATTTCCCTGATGATTAGCGATGTTGAGCATCCTTTCATGTGCCTGTTGGCCATCTACATTTCCTTTTTGGAA
Organism: Balaenoptera ricei; assembly: GCF_028023285.1. NCBI lineage: Eukaryota > Metazoa > Chordata > Mammalia > Artiodactyla > Balaenopteridae > Balaenoptera > Balaenoptera ricei. The sequence goes on along the minus strand of NC_082658.1, from coordinate 2,352,417 downwards.
AAACGTCTGTTCAGTTCTTCTGCCTATGTTTTCATCTGGTTGTTTACTTTTTTGGTGTTGGGTTGTAGGAGCTGTTTATGTATGTTGGATAGACATGGGTCACCGTTTCATTTTACCTGGTGGAAATCCTTTAGTTCCTGGATGTCCTTGAAAACTGTGTATTGCATGCAGTATTAATTAATATAAATGATATTGTGGTATCACCCTCAACCTACTTTTATTTTTTTTTTAAATTGGCGCCGTTTTAAGATCTCTTCATGTTGATGGGTGGGTACCAATCTGTTGCTTCTGAATCCTACCCAGTACTCTATGGACTGTATCCATTAAAATTTGTTTGACGACACAGCGCCACAGTACTCTACGTTATGAAGAACATCCTGGTACAGGGCCCCTCATGGACACGTGTGGGAGTTTCCTTGGCATACATACCCTGGAGCAGAACTGATTGACGGCAAGATATTGCCAAGTAGTAATGAGCTGGTGATGAATCACCAAAAGGGCTGTGTCGTCACCCCCACTGGCAGTACATGAAGTTCCTTTATCCCCGTTAGAAAATTGGATACCCAGCTCTGTTAAACTCTCTGATTTTCTCAGTCTGATGAGGAACCAATATAAAGTACATGTATCTCATAATTATTTTAATTTTTATTTCTTTTGGTACCGAGCTCGAACATGCCTTCATGTGTTTTTCAGCTCTTTGGCTCCCTTCTTTGCTACCCACGCAATTGGAAACAGCTGTTGTGATGCTTCTTTTTGGTTGGATTGCACAGTGTTTTCTATTTCGGACCTTCCCATTTACTTCCTTTACTTTCTCCTTTTAAAATAAACAGGTCGGAATGAGAAAGAGGAACGTCAGTGTAGGTCAGCAAATGCGGGCGCTTCTCTGCAAGAATTTTCTTAAAAAATGGAGGATGAGACGAGAGACCTTGTTGGTATGGTTTGGAGTCTATGTCTCATATTTAGAAGAGGAAAGAGTAATTTCTTGGGAAGCACAAACACTTTATCTTCATCCTTTAATGTTTCATAGATTTTCTATTTCTAACTAGCAGGTTGGATTTTTTTTTTTTCAAATTTTGGGCTTGGCTATTACTACAAGTAAGATTACTTTAAAATATATCATTATGACATGTCTTACTGGAGGCAAAGATGCTGGGAGATCCCTAGGAAGCCAGCCGTAGCCTACACGCCTGCTTTCCCCTGACCCGTGACCCACTGCTCCCTCTGCCCTAGCACAATTCTGGTTTTCAGGTAGCTTTGGGGCACTTGGGTACAAGGAACAGAATCATTTATTATAAACCATGGCAATGTAGCCTAAGCAGCAGGAGCTGTGGTTACAAGTGGTGGGCATGCATGATAAAAAATATATTTGACAGAGACACACAGGACAAGGCAAAACATGGTTCTCAGCCTACAGAGAAGAATTTGTAACCCTGTCTGATGTGGAAATGAACTTACTGGGGAGAAAAAGGCACGGAAGTGTTTAAACCTGAAGCGTTCCTGGTTCGAGCCAGATACCAGCAAGAGTCTGCCTTCCTGAATGCCCTTGAACCACAACAGTGCCGTTCATAGAAAAAGGACCCAGATTAAGACAATGAATTACACGGACACATTTGATCTCCTTTTCTCTAGCATCTTCCAATAATATCTATATAACGACCCACGGATGAGCACATACACAGCTCGGTGCCACCACCAGGAACTCAAGAAGGGTCCCACTCACAAGCCAAAGCCTCAAGGGATCGTTTCGAAGACAATGCCCCAGTCTTAGCTGAAACAAGAGCAGTCAAATCTGGCAACTGTAAAAGGCTTTATCGTAAAGATATTGGGGAACTCACAGAAATGCTGGAAAAGCTAAAGTCCTGGTCTCAGAAAGTGGTCAGGAACCAGGAAGAGCTCGGCAATAGCAAAATGCAGCTGTCACGCCTCAGAAACAACCTGGGTCGGGCTCACTGGACCAGCACCACTGCTGCAAGATTGTTGATGCCAACAGCCATGGTCCCAGGTCACTGCCCCATTAAGACTAGCTCTGTCATCTCTTCATCTTTACCCCACTTATCCTGGGTTCAAAGACTCAAGCCGGGGCACCTTGCTGGTGGGCCGACAGGGATGATGGGTCCATCTGGCTTCCATAGTGAGCAGCCAAGCTCTGCCTCCGCTCAATCTTTATCAGTTGCTCAATTCGGTGTTCGAAAGAGTTGTACTCAGTTTAAGGAAGGTTGCATGAGGATCAGAAAAACGGCTTGACTGATGCAAGTAGTGCTTCAGGGAATGGAAGAGACTGATTCATCCTGGAAAGAACACGTACGCTTAAAAGACAAAGCTTCACAGCAGAGAACATCTGGAAAATCAGCAGCTGTGAAAGTATGAAAGGAGAAAGATCACTCAATGACACACAGAAAAAAAATTAGATTTATCACAGGAGTTTCTTGCTCTAGTCTTTTTTGTGGTTTTGTTGTTGTTTGATTTTTTTTCCTTGCCACTGCTCCAGGACGTCTACACTCTTCTTGATGCTCACCAATCGATATCTATCTTAAATTTAAATCTTTTACATATTTAGACTCCATGTGAGGTTGCTTCCATATCCAAATAAAATACCCTGGATCAAAATTAATTTACTAAACATAGACTCTTGATCTCAGAAACCTGTCTACTTTAATGATGGAGAGAAGGGTTACAAAATCATGGCAGTGGTTGACTCCTTAGGTTAACTGATAGTTCCCAGCACGTGGACCCAGGGACCTCAGTCAGTAGTTGGTTGTATCTACTTTGTTGTAACTGTAAACCACTTTGCTGCTTGCTTTCGAAGCATCCCAGAGATTTCAAGTAACTTCCTGTATGTCGACAAGATTGATGACCAGTTCTTTCTGGTCCTGAGCCAACATTCATGATACAGTGATAAGAGCTGAGACCCTCCAGAATCACCAAAAATTTTATTGGATTCCAACGTCCTATTTAAGCTGTACCCTGGGGCTTTTCCCTCTTCTTTTGTCAAGTCCAAACTTGCAGTGTCTGTACGTTTTTGAGTCAACTATGGCGCATTTTCTTCAACAAGGGAGCTTCTACAATTTGGGTAGTTTCCCAAGTGCAGCTATTCAAGGTCAAGAGGGGAATTCAAACTTTCACAAACTTTGGATAAATATTAGAGACCGATGAAAGAAAATCTTCACAGTACTGTTTGCTTTAAACTTACTGGGAAGCTCAGTAGTCATGTCATTAAGGACTGAGTATGACTTATTCTGTGCCTTTTCCAAGTCAGAAGAGTAGGCTCAGAGCTGAACCTATTTATCTTTGATAAATGCTGGAAGGAAAACAAACCCTTTGGGCCCTTACATAAATTATCTTTTTAAAAATCAATGAAAATCAAGTGCACTTTATCTTTTTGCTTGTTCTTGAGACTTTGGTGAGAGTAAGTCCAGTTTTCACCACCCCATCCCATGATGGCTTGAAGAACTTCTTCCACACACTCAAGGTTTTGCTTCAACAGGATAATGGAGCCTCTCACTACTGTCACTGGTTACCCCAATGTCCAGTGAAGACTTTATGGAGAATGACATGCCCATTCTTTCTCAAATATACGAGAAAGTGCTGAGTCTTGCGTGAATGAGAAGCAGAGAACGGAAGGAGGCTGCTGCTTGGTTTCTTTGCTACTTGTTATCTCAATCTTAAATGCAAGATTTCTGTTTCAAAATAAATATATCCTTCCCTCCCACTCCAAATCCTTAGAGATTGTGAAAAAGATGAGAAAAACAAATGTATAATGAGTATAAAAAAACGAGAGAAATAGACCCTTGGTGGACCAGAAACTGTAAAGAATTTGTAAAAAAAAAAAACAAAAAAATGAAAAAAACTGAAAGCTACCAAGAGTACATTGAAAAAGCAAAATTACCCCAGAATGAAGATCATAGCAGACTGTAAGGAAAAGTGGGAGCTCCACACGTAACAGGGGTGGATACCAGGAATAACGGGGGCCCAAGGCCAAATGACAGATGAATTTTTACAAAGGTTGACCCTACATAACACCTTCCATGGGCCAGTAGCGTTCATCCAACAAGGCTGGGAAAGGTTAGAGAAAAGAGGGCAATGGGGGATAAAACAAGAAAGAGGTGAAAAGTTGTATTGGCACCAAAACTGCGTTTCTGATAAACTAGTCCTGAATCCATCATCCTGAGAGCTTTGCACTTCATTTGATATTTACTTAAATGAAGCCACATCTGTTCTCCACAGTCATGGGTTGTTTATGCTACATTAGTGATAAATTCTTCCTCACTGAAGTCATTAAACTTTGTCATTAATTTTTCTCTCCCCAGCCTGATTCTCTTTCCTTTTAGCTAAATCAGGTCTGATTTATCAAGGGTTGTTTGATTCATCAGGGATGTTCCAGCTTTGATTTCCCTGAAGAAGCTCACAATACATCACTTCCTGACCTGGGCATGTTGACCTGGCATGGTACCATTTTGCCTGCTAACATCTCTGGCCCTGGCATCCCCAGGGGCTCACATTCTTGGCCATGTGTCTGCCACTGCCTTCTACTCCAAAAGTGTGAATTTCCACGGAATTAATTCCCTGTTATTGGAATTTTTTATGCCTAACAGGCTCAAGTAATACAAGGACACAGATAGAAACATGGTGTCTATTGGGATAAACAGATAGGAGAGAAATGAGCTAGGAAGACCCAGTGGTGTGATATTTCCTGTCAACTGTGGCAATGGGTATGATTTGAAAGATGTTTGTACTAAAACAAAATCTCTTATTCAGACATAGTATTTTTGTTTTGTTTTGTTTTACTTTTTGTGTTTGTTTGTTTTAAATTTAATTTATTTTTTAAGTTTTTAAATTTTTATTTTTTTATTGAATGAAAGAGTCTTTAAATTCTATAGTGCTTTACAGTTTTCAAGAGAAAATATTTTTAAGCACATGATATTGGCAAAATATATAAAAATATAATATTCAGTGTGTTAATATTATAAAAATACAGCTGTACAGCAGAAACTAACATAACTTTGTAAAGCAACTATACTCCAATAAAAATTAATTTTAAAATGTTCCCTTCACTATTGATGCATAAAATAGGAAAAAAAAAAGAAGTGCCTGTATTTCTATAATATTAACAGACATAGTATTTTGATCAAATGCAGTCATTTTCGTTAGTATGTCAATTGTGACACTGAACAAATAGGTTAGAATTAAAGCAGTCTAGAGCTCCTAAGAAATATACTCTCTACTACTATGTAATTAGACAAAGAATAATTTAAAAGCTGGTTTTCTTTAGGACATGAGCAACGATCCTGATCAAAGGGGAATTGATTTGTGATTAAGCATTGTATTAGCTTCATCAAGAATTTGGGCCCTTCACTTATTTTGAAATAATCTGGGTTCTGGAATATTAAATGACCATATTACATAATCAAATGTTAAACCAGTTCTTTAGGTTTTAATGATTTGTCTTAGGCCGTGTTAGTGTGTGGTTTATAGAAGAACTTTGTTTTTAGTAAAATGTAAATTATATATTAAAATATCCAGTGCCATTATTTAGTTAAGTATTTAAAACCCATCAAAGATTTCTGGGTCTCTCCTTAAGAGTGTTACCATCATTTTATCTTTCAGATGATGAAGAGTAAAAGATCTTTTTCTTTACAATGGCAAAGAGTTTAATTTTTCATAACTTTATCAAATAGTTATAGTTATTTGAAAATATTTACCAATTTTAACAGTCCAATTGTATTTTCAGTAATTTTATTTCAGAATCCAAAGAAAGAATGGAGGCCAGGAAGATGGAGAATTAGCAATCATTGGAATAAATGCCGAGGTCCCACACAAAGCCTTGACTTTCAGGAGGTTCATCATAAATCTGGGGGTGAGAAACCACATCACACAAGCAGTACCAGTCTTTATACAACATATAAGTATCAACTATGCCTATTTTTGCAAAATCACAGCACAATTTTAAAAGACTCTCTCTAACACATCAGGGCATTTCTACAAGTTTCTTATTCCACGAAATCTTCTATTCTCTATGCTTACATGTACATCTACCATTATTTCTGCTTCTGCCATGTTTCAACCACTTCTTTCATTAATTCAATTAATCTTTATTGGGTCACTAACATCTGCTAAATTCTGGGGATGTAAAGATGAATAAAATATACTCTCTACCCTCAAGAAACTCAGCTGAGTGGGAGAGAGAGACAAATTAGATGACTCCAATAAAATGTAATAGACGTGGTAATTAATGTGTGTCTAGTGTGTTGTGAAAGCAAAGAAGAAAGGGCTAATAGTTCTTCCTGGGAACCTTTCCTCTCCCCCTCCCCCATCTCTCTCCTAACTGGCTGTACAATCGAAAGAGAGTGTGAATCTTATTACACACTATCTTATTGAATACAGTCTCATAATACTCAACCCAAATTAAAAGAAAAAGTGAATTTAGAGGTTATTCTTTACTTATACAAATATCTTTGAGAACTAATAGCCTAGGATTTTTTAAAAAATCACCAAAGCATTTGGGGCAAATAAGTTAAATAATTTTACTACCAGATGTGATTATACTTAAGTTTTATCTGTAGTTTTTGCCTAAAAAAAATTACCTACCAGCTCCCATAAAGTATAGTTACTTCAATTATTATAAAATAGTAAATTCCAATTTTGTTAACTCATTCTTTCTTATTAACTTATTCTTTCTCCTGTGTATCTCTAAGCTAACACCACCTGATATTTTTTGCACAGAACATACCTACCACTCACAATTAATATTCTCTGTTAAAATGTGAATCCAGTTACATTTGAGCTTTGGGGTATGATGAAGTACTTGCTTAGAGAAGATCACAAGAGTCTGTGGTTGTCTTATTGGATTCAGAAATCTAACTAGGGTTAAATATTGCCTCCATCTTGCAAGAAATAAACGAACAACTTGGCCTCTGACACTCGACTAAATTGCTATGCAACCAAGAGGAGCCTCGTTTTGGCTTGGAGTCCTAAATCTCTGAACTGCTTGGGAAGGCAGAGGCTAGCAGCTGCTTTGATTCACAATGCTTGAATCGAAAAACGTTTTGTTGGTCTGTCTTTTGGTGTGGGAATTTAGTGCCGTGGTCACCCTGGGCAGATTAAACACTTGTGATGTTTCCCATTAAGCTGTTGACTTCCTGCAACTGTTGAAAAAATCTCACATTAACACTGGCTCGAATCATCAGAGGTCGGGCCCCCCTCTTAGTAGTTTGTGTCTCAGTGCTACGTGGAAGTGATAAGTAAATCCACACCTCCAGCCAGTTTGGCCACTTGAAAATTTGCAAATCCAAATTCATGTCATTCCAATTAAACAAGGCAGTTGAACAAAATGATCATCCCATTTTGCTTCAAAATTTACTTTAAGAAAGTTTTGCTTGGAGAACAGGAAAATATGGCCTCTGTGTTCTACCATCGGGAATGTGAGAATAAAATGTAAAGGTACTGAAGGGAGTAATGCAGTTACATCCGTAGTGATGCCTAAAGGTCATGTGACCAAGGCTTGTTGGAGCATCTGTAAAAATAAAACAAAATCCCCTAAGGAAAAGTAAAATAAGAGGAATTCCCTGCGGAAAGAACGTAGAAAACGGAGCCAGTGCGGCTCCAAAATAAAATGGAGCTGGGCAGTCATAACAGATCTGGGGTTTCGTCACATACTCTGTGTTCTTAGCAAAGCCACGAACAGACAACTATAAGGACTTCTAATTCTGCTAAGAATCCTACCTGGAAACGCCCCTAAAGAGAAGCTCCGATGACAGCCAATCATCGAAAACTTGAGGTCAAGCTGCCGGGACTTGTGGTCAGGCTGAGAGGGTCATTCTGTTCCCTTTTCAAGTCTCCCAACTGTGACTTCTGTGGTTTTGCTTTTAAAAATCCCTTCCCTCCTTCCCCTCCCCAACCCCAGTTTGCAAACCTTGCAAACAATAAAGCTCTCCTCTTGCTTTAAGACAACATTGACTCTTTTCTGGGATTTAGTTTTAATTTAGGACGACACAGCCCTTAAGGAAAAGCATTTATCATTTGCTGTTAGTCTTTGTTCTAAAATGCATGTGACCAACATTCCTGGGATCAGTATCCTCTGAATTTACCAGCAAATACCTACCTTTGCCAGCTAAATGTTCTTCCAAACGTGGCAATTATGAATTTTTGTCAGTAATAAACCTCATTCATTGACACCTTAAGCTTGTGCCACTTAACTATAACCCCACTGAGGTCCTGGATGGGGCTTGTTCATCTGTGTGTCTCAAGCGATTGTTGATGAAGATTAAACACTGTTGAAGACACTTGATGGAGCAGACAACACAGTCAAAATCGTGTTGAAGGATGGACACTGAAAACGTGGAGGTAAAAGAAGGAACGCAGAAAGCTGATCCAAAAGAGTCCTGACCATGATCTTATACAAGATCGATTCTCATCCAACCACACTGTCGCCCCAGCCAGGGCAGATCTCTGGTCTCCATCCTCATCCCTCAGGTCCTCACCCCAGATCAGACTCCAGCTCTGACTGCCCTTCTCTTATGCACAACAAGCCTCTTTGGACTTCTTAGCTCAGTAAGCCAAAGAGGTATTTTCAAAGTCCTTCTTTATGTAAAGCTCAAAGTGTGTCTTCCAAATGGTTGTCGTCAAAGAATGGAGGAAAGAGGGCATCTATCTTAGGGGAAATTTTGAGACCATATCATTGCCATAGTTATTATATTAGTTATCTTTAGAAGGTTGTTCTAGGACCAGAATTGCTTTTTTTTTTTCAGAATGGTACAACTAAGAACTGGGCTTCATTCATCCAAGAAATAGATTCAGTGATGTAATGGGATCCTGAATTGTTTCTTTTCTTTTTTTTAAATAAATTTATTTATTATTATTATTATTATTATTTGGCTGCATTGGGTCTTTGTTGCTGCACGCGGGCTTTCTCTAGTTGCGGCAAGCAGGGGCTACACTTCATTGTGGTGCGCGGGCTTCTCATTGCGGTGGCTTCTCTCATTGCGGAGCATGGGCTCTAGGCGCACGGGCTTCAGTAGTTGTGGCACGTGGGCTCAGTAGTTGTGGCACGTGGGCTCAGTAGTTGTGGCTTGTGGGCTCTAGAGCGCAGGCTCAGTAGTTGTGGCACACGGGCTTAGCTGCTCCACGGCATGTGGGATCTTCCCAGACCAGGGCTCGAACCCGTGTCCCCTGCATTGGCAGGAGGATTCTTAACCACTGCGCCTCCAGGGAAGCCCTGAATTGTTTCTTAAAAACCATTTTTTCCTCTCCCTACCTGGATTAAAACCTCATTAGCATAAGAATCATGTTTTGGGCTTTGTTATAGACTCAGAGAAAATCGTCCTTAATATTCCTGCAGAATGGCAACCAGCTCTTGTGCTCTTTGGCTTCTCCTTCACTAGTTTATCTTTGTCTTTTTCCCGCCCGATTGTACATTTTCCTCAAAGTCGAGCTCTAATGTCTAACTACCTAGCAAAAATCTTTGTCAGTTCTGCCTGCCTCATGATGGAATTCTCTTCCTAATATTCTCACCGATGGCACACTTGATGGTGTGTTGTTCTGCCCTCTTCCTTGATTTACACTAAGTATCTACAATTTGTCTTCTTGATAAAATTGTGAGGAAATTAAGGGAAAGAACTGGGTTTTCTAGGTCCACTGTGTTCTTATTCAGTGCTTGGCAAGGGCTCAGGAAGCTTGGGGTGGTGGGGAGACCATGGTCTTGATGTGAGGTCAACCTGGCTTTTAATCCTGGCTGGGCTAATTAGTAGTTGTATGATCTTGGTTACATTACTAGTCTTCTCTGAATGTTGATTTACTCTTCTGGAAAAATCTATCAATCAGTCAATCCATGTCTGAAATCTGCACAGTGGGAATTTGAACACTTCGTGAGCTGTGACCTGTTTGACAGTGAAGTTTAGGTTCTATTAGACTGTGTTTAGCCCATTTCAAACACTGCACACAGCGACACATGGCTTTCTGCTTCTACAGGTGCTGTGTGTAAAGAATGCCAGGATTCCCAAGGGCTCCTACTGCAGATTTGAGCCCCATAGCAACTCTTCAGGGGAGGAGGATGTAGAAGGTAACTAAGGCTTGGCAAGATGGGGGGATTTGCTCAGGATCACAAAGCTAAAAAAAAAGCCAGTCTCAGGTTGTCTGGGATCCAAATTCCCCGGATTTCAAGATGCAAGAGGAGGGATGGGGAATTAGCATTTAATGGGTGCAGAATTTCAGTTTTGCAAGATGAAAAGAGTCGTGGGAATGGATGGTGGTGATGGTTGCACAATAGGAATGAGCTTAATGTCACTGAACTGTGCACTTAAAAATGGTTGCAATGGCAAATTTTATGTTACATGTATTTTACCATGATTTTAAAAAATGTTTTAACAGGTATGTAAAACGTCTGGAACACGTGTAGTCTGTGCTCAGTCTGTGACAGCTATTTGCCACCTCTTTCCCCTCATTTTGATACTCATTCTCCTGAACTTCCCGTAGAGCTGAGATTCTGTGAGACCCAACTTTAGTGAAGGAACATTTCATTTTATAAAATTATTGAATTTAAATTCTCTACCTAAAAAGATATTTTTCTTCACTTCTAAAACCTTGAGGGAGTACTAAGAAAGCTGAAATGATGCAACAGGCTGTACCAGGCTAGTAGCCTTGTTCCCAGGATCTAGCTCATTAAACCACCTTTCACAAGGACTCAGGCAGCCTCTGCGTTTGAATTCGGAATTCAACACAGCTAGAACACTTTCTTTAGTTTCTCTTACTACAGGAAATAGGATCCTTACTCCTACCAATTGATGTGTAAAATATCTTATATTTTATTAAGAGCGTCTTTGTATTACTTGATTACCCACATCACCTAGTAAGCAATTCTCCTTTAGCAATGAGTAAACTGAGGCTTGGCTTAACAAGTTTTCATTAAAGTTTTCCCTACAGTCAAAAGCTAAGTGACAGAGCCACACTTGTATATAGCTGAATTTCAAATCCCTATATGTTTCCTGGGATTCACAGATGTTGCACAGATGTTGCAATCTGTAAACCATGAACTCTGCCCTAGCAAATATGAAGATAAACAGTATTCTCTCTGCCAACGACATAGTTTTACTGTTACAAATCCTAAGGAACATCAAGAACAACTGAAGTTGTGATTTTTAAGGAAAAAAAACCCCAGCTCAATACAAAATGTCAAATTTCAAAATAATGCCACTTGGCACATCTATACCACCGTTTAAGAGCAGTTAACAGAATTAATATAGTGTGATTTTTAAAAGATATTTACTGTCTATGTTACCTCCAATTGCATGTGTTATAAAAGGTAGTGCTATGGTCTGAATTGTGCCCCCCCCCCCAAATTCTTATGTGAAAACTCTAACCCCCAATGTGATATGTTCGGGGACAAGGCTTTTAGGAGGTAATTAAGGTTAAATGAGGTCATAAGGGTGGGGTCCTAGTCAGATAGGACAGGTGGCCTATAATAGGGAAGAGCAAATCTGACTCCATGTTGGATCTGTTTCTTTTACTTCCGCCTTTGTGCTCTGTGCCTGTGCTTAGTCATGCTGACTGCACCTTTTGTAAAAGAATGTTGCCTAGAGCCTGAAATATACAGAAGAGCCCATTCTCAAGGCTCTGACCTTTAAAAGGTATAACACTCTTCCATTCATATAAAGAGTTGCAGAACAGGGAATAACATTTGTCTTTTTGGAGTGACCTGACCTACGGGGACAGCTGCAAGAACAAAGGATTCTGACACCAAGAAGTCTGCAACAACCAACCACGCCCCCGCCCCTTTTAGTACAAAAGCAGCCTGAATTCTAACTCGGGGAAGAGGGTTCTTTGGGACACTAGCCCACCAGCTTCTCGGTCTGCTGGCTTTCCGAATAAAGTTGCTGTTCCTTGCCCCAACAACTCATCTCCAGATTTGTTGGCCTGTCGTGCGGTGAGCAGAACGTGTTTGGACTCGGTAACAGCTAGAGCCCAACCAGGCTGGTACCCTGAACTCAGACCTCAGGCTCTAGAACTCCAGAATGAATTCAGCTGAAGAATGGTGAGTCAAGTGAAGGAACGCTCTCACAAAGCCCCAAAAAAGAATAAACAGATAAAAGTAAATAAAATGAAACTTGGGAGATTTGTAAGATGAAAAATGTCAAAATAATATAATTGGGTCCTCAAAAGAAGGAAAAAAATAAATGGGATGAAATATTTGAAGAAATACTAGCTGAAATTTTCTAGAATTAAGGAAAGGTGAAAGATTCAAATTAAAGTGCATAAAGCATTAAACAGCAGAGAGATGAAAAATGAACTCACATTTAAACACATTGTCATGAAATTTCAGAACATCAAACACAAAAAGAAAATTTTAAAGCTTCATGAGAAGAAAAGCAGATCCAACACAAGAGTATAAAGACCCTATTGTCAAGGATCTTTTCAATAGGAATATTGGACATGAAATAAGAATGGGGTGATATTTTCATTGTGTTGAACATAAAGAACTCAGAAGCTAGAATTTTATACCAGCTAAACTATAACTTAAATGTGACACTGAAATAAAGATACTCTTAGTCATCCAAGAAAGTCTACCAGCAAACGGTTTCTTGAATCATTCTTGGACAAAGGATTAGACCAGAAGAGAAAAATAATACAGGATGAAGCAAAAGATATCATAAGTAAGAAAAAAACAGTAAATTCATGTGATTTTTTTAAATTTAAATAAGCAGTAACACCCTCACCCCAACAAGTTTATTCATAACATTGCAGAACTAAAGTCAGGGTGCCAATGAGGCAGGAGCGGGAGGAGGAGGAGACCAGACGCAAGAAGGGGTAGGTGAAGATGCTTATCATCTTTAGCAGAGAACATAGAAATGACAAGCTTAATTGGTAGTAAAAAATAAATATACGTTTGAGTCATATTGAGTTACTGCTAATTTGTTAGCAAACAAAAGAGAATGAAACCCTGGATTAAGTAAACAAAACCTTGGAAAAATCATCTAAAATACCAAAATTGACACACATAAGAATCAATAAAACAAATTGGATAGAACAATAATAATTAATGATATTGAAATAATAATTGAATCTTTCACACCCCCAAATCCCCAGATCCAGATAGTTTTAGAGATAAATCATATTATATTTATAAGATGCAAATAAAGTTTATCCTTATTTTATGCATATCATGTTAAGATTCTTTATATACATATTTATATATAGTATGTATAAATTATATTTTATTCTTTGGACTTAGATACCCATCTTTTTTCCTAGTGACAATTTAGAATTGTATCTCTGTTACAAGATATATAATAATACTTGTGTAATTATTTATAATATATTTGGTATAACTTATATGTAATTATATATTTATATTTGTATGTAAGTATATATTTATAGTATACAATTATAATTTATATATTATATAATAGCATATAAATATAAAGATGGAGTATATGTTTATACTTAATATAATTAATAATAAAATTATATATATTATATATCATTATATATATATAATTCTAAGTTAGAGGAAAAGAGAGATGGGACCTAAATTCAAAGAATAAAATAGAAGAAAGATCATGAAGGTCAGAACCTGGGCGATTGAAGATGAGATGAGGAGGGTAAACAGTTTGAAGGATGGAACAGGGCCTGTGGCTTGATGTAAAGGGGGCCTTTGTTATGTGATATGAGCTGTTATCTGGGTCATGTGCTTGCATGGGGGGGGGGTGTCCATTTCAGGTCCCCGCCAGCCACTCGGCCAAAAACATGGATGCTGAGGTAGCAATGCCACGGGGTGGCTTAGCTCAAATTTCGACAGAGGAGGGAAAGAGGGCAGAAAAGGGGAGAGAACTAAGCAAGGATTGTTCTCAGCTGGAGAACGGATGCAGCCTGCTTCCAGGAGGAGTTCTGGAGAATGAATTGCACCACCAGAGCTGGTGCCGTTTGAGCCAAGCGTGCCGGTCTTTTGTACCCCGTGTCAGTTAGCCAGTGGTTGCTGGCCGTCCCAAGGGGTAGTGGAATGGCTCGCATTTGGCCAAAAATAGTTCTTGGGAGAAGAGAGTAGCTGTGAGCCAGAGGCAGACAAAACTCACCATCGCTGGGAGATGAGAGCACGAGCTCACAGAAGGAGATCCGGGCAGGTACCAAGACCGTCTATTACACAGTTTGTGAAAGCGGAGCCAGGATTCCAACCCAGGAGATTGGTCCCAGGGCCTCTGCTCTTTGAACAAAACACACATCCAACTTCATGTGACTGCAGAGGATGCAGCATGGTGACTTCTTGACTTTTAAAATGAAGAGATAACAGTGTTATCGCTAAGCTCATTGTCAGTTCAAAACTAATTGATGATTTTCTATTTTGGACTAAAATACACTCACTTGCTTGAGCTTGAGAACCACTGTTCCCTCCAGATCCCACAGGAAGGTTCTGTTTTTCACTATAAGCAGATTCTGGCCATTCAGAAACTGTCTTTCATGTTTATCTGTTGTGCAAAACAATTTGGATCCCTGTACCCTCTTGTAAATATTCAAAAAGATATAAACTTCAAGATAAGTTATCCCATCACCTAAAAATATTCCTTCTAATGGAACAATAATTATTGCCACCATTTTCTAAATTTTTTTTATTGAAGTATAGTTGATTTACAATGTTGTGCTAATTTCTGCTGTACAGCAAAGTGACTCAGTTACACACATATGTACATTTTTTTAAATATTCTTTTCCATTATGGTTTATCCCAGGAGATTGGATGTAGTTCCCTGTGCTATACAGTAGGACCTTGGTGCTTCTTCATTCTAAATGTAGTAGTTTGCATCTACCGACCCCAAACTCCCAGTCCAACCCTCTCCCTCCCCCCCTCCCTTGGCAACTACAAGTCTGTTCTCTATGTCTGTGGGTCTGTTTCTGTTTCATAGGTAAGTTCATTTGTGTCATATTTTAAAGCATATTTTATTTTATTTATTTTTTATTATTTTTAAATTTTATTTATTTATTTTTATTTTTAGCCACGTCAGGTCTTAGTTGTGACACGTGGGCTCTTCATTGCAGCGCGCGGGCTTCTCTCTAGTTGTGGCGTGCAGGCTCAGTAGGTGCGGCGTGCTGGCTTAGTTGCCCCACAGCATGTGGGATCTTAGTTCCCCGACCAGGGATCGGAGCTGTGTCCCCTGCATTGGAAGGCAGATTCTCTATCACTGGACCACCAGGGAAGTCCCTGTGTCATATTTTAGATTCCACATATAAGTGATATCATATGGTATTTGTCTTTCTCTGAGTTACTTCACTTAGTATGATAATCTCTAGGTCCATTCATGTTGCTGCAAATGGCATTATTTCATTCTTGTTATGGCTGAGTAATATTCCATTGTATATACGTACCACACCTTCTTTATCCATTCCTCTGTTGATGGACATTTAGGTTGCTTCCATGTCTTGATTGCCATCATTTTTTAATTATTTCAGGCAATCAATTAAATAAGCATAATAAGTAAAGTATACCTTAGATGGTGATAAGTATGAAGAGAAAACAGGAGGCAGAGAAAGTGGGATTGAGAATGAAGAGCCAAGAGAGAGTGAATCGCCCTTTTAAATAGAGTGGTTAGAGCACCAAGTGCGATCTGGGCCAAGACTGGAAGATGGTGAGGAAATTAATCGCAAGCAGGACTCTTCCAGGCAGGAGAAACAAGAGTGGGGGAAGGATGTCATCATGGGACCATGCCGGGCATACGCAAGGAACAAAAGACACAGCTGGGGGGCTGAAATGGACGGAGCAATGGAGAGAAGCAGGAGCCAAGGTCAGGGAAGATGCGGGAGGAGGGGCAGCTGTAAGGGCTTAGACTTGGACTTGGAGAGGGGAGGGGTGGAGAGTCACAGGAGAGTTTGAGCCCTTACTCAAGCTGGCACATGTTTTGAAAGGGACCCTCTCACTGTGGTGTGAGCAGTAAACTGTAAGTCTCAAGGGTGGAAAACTGAACTCCTTTGATATCCAAGCAAAAATCGTTTGAAACAGACAGTAACCAGAGACTCGGAAAATTGCCTGATATCGATGGGAGAGAAGAAAAGTATTCCCCGGCAAATTCTATCTTTATAGTCAACCTGTGGCAACATATGGACATGAACTGACCTCATCATCCTACTCTGACCTTCCCACCTTGAGCCAGATAAGCGCCCTTGAGAACTTCTTGCCTGTATGCCAGGGTCCAGGCAACTTATAAAATCTATAAAGTGTTCCTACATCCAGACAATCTCTCCAACCTCTAGCCTTCCACTCTTGACTTCGGACTCTGTCTTTTATTTCTTAGCTGCATTTCCCTCTCATCCTTGTCCTTTGCGATCAATGACCGAGTTGGACTACGTGCCCCGCTTTCTATTCTGGTTTCTTCATAAGATATCCTGTTCCCTTCGCTTTCAACACACATACTGTGAGCCGTCAGCAAATAACGCTTTGCTCCCTGGCAACAAACAAAGGTAGGTATTTGGGTGAAAGGGACGTGGATTTATTTGGAGAAGGAATAATAATGAGACTAAGATTCTCTTTTCCATGTGCTGATGTCCAAGCAAAGCCAGAGGGATTCCTGGAGCACAGAAGGATATCTGAAGACTATAAACTGAGAGGGTGGGTTCCCAAAATTTGGGAACAACATATTACTTTTTAAAATTTTCTCCTGGGTCCCGGAAAAATGGTCGATGAGGCGGAGTGCCCTAAGAGATGAAACTCCATCATCAGAAATAACGTCAACGAAGAGCACCGTTAAGGCTAGGAATATGGAAATGTGGAAGAACGAAAACATTTTCCAATTTTCTATAGCAGCAACCCAAGTAAATGTGAAATTCTGTGTTCCTGTGTTTGGGACTTATCGTATTTTCAAGATATGGGTGCAAAATATGAATCCCATCTGAGTCAGAGCAAAAGAAATTTCACTGTGTTACAGCTTCTAAACATGGCAGGATTTTAACTGAGTTCTTATACTGGCCAGTCTTGGTTCCTGATGGTAAGAAGTAATTAACCTTAATGTTAGGTATTGTTGCTAGAAAGTCAATTACCCCTACATGTAACATTAGTACAAGAAATCTCAGGGCTGACAGCTTTATTTCACTTCCTGCCTCTTTAGCTAGTAGCTATTCTTCCGTAGTAAAGAGAGCATGAAAAAGAAGGTGCCTCTGACTCCATCCTGTTATTTACATCAACAAAAAACATACCTTTGAAACTTTCTTTAGAGCACGGTGAAATGTCTGCAACTTTCCCAGAAAGCACATGAGACTCTGTTGCCAATTTTTTCAAAACCGAAAACAATTTAACAAGAAAAATCCCTCAAACCATCATTAAGATGTCATTTAAGGTCATTAATAAAATGCTGTTCTTTTCCCAGCTTGCATTACATTTTGGAATTGATGGAATACCTTTCTGTATTTTTTCCTTTTATTTGCCAAGCTAAGTTTTCAAAGGGTGCCACCTTCTGGTTTGATTTTTTAAATATCCATGGACTTCCACTTTGGAATGCTTCTAGAAGCTTACTATGCATTGTCCCTGCACTAACAGAGAAATATTTGCTTTCTACTTCCCGCCACCTGGGTGGCATCAAATGTCTCAAATCTTCTGAGAATCTGACCCAAGCTTCTTGACAAGCACGGGCTGGAAATGCATTCCTACAGGATGAGCATTGCAAAAGTGTAATGCTTGCAGATTTGAAGGCGCTTTTAAGTGTCAACATTATGTCCTACAAATACATTTAGTCTCCACACCAGGGACAGTTTGCTGCCCCGTAGTGCTGTTCCCTGCCAAAAGGAACGAAAAGTCCACACACCATGTATTTTCCAGCTCTCATACATATTCAAAATGGCATCAACCCTGGAATCTGAAGCTTATTCCAACACAATATACTGTAATTTCTCTTATTTATTTGAGTCCCTAAATAATTTATCATGTCAAATTTTCTCTTGCAGCTTTTTTTTATTGAAGTACAGTTGATTTACAATGTTGTGTTAATTTCTGCTGTACAGCAAAGTGATTCAGTTATACATATATTTATACATTCTTTTTTTAATATTTTTTTCCATTACGGTATATCATAGGATACTGAATATAGTTCTCTGTGCTCTACAGTAGGACCTTGTTGTTTGTCCATTCCGTGTATAATAGCTTACATCTGCTAACACCAGCCTCCCACTCCATCTCTCCCCCAACCCCTCCTCCATATCACGTCAAGTTTTAAAGTCCTGTCTTACTCTTCTGAGGGCAATGTACACTTAAATCCATACAAGAGTGTGCCAGATCCACCATGACAAAATAGTTTTATGTCAGAGTAACCCTCCTGATGATAACCTTTACAAAACTTGAGGGAAATTATTCAAAAGCAGTGGAGAACAACCAAAGCATACAAAAACTGGATAGAATATAATCCGTAAAAAAAGGGACCCATGCTAGGCAAGCGCCATATGTATCCAGCTTTTCTCCTAAGGGACATTTCCAATACTTACCAATTCTGGGAATACAGCCTAAGTGGAAGGTAGCAGTCATACTGGATTCAGGAGACAGAGCCCAGAGTTCATGGCTTTCATAGTGGCTGGAAATTAATCCTAGAAAGGAGGGAACCACAAAATGTGAGCCCCAAGTTCTACACACAAATTTCCCTGGAATATTAATAGTTGGTGTATACCTGAACAGCTTCTGTGTAGACTGGAACTCCAAGAAATGTAGTGGAAAGGAGCAGAGGGGGGTGAAATTGCTCACAGAGATTTCAGAAGCTGCCTTATACTTGCAAAGTCTGCCAAGTTAGAGGGGTTTTCTGTTGAAAAACAGAAAGGCAAAACTTAAGTAGACAAGCCCTTACACAGCTCATGGTCAAGGGGGGACTGCTGGGTCTCTGCTGCCAAAAGAAAACATAACCCATCTGGAAGGAAAACCAGAGCCCTTATAACTTATCATTCAGTCAATGATAAAAAGGGAGTCAGTTGACTATCAGCTAAGTGAGACAGCCAACAAGAGAACTAGAACCTCAGGAGTTTCAGATACTGAAGTTAGCAGATGAGGACCTTAATGTCCACCCTGAACTGAAAAAGAAAAGAAAGAATAGACAAGCAAGAGGAATGGATAAAGAAGGTGTGGTGTATATATAATGGAATATTACTCAGCCATAAAAAAGAATGCAATAATGCCATTTGCAGCAACATGGATGGACCTAGAGATTGTCATACTGAGTGAGGTAAGTCAGAGAAAGACAAATATCATATGATATCACTTATATGCGGAAACCAAAAAAAATAAACTGTACAAATGAACTTATTTACAAAACAGAAATAGAGTCACAGATGTAGAAAACAAACTTATGGGGATTTCCCTGGTGGCCCAGTGGTTAAGACTCCACACTCCCAATGCAGGAGGCCTGGGTTCTATCCCTGGTCAGGGAACTACATCCCGCATGCTGCAACTAAATAAATAAATAAATATTAAAAGAAAAAAAAGAGAACAATCTTATGGTTACCGGGGGGGGGGGGAAAGGGGGAGGGGTAAATTGGGAGATTGGGATTGACATATACACACTACTATATATAAAATAAATAACTAATAATGACCTACTGTATAGCACAGAGAATTCTACTCAGTACTCTGTAATGACCTATATGGGAAAAGAATCTAAAAAAGAGGGGATATATGTATATGTATAACTGATTCACTGTGCTGTACAGCAGAAACTAACACAACATTGTAAATCAACTATATGCCAATAAAAATTTTAAAAAAAGAACATAAACAAATCGCAATTTATATAGAGAACTAGAATTTTTTGATCAAATGAATATTTTGTAAATAAAAATATAATATCTGAAATTAGTAACTCATTGCATAGGCTTGTGAAAGGAAAATCAAAACAGAGTCTGTATTGCAAAAAGAGCTCTCTGCACGGAGCCTGGAGGCTCTGGAGGTAGTGAGACTCATGCATGTCTCAGCCCAGATGGAATCTGAATTATGACCATTTATTGTCTTAACGTAGGATCCAGAACATCTGCATAATGTTCCAGAAACTCAAGATACTTATTGGACCCTTACCCTAAATAACTCATGGTCGCCTGTCCCTTAAGGATAAATATTTCCTTTCTTGTGTCAGAGTCGATCACAATTCTCACCAGACAGTTTTAAATACCTTGTGACTTTTACCTTTATAAGCCACTTTCTCTTCCCTGAAATCCTCTTTCAGTTTTACCTGAGTCTGTGTCTCTCGAATTGCAATTCCTAAGACCCTAAATAAAGTTCTTTGTTCTTTGCAACCTTGATACTGATTATTATTCAGCAGGCTTAACAACAGATGAGACACAGCAGAAAACAGGATTAGTAAACTCACAGACGAGTCATCAGAAAATATCCAAACTAAAGCACAAAAAGAAAAAAAGGAAAGGAAAGCTGGGACAGAGCACAAGAAATACGTGTGATGTAGTCAAAAGGTTTAACATACATGCAATTGGAATTCCCAGAAGGCAAGGACAGACTGAATGGGGCAGAAGCTGTATCAGAAGAAAGACAAGCAGAGAATTTTCCCAAACTGATGAAAGTATCAAACTACATTTTCAAGACCCTCCGGAAGCGAAAGCAGCATAAATACGATGTAAACACATCTACGTAGTGATAGACATTTAAATTAAGTTCTACTTTTTATTATGACAAAAATAACTTTTATGAACATTCTCTTACACATATTTCTGCACAAACAGGAGTATTTTGTTTGTGGAGGAGAGAATGATTAATAAATGGTACTGGAAAAATGGAAAGAGTTCCATTTCAAAAATTTTGGGGAAAGGAAATACAGATCTATACCTCACATTTTTCAGAAATAAAAGCCCTAAATTGATTACAAACCTATCCACAAAAACCCCACGAATTATAAAAATATTTAGGAGAAAACCTAACATTTTGATCATGTTCCAGACGTAGCTCCACCACTGCCTTCCACCTTAAAGTCACACTGGACACGTCCCAGGCTGACTATTGATCCAGCAAAGGGCACATGAGAAGCCTCCTGACTATCAGTGTTTGATCCAACCTGATTTCATCCAGTAGTTCTTTGGATGGGTCATGTGCTCTTTCTTTCATCCTTTTCAGAAATCATGCACAGAAGTAGATTGAATGTAGGTCAATGCTACCTAAATGCATTAAATGGACCATTAAATTACCAGAGTACCTAATGAGCAGACAACCAACAGTACTCTGGGGGGGAAGGGCTTGCCTACAGTAACTGCTTTGCCTGGCTCTTGATTTTTCATTTGTTGCTTTTTCTTTTATGCAGTCCTTATCAGAACCACCTAAAGCTCCCAAGCTCCTAGGACAAAATAATCACTAATAAATAATTTGGTCAATTGCTGAATTAAACATTAAGCAAGATATGCTGGCACAGCAACTAAAATTCAAATGAATAAAAAGACTTCATTTGCTTAGAAAATTAATTTCTCTCCCTTCCTATGCCCCTACTTTACAAACCACTAGCTTGTAGTTTGTCTGAAACTACATGTCATCGTGTCTGAAATCACACCAGGAGAAGGAAATCGTATTACATTTTCCACTGGCAGTGTCAGGTCCTTGGGTTCAAATCCCTGTTTCAAATCTTCCCAGTTGTGTAAAATGAGGATAATAATAGTACCTATTTGCAGAATTGTGTTAGGATTAAAGAGACTAACATATACGTTTTTAGAACGGTGCCTGACACATGGTTGGTTAGTCCGCAATAGTTACTAGGTTGTGGTTACCATGATAAAAGAAAAATAAAATAGATATAAGACAAAATGAGATAAAGCAGTGTGGGTTCTGGTCCTTCTGGGGAGTTTATTGTTCACAACCTTTTTCTGTAAAGCGTCAGATCATAAATATTCTAGGCTTTGCAGGCTACACATGGTCTCAGTCGCATATTCTTTTTTTTTTTTCTACAACCTTTTAAAAATATAAAAACCACTCTTAACTGGCACACGAAACAGGCCAGATTTGACTTACAGGCCAAGTCACCACCTTCATTATGATATTTCCTAGGAAGAAGTTAATCATTGTAATAACCAAACTGGTTAAAATCAGTTTGTGACATGTGTACACATTCTATACCCAACCTTGTCTCGTTGGCAGGAATATGAGTTTGAACTGTATGAAGTTGCCATTTCTGTAGGTCAAAAACTGTCAAATATTGGCAATTTCATGTGGTTCTAATAGTAAAGACACACAAGCTGTGACATGGATTTCACATAGTCTTCTTTCCCCTTTGTGCTTGCATCTGTAAGATGTAAATAAGTTGTTTGGATGGAAAATTAAAGCCCATCAAGCCTAATGATTTGCATAATGGAAACAAAATACATGAATAGTTAGGGTTTGCAGGCATTGTTTGCTTTTTGTTTGTTTGTTTGTTTTTTACTTTTCAGCCAATTATCTTCACCAGGCGTAAACATTTCCTCCGCCCTGTTTCCAGCTTTTTCTGACATCTCTTCCTTCCCTACTTTTGGATTTACCAGCTCTTTACCTCATTTCCATCCTCTTCTTTCTAGTTGGCGTGTGTTTATTTTTTCTACATTTAAGGGATTGCACAGGTTTCCAGGTTGCATGGTGGTAAGAATACTGGATTGTTCTGGGTAAATAATATGGAAAAACAGAGCGTAGGTGGGGATTCTGGAAACAACGTGTGCTTGGGCCTCAGAAAGCTTTCCGTGCCCAAACCTCACAACGAGAACATCTAGTGCTACGCGCTGCTGTAGAAAGAGCTGTTTTTTAAAAATAGACAAAGCCCTATTATATAAAGGGAAAACCATGGTTTTTGTCATTACAGAGTTACAAGCACTCCCTCTCCTGTCAGCCTGTAGCATGTGCTCTCCTGGCCGCTCTGTACATCCAAGGAAAAGGTCCTTGATTTAAATGAAACAACGCTGCAGAATGAAGTTCGTCACTCGCAGAAGTTTGCGTGATGTGAGCCCTAGGAGAGAATCCAGGACAGCCCAGGGGTAGTGACCCAGTATTAAAATGCAATGTCTCACAGTGCTGGTGACTGCTGTAGTCCTGTGCTATTTGGATGGCCAGGCCAATCTGTCGCAAACGTGGCCAGTTTCCTGGAGTGAGTCTCTAATTGTAAAGGCTTCAAATAATTCACTGTGCACAGAGTCCTAGCTCTGTGACGACTTGTTTGCAAAGCCCTGAGACACAGCACGATGGGCCCACAGGCTCCACGACCCTGATCCAAATTCACCCAAACACAAGTGGCTTAGAATGGGATGATTCACGTTTCCGCTTTTTTGTTGCATTTCCCCCTTCTTTTTTTTTTTTAAAGGCCAAGGAGCATTTTTACTTGCAAGACATCTCGAAGCACATAGCTGGCGTCTTCGCTTTGGAGCTCCACACTGCAGACTTACAACGTTAGGCTCTCACACGGGAATCAGATAACCTGTCAGGTGAAGGTCCAGGCTCCCACCTTCTGGTACATCTGAGAGACTTGGGAACAAGGAACAGGGAACTATTAGGGTGGTTGGCACATGTTTTAACCATATTCTTACTGGGATGCTCTGTACCCTTTTGCAGCCAGAATCCATAATGACCCATGCTGCACTGGAGAAACACTCAGGGGAAAGAATTCCCACGTGAGGGAGAAAGCAGCTCTGGTGCATGGACATCTGTTGTCTTCTAAAAAATAAACCAACATTGCACGTGCTTAAGAGTTATGCTCAAAGGAGGGAAAATTTGTTTTGCTTTTTAAAAAAGCACTCAGTATTTTTTTTTATAGACTTTTTACTTTTTTTTTTTTAAAGTATTTGTTCATTTATTTATTTATGGCTGCGTTGGGTCTTCGTTTCTGTGCGAGGGCTTTCTCTAGTTGTGGCAAGCGGGGACCACTCTTCATCGCAGTGCACGGGCCTCTCACTATCGCGGCCTCTCTTGTTGCGGGGCACAGGCTCCAGACGCGCAGGCTCAGTAGTTGTGGCTCACGGGCCCAGTTGCTCCGCGGCATGTGGGATCTTCCCAGACAGACCAGGGCTCGAACCCGTGTCCCCTGCGTTGGCAGGCGGACTCTCAACCACTGCGCCACCAGGGAAGCCCAAGCACTCAGTATTTTAATGTCTTGCTGTGAAAAGGCAATTGTGGAAGTTACCCATTCGCCTTCCTTTTTTTTAAATTTTAGAAAAAAATAAACTTTTAATCTATCATTTATTCTTAAATTTAGTAATACTAGTTGGATGTCCTTTTTACTCCAATCGTCACTGTGAGAAACCCTGAGATAAGTCAAGATGACTGACGAAAAGCTTGGGGAATCTGAGGGTGTGACCTGATGTTTATGGTTTTGGCGAAGAGTGGCAAAGATGCTGAACGTGGCTTCCACAGCACGCATGATCTGCCCAGCAATGGGACTAGGTCCATGGAATAGCTGCCCTTTGTAACTTTCATTTATTATGCTTTTCTTGGCGTGGCTGGTTTAAGTAAAATCTGATGGAGGAGGAAATATGAAATAGAATGAACAGCCCAGGTCACAAATGAACCTACCTACAAAGCAGAAGCAGACTCACAGACGTAGAGAACAGACTTGTGGTTGCCAAGGGGGAGGGGGGTGGGCGAGGGATGGGGAGGGAGGTGGGCGAGGGATGGAGTGGGAGTTTGGGGTTAGCAGGTGCAAACTATTATATATAGAATGGATAAACAACAAGGTCCTACTGTAGAGCACAGGGAACTATATTCAATATCCTGTAATAAACCATAATGGAAAAGAAAAAAATAAATAAAAATTTAAATTTAGAAAAAAGAATGAACAGTCCAGGGTTTCATCATACAATGTGCCCCAAGCCCAAGAATGCAGAAAAATTAACAAGATGTGTATCGTCAATTTTTTTTTTGTCAACTCTATTTTATGAGAGGAAAGACGATGGCAAAGAGTATGGTTAAAAATTTTGGGTTTTCCTTCAAGATTTATCACAGAGATAAATTTGTCCAGTGGTCTGTGAGCCACAAAACAAAAGAGGAATACACAATCCTCTGTTGTGTTTCTAATTACAAATGAAAGCCTTTTGTTGGCAACACTTATGGAAATAACAACACAAAATTAGCCACTTACTATTATTTATAACACCGTGGCAAATGGGAAAAGCATTTTTGCTTGCGTCTTTGCATTCTGAGTGTTTCAACTGCCGTATATTTAAGTTCTACATAGATGAAGCACTAGACATTTTATTCTCTTTCTCTCTGCTTTTACCTTTTCTTCACCCACTTTTCTACCCTTTCTTCTTCTAACTCTGTGTGAGAAAAAGATAAGCAATGTTTGTAAATTATAAAACACCCCAGATGGCTAGGCTTCCTTATCTGTTCTCTCACTCCCTCTGCCCCTCATTGTATGGCCATTCCTGATCCAGTTTTTCCTAATATTATTCGATGCCCGCCCCCCTCACATGACTCAAGCAGCTGCTCTGACTCTTGGAGTGATATTAACATATTTGTTTTGAAATGAGGGAGAAAGGATAGGAAAAAAAAAATGGCAGAAGCTGTTGACTTTCCTGTAAATGTTTCCATAAAACATTTAGTATTTTCTTCGATGTCTCATCTGAGTCTCAAAAATATCAATCACGGATAACAAACAAAATTCCTTACTTGTCGTGTGAGGACTAGTTCAATATCCTGCCTGGCAATGGCACATGAGTCCATTTTCTTTGTACCTGGTCGCTGGGATCTCTGTGTTGAGCTTAGAATTTAGTATTTTGCACATTTCTTCCAGCCTGGACATTTTAGGTAGATGTTTGGTATTATTTGCTGATTTCCTGCGGCTGTTGACACATTTTTAGACTTTAGAGATAAATCGCCAAAAGGAAGGACTTCCTCTCACGTCTGAATTACCCACTTTGCAGTGCAGAGTCCAGGGGCCCATGTGCTATTGTTGCATAAGCTGACGTCCCTGGCGCGTTTCGAGTCCTAGAAAATGTCACACGGGGATTGGGAGACCTACCTCCGGCGGGGGTCACTCCAGGAAAGCTGACAGGGTGGGTGATCCACCAGCCAGGACTGCCCCAAGCCGGATGTTCCCAGGACTTAGGACTTTAAGTTTTGAAAGTGGAAAAGTCCCAGGCACACCAGGACAAATCTGTCCTGACTCAGTCAACGGGGAGTGTCCCAGTCTGTACCCTGGGTCTGACACAACAGTTCCATTTCCGGTCATTCTGTCATCCTTGTCAAACATATTTCCATCTTTGAATATGAATTCTGCTAGTCATTTATCCTTTCCTTCCGCAAGCGTTAAAATCCTCCCAGCCAAACACAGGACTGAACTAGGATTCTGAGTGAGATGGGTGGGGATGAGTGTCTCTACTTAAGCAGCCGCTGTGTAGACCTCAATCCGTCAACTGTGGACGAAGCATCTCTTGCCAACATTGTTGGCCCTCGTTGCTGTCCGAGAGGCAGGTTTTGAAAAGCTGGCTGTGGACCTGCGTTCAGAGGGCCGACCCCATTGTTCAGTCCCCTAACATGAGAGGCATAACTTCCAATCCCAAGTCTGCCATGAGCAGTGCAGCCTGCAGCCTCGAGCTGCCGGAAAGCCCTCATCCTGAAGGCAAGCTTGTGGGAGCCAAGATGGCGCCAGCCCAGCTTCCTTCCTTGGTGCCCCAGCACATGACCCACAGAAACTGCATATTTGACACAAAAGGGGTGGGAGTGCAGCTGCCCCCCATCGCTCATCTTTACTAAAGTTTCTCTCTTGAGGACCCTCTTTCATTCTCGGCTTTAATGAGGGGAGGGGACAGGAGAAGCTCCTATCCACAAGCCCTACATTTCTCACCTGGCCAATGACAGCATCCTTCCTCCTCTCCTTGAGAGAGGGGGTTCAGTGGTAGGGCTGGTTCTGCTGTCTGTTTGGACTCTTGGGGGCAGTTTAGGGTATTTATGGGTCCACTTTGGATCTGTTTGCTTGTGCCGAGTTCCAGCCAGGCCTCCACAGCTGATGCTTTAGCTCCAAGAATTGCTGATCCCCACGTTGGAACATTCCATGAACGACTAGACAACTTGAGAGGATGAAACCTGACTTCCTGGGCACCATCATGGCTACTGGAGTGGGGTCCTCCTCCCGTGACCTGCAAATCTGTGTCTCCCCAACCCAATATCCTCTGCTTATTGCTTTCTGATGACGTCTGTCTTCATCCCCTACACGCTCCCTTCCAGCTGAAGGTCTTCCCCTTTGGGAGCCGCCTACACACTCGTCTGGACTGTATGACCATCTTCTGGCCTTATTTTGCTATGGGGTAGCATTTTCACGGTGACGTAGGCGTGTTACAGTAATGACTCTCTCCAGCACAGGACCTGCTGCTTCACACCTCCGGCTGCCCCCCTTCACCTGGCCGCCCCTTCTCCCTTCTTCTCTTCCTCTTCTCATTCTCCCCCCTACTCCAGCTCATTCTCCGAGATTCGCGCTGAAGGAGGCGTCCCTGATTCCTTGGGCGGGGTTCGGCCCCGTCCTCTGGGCTCCCACTGCACTTCACACACCGGGAGGACGGTCTGAGCTACTCTGTTTCTCCCTGTCCCTCTCGGTTGACTATCCGATTCCTGCAAACGCCAGAGTCTCTCACTCCATGAACGTGGAGGGAACGTGGAACTAAATGGTCCTCATTTGAAAGAAAGGGGTTTGCTGTGTACGTTAGATTTGTCATTGAGAAAGTCCGTTTTAGGAAAAGCATAAGGAAGAAACACGACTTATGCACCGGGGATGGTCCTGTTGTGTTCTTTGAAGCCTTAGTGAGGCGGGTGAGTCATTCCACATTTTGCAAATAAGGAAACTAAAGCTCAAAGAAGGAAAGTTAGCTCATGAGTGTGTGAGTTTGAGATGAATAGAGGGCTGGCTGGCTCCAAAGTCTGGGATCCTTCGACTGTGTGTTTTGAAAAAATAAAGGGGAGGGAAGGAGGGAAGAAGGAAGGAAGGAAGGAAGGAAGGAAAGGAGGGAGGAAGAAAGGAAGGAAGGAAAGGAGGGAGGAAGGAGGGTAGGAAGGAGGGAAGGAAGGAGGGAAGAAAGGAAGGAAGGAGGGAGGGAAGGAAGGAAGAAGGGAAGGAAGGAAGGAAGGAAGGGGGAGGGAGGGAAGGAGGGAAGGGAGTGGGGAGGGAGGGGAAGAAAGGAAGGAAAGGAAAAGAAAAGAAAAAGCGAAGTCTATATGCCTGTGTATTTTGCCCTGGCTTGGCTGATATAAGAATCCCAAAAAGAATGTGGGCTGGGCAAGGACCGTCACCCGCTGGCCACACGCACTCTGCAGGAGATGCTGGTAGATCTCCATCCCCAGGCAGGGCTGTGGAGGTATCCTCCTCACACACTGACATTCATGGCCCGGGATGCATGAGAGCCATGAGACGGGCACCAGTGTCCCCTCTAGACACCTGGACATACTTCCAAACACGGAGACGAAGCTTAACCCAGCCTAGCCTGCCCGCTCCGTCCTTCAGACGACTTTTAAGTTCCACAGGACAGTGTCCACAAGCCGAGGTGGCCTTCGCCTTCTCCAGCTTCCGTCCGGCTTGGTTTCCTGCCGTCCGGGCACAGGCAGCTGCTGGACGTTGGCAGGGACCTCTGCGCTCTTCCAGGGTGCTACAGGGGGGCAGATGCGGGGCTGGGTCACCACCCGAGTCCTGCCCAGAGGAAGCTCAGCTGGCAGACAGTTCGTGGCTTATTGGAACAATTCCTTTTCTGTAATTGTTTGATTGGTAGATACTTAATGGGGTTTCTGGTCACCAGTATTTCCTGACACAAGGCCAAACATCGTCCTTTGTCAAGGGCAGAATAAAAGAAGAGAGCACTTTATAAACTAGAGAGTAAGTCGAATACCTAAGGAATTAGTGCTTAAGAGGTCAGGCCCTGACTTCAGACTCCCCGGCCCGCTCATTTCCTCCCTGGGCAATTGGGTCAAGTTCCCGTGGCGGCCCAGCCTCAGTTTTTTCGTGAGTCACAGATGACGAATAAGAGTCCCTGCCTTCTAAGTCAGTCACAGTGATTCAGTGAGATGAGGGCCAGAAAGCCTGTTGTTGAGCATGTACTTGGCCCCCGGTGAGCATTCAGTAAACGTCTCCAGAAGCCACCTTCACTACCCCCTGGAAGAACAATTCACGGTAATTCAGACACTTCAAGCTTTTACCCTGGAAACATCATTACCGCGGACATACCGCAAAGATGTTACTGCTCACCAACTGCCTCGGATGTATTTCTTCGTTGTCAGGTGCTTTTAATTCGTTTTGATTTCATTTAATAAATCTGTTAGAGTTAAATGGAGGAAAATAGAGCCCGAAAAAGGGAGGAAAGCATTTCAAGCTGTTTGTAATCAGGTGGACAAATTGTAAACATTAAACTTGGCTGCATGCGGCTTGAGAGCAGTGAATTGTAGCACAGGATCTAAAATTCCAAAGCATAAAAGAAACTTATACGAAGATAACCTAACTACCTGTGACTAATGTATTTTAAAAAAAAATGATAGTTGGGGTCAAAGATCTAATCTGATCTGCATAGATCTTGGGCTTCGTTTCTCAGACAGGCTGGAAAGGGGATTTTGGTACTACGAGTGCTCCAGGGGGAACGAAATGCTGGTTGGTAAAACGGAAATTCAGATTCGCTTCCTCTCGGCGATAGTATGGGTCTCTGTTCACATTTTTATCTATGAGTATCCTATTTCTAAATAATGTGCTCCCTGCTCAGAGCATGCTTTTTCTTCAGTAGCCTCACTTGTTGGAAGAGGGTTAGGGGGTGAATGTGCATTTTAGCCCAAAGTGCTATTGTGTTTCTCCTCCACTGGAGAAGAACGGAACTGTTATTCCTGCTGCTTTACGCCCCAAATGGCAGTGGCGACCTCTGGCCTCCATGTTGGCATCCAGGACCAGAGGCTGTCTTACAGTACCTTGAATAAAGATAATGAATAACTTGAAAAAGAATAGATACGTGTATATGTATAACTGAATCACTTTGCTGTACACCTGAAACTTACATGACACTGTAAATCAACTATAGTCCAATATAAAATTTAAAAATTATTTAAAAAGATAATGAACACTTATTCCACAGCGGTGGTTTCCTGAAGCTGCAATTCTGAGTTTTCTACCAGGAACCCAGAACTGTCATCAGAATAAATCCCACTCCGATGTTTGTTGTCTTTCAACCCCTTGCAGTGAACAAACAAGTGAGTGGGATAAATAGGGTGGAAAAAAGTCTCCGCGCCAAAGGGACAAGTTCTCAGAGTGACAGGAGCTTCCTTTGCTTTATCTGAAAAACATCTCTGGCCCCTCATTCTGTTGCATCCTTTCCATCCAGTGTTTCAAGCCAGCGTGCTCACGGGCTGCTCACAAGAGGCTGGCCGCAGGTGTCCTGGACACTGTCCTACAGGGACACGTTTGCTCGAGTGCCACTGGACACTGGCACACGAGGCCACACAAACACAGCCTCGGCTTTCTCCACACCAAGGGAACAAGCAGTCCCTTCTCGGAGGAGGTTACATCCTTAGGACTGGCATTTGGTGACAGACAGGCAGTCTTCATTACATGGAAACCCAACTCCTGTCACCTGCAGGGGTGACACAACATTCCATTCCAGACTGTCGACACGGGCCAGGACAATCCACAATTGTTTCCTATGAAACACAGTGACTCCCAGCAACAAATAACCCCTTAACCTAATTCAAAGGATCTGTCTGTGTGGGACTTTTTGGCCCAAACCTCAGGGTCAAGGGGGCTTCACATTTTAAATGTTCTCCAATGGCAATTCTTTTGCCAAGAGAGATGAAGGGAGCGTGTCACAAATATTGATCCTAATTCAACCTTTGGACACTTAATATTAATCAAATCTAAAAGCGGAGAGATGGTCCCAAAAAGGAGGCACCTCGTGAAAGCGCTACAGAACCTGGCTTTTCATTAGGGGGTAAAAAAAAAAAAGTGTATCCATTGCCAAGTAGGAATAAAAACTCTCCATGCTTCTCATTTTAATCTTTGAATCACCTTTGTGGAAAGCATGGAATTTTTAGCATTTCAGGGGGTCTGGTATGTCTCATATTTTTGAGCCTATGGCATACAGGAAAAAAAGAGAGACACTCTCTAGAGGAAATTGGACCTCCCTGAAACTGGCCCTGAACTGACCCTGTCATCACATTATCCATTTTCAGACCCAGAACTCAATGTTGCAAGATCCCTGGAAGCAAAATTCTATTAACCAAGTGCTGTTACAGCCAAAATCTCCTTCTGCCTAAAAGATGTCTCCACCTTAGTCAATGCCCCCCGCAAAGGGACATAATCTGAAGCCTCAGAATTTTATATAGAAAAGCTATATGGTCATTTAAGAGTCTCTTGGGATTTGTTAGAATGTGATTCTCTCCCTAACAGTTGGCATTCAAATCACGGCTCCAGCTACACATAATCGCAACTGGAATTAAGTAGTCAGTTTCCTGATTTGGAAATTGTATAATTGCCAAGACTTTACTGGGCCTTTTCCAACATGAAAGTATAAGACAAGAGTACACTCTATGATATTCACATGCAAAAGAATGAAACTGAACCCCTACCTCATACCATATACAAAAATTAACTCAAAATGGATCCAAAAAGTAAATGTAAGAGTGAAAACTATAAAACTCTTGAAAAGGAACATAGACGCACTTCTTAGTGACCTTGAATTAGGCAACAGTTTCTTAGATATTACACCAAAACACAAGCAAACAAGGAAAAATGGATAAATTGGACTTCAAAATTAAAAATATGTGTGTGTCAAAAGACACTATCAAGAAAGGAAAAAGATAACCCACAGAGTAGGAGAAAATTTTTGCAAATCAAACACGGCCAGGATCAGTACACAAAACATATATTTAAAAGGTCTTGCACTCAACTTAAAAAGATAAATAACTCAATTTAAAAATAGGAAAAGATTTGAATAGACATTTCTCTAAAGATAAGCAGATGGCCTATAAGCACATAAAGAGATGCTCAATGTTATTAGGTATTAGGGAAATGCAAATCAAAACCACAACGAGACACCACTTTATACCCACTAGGACGTCTGCAATTAAAAAGGAAAAAAAAAGAGAAAAGAAAAACACAAAATAACAAGTGTTGGTGATGAGGTGGAGATACTGGAACCCTCCTACATTCCTGGTCAGAAAGCAAAATGGTTTAGCGTCGTGGGAGTTTGTTATTTCCTCAAAAATGTTACACATAGAGCTACCGTAGGACTCAGTAATTCCACTCCCAGGAGTAGAGATTTGAAAATGTATGTTCAAACAAAACCTCGAACACAAATGTGCATAACAGCATTATTTATAATAGCCAAAAAGTGTGAAAAAGCAAATGTCCATCAACTGGATAAACTCTTTTTATTTATTGAGAACCTGTTTTGTGTTAGGTACTGTGCTAAAGTGTAATATTTAATTTAATCTTCACAATTACCCTATCCTATAGACCACCCTATTGTATGAGTTTGCTGTTTTGTATTCATAATGAGGACATCCAAGCTTGGGAAGCCTAGGTGACTTACCAGAGGCCACTGGCTATTGAGCATCAGAGGTGGGACCAGAAGTAAAGCAGTCTGGTCCCAGGGTCCATGTAATAACCTCCATGCTTTACCATCTCGTAAAGTCCTGAGTGTGCTCCGTGGGTCCAACTGCATGTCACTGTCTTCTAGAGTAAAAGATCAGGCAAGATCATGGTCAAGTAACTGATGCTGATTAGGAAAGACTCAGGGACCAGGCTGCCCAATTTTGAGGGGGGGGGCACCTGGAAGCTCCTCTCTATTAAGTGGAGTGTTAAGTTCGAGATTAGACTCAGCCCAGTAGGGTTCCTGGCATAGAGCCCCCAACCGTGGCTTAGGAGCAGGGAGACCTGGGTCCAGCACTGTGTGAATGCTCAAGAAAAAAACCTTTCGTATCAGCAGATGGGCAGAACTGGGCTCTGGTCCTGGAGGGGTCAGGGACTGAGTCTATGGTCTCGGGACTAGGACACGGTAGGCAGGGGTGAAGACCAGGGAAACTGAGAGATCCCCCCCTAAATAGACTAAGTCTCCCAAAGTGCACTGCTCCAGCTGCCTCTTCTTCCTGTAAGACAGATCACAGGACTACGAGATCCTGCCTGGTGGGATCCCTCAAGGGAGAAGCAGAGTAAAACAATAGAGTTCGCCATAGCAAAGGTGATGCAGACTGGAACGGAAACTCCACGTTTCCCTTGGCATGACTCTGGGCCAGGTGCGTGAGTTAAAAATGTCATGAGTGTTGGGGAGTGTGGGATCCCCGGGGCTTGGAGCTTGGGTGGTCACAGCCCCACCTTCTGCAGAGGGACCAAAGCAGAGTTTCTGAGGTGGAAGGAACACTTCCCTCAGCTCAGCTGGCTTTCCCCAAAGAGGTAGCTTCCTTGACTATGTTGGCCAAACTTAAAGGATAGAGCCTCCATGGCTGGGCAAGAACTCCATGAATGTGCTTTAGGTATCTAAGGCACTAAAAATCTTCAGAGTGTGGGCAAGGCTTATACTGACCTTTATGATTATTGTTGTAATAGAGAATCCTGAGGCCTCATTTAATGTCTGCATCTCAGACACAGATTACAGGAAGGAAAGAGACATTTTTAGCCTCTTTCATTTTTGCTGAAGAATTTTGCAAATAGCATATGTCTAAGAATGAAGAAGTCAAGATTGGAAACCAATGTATGCACAGCAAAGAAACCATAAACAAAATGAACAGACACCCTATATAATGGGAGAAAATATTTGCAAATGATGCCACCGACAAGGGAATAATTTCCAAAATATACAAACAGCTCATACAGCTCAATATCAAAAAGCAAACAACCCAATCAAAAAATGGGCAGAAGAGCTAAATAGACATTTCTCCAAAGAAGACATACAGATCACCAATAGGCATGAAAAACTGCTCAACATCGTTAATTATTAGAGAAATGCAAATCAAAACTACGAGGTACCACCTCAAGCCAGATGGAACAGCCATCATTGAAAAGTCTATAAATAACAAATGCTGGAGAGAGTGTGGAGAAAAGGGAACCCTCCTACACTGTTGGTGGGAACGTAAATTGGTGCAGCCACTACAGAAAACAGTATGGAGGTTCCTCAAAAAACTAAAAACAGAGTTGCCATATGACCCAGAAATCCCACTCCTAGGCATATATCCAGAAAAGATGAAAACTCTAATTCGAAAAGATACATACACCCTAATGTTCATAGAAGCACTATTTATAATAGCCAAGATATGGAAGCAACATAAGTGTCCACCAACGGATGAATGGATGAAGAAGATGTGGTACATACACACAATGGAATATTACTCGGCCATAAAAAAGAATGAAATAATGCCATTTGCAGCAACATGGATGGACCTAGAGATTGTCATACTGCGTGAAGTAAGTCAGAAAGAGAAAGATAAATACCATATGCTATCACTTACATGTAGAATCTTTAAAAAAATGATACAAATGAACTTATTTACAAAACAGAAACAGACTCACAGACTTAGAAAACAAACTTATGGTTACCATAGGGGAAAGAGGGGGGAGGGATAAATTAGGAGTTTGGGCCTAACCTACACACACTACAATATATAAAATAGATCATCAACAAGGACCTACTGTATAGCAAAGGGAACTATAGTCAATATCTTGTAATAACCTATAATGGAAAAGAATCTGAAAAAGAATATGTATATATAACTGAATCACTTTGCTGTACACCTGAAACTAACATAACTTTGTAAATCAACTATACTTCAATTAAAAAAAATAAAATTAAAAGCAAAAAAAGATTGGAAAACAATGGGTTAAACAATGTTATATTGGCTTCTTGACAGTACATTATAAATCTCCCAGAAGGGCACATAACAGACAAGTCTTTTGTGGAGAATCTAATTTGATAAAGTTCCATGTAACACATTTGTAGGAAACATTAGTTAAGTTGAAAAGAATTTCACCTACATTAAAAGACTTCTATTGAAAAGAATACCATCATCATCAGTATCAATTTCTCTTAAAGTCTTTACTTTTTAGGCTCCTTTCAGCCTAAAATGGAAAAACTCCTCTAGGGACTGATTACCTTCAATCATGATAAAAAATTTTCCCTGGCGTAATTAACACTTTAAGTCACGCTTTCTTCTTCTTCATCGGTAGGAACAGAGTAAAACACGTCAACACTTTCCTGTATTTGAAACGGGCTCTATAGCCTCTTCCACCCACATGATTTTTTCCAGCAAACAAACAAAAACAAACACATGGCTTTCATGCATCTAACTAAGGCAAGGAGAAACCCAATTAATTCATTGCATGTGTAATACAAGTAATATGTTGAGACTGCACACATGTCAGTGATATAAGTAGATGGAACAATAGAAAAAGTGCCAAAATTAGGATCAAGGAAAGTAGTGTAACTTGAAGAGAGAAGAATTTGCTGAGCTTATAAATAGGATTTTAAACTAAAGTACATTATCTGAGCACATCGTAGACTCTTAATAAATAAAATAAATAAAGAAGGAATGACCAACTGCATACATTAAGGAATAAACTGCCAGGGAGACTTGCATTCCACACAAGTCAGCAGTAGGACTTCTTTAAAAAGCATATATGATGGAGTTTCTTGGTAATGGTAGCAGCAGCATTTTTAGGAGGACAGAGAAATTTTACATGCATTTTTTCATTTGTTTGCTCAACCATCCAGTAAAGGAGGAAAAGAAGGTATAATTATTCCCATGTGGTTGATTCATTATTTTACCAATTAAACAGCTACCCGGTGCCGGGACCTGAGCGAGCCCTAGGGGTTCAGTGGTGAACAGAGCAGCCCTGGCTTCTGTCCTCACAGAGCACTGTCTAATGCGGACGGCAGACGCCCAGCAAATGAGGAACAGCACGCCTCAGAACGGTTACAACGGGTACAAAAGAGGCCTACACATCAGGAAACCGAACCCCAAAGGGATTAACTGGTTTAATGGGTCAAATGATAGCTGGTTTGGTTGTGGGAATGTAACCCAGAGCCCATATCCTCTTACCCTGGACAGAACCCTAGGCTGATCAAGGAACGCAATCACACCCACTGTTCTCTAGCCTGGTCGCACCATTGTGGGCACCTTTTTTAAAGAGGAACTTTGACAAAAGTTGACCTTAAGAGAGAGTCAACAGGATAGAGGTCGCAAGCCATGTCTCTTAGGGAACAGTTAGAACGCTGGGTCTGTTTAGCCTTAAGAAAGGCCAGGACGCGCTCTTAGCACTCAAATATTTGAAGAGTTATCATGGGGAAGAACGGGGAGCCGAAGACCACAAGATGGACCCAGGCGCCCTGTAAGGCACGTGTGTCTGTCCACGTTCAAAGGCAGACGCTCAGATGGCAGAGCGAGAAGACAGGACCCCTGAGGGGTCACTACGTGCGCTTTGAGAGACGCAAGAGCGTGGTAGTTCAGGGTATGAAGTCGTTCAGGCAGACTCAGTTGTGAGTAAGTCCCCTGCCATGACCACCTCCACTTACTAGCTTTGTTTCCTTGGACAAGTTACTTAATCTTTCTGGGTGTCAGCTCCCTTCCCTGCAACGGGAGATGCTAACGGCATCTGTCTCAGGTGCTAGCTGTGGGGTTCAGTAAGGTAAGCCGTATATACCACCTGTTTCATTCAGTGCCTGGCACATAAAGCCATGGGTAAATACCAATTAAATAACTGAATATTCATTTAATAAGTGGACTGAGAATGAGAGAAGTACTCAATAGGCAGTCCTAGGAGTAGTAGTCATGGCAACAGCCCAACTAAGACAACAACCTCACCAGTGGGTCCAAGGGTGAACCGGAAACATGAGTGAATGTACTACCCACCTTCGTGAGGTCTGCAAATAGATGGAGTTTCTACCGTCGACTAAAGAGATCGATTGCTGTGCTGGGTAAAGCTTGGACAAAATGTTCTCAAAACTCCTTTCCAATTCTTAAATTCCACGGGAATAAGAATTGTCAAATGGTCTGATAGTAGAAGCCAGGAAGTTTCTATTCCTTCAGGGCAGCAAGAAAGGTCATGGAACTGGAATCATGAAGCTCTTTCTAGAAGAGGAATGAAAAGTTTCTTCTCCCCATCTGTACCCCAACTTGTTCTTTACAACATAAAAATGCTATGTTTCTGTACCTTTCTCTAAAAGAGCATGGGAAATTGTCTTTAAAATTCCTAGAACGTACATATGAGGTTTCTTTTGTCTGCTTTTTTCCCCAAGCCCTCCCAAAGAAACATCCAAGGAGAGCAAGAATCTTCAGGATATGAATTATGGCCTTTTACAATATTTGGTCTTCTTCCAGTTCTGCTTTGGATCTTTGACCTCAATGTGAACAACAGAAACGCCTTGCTTCTACTGAAATGAGGAAATTGGCTTTCGGATTGTGCCATCTTCTGGTCAAATGTGGACACCAACATGGCAGATGCCTTACTTGCTTTTAGCGTGGCACCGAGTCCGTGCCATCAGGGTAGCAGGATAGGAAAGGTCCATCTCCCCAGAATTTACACGGGGCCTCTTGGGAGGGGGCAGCTTGAACTACATTCACATTAAACCATGGGACAGTATCAAAAGTTCAATGTTTATTTATTTGGAAGCCCCTCTTTCCACTGAAGAGCAATTACTCATTACGCTCTCATGTAGGTTTACCCTCGGGAAAGGGGGCTCGAATCAGGGCCTTTCTAAAAAGCTCTCAGCTGCCAGCATCAACAGATGTATAAGCCACTTGGTTTTTAGTTGTCTGAACACACTTAAAACTACTTCTGTGACTCTGATGAACAGAGATTGAGAGAAGGAGGGAGAGAGAACCAGGATCTCAAATCCCCCATCTATTTATTATGCCCGAAGGTTCACCGAGGCTACATGTGAAGGAGTCACTGGAGAGAAACCCCGTTGCTTATCAACACAGGCTTTGGGTCCAAGCCCCTGCGTGGACCACTTTCTACATATAAGCCCCCAGGACTCCATTTGTGCCTCTGCCCTGAGCCCAAAAGACAGAACGTGGAACGACCTCCCTGACTCACATCTTTTGTTTTAATAAATTTATTTATTTTGTTTATTTAGTTTTGGTTGCGCTGGGTCTTCGTTGCTGCGCGCAGGCTTTCTCTAGTTGCGGCGAGTGGGGGCTACTCTTCGTTGTGGTGTGCGGGCTTCTCTTGTTGCAGAGCACGGGCTCTAGGCGTGCGGGCTTCAGTAGTTATGGCACATGGGCCCAGTAGTTGTGGCTCGCGGGCTCCAGAGCGCAGGCTCAGTAGTTGTGGCATACGGGCCTAGTTGCTCCGCAGCATGTGGGATCTTCCCGGACCAGGGCTCGAACCCATGTCCCCTGCATTGGCAGGTGGATTCTTAGCCCCTGCGCCACCAGGGAAGCCCTCACATCTTAATCTAAGCCAAAATCTGGGTGAAAAGAGGCAAGAAAAAATGAACCCAGGTTCAAGAGTCACCAAAATAACAAACTTTCTTCCTGGAGCTCAAAAAAATCTAGATGAAACCATCCATTCCAGCCTTCCCAGCGTGGAACAGAGCAGGAAGAAGGCAGGTCTACACAGGAGGGAGACAGGCC
The DNA here is from genome assembly GCF_028023285.1 of Balaenoptera ricei. Taxonomy (NCBI): domain Eukaryota; kingdom Metazoa; phylum Chordata; class Mammalia; order Artiodactyla; family Balaenopteridae; genus Balaenoptera; species Balaenoptera ricei. The sequence continues at coordinate 2,313,952 of NC_082658.1, read as the reverse complement.
CACGCCCGCCACGTAAGCTTCGCGGAAGACCAGACTCTTCAGGAGCTGAGCCTGAGACTCTTGAGTCCTAAGACGCCGTATGAAGGGCTCCAGTCCTTGAGCAGCAGCCTCAAGGTAGCTCTGGATGCTGGGATGCCCTGAAAACTCCTTCTGTTCTGCGTCCCTCTGGATAAAAGAGTAAAGGAGAACGGGACCCCTGAATGTCCTTCATTCTTAAGGGACCAGCAGCCTTCACCAGAACAATATTCACCAGCACTTTTGGAATCTGAAATAGGTTGGACTTGTCACGCACACTTACAGCTGCTGCTGAAACGTGATGTCTTTCAGATAACTGAAACATCCCATCTGGCGGTTTCCATTCTAGACACAGAAAGCTGATATGAAAGACACGCTTCCAGGGACTTCCCTGGTGGCGCAGTGGTTAAGAATCCGCCTGCCAATGCAGGGGACACGGGTTCGAGCCCTGGTCTGGGAAGATCCCACATGCCGCGGAGCAACTAAGCCCGTGCGCCACGACTACTGAAGCCCGCGCACCTAGAGCCCATGCTCCACAACAAGAGAAGCCACCACAATGAGAAGTCACCGCAATGAGAAGCCCGCGCACTGCAACGAAGAGTAGCCCCTGCTCGCCGCAACTAGAGAAAGCCTGCACGCAGCAACGAAGACCCAGCGCAGCCAAAAAAAAAAAAAAAAAAATTATATAAAAAAGAAAGAAAGACACGCTTCCAAACATGACTAGGACTTTTTGCGAAAAACATCAATATTTCAAATGACGACGGGAAAATAGCAGTATGAATTAGTTATTCTAGATGAAACACATCAGTTTAGTTTTTAAACTAAAAATAGAGTTGCCATATGATCCTGCAATGCCACTCCTGGGCATATGTCTGGAGAAAACTATAATTGGAAAAGATACGTGCATCCCAATATTTATTGCAGCACTATTTACAATAGCCAAGACATGGAAGCAACCTAAATGTCCATTGACCAATGAATGGATAAAGAAAGTGTGGTACATATACACAATGGAATATTACTCAGCCATAAAAAAGAATTAAATAATACCATTTACAGCAACATGGATGGACCTAGAGGTTATCATGCTAAGTGAAGTAAGTCAGAAAGAGAAGGACAAATACCATATGATATCACTTATATGTAGAATCTAAAATATGATACAAATGAACTTATTTACAAAACAGAAACAGACTCACAGACGTAGAGAACAGACTTGTGGGTGCCAAGGGGGAGGGGGGATGGGGGAGGGAAGGAGTGGGAGTTTGGGGTTAGCAGATGCAAACTATTATATAGAGGATGGATAAACAACAAGGTCCTACTGTAGAGCACAGGGAACTATATTCAATATCCTGTGATAAACCATAATGGAAAAGAAAATGAAAAAGAATGTGTATATGTATAACTGAGTCACTTTGCTGTACAGTAGAAATGAGCACAACATTGTAAATCAACTCTACTTCAATAAAATAAATACATTCTTAAATTTTTTTAAAAAATAAAATAACTACAAGATTTAAAGGAAACAAAAAAATAGATGTTTTTAAAAGGAGCATGACATCAAGACACATTCATACATAAGCTTAAATATGTACCTGATTTGTCACAAGGTAAATCCTTGAACTATTTGCTGTTTAACAAAATTTTATATGAAAACCTCATTTTGAGCTGTTTTTTGCAGGAATAGACAGCTACCGGGAGAACTTGGTCTTAAGGTACAGACTGAAATAATACAGCCTTTCCCAAAGTATGTTCCTTGGGACACCAGTCCTTCAAGACGCCTGGCAAAAAAGGTGTCTGTACTCCAACAAGTTGGGGAAATACTCTGTTTCGTATTTGCCTTCTAGGAGAGGTAAAATGCATATGAGCTTATGAAGGATCTGAGACATTTGGAAGTAAATTAAAATTTCAGCAGATTCAATTTGCTTCACATCAAAATTTTCAAACTTCATGGGCCAAAGAATATTTACGGAGAGGACCATCTAACAAGGAACCCTCAGGAACTAGCGTTCTAAAGAACACAACACAGAAAACGTTGCTCATAAAGAAGCAGGTATGTGAGGGTTTTGTTGCTGTCGATGATAATTTCCCAGAACCAGGAGAGATGGGCCTTAACACGGACCCAGTGCATGGTTGCTATGTGACAACGTAAACAACCCCATGACTTGAGAGCAGAGAGGGGAGACTGAATCAGTAAGTCCTTGAGTTGCTGAGGACCCATCTTTACCATCCTACTAAGCTTTGCCCATAATCAGTATCTGAGTTCCAGGAAATGAGAGCACAATTGTAGTTATGACAACAACAAAATCCGCTTCCCCATAAACCATTTAGGAAGTGAATCAACCCACTGGTATCGGAAGAGCTGTATCCTAACCTGAGTATTGTAATATTCTGTCTCCACTAGACCTGGTAGAATTCTTGCTGTATCGATCACTCTTCCCCCCAGAATTGGATCTTTATTTCTTCTCTGTACGATGAGAATGCATGGGCTGGGGTGGCTTTTAAAGGCTCTTTCAGCCTTAAAAATTCGTAGCACAAACAGTAAAAAAGAAATTCATCATGTTCTCCTGTTTGATGCCTTCCTAGAACTTTAAATTTGAAAAGAACTACTTTGTATGTTTTCCATACTAAACATAACTACTTTAAATATTTCTCGGTCACTGTTGTGGGATATTGCGCTTCCCGGTTTGGAAGAGAGCAAAAGGGAGAATTATGTGCCGTAATCATCATCTGGGGATTTGCAGATGGGTTTCTCTGGCTGAATTCTGTGGAGGGTTAAGCAAATCTTGGAGAAATGCAATTTGCTTTGCCCTCAAGAGTAGTGAATTATAAACTAGCTACATTTCCCTTTCCACTTGACCTTCATCTTCCACAGAGAATTCTTCTGCAAGGATTTGGTTCCCTTTTTTTGCTACTTTAAGCAAAAAAAAAAAGGGGGGGTGGATTAAGCACCATGCCCCAGAAACCTACTCTCCCCCTTCTGGGTTTTTTAAGCACTTACAATTCCACTAAAAGTCATCACAGACCCCTGTCATATGCTGTTGGGAGCGAAGATACCATCTCCTCTCTCCTGAGCAGCTCAGTCTAAAGTGTCATCTAGGGACTTCCCTGGTGGTCCAGTGGGTAAGAATCCATGCTCCCAATGCAGGGGGCCCGGGTTCGATCCCTGGTCAGGGAACTAGATCCCACATGCCGCAACTAAGAGTTTGCGTGTGGTAACTAAGACCCGGGGCAACCAAATAAATAAATAAATATTAAAGTGTCGTCTACCAGATGCAAGTGCCCATTTCCATTACAAGTCAGAGAGAAATTTCACTTCAGGTTTCACGCAAGGATGCTGGACCTGGTCTTGCCAATCCGTTTCCACTCTGCTATGGGAAAACCTATCTGCAATCAAGGAGATGTCCATGGTTGCTTCTGCCCATGCTGACCAAAAGGGCAGGTGATTTCTGGTCATAAATTGCTACTAGCCTGCAGTGTGACAAAGTCAGAAATTTGAGGGGTGGAAGTGAAAAGGTGAGGTTGAAATTCAATGACCTTATCTTGGACTCCCTACAAAGAAGACCCATTGCCACCTGCAACTCAGTAAGCCTTGTCATGTTGTGTATTTAAGGTACTTTTAGACTTTCCCAAAGAAGTTTCTGCCAGTCTGATCGCATCCCCACCTGTGTCCAGGAACTTGGGCAACTCCAAATATTTTAAAGGGCAGATACGCTCATTTAACCTATGATAACTTTGCTGGCCTTTTTCTTCATCTAGCTATGACTACAGTGAAGAGAAAAGTCTCAGAGGACTTAGACCCAGGGTGTTTGGAGTGCTTAGAAGTACTGTTTGCTTTTCTCTTTAGGATTCTGAAAAAAAAACACCCAGGATCTGAAAGTTGAAGGGGTGCTCTAGAACAACGTTCCCCCAAGTAAATTTTCCACTTTATTCCCCCTAAAATGTCTACTCTCCAAGAGCTCCAAAAGGCTCCATCTCAGCTACCAGGCTCTAAGTACTGGGACCACCAGAGTTCCTTCTCAAGAAGGTCTTCTCCTTCAGACTTGAAATCTAACCCTTTTCTGGCTTCAGGTATGAGGCAGGCATCCCACAGAGGGCGAGAGAATTCTCATCCAGGAATGGGCCAGCACACTTCTTTACCGGAAATGGAGATTGTGGTAGTTGCTTGGCCTTGTGAGAATTTGAATTCCCAACTCTCACTATGAAAATCCCGCTGCTGCTTCCTACAGGTTACTCTCTTTTCTCACCACACCCCTGCTCTCACACCGTCTCCATCTTTTCTTAATGTGCCACCCTCAACTCTAGCCCAGGGAAGCTAAAGAAACAAATTCTAGCAATACTCAAGTGTATCACGGATGGTTTCTCCTTTCCAGCGGACATTTGTGGTCAATACAGAACCCTAAGATTTTCCTAGTTTCTGCCCTCCTTAGATGTAGCTACTTTGCCTAATTAACACGTGTGAAATGTTGAAAACATTTTAGGCAAGGAGAAATACTGGGGGCAAATGAATCTCGGAGTTTAATAGGTGATCATTTCCAAGCAAAGAACATCTTTTTTAAAGGAAGTACTCATCCTTTTCTTCTTTGACATTGAGGTTAATACAGCCGGTGGGCAATCTTGTTTCTACCATTTCATTCAATCCTCAAACAGTCTTGTAAGGAAACCAACGTATGCGTTTAAGGAACTTGCCCAGGGCCTCCTGGCCCGGCAGTTGCGAAGGACAATGAACCAACATAGGTCCGTGTGACTCCAAGTCCATGCTTTCCTCAGTTTCACTCCACCTCCCAAACAGGTCACTACACAGGGCCACGTGTGAGGCATCATGCGAACGGCAGCAGCTGTGTTTTCGCAGTCCTGCTCCTAAGTTAGGTCATATAATTTGCAGTTGATAAAAATAGCCCTACAACAAGTTGTTTTACCTCTACTCTCCTTCAAGCCATTGATATAACCCCTTTCAAATTAATCTTACTACAGCATAAGTCTGTGCTTCCCACAAGCCATCAGATTAAGGCCAAACCACTTGACCTCAAAGCATGAAGCCCTCTACATCCTGGCATAACCTTATCATTCCTGGCATTGCTTTGCAAACCCCCCACTAAGGCAAATGGGAATATTCTCATTCCCTAAGCATGTGGTTATGCCCTTTCCAGCTTTGAGCAAATGCCCTATACTGACAGAAGTAGCCTCTTCTTTTCCCTCTTCCCAATGTTCACAGCAGCACTATTTACAGTAGCCAAGACATGGAAACAACCTAAATGCCCATTGACAGGTGAATGGATAAAGAAGAGGTGGTACATATATACAATGGAATACTACTCAGCCATAAAAAAGAACGAAGTAATGCCATTTGCAGCAACATGGATGCAACTAGAGATGATCATACAGAGTGAAGTAAGTCAGAAAGAGAAAGACAAACACCAAATGATATCACTTTTATGTGGAATCTAAAATATGATACAAATGAACCTATCTACAAAACAGAAACAGTCTCACAGACACAGAGGACAGACTCGTGGTTGCCAAGGGGGAGGGAGTGGGGAGGGATGGATTGGGAGTTTGGGGGTTAGCAGATGCAAACTATTATATATAGGATGGATAAACAACAAGGTCCTACTGTGTAGCACAGGGAACTATATTCAACATCCTGTGATAAACCGTAATGGAAAAGAATATAAAAAAGAATGTATATTTATGTATAACTGAATCACTTTGTTGTCCAGCAGAAAGTAACACAGCATTGTAAATCAACTCTACTTCAATAAAATTTTTTAAAAAAAAGAATGACTTCAAATGCCAAGGGTCCACCCTTGTGATTCCCAGGATCCTGGAGTCAGACTCCATTCACCCCAGCTCTGCCACTTCCTAGCTGGGTGACCTTGGGCAAGTCACTTAACCTCTCTGTGTTTCATTGTCCTCAACTATAACATAAGCATAATATAAATACCTTCCTCAAAGAGTTGATGTGAGAATTAAGTTAATATGATACTTAAAACAGTATCTGACACGTAGTAAATGCTCTCTAAATTTAACTGTTATCAAAAGTTTCATCATCATCAAAAAAAAGTTTCACCATCTGTATCATCATCATCATCACTTCTTGCTCAAAATTTCTTTAGATCTTTTAGTACCTCAGTATATTTGCTGAAAATATATCTATTATATTGTGTGGAGTTTTCTTTAAATATTTTATGTTTTTGTCCTATCTCTCGTAGCAAATGTTGTATCTGTTTTTCTATAACCTACAGAAGTTCAAACAGAATAAGCCAGGCTAAGACAGAATCTACTAAGAGAACCATTTTCTTGGTTTCTCCCACTATGGGCAGCAGAAGCTTGACTCAAATGATACTATAAACTCTTTTATTGAGCTGACATTTCTCAGCACATATTTCGTGCTGGGAACTGTGCTAAAGACCCTACTTATACCTTCTTATTCAATGCCTACAATAACCTTATGAGTTATTATACCTATACCCATTTTATAGATAGGAGAACTGAGTCTTAGGGAAGTAGGCTGCAGTTAGACAAAAAAGCATCACTGACAATTAAGGCACCTACATAAGTTCCCTTGCAGTTATAGGCACGAATAATACCATTGACGCTGACAGGCCATCCTTGAGTTCTCCCGTGAACTACTGAGCCTCCTCATTAGCGACTAGTGAGACCCCCTTCCCCGAGAACCTCTGTTCTAGAATCTTCTTTTCCTTATGTTGCCTCTCCTTATAGTCATTCCCTTGCTAATTTTATCTAAGCTCATAGTTTGAAATGTCATCGATATACTGACATCTCCCCAACTTTTATCTCCAAATCAGGCCTTTTCTCCCAAACTCCAGACATAGATAGCAAACTGCCTTCTCAAGATCTCAGAATCACATGTAAAAAGCTAAACTTCTGAGTTTGCTCCCTCGAACTTGCTCCAGACACACTCTTGCCCATTTCCACTAAAGGAAGTTCCATCCTTCAGGATCTTTGTCTCAAAATCTTTGGAGTCGCACTCAGCTCTGCTTTTTCTCTCATCCCCCATATTCAGTGTTTCAGAGACACAGGTGGCTTCGCCTCCGAGATGCATCTAGAATCTGAGCACTTCCCACCATCGTCCTGGTCTGAGACACCACCATCTCTTACTTGAACTGCTGTGATCCTGACTGGTCTCCCTGAGTCCATCCTCTCCCCTCCCCCAACCAGTTCTCATCTCATCACAAGTTCCAGGTCAAATCCTGCTACTCCCCTTCGACGGCTCCCCATCTCCCTCGGGATAAAAGCCAAAGTTCCCCTTACAATGGTCTATAAACCCTATACAGTCAGCCCCTAATACCTCCTTGGCCTTAAACCCTACAAATTTCTCCCCACCCCTAATCACTCAGTTCCTCCATTCCAGCCTCCCTGATGTCACATCAGACACTGTCTTACCTCAGGGCCTTTGCACACGCTGTTCTCTGCGCCTGGAAAACTCTTCCCCTGAAGGTCGCATGGTTTGTCATCTCACCTCCTCAGGTCTTTGCCCAAATGCCGGCTTCTTAAAGAGTCCTGCCCTGTCCACCCTACTGAGCATTGCAAACTCATCCCTCCCCGTGACCTGTGCTATATTCCCCATAGACCTCATCACCTTGTCACACAATAATTTTCTTACTTATAACGCTCACTGTTGGCCTCCGCCTGCTATAACACAAGTTCCATGAGGGCAGGGATTTTTTTCTTTTCTATTAGCTGGTAAGTCCTCAACACAAAGAACAGAACCTGACATGAGGCAGGTGCTCACTTAATACTGAATGAATAAATTAGTAGAGCTGACATTCAATCCGGGCCTTCTGAGTTCTTACGAAGGCACTATGGTCCCTTCAACCAGAGGAGAGCTACACAGCCCCTCTGATGCAAGCTTAGGCTAGAAATGAATATCCAGTAGCTAATATTCCCGGGGACCACCATCACCCATCCACTGCCTGTCTTTGCTGAGAACATCACAACTTACCGATGTCTTGCCCAGGATGACCTGTTTCATATTGGGGTAGTATTCATTCGGTAGAGAATGTAAACAGGCAAACATTTGTTTGCTTCATGGTAACATGAGCAGAGTCAGAGGCTGGAGAGAAGGCAAGAGGCCAGACAGGGACAAGTCACCGGGACAGGCCAGCCTGCTAGAAGCCCCTCGAAAGAGCACTTCAAATGTGGGTTTGGCTTGATTCAGCCTGTTCTTTGCTGCCGAGAACCGGCTCAGGGATCTGATCAGCTTTTGTATTAGGATAATCCAAGTCGCAAGAGCGGCCATCATTAGCCGGGAGCCCCAAACTGATGATGGAAATCGGAATGGCAATGTCGAATTTAAGATTTCCAGTGAGTGCTGAGCCTTCCAAGGGCCTCGGGTAATCAGCCTCGGAACTGCTTTCAAGCAGGGGCTGCAGTACTCACGTACCACTCGGGGTGGCGCTCTTGTTCTACTCGAAAGAGCCACGCGTCCCTGTGGCAGGCCAGGCCTCACGGGCTTTTCAAGGCAGACTGCCCGACAGCCCAATGACTCAGCACCGGGAGGGCGGAAGCATACCGTTTGGACACCGGATACTGCTGCACGCCCAATGTACACGAGCTTGCTATCACCACCAACACAAAAAATTACTTTTGGGTGTGTCCTGTCTTGGGAGCCCCAGGTCTTTGGTAGGATTTAGGGGGCTCCAAGCAGATAACCACTTGGGCACTCCCATGAAACCCCGAGGCTAATAGAAAAGGACGGTGCCGTGTTGGTTGAAGGTTGGCTGGGCCATTTTGTCTTGTTTCTGGCTGCAACAGGAGACAGGCCGCCGGCTCATTGTGCTAGGTTTTCTTTCTTCTCCAGTTTTCAGGGCTGTCTTTGGGGGAGGTAAGCCACTAGAGCCCCAGGGCGCGGCAGGCGGGCCTGCTTGCCTGTCGGGGCACACGGCGTGTGACTCACCCTGACGCCAGGACGTCAGCTGCCCGCAGTTCTGGCGGAACAGGCTCTGTGCCCGCCGGGCAAACCCCTCAGTTAATCCTGCTGGTGGCCAGGACCATATCCTGTCATTAGCCCATGTACCTGACCACAGGGCTCCAAACATTTTAACAGCACGGGCTTGTTTAATCCTTGTAATCTTTCGTAAGTCTGTTATGCCCTTATTTTTCAAATTTCTGCTTTGTGTATGGGGAAACAACCAGATAGGCCGAGTGACCCTGCAAAGGTCATCCGGGGATTCAGAATTAGAATCATGGACCCTTGACCTTCAATCAGGGGTGCTGACTTTTCTAAATCTCTGCCACAAAGAACCTCTTTCTTCCCCCCCCCCCCCCCCCCCCCCGCCGACTCCATCCTCACCCACATCCCCCGCCAATAATCCTATCCTTGTATATAAGGCATTGGTTTGGTTCTTTTCTAGAGTATACACATTCACACAAGTACACAAATTCAGGTCTGTTTCTGCAGCTCTAAGCCATGTGCCAATGATATTCTGTTACTGGTATAACCCAAAAGTAAGGAGAAGTATCACCTACCTTTTACGTTGAAACCTGATTTTTTTTTTTTTTTTTTTTGAAATATACACACAGTCTCCCTCTTAGAGATACACAATTCAGGATAGCAGATGAAAAGCCCTGAGAAACCATGTAGAAAAGAAATGGTTTAACTCATTTAACCACATATTTTCCAAACTTCCTTAAACATAGATGAGTTTTCCCCACAGTACCCCTCTGTTGACATCATTGCGATCATATTCCTTGAAATACCCTTTTGGAAAAGCTGTATAAAATTATAATCTCTTCATAGCCTAGGGTTGGGTGTGTAGGCAATGACCTCCACTCATAGTCTACTTTGCTATGCCGGGGAATTCCAGAGTTCACAGAATTAGTCTTCTTAGAGACAGTGAGATTTTTGCGGTGTCCCCCGGCATCCTGATGGTTGACAAAAGCCAAGTACCGTGGCAGTTTTCCAAGCTTGAGATTATGGAGCAGAAAGTAGATCAAATGCCACTCTCTCCTCCTTCTGATGGGCCCCATCCCATCCCTTCCAAAGCACCAGACGTCTCCACTCAAGGCCACCCTGAGCTCCCTCCTGCTGCCCCACTGTTGGCATCAGTGGGGACCTCCCATTTCCAGCCCTTCGGAAGTGTGTCCTTCAGTCCCTTGAAAGCTGGATTACCAGGATAGTCCTAAAACACCACTCAGTTCTTCATCTCTCTCCAAAACAAAGCCATAACCCCGAGGCAGTAATTCTTTTCTCTACAATGACAAGAGCTCCCACTTTCTTCTAGGAGCGTACCTCTCATCCCTTTTATTTGTCCAGAAGAGCGGGAAGCTTTGCCCCATAGCTGAAGTCCCTACACCACCCCTGGTAGCCTTTCATAGTCAGAGGAGCTAAGAAAAAGCACATACTTAGTCTGAAGTCTTTGGGGGGGGACAAAGACCTTACAGCAATGACCCTATGTGCCGCCATTTGTTGTTGAATGTGATGTTAGTTTTCCAACTCTGTAGAAGTGTCCTGGATCATCTCCAAGAAAAATATACTGACTTAGAAGGAATTAAAATGCTGGGCTAGGGTGATCACCCCATGCCGGGCCATTCTCTCTAGCTTCTTCCTGAGCTTTGGGACCAACGACAAGATTTGTCTTCACTTTGTGGCTCTTGCAGACATTGGTATCAGGATAATCATCTTAGTTCTTCTTTAAACAATTACAAGCGTTAAGCTAAGAAGGGCAAGGGAACCTGATAGAATCAGCCCTTTTCTGTGGATCAGATATATTCTTTTAAGAACCAACCAATCCCCCAAACTCACACACCCCCCCAACGGAAAAAAAAAAAAAAACACCATATCACTTACAGGACTAGTAACTTCTACGTCTAGAGACATTCAGGATAACTGCCTGAGTGTGACACCTCATTAATCAGATTAATTCCCTCAGTATTGCATTGATGGCTGGCAATGCTGTTCCTTTACATATTTAAGTCAAGCCTTGCAAAGGGTACATTCCTGTTTTAACAAGTATTTTTAAGCTGCAGTTATATATCATCACCCAAACTCATACTAGGCACCGTGTCAGGTGTTTGTGACCAAAGAAAGTTGATAATTTATGGCAAATGGATGGACAGAGGGACAATGTTTCTAACTTCAACATCTTGCCAGGAAGGAGGGTAGGAAGGACGGAAGGAAGGAAGGAAGGAGGGTGTTTTTTGTTTGTTTTTTAAAACATCTTTATTGGAGTATAATTGCTTTGCAATGGTGTGTTAGTTTCTGCTGTATAACAAAGTGAATCAGCTCTACATATACATAGATCCCCATATCCCCTCCCTCTTGCGTCTCCCTCCCACCCTCCCTATCTCACCCCTCTAGGTAGTCACAAAGCACTGAGCTGATCTCCCTGTGCTATTTGGCTGCTTCCCACTAGCTATCTATTTTACATTTGGTAGTGTATATATGTCCATGCCACTCTCTCACTTCGTCCCAGCTTCCCCTTCCCCCTCCCCGTGTCCTCAAGTCCATTCTCTACATCTGCGTCTTTATTCCTGTCCTGCCCCCTAGGTTCTTCAGAACCTTTCTTTTTTTTTTTTTTTTTTTAGATTCCATATATATGTGTTAGCATACGGTATTTGTTTTTCTCTTTCTGACTTACTTCACTCTGTAGGACAGACTCTAGGTCCATCCACCTCACTACAGATAACTCAATTTCGTTTCTTTTTATGGCTGAGTAATATTCCATTGTATATATGTGCCACATCTTCTTTACCCATTCATCTGCCGATGGGCACTTAGGTTGCTTCCTTGTCCTGGCTATTGTAAATTGAGCTGCAGTGAACATTGGGGTACTTGACTCTTTTTGAATTATGGTTTTCTCAGGGTATGTGCCCAGTAGTGGGATTGCTGGGTCATATGGTGGTTCTATTTTTAGTTTTTAAGGAACTGGAAGGAGGGTTTTTAACTGAATTAAATTAGATTCCACTCTTGAAAGAGGTTAGTGATTTTTGTTTGTTTGGAAGAATGTAAGACGATCACATCTCCTAACTTGTAAGTCTAGCTATTAGAAACTGTCTCATAGGGACTTCCCTGGTGGTCCAGTGGTTGAGAATTCGCCTTCCAATGCAGGGGGTGCGGGTTCAGTCCTGGTTGGGGAGCTGAGATCCCACATGCCTCGCGGCCAAAACACCAAAACATAAAACAGAAGCAATATTGTAACAAATTCAGTGAAAAGTTTTAAAATGGTCTACATTAAAAAAAAAAAAAATTAAAGAAAAAAAGAAAAACTGTCACATTAAACTTACCAGGTCAGTCGGTTCAGCTGACAAACATTTATTGGTTATCAACGGCGGGCCAGCAGCCAGGCGCAGGGATACTAAATTCTAATAAGACGTGGACCCTCTCTTTCGGGAACTTAGAATCAAGGACACCCAACAAAGATGTAGCTGCTGCTCTTGAAGAAATATCTTCGTCTAATGTTTCTCTGAGTCCTGTTAAAAGTCACAAGTTCTTAGCTTCATGGTTAAAGAGTACAGCTTCTAAGGTCAGAGGGTCTTATTCAAGACCCAGTTCTAACAGCCACTATGGAGAACAGTATGGAGGTTCCTTAAAAAACTAAAAATAGAACAACCATATGACCCAGCATTCCCACTCCTGGGCATATATCCAGAGAAAACCATAATTCAAAAAGATACATGTACCCCAGTGTTCATTGCAGCTCTATTTACAATAGCCAGGACACGGAAGCAACCTAAATGTCCATTGACGGATGAGTGGATAAAGAAGATGTGGCATGTATATACAATGGACTATTACTCAGCCATAAAAAGAAACGAAATTGCGTTATTTGTAGTGAGGTGGATGGACCTAGAGTCTGTCCTACAGAGTGAAGTAAGTCAGAAAAAGAAAAATACTGTATGCTAACACCTATATATGGAATGTAAAAAAAATGGTACTAATGAACCTCGTGGCAGGGCAGGAATAATGAGGGAGACGTAGAGGATGGACTTGAGGACACGGGGAGGGGGAAGGGTAAGCTGGGACGAAGTGAGAGAGTGGCATGGACATATATACACTACCAAATGTAAAACAGCTAGTGGGAAGCAGCCGCATAGCACAGGGAGATCAGCTCGGTGCTTTGTGGCCACCTAGAGGGGTGAGATAGGGAGGGTGGGAGGGAGACGCAAGAGGGAGGGGCTATGGGGATATATGTATATGTATAGCTGATTCACTTTGTTGTACAGCAGAAACCTACACAACATTGTGAAGCAATTATACTCCAATAAAGATGTATTAGAGAAAAAAAGACCCAGTTCTACTAGCTGTGTAAACACGAGCAAATTATTTAACCTCTTTCGGTTTTGGTTTCCTGACCCACAAAATGGAAGTGATCCTAGCCCCTGTCTCTAACTTGTCGCAGGATTAAATGAGACAATGCACCCAAAATACTCTGTGCAATACCTAACAGAGAGTTAGCTCTCAATAGAAAGTAGCAACTACTCTCATCTCCTCCTCCTCCCACCCCAGGACATGAAAAAGCACAGCCACTTTCTTAGCTTTGTCTACATCTCCAGGCTCTTACTGTGAAGCCACTTCCCTATCCAGAACATGCAAGAAAACCAGATCCCTTAATTCTCTGCCAGCCTCCATGGTAATCATGACATTGACCAAAAGACAAAAACTACAAAAGGACTATTGGAAGGGTAAGATCAAGGTCTGATCCATCCCAGATACCTTTAAAAGGCCAGTTGTCCATCCACATATCCTTGTGTTACTGTGCTTTACTCTCCAAGGGGAGAGCTGAGCTTCTCTGGGAGGGACGGATGGCCCTGGACAGCTTGGTCAGTCACCCAGCAGCCCTTCTCCAAGGACATTGCACAGACATTCTGGGAATCACCGTCTATGAAATTCAAGGGCAGATTCTCAGCTATTCCAGGGATGCAGTGAGAGGGCTTTGCTTTCACCGGCTCTGGCTGTCCATGGAATATGCCTGGTGTTCTTCCCGCAGTGAAGAGAGAGTAAGATGTTTTCTTTTGGCTGTTTTCCCTTAACAGAGAAAACCCTGCAACTCCCTCTTTTAGGGTGTGGTGCCTTAGCACATCACCTGGAGACACATAGCTATTTATACAAACAGCAGCAAACCCTGGACAGAGCTCGTGCCAGGATTCCCAGGCTCATTGCTCATCACCCTGATTCACCCTCCTAACACCAGTACAGTCGGACAGTTGATTGGCACTTGGCTCCAGGGCAGACGAGATCCCGGTTCCATTTCTTCACCGTGTTCTATACCCAAATGCCCTTAAAGAGAAGTAAAAAGGTCTGAAAATGAAATCAAGCCAATAGGACGTTTTGAAGACAGCGAAGGGTACAGGATCGAAGAATCACAACTAACTGATAAAGATTTTTTTAAAGAAACCTCCATAATTGTTTATCATTGATCAAGTTTTTGCTGTGTTCTAGGCACTCTGCTAAGCACCTTACATGGATTTTCTCATCACATCCTCTCAGAAACTCTTTGAGAGCGTGCAATGATCAGCCCCAATTAAAACTATGACAAGGCCAAGGCTTTAGTGGGGTTTAGCAGCTTACACAAGGGCATATAGTAAGTTTTTGGACTCTTTTCATTTCTTAAAACACACACACACACACACAAAACAAAAAACAACAACAAAACCTATATCTGGGTAAAGTCAAGTTTTAGCAACCTTGAAGAGAAGAAAAAAAAAAACCCCATAATCTCTACATTTCTTGGATTGCCTTTGCAGTAGAAGGGTGTTACGGGCTGGTTGAAAGAGTATGATCTCAATGCCTTTAGGTGTTTCTGGCTGAACCATTTTCCTTTGCAACCAGCTATTTCTGAAGCCTGGATTGATGTCATTAACCAATTCTGAAAGTCAACACATCGTCTACATGGTTTTACAGTGGTTCCTCTTCCCACCTCCCAGGCTGGTACAATCTTCTGCCAGAACAGAGGAGGAACAGGGGGTCTGAACAGCCACAGAACAGAAAAACTCGGCCACCTTCCCTTCCTCCTAAATGGACTTAAGCCACCCTCACGACGTGACCTTGTTTTCTTATTTGAGGTGTAGACACAGTTCCTTCCTGGCAACCAGAGCCCTCAAAGTCTTGCTGATTCCAAAATAGAGTCATGCTATCATCACAGGTTACATTCACATAGGCTTCTCCTCAAGTTAAACCCTCTACACTTGCATTCCTCTGCTGAAGATCACTTACTGGGCTTAAGAGGTAAGTATCCCCGAGGTTACGTACTGCGTGGGCAAACGAAAATGATGATGGAGAACATACTAGCGTCACGGGAAAGAATCTGCCGTGTCCTCCCTCAGAAAATAGAAACACGCTGTTCAAAGAGATTGCTCAGTTAATGAACTTGGCAATTAAGAAAAAAAAAATCCTAGAGGCTACTTAGAAATGCAGCCTTTAAACTCACTGACTAGTGAGATGCAGCCTGTAGGGGCTCAGTTTTGACAGCAAAGGGGCCTGGGTTCTAGTTCCAGATGTGCCACCCACTGAGAGGGTATCATTAGAAGTTACTCAGCAATCCTAACCTTTTATATCGCAGGGCTGTAGAGAAGAATAAAGTCCCGTGGAACACGTTGGGTGAATGTGGCATTTTGCTTTCATTGTTGTAATTATTGGTTTGAACTGTCATGACTTCCCTTGTTATCAGGTGTACACATCGCTCTCTCTCAACTGATGGTCTCACTTTGTATTTCTCTAAATAGAAACACGCAAACTAGTGCTAGTTCATCTTTCCAGTTGTCTACCACCAGGTCCCCCTAACACTATCCTTGTCACCTCAGGCCCATTCTCCGACCAATAACTAGAATGGGTCTTCCAAGTCCTAAGTCAGATCACGTTCTCTCCCGCTCGAATACAACAGAGGACCCCCTTCACTCTTAGCGTAAAAGCCAGGCTCCTTCTCTTGACCTACAAGGGTCCCCGGGATCTCCCCCAGCTCTGACCCCTTCTTCTCCAGCTGTTTCTCTCTTGTTCACCATGTTCCAATTCTGCTGACCTTTGGCTGTTCCTTGGACATACCAGCTTACCAGCCATACATGCTTGCTCTTTTCCCAAATCTCTGCTTGGGTGGCTACTTTTTTTTTTAATTAATTTTTATTGGCGTATAGTTGATTTACAATGTTGTGTTAGATTCTACTGTACAGCACAGTAAGTCAGTTATACATATACATATACATATATCCACTCTTTTTTAGATTCTTTTCCCATATATTGAGTATTGAGTAGCATTCCCTGTGCTATACAGCAGGTCCTTATTAATTATCTAGTTTACATATAGTAGTGTATAGTAGTGTGAGATCAGTGGTACAGGATAGAAAGCCCAGAGATAAACCCACACACATATGGTCACCTGATTTATGACAAAGGAGGCAAGAACATACAACGGAGAAAAGACAGCCTCTTCAATAAGTGGTGCTGGGAGACCTGGACAGCTACATGTAAAAGAATGAAATTAGAACACTCCCTAACACCATACACAAAAGTAATCTCCAAATGGATTAAAGACCTAAATGTAAGACCAGACACTTTAAAACGTTTAGAGGAAAACATAAGAAAAACACCCTTTGACATAAACCACAGCAAGATCCTTTCTGACCACCTCCTAGAGTAATGGAAATGAAAACGAAAATAAACAAATGGGACCAAATTAAACTTTAAAGCTTTTGCACAGCAAAGGAAACCATAAACAGGACGAAAAGACAACTGTCATAATAGGACAAAATATTTGCAAATGAAACAACAGACATACGATTAATCTCCAAAATATACAAACAGCTCATGGAGCTCAATATAGAAAAAACAAACAATTCAATTAAAAGATGGGGGGAAGACCTAAATAGACATTTCACCAAAGAAGACATGCATATGGCCAAGAGGCTCATGAAAAGATGCTCAACGTCACTAATTATTAGAGAAATGCAAATCAAAACTATGATAAGGTAGTTTTGACCACCTCACACCAGTCAGAATGGCCATTATCAAAAAATCTAGAAACAATAAATGCTGGAGAGGGTGTGGAGAAATGAGAACCCTCCTGCACTGTTGGTGGGAACGTAAATTGATACAACCACTATGGAGAACAGTATGGAGGTTCCTTAAAAGACTAAAAGGAGAACTACCATATGGCACAGCAATCCCACTACTGGGCATATACCCTGAGAAAACGATAATTCAAAAAGACACATGCACCCCAATGTTCATTGCAGCACTATTAACAATAGCCAGGACATGGAAGCAACCTAAGTGTCCATCGACAGATGAATGGATAAAGATGTGGCACATATATACAATGGAATATTACTCAGCCATAAAAAGAAACGAAATTGAGTTATTTGTAGTGAGGTGGATGGACCTAGAGACTGTCATACAGAGTGAAGTAAGTCAGAAAGAGAAAAACAAATACCATATGCTAACACATATATATGGAATCTATAAAAAAAAAAAAAAAAGAAAATGGTTCTGAAGAACCTAGGGGGCAGGACAGGAATAAAGACGCAGACGTAGAGAATGGACTTGAGGACATGGGGAGGGGGAAGGGTAAGCTGGGACGAAGTGAGAGAGTGGCATGGACATATATACAGTACCAAATGTAAAATGGATAGCTAGTGGGAAGCAGCCGTGTAGCACAGGGAGATCAGCTCGGTGCTTTGTGACCACCTAGACGGGTGGGATAGGGAGGGTGGGAGGGAGATGCAAGAGGGAGGCGATATGGGGACATGTGTATGCATATGGCTGACTCACTTTGTTGTGCAACAGAAACTAACACAGTATGGTGAAGCAATTATACTCCAATAAAGATCTATAAAAAACAAACAAACAAAGCTTGTTTTAAGCAACCCACATTTTGGAAATTTGCCATGGCAGACCCAGAAAACTAACACAATTGTGGTTTTGTCATTTTCTATGTAAAGCTACTAAAATCTTGGTTAGATCTAGCCCTAGATTATTTTTTTCTGTTTTGGGTGCTAGCAAAAAGATATCATTTTTTAGATTTTATTTTCTTTTTGTCTGTTGATACTAGGTGGAAATACAGTTGATTTTACAAACTAACTTTGTATCCAACAACCAAATCCAAAACCTAAATTTACTTATTAATTAGAACTGTTTACTGGCAGATTCTTTTGAATTTTCTACATACCTGTAAATTGTGTATTTGTGTGTATATGTATATATATCTTCTAAAAATAATGATGGTTTTATTCATTTTTTGCCAATTTTCATGGGTTTTTTTCATTGTTTTATTGCACTGACTTCCAACAGAGTATGGAATAAAAGCAGTAATAAGAAGCATCCTTGGTTCATTCCTAATCTCAGGGGAAAACTTTCAATAATTTACCATTAAGTACCATGCTTGCTATAAATTCTTTGTAGATAACCTTTATTAGATTAAAGAAGTTTCTTTGCTTCCTAGGTTGTAAAGAGTTCTCATCACAAATTAGGTATTGAATTTTATCAAATGTTTATTCTGCATCAATTCATACGACTCTATGTTTTTCATTCCTTATTCTGTTAACATGGTGAATTATATTATTTGATGACCAAATGTTAAAAACAAATTTGTATTCCTGGGTGTCAGTGTGCATGATAAGTTATCCTTCAGCATCCCTGGATTTGATTTGCTACTATTTTGTTTAAACTGTTTACACGTATTTGCAAAAAAATGGCCTATAATTTTCCTTTCTTGTGTTTTGTCTTAGTCAACTTTGAGTATCATGGTTTCATAAAATGAAAGCTGATGAGTCATCTCAGTTTCTTTTTTAAATCTAACGTGTTTCCTCTGATATTTTTCTGGAAGAGGTTATGTCGAATGGGTGTTATTTCTTCTTTAGAACTTCAGTACTAATCTCCAGCAAGATCATCTAATTGAAGACCTCTTTTTATGGACTTTTTAAATTACAAATTTAATTTACTTAAGAGGTATAGAGCTATTCAAACTATTTAATATTTTGTGATACTTGGTGCCTTTTGAGGAATTGGTCCATTTCACCTAAGTTGTCGAATTTATGTGTGTAGAGTTGTTTATAGTATTCTCTTACTTTTTTTTTTTTTGATGTCTTCAGAGTCTGTATCGATATCTCCTGTTTAATTTCTGGTGTTGGTAATTGGTGGTTTTTAATTCTCTCTCTTTTTTTCTCTGAAAATCTTGATAGAGATTTGTCAATTATATTGATTTTTCCAAAGAATCATATTTTTGTTTCATTTATTTTTACCTACTTTTGGATCATGTTTTTTTCAACCACTCTGCCGATCTCTTTATGGAAGGTCTGCTGGTGACAAATTCTCTGAATTTTCCTTCATCTGAAAATCTCTTGCTTTTTCTTTCCTTCCTGAAGGATATTTTCCCTTGATGCAGAGTAGTGAGTTTACAGCTCTTTTCTTTCAGCACATGAAAACTATTATGCCATTTCCTTCTGGCTTCCTTCCATGGTTTCCAATAAGAAATTATAGTTAAGGTGTTAAAGCTTTCTTGCTGTTTTCAAGATTTTTTTCCTTGTCTTTAGTTTTCTGGAGTTTGGTTGTTATGGGTCTTGGCATAGATTTCTTTGGTGTGGATTTCTTTGGGTGGTGAGCTGGATTTGGCCACAGGACATAGCTTGGCAATTCCCACCTAGATGATTGATACTACATGAAAATTCAGGCCCAGTATTGCCAGATTTTCTGGTTTTACAAGAAAAACTAGAAATATGGAGTGTTTTTAAATTTGAAATCACCTGTTTTTTCAAGTCTCTCAATAAATTCTAATCTGTTTTCACCACAATGCTGAATAAGGAAAGAAAACAAAAAGAGAAACAATCTTCCCAGCCCCATGGACCTCGGGACATATTTGTTATTTTAAATATGGTTCTCTTTAAAATAGTAAAGCACCTTCTTTGTTTCATTTAATGCTCTTCGCCATGACTTTAACTTTGACACCAAGATGAAGAGTCATACTTTGTTTTAAGTTATATTTGCCTGCCATGCCTTTTCCCATTCTTTAAGTTCAACCTCTGTGAGTCACTATGTTTTAAGTGTGTCTCTTTTGTCAGCTTGTAGTTGGGCTTTGCTTTGTAATCCCATCATATTTTGGAAATGATGATACTTAACCCACTTACAGTTACTGACATACTAATCTTAATTTGCTTCCTCTGTGATGAATGTCTGGGCTTTTACATATGCCTTCTGAGGGCAGAGATGCAACTACAGAAGAGACACTCCAGCAGAGACTCAGGAAAGCATGTGGTCAAGATGACCACACTGATAGCGTTTCATATGTTTAATCCTCCTTGGGACGTGTAACTTTTGATATACCCACTACTTAAAAGATCATCCTCACTTTATTTACAGTTACAAAGATTTCCTTGAGAGAAAACCTTTGAAGAAAAAAAGAAACGCATGCTTCCCTTTCTGCCTTCTCTTTGCAGTGTTCAAAGCAGCATAAAGCCAGTTAGGCTGGTGGAGTTTTACACTTCCCAGACACCAGCTGACACCCCCTCCTTCCACAGCTGCCAGCTGTCCAACAGCTGGCCCTAATTTCAAGAAGTGGAGAGGTTTCCCTGGTGGCGCAGGGGTTAAGAATCTGCCTGCCAATGCAGGGGACACGGGTTCGAGCCCTGGTCCGGGAAGATCCCACATGCCGCAGAGCAACTAAGCCCATGCGCCACAACTACTGAGCCTGCGCTCTAGAGCCCACGAGCCACAACTACTAAGCCCGCGTGCCACAACTACTGAAGCCCGCACGCCACAACTACTGAAGCCCGCATGCCACAACTACTGAAGCCCGCGTGCCTAGAGCCCGTGCAGAGAAGCCACCGCGGTGAGAAGCCCGCACACCGCAGTGAAGAGTAGTCCCCCCTCGCCGCAACTAGAGAAAGCCCGCGCGCAGCAACAAGACCCAACACAGCCAAAAATAAATTTAAAAAATAAATAAAAATTTAAAAATATATATATATATAAGAAGTGGAGAGCTCAGGCCTGTGACACTGAGGACTCAGTCTGCTGTCCAAAGCAAATGGAAAAACCTGCTCTGGTTTTGCAATCCTTCAACTGGAGCTGCCAAAGATCAGAAAGGAAGCATGAGAAAATTCCCTCCTTATCACAGGCCTTCTGCTTCTCGGTTCTAAACAGGGAAGATGAATACGGGAGACGTGGGTCATACCTGGGTCCGAGTTCCTCTCCTATACCTTGAACCCTGAATTCACATCCTTCCTCCCTGTGCTTTCCAAACCCCACGTTTAGACTGAGAGAGGCAGGAATAAAGGGGGCAGCAGCTGCCAGGAAATGTTGAGAAGGAACAGAACAGCGGAGCATCTCTTTGGCAGGCTGTTGATGGGATAACGGACTCCTCAGCTGCACTTCCAGGCACCTGGGATGGAAACGGCACCTCCCCTTCCACTGAAACGGAAGGGCTCAGAGGGAAGGACCCAGGGCTGTGATTTCTCAGCCTTGAAGGCCAGCCGTTCTCAGACAGCACCACACAGTGGGGCGGCCAGCCCAGTTACTTGGGTCTCCAGTAGGTCCCCTATTAGACTCTTCACAGACAGGAAGCCAGGGATTCCAGTTTCAGTTTTTCAAAAGCCCTTCCCTGGACCCTAAGAAGCGAATGATGAGCAGAGTAGGAGATTGGAAGTCAGACTTAGATTTGAATACTGTCTCTGCCACTGAGCATCTATGAGACCTGGAATTGTGCTCCTAAGAACGAAATGAGATATGCACAGAATACCTATCACACCACTGTATCAGTCAGTGTTCTCCAGGGAGAGAGACAGACAGACAGACAGACAGACAGACAGACAGACTGATTTATTTAAAGCAATTGGATGCACTTATGGAGGCTTGGCAAGTCCAAAATCCGATGGGGGAGGGCAGCAGGCTAGAGACTCAGGAAAGAGCTGCAGTTCAAGTCCAAAGGCGGTCTGCTGGCAGAAATCCCTCTTCTCCAGGGATGTCAGCCTTCTGTTCTTACAAGGTCTTCAACTGATTAGATGAGGCCCACCCAC
Organism: Balaenoptera ricei; assembly: GCF_028023285.1. Classification (NCBI taxonomy): domain Eukaryota; kingdom Metazoa; phylum Chordata; class Mammalia; order Artiodactyla; family Balaenopteridae; genus Balaenoptera; species Balaenoptera ricei. Next base: position 2,291,977 of record NC_082658.1, on the reverse strand, counting down.
GCCATGCAGAGCAATCTGCTGTATTCAAAGTCCACCAGTTTAAATGCAAATCTCACCCCCAAAAACACCCTCGCAGGAACATCCAGAATAAGGTTTGATGAAATAGCTTGGCACCATAGCCCAGCCAAGTTGATACGTAAAATGAACCATCACACACTAGAGATCCAATAAACACAGTTCCCTCTCCCTCGTTTCCCTGATTCCTGAGCCACTAACTCCTGTTTCTCCCACCTCTCTTATCCTTTTTCTCTGCCCTGGGCCCTTTGGTCACTGCTGAGTGAAGATCCTCTCCCAGAATGCTTGTCATGGAATCTTCTGCGTGTGTTTCCCGTTACCATCTGCCACTCTCCAGATAATCCTCTGTCCTTCACCGCCAGCCTAGGCACCCAGCAAATATTGACTCACACTTCAGGCCACCCATCTCACATCACCCGCAGCCCCTCCCTCCATGGCGTTTATCTCCTTCAAAGGAAATTAGGGTGAATGCAAGAAAGAATAATCATGAGCAAGAAACAGCAAAGACTGAATTTAACATCTTCTTGACAGCCCCCCTTTTCAAATATCTCTGAGTTCCATTTCTCTTCTATTTGGCTTCCTGGTCCTTACTACTGAGAAAACTGAACAAACAACCCTCCCTCCTGGTCTCTTTTCCCCTGCTCCTCCCCCCTCTTTTGGCCAAGTCAGTGGAGCTTCTTTTGCAAAGCTCTTCAGGCATTTTTTAAAAACAGCTGTGGAGTGAATGGAGATTTGCTGTATGCCATAAGTGGCCCACTGACCAATTAACAACAACAACAAAAAAAGATTTGGTCAAAGGAAAAAATGTTTCTCAAAACTAGAAAACGTGCAAAGATTTGTATGTGCAGATTAATAGATCTCTAAGAGATAAATATAATGGCCTTATTTATAATTTATAGAACTGGAGAAGCATCCCTTCTTGAATGCACGATTATACAGAGACCTACATTGGGAAGGTCCTAAAGATAATGAAGGCCTGAGAAGCATAGACACACACAATGGAGCCTGAGAACATTTAGAAAACACCTTAAAAAACCAAACGATGCATAAATGAAAGAATGCAGAGTGAGAAGCACGACCAGATTGGGTCAACACCCTGAAAGAGGACAGAAGCACCTCCCCTCTTCTCCAGATACCTAATTCCTACCCAAACTGAAATTGCCAGGTCAAATTCCTCCTCAGCTCTTAAAGATTTCCCAGAGGTCTCCAACCCAGAGGTCTCCAAACTCTTAGAGAAACGTGTTGTCATAACCTTCGTCTGGCCCTGGGTTGTGCGATCCAGTGAATCGGTACAACTTTGCTTTGCTGTGGATTCACTCTTCCACACTTGTATGTCTGTGTTTATCATTGGATGCAACACCCTTGAGGGTTGTGTACACGACTTACTGCTCAGAGAACACAACACAGCGACTGAAATCACTCCGCTAATACGAGTTGATTCGTTAAGATGTGTCATATTTCACCCACATCATCAGCAGACAACCACAGACCACCCACTTCGTCACTCAGCCAAGATCATAATAAAAATCATCACATTAGCAGCTGGCAGCGACTGAGTGCTTATTCTGTGCAAGGTTATATTTTAACCCATTTCATACTTAGCACTTAATGCATTTAATGTTTAGAAACAACTCCATGACACAAGCACTTTTATTATCCCCATTTTGCAGGTGGAGAAACTGAGGCACAGTGAACCCAGGTCTATAGCCAATAAGCGACAGAGCCAGTTTTTGAATCCAGATTAATCGGCTCCAGAGTCAGGACCCTTAACTGCTATGTTATATTTAGAAATAATGTCTTCAGGAACTCTTCCAGAACTATTCTATGCACCTGGCACATAGAAATATACAAGTCAATGTGCGTATTTGGATAACTGGGTTCTGCGCTATATACAGAATGAGGTCTGAACACCTCCATCTTCCCTCCAGAGCTTTCAGTATTTTTCCCAACTTAGTGCGGAGCCTTCCCAGCATCTTTCTTCCCACACTGGACAACTCATAGGACCCCGTACACTTTCAACACTTTCCTCCTTTTGCAACTTTGCCCAGATCTTGTCACTGCTGGGTGACCCATGCACCCCACAGTTCTCTGTCCAAGTTGTGCCTACCTTTCAAGACCCAGCTTAGATCTGTCCTAGCCAACAACTTTACCCATTCTTTCTTTCCTCATCAGAATGCATTTCCCTCTCCTCATAAAAGATGGTATCTGTGATTATGTCACCATGAATGACGTGCATTCAGAGAAGCTTCCTTGCATTGGCGAGAAAGGCATGGGGTCGGAGCCGGTAAGCTGGTTGACACACATACACCGCCACCCAGCTTCCTTACGTTTCAGCTGAAATGAAGCAACCACTTCTTGTACGGGCTCCCGGGGGTGTGTGAGGCATGTGCATCAGAACGGGAAAAAAAAGTTGAAAACTACAAAGTTTCACACATAGATAATGTTAGAAACATGATGAGGGATTATTATAAAAATAACTCTGAATCCACTCAAACTTATTTTTATTTATTTATTTTTAAGTCTTTAGCGCTTCACTTTATTTATTTATTTATTTGTGTTTGGCTGTGGTGGGTCTTCGTTGCTGCGTGCGGGCTTTCTCTAGTTGTGGCGAGCACGGGCTACTCTTTGTTGCGGTGCGCGGGCTTCTCATTGCGGTGGCTTCTCTTGCTGCGGAGCACGGGCTCGAGGCGCGTGGGCTTCAGTAGTTGTGGCTCGCGGGCTCAGTAGTTGTGGTGCACGGGCTTAGTTGCTCTGCGGCATGTGGGATCTTCCCGGACCAGGGCTTGAACCCATGTCCCCTGCATTGGCAGGTGGATTCTTAACCACTGCGCCAGCAGGGAAGTCCCAAACTTATTTTTATAAAATAAGTCATCCTCACTCAGTATTTTATTAGTAGTAACAAATTACTGATGACACATTTCACGGCTAATGGTACCCACCAGAGAGTGTTAACAGCAAGGTTGGAAATGCTGCTCTCATGCCTCCTCTGACTTGAAAGGCTCTGGAAGACCCAGGCTGCATCTCAGTCACTTCAAGAGCCTAGCTCTGTGTTCCGAGCATAGGAGGACCTTATTATCCGTGAATGGCACTGACCTGGACTGCCTTGACCGGACGTGATCGAAGGTTTGGTCAGGCCAGCTCCCAGAGCACAAGGCAAGACATACAGAGAAACTGGATAGTGGGTAAAGAAGCATTTCCCACACCCACTTGGGGCACGAGACACTCAGGATAACAAATGCTGGAGAAGAGACCCATCCCCAGCCTTCAAAGAGGGCGTATGGGAGGCTAGACCAACAAATATGTAATCAGCATAAACACGAAGAGAAAAATACAGTAATCCCAAGCGTATGCTGACATGGGAGAGTGAATGGGTAAGGTGGGAGAAATGAACCACAAGGTCGCTGGTGAGAGCAGACACTGGCTGTTGTGTGTCTGACTCAACCAGTCATTAGCGCCCAGAGAAGAAAGCCCCAGAAAACAGTCTGGATCGGGCGTCCCAGTGCACGTTCTCCACAGGGCGGGGTGGGGAGATTGGGGGAGCCGTGGCTGGGATCCTAGAATCCTGCTCCAGGCTTCCCAGAGCTCATTTTGGAGGGTGGGGCTGTCAGAATCCCCCCGTCCACTCTGCAAGGGTAACCTACCGCCTCTGGGCACTCAGATTTGTGTCTTCCTCTGTGGTTCTTTCCAGAACATTCGTGGGGTTGCTGACTATTCTGGGAAAGGGAGAAGGCTCCACACGAAATACGTCTTCACTGTGGATGACCCTCCTCTTGATCTCCTTGCTACCCCCAGTTTTGGTGGTGAAGTCACGGTGTGGACAGCGGAGACCCAGCTGGCCTGTTGCCACTTAGAAAGTCCGTGTATGTCCCTCTCAGAGACACTAAATGACCAAGGAAGGTTAGGGATGCCACGCTGGCTTCCCTCCAAGTTACATTAGCTGGTGATTAGGTGAAAAAGGAAACTTTCTGCAAATAGGCTGTCTTCATCATAATCCTTTATATTCACTGTTTTTACATAAATCTCCGGAAATGTCATTTTATATGAAACATATTCTGATTAAATTCTCCCTGCAGTGTCATCTGAATGGACTGGGTAAATCAGTGAGCTTCTCCTCCTATATTTGACAATCCCAAGAATTCTCAGACGACACAACTTGGCCATGTTTCAGTGAGGCCCAAAAACCTTGAAAATCCGTCCTTAAAGAATGAAATCATTCCATGGAGCAGCTTTGCAAAGAGTTGCCTATCTATCTGCCTGGAAAAAAAATGCAGTTAACAAGCTGGTAGAAAAATCTAGCATGTATATTATTCCCTAAGGATCTAGGATTGCTGTTTTACAAATAATTTCGTGAGCTAAATTTTTTTTTTTGGCATTTATTTGGAAGTGCATATTTTCAGTATCGTGCTACATCTCTTTTTATGAATATCAGTGCTATAGACTTTGCATCCCCCCACCCCAAATTCACCTTTTATATCCTAACACCCAGTGTGACCGTATTCGGAGGTGGGGCCTTTGGGAGGTGATTAGGTCATGAGGGTGGAGCCGCCATGAATGGGATTAGTGCCCTTATAACAGAGACCCCAGAGAACTTTCCTCCTCCTTCCAACATGTGAGGACACGGCAAAAAGACAGCAGTCTACGAACCAGGAGACAGACCCTCACCAGGCACTAAATCTGCCGGTGCCTTGACTTTGGACCTCCAACCTCCAGAACTGTGAGAAACCCATTTATGGTATTCTGTTACAGCAACCCAAATGGACCAGGGTAATCAGTCTTTCCCACCAGAGGTTCACTACTTTTTGGTCAGTGGTCCAAAAGTCTCAGACTCTCCCCAGACTCCAGTTTCTCCCAATTCTAGAAAGGAGATTATAACTATAGTTTCCCACACAGAATTGTGGAAGAGGTCAAATGGGACCAACGTGCAAAATAATGACAGTAAATCTGCAGGGGGATTCAAGCTTCCAGAGTTTGGGTGGGTGGTCTAAGAGAATCCAGTTTAGTACCTATGCTCCGAATGCGCTCATATGTGTAAAGCTCTTAGAACAGTTACTGAAACGTCACATCCGTAACGGCTTTTACACCATCTCTGTGGAGTAAGAGACCCAATAACAGTCCGCAAAGTATTTCTCAGGCCCCACCTCTGCCCCCAGGGAATTCTGACCTCCTTCAAAGCCCTTCCAGAAAGGTCTGGGGTCACAAGAGAGGATCTCCCATTGCACCCCTACTTAGTACTTGCTCCTCGGGCCTCCTGCAAACAGACCCGCCCAGCAACCCTCCAGACCTCCAAAGTGCCCTTAAACACGACGGTGAATATGGTATCATTTGCCAAATTACGACTTGGCTGAATTACAGAAGCTCTCCCACGGGAAACAGCACTGGCGTTTAGAGCCAAGCTTTTCGAGTCAGCCTGACCCAGAATCAAACCCAGGCAAAGCCACTTACTAACTCTGTGACCTTGAGTAAGTTGTTTGACTTTTTTGAGCCTCATGTTCCTTGTAAATAATAGTACCTATTCAGAACCCGAAAGATTTTTATTTTACCAAACACTTACACATAATTTACTAAGTGCTTATCAAATATGAACTTATTTAGTTCTCTGAACAAGCCTACGATGTAGGTGCTATGATTATCCTCGTCTTATAAATAAGGCCATTAAGGCACAAATAACTTGCTGAAGGTCACACAGCTAGTGTGACAGCACAAGCAGAAGCAAGATTCGAACCCTGGCCTTCTAGCTACTGAATCCTTGTTCTTAAGCACCATCCTACCTAATGTTAACAGTCAAACAACTGTTTTTCATATTTTTGTTCAGATGAAAATTTTCAAACACACAAAAGCAATGAGGATCCCTTGTACTCAGCACTCAGCCTAAACAATCATCAACAGTCCACTGTTCTAAACAAAGACGTTGTTAATTTTATTTTCCTTAAGTTGCAATAATAAATATGTTTGTCATTCTGTTTGATCTTGCCTAAATCAATGGTTACATTTCGGTAATTTCCTTTGGTTTCCTTGCACAATCGTCAAATTAAGACATCTGGTCCCTATGTTTATAAAGTACATTTACAATACTATTTTTGTACATTACTTTGTATAGCTTACTGAGCACTTTTACTTGATTATTTCATTGAATTTTCCAGCAACCTTTGAAGACAGGCGGTGAGATTTCTGTGATTCCCCTTTTAAAAATGGTCAAATGAAGCCCAGAGAACTTAAAAAATTTGCCCAGGTTCACACAATTTGATTTTTAAAGTTTTCAATGATTTGTTCTCTGGACATCAATATAGAGTGGAAAAAATAGTGGGCTCTGGAATTCAGCAGCATTCAATTAGTACAATATATGATGTTAAAATTGGACTATAAATATATGGAGATAATGCGTGTGATCAAATGTATATGCATGTAGTCCACATACACGCATGTTTGTGTGCGTGTGATCCAATGCCATGACTATCCCACTGAACATACTTTCCCTTTTCCCCTTCTAGATAGGATCATTCAGAAGAAAAAGCCTCCCGATTACCCAGTGGTTGCCTGCAATACTTCCAAATCTCCCCAAACGTTTTCAGCATTAAGATATTCACCAAAGGCCCTGGATGGTTCTATTTTTCCCCAAAATTGTTGACTTCTCTGGTTCTCAGCTGCCCCATCACACTGAGGTCGTTCCGGTTTTATCAATGACATACTTCACCTCTTTGGAAGATCCAAGCAAAACCTCCGTCATTTTATGTGAACCCTGTTTCCTTTTGAGGGTTGTGCTGGAGATTTTATGATACGCTTTTATAAAAAGAACCATTTGGGTATGATCACTAAAAAAAAAAGAATGTGCCACAAAAATGGCCCCCCACAGAGCCTTTTCTAAGTAAAATAAACACATTCCTTGTTTACCAATAGAGTTTATTAAGAGCATCATAGATAATTCATTTTTAGTTCCAATCTATTAGACTTCAACAGGGAAGGAAAGTTTGTCTTTTGTGACTGGTAACATCATCTAAACCACATTTCTGTCCTCATGTGTCTGCATTTAAACTCATCTACGGTTTCAGCGGAAACCATAAAGTGACTTCTAAAGAAGAAATTCAAGAAAAGTGGTTCTTTTCACGTGTCCCACTACATAATGAAATGCCCCGACTTTGGGCTGGGTGGCACAATGCCCAGGGCAGGGTTTGCATGGGATATATTTTTGTTGAATAATCAATGAATGAATGAGATCATCTAAGCATCTGGTGAAGTGTATGAATTATTACATTTTCAAGACATTTTTTATGACTCTTTTCCATATATATGTGAAGTAATTTCAATTAGAGCTAACAGGTTTTTCAAGTAGTAATACCTTGGAAACATGTTTTAATGAATAAAGAATAATAACATTGAATGAACAGATTGATCATCTTATACAAATAGATTTTTTTTCAGTAGAAGAAAAGATTTGCTATTGTAGTTTGTCTCTTTCATTCTCTCTCTCTTTTCTCTCTCTTTTGAAAAACAGTGAAGGTAAGCATCAGCTTTTCTCCATCTACATCATTATAGCTTCTGAGCTGATGAATTTAATAAAGTTGTATTGAGTCTAATCTTAATACTTTACATTTAAATTGGAATCCATTTTCATACTGAGGCGTAAAGAACAAAATGATCACCAGCTTCACCACGTAGGACCAACCCCTGGGCAGGATGCAGAACAAATACCTGAACCCGTATAGATCCAGCTCTCAGCTGCTTCTCTAGTGGAGTAATTACTGTTCCTTAACCCTCTTCTCGGGGGGGGGGGCCTCTTTTAGTCTCTTTTAGCTGACAGTGTCCCGTGGAAAAGCGGTCATTTCTCCATCTTCCCAGCACCCTTCTACCCACCCCTCCTGAAGGAAGGCTGCAGTTTAACTAAGCTCTGATTCCAGATCTCTCCAATGATGGCGTATCTGCGGGAGACAAAGGAGACACCATGGCCTCAAGGCACCAGCGTGCACGGCTTAGGGTGACTACCAGGGTGGCCTCTGTAGCTGGAATGGTGAATTTGGAATCCAGAAACCAGAATTCTAGGTCCATTTACATCATTCACTGAAATCTTCCTCTTCTGTATTTAAAAAAAAAAAAAAATTCTTCAAACCTCACAGTTTTAATGACCTCAAATATCATCCAGTCTGACCCAAAGGGAATCACCACTTCTTAGCGCAATAGGCTTAGGTTTCTCGAAATCTCCTGCTAGCCTCTCAGTGTTCCGGCGTCTGGCTCGTGAATACACGCTTTCGGAATCCTTTTCAGATCTTGCACCCCAGAATTGACGGCTCTGACTACTCTCTCATTTCCGCCTCTCCCACACCCTGTGTGTGGAGAGTTGTATTTGTTTACATCATGTTCTCTCCCTCCTCTAAGTTCCCTGAAGGCAGGAGCTGTCTTACTTATCTTTCTAAGTATCTCAGTGCTTTGCACAGTTCCTGGTTCTCAGTAAATACTTATTCCATAAAAGAATTGCTCCACTGCTTGGAGCCTCAATGCCTTGCATCACACGGACACATCCTGACTTAGCTTCTCTTTGAAGTATTTGGGTTCTTTTTTTAATTTTTAATTTTTAAATTTTTGGCTGCGTTGGGTCTTCGTTGCTGCGCGTGGGCTTTCTCTAGTTGCGGCGAGCGGGGGCTACTCTTCGTTGTGATGCGTGGGCTTCTCATTGCGGAGGCTTCTCTTGTTGCGGAGCAGGGGCTCTAGGTGCACGGGCTTCAGTAGTTGTGGCTCGCGGACTCAGTAGTTGTGGCGCACGGGCTTAGTTGTTCTGCGGCATGTGGGATCTTCCTGGACCAGGGCTCGAACCTGTGTCCCCTGCATTGGCAGGCGGATTCTTAACCCCTGCGCCACCAGGGAAGTCCCAATATTTGGGCTCTTGATGGGACGTTTTCTTCCCTCTCTCGTGATTTCTGATTCTGATTCCAGAGACAACCAACATCAGCAACATAGCCTCAAAATATTACGTTGAACCATATAAAATTTTCAATATTCGATTGACCCACAAAAGCAGTAATTTCATAGAGAGTAAAAGTCAATAGAATTGTGAAATACTGAATTTCTTAAATTATGATTTAAACATTCGTCTGTTACTAAGTGATCAAAAAATTAATAATGATGCTGAACAGCATGATTAAGACACTGTATAAAATTCACATATTTAGGACTTTTTCTCAACTCTTAGATAATCTGCATTCTTTTCAAGTCTTCAAGGAATACTTCTAAAAATTGAGCACACACTAGACCATAAAGGACATCTCAATAAATATCAAAGAAGTGAGAGAGTGGCATGGACATATATACACTACCAAATGTAAAATAAATAGCTAGGGGGAAGCAGCTGCATAGCACAGGGAGATCAGCTCAGTGCTTTGTGACCACCTAGAGGGGTGGGATAGGGAGGGTGGGAGGGAGACGCAAGAGGGAGGGGATATGGGGATATATGTATACATATAGCTGATTCACTTTGTTATACAGCAGAAACTAACACACCATTGTAAAGCAATTATACTCCAATAAAGATGTTAAAAAAAAAATCAAAGAATCAGTAAAACATATGTACTATATTCTCTGCCACAATACAATAAAGTGAGAACTCAATTCCACCCCCCCCAAAAAAAGCCAAAAATACTCTTGTATATTTGGAAACTAAAAATGGTTCTTTTGATACATTATGTATGCATGGGTCGAAGAGGAAATCATGATAGAAATTAGAAATAAAGCCAAGCTGGTTTGTCATGATCTGTTTTTTCCCATTTTATTCAGTCCGTGTGATTTAACATCTGATAATGTCAGCAAAGCTAGTACAGCAGGCCTCAGGAACGAAAAAAAAAAAAAAAAAAACAAGCCTGGTTTTTCGTGGGAAAAACTATAAAGTCTTAATTAAATGGCTTATTTATTTCAGCCATTTGTCCATAGATTTTGTGTCTAGATTTTATTCAGGATTTCCTCCATTTGCCTCCCCAGGGCTGATATAAGAAGAGCCTCTGCCATCAGAGTTGAAAAGCCAGTCCACAGGAGCGTGATTGCCGGTGTTGAGAACTTCCTGTGTGGCCCCAAGGTTGCCATCATCCAAGGCTCTTCTGCAAGAACCTGCAAATTGTGGACGGCGGAGGGAACACCCCTGGGAATATTTGGAGAGAAAACCAAATGGCATCTCAAAATACCAGCGGCTTGCCTTTACCACAGTAGGGTCCTCGACCCATAATCTCACATCTAGATGAAGCTGGTAGGCAATCCTGTTGAAACAGGCATCTCCCCTACTCCTGGATGTGGGCAGATCTGATCGCATCTCTTTCCAGTTCCAAGTCAATGGAAGCACAAGAATAAGCCATCGTTTAGAACAACCTATGCTTCCCAATCTGGGCAATACACCCAAGAGCAGGGGGATGTATTTTGCTTCACTGCTCATTCCCCTGTCCAAGTAAAACACTTCCGCAATGTCATGTGCATTAGAGCACAAAGGAGAAAAAACCGTGCCGAGGTCAGCAAGAGCTAAAATCTCTTCTTTAGGACTCCAGTTCAAAAAGTCTTAGGAATTCCATCAGCAGCACCATAATGTCAACATTCCAAAGAAGTCCAGAGTCCCAGAACCAGGGTCTACGATGCCAGAGAAAGGATGGAGAGGAATCCCCATGAAGCCTGGGATTTTGTGTAAGGGCAAAGGCTAAGAAGTAGGAAGCAAAGAGTGAAATCCTGTCCACACTGTTGAATCTGAACACCATCCGAAGAACGTCCCGTTTCACTAATTGGAAGGTCGCCCTAGTAAGCAGAAGCTCGATGCCATATGACAATGTCAGGTAATCAGCTCAAATCTCTCTTCCTTTATGTCACTGGGGACTGTCTCTGGGTGTTGGTAGCAGAGCCTTCCTTAAGCAGAGGGTTTGACCAACCTGTCAGCTAGGATTTTAGCAACATGGATGAGAAAACCACTTTTTTAAAAGTGGATGTCTTTGTGGTATGGTAGAGGGGATATAGACATTTTTCTTTCTGTATTAATTTCCTTTAGAGTTATTATAGTAAAAATAATTTAATAAGTAAAAGTCATTGTGTAAGACAGAAAGCATTCACCACCCCTAATTTGACTCAATGTGGCTCAAAAGACAAGGGTCCAGTGTAAAGGATCCATCTTGTAAGAAAGTCAAGGAGAGGGCATCGAAATTTACACAGAGCACAGGGGTGTGGGAAGAATGAAGCTCGAGGCGGTTTATCAGTCTGTTACTCTGGAGTTTCCATTCCTCCTGATGGCCAAGAAAAATAAAAATTGCCAATTAAGGGTAACTTATTCTGTTCTTTGAAACATTTCACTTTGACATTAACTCAGCCTCGTTTGGATAAATCAAGAGTCAACTCACAGGCTGTTTCTCCCCTGCGTCAAGGGGTCATTTCTCCCACTCCTTCCCAACAAGGACCCGGGTGCAGAGGGAGGTGACAGGCGTCCTCGGCATCCTTGGCTATGGACCTGTCTTGTCTCTAAATGTCCTGGGCTGGTGTTTACTCAGGTGTGGCTGATCTTGCTGCCCCTCGTGGTGTCCTGCTGGCATCTGCTGCTGCAGCCCATGGTCCCTGTGGCCCCTCACGTCACCAGGTCCCTATGCGTTGTGGCCTCCTGCTTCCTTGCCCTGAACGCAGGTCTGTGCCAGGACTACCGCTCTCAACCCCTCGGCGACCTGTCACCGGGGCCACGAGGAGCCCAGGTCCCTGGCTGTCCCACCGCCTCCAAACCCTGGCAGACACACTGGGAGCGCATGGTGGACCCTCCCTCACGCCTTCCGGGGTTTCTGTGAGGGCTTCTAATGCCTCATCACCCCCTAATTTTGCTTAAGCCAGGTTGGGGCCGGGGGCGCTGAGGGCGGAGACAGTCACTTCTCGGTGGCCGAGCTGCGACCAGCATCCTAACTTTTCCCCCAGAACCGCCCTCCTGTGGCCACGGTCTCCACGCCCTCTTCCTGTCCTGTGGACACTTCCCCGAAGGCATTTCCTCCGCCTGCTCTGCGCTATGGCTTTGACCCTCCTTGATCTAGCCTGGCTCTTTATGTGTTAAAGGAAACATTGTGGAACTTAGAAAACCCTTTCTCTCTTCACAAAGCCTGGCTTCTACCTCGCTGTGGATTCGAAATGCCATCTGGAGGTTAGGATCTTAAAATTGACTTCATTTTCTTTGCTTTCTGCTTTAATAATCCTAATTTTCTCCAGGACAGTGGGAGCTATGTCAGCTGATGACATAGGATAAATCCAAGTGGCTTTACAAGGTTATGGGCGAGGTATAGGGGAACAGCAAGAAACAGCACGTTGCCCGGGACTAGTAACGATGTAATCATTACCACCTACAGGTCCAAGACCTGAGAGTCTGAGGGAAGTGTTCTCCAAACCCAGATGGAGAAAGTGTGTAAAGAGAACCAGTACCCTTGGGTTGGGATCTTCGCAGGCTCAAGGCAACTTCTCAGGGAAGGAACCAGACAGGAGTAAATACTGGCGTCGTTATCCTCCCTTCTTTTGATCCCCCCTCCCCCACTGGAGCATCCCACTGGCCAAACCTAACTGGACACCAGAGGCTGGGGGTCCACTGATAGAACCCAACTGGTCAGCTCCAAGATGGAGAAGAGTAGAGAGTGGATGTGATTGACGAGATCCAGCCTGAAAGCTTCTCCCTGAAAGGGGAGCGGGGATTGGATCAAGTACAAGGGTGTACAAAAAAGAAAACAGTACTGCTATTTTTCAAAAATATGATATCCCTATAACATATGTCTGTCTTACCCATAGTTCAACTTCTATCAGTGTCCATCTAAGGATGTATTACAATCAGACGGCTATTAATTTGCAAAGTGCTCTGATGGTGACAACAGCAGTTAGCCCTGAGTGCTTTCTGCGTGCCAAGCACTGTGGAAAAACTTCTTGTTGATGTTCTTTCATCCTCAAAAGAAACTTCTGGGGTCAGCTTTATTATTAACATCTCCATTTACAGATGGGGAAACCAAGACTAAAAGAGTTAAAGAATTTGCCCAAGGTCATACAAGCTAGCAAGGGCGCATACAAAATATAAGACCAGGCTCTCTAAGAGGGGCAGGGAGCAGGGAAGGACACATGGGACCTTACCATCAGCTTCTAAGTCACAGCTGATGGTCGCCATCTGGAATGGTGGGGGGGCCCATGTCACCAGATGGTTTTTCGAGAGAAGTTTGTCATCCACATTGCATAGAAAAGGTCCCCATTTTTTAATTTACTTGTTCAATTTACAGTTTTCATTCAAACTGAAAAAATGGCTGATTTTAAGTATACAATCAGGACGTCCAGTGTGCAACTTCTGTTAGACTGGAAGAACCCTGCCCCAGCACCCCTCCACACACAGCTGTGATGCTTGTCAACAGCCTTTACAGAGCTACAAACCAGGAATGTTTGTTTCCTGTCCAATTGACAACCATTGTGTTTGTAAGTCTAATAATAATATTTGTGGTAACCAGTATGAATTAAGTCTCATGCTAAGGACTTCACATATGTCATCTCATCTCATCGTTACAACTACTCTGCAGTTTACATATATCTCATCACCCACGTCTTCCAGATGAAAACACAGGGTTCAGAAATGCTGTCAGAAATACTGTATGATATCACTTATATGTGGAATCTAAAAAATACAACAAACTAGTGAATATAAAAAAAAAAAGAAGCAGACTCAGAGATACAGAGAACAAACTAGTGGTTACTAGTGGGGAGGGGGAAGGAGGGAGGGGCAATATAGGGGTAGGAGATTAAGAGGTATGAATTATTAGGTATAAGATAAGCTACAAGGATATATTGTACAACAAGGGGGATATAGCCAATATTTTATAATAACTATAAATGGAGTATAGCTTTTAAAAATTGTGAATCACTATTTAGTACTCCTGTAACTTGTATTGTACAGCAACTGTACTTCAATTTTTAAAAACTTTAAGTCACAAGCTAGAAGATAATAGAGCTAAGGACTCAACCCAAGCCTCTCTGACCCCCCAAATTAAGCTTTTTCTACCAAAACTAGAAGACTTTCCCCTGCACAACTCTGAGATCCTAGGCACACAAACCAGAAACCCCCTGGGAAAAGCGTTTCTTCCAAGTCAGTTACCTGCGATAACCTCAGGTTAATGCATTTTGCAGTGCAGGCTGTTCACCAGCCACCCAAACACAATGCTTCCTAAAAGCACCACGGGCACCTTTAGAACACCAGACAGGAAAAGAGATAAGCAAAGCAAAGCAAAGCGTAGGACTGCCTGTACTCGGAAGTGGGCAGGCTGGTGGAAAAACAGAGTCTGCTAAAAATTAATAGGAAGGCAGAGACTCAGCTGAAGAAATGTTAAGAGGTGCCCCCGTTCCCCCCCCCCTTTTTTTTTCAATACCTGACGTACAGAGAAAATGTCATTTTTAAAGAGTAGCTTAAAAAAATGGGATCCCCTTGTTGGAACTGAAAGGATAACATTAAATAAGTAGATTGTATCACTCCCTAGGTATGCTTTCCAAGCCCTAAGTATTAATATTTGCTTCTCTGCATCGTAATTCACCTCCTCCTTTCTGGATGTTTCGGCCATCCCTCTCGGCACAAACAGCTCTCGGACTCTCTGCACCCACACCTCATCCAGTACTTTTATTCCAATACAGGAATAAAGTCCAACCAGACTTTGCAAAGGAGAAAATCCGCGGTTACGTATTTCCATACGCGATGTTGGTCACTAGATTTATTGCCGACCCTTGAATCATCTCTGATTTCCCCGTCTCAAGCTGCATCAAACGTTCTTCCAAATGTTTCCATCGTTACTTCTAAAGTTATAACGATAAATTATAAAGTTTGTCCTTTCAGGAGACTTATAGCTAAGAGACCTTTTCTACACGGAGCTTAGTAACAGATCTGCCCACTCAATATGTTTGGAACGGATTTCTGTTCCCCACCTTCCCACAAAACAGCCCTGCCCTTGGATCTCTCTCCTCTTTGTAAATAGCACCATCAACTGCCCTGTTGCTAAGGTCAAAACACCACCAGATCCCTTGAGTTCTAGAGTCTTCCTCTCCCTCCCCTGCTCTGGCTGAGGCATCAGCAGGTCCTGTCAAGTCTAACCTCCAGAACCTCTGGATCCCACGCCTCGACCTCCGTCTCCAAGGATGCCACACCAAAGCGTGCTGCGTCACCGCCACCTGGACTGATACGAGCCCCTCCCACCCGGCACCTCCGCGGCATCCCTCCCCTCTCCAGTCTGTCCTTCTCAATTTCGCCCACCTAATCCTCCTAAGAGGCAAATCCAAGCCTGGCGTTTTCTCCTGCCGTTCTGTGGCTTCTAGAACAAAATTTAAAATCCTGAGCGTTCCCCAGGAGGCCCTTCCTGCCCTGGCCCTGCTCCAGCCTCATCCCTCCCCACTTTCCCTTTCTCTGTCTATTCCAACCACCCTGGCTTGTTTTCTCTTCCTCAAATGTTGCAAACCCTTGACTGTCTCAAGGCCTTTGCACAGCTGTTTCCTCTGCCTGGAATACTCATCTCCCAGTTTCTATTTGAATGGCTTGTTCTGATCATTCAGGCCTCAGATCCAAATCCTTTTGCCCAAAGAGCCAGGCCACGCAATTCAGAAGGTGGTCCTTGACAATTACACTCTCTCTGTCCCTTGTTTATTTCCCTTCTAGCACTTTTCACAAAGGACAATTACTTTATGTATTTAGTCGCTGACGCTCTTGTCTCCACTCTACCCCTAACACCTAGCATAGAGTCTTGGACATCACAGGGAACAAAAATCGAGTGTTGAACAAATAGAGCCCCAGGCACCGTCCTACAGCTCCCATGAAGCACACGCCAGAGTCACAGTGAAAGAAGCCATGTCACTGCCTTGTGTGTGAAAGCAAACAGCCAGTTCAACTTATTAAAAAATATGCTTTCAGTTAACATCACAGAAGACATTTTCTAACCGATTACAATGAGCTGGGGAGCGAGATGCAAAGAAAATAAACACATTTAATTTAAAACAGATGGGAAGTGGTCCGTTCCCCCATGGGTGACCTGAGGTAGGGCCCCTTAGAAGGTCTCCTCTTCTTTCCAACATTTTATGAGCATAATTTTTACATGCCAGAATATGCTCGGGGAGGGGGGGATCCCCGCCCCCCAGCAGTCACTCGATGGCCCAATTCAGCTTGACAAGGAAAGGCTTAATTGAGTCCTGTGGGCCACGCTCATTTGCATATCTGCCTGGGTCCTATAAATAGTACCGCGCAGCTACAACTTTATGAACAAGCATTCCTGGCTGAGGGGAACCGTCCTCGATCCTTGAATAGGGCACTAGAGACACGTACAATAGCATCTTTATTGAGTGTAGATTTCCTTAATGTGCCAAGATATGCCTTGGGTGATCGGTTCAAATGTTACAACTTGCTAGCAAAGTTGGAGGTTTATGGTGATCAGACACAGAGCAGATGTTCTTCTCAGCTCAAGAATGTTGTTTTTCCTAAAAAAGTGCCCGGCCACTCACAACTGTGCAGCACATGAACTGCTGAAGTTGCATCTTTGGAGAGGAGCGGAAGAACCACCATAAGTGAAGAGAGGCTTCAGAAACCACAACTTCAGAAACCAAGTTCAAACTCATCAGAGAAAAACCATGCGCTTTTTTTTTTTTTATATGGTATGGAGAAAATTCCAGGTTCCTGTCCGAGCTCAGTGAGGACAGTTCCATACGTGGTGCTAGCGCAAGTCTCCCAGAGGGACACTGTTATTTCTAAATCCTTAACGTCCTCTTCTAATTATCACCTCCAGGAGCCTGGGTTTCAGATTAAATTTCTCTGGCTTTCAGGGAAGAACTTAAGCACAGCAGAGATGTTACCACTTAGTGCATCTTCAGATGTGCTAACCACGAAATGCAAAGGCAAAACCATGTCCTGTTTTCTGAGCCCTTAGCGCAGCTGGACACTCTTGACAAATCCCAGAGACAACATTGGTACAAACACGACCTTGACTTTCTGCTCCTGACTGACCCTGGGTACCACTGTGGCTCTGCAGTGGAGTAATCATGCCCGAGACTCTCCCTTCCACGTAGTTAATATTTTTAGTCTACTGTCTTTCATTCCCCTCTACCTATACCCAATACTTTGTCCTCTCCCCATCCACCCTTCCATTCATCAACATGAATTGAGCGACTACCTCTTGTCAGATACAGTGCCGCATGCTCGGAGACACTGGTGAACAGACAGAGGCTAGGACCTCATGGAACATAAAATCTAACAGTGGAGACAGACATGAAGACAGATCATTGACTGCACCCTTGGTCATTACTAGAATGGAGATGCTTGAAAGGGGCTGGGGACCAGAGGGAGGGCAGGTCTACATCGATGGTTGGGACAATTCGTGGACCACACAGAAGAGGAAGTGACAACGAGGGGTCCCCAGTAGGATGGGAGTACAAAGGAGGGAAAGGGGGAAAGTGTTACATTCCCAGCAGAGTGAGAAGCACAAGCTGAGTCACAAAAGCCTGAGGGCCCTGGGATGGTTCAGCCCTCAGGGGAGCGGGGAGGGGATGAAGTGAGCAGGGTCAAATCAGGAAGGACCTTGTGGATCTTGCCAAGAGGGATGACTTGGAGGTTTGAGAGCCACTGAAGAACTGTGTTCAATACTCCCCCAAAATACTCTCTTTTTAATTGATATCATGGGAAATGGGGAAAACAGAAAGAGGGAACACAGTTTGACGTGTAGTATATTAATCCTACCCCATAAAAATGAAATGCTAGACCTTAGCTGTAGCCTGCCTTCCTGTGTTTCATCCCTGTAAGAACTATTTTCTTTCATTCATTCATTCATATGCACACACACACACACACACACACACACACACACACACACACACATATATATACCTATTCTCCAATCGTCCTGCTACTTGGGGGATATTTTCACCCTTCTCTCATTCTACTATATGCAAGAATAAGCTGACGGCATCAATTCATTTTCTTTCCAGATTACATAACCTTTTTAAAGATGTGTTTGTTGGGGACCATTTTTAAAGTCTTTATTGACTTTGTTACAATATTGCTTCTGTTTTATGTTTTTTGGTTTTTTGGCCACGAGGCATCTTAGCTCCCCGACCAGGGATCGAACCCGCGCCCCCTGCATGGGCAGGTGAAGCCTTACCCACTGGACCGCCGGGGAGGTCCCGTACATAATTTTTCATGAAGTTAAGTGTTCCAGTTCACCTCCTTCCTCTTAATGACCACATGTCAGGCCACTTATTTAGGGGCAGTTGAATCCCTCAAGAGCGTCGCAGCTGATGGTGGGGTTTATGTGTAGAGCTCTCCGTGGGAGAAGGAAGGAGAACAAGAAGGAAGAACTGCCTGAAGACCAGACCTCGCCTTACAGTCAGATGCTGCAGAAGGGGCAAGGGGCCCAGACCACGGACGACAAAACAAAGGAAACAGGGGGCGACAAGGCTGCTGAGGAAGGCCCTCCTCCTGGCAAAACAGAACCACGAAAAGATGCCAAGAGTAAGGCCAGCTCAGGTCTGCAGGCCTGGCCCATCCTGGTGCATCTACAGGCATCCTTCCATTTCGGGAAATGGGGCTCTGGGCCTGGCGGCTTCTGGGGCAAGGGCAGAGCTGATGTGATGGGACACAGTGAACAGGGCGGGAAATTAGGCTGTAAAACTCACGTCTGCAGAGCTACTACTCTTCATGACTTAACGTCTGGCTCCAAAACTCTCATTTCCATACTTAGGTAGTATCCAGGGTTGGACCGAAGACGGCTGCTCCCAGTGAAACCAAAGGCCACTCAGGCCAATTAGCTCAATAGCCACAGACTGTGTCCTGAGTCCCAGAGGGTCAGCCTCACCTTTTCAGGGAGAGAATCTGATTCTGGCCAAGGACCCAGGATCCCTTACCCCATTCGTTGCCTTTACTTCTGCAGAGTTGGGCTCTTCCATAGGGGCTCAGTCTCTAAGCCCACAAAGCACATACCTGAGCCCCGGGCACACCCCATCAGGTAGGCAGCGGCCACCAGCCAATGAGGTGTCTCTTCGAGAATGGGGAACAATCACTTAGTGCCAACAGTAGACGTCAGAGTAGGGACAGCAGTGACCGAGCTGGAGCCCAGGATGGCGACTGAGCTGGCCGGAAGCAGGTCTCCTTCTTTCTCCTTTCGTAATGTCTCTCTCCTGTTCCCACTCTCTCTGTCCTCTCTCATCTGCCTCACCTCTTACCCAAGGACTGACTTTTCTCTGCCTGTGGCTCTCAAAGCCCTGATGTACCAACACAGGGTTAACACAGGGAGAAGCCTGCACTCTCTGTGCCCAGAGCCGGGCAAGTCATCTTTGCATGTCCATCTCCTCTAGCCAAAGAAATCACACCTTTGGTAAAGACATCCGCATAATGTTTCTGCTCTGAGTGTGCCTCATTGATAGAGGAGAGGAAAACAAGAGTGTATTTTTTAAGGTGCAAAGTTATCTTTCGGCTTCATTGACTAACTGGAAGATGCCACCCTTTCTGATCATTAACATGGAGCTATCAGTTACTCCAAGTGCTAAACCAAGTGACAAATTCCAGAGCAGGGGTTACATAAATTCTCTGAATTACCCCCAGAGCCCTATTCACACAGAATCAGAAAGGGTTCTTAGTTATGCAGACACTGCTCACGTTTTGCAAATCACTTTCTATTCCCTAAGTCTTCTTGGTTTCAGTCACATTGAGGCCAATGAAAACTGTGATATGATATGAACCAGATAAGGCAGAGCTCAGAAAATGGGTCTTTTGCAAAGCCTGGTCCTACTCCGCAGGATTGAAACTAGTACTTAAGAAGCATTGTGGGGAAGGGGAAGAGGAGAGAAGAAATGCAGCAAAAGTAGACGGAGAGAAAGAGGAGATTCTTTATCTCGAAGCAAAGCAAGTGCAAATGCCAACAGAGTTCAGAATGAGCTGTCAACTTCAAAGGCACCAGAGACAGACGTCTGGCCTTCTCCTGTCTCCCAGCTCAGACGCCTTCTGAGGGTCTGCACGTGAGCCTATAGCTTTCCCAGACACCTCCACACTGCTGTGTTGATTTTCTCCTACCCTTCCAACCTGCCTAATGTATATTCCCCTCCAGCTCAGCTTAGAGATCAAAGCCTCCTTTGCTTTTTCACCTTAGTTTCATGCACCAACCATGTGTACAAAGTCAGCTAAGTGACAAGGACACTAGGGAGTGTGTAGGATACAAAAGGGAGTTCGTTCTTTCATTCACTGAATATTTTTTGAGCACCCATTCTGCTCCAGGCACTGTCGCAGGTGCTGAAAATACCTGGGTGAATAAAACCAATAAAGATCATCCGAAACACTAATGCAGAGTATGCATTTACGGACCCTATTCCATTTTCCAACTCATCTCCAGCCTCACAGAGCAGTGTGGGGAGAGGGTGGATTTGAACACCACTCCCATCCACTGATGGTCCCAACTGGGCCAAATAAAGGACCTCAGGAGAAGATCGGGGCTTGGTCCCTAAGGGAGCAGTGCTTTGGAAGCTTTGGAAACTATCATGGGAGCTTGCAGTTCAGAATCCACATTCTGCACCCGTGTGAGCCTGTCTGTTTCTTATTTTCCTCCCACTTGAAAGTGATTCGGATTTTCTTCCATTTGGGGGGTTTTACCCACATCTGACCCTGAAAGCCTCAGGAAATTACAAAGCAAATTTTCCAACAGATGCTTTTTACCAGTGTCAGTCACTCCTACACAGCTGCTAATTTGCCCTCCCTACATCTTGCAAGCCTGACACATACGAAAGAAAAGAGACCGGATCCGGATGGCCCTGCTTGCCTGTGGAATGCCCAGCTCCAAAGCCAGGTTGGTTTTCACTGCCTGGTTAGGCGCCCCTAAACCAATGGGGATTCTGCCAGGCAAGAGATCCTGGCAGGAAATACCCAGAGACGGAAGATGTAAAGATCTACGGTGGAGTGGTGGGGAGAGAAAAGAGACTGAGAGATTGAGAAACGTTGAAAAAGAAATGGGCTTGCTTGGAAATGTGCGGTTTCCACAGCAATTTTTGGAATCTCGGTGCAGAGAATAGCAGGGGTGACTGTATCTGAAGAATTCGCAGCCGCTCCCCAACCGGAAAGTCACGTGTTGTATGAAATCTCGAACCACAGCCCTTGCGTATAACCCATCTCTGCTCGAGGGTATCTGGGGAGATTTCGAAGATTGCAGATGAAAGGGAGAGTTTGCTCCAATCTGTCAGAGTCGGGGAAACATCTTTCAGACCAATATTGCACATTCTGCCTAAACATGCTCAAGACTAGATGGCTGAGCAGAGCATGATCTGGTTTTCTCGGAAAAGAACAGACGATTGAACGAGAAAGGAGAGCGGAGAGAGCAAAAGCTCAGAGAGGATGAAGGGTCCACCCCTTACATGCTGTCTGGCTTCGTGCAACTCTTGCCAGATCTTGGTGCCATAGTTTTTCTTGGGCAAAATGGAGCTCATCATACTCAGATCCTCAAAGAATCACCAAGTTCGGAGAGATCTTAAAGGTCATAGTCTGACCACTAAGAGCCTGATGCATAGTAGGCGCTGAATAACTCTTGGATTCATCGCTGAAGTCATAGAGGAAAGGAAACAGCATGTGAATGTGTGCCGGGATCCTGTACCACATCCCTGCAAACGGTGGCTCCATCTACCCTTCAACGTCACCAGCGATGGGACCATCTACTGAGATGGGCCACTCTGTCTTAGGCGGCTGTGGCTGTTAGCATTGTGTCCAAACGCCAGTCCAAAGCTGCCTGCCTGTAGCTTCCTTCATTGGCTCTAATTCCACCCACTGGGGCTGGTCAGATGATCTGTTCCCTCTTCTACATGGCAGCCTTCAGATATTTGAAAGTAACTGCCGTGACCCCCATTGGATTAATTCTTCTCCAGTCTAATTATGCCCACCTCTTCCAGTCATGCCCCAAAGAACGAAGAGAGTTTTAGGGTTTTCATTTTCCGCACCATCCTCATCACTCTCCTCTGAGTGAGCTACAGTTGGTCCAGGTGGCCTTGAGCTGAATTCGAGGATTCAGCTGTGATGGGACCAGGAAGAGAAAAGTGGGTCCAGCTCCTGTGTCTACTGATGCAGGGGGTGGCCTTGCTGGCATATATCCTGGCTACACTCCACTCATCTTACCCCAGATCTGCATATATTTTTTGCACAGACACTCAGATAAGGGGACTCAGAGGCAGAGAGCAACTCCTTCTTGGGTCTTCTCTGCCTCAGACAAAATTAGACACATCAGGCCCAATGGGTGATTCGCTATCCTGGTTAAATCTGTTTAGGCCACCCTATTCCCCATCCCACGCCATGATCCAAACTTCCCATGAGTCCGTACTGAGGAAGAGGGGCATGCCCGTCCTTCCCCTTCTTACTAAGTGCATCAGTATCAAAGGATCCTTAAATTATAACAAAGACATTGAATTTTTCCATGCGTATGTTAACACTGGTCAGTTTGCCAAGTATTCTCCAATACCTAGGGATAAACCTCATGAAGTAGGTGTGTATATCAGACAGAATAGCATTTGACCTGAAGAAATGAAAAGAGAAATTTCCACCAACACAAAGAAGAGTGTATTTTCCCCAAATGACAAGGTGTCCAGAGGAAGGCCGGGAGGGCTAGTAGGTGGCCCCATGATAGCATCAGAGACCCAAGCCGTTCATCACTTTCTGCTTCTCCTCATGCCCCCGAGATGGCTCTCTCCTACGCTGGCTTTAAAAGTCAAAGGAGGTGCTGAATATAACAGTAGATGTCCAGCAAGCAGCAGCTGCTATAATTGTTTTAGAATTTTTGAGCATCTACTCCATGGCAGGCCCCATGTTAGGAGCTGGGGATTCAGAAAATAATAACACAAACCTTGTTCTGAAAGAAATCCTAGCATTTCTCTAACACTAAAAATGTTCCCCCCCCCCAACCAGTTCAAAAGTTGTCAAATAGAGATAAAACTTTAATCCAATGAAATTTGACTTTTTGATATAAAGACTCAGAGTTTTCTTGGCTCAGTGAAGCCATGTCAAAAATAAAAAGTACTGACTCCACTCAAGTGCTGTAATCCACAGGATTATTATTTCCACCCTTAAAAGCCCCCCTGGTTTGACTGCTAAATTATAGTCAGAGGAGCAAACTTGACTTTGGTTGTACATGTTTGAATCATCTGTAGGGCTTGTCCAGGGTCCCACCTGCCAAAACTCAGATGGATACGGCCTGGGGTGCACCCTTGCACTGGAATTTTTTAAAGCCCCCAGGAGTCCCCAACACCCCCCCAGGAATGAGAACCACTGCTGTTGCCAAAGCTTGATCTTTTCCCAATGGTGTGAAAGCGAAATTCCTCTTAAAGAGATGGGCAGAAGACCTAAATAGACATTTCTCCAAAGAAGACATACAGATGGCCAACAAACACATGAAAAGATGCTTAACATCACTAATCACTAGAGAAATGCAAATTGAAACCACAGTGAGGTATCACCTCACACCGGTCAGGATGGCCATCATCAAAAAATCTACAAACAATAAATGCTGGAGAGGATGTGGAGAAAAGGGAACCCTCCTGCACTGTTGGTGGGAAGGTAAATTGATACAGCCACTATGGAGAACAGTATGGAGATTCCTTAAAAAACGAAAAATAGAACTACCATATGACCCAGCAATCCCACTACTGGGCATTTACTCTGAGAAAACCATAATTCAACAAGAGACATGTACCCCAATGTTCATTGCAGCACTATTTACAATAGCCGGGACATGGAAGCAATCGGCGGACAAATGGATAAAGAAGATGTGGCACATATATATAATGGTATATTACTCAGCCTTAAAAAGGAATGAAATTGAGTTATTTGTAGTGAGGTGGATGGACCTAGAGTCTGTCATACAGAGTGAAGTAAGTCAGAAAGAGAAAAACAAATACCATATGCTAACACATATATATGGAATCTAGAAAAATGGTTCTGAAGAACTTAGGGGCAGGATAGGAATAAAGACGCAGAAGTAGAGGATGGACTTGAGGACACAGGGAGGGGGAAAGGTAAGCTGGGACGAAGTGAGACAGTAGCATTGACATATACACACTACCAAATGTGAAATAGATAGCTAGTGGGAAGCAGCTGCATAGCACAGGGAGATCAGCTCGGTGCTTTGTGACCACCTAGAGGGGTGGGATAGGGAGGGTGGGAGGGAGACACAAGAGAGAGGAGATATGGGGATGTATGTATACGTATAGCTGATTCACTCTGTTGTACAGCAGAAACTAACACACCATTGTAAAGCAATTATACTCCAATAAAGATGTATAAAAAAATAATAAAGCCTACGACAAAGTGGAAAAAAAAAAAAAAAGGCGAGAGAGAGAAACTCCTAAAGACATAAGCCAAAGAGGCATGGCCAGCGACAAAGCATTTTTCCATTTACTTTCAGCAAAGAGACTGAAATTCAACACATTTCACACCTTTTCAAGCCACCCTCCCAGGTCTGGACGGCTGCTACTTTTAGTAGACAACCTGCCTCTGGCTGGGGAGTAGCGGGGGTAGTATTGAGAAAAGATTAAGTTGCCCACATATCCAAGAAGGCTGTTTTCTCATGTTGCTCATTCAACACTTACTCTGTCACCTGCAGGTATTAAGCACCTACTGTATGCCAAGTTTCATGCTGGGTGCTGGGTTTTCAAAGATCAGTACAACGCAGACTCCGCCTTAAAAAGCTCAGAATCGAACGCCAAGATGCAAAGCTGCCCTTTCTGTACAAGAGAAGTGCTTTCAGGATCGAGGGCACGGAACTAGTTTTGAGGTGATAAAGAATCATTTCTGAAACTTGCTCAGTCTTCTATGAATATCTGTATCTCTCTCCAGGGTTTAATCACTTCCGGAGAGCAGCCTCTTTCTAATTTCCCCCTCTGGGCCCCCAGCCACCATTCCCCTGCCCCCTCAAAAAATTACTACCATGGATAGGGTCCTAAAAATGGCCAGGATGCCATAATATTTTCACAAGGAGAAAGAGAAACGTGAGGCCACAGGCTCCCCTTCCCTCACGCCTCCTAACCCGCCGGGTCCTTCTCCCACACGAAGGGTGCACTCCACGCCCCGGGAACGCGTCCTGCCCTCTTCTGCCTGCGGAATAGTCCCTGATTGCAAATGCAACAGGAAACCCATCCTCACTGGCTGAGGAGCCTTTGGCAAAGCCCAGGGAAGCTGGAGTCCTCTTTTTAAGATAACCACTCAGCCGGTGGCAGCCGTTTGACACAGAGAGCGATGGGAACCCTGGTTTTGTAAAATTAAGGCTGGATTTGGTTTGCCTGGGTCTAAACAGGAACTTTCCCCCCACAACATCACAGGCTTCTACAAAGACCTGAAATGCAACCCGAGAGGCTGCGCAGTTCGAAGGAAACCAAAGTCCCTGTTCAGACAAAATGTTCTTTAAACCCTCACCCCCTTTTATTTGTTTTATAGACATTTGCTGAGAGTCCAATACGGGGGAGATGCCGGGCTGTGCTAATCACCCACCACTGCATTCCCACCCACTAAAAACATCAGAATCCCACTAAATTTTCAGTGTGTTTTGGCAGACTCCAGAGAGAATCATTCTGAGTTGTTTTTCTTTTTTAATACCGACTCTGGCATCCTGGAGAAGGTGCTATGTTACGCTTACTTCATGCTCTCTCTTCATTCTGGTAGAAGAGCAATGCCTCCCTCAGGCCGCTGGAAGGATGCAGGGACCACATCAGCAGACACCTCTCTTCACAACATCAGCTCCGAAAATCTGGGGCAAAGCCAGTGAGCAACACCAAGGTCACGGCTGGCCCAGCAGAGGAAAGCATCGAAGAAAACCTAGAGGTGCAGTCTTGCCGCGATTTACCCCCTCAGTGCCTACGTGTGGGAGAATAAATAACTGTCCAACAACATTAGGAAGTTAGATTACATGCAGGCGAGGTTGCATCGCGCCTGTGAAAGTTAGCCAGCATGGACACGAGTGACGGGCGAACACAATGAGATCATTGACTCTAGGACTTGGGTTCTTTTTTCTCTTCTCTCCTCTCCTCTCCTCTTCTCTTCCTATTCCTCTCCTTTCCTTTCCTCTCTTTTCCTTTTCTCTTGTAGAAGGGAGCCTTGTATCCCCAAGTTGCTTTAAATGCAGTCACACGTAAAGTCTAGAACATGGATTGGATGACTTCTGGTGCCTTGGGACCCTAGATTTTGTAATTGAATTTGGCCAGCCAGCCTGGGCTTGGTTCCTTGAAGGCTGGTCATGGACTAGATTTCTAGCTTGCATACGGATCCTGAAATTGCTGAGAAAACTTCAGAAAGCTCCTCTCTATCTGGGAAACCAGTACCTGTCTCCTTGCAACAGGGGGTGTACTGAGGCATCCACTCACACAGCGGGCAGCAAATTTGTCCTGCCACCTGTTTTCCTACAGCTTGCAAACTAAGAATGGTTTTCCTGTTTTTAACAGGTTGAAAAAGAAATCAAAAGAGGACTGTTTTGTGTCACAGGAGAATGACATGAAAGTCAAAATTAGGTGCCCATGAATAAAGTTTTATTGGAACACAGCCAGCCACGCCCACTCATTTACATATTTACATATTGTCTGTGGCTACTTTTGTGCTACCATAGACCAGATGGCCCACAAAGCCTAAAATGTTTACTATCTGGCCCTTTGCAGAGAAAATTTGCCAACCTCTGCACTCAAGTAAAAGAATAATCCTGCACAAAGGCAGAAAAATGAGAGGCTCACATAATTCGTTCTTTAATTAACCTAATTAAATGACCCTGTTGGAGCCTCTAGTGATCTTCTCTACTCAGTTAAACCCCCAGAGCAAGAATCAACTCAACTCTTATGGCCTTAGCAAAGCAACTTACGAATAATGCATGTGGCACGAGACTTGCCCACCATGCTGATCACATTCTAGAAAAGCAAATTAGAACATCACATGGGTTCCGTTGATCTCCTAACAAGAGCTTTCATTCTTGGCTCTGGGGTGAGAGTCTACTTCTTTCTCAGTTGCACCAGCTTCTTCCTTGTTACACTGTGGGTCAAACACGAGAAATCAGCCCTGGTCCCCGTGGGGAGGAAGGGAGTGTGGTGCCCGGGTCCTCAGGGTGCCACTGCTCTCCTCGCCCCCTTGGAACAGATTGGAAGCTGCCGGTCCCCCTGGGAACCGTTTATCCACCTTTGCTCTCGAGTCTGAGCTCCACCAAAGCCGTGGGATGAAGCTGGGAGTTGTCTCCTCCATCTGCAAAGAGCTTCCAAATACATGATGTAAGCCTTCCAAGGACCCCCTTTTTCCTTTATCCTTTGCAGACTAAAAAGTGGGAATGTGCCCCATCCAGGGGCGAGCTCAGCAAAGGAGGCGCTGAGACCAACCCAAACCAATGGAACAGGAGTAATTGGTTTCTATTCCCCGTCCTGCCCTGATGCCATGTGAGACCAGGGCGGGGAGAGAAAGGAAGCCCCGAGCACAGCTCGAAATGTACTCAGCATAATCCTCACTGGGGATACCTAGAGAGAAAAAAGAAAATCCTCAAAACCGGACAGGTGTCTGATGTCCCTAATGGTTTCTTCCACCCCAGGCCCCTTCTGTCCCTCCTCCTCGCCCTGAATTTCTGCTTCATGCCACTGTGTACGGTGTTGAGTCTTCATCCCACAACGCCTTACCCTCCGGTTAACGGGTTCATTTTGCTTTGTGTGAAAGAGATGTTTTCGAAAAGTTTGGTGGTAACATAACCCTTTCTCCCTATTCTCCTAAAATCCAGAAATGGCTTTCTTCAAAACCTAATTGTTCGCTCATGTGACAAACTTCTGTTGAGCACTCACCCCCTGACCTGTAGTCTATGTAGATGGATAATCTACATAGATGGATAAGACGCAGGCCCTGTCCTCAAGGACTTTGGGGTCTAGGTGGGACATGACCAAGTAGAGACCCGCTCACAGTAAGTCAAGCGGGGGACACAGACCCTTGGGCTAAATGCTGCGGAAGCCCAGAGGAGGAGAAGCCCGCTCTGACGGGGGTGGCCCGAAAGGCCTCTAGTAGGGGTGCCACTTCACTGGAAGACAAAATCAGAGTCTGGAAAGAGGAATGGGAATAAGGCAGGGGAAGGCGGGAGAGGAGAGGGACAGGGAGGTGACCCAAGTGCAAAAGAGGCGCAAACTACTTTAAAATGTGATGGTGGTGAGGGCGGGGCTGCTGCTGATTCTCCTAAAGGCAAAGTGGCCCATCAGGGGAAGCAGCGGAGCCGGAAGAGGCCGGCGAGGGGGTCTCTCACACAGTTCACCGCAGACACAGCTCTGCTGGCAGGCAGCTCTGGCCCGATGCATGAGGCTCGGGGTGTTCTGGCCCCGCCGGCGGTCCAGCGCCATCGGTCTGTCTCTCTTCTAGGCGGACTCCTTGGAAGAGAGCCATCACCCGGAAGCTACAGATGCAAATTTAAGCCTGATGCAAGAGAAGGTGACAGAGAGACCCTGAGAATGTCCTCTCACCTTGCTGGGTATGGGTTTCTCCATCTGGGAAGTGGGCGGTTTGACCTCGAAAAGCCCTAGAGGCCTCTGATTTCTGTTGGCGCCTCCACCTGCCCCCAGAGCCTCTGTGCCCGTCGGCATCCCCACGGTCCAGGCTGGAAGAAATAAAACACCACGTTTCTGACCCCCCTAATTGGGGTGAGGTTCCCGTGGCAACTCCAGCCGTCCGCCCCTTGGCACCCCGCTCTGCAGGTGTCTCAGCCAGAAAGGCAGGCACTCTCAGCTGCCGGCGGCCGGAATCCATCCACCACCACCGCGTGGCCAGCCGTATCCCTGTGTCTGCGGGTGTCGAAGAATCGAGAGGCTAGAGAGGCCCCCCCCAGCATCCTGGGGGGGCCCCATGGATGCTAGAGCATCAGTCTCCCACTGGCCACTCAGGCAGAGCAAGAGGAGGGACCAGTTCTTCTGGAGAAGCTGATGTACAGGCAGGATTTGGGACTCTGTTATCAGTCCCAGGGGGCGAGGCCAGAAGAACATAGTAGGGGAAGGTGAAACGGTCAGGGGCTGGGAAAACCAGGTGAGGGCAAGCGTCACAGCAGGGGAAAGGCAGGGCCTGGTGCCGCCAGAGCGGCGGGCCCAGCAGAGCTGCCTTCAACAGGGACGGGGATCTCGTAGACTTGCATACGGGCAGGGAGGGTGCATGTGGGCAAACTCTCTGGCCCGGAAATCCACTGGCACCTAGTGTCAGTGTGTCTCCTGGTGCAGTGTAAACGGGGCTCCTAGACGCTTCAGCGTCTAGTAAAAGTGAGATCAGAATCGAAAGACCGGACCCTCCATCACACGTCAGATCCCGCCTCCTGCCTGCAGGAAAGATGGCCTTTGACCCATGGCATTCTTGCCATGCCAGTTCCGTTGAAGCCATGTGGTTTCCAGGCTGGCACAAGACCCTAAGCAATAATCCGCCATAATAAAGAAGATGTGGTACACGTTTACCATGGAATACTACTCAGCCAGAGAAAAGAACAAATAATGCCATTGGCAGCAACATGGCTGGACCTAGAGATGATCATACCAGGTGAAGTAACTCAGACAGAGAAAGACAAACATCATATGATATCACTCATATGTGGTATCTAATTTCAAAAAAGAGAGAGATACAAGTGAACTTAGTTACAAAACAGAAATAGAGTCCCAGACTTTGAAAACAAACTTACGGTTACCAAAGGGGGAAACGGGGCAGCGGGGTGGGGAGGGAAAAATCTGGAGGGATAAATCCATATGTAAGATAGATAACCATCAAGGACCTACTGTCTAGCACAGGGAACTCTACTCAATATTCTGTGATAACCTACTTGAGAAAATAATCTGAAAAAGAATGAATATATGTATAACTGAATCACTTTCCTGTACACCTGCAACTAACATGACATTGTAAATCAGCTCTACTCCAATAAAATTTAAATTAAAAAAATAATAATAATCTGCCATAGAGGCGGGTAGTGAGTCAAGGTCCCACAGTGAGTGGCAGAGTCACAATTAGAGCTTGTGCCCTGACCCTCCATCCACTGTGTCACAGCCCCAGGGACCATGGAGGGATGGCCCTTTGATCTGCATCCTGAGGCCACAGAAAATTAAGAAAGGTACCTGGAAGTCCAACTCATGAACGAGAGGCATGAACAAGAGTGCCCCTTCTAGAAAGCCCACCCTGCACCTTGTCTTGCTGTGAGTCCGTGGCCCTCGGTAACCACGTGCTACCTGGGCTCCTCACCACAGGTGCACGTGGCCCACCTGCCCCAGAAGGGCCCTTTCCGGCACTTCATGGACATGAAGGCAGAGAAGAGGCTGGCCGGCCGCAAGGAGCATTGCAGTCGCTTTGGAGATATCAACGTGCACAAGTGCTCTCAGTTTGGGCAGATCTTCTGCCCTTTCCAGGCCTTTGCCACCACAGTAAGCAAACTTTTCTTCTGTACAGGGTTGTAAAGTCTTTTAGTGAGAACCTGGACAAAGCCTAGTTCTTTCTTCTTTTGAGGGATGCATTAGTCAGTTTTGGCCACAAAAGTGCTGTGTAACACATCACCCTAAAACTCAGTGGCTTACAATGGCAAACATCTATGCTTCTCCCTTGCTAGCTTGCAGGGAAATACATTCGTTCCACTTTTGTTCACTGCGAGCTCACAGGGTAGAAGGAGGAAAGAACTGAGAACAATAATCCCAGCTACCACAAGACTAAATCCAGTGTACCTGAAGGTCGGTGACCCGAGGTTTAGGGGAAGAGCTGAAGGCAGATGGCCGCAGCGGTGTTCAGTAACATGGCCATTTCCAGAGGAGGAAGAAGTCAGGGGAAAGGGGGCATTTTTGTGATAAAGGAAGATGGCTCTGGTTCCTATCCTTCTTCCTCACCTGTTACCTTCTGGACCCAGGTCAACTCAAGTGGGACTATTCCAAAATGCATTTCCCTGAAAGGATTACTGTTATATCTTTGTGGTACTTTCTAGAGATACATTCTTACCATTTTAAAATTTGACTCACTTGGGAAGTATGAATCACTTGGGAAGCTTGATGAAAATGTAGAGCCCCAGGCTTGTAGCATACAAGGGGGTCTTGGGTGGGGCCTTGGAATTTCCTTTCAAATTCTCTATTCCCCACATTGATGCATCATTATTCAGCAGGGCTTCCCAACCCTGCTCACTTCCTGGGCGCCCCTAAGGCTGAAGGGGGCCAGTATGTCAGGCCACCTGTAACCCATTCACAGCTCCACAGCAGACACTGGAACCCGGGTCAGAAACTCTCACCCGTTGGTAGTTCTCACTCTTTTCTGAACTTCACAGTCACCTGGGTAATCGGCCATGCTACTCCCCAGGCCTCCCCCAGACCAATGAAATCAGAAGCTCTGGGGGTGAGTGCCAGGCATCAGCATGTTTTAAAGCTCCACTGGTAGGGTGAGCAGTTCACCCCAGTTTTCCCAGGACTGACTTACTCACTTTTCCTGGGACTTCCCATCTTTAGGCACTAAACGCCCTGGGTTTAAAACGGAAATGTCTCGAGTCCCTGGAACTCGTGCAAACCGGAGGGTTGGTCACTCTGTCCACACGTGATTCCGATGCGAAGCCGAGTTTGAGAACCTCCTGGAACCCAGCCCAGTTCCTCGTATCCCAGGTCACTGCTGTCCCTCTCTCCATTCACTGCCCGGCATCCCCTATGCAGGGGCCCCGTGCCCAGAGCCCAGCACTCTGGAGCATCCAAGAATGGAATTTCAACCCTGCCCTCAAGGAGCTTTTACTCTGCTAGGCAAACTGAGCCACGTGCTACAAACTCAAACATAATGGAATAATCATAACAGCCGCAGCACACATTGATAGACCCAGAAGGAGATGAGGGTTATCCAAGTTGGATAATGCTTTCTGCTAGATCCAGCCCCCTGAGGTCTTGCTGAAGGACGATGTCTCCAGATAGGGATGCCCTCTCAACGCACAGGGCCACCTGGGAAGAGCAAATCTCCCAGGAACTGGAAACAGTAGGATCCTTGCATGGAGTTCTTACTATGGGGCAGGTAGAGTGCTAAAGACTTCACAAAGCCTTGAGCCTCACGACCTTCATCGTGTTAACATCACCCTCATTTTATTGACAAGGAAATGAAAGACGAGACATGTTAAGGGACTTGCCCAAGACTGCAATTAGTCAGTGGTAGAGCCCGAACGTGAACCTGCTGTGCTGGAGCAGGTACCCCCGACCTCCATGCTCTATTTCTTTTTTTTTTCTCTTTTTTTAAAATTGAAGTATGTATATACAATGGAATGCCACTCAGTCGTAAGAAAGAATAAAATAATGCCATTTGCAGCAACATGGATGCAACTAGAGATTATCATACTAAGTGAAGTAAGTCAGAGAAAGACAAATACCATATGATATCACTTATATATGGAATCTAAAATATGACACAAATGAATATATCTGTGAAACAGAAACAGACTCACAGACGTAGAGAACAGACTTGCCAAGGGGGAGGGGGTTGGGAGAGGGATGGACTGGGAGTTTGGGGTCGGTAGATGCAAACTATTACATTTAGAACGGAGAAACGAGAAGGTCCTACTGCATAGCACAGGGAACTCTATTTCATTGCCATTATTCTCTGCCGATAGGAGATGCAAAGACTGGTTTTCCCCAAAGACCTGCCCGTAAGTCCGCACATGCAGAGACTGGGCGTTTCGTGCACCACCGAAGGGAATCTTCAGGATTTATCCTTGTCTTCTACAGAGCTAGGCTTGGGAAAGGACACCAACAACCAAGAGAAAGAGAAACCATCAAGCCACATGAAAACACCTTTATTCCCCCCAATAGTCAAAGCAACAAAATCCAGTGACATGAAATAATAAACATTGCAAAACTGCATTCTGGCCTCTCGCTGCAAGGCTTCAGGTTAAAACAGTTAATATTCCCAGGACTCGAGTATACTGAGATGTTCTCTAACCTGACTTGAATTCCACCAACACATCTCCATGTGAACATTCAGGGAAAGGTGAAACCCTCAGAAACTGCAATGCCCAATGAGAACTGGATGCTCCATGAGTACACTTTTCTCAGAAGTCTGCAGATGCAGGGGAGGGGACGGTTACAGTTCAATGAATCAAAGGCTACACTCTTTCCATCCTTCTGGTCTACCATCACCAGCGTGTTGCATGGTGACCTCGGGGTTAGCGCCTCATGGTCACAAAACAGTTGCCACTGCACCAAACACCACATCCTCACAGGAGCACATCCAACACTGGAAGGCTGAAGTTTCTCCCCACGTTACACACACACGTGCACATGCACACACACACACATCCAGAAGGAGAACCTCTCCCAGGAACCACTCAGCAGATTTCCCAGCAATTCTCCTTGGCTAGGATGTGGTTTGCCTGTACCATAATCACAAGGGGAGCCGGGAAGACCAGGATTGGGTATTCACGTGGGGGGGGGGGGCGGGGGGAGTTCTCCCATCAGGAAAACAACATAGGAAAACGGCTGGTAGGAAGCAATGTCTGCCACCGTGGGACACTCTCTGGTTTGCAGCTCAAACCATTAGAGTGAGACATTTTAATTTATGCTGAGTGAAAACCTATCGTCTTATAATTTCTAAGCGTCCATCCTAAGGTTGCTGCCCCACCTTACATAGCTTTCACTTTTTATTTTAAAAGCATTATATGCTTATAATAAAAATTACTCAAAAGTATAAGCAAGAAAATAACGATTACCCAAATCACACCACTGAAAGACAGCTAGGAACTTTTTTGCATCTGGGAACTTTTAGACTGCTTCTCAATCTTTTGTTTTTATTGCTCTTTGGGCCTGGATCGCTTTCCGTAGTTTTGATTGCGTTGTTTTTTGCCACCGTGGCCCAACACCTCTCAGAGGGTCACCGGGCCCACTTTTGGGTCCCCTCCCAGGTGGCTGTAGGTTACCAAAGTCATGGCACATGTATTACAGCTCTGTCCCCAGGCAGGTGTTCTATCCTTTCCTTGCTTTGAACTTTTGAACATACTAAACAACCCACCCCCCCAAAACAAAAACAAGACCTAGTCCTTCTTTATTTTTAATCCTTAACCTTTTTCACTGATTCACGGAGGGCTTAATTTTTTAACATCAGCCTGTTTATTTCTGAGCTATAGGAAAGGCACAGACACCATGGTCCCCTCCTTTCTGGCACGTGTCCTCTTTCAATCTAGGGTCAACAGCTCCCTTTGCAGCTATGCTGATTAATTCAATTGTCTACTTGCTTTTCATCTTATTGCCATGATTCACGATGACACAGGGAGAATTTTATATTTTAGGGTTTCCCATCTCTCTTAAGCCAGGGATTCCCATACTACAGCTCTTGGGCCAAACCTGACCCTCCTGGTTTAAGTACATAAAGTTTTATGAGAATGCAGACACGCCTTCTTGTTTGCACATTTTCTACTGCGGCTTTGGGGCTACAATAGCAGAGTTGACTAGTTAGTTACAACAGGGACTCCATGGCCCGAAAAGCTGAAAATATTCACTATCTGGTCCTTTACAGAGAAAGCTGCCTGCTCTTTCTTAAGCCAAATTCCCCTTTACGATTTCTGACTAAGGAATTCTACCTGTCTCCACTTTATAAAATTTTCCTTGAAGTCAAAATTCCATGACTATGTCCATCGACCAGCAAAGGAAGTTAGGAAGGTATCCAGGTCCCTTCCTAGAAGGACCTGGGGTAGACAACTGTCCCCGTCCTACTCTACCTGCCCGCAGGCTAATTTGCCATCTCAAATAAGAAACCATCCAGCATATCTTGTGCGTGACCTGGCAGTTTGTGGATAAGCTTCCATCTTTCTCTCCTTTTATTCTAACCATAAGCCACTCCTTCCCACCTGCTTCTATTTTCAGGCAGAGGATTTCATGCACAAAGGCCGGCTCCGCATGGATGCCAGTGAGGGCTTAACCTCAGCACTACCCCACCTGGGCATTGTGTTTTCTTTTATGCAAGGTGTAGACTTCCACCCAGACCCAAGTAGAGGTCAAGCTCCAGACAATTACGATGGAAGACAGGAAAGCTTGAGACCCCCCGAGGAGACTTCCCACACTTAGACCACGTGCCCAGGCATCAAGAGGAAGAACTACCAGTGAAATTCACAGCTGACAATAAATCTGATTTACATACATCTTTGCAGAAACCCATTCATACACAAAGCAAGATCTACACAGACAAAGCTCTTCTTCTGCTCTAGGACTTGAGCAAGGCAGGACTCATAGGTGAGAATAATAGTAACTACATCAGCCAGCATATCCTGAGTAATTACTGTGTTCCAGGCACTGCATTAAAAGCTTTTGTGGATTTACCTCATTTAATCCACACTATTGTTCCACTAAATCAATCCCCTATTATTAAGGATGAGACAACTGGCGTTTCAAGAGATTATAACGTTATCAGCACGTACCTACTCCCTCGCTCATTCAGAGGCACCCTCCCAGGCTTGGCCCATGCACAACGGCCTGATTAGCCATCACTTATATTCCACGCTTGTTCAGAACCACCACGTGTGTGCTTACCCCCTTCTGCCCTGCGGCTTATTTGTCCTCTGCTTTCTGAGCTCTCTTGATAAAATAACCCGTGCATGCGTGACAGGTGTCCATGATTCATCTGTCCCCGATTGCAGACAACGTCCTTCCATTTGGGCTGCTGTTTCTGGAGCTGATGCATCCAAGCGAGGACACCCACCTCCTGGCAGCTGAGGGGGAGACGCTGGGCTCTGCAGGTGTGCCAGCTCCACGGGGGGCGGGGGGAGGCGGTCAGGAGGAGAGGAGGGGAGCGGCTGAGGCGTCCTGGTACCGCGAGCAGCTTGCAGCTGGTTCAGGGAGAGCTTTGCCACTTCGGACGGGACGAGCTTGGGCGTGACGCCTATGGGATGGTGAGGGGTCCGGTTCCCGGTGAAAAACCTCCGTGTGATTTTTCAGGCCTGACCGTCGGCAGTTGCAAGGCTTTCCCTGGCAGGTCTCAGGGGAAAGCTGTCCTCCCCACACCAGGCCTGCGGCAGCCATGCAGACTCTGACTGGCGTCGCAGACAAGGCCTCAGGCCCTTCTGGCCTGCTGTGCTGCTCACACACGCATCCCTCAGTGTCTGTGGGAGCATTGGGTCCGGGACCCCCCTGTGGATACCAACCTCTTCGGATGCTCAACTCCCTTGTACAAAACGGTGTAGTCTCTGCTTGTACCCTACACACATCCTTCTATATACTTTAAAGCACCTCTAGATTAATCATAACGCCTAATATAATGTCAACACTATGTAAACAGTTGCCAGTGGGGAGAGGGGTGGGTGCAAATTCAAGTTTTGCTTTTTGGAACTTTCTGGAATTTTTTTCAACAGTTGGTTGACTCCAAGGATGAGGAATCCACAGATTTGGTGGGCCAGCTGTATTTGCATTCCTAGCCCTGGCACCTTTTTTCCTAGGTGTCTTTATCTGAGGCCTCAGGTAGACAGAGGCCTTCTTCAGGAGCCCGGCCTCCTTACGGGGTGAAGAATGAGACCCTCTTCCCCTCCCTGACTCAGCACACAGTACTCTTCCACTCCCAGCCTCCCCTGCCCCGCTCTGTCCCCACCACTGACCTCAGGTCCCCCAGCCGTGACACGACCCCTCGCCTCTCTGATCCACCTGACCCTCACTGTTCCAGGGTCGGGGCGGGGAATGGAACAGGGAAGTCAGCGTTTCCTCTGGTTTCAGACTTCTGGTGGTACCGTCGCAGTGCGTGTTTGAAGGCTTCACTCTTTCGTTTTTGGCGTGTGTCCAAAAGGGAGCACTCGGCCACCTGGCGGCTCAGCGTCCTCTCTCCAGCTCGCTGGGCTCCCGACAGGCACGCCCCGTGGTCCTCACGGGTGAGAAGGAGATGATGGCAGGCCTGTCTCACGCCAGGGTCCCGCCTAGAAGGTGTCGAGTGCATGATGAATGCACGACAGTAGCTGCATGGCTTTTTCCTTACCTTTTCCAAGGCTTGATTCTAAGTCTCACATCCAGACCTCTGTGCACGTGTGTGTGAGTGTGTGCGCGTGTGTACGTGTGTGTGAGTGTGTGTGCGTGAGTGTGTGCGCGCGTGTGAGGGTGCACGTGTGTGTGCGCGTGTGTGAGGGCGCGCGTGTGTGTGTGAGTGTGTGTGTGAGTGTGTGCACGTGTGTGTGAGTGTCATGAATTCAGGAAAATTCATGCGACGCTCCCTCTCACCATCCGGGGAACTCCACCTTTCTCTCTGATGCGCACTTTTCCCCTGAAAGTAAAGAAATTCTCCTCCTGCCCTGAAGGGCAGAGGGCCCCCCTTGCCACCAGGTGTGCCAGCCTACCCGGGAGCCCTTGGGATGCACAAAAGCTGGGACCCCCGCCTGGTGGAGGAGAGCACAGGCGGCTGGCTGTTTACAACGAGGAAGCGAGACTGAAGCCCAAAGAAATGGGGTTGGTTCCATTTTTACGGAGTTTCAGGGGTGCCTTTTATTTGATGCTCTAGAAATGGATTTTCTTACTGTGTGTCAAACTTCTCCATCTGCTTTGCCATCATGACTGTGGATATGTCACTGGATACAGATAAGAGTCCTCAGAAGCCCTCCCAAATGCCCCGAGGTGGCAGGAAGGACAGGAGACCTGTGACGCTGATTGGTCTGGGCTGGGAGAGGCTCGTCCCGGCGGGAACCTGCACAGCCACTAACCCAGAGAGAGGGCACTTCCCGTCCCCTGGGCGCCTGCAGGGGACTTGGGTCCTGAGGGTGACAGGTAAAGGAGGGAGGCAGGGTCACTGGGGAATGAGGGGGAGCGAAGAAGGGGCCCCCTGCCCTCTGCCCCTGCATTCATGTCCCGAGCATCTCCCACACGCCAGGCTCGTACCGGGGCCTGGGCATAGACAATGTCCCTGCTGGCATGGGGTCCTCGGTCCACTCTCCCCACGGCCCTGCTCAGTGCACTGCCCGCGCCCTCACCAGCCGGCTCTGTGGTCCTCCGATCCCTTCCGCCTGCCCTGCCGGAACGCCTGTCCTGACCGTGGCAGCTCCCCCCAGGGCCTGGCCTGAAGCAGTCTCTACTCTGTCCACTCAGGGTGGTGGCTGTGGAGGGGGGGGATCTCTGAGATGATGTCATGGCGGCTGGCAGGTGTCTGTCCCTCAGGCTCAGTCATTCATTCGGCAAATGTCTGCATGAGTCCCTACGACGTACCAGCACCGGGCAGGTGTTCGGGATACCCAGGGAGCAAGCCAGATGTGGCTTTACCCCCAGCCCAACCCAGAACCTAAAGGTTAGTGTGAAGAACAGACAAGCAAGTGGTTGCCATAAAAGATGATACGTGAGTGATCTCCATGGGGAAACATGGGATTCCATGGGGCCATATTGGCAGGGGACTTGGCTTTACCTGGGGGATCAAAGAAGACTTTGCTGAGGAAGTGATATTTCCACTGAGATGGGGGTGAGCCAACCAGAGAGCAGGCATCTTCCAGGCATGAGGAACAGCACGTAGGAAGTCCCAGTGGTGAGTGAGAAAAATGCTCTCAGGAAACTGAAAGGGGCCCACATGGCTGGAGTGGGGGACTGTGTAGGGAGAAGGGAGGGACCAGGTGAGGTGGAGGAGGCACCAGGTGCCAGGGCGGGGGGACCTCAAACGCCAGGGCAGAGACTTCAAGCCTCAGTCCCAGAACAGTGGGGACCCACTGATGGATCTCAGCACGGGAGAGCCATGCAGGCTTGCCCGTAAAAAGGCTGACCCTAGTTACCACGAGCAGGGAGCGTCAGAGTATCAGAGACGAGAGATTCTAGTTAGGAATCTAATGCCACAGTCCAGGCGAGACAAGCGACGACCTGGCCCAAGCCGGGGGCCAGAGACACAGTTCGGGGGTACCCTGGAAAAACCTGATGTTTGAGCAGATGTCAGAAGTGTGGGATCCAAAGGTTTCCCAAAGAGCTTCTGGGTTTCTGGAGGGAGCAACTGGGTGGGTGGTGGTACCGCTTGCTGGAATAAGGTCAGCCATCCAGGCTGACCTGGGGACCCATACACCACTGTCTCCAGACAAAACTGAACCCCCGGTTCCAAGACACAGATCTAGCAACAAACTGCTGAAACAGAGCTCATACAAAAATAGCAAATAACAAGCTCCTACTAGATAGTACAGGGAACTAAAGTCAATATCTTGTGATAACCTAGAATGGAACAGAATCTGAAAAAGAATAGGTATGCGTGTATATCTATATACATATATATATAACTGAATCATCTTGCTGTACACTTGAAACTATCACAACATTGTAAATTAACTATACTTCAATTTAAAAAGTGAACTGAAAGACAAAAACAAAAATAGCAAATAGCCTGTCCATTTATGATTTTGTTACATCAGGGAATTTCAAACAAGGCTAACTCTTTATAAGCACGCCTGGGTCTCACATTATCCACATCCCTGAGAAACCAAACAAAGCAGAAAAAAAAAACCAAAAGCAAAATCAAAAGACTTGCTCACAGTTTTGTTTTGTTTTGTTCCTATTTCTTGCTGACTGGAACTAAATGTTGCCATATGGTCAGAAAACGTCCAACATTTGCACGTTGGGGTTTTTTTTTTTTTCTTATTTAGTTTTATCTGGTCAACTCACAGAGCCTTCAGCTATGAAACCCTATAATCTGCACTTCGTGACTAGCCATATAATTGAGCAGTTGCAGTCACGGCTGAGGGCTGCTGTGTGGACGGTAGTCTCTGGGTTTTTTTCCAAATTTTTTTCTGAATGCCGGGAAAGGGAACCACGTGAGTGGAATCTCAGGGCCCCTGGTCCTGGAATCTGCAGACCTTCTTCCAGGAGTAATGAAGGTGAAGAAACAGGGCCTTGGAAAGCACAGTGAATCCAGCTTGGGAGCATTTCCCAGAGTGATCTTCTGTGTTGTTTTTTTTTTAATTAGAATCTTGGGAAAAGCTGCATCTGCCCAGAGCCTACTTGAGCGCTTAGAAGCGTCTTTTTAGAGCCCTGTGCCACAGACACCACTGCTTGCAGAGTGCCACCCATGCCTCAGGGCGTCAACACCAGCCCACTGTTTGATATCTCAGCACAGACCTGGGGAGTAACTTCCTCCACTTTTCAGGTGTGCGAGCGGGCTGGCTGTGGGTTAGCTTGTATTACATCAGGCTGTGCGTAACTTACAGTGACAGATTTTGAACCCAAGCCCATGTGATGGTCAAGAAGATAAAGTCTCCCATTGTACCCTAAACTTGTTGACCTGTGAGTCAAGTGCAGAGATGTTCCACAGCCCTGAAACGGCACCATCTGTACTTTCGTCCCTCTTCCCAGGGTTCTAGAATTGTCTGGGTGTCTCTAAGTCCAACATGTTCCAAACTCCAAACATCACACCCCCTCCAAAGTCTTTATTCTTTCCACCTATATTCCCCGTCCCACTTAATAAAGCTGCCGTCTACTGTTATTAGAAAAGGAAATCTTGGGGAAGTCTTAATATCTCTCTCCCTCCTGTGTGTGTGTGTGTGTGTGTGTGTGTGTGTGTGTGTGTATGACCCACTTCTCTTCCCTTCTAAGCATCTTTCGAATTAACTACATCCCTCATCTCCATCCTCCCTCCACTGTCTTAGCTTTAACCCTCTCCATCTTTTCTCTACATTTACAAGAGCCCCATAACAATTCTCCTTGTCAGAACGATTTTTCTGAAACACAAATGTGATTGTGGGTCCCCACTCCTCAAATTGCTCCCCGTTGCCTCTAAACGGTAGGAGTCAAAACCCTTGGCGAGTCACACGGGGCCCCTCTTTATCTGCTCCGGCCTCATCTCCTGCTTCTTCCCGCCCACCTTTTTTGATTCCGCCCCCTCACGTCCACACCCCCCCGTGCACACTGAGCCCTCTTCACCACTGAATATCCTGGATGCTCACGTTCTTCTCTACGTTTACACAGAACCGTCCTTCTGCCATGACTGTCCTTCCTCTCCTTATCTTCTGGGGAACTCCAGCGTGTCCTCAGGACTCAGCTGGAAAGTCACCTTCTCTGTGAAGCCTCCTCCCTACTCACAAGCAGGATCAGTGCCTCTATTTTGCTCCGCTGTTACAATCTTTATCGCAGTGAGTCGCGGTTATCCGTTGTCTGTCTTGAGGACTCTGATTTCCTGAAGAGCAGCAGTGATGTCTTAACCACCTCTGTGTCCTCCCACGCCCAGCCCCATGCCTGGTACTCAATGGCTACTCATTCAACGTCTGGCAAAGAAGAGGATGAATGAGGAAAAGAAAAACATGGCCCCCAGGCTTTGGAAAATCAGGTGTGGTTTTGCACTAAGGGGAGAGCTGTTACCAGGCACTGGAGAAGATGCTGATGAAAGCACAAGGAGACTCAGAGGTCAATGTGCCCGTGACGGAGGGGGTGCACGTGGGGTGTTTGAAAGCTCCAAGAGCTACAACTGAACGTCAGCAGGCTTCCCTGCAACTGGCCAGCAGCTTCCTTAAGCAGCACCGTGTGTTTTGTGTAACTGAGGCAGTTCTACCCATCTTGTAAATCAGAGTCTGAAAATGGCCACGTTGCGGCAATCTTGCAAGGAAACAGGAGGAAGGCTTTGTTGGGAGGCCTTCCCCCTGTCAGGCTGGGCAAATCGTTTCCCAGGTCTCATTTTATTTCAGCATGAATATATTGCACACCTGTTGGGGACCTGGCCTTTTGCTCTCCACTCTGATGAAAGTTTTTAAGTAGTAGATATTCTCTCTCCACTCAGGAGATTGCAGTCTGCTTGGAAAAGCCAGCATATATACCTGGAATTATTAGAAGTCACAAGACCGTATCAGATCAGTGGAAGATTGTATAAAATCAGTTGGGAGTAAAGAGGCACCTAGAGAATGGATGGATGGGTGGATGGATGGATCGATGGATGGATGGATGGATAGGTGGTTGGGTGGGTACATGGATGGATGGGTAGATGGATGGACAACTGAATATTCTCTGGACCGAGAATTGCTTTAAGTTAATCAGATACGTGAGAAAATTTTAGTGCTTCAAGGTGCCAGTCTATCAACACTCCAAGTGACACAACGATTTAGTCCAATTTAAAATAGTCAATATTACTTTAAGGAATGACACTGATGAGTGTGAGATGTGAGAATTTTTGGAAGGTTGCAGGTATTGACATTTTTTTGGTCCCCAAATGACACCTACTTTGCCTGCAGAAAATGCTAGTCCTGGCAGGAAGTCCCAGCAGCGCCACACCACTTAGGAATGAAAATAAGCGGCAAACAGGAAACCACGTTTATTTTTTACTGCAAGTCAGCCCAACTCCCACACCTGTGCTTTGCATTTCCTCTGTTGGGTGTCATAAAGTGCAGCAAGAAAATGACACTTGCCTGCTCCCTTTCTCCCGAGAAGCTGTCTTACCATCACCTTGCTGGGTTCAGAGAGTGTGAGAGAATGCAGGGGGGCACAGCTGGGGACAGTACAGGGAAAAGTGCTCCATCCTCCAGCCAGGATTCCTCAAGAGAGTCATTTTGCAACTCTCCCTCCCAGGGAAGCATGTAGCTCCTTAGCAATGGCTGTGCTTCTGAGTACAAGGTAGCATTTGATAAACCGGCCCCTCCCACCGACAACATGAAAATTATTCTGTAATGAAATGATTTGGAAGAAAACCATCGACCCTGACAGCCATGGGCTGTGCTCCATGTTTCTTGCTCACCGGGACAGGGAAAATTTGCCTTCGAACGATTATCTTGCCCACGATTCCTTCAGTCAATGGACTTTATCCCAGGGAGGCTCTTCCTGAGAGCGATTGAAACGTGAATACCTGTTCTAAGTTAGACCGCTCTTTCAACTCCATTTAAATGACTGTTATCATGCCTCGTCTTCCATAATGATGCACCTTGGGAGGCCACAATGTCTCTGAGGTGCAGGCCTTTAATGAGGATCTTCATCCAAGAGATATAATTCGACCCGTCGGCTGTGCAGCCGTCACCAGCTCAGCTGGGCCCTGTCCCCGCTTGCACTGAACTTCTCTTGCCCTCTTAAGAGGCCTTCTGCTTGGCTCTCTCCTGTTTTCTCACGGCCTAGGCACCTGAGGTGTCTCTCTGCTTGGATCTGCCTGTGCGGTCTTCATATAGCAATAGCATCATATCTGAGCACTAACAGAGAGATTGGAGAAATATCCTTCTTCATATTCACAGGAGTAAAAAAATCATCATCGGGTTGTTCAGCTGAGAGCAAAGTTGCTTTCTTTTTTTAATTTTAATTTTTTTATTGAAGTAGAGTTGATTTACAATGTTGTATTCGTTTCTGGTGTGCAGCAACGTGTGCAGTTATACGTATACATACACATATGTATATTCCTTTTCATTATGGTTTATTACAGGATACTGAATATAGTTCCCTGTGCTATACAGCAGGACCTTGTTGTTTTTCTATTTTATATAAAGTAGTTTGTATCTGCTAATCCCAAACTCCTCATTTATCCCTCCCGCCTCTTCCCCTTTGGTAACCGTAACTTTGTTCTCTATGTCTGTGAGTCTTTTTCTGCTTCATCAATAAGTTCATTTGTATCATTTTTTTTAGATTCCACATGGAATCTATCACATGGTAAATGGATATCATATGATATTTGTCTTTCTCTGTCTGACTTACTGCACTTAGTATGTTAATCTCTAGGTCCATCCATGTTGCTGCAAATAGCATTATTTCATTTTTTTATGGCTGAGTAGTATTCCATTGTATATATGTACCGCATCTTCTTTATCATTCATCTGTCGATAGACATTTAGGTGGCTTCCATGTCTTGGCTATTGTGAAATAGTACTGCTATGAACATAGGGGTGCATATATCTTTTCGAATTAGAGTTTTGTCCAGATATATGCCCAGGAGTGGGATTGCTGGATCATATGGTAGCTGTATGTCTAGTTTTTCAAGGAACCTCTATACTGTCCTCCATAGTGGCTGCATCAACTTACATTCCCACCAACAGTGTAGGAGGGTTCCCTTTTCTCAGCACCCTCTCCAGAATTTGTTATTTGTAGACTTTGTAATGATGGCCATTCTGACTGGTGTGAGATGGTACGTCATTATAGTTCCAATTTGCATTTCTCTAATAATTAATGACGTTGAGCATCTTTTCCTATGCCTATTGGTCATCTGTATGTCTTCTTTGGACACATGTCTATTTAGGTCTTCTGCCCTTAGAACAGAGTTGCTTTCAAATGTAGTTGCTCTCTACCTCACACCCACTAGGATGGCTACTACTTAGAAAAAAAAAAAAAACAGAAGATAACAAATGTTGGCAAAGATGTGGAGAAACTGGAACCTTTGTGCACTTTTAGTGGGAAGGTAAAATGGTACAGCGACTGTGAAAAATAGTATGGCAGTTCCTCAAAAAATTAAAAATAGAATTACCATATCATTCAGCAATTCCACTTCTGGCTATATACCCCCAAAGAATTGAAAGCAGGGTCTTAGATATTTGTACACCCATTTTCATAGTAGCATTATTCACCATAGCTAAAATGGGGAAGTGACCAAGTGTCCATCAGTGGATGGATGGATAAGCAAAATGTAGTCTATAAATACAGTGGAATATTATTTAGTCTTAAAAAAGAAAGAAATTCTGACATGTGCTATAACATGGATGAACCTTGAGGAAATTGTTAATGAAATAAGCCAATCAAAAAAAGACAAATACTATATGATTTCACTTATATGAGGTAACCAGATTAGTAAAAATCAGAGAGATAGAAAGTAACTGGTGGTAGCCAGGGGCTGGTGGGGGGAGGAATGGGGAGTCAGTGTTTAATGGCTTTAGGGTTTCAGCTTTTCAAGACGGAGATAATTCTGGAGACAGATGGT
Organism: Balaenoptera ricei; assembly: GCF_028023285.1. Taxonomy (NCBI): domain Eukaryota; kingdom Metazoa; phylum Chordata; class Mammalia; order Artiodactyla; family Balaenopteridae; genus Balaenoptera; species Balaenoptera ricei. The sequence continues at coordinate 2,247,228 of NC_082658.1, read as the reverse complement.
AGCGATGGTTACACAACAGGGTAAATGTATTTAATACTACTGAGCTGTATGCTTAAAATGGTTAATGCAGTAGATGTTGTGTGTATTTTATCACACTTAAAATTTTTAAAAATTCTTTATACAATGTGTGCCTGAGTTTTTGCACATATTGAAGAATCTAGACCATTCTGACATTTTCCCAGGTACAAAAGAGTCTGAAAACTCTTCTAAGAGTTTCAGGAAAGCAAACTGCCGTTGCTTTCAGTGTAGGAAGGATCTTGTCCTGAACTTAAGCTGTGTTTCCCTGAGGACTCAGGTATGAGCAGGAATCACTAGAGGCCTCTAAGGTTGATCAAATAATGATGCAACCCCTCGTGGACTTAGGACTGAGTCCCGGGAAGAAAGAGGCTACAAGTAAAATGATGGAAATATTATGGGATCGTGGGGGCCATGACAGTGATGGCCTGGAACCGAGACACGGTAACACAAAATGGGAAGAGACGGGGGATCCCAAGCAACTCTGGCACCCCATAGCCACCAGCCAATTAGCAGCGCTCAAGGCTCCAGCGCTGACAGAATGAGCCCCCAGAACCCACAGCTAATTGGGAAGCAGGAAGAGGCACTGGCAACTCTGGACCAAAGTCAGTGCCCTCGGTGGAGATGCCAGTATTTTTAATCATGGGGCCCTCCCACGGCAGTACTGTGGCCAAGTCCTTGGGTATAGCTCCACGGGCAGAAAATATCATCAAAGGAGCCAAGGCAGAAGGAAAAGAACATGGCAGAGGCCAGATGAAGCACAAAGATTTACTTATGAGCACATATGAGGACACCCTGAGGACACCCAGGAATAACGGGTGGGGATACAGAAGGGAGCCCTTCATCCTTCAACAGTGAGCAAGGCACATCCAAAGTCAGGATCCATTATTACTATTATTAATGTGAACCCATTCTGACCCCTAGGCAGGCTGGAGATGCCATGAGTTGCATTAAGATTCTTAAATATATTTGTTAAGTGAAAAGTTCCCACCAGGCTATGTGTATAGACGGGCATGTGGGCATTTGAAGTATGAACTACCTGTCCTAGGATAGGAGCCCTAGGGGGACGGGGAGAGGGAGGCTTGAGCTCTGAGGCAGTTGCAACTGCAGCCTCAGTCCCCACCCCACGGGGAGTCATGAAGCAGAGATGGTCCTTCTTTCTAGAAAGCTGAATCTTTGGATTTCTGCATCAACCAGCCACTGGACGGGGTTACCCCGTGGGAGGACGTGCTTTGTGTAAGGATGCTCTGTTCAGTGAAGGGGGCGCTGGGGGCTCAGCACGAGCCAGGCAACACTCGGGACAGCTGTAGGAACAGCCTCTGATCCTGAAGTGGGATCTCAGTGGCGTATTTCATCATCCACTACACTCCATTTCATGTAACTTCTTTTTTTTTTTTTTTTTTAATTTTTTTTTAATTTTTTTATTTTTATGGCTGTGTTGGGTCTTCGTTTCTGTGCAAGGGCTTTCTCTAGTTGCGGCAAGTGGGGGCCACTCTTCATCGCGGTGCGCGGGCCTCTCACTATCGCAGTCTCTGTTGTTGCGGAGCACAGGCTCCAGACGCGCAGGCTCAGTAATTGTGGCTCACGGGCCTAGTTGCTCCGTGGCATGTGGAATCTTCCCAGACCAGGGCTCGAACCCGTGTCCCCTGCATTGGCAGGCAGATTCTCAACCACTGCGCCACCAGGGAAGCCCCATGTAACTTCTTTTTACTGCCCTGCACCCCTAATCCTGAGTTATTCTGAGAAGTAGAACACAAAGACCCAGCTAAGCCTTCCCACCTCCCTCCCCCAAACTCACTTGAACTAGAAGAAGGAAATAACGGGGTAGAGGAGGGGATATTAAGCAGAGACCTAACTTGTTGAGATTAGACTTTGGGAAGGAAAGGAACCAGCACCAATAACCCTTAGAGACCATCACGGCATCTGCCTTTGGTGCCATCTGACCTTCCTTTCTTCATCCTGCCCCTCTTCTTCCTCTTCTTCCCTTCTGATTAATGATTGAAGTGCTTCTCTTGTACGGACGGGCAAGACCCCAGTCTTTGTGGAACTTCCCGTCTAGTTGGAGACACGGGTAAATAACTACAGTAAGGTAATGAGAGGTTACGACTCTTGCAGCACAGAAGGGTGCAGGGGAGGGAATCCAGCACCAACATCAGGCAAGCCGGGAGCTGGGAGGAGGTCAGGAAATGCGGGGTGAGCGTGCAGACGGGGGCAGCTGGACGGCTACTCACAAGCAGAAAGGACAGAGGTGCAGAGACGTCAGCTCACACCATTCATGAGCCCTCTACCTGAAAAGTAGTGGGATGCTGCGGGCTGTCGTATGATGAAACAACATGATAAACATGTTTTAGTTGTCATGGTTTCTGTTGTTGTTTATTACATCATTCGGAATTCCATCTAACAGCCTCCCCACCCCAGCCCTGCCTCTCAACTTCAATGTTTTCTTTTTTCTCAATCGAAACTCCCATTCCAGGAGTGTTGCTGCCTGTAACTAGGCGTGGAGTTGACGGCCAGGTTACAGCAATCAATACGAAGCTGTACCAGTGTTCACAGCAAGCAGCACTGTTTACAGTAGCCAGGACATGGAGGCAACCTAAGTGTCCATCGACAGAGGAATGGATAGAGAAGATGTGGTGCATATATACAATGGAATACGACTCAGCCATAAGAAGGCATGAAATAATGCCATTTGCAGGAACATGGATACACCTAGAGAAAACCATACTAAGTGAGGTAAGTCAGAAAGAGAAGGACAAATACCATACGATATCACTTATTTGTGGAATCTAAAAAAAATGATACAAATGAACTTATTTATAAAACAGAAACAGACTCACAGACGTGGAAAACAAACTTACCGTTACTGAAGGGGAAAGGTGGGGGGAGGGATAAATTAGGAGGAGGTTGGTATTAACATATACACACTACTAGATATAAAATAGATAACTAATGGGCTTCCCTGGTGGCGCAGTGGTTAAGAATCCGCCTGCCAATGCAGGGGATACGGGTTCTAGCCCTGGTCCGGGCAGATCCCACATGCCGTGGAGCAAATAAGCCCGTGAGCCACAACTACTGAGCCCACGTGCCACAACTACTGAGCCCGCGTGCCTAGAGCTTGTGCACCACAACGAAGAGTAGCCCCCACTCACAGCAACTAGAGAAAGCCTGTGCGCAGCAATGAAAACCCAACGCAGCCAAAAATAAATTAATTAATTAATTAAAAAAAAATAGATAACGAATAAGGACCTGCTGTATAGCACAGGGAACTCTACTCAATACTCCGTAATGACCTATATGGAAAAGAATCTGAAAAAGAGTGGATATATGTATTTATATATGTATGACTGAATCACTTTGCTGTACCGCGGACACTAACACAACATTGTAAATCAACTATATTCCAATAAAAATTTTTTAAAAATAAAATAAAATAAATCATAATTGTTCTGAAAAATAAATAAATGGGAGGGCAGCTTGCAATGAATCTCCGTGGGGTCCTCTCTGGGTCTGGAATTCATTCTTTGAAAAGGTAATCAGGGACTCCAGACTCCAGAAATACCCGCGTGTCCCCCGGGGGCGACAGCACAGGAGGGTGTCAGGATGTCCAGAGCCCCGCTGCCACGCAGAAAGATGACGACCTGCTGCAGACACTGGAACAGAGACAGGCCAACCCAGCATCACTGCAATCCACCACCTGGCTAGATTGTCTCCAACCTGGATCCACTCTCAGGCCTGACTTCTCGAGCTTCTGTTTAAAACGGAGAATTTAGGGCTTCCCTGGTGGCGCAGTGGTTGAGAATCCGCCTGCCAATGCAGGGGACACGGGTTCGAGCCCTTGTCTGGGAAGATCCCACATGCCGCAGAGCAACTGGGCCTGTGAGCCACAACTACTGAGCCTGCGCGTCTGGAGCCTGTGCTCCGCAACAAGAGAGGCCACGACAGTGAAAGGCCCAAGCACTGCGATGAAGAGTGGCCCCCGCTCGCCACAACTAGAGAAAGCCCTCGCACAGAGACGAAGACCCAACACAGCCAAAAATAAATAAATAAATAAACATAAAATTAAAAAAAAAAAAAAAAAACGGAGAATTTAGCTCCTGCAAATTGAACCACCAGAGCCTTCAGGAAGGTTTGCCAGCTGTTCTTTGCAGTTTGTCAAAATCATACCACCTCTAACCCCTTCCCTCTGGCCAGTCTTTATCTCTTCCCGTCCCCCCTGAAGTTGCAAACGCCACATCTTCAGAAGCTAAGTAACAGATCGGTCCACTGTGATGACTGAATAAGAAATAAAGCCGTTTGCCTTGAAGGGAGGGACATCAGTGTGGAACGGGTTTAGTAAGAGTGAAGCCCAAAAGCAGGGATGGGTGAGTGGAAGGCCTATCCTTCCTTCATTTAATCACCTCCCGTTCCTACCACTGTCCTGAGATTAAAATACACAAACATTTGTTTAGTCGAGATGGCGTTCACCCAAAAACAGAATCTCTCACCTCTTGGTCCCCTAGATACTGACCTCAGATCCAAACCAAAGGAAATGCAGGATGAGAAGACAAAGACAAGGCAGGGTTTGGACCTTAATGGCCGTTTCCTCACGCCAGATGGGTCTGTCCTTAATTTCACTGTCCTACTAATTGGTAGGTCTCTGCTGTTATGGACTCGCTGGCATTCGGGCCCGGTCTGGTCTTGATTTAACAGAAGGAAATAAGTCACAAATCTTTGTGGACAAAGATAATTGCCATGGGTCATGCATTTCCCAACCAGAGTCTTTTCCTCTTTGCCACTGGATTCACGAGGACTCCATCTCGCCAGCCTCGGCCACAGTTATTCCCCCAGAGTGGGCGTCCGGGTCCCTGAATTTCTCCTCTTTCACCCTCTGCTACCCATCTCCCGAGGCTTAAGAGAAGTTTCCTTGAGAGCAACAACTCTCAGTTGTCCAGAGAAAGGCTTTTGTACTTGTCCATTTGCAGTCTAACTGTTCAATTCATAAACTGATAAATGAAATGGTCTATTATCTCTACGTCTACATATGTTGTGATCTGGCCTAAGGGTCATGCATAACTTGTAAGCTCTTTAGGGAGATCATGGCAGCTGTTAAAGAAGTTTAGGGTGGGGAAGTTTTAGCTATTCTCTTATAACCTTTCTGCCAGGGAGTAAGGAAAGAAAATCTCAGACCAAAGTCTTCCAGCCACATGGACATTTACTCAACAAACGTTTCTTGGCAAGCAGACACAAAACAGTTCAGGCAATCAGTTCTGCAGACTCAAATGAAGTCCCAACTCTGTCTCTTGGGAGCTTTGAACAGTTCCTTTATTAGAAAGGTTTGGTCAAGACAGACACAACAACTCCAGAAGCAGGATTCAATTCTCTCAGTTGGATTCAGGCCACTGGAAATGTTCCAGGGTCACAAGCTAAACACAAGACTACTCACTCTAAGAGTACCGGCTACAGCCTTGCAAGATTTTCATACCCTGGGGTTGGAAGGTACAGATGTCTCCAAAACACTTTAGCCAACACCCAAAACCTGAATGCTTTCTTTTCTCCGATGAGAGCTGATTTCTAACAATCATCGTGCTAGCTAACAACGTACTATTTTCACCAATAAAAGCAATTCTAATATCACTCTGTTTCCCAGCAATGTCTGCTGTTTCCAGTCACCAGCCTGTAGTATTGGCTACAGTGGCCCCAGGAAAATAATACAACATCAAAGGGGAGACACTGAGCTGCTGGCTGGCTTCATGGATCTAGAGCTCAGAAGACTAGTACACGGGCTGCAAGTTGACAACAAATGGGTCACGAGAGGAAAAGGATGCAGCTGCCTGAGGAAAGCAGGCAGAGCGAGAAGAGAGAGTGCAGGACAGAATGATGAAGAAGACCAATCCTCCAGGTTAGAGGAAGAGCGGTCTGCAAAGCACAAGGACTTTGGAAAAGTTAACGAGAGAGGAATGCACGGTCTTCAGCGTGTTAGGCAAAGCTCCAGGAAGGAGTTGACTTTTGGAGAACTTGCGAGGTGGAAATGAGAAATTGGATGAGGATGAATTTTCGACACTGGTGAAATCAGGGTAGGAGCTGTACTGGGAAGATCCAAAAAACGAATTAAGAGAATAAGATCAGGGCCTGGGTGTGATGGGGGGAGAACAGCAAGATAACACAGAGGATGCTGAGAGTGCAGGGTCAATGAAGCTGCAAGCGACACACGGAGAAGAGCGGCTGACAGTCGGAACAGCAGAGAAGCACGCTCTCAGGATGTGTGCGATCACAGCAAGCCTACATCGAGGTACATGCTCATGAAGAACCAATCAGAGCGAGCCTGGGGCCTCCAGAATAGTCATTCTTTTTTGCCAGTGTAGACCTTAAACTCACGGGGGTGAATGATGCCCTAGAATTAAAACTATGTACGGACTTGCAGGAAAGGCCCCTAACTCGGATTTCCCCTCACTTCTTTTCAAACCAGAATTCCTTTGACTTGACTGAATCTAATTCACCCGTCATTTGTATTAACAAGCCCACACAGATTTGGGAGTTTTGCTTTATTCTGTGACAGCGTATAAAATGCTAATGAACACAGTCTCCTAGCTACTTTTGAAAAAAAAAATAGAAAAGAAAAAAGTCTGTTGCAAACAATCCTCCTTGAATTTTGACGCTGCTTCTACAACTTTCTCTCTGGTAGCCAAAAGTAATTGCACTCAGTTGGGGCAAAGAAATCTTTGTTTTCTCATTATAGAACAGATGTTTTACAGAAGCCATTACCCCTATGCCACCCGTAAAAAATAATCTAACAAATTGATCTTTGATTTAGAAAATAGCTATGTGATTCTGCCAGCAAAAAAAAAAAAAAAAAATCTGATTAGGAAAAAAAATGAGTTGTCATTTATATGGACCAGATGTATCTCAGAGCAGCTTTCCTTGATTTCCCAGGATTCTGAGAGTCCAGGAATTAGGGACAAGTGCCTGTCACTGCTGGTTCCGTGGAAGTAGGTAAGGGGGGGCGGAGGTTAGGGGGAGGGGGTACAACACACTTTATTTTGGCAGAAGAGGTATTTCATGAACATGCTTCTGTTGGCTCTCAGGACCGAGGTAGATCTCAAGTAATATCTGTTCTCTAAAGGTAACTTTCAACAGGATCATTGTGACCCATCATTCACGTAATATTCAACTTTACGGAGCATCTACAGTCTCAGGCAGGTACCACTGCCCTGCTCAAGAACTTTCAGTGGCCCCCCTATTGCCTACTAAACTAGGCATTAGCGCTTCTCCTGGAAGCTGGAGACCCGCCATGGATGCTCCTAAAATCCTTCTCCAGCCCCAGTTTCCTCTCCTCTGTGCTCCCACCAAGCTAGACCACTCACGTTTTCACCATCCCTCTCAGCTTTCCCACCCATCCCAGCTGGACCTTCCCAGCTGGAGGTGGGTCCCATTGTATGCAAGGAATGTGTTTCTTTGATTCACACATCTTAGGACCAATTAACCTGAAGCAACACGTATAAAGTTTGGAGTATATATTCTCTGACCAGCCAAAGCTACAAGCAAATTTGTTCTTACAGATGTGTAGCCGTCAGTTTTTCCAATTTCCAAATCTATAAACTATTTTAGGACTTCTGTTAGCCAAAAATATATTTTAGAAAGCATCCATTTGAAACTGTATATTTCTAATATTACCCTTTTCCTTTAAACATTTGTGTAAATTACCATGTATGTTGTCCAGTAGCCTCCTTTCTTTAATTGTTTCCTTACTCACAAATACAGAGCCACCTTTTCATTGTTAACAGTTGTTTAGCATTTCAGTGAATGAATACACCACAATTTATTTAACTTTTTTTTTTTTTTTTGCAGTCTTGCCAAATCATTTCTTCAGGTGTAGCCTGGAAATGTAACTATGTGTAATCTGGGAGGGAACTGTGGGCCAAATTTTATTACCAGATTTCCATTCATCCATTCTTTCAACAAACATTTACTGAGCAAGGACTATGAATAAAACCTTGTTTAAGTACTGGAGACACAGTGGTGAAGATGGCGGGCACTGACTTTGGAGACACAGTGGTGAAGATGGCGGGCACTGACTTTGGAGACAGTGGTGAAGATGGCGGGCACTGACTTTGGAGACACAGTGGTGAATATGGTGGGCACTGACTTTGGAGACACAGTGGTGAAGATGGCGGGCACTGACTTTGGAGGCACAGTGGTGAAGATGGCGGGCACTGACTTTGGAGACACAGTGGTGAAGATGGCGGGCACTGACTTTGGAGATACAGTGGTGAAGATGGCGGGCACTGACTTTGGAGACAGTGGTGAAGATGGCGGGCACTGACTTTGGAGACACAGTGGTGAAGATGGCGGGCACTGACTTTGGAGACAGTGGTGAAGATGGCGGGCACGGACTTTGGAGACACAGTGGAGAAGATGGCGGGCACTGACTTTGGAGACACAGTGGTGAAGATGGTGGGCACTGACTTTGGAGACAGTGGTGAAGATGGCAGGCACGGACTTTGGAGACAGTGGTGAAGATGGCGGGCACGGACTTTGGAGACAGTGGTGAAGATGGTGGGCACTGACTTTGGAGACACAGTGGTGAAGATGGCGGGCACTGACTTTGGAGGCACAGTGGTGAAGATGGCGGGCACTGACTTTGGAGACACAGTGGTGAAGATGGCGGGCACTGACTTTGGAGATACAGTGGTGAAGATGGCGGGCACTGACTTTGGAGATACAGTGGTGAAGATGGCGGGCACTGACTTTGGAGACACAGTGGAGAAGATGGCAGGCACTGACTTTGGAGGCACAGTGGTGAAGATGGCGGGCACTGACTTTTCCTTCGTGGGGCATCCATTTCAGTAGGAAAAGACATAAATGTATAGACAAGTAAATATATAAACAAGCAAGGTAATTTTAGATGGGATTCGGTGCTTTGGAGGAAATAAATGGGGTTTTGTGATAAAGAGCAACTGGTAGGTGGGGGAATAGGGATGTGTCCTTCAGGGTCAGTCAGAGAAGAGGACCAGTACAGATATATATCACGAGGTTTATTGCAAGAAACCGGCTTACACAACGGTGGGCCCTGGCTACGCAAGTCCAAAATCCATAGGGCAGCCTGTTGGGAAGAGCAGGCTGGCACTCTGGACATGGACTTAAAGGGCTAAGCACAGGTGAGATTTCTTTTTCTTTATGGAAGCCTCAGCCCTGCGTTTGAGGCCTTTCAACTGGTTGAATCAGGTTCCCCCAGATTACCTAGGAAAATCTCCCTGTGTTCACATCAACTGATTATGGACTTCAATCACATCCACAAAATACTTTCACAGCAGTGCCCAGATTTGTGTTTGGCTCTAGAACTAAAGACTGTAGCCTAGCTAAATTGACACATCAAAAAGACCATCGCAGTGTCCTGGATGGGATGGTCCCAAAGAGTGACATTTGGACAAAAACTTGTGGAAAGAGAGAAACCGAGCAGGAGAAACAATTACCTAGGCCCTAACACTGGAAAGATCACAGTGGGTTTAAAGTACTGCCGGGAGGCCAATGTGCCTGGACTGTTATAAGCCAGGAGGAAGAAAGAACAAAATTAAATGGAGGCTACCCAATTACGTGGGCCTTTCAGGTCACAGAAAAATGTGTGCATTTTATTCTAACTCAAATAGGAAGTCATAAAAAGTTTTAACCAGCAGAGTGATCCAAATTCACACCATTTTAAAGAGATTACAAGGGACTACCCTGACGGTCCAGTGGTTAGGACTCTGAGCTTTCACTGTCGAAGGCCCGGGTTCGATCCCTGGTCGGGGAACTGAGATCCCACAAGCCACGAGGCACGGCCCAAAAGAAAAAAAAAAAAAGAAAGAAAGAAATGTGAAGCCGTTTTAAAAAATAAACTAAAAACTACAAAATAAATAAAAATAAAAAGATAACCAGTCGCTGTGTAGGGAGATCAGTTAGAAGGGGATGCAGGTGAGAGTGGATTGTAGTACCACTGGGCTGCTGGAGGTGAGATGCAGGTAAGCACAGAGGTTTGGGAAATATTTTGGAGGAACCCCAAGACAGACACTGCTACTTAGCTATCAGGATCCACACTCCCCTTTTCACTTACGAGTCTCACTTTTGTTCGAGGCAGGAATATTGGAATGCTTATTATCCTCAGCTATGTCTACTGCTGGAGTGGCCCAGGGACCTGTAAAGGATTCTAGGAGAGCTTTTCTTAAGGACAGACTCAACTGGCTTGATTTTTGCCCTTCCACCTTCTTCCTGCCTAAATAAGAATGCAATTTTAGGTATAGATGCTATCTTGCAACAATGAAGGCAAAAGCCACACTCTTGGGGGTGTTCATCTGTGCGTATACCTGTACGGAGACAAGGGGGCTTATTTGCATATACATTAGCATTAAGAAATGGAACCCTTTATAAATGAACTAATTTGTTGAGTCTGGACTTGAGTTATCAGAGGTAAAAGTTCTCAGAAGTCTCTTCTCTTGTCTTGACAAACAGAGCGCCCGTTTGTCTTTTCCTAGCAAGACCCAATTAGGCCTTGATGTAGAGATGGCAGGTTGAAATATTATGATTTCATCCATCATATTCATAATTGATGCATTTGCATCTCTAAGGAACCAGATCAGAATAAACAAACTCCTGGCATTTTCTCAAATTTTGGTCTCTGTCATTTATCTCTTAATAATTTCCAGAAGAGGCGGTGGAAAAAGAAGCAATGGTTCAGCCGGGGTCAGCTTCCAAGCAACTGACTGATGTTAGCATTGGAATCTTTCTTCAGTGACGTCTTCAGAAGAGAGAGGAGTGTGAAGGCATAATGCGTAATCCCCACGTATCCTGAAAGGATGCAAGACACTCAACAGAGATGCTTACAATCTAGTGCTTTTGGATGTCTTTCTCTTTTTGGCTTTGCTGGTTACTTTTGTTAGGAAGATACTTCCATCTTGTTCCACTGAAGTAAATGTCAAAGTGGCCTTTGGAATAATAGGACCCAAGAGTTTATTTGTAGCATCTCTTGTTAGGAAACTAGAAGAGTGACCCTAGAGGATCATTTGCTGCATCAGATGTTTTGTTCTCACAGCTCTGGTTGCCCAATTGTCATCTTATTTACAAACGAGAGATTAGCCTGCAGAAAGAGCAAAGGCCTAACTTTGTAAAGGTGCAGATTCTAGGGCTAAACCTCAAACCAATAAACTTCAGGGGTGGGACCTGGGAACCTGTATGTGATCCTGATAACCTATGACTCTTCCCCACTCCTAAGATTCCAGCATATTGTGATTTCTTCTGGAAGCAAACAAGAACAAGGTTGAAAGAATAATCCAGAGGCAAAGTCTGTTGCAAGCAGCTAAATTCAGAGCTGGAGAATATGCAGGAGAAAAAGCTACCAGGCTCGCCACCATTTATTGGGGAAATCAAGCCTATTCACAAGGTCAAATGTTTCAGGAGTAACACAAAGTACCACACCAACAGAAGAAAGAAAACCAGCCATAAATGCTAAAGGTACGAGTGGTAAAAGAATAATCAGAGGTGGAAGGGGACTGTTTCTTTCAAGAAAATTAGTTTGTTTTGATATTGGGGAAACTGCACATCTGCATAAGCAATACTGACTTGGTGACAGTTATATATTAGAATTAATTATTTTCAGCCCAGAAACAAAAGCATGACTGTGTGGGCATATAGTATAGGATGTAGCATTTTCCAAGTGGAGGGGAAAAGAAACACTATTTAATAATTGTGTTGAGATTTTCCATTTTGCAAAAGGAGTTAGATCCCTCCCTCATACACAAAAATGAATTCCAGATGGATTAAATACCCAAAGATAAACCACAAGCCACAAAAGCATTAGAAAAAATAGACAAATTTTTTATAGTTTTAAGGCTAAGAAAGCCTTCCTAAGCAAGACATAAAACTGAGGTCTAATTGAAAAGATCTGACAGATTTGACAACACAAAAATGGAAAATCTGCACTACAAAAGTTACCATAAACAGAGTTAAAATCAAACAAACCAATAACGGCCTGAAAGAAAATATGCTCAGCAAATAAAATATAAAGAAATAATATCCAGAATGTAGAGTTATTGCAAATCAACAAGAAATGGGCAAACAGCACAACAGAAGACCAACAAACAAATGAAACCAGGTGAACGGTAAGAACAGACAACAGGAAAGTAACCCAAATCATGAGCAAACAAGAAAAAATGCTAAACCTCATTGAAACTCTAGCGGGATAAAAATTATTACAGCAAATATTTTTATGATATTGATAACATCCACGGTTAGCAAAAAGGCAAGATCAAAGACACTGTCATACACTGTTGGTATGACTGTAAATGCACAAATATTAATTCATTAATGCCCATATCCCTGGAATCAGAAATTCCATTTCTAAGAGTGTATCCTCAGAAAATACCAGTGCCAGTACTACAAAGATGCATGTAGAAAACAAAAAAGTTCACTTCAAAACAAAAAGATGTGTATATGTCTATATACATATAGACATACACACACACAATGGAATACTACTCAGTCATCAAAAAGGACAAAACTGCTGTTTGCAGCAATATGGATGGACTTGGAGGGCATTATGCTAAGTGAAATAAGTCAGACAGAGAAAGACAAATACTGTATGATACCACTTTTATGTGGAATCTAATAAACACAACAAACTAGTGAATATAACAAAAAAGAAGCAGACCCACAGATACAGAGAACAAACTGGTGGGTACCAGTGGCGGTGATGGGGGTCGGGGGGAGCTGCAGTACAGGGGTGGGGGAGTGAGAGGTACAGACCACTGGGTGTAAGACAGGCTCAAGGATGTAGTGTACAACACAGGGACCATAGCCAATATTTTGTAATAACTGTAAATGGAGTGTAACCTTTTAAAATTGTACAAAAACTAAAAATTAAAAAATTAAAATTAAAAAATAAGTTAAACATTAGAAATGCCTGCAAATAGAATTCTTGATCAAGGGGTAGGAAGATTTTTAAGTTCTCTATTTTTTTTTTTTTTTTGTAAATTTACTTATTTATTTTTGGCTGCATTGGGTCTTCGTTGCACGTGGGCTTTCTCTAGTTGCAGTGAGCGGGGGCTACTCTTCGTTGTGGTGCATGGGCTTCTCATTGCGGTGGCTTCTCATGTTGCAGAGCACGGGCTCTAGGCGCACGGGCTTCAGTAGTTGTGGCGCACAGGCTTAGTTGCTCCGCGGCATGTGGGATCTTCCTGGACCAGGGCTCGAACCCGTGTCCCCTGCATTGGTAGGCAGATTCTTAACCACTGTGCCACCAGGGACACCAAATTCTCTATTTTTAAGAGGCATATTTCAAAATACTCTGTACATTTTCTACCCAGGACTCAGGATAAAAATAATTAAACTACCCTATAATTATTTGTTCAGCAATATTACAGTTCTGCCGCTGTAAGCTACCCAAGGGCAGAGACCATGCCCAGCCTGTGCCTGATGGTCACTATGGAATGAGCGAAACTTTCCAAGCGTTGATCAAACACCAAATTCTAGTGAAATAAATAACTTCAGCTATTTATGAGAGTGTGAAACTCCTAAAAAGACCCCACTTTGTCTAACGAAGATGGCATGAAACTAGGAATTGGATGACTTAAGTCAAATCACCTTACGCAAGCCATTTCACCTCCCTGATCTCCAATTAACAAGTTTGCAAACGAAGGATAATAACTGTCCTTCTAAAGGATTCCTGTGGGGATTCATGAAATAACCTAGGAGGTCGAGCTCAATGTAGATCTGGAGTTTTATCAAAACTGAGTATTTTGTGCAATAAGATGAAAATTGAAAGATACTTATGACAGGTAATTGCTTCCTTCAGGAAATGGTTTCTTCAGGGAATGGTTTCTTAGAAATAGTGATGATTTACCCCAACCCGGCATCCGTGTATCAGCAGAGCCAAGAGTAAGCAGAATGGACAAGTCATCCTGAGCTCTCAGGAAACAGGGTTATGCTTCAGGAAAAGAAACAAACGCTTGTTGTTTTGTTTCAGTCTCAAACTGGGGTTTTGACATACATCTAATCTTCACATCACTTCCTGAGCTTGTGTGGTGGATACTTGGAAGAGGATAGGTCCAGTACCCTATGACATGTCATTGTGTCCCTTTGCAAAGTCGTGAACCCCTGGAATCCATTCTGTACACGGTGACCTCAGCCCCCGGTCACAGATGATTAGTCTAGAAAGGGGTAGCTGCCCAAGCTGGTCCAATCAGAGTATCTCTTCTAGAAACTTGCAAAAGGCCAGCCTCTCTGTTGACCAAAGCTGTTAACTTTAACCCTGAAATGGTATGGCAACCTTTCTCTTTCCAGTTGTTAAAAGTGGGATTTTTGCATTCCACTGACTAACCTCAGAGAATTTATCAGTAGAGGTAAGACTGAAATCACAACCTGTTATGTATTTTTGGCTTTGATCTCTCTGTCTCTCTCCCTCCCTCTCTCCCTCCTTCTCTCTCTGGTCAATTTCTTTATAATCATGCACATGCGCAGGGGGGTAGGGAAATTCACAAAACATTAGTACTTGTCATGTAGTACCCCCCCACCTCCATGGTGCAAGTTTAAAACACAGTTAACAATAGTAGGCTTTCTCATCCACAGCCCCACTCTCCTCCAGCTGTTGACATTTTATAAGGCGAGCTTGTGGCTGGATGAAACAGCACACAGAAAACAGACAAAGCGCTTCCTAGGCCACAGCTCACTTGGATGCATCAGAGAACGTGGTGTGGCTTTCCTGTGCACCGAGGCAGGCTTTTTGCGGCCACTAATACATGCAGCAGAAGCCATGTGTTCCGGAGCGCACCAGTCAATATGAGAAACAACTTTGAAGAAGACCTGTGTCACCAATATGGAAAGGCCCCAAATGAGTATTTTAAAATAATGACTTCCACAGCCAAGTTTATACAGATATCCTCCCAAACTCCCCCTCCCCCATAAGTAGTTTAGAAGCTGGTCTGGAGGGTGGGATGGGAGAATGAAAAAATTGGCAAGGGAAACGTAGAAAAGAAAGAAGAAATTCTTGTTCCGGGATTTCCAGTGGCTTTCCTGCTCTTGGTTCCTTTTTTTTTCATAAGTTACATGAGATAGATACAAAAGCAGCCTTAAGATAAATTGCTGAAGTTGTCTTGGGTGAGGTTCCAATGTTTGTAACAAAACAAGTCTAAATTTTACGGATAGATGTTACCATCCCCCTTTCTCAGTGAGGAACCTGAGGGTTAATGAAGGCAAGTGAGTTGGCCAAGGTCAAACGGTTCTCGCCCCAGGTTTATCTAACTCCCAAGCCCATCGTCTTTCTATTGAGCTGATGAGGACAGGATGTGTCCCAGCTGATAGCAGCCTGAATTATCCGGGTACACTGCCTTGTTGATTTCCTTCTTGGCTCCAGGCAACAAGTTATCTAATGAGACAATCTCATTCATTCCTTGTTCCTATGCTTCCTAGTCTCCTGGTCAGGACTAGAATTCCATTCCCACCCACAGCCCTTGAAACCTCTAGGTCATAGCAGGTCAGGGAGAGAGGAATCTGGGAAGGAAAGCTTTGTGTACCTCTCCTCTCAGACTCGAGGCTGGAAAGGGTGACTACTGTTTACCCTTGTATTATTTGACTGTGTTCTTAAAAATTAAAAGGCAAGAGGTAAATTGAAGTCCTTCCAGAGGTCAGCTCACTCAATCTTCCCTCCCACCTTGCCTTACGCACAGGTATTTCTGAAGGAAGTGGGCCCTACAGTTGAACAGAATTGATGCCTTTGAATTTTCTTTATTTTGGTAAAAATTAGAGGGACAGAAACATGTATCACCCAGAATCCTACCATCCTAGCAGTACCAGTGTTAAGGGATTTGGTACATCTTTCCCATCCTTTTTCTTATGCATCTGTTTCAAATAAAGTTATTAGGAAGGGGTCCGATTTTGTAACATGTTCTTTTTTAATAAGCATTTTCCCTGTTGCTGCATGTTCTTTACAACCATACATTTAAGGATAGGCAAATTTTAAGGATATAGCATAATTAAGATGGACATTTACAGGGGGTTCTCTGCAGGGAACTGAATCACTTTGCTGTCCACCTGAATCATTGTAAAATAAACTTTACTTCAGTTTTAAAAAAATTAAAAAGGTAAATAAGCACTAAGGATGCAATGCACAGTAGGATGACTATAGCTGCCACTGCTGCATGATGTATCGGAAAGTTGTTAAGATCCTAAGAGTTCATCACAAGGAGAAAATCTGCTTTCTTTTTTCTTTTCTTCTTTCCTTTCTTTTTATTGTCTCTACACGAGATGATAGATGTTAGCTAAACCTGTGGTGATTTCATATATTTCACCATATATGTAAATCAAACCATCATGCTACACGCCTTAAATTTATCCAGTGATGTATGTCAATTATTTCTCAATAAAACTGGGAAAATATATATACAGTCAGTGAGTTTTGAAAAACACACACATCTGTGTAACCACCACCGCAGTCAAGATGCGGAACTTTTGTCTTCATTCCAAAAAGCTCTCCATCTCTACCTTCAGCCCCAGGCAACCACTGAACTGTCACTCTAGACTGGTTTTGTCTGCTGTAGAATTTCATAGATACCATTTACTCTATTTCCTTCCACGCATCATAATGTTTTTGAGATACAGCCATGCTGATGCAGGTATAAAGTAGTTTTTGTTTCTTTCTATTGCTTTATATCCACCGAATGGATATATCACAATTTCTTTATCCATTCACTATCTGGTGAACGTCTGGGCTGCTTCCAGGGTTTTGTTTTTTTTTTTTTTTTGGTTATTATAAATAAAACTGCAATAAACATTTCTGTATAATTCTTTTTGTGGATGTATGTTTTCATTTCTTTTACGTACACACCTAGGAGTGAAATTTCTGGATCGTCTGGTAAGTGTATAAACTTTATGAGAAACTGTCAGACTTTTTCCTAAAGTGTTTCTACAACTTTACATTCCCAGCAGTAATGAAGTCGGTTCTCATTTCCCCACATCCTCACGGGCGCTGCCGTTGTCGGCCTTTTTAATTTGAAATGGGTGGAGGCAGGACCAAAATTCCAAACTCTTTCTCTGGAAAGAGGTAAAGTATTATACTACTGTGCCACACAGCCATGCAACTTGTGCCTTACCAGATGATACTGGTTAATTTCTGTGGTGTTTGTTTTGGTGGAGAGCAGGCTAGAAAGAAAAAAGCAAAGGGGGAGGTAAGGGGGGAGGGAATATTAAAGAAGTGAAGGAGAGTGTGTAGGGAAGCGGGACTCTGTGGAGACACCCCCAAAGGATTAGCTGGGTGACGTAACAGCAGCCAGCCTGAGTTGGAACTCAGAGGTTGGCAGATGTCTGTCACTCCCAAGCTTAGGTTCCTGGATAGAAGGAGTCCATAAAATTGGAGCCGGAGCCCAGAAATCACACTCGTGGCAGCGGACGAAGACTCCTGCATATGTATGAACTCTCTGACGGTAAGACTCAGCTTAGAGCTCTGTGAATTTTATCAGTCCTTGCTCATGGCTTGTGAACACCTGTCTAGAGTTTTGCAACTTGTGAATATCCAGCCTCAATTACTGAAATGAACTGTGTGTTTAGGGTGAAAATACCCTTTCCTTTGCCACCTCCAAAGCATGTGTCTTGCTTTTTGGACATGACCAGTCATGATGTCAACAGGTATAGCCTAACGTAGTCTTCCCACCACAAGCATCTGCGAATATGTTACAAGAGGCCATGCTTCAGATCTTGTATATAAAAACCAGGGTCTTAGGTTTGCTAAATCAACATGCTCAAAATAAAATATGTTAGAGCCATAATTCCCATGGTGAAAGAAACAATGGCTAGTGTACATCAGAGGTTTTGCCTACTTTCAGACTCATGCACAGTTAAATAAAGGTCTTTGTGCCTCTTGGGTTTTTCCATCTTCATAAACAAGGACCAAACAATGGACCTCCTTGATGATAACTAAAAAGGGGAAATTTTCAGAAAACCAACCCTATTTGTATGATGATTATCATAAATTAACATTTATTCTGTGCTTGCCAAAGGCCAGGCATTCATTGCGCTAAGCTCTTAACATGCATTTGAGTGACTCATTCAAACATTTAAACAGCCCTATCCCATACAGTCGTCCCTTGACATCCCTGGGTGATGGGTCCCAGGAGCCCCTGCCGATACCCAAATTTGTGGATGCTCAAGTCCCTCATATAAAATGCTGTCCTAAGCGAGTACAGTCGACCATATCTGCGGGGTTTTGCATCCGAGGATTCAACCAACCGCAGATCGTAATTTCACGATTGGAAATCCTCCATGGGTTGAATCTACGGATATGAAACCCTCAGATACGGAGGGCAGGTGCTGTACTCCTCTTATCCCCATTTTAAAAACTGGCGAGGTGGAGTAGCTTGCCCAAGGTCAACAATGTGAAAAGTGCCAGAACCAGGAATCGAACATACGCTTTCTCACTCCAAAGCTGATGTCCTTAACTACCATCCAGTTACAGAACACAGTAAAATGAACTTGCCACCAGTACTATCTCAATGAATGGAATTGAGTTAATTAGTTTATCTCATCTTGCTACAAACGCACATAGGTTGGGCCATTGGTATAAGCCACGTTTTCCAAAGCATAACCTAGCAAAGTTTCCAGGAGGGTTCTCTTATTCTCCTTCCTTCTCCAGCTCCGGAGCTCCCACCTCTCCAGACACCACACGTTTTTAGCAGACATCGGGTGAACCTTAAGAAAGAAGGCCAAACATGA
Source organism: Balaenoptera ricei (assembly GCF_028023285.1). Classification (NCBI taxonomy): domain Eukaryota; kingdom Metazoa; phylum Chordata; class Mammalia; order Artiodactyla; family Balaenopteridae; genus Balaenoptera; species Balaenoptera ricei. The sequence continues at coordinate 2,228,508 of NC_082658.1, read as the reverse complement.
AGAGTAGCTTCTAGGAGAATTATACTATCATTAAAATGCCTACAGGGGGGCTTCCCTGGTGGCGCAGTGGTTGAGAATCTGCCTGCCAATGCAGGGAACACGGGTTCGAGCCCTTGTCTGGGAAGATCCCACATGCCGTGGAGCAACTAGGCCCGTGAGCCACAACTACTGAGCCTGCGCGTCTGGAGCGTGTGCTCCGCAACAAGAGAGGCCGCGACAGTGAGAGGCCCGCGCACCGCGATGAAGAGTGGCCCCCGCTCGCTGCAACTAGAGAAAGCCCTCGCGCAGAAACGAAGACCCAACATAGCCAAAAATAAATAAATAAAAAAAAAAAAAAAAAAAAGAGTGAGCAAAACTTATTCTAGAAAAAAAAATGCCTACAGGGTGGAAAAAATCAAAACACACTTAGATCTACACACATTTCATGGCAGTTCACCTGGGGCATTAGATTTTGTAGCAAGGTAATATATTTCAAATACTGTTAACTTTTGTTCTCTCCTTTTGGGCCCTTCTTCCGTTTTTAACAGCAAAGCTATTTCATGCTTATTGGTTCAGGGGATGATGTAAAGAAAGAAGCAAAGGGAAAAAATAATACTTTCCAGACTGTAATGTTTTAAAAGCCCAGGATGTTAGGGCCTGGAAAGGACTCTCAGCCTAGACAAAATATTTCTTGGAAAACATCCTGAGTAAGAGTAAAGCCAGGTAGGAACCACGCAACAGGAACAAGGAAGTCCCTACGGGGACATGCTTGGGCCAATGAAGGAAAACCAAGTTGGGTGGCAGTTGTCTCATCCAATGCCCTTGTAACCTCATTAAAGAGTAGATAAGCCCGTGGGACATTTGGTTCCCCCAAATTTAAATACAATCCTAGAGCAGAAAAAGAAAAAAAAAACAGTTAACCGAGATTAAATGTTTTCCACTCTCGTGAAATAAGGGTTTGAAATAGAAGTTAGATTGAATTTCAGAAATACATTGTAAGTTGTTTTTCTTGTACACTCAGGCTTCTGGGCTAACATTCACACCTATGACAATTTATACAATTGAATGCAAAGCAGGCGAGCATTCCTGGCGGGCTCCTGTCTCAAAGGGTATCTCAGGGAAGGATGGAAAGGAAGACTTTACAGGCCACAAGTTTGGGAAATTTCTGGACAGCAAGAGGGACAGGCCATGCTTTACTGCCAAGTCATCTCGTATTAAAGGACAATTTGTTTCTTTATAGACATCCCAGAGCAGGGACGTCAAACAATTTCGAAACACTTCTTCGTAGGGAAAGGGCCAAAATGTTACATAAAGTTAAACACCAATGTGCAGCCCAAGGCCCAAGACGAATAGTGAACCTCTCCAAATGTACTAGGAACCCTGTTTCCTGGAAGGGGCAGCGTCCACCTTTGTGCTCTGTGGACTTGATGCCACTGTTTGCTTTTCTCTTTGAGAGGAGCTAGACAGGCTCCATTTTTAGCCAACAAATAAAGGAAGGGAGAAATCCACAGAAAAACAGGTGCTGTATCTGGTTCCCCTCTGACTGCCAAATATCCTGAGTGTGGATCCAATTTCATGCGCACTTTTAACTCAATTGCTGCTTTACAGACAGGACAGGTACAGAAATGACAGGAGAGGTGCTTCCTACAGTCACAAAGGATTCTGGGTCTTTATATGCAAAGTGTGGTCCAAGGATCCACAGGAATAGCATCACCTGGGAGCTTGTTACAAATGGCTCTTGGGCCCCACCCAACACTGGAGCACAGAGGACTTTTAGGGCCGTGAAAATACTCTGTATGACATTATCATGATAGGTAAACGTCATTATACAATTGTCCAAACCCATAGAATATACAACACCAAGAGTGAACCCAAAGGTAAACGACGGATTTCAGACGATGAGTTAATGTAAGTTCATCCGTTGTAACTCACGTCCGGCTCTGGTGAGGGATGTGGATCACGAGGAGGCTGTGTGGGGGGAGGGGGCAGGGGGAATATGGGACATCTCTGTGCCTTCCTCTCAATTTTGTCTTAAACCTAAACTTCCCTAAAAAATATATAAAGTCTTTTTTAAAAAAATGAGACCCCCAACTGCTCCAGCTCACAGTGGGAGCTGTGTGAAACCCTATCATAAGCACAGAGAGGAGTCCAGGCCTGGAGGGAGTCTGCCTGAGATCGAACCCTGCCCTCTTTATTATCAGCTCTAGAGCCTTAAGCAAAGTGCTCTCTGGGCCTCAGTTTCCTAACCTGTAAAATGGGGACAATGATGATAATAATGGAATTTAGCTTCCAGGATTGTCGAAAGGATTAGATGGAACAAAATACATTAAAAACATTTAGAATGACACCCGGCACAGTGAGCTCTCAATAAATGTCAGTTTTTAGTGTTTGTAAGAGGAGGTGTTTTGTGTGTCGATACCTAACAAAGGAGCTGAGACCGTCTTAGAGATTTCTTCCCTGCTCTTCCTTTTCAGCTGCAGAAGACACAGTAAATGGTTTTAACTGCTTCCGTCGGGTCCACGCTAAATGGTGGGCAGTGTAGTCAACTCTCGGAAAGAATGGCTTACATCACTGTTTCTCAAACTAGTCATTCTAGAAACATCTTCATGTTTTTAAACCATTTCCATATACAACCCTTATACATTATTTTTACATAAATCAGTTTACAATGAATTTGGTTTTTTTAGAAGCCACATCCTAGGCAATAAATAAGACCTATGAAATCAGTAGTTTGATGTGCTAAGTTGTATTTTTTTTCTAATCCATGTGAAAGGGAAACCATAACTATGGAAATAAAAACATTCACATATGCATAAAAGTGTGACTGAGAACTTGAGGAAGTCTCTTCATTCTTCCGTGAGCATTTTATTAGCTCCCAGCTGCAGTTCTAAATGGTTTGACATTAAATCTCTCCACCCAAGTGACTTGAGCAAAACCTTTTGGCTTCCAGCTCCTCCAGCTCAGCCGGGGACCAGAATCACCAATCGATTTGCCCAAGATTTACACGGCCGTGCAGGGCGGAATAGACCACAGCTTTTCTGAAATACAGAAGGGGTGAGCATGCTTCTTTGCCCCAACAGCACTGAGACAGCAGCTGTGTCTCCAGCCCTATTCCAAGCCTCCCCACTTGGTGACTTTGTGTCTCATTCCTGTGATTGTTTAGAACGCCTTCCTTTCACATCAGTTTGATTGGTGCGTTCATAGTGCAGAGCTAGAAGTAATTATTTCTAAATGTCATGGCTTTCATTTTGCAGTTTTCCAACGTCCGAGGGGCCCAATTTCTTCCCGAGTCGCTCATCAAAGTTTTTTTCACAGAAGCAACGCAATGGCTTCGTGTTCCTGCCATCCTGCTTGTCACAAAGCATATTTCAAAGGCTGAGTCTCCTGGGCCTCAGATTCCATTCTTCTTAAACGTGTAAAAAATAAAAGCTACTACAAAAGGAATGTGTGAGCAAACTCCCATGAGTGACAGCCTCCAGCCCAATTATTTCTCTCCCACATTTTTTCCTCGGTGAATTGCCTAGCAATATTCTAGGGATTCTTGACAACATTAATTAAGGTCTGAGGAAGGAGGACAAATTAGTAGTGTCTCTCTGCTCTGCTTTAGAACAAGCGTGATAACATCCTTGCACATTATTACCATCAACATTCAGTTCAACTCAGTAACTATTTTTTGAGGGTTCCAGGCAAGCCACAAGCACTAAGTGCTTCCCGGTGACAAGACTTCGATGTGACATCCTGCGGTCGTCACAAAAGAGGGATGTGTCTTTTCCACCCAACAAAAAATGTTTTCAGCTTGTGTTTATCTAAATCATGCATTCTCAGTGGGAGGAGAATCGGTTCTTAGAGGTGAAAATACCTTGGCTATGAGAACGGTACACGGCCCTCCAAAGTTCAACTCTACCCCACAAAATCTTATTCCCTAGAAGTTAATTTCTCTCATCAGAGACATATTTAATTTTAATTAATTGAAGTATTTAATTGCATTTAATAATTTCATTTAATTTTTTTCTTAGGGGCAGTGATAATGGGGGAAAAAAAGGTCGAGAAACACTGAAAATGAAATGAAACTGTACTTCAAATGTACTTCTCCTTTGACCTAGAAATTCTGCTTCTCTTATCCTCCTAGAGAAAAGGTTCCCAAAAGAAGCACGTATACAAAGTTGCTGACAGCACCATCTTTTTTAATAGTGCAAAAACCTAAATATCCATTAGTTGAAATGGTTAAGTAAACCAAGGCACATCTGTATTATGAGATACTACGTACCAGTTAAAAGGAGTAAGGTAAGTCTAGATACAGAGAGCGAACCACGTCATGTTACTGGGTAGAAAAAGCAATCTGCAGAATACATATGCGTGATTGCATTTATATTAGAACAAAAACACAAGATCTATATGGTTTTATATGCACATGTTATATATGTAAATACAAAAGAAAGTGAATGGTAGGATACATACAAAAGTAATAAACCCAGGTTACCTCTGGGGAGAGGAATGGATGTGATGGTCGAGGGGTGGTTGAAGAGGTCCATGGGCTGTTTATTTATCTCTTGCTTTGTGCTTTGTTTTTGCATTTTTTCACAAGAAAGAGTCATGAACAACTTGTAGAAATAATAATAATAATAAATATTTACAAAAAAGTAAACACTACCTCAACCACCTGACTACTGCCCTGAAGAAAAAGTTAGTCACTTTATTTCTAATAAAACTGGAAATCAAAAGCCTGCAAGCTCCAGTTGGGTTAAAGTTGTATCTGTTTAAAAAATCAAATTATAGAAAAAAATGACAAAAAGATATGCCAAGGCTTTGAAAAAAAAAGTTTACCAAGATTTGAATAGAAGAAATCAAAAAGTAAAGAGATCGATTTTACTACGTAAAAATGAAGCAACAGTGAGCAATATTTCTCCAGGTTGGCTTGGAAATATTTGTCAAAGTGTAAACCAGCATACCTTTCAACCAGCAGTCACAATTCTAGGAATTACACAAGGATGTTTATTGCTGCGTGCTTTACTATGCAATAGAGAAACATTAGAAATCACTTAAAAGTCCATTACTAGAGGATTGATTAAGCAAAATATGGCAGATACGTACAAAGAAACACTCTGCATTCATTCCCAATGATGGTCTATTATTTACTGACATGGAAAGAAATTTCCAAGACATTACTGTATTTTTTTAAAGTTGCATCCACCAAGGAGATTTAATGTTGATTTGCAGATACAATACCGATAAGGCTTTCACTAACTGGCCAGAGAGGAAAATTCTAATTGTTTAAAAAAAAAAAAATGTATTGATGGTCAATCAAAGAAATTTGGTGGCCCTCTTTTAGGTGTAATGATGACCCACTTGCAAGGTCAAACAAACAAACAGATATACTATTCCCATCTATCAAGTTATCAAATATAAAACATACATATAATGTAAAAAAAATATTAAGAAATAATATACACATAGGAAAGGACAAAATCTTCAATGTAATAGTCAATGAATTTTGACCCCAATGTGCATACACACACAGTGAAACAAGACTTTACTGTATTTTAAAACGTAGGTTATAGAAAAACACAAAGAGGACAATCTGATTTCCATACATAAATATTTACAGCTGTTCTGGCTCTTGGCAAGAGGACTCGTTTCCTCCCCATGTGTACCCTCTCTCAGGACTGCTCCAGTGTCTTCAGTGACATAGTAGCTGGTTTCCCTCAGAGTGAGTGACCTAAGAGTAGGACGGATGCCGCAGTGTTTGAATGACCAAGCCTCAGGAGCCATGCTCTGTCATTTCTGCGATATCCTCTTATCCACACGTGTCAGCCCCATTCAATATGGAAGGCATGAAACATACATAAGGGCATGAAAACCAGGATGCAGGAATCACCGGGAAGCCTTTTGAAGGCTGGCTACCACCAGTATATATTTTTCTAAGTTTTTGTAAATCTTATGGAGGCAAAATGGAACAAAAATAAGTCCATAAAGGTTATGGCACTGTGCCAAGAGGGCTACACGCGTTCCTGTTGTACATCAAACCTAGATGTAAATACTGCTATTCTCTATGCCGCCGAAAAGGAAATAAAACGCTCCCAATAAAGTTATGGCATGAAGCTTTCTTATCACTTTGAATTTTTACTGTCTACTTATTGAGAGAGCTGCTTTAGACATATGGTTAGTGATTGTTTATCATAGATCCCTTCTGTGTGTGTCTTAATGAGAAAGAAAATATAAGACATTGAAAACGTTGAGTCTGAACGTTCTAAACCGTTTTTCAATCTGAGTCATCAACGTCCACATTTTTCCACACAAAATTCAGGCGACCAATGATTCTCCTCTGGGATTTTCTTCTAACACTGACACCTGTTCTGCAGCTTTTGATGTTGGTGCTTTCTTGATCATACTACAATCAATCACAACAACCTCTCATTGCTTTGAAATTTCTTCCATCTAGTCTGTGGAACTTCACAATTTCTCCTGCCTTCAATCACGTAGCTTAGCAAGGGATAAAAAAAAATCCTTCTGTGTGTATTTCCAAAATAAATAAATAAATAACGCAGTTTTATCTACTCATCGATATCGAATGAGTCGATATCGACTCACTTTATCGAATCCCTTCCTTAGGGTCTCATGAAACCGTCATTGTTTTGCAAGAAAAAACATGGAACTGTGGTCATTTCTCCACTGATGAATACTTGCTTCACAAATATTCAATTTATGTGCCACCTGTCTGGCAATAATTGTAAGATGCATCCTTGACTTCAGAGATGTTAAACTATGGACAATATACATCCTAGAATTGATGACATATAGTGTCCTATTTGAACCTCCCAACAGCCCTGTGAAATAGTTACTGTCTTTACAGATGAATATGCAGAAATGTAACTAGAGAAAAGAACTTGTCCAAGGTCACACAATCAGTGAGACAGAACAGATACTCAACTCCAGGACCTTCTGATGCTATAAGCCGAGCATATGACCTCCACGCTCTGCTACTTCACAAGTCAGTAGAGTCATCTTCGTCCCCAGCATCGTGGTCGACATTGCCATCACCATGACTCTCTTTGTCATGGTCCTCATCATCACTGTCATAGTGAGACAGGCTGGGACCTGGGACCCTTTGCTGCAGGGCTTGCACCTGGACAAACGTCTCCTCAAGCAACAAAATACAAAGAAACTATAAGGGACTAAAAATAACTGCGTGCATGCCCAGTTGCGGCAAATTCTGGGCAAAAGATAAGACCTAAAAGCCCAACTGCCACTTCCGAAGAGCCGGGAGCAAAAGCAGGGTCCTGCGCAGGCCCCCTGAGCTCAACACCACCTAAGGGGCGGGCAGACCACCTCAGCCACCCCTCCTGCCCGACCCCCGGATGCACCCCTGCCCTCACCCCATGTAAGGAGCCAGCTCGCCCCGCCCTGAGCAAGCAAGGGGACCTGTTACTTGTTCTCGGTCCCCCGGCTGCAGCAGGGGCCCCAGCAAAGCCTTGCCTGAACTTCTTGTCTGGTCTCTAGTCAATTTCTATTGATTAAGGAGGCCAAGAACCCCAGTCAGTAACGACAGTAATCACCAGCATCGTCTCATCAACACAGCTAATATTTACCGAGCATGTATTTACCCTGTGCTAGGCTCTGTGCTAAGGTTTACATGGTCTGCCTCATAACTGCCCAACAGATAGGTTTTTTATAACCTCATTCCACAAGCATTGATAGTAAGATTCAACAGGGTCAAGTAACTTGTTCAAAATTATTCATCTGACACCTGAATTCAAACCCTGGCCATCTGACTATAGATACCACACTCTCAACTACTACAGGATTAAGTACAGGACACAGCAAACTGTAGGCACTCGGTCAATGACATGTATACTGTGCCTATCCCAGTGACTGGTATGCAGGAAATAAACAATTATAACAACAATAATAGCAGCTAGCATTTACCGAGCAATTATGACATGCCAGGCATTATGCCAAGGGCTTCATACGGTTTATTTCTTTTAGTCTTCATATGAGCCCTAAGAGGCAGGCACTGTTTTACCCTCATTTTACAGGTGAGGAAATTGAGAACTGGAGAAATTAAGAATGTGTCCAAGGTTATACAACCAGTGAGTGACCCAGCACTAAATCAAGCCCAAGAAGCCTGATTCAAAAGCCCATGTTCTCAAGTACTACACAATATTGCCTCCTACAAAGAGCATTATGAGTGAATTTGTTTCCACTGACTCACTCCACAAATATTTCCAGGCCTATGTGTTGTGCCGAGTGCAATGGATACAGTAAAGAATAAGAGAAAGATCAACTCTGCCTTCATGGAAATTATAGTCTGGATGAAACACCAATAAAAATGAGAACTGTGAAGACCAAATAGAAAGATGGTGATAGAACACTCGCATTTACATCCTACCCTTCCCAAAACTCTGCTAAGAAGATAATGAGATTACAATGATGATAAGTAAAATTTATCATGATGTGTCAGACATTGATATGAATGTTTTACAGGTATTATAACATTAAACTGTAATAGGAAAGAACAAATCTGACTCCATATTGGATCTGTTCCTTTTACTTTAACCTTTGTACTCTATTGCTTTTGCTATAAGTTAATCACTAAAAGAATGTTGCTTATAGCCTGAAATATACAGGGTAGCCCATTCTCAAGGCTCTGACCTTTATAGGTATAACACTTTCCCATTCATCCATAGAGAAAAAGTTGCAGAACAGAGAATAACATTTGTCTTGTTGGAGTGACCTGACCTATGGGGACAGATGCAAGAACAAAGGATTCTGACACCAAGAAGTCTGCAACAACCAACCACACGCCCTCCCCTTTTAGTACAAAAGCAGCCTGAATTCTAACTCGGGGAAGAGGAGTCTTTGGGACACTAGCCCACCAGCTTCTCGGTCTGCTGGCTTTCCAAATAAAGTCACTATTTCTTGCCCCAATAACTAGTTTTTCGATTTATTGTCCTTTCATGTGGCAAACAGTATGAGCTTGGACTTGGTAAAAAAAAAAAAAAACAAAAAACCTTATAACAACCTGTTTTACAGATGAAAAAAATCTAAGGCTTGGAGCAGTCAAGGAATTTGTCCAAAGCCATACAATTAGTTTGTGGCAAAGCAAGTGTAAGAATCCAGAGCTTGTGCTTTAATGCACCTCTTTACACAGTAAAGGAACAGAAATATAAATGCTCAAGGACAGAGACTTCAGGAGAAGGGATATCCTTGAATGGATCAATAGAATCTTCAAGAATGGAAAGCAGGGCAGGAGGAGTAGCTTATTTAGCCGGGCAGAGAACACCATGAATAAAAGCGGAGGACTGAGAAAAGAACAGCTTCTCCCCACTGCTGGACTTCAAAGAGACACATAAACTGGGGACATCTGATGTCACAGAGTGTGGGAGGGGGTCACAAGAAGTCACCCTAGAGTGTGCGGTGGAAGCCGATATTCATCACCATCAACACCTTCACCTACTCCTGTGCAGGCAAGGATCCTCCCCGCAAGCAGACATCAGCAGGGAAACGTACCAGCTTCCGGTGCCTTCTTCTGAATGGAGATGTGACTCACTCTTGGCCTCTCCCCAACTCTCACCTGCTCCTCCCACGGGGCAAGAATGGTTCACCTGGGAAGATCTGGCCACGCTTATTAGTTCAGCCCCCGCCCCGCTTTCTTCTTGGGAGAGAGTCTGTCCAGGAGACAGCATGTTTCCTTCTGGTCTTCCCTGATATAAGTCTCACCATGAGAGGAGGTCTGTCTGGGGCCAGCGCCGCCCATGAGTGGGTGTGTAAGTCTACACGTTCTAGGGTTCAGGCCACAGGCCCACTTGGCTCTCACTCTAAGCCACATCTCAACCTGAGCTTTTAACAGTTTAATAGAAGTGGTGTTTTGATCTCCCATCTGCCTTAGGTTTTTGTCTTATTTCTCAATTTTCTCAGAACTTTGGTTAATTAAGAAAAACAGAGAAAGAAACAAAGAGACAGAGAGAGACAAAGGAAGAAGGAAGGAAGGAAGGAGGGAGGGGAGGGAGGGAGGGAGGAAGAGGAAAGGAAAACAGAAAATGCAGGATTTTTAAAAAATGTTAAATAACATCCTTGGAGAGATATGAGGAGAATAATGTATCCATAAAAAAGAATTTATTAATCAGAGAGCAAAGAAGAGTTCTCGAAAAGTAAAGGGAAAGCTCTCGAAATAAAAATTTCTCTTGATGAACTTGAAGATAAAGTTCATCCTAGTTCCTCTCCCAGAAAGAGAACAAATATAGAGATAAGGAAATGAAAACTATTGGGTGGAGGGGAGAGAGACATGAAAGAAAGGATCAATCCAGAAGGTTGAACAGCCAAATAATAACAGGAGCTCTAGTTCCAAACAGAAAACAGTAGGTAGGAAATATATATATACAAGGAGAAAGGAGCCTCCAGGTTGAAAGAGCATTCTAGGAGCCCAGCATCAGAAGCAAAAAGACACCTACCTCAAAGGCACGTCATCACAGAATTTTACAAATCAGGGATAAAGAGCCACAAAAGGCATCCCCCCAACAGTGCCCCCCGCAACAAGGCACTGTGAAAGCCACGCTTTGAGGTTAAGACAGCGAACTTTCAAAATCTTCACACCTTCAAACCCCTTGATTTTCTGCCACAGTTTTTTGGTTTTTTTTTTTGTTTTTTTTTTTTTAGCAATTCCTGACCCTGAATAAAGCCAACCATCCATTTTCTCTGTTCCTCTTCCCAAACGTTGCTAGAGGAAGTGCTAAAACTGTGCTAATTGTGCTATAGGCCCAGGACTCACAGCTTCCACTGGGCACACGCTCTGGGTCATCACGCCCAGAGAACAACCTTCCCAGCCCTGCATGGCCGTAAGAAGACAGTCGGACGTGAGTGTATATTCACATGTGTAGATATGCTGCTTTCATATTGTAAAGTATATTACACACTATATAAAATATAAATAATGTAGTACATAATTCTGCATTACAAACTGTATTATTACATAATATATAAAATATCTAAAATATTTTATATATAAAATATCATTACATATATTACCATATATATATACACATATGTATATATGTATATACCATATATATACACACACATATGTATATATATAAAAACGCAGATCATGATAAGGGCTGTAAAATCCACATTCCTCCGTGAACGAGACCCTCACAAAACGTCACCCTGTTCACTACGTTGTTACAGGGACCCTTTTGCCTGGACTATTCCTACCCATTAATTAATGTTCATTAATGATAATTAGTGTCTTGGTTCAAACCTCCTTTCCCGCAGAGGCCTCCTTTGAGCCCCCTACCCCAGTGCGTTGTGATGTCCCGGAGCACGGTAGCAAATTCACAGGGAACACTCTGGGGTATTTTTTAATTTCAAGGGAAATCCTACAGTGGTTGACATCTGTTGGACACATAATTCCTAATTCAAGGTGTTTTGCAGTTTCAACTTTAGATCACTGCCTTTTTTTTTATCAAATTTGAGCAAAGTTGGGATTAGGGCAGTTGGCATGATCAAAAAGCAAGAACCACCTGACAATCACTGTGGGAAAGGACCTGAGAGTGGCAGTGTCTGATCTGATGCCAACATTTGAGAAGTTATCCCCAACAAGCACACATGTAACGTTAGCAAGTAATCATTTTTCAAAACAAAATAAAAGAGTTTTCTCTCGATTTCTGTGTATTATTTTTCAAACTTCTACTAAATTGTTAGGACATAAACCCTAAGTTTTTTGGACCTGATCACTTAACAAACAGAACTTGGGTATTTCTTTTGGCCTCGCGTGCTGCGGAAGAATTACTAAGGCACTAAGGACTCTGTGAACCCAGGACGTTTGGGAATCTCTGTCCTAGACCATTAGATCCACAATCATCTGTCTTTGCAGGGCTCTTTACTTCCCTTCACACAACAGTCACTGTACTTTTTTTTAATATATAAATTTATTGATTTTATTTATTTATTTTTGGCTGCATTGGGTCTTCATTGCGGCACGCGGGCTTCTCATTGCGGTGGCTTCTCTTGTTGCGGAGCATGGGCTCTAGGTACACGGGCTTCAGTAGTTGCAGCACGCAGGCTCAGTAGTTGTGGCTCACGGGCTCTAGAGCGCAGGCTCAGTAGTTGTGGCATGAGGGCTTCAGTAGTTGTGGCGTGCAGACTCAGTAGTTGTGGCTTGTGGGCTCTAGAGCACAGGCTCAGTAGTTGTGGCGCACAGGCTTAGCTGCTCTGCGCCATGTGGGATCTTCTAGGACCAGGGATCGAACCTGTGTCCCCTGCATTGGCAGGTAGATTCTTAACCACTGTGCCACCAGGGAAGTCCCAGTCATTGTACTTTGTTGCAAGTGCTTGAGAAGCAAAGTACTTTGATCTGCCTGCTGCTAGAACAGACCACACGTGCGTGCATGCACACACACACAGACACACACACCTCTATCTCCTTTCACACGCATGGGAGCCTCCTCCATTTGTAACTGGCATTTGAAAGAGGAAATTTGGAGAACAAACCAAATGAAGACGAATGAAACCGTGTCCATGCACGGGGTCCCTTTCAGGTCCAGCAGGAGGGAAGACAGTAGAGGCAGAAACCAGGGCAGCTGTTGTAAAACTATAGACAGAAAAAGGGATATTTTGCAACCTCAGGAGACAAAGCATAGACAGAGCCCAGCCCAGGGTGGCACCCTTGCACTTGACATTGATGCTCCCCCGAGCACAGGTTTTTCAGGCAGTGGGACTGGAACAGAGGAATGGGAGCTGGAATGGGAGGGTCCAAGCAGGACAGATGCACTGCAGGGGACAGACTGGTTTCTGGACCCATCCGTTGGGAGAGTCCCCTCAACATCTGGGAAATCATTTAAATGAGGGCTGAGAGCCTGCCACTCATAGATGGGAAGATTTTGGATCAACGGTAAGCTGTATGAAGACAACGACAAAATCTAACATCTTTACCCTCGTGTCTCTAGTACCTAAGACAGGGCTGACCCCACGGTAAGTGCTCGTTCATTTGTTTTCGTCTATGTGTGTTTCTTTGTTTACGTCTAACTCCCTGCTAAGAGAGCACAAACCTTTCCAACCTACCAAACTCAAAATATACAAAGCCAAACTCAATGTCTTCTTCTCATTTGCTCCTCCTTGTCTTGGAAGGTCCTTTAACTGTCCCACGTTCTTCAATACCCCCAAACCAGTCCTCCGCTATGGTTTCCATCTCTGACCTCTCTCTTGAATTCTGCCTGAGTCAGGTCTTCACTGCCTCTTCCTTGAGCCTCTCCTCCATTCTAGCCCATCCTACACACTCCTTCCTAAAACTGTGACGGGGAGAAGTATGTCTGACTCCGTGTGGATCTCTTTCTTTTCCTTCCACCTTTGTGCTCTGTTGCCTGTGCTTAGTCATGCTGACTCTGCACCTTTTGCAACAGAATGTTGCCTATAGCCTGAAATATACAGGACAACCCATTCTCAAGTCTCTGACCTTTAATAACACTTTTCCATTCACACAGAGTTAAAAAGTTGCAGAACAGAGAATAACATTTGTTTTGTTGAAGGTTGACAGGAACACCATGATCTGACCTATGTGGACAGATGCGAGAACAAAGGATTCCAGCACCAAGAAGAATGTAACAACCAACCACACCCCTCCCTCACTTTGCCTTTAAAAAGGTTTTGCTGAAACCCCTTGGGGAGTTCAGGGCTTTGGGGGCAGGAGACACCCATCTACTTGCATGGCCCTGCAATAAACCTTTCTCTGCTTCAAACTCCGATGTTTCAGTTTGTTTGGACTCACTCTGTGTTGGGCACATGAACTTATGTTCAATAACCGGTAACAAAACCCAACTTTTCGCTCTGCTACTCAGAAACTTTCCATGGCTCCTTAGACCTGTCTAATAAAGACCAAATTCCTTAAGGAAAACTGTGAAGGCCCCTTCTGGCCCCTTTCGACTTCAGTTTCTCCCATTTCCCTCACCCTGTACTTAATGCCCTACACTCTTGCATCTCTGTGTTTTTACCCATTGCGTCATGCTGCATCTTCTCTCTCATGCTGGATTATAAGTTCCTTGAACCCTAGGACATGTATTATTTGTCTTTATATCCCCCTGTGCCCCTGCACCCAACACAAGTGCCTTGTTTGGGGAGGGGTACTTAATACACAGTCTACGGGAACAATATTTATTAGCATGATACTCAGGGCTCTCTCTTCCCCCCCTCAATGACTCCACCCCAGGGAAGGAGAAAATGACTTATCTGACTCATGAGTTTGGCAAAAGGATCTGAGTTTGCTCAACTCAGCACCCACCCGCCTCCATTCTCTCTTTGAGGAACAGCCACCTATAATTAACCTGTATTCTCACTGAATTCTCATTTCTTCTTGGCCACCCAGAAAGTTTGGGGCAGGATCATTCCAGCAAAGAAGGCCTCCAGTTTTGGGGAGGGATGCAAGTTTGATCCAGGGGCGTGTAAACAAACCTATTGGCCAGATTAACCCATGCCCTACAATATAATGCTTTGTGAGTAAGAAAGGTGATATTTTTATCTCCATCTGTCTAATTCTTATGTCCATTTTTCAACTCTTCCCAATTAAGGCAGGTTAGAGGGGTGTTATATTTTAGGTCCTCTCAAAACCTAGTGTCTCATCCAGACAATGTGTGTCCTATATGTAGCCTTGATTTAGCTGGCTTGAATTCCGTCCCAGAGACTTATTTTCAGCTTTCTCATCCTGAGTGAGATTGAACAAACAAAGCCTTACTTTATAAATAGTACAACAGCAACATGGCATCTCTCAACTGAGGAAACTGAAACATTTGGGTTTTGAGAAACATCATTTGTTATTGCACAAACAGCAGGCGGTTGGGAAAAGCCAAAAGTGAATTTTCCATGTCAAATTCCTCTTCATCTATAAATCCTCCCCTTCCCAGGGAAATTTATCGGATTCTGGCTCCGGTTTCCCTTTGGTCATCAAATTTAATTTCCCAGGAGTTTTGTTTTTCCTTTTTTTAGTTTCTATTCTAAACTTGTAAAATTTTCCCAATTCTTGATGTTCCAGATCTTCTCCTGTCTCCTCAATCTGTCACTTCTAACCTATTCCTTCCCTCTACCTCCACTCTCCACTTTTATTCCTCTGTAAATTCTAGAGGTGACCAGACCTCCTGCTTCTCTAAGATCCATTTTGAGCCTTTGCATTTCTTTTGTTAACATCTCAAAACATCCACCAACATTCTTCATCCTTCTCTCCATTCTCTGATCATATGCCTCTCCTCCTCCAAAGTGAGCTTTTCACTTCTACCCTCCATTGAATCCAGGAGACCCACTTTTCTCCACTCCTTTTACATCCTTTCTATTTCTTTTTCTCCCCTGGCTGCTTCCCACCTGCCTTTGAACATACCCAGGTCCCTTCGTTTTGAAAACCCTCTCACTTTTCACTTCATTTATTGCCCACCTCTGGCTGCCTTCCCGGCTCACCCCCCTTTCATTCACTGTCAAAGCTCTAAAAACATCATTACACAGGTTCTACCTGTATTTCCACATCACTGAATTGCTCCAGGACTCCACGACCTTTTGCTTCCAACCCAAGCATTCAATGGAAAGAACTGCTCTTAAAGTTCACCAACAATTTCTTCATTGTCACATTCTTCAGTCTTTACTCAGCCCTTGTTCCTCTTGAATTCTTTGATTCATTCAAAACTGATGGCCACTTTCTACCCGACCAACACCACTGGCTTATTTATCTGTCTTTTTGTCTTAGTCTCATGTTCTTTCTCTCAAAACTGTGATCCAGTCCTGGGTCTTGGTAAACTCTACAGCAAGCATTCACGGTTGCCATGCTCACTTGACCTGACTAATAGAACAAGGTGTTCAACCCAATCATGGCAAAATGTTCCCATTTGACAGTGAGTGATGTAGGGATGGGCATGTGACCCATTTCTGATCCATGATAAAGGGAAGACCTCTTAGGGGTTCAGGGAAACATTTTACTTCGTATAAGAGAGGCATACAAGGAGAAAAGCATATCTTCCTGCCCATCCCTATTTTCTTGGGATGTCATCACATAAGAACATGAAGTATCGAGCCGTGCCATCTTGTCACCAAGAGGGACGGTCAAGAGAAGAACATAGAAGCCAAGACTGTCCCCTGACATCAAGGAAATTCCAAGCCAATGCTGAAACTTCCCATATGCTTGAACAACAATAGGTCTAGAGGTAAGTAATCAACTACTGACTGTATTTCTATTACTTGCACCCAAATACATTGAAGCATTCTTCCAAAACTCTACCTCATCCATTCTCACAGAATATATTGTGATATCTATGCTGACCTCATCAAAATCCTTATCTCCAAATGTCTCTCCCACCCCCAGACTCCCCGAGTCCTAGGTGTTTCCACTCGGGTTTCACGCCATCAGCTTAAAGCACCATGTTCAAATCCAAACTCATCAGTTTTCCGCTAAAGTCAGCCAGCCTTTTGTCATCTTCATAAAGATTAAGAAACCATTTAAACTTTATTAGAAGAATATGAGTTTCAACCTTGCTAGAACTTCCCAGGTGGTATGGGTGGGGGGGAATTATGCAGACAGGTAAGACAGAATTTAAGATTTATGTCTTAATGAGGCTTATCTCTGTCTGGGTACGCTATGTATTTCACAATGGATATGGGTATAAAAACATGGATGAGACACAGGGTACATAGCAGGAAGTGGCCAAAGATAAAGCCAAAATGAGAGCAGTCATGAGACCATGAGAGACGCCTTCCTAAAGAGTTAGGCCTTAATAGCGTAGATTGTGTAAGATTTTAAGCTATGGAACAACATGACAGATTTACATTTTGCAGAAGTAGCTTCAGCAACAGCATGAAGAATGGATCAGAAGATGAAAGCCTGAGATACCAGAGCTTTTAAGGCAGTTAACTGAGCCAGGCGGCGGTTGGCAAGATCACTTCTTAGCTAAGGCAGCCCTGCCAATGACAGAGCAAAGCATGGTGCAAAATCCCCACCAATGCAGGACTCCAGAGCTCTCCATTGGGCTGGTAGAGACTATCAGAGCTGCATCGCAGTCAGATGGCCCCTTCTGCCCAGTAAATCTTGTGTACGCAGCATCTGTATCCCAGAGAACCCAACTGACGCAAAGGACACGAGTTCATGCCTATTATTCGATTTGCTTAAATAAGCATTTAATAGGCATTAAAGTAAAGAGGTAAGAGGTTAGTGATTTCCTCAACTAACCAAAACTACCAAATACAGATATTCTTATTCAAAGCAATTCACTTTCCAATTAATGTGCTCAGTCCTCCCTGGTTCTTTTCTTTAAATTAATTTTTATTGGAGTACAGTTGCTTACCATAGTGTGTCAGTTTCTGCTGTACAGCAAAGTGAATCAGCCATACGTATACATATATCCCCTTTCTTTTGGATTTCCTTCCCATTTAGCTCACCACAGTGTATTAAGTAGAGTTCCCTGTGCTATACAGTAGGTTCTCATTAGTTGTCTATTTTATACATAGTATCAATAGTGTGTATGTGTCAATCCCAATCTCCCAATTCCTCCCACCCCTCCCCCCTTCTCCCTTGGTATCCATACATTTGTTATGCATGTCTATGTCTCTATTCTCCCTGATTCTTTATCTCTGTTAACCCAGAATATAACCATATTCCATCAATACTCTCTCCAAAATATCATCAATTTCTATTGTTTTACTTTCCTCTTAAATTTTATCTTGCAACCAAATATTACATAGCAAAAATAAACAAGGATGAATTAATAAATCACGTGTAAAAGAATTCATTCAAGCCCCTTTGTGTATGTCATTACTGATTATTTTCCAGACTCAGCTATCTTATAACATAAACCACAGTCATTCAACACATAACTCCATATGGCAAAAGCTTTGTATAGTAAGGTGAACTTACAAGGCATGTTTTAAATCTGTTCCCAGAACATCATGGGCAGAAGCATTGCCAATAGAATTAATTGAAAAGATTCTTGTTTCTGAGAATCTAACAATTTATTTCACAAAGACAGAGGTTCATTTTCTCTTTCTTCTTTTTATACCAATCATCACTGATCCCAGATTAATATTCCAAGAAAAGCACATATAGCTACAAATATGTTGGCATTTCCTTCTTACAAGAAAAACAACAGGGACTTCCCTGGTGGCACAGTGGTTAAGAATCTGCCTGCCAATTCAGGGGACACGGGTACGAGCCCTGGTCCAGGAAGATCCCACATGCCGCGGAGCAGCTAAGTCCATGCACCACAACTACTGAGCCTGAGCTCTAGAGCCCACGAGCCACAACTACTGAGCCCGCGTGCTGCAACTACTGAAGCCCACGTGCCTAGAGCCGGTGCTCTCCAACAAGAGAAGCCACTGCAATGAGAAGCCCGCGCACCGCAACGAAATGTAGCCCCTGCTCACCA
Organism: Balaenoptera ricei; assembly: GCF_028023285.1. Taxonomy (NCBI): domain Eukaryota; kingdom Metazoa; phylum Chordata; class Mammalia; order Artiodactyla; family Balaenopteridae; genus Balaenoptera; species Balaenoptera ricei. The sequence continues at coordinate 2,210,149 of NC_082658.1, read as the reverse complement.
CAACTAGAGAAAGCCAGCACACAGCAACGAAGACCCAACGCAGCCAAAAATAAATAAAAAGAAAAAAAAAGAAAAAGAAAAACAACAAAGCAGATAAAAATCTGCTTTCCCAGATTCTAGACAGCCAGTGGTGTATTACTGGTATCCTATTGCAACTTTCTGATTTTTTCTTTCAGGGGTCAGCAAACTACCACCCATGGACCTAATCTGGCCCACCACTTGTTTTTGTAAATAAAGTTTTACTGGAACACAGAGATGCTGTCTGTTTACGTATTGTCTCTGGCTGCTTTCCTACTACAATGACAGAGTTGAATCATAGCAACAAGGACCATCTAGCCTACAAAGCCTGAAACATTTACTATCTGGCTCTTAACAACAACAACAAAAATTGTCCTAGTTAAAAAAGCATGGCATTTTCTCACATTTCAGGTATTTATTCGTTCATCATTATCCATTCACATTTTAACTGACACCTTAACATGTTAACATCATTGTTAATGTGTCAATCTGAAATCAGCAATGATTTTTGAAGATCATAATGAATAGTCTTCTTTTCTTTTGATTAATATGTGATTATTATTTTTTTAATGAACCCAATTTTAAAAAATCTATCACCAAGAAGACATTTAGAATCTTGAGTATAGCACTCTATATTCATCCATGTTTTAGGTTAGCTTTAAACTTCAAGCTTTAAAACAAAAAAAAGATTAACCTACACAAGAGACTGAAAATAAAACTATAGCTTTAAAAAAAGTTGAAAGATAATTATGCCTTAACTGCCGTGTTTTCCTTTCTTTCCTTTTGGAAAGATTGCCTCTCTAAATAAAAGAAGATGTCAGCCTTTTAAAATGCCTTTTATCCCTGGATCTTTTGACGTCACAGACCTTCTTATTTTAATGGTGCAACATCTTCTTAGGAATTAATCAATGAATCATAGCCTGAGAATGAGATGGAAAGGAGGAGGAGGAGGTCTACACTGAAAGAAAGAGATGCAGGGAGATTCCAGACTTGATCTGCTGCTATAGGCGGTGAGGGCTGCACAGACCACAAGTCTGCTCAACTCAGATGCCCAGGAGGCTAAGCGTGGACGTCTGGTTACCAACTTCCGTGTCCAGCTTTGAGCTGGGAGCTCTTCAGGTTTGCCCTAGAGCATACATGAACACAGGTCTCTGCGTGATGAATTGGCCCCTCCTCCTGAGCTGCCTGATTTCCTCCCCCTGCTTCCTTCTCTAAGTGGGTACAGTTGTTTGGGGTTCTGTGAACTGTGGGTTCAACCATGTCTTCAAGAGGATGAGATCGGCATTTCTCAATGTGGTCCCTCATTTGTCATACGCCAACTGTTTTTTTACTTTTTATTTCAAAAGTAATACAAAGATCTTTGCATAAAAATCGTAAAAATACTGGTAAGCAAAAAAAGACAAAGGAAAATTCAGATTATCCATAAATCCTACCACCCAAGGAAGCCACTGTAACATGTTGCTATGTATTTGGTCATACATGTAGTGGGTCAAATGTGCTCATCCACTGCCCCCAAAAGATATGTCAACTAGACCTGGAAATGTGACCTGATTTGGAAAAAGGTTCTTTGCAAATGTAATTACGTTAAGGATCTCAAAATGAGAGCACCCTGGATTATCCGATAGGTGCTGAATCCAATGGCTCGTGTTCTCATAAGGAGAGGAGAAAGTACGTGAAGACAGAAGCAGAGACTCGAGTGATGCTGCCACGGGCCGAGGAATGCCTGTGACCAGAGCAGGACCCTAAGGTCCTTCCCCCCACGTCCTCCACCTGCCTTTTGTCTGTAGAAAAACTTTAGCCAAAGAATAAGTTTAATCAGAGAAGTGAGGAAATGAAGAAGCAAAGGAAAGCAAACAGGCCAAAATAATAGCAGTTGAGTCATGAAACAGGGTCAAGGACCTTTGGTTCCTTCTCAAGGGCTCTAGATAATATTCTGAGCCATGTCCTGTGAGCTGCCTTAGAGATACTGAAACCCCACCAGGCGGAGGAAGTTAACTCCATGATGACCAGACTGTAGCTGCGACATAAGCTGCCATAATTCCAAGTCCTCAAGAAAATGGGAACAAACCTACCCTGGAACTGAAGATTTATTGTACTTAAAACAGTCAAGATGACGCTCATCAGATACCACAGGACCAATTTCAAGATGAGTGTCAAGCTGGCTGTGCTTTCTCTACACGTAGCCCCCTCCTCTGCCTACGTACCCGAAACTCCCCTTTAAAACCTCTCGCCCTGGTTGCCAGTCAGGGAGCTGGCCTTTGGGCACGAGCCTGCCCTCCCCGCAGTTGCCAGCCTCGGGAATAAAGCAGACTTTCCTCTCCACCAACCTAGCCTCTCGTGCAGGGAGCAGACACACCCCACTTTTGGTAACACCTGGAGCCTCCAGAAGCTGGAAGAGACAAGGGAGCGTGGCCCTTGCTTTCAGACTTCTGGTGTCCAGAATTGCAAGAGAATACATTTCTGTCGTCTAAAGGTGCCAGGTGTGTGGCCATTTGTTATAGCAGCCCTAGGAAGCTAATACAATACATCTGTTCAGTAACTATTGAACAACAGCTGTGAACTAGCTATTATACCCAGGAGTTGAAGAATAAGACACCAAACCTTTCAAAGTCTTTTTCTACCCATACACAGAAATATATGCATAAATATATTTTTAATGGGTTATAATGTAAAAGTTGCTATTAATACATCTTTTTACCTAATAATCTAGACACATGTTCGTGATAATAAATACACAGAGCTTCATCTTAGAGATTTTGCCTAAACAGTTCTCAACTTTGGAACATTGACCTTATTTCCATTTTTTTTTTTTCTATACTGCAGTAACCATTCTTTATCTAACTACTTACGTACACATGTGATGATTTCCTTAAATTTTTAAAAATGGAATTTAGAGGTCAAAGTCTGTGCCAGTTATCAATTTCTTGTCTCAGTTCCAAATCTACCCTTCTTTCCCCTGCTTTGTGAAACCAGAGCTGGACCCTGTAAACATTTCTCCTCTACCAGCTGGCACAATGTGGGGCTTTGTCAACAGAAGCTGCCGTAGAAAAACCGCAAGGCAGCAGTGGCAGGAAGACACTTCCTTCTGGGTCCCAGCGCCTCTTTTTTTAGGCAGCAGAGAGGCCGCCCTCACAGACCAGCTCCAACCCCAGGCTCAGCCACGTGAACACCTCCACACTGTAGCTGTTTCCACTGCCACTCTGGCCATGGCCTCAGACATCTGTCTCACCTTCCATGGACAACGTCTACAGATCCACACGGCGTGCTGTGTGCACAGTTTCTCCACTACCCGTGGCTGGGTTTTCCAGTAGTGGACACATGACCTTCAAGGAGATCTAAGTCTCAGTCTTGCGTAGGGGATGGAAGACCCCTCCTCAACCTTCATTCCTTCACTGTCTACTTTTCCTCAGCCTAGATGCAAGAGCTTCTTTTCTGCACATGCTACTTCTGGATCCTTGAAAGGTGTCCTATCATTTTTACTAGCTAACAGTCCTTTTGATTAAATCTTTCTCATTCAAATAACCAATGTGCTTTCAGTCTCCTAACTCAGCCTGGCTGATAATCAAGTCTCAATGCATTGACGTGACCAAATTAAGCTCCAGAACAGTTGCGCCCATGTACAATGCCTTCCCCAAGCTCTAACCAATTCTGGATATTTTCATTCATTTTTAGCAATGACAATAGGATAAGAAAGAAAGTATCCCTTGTCGATTGCTTTCATTTGCCTTTCCTTGATTACTAGGAAGGTGGAGGAAAGACTATGTGAGTGTATGCTGTATTGGAAGGAGTTATATCCAACCAATAATACTTTCCCCAGGGAAGGGACTGAGGTTAAGGAGACGGAGGTGGAAGGGGGCCGTCCATTTATTACTCTAAAATCTTATATATTGTCCAAATACTATCCACAGAGAAGACGTTAATTGATTACTTCTATAATTAAGCAGATATCCATCATGACAGCAACGTGCTGTTGCAACCTCTCTCTAGCTGGTACTAGTCAGAATCTTCATTAGCAGAGCTGAGCAACCGACTTTGGAAGTGCCTTATCTAGACCTGTAACCGCAGGCTCCAGCCCTCATCTCTCTAAGGCTGCATCTCGAACACCGAAAGGAAATGAGGGCCCAGCATATGTGCTTGGTCACAGCAGCTCTACTTCCTGTATTTCGGGGGATGGGACATTGTTAAAGCACATGTGAAACCATGGGCTGGACCCTAAGTTCAGATGTTTAGTTCATGAGATATGGTCACCATACCTCTTGGGGAGAAAAAAAGGAGAATACAGAGACCAATATAGGGTCCAAGTGCCTTTTCCCAACTATGGGGTGAACACGGTTGGAGATTTTGAAACGTGGGACTTAGTCTAACCCAGAGAGAAGAGGACATGATTAGTTCAGCCCAGGGATGGGCTACAGTCATCTACCTCCTTCCAAAATGATTAGTCATCTTTCACACCTTTCATCCTTGCTTCCCAATTAAAAACAAAAACCTGGGACTTCCCTGGTGGTCCAGTGGTTAAGATTCCACCCTTCTGCTGCAGGGAGCGTGGGTGGGATCCCTGGTCGAGGAACTAAGATCCCACATGCCGCGGGGCGTGGCCAAAAAATTAATTAATTAATTAATTTTAAAAATGTTTAAAAACCAAAAACCATGAAGAGTTAAGATGATGGAATTGTACTTATCACAACTGAGAATTGTATAATTCTCTGTCTGATGGGGCCAAAATATGACAATATTGTGTTACAAATATTTGAAATCCTCCTTTCAGGGAGGAAAGATTCTTTAATTACCCAGATGTTTAGAAAGGTACACTAATCATCAAAAACCCCGGTAAGGTAATTTTCACTTCTCCACCCCGTCAAAAGACATTGACTGAAGGCAGGTTAATTTTCAAAGCCTTTTGGACTCATTTCTATTTATTTCAGCTGTGTTGATGTCCTGTGGCTGAACTTTGAGCCGGAACAAGATATTTGTTTGTGTTACATCTGTCCAATGTTTGTCTCACCCACTAGCTGTGAATTCGTATAATGGGTTAGGAACAGTGAAAAATGCTTAAAGACCTGGCTTTCTAAAGACCCCCAAAATCCCAACCTCCCACCTTCTGAAAACAGCTATGCTATCAAAGTAGCAAAAAGTGAACCAGAGAAAACACATCTTTTGTTGTTCGGTGGGATTATAAAGCTCACATAACATGCACAAGTGTGCTGCTTAGAAGAATTACATGATTTGGAAGCAGCTACACGTAAGTTTATGGATTTCTTCCAATTCAAAATAGAATTTAATATTATGCAGCTGATTTAAGTCAAGATGGCCCTCACACGTATTCTTTGCCCTCTATCATGCATCTCCTTTTTAAAGAAATGGTTCAAGTTTCTTGACTGTGGATTTTTATTAACCTGCTTAATCTGAATATCAAAGCCCAACTCTTTAGCTCAACTGTCTCTTTAAGAAGATTGAATACCCCAGGATATGAGCCACAAGGAAAATCAAGTTTTTAAGGAAATACTGTAAGTATACAAACAAGCATAGAGAATAATATGACTAACATCCATATACTCACCACCCAACTTTGTCAGATTTAAACATTTTGTGATATACACTTCAGATCTCTTTTTCTAAGAAATAAATCATAACCAACATTATTGAAGACCCACGTATAATCTTCCACCATCCCACTGGTCTCACTTCAATCCCATATATAACCACTATGCTGAATTTGGTAATCATCCTTCTCATACAGGTTTTTATAATTTCACTAAATCTGTATTTATCCATAAATAATATTGAGAATTGCTTTGCCAGTTTTGAAGTTTATTAAATAGCATCCTACTACTATACACACACACACCTATATATCATATATAAATATTCCCATCCTTTCTCTACTTGAAGATGTATCTCTGTTCAGAAGATACAGTTCCTTCATTTTAACTGCTGTTTCCCATTGTACAGCCATACCACAATTTATTTACTTATTCTCCTATGGATAGACATTTCGATTTTTTGCACTTCTTTGCTATTTATAAGGCAGGCTGCAGGGAAAGTTCTTTGGGATAGACGTATGCATCTTTTGTTTTTTATTTTCTTTTGTTTTTAATGTATAGATAAGAGAATACTATGACCAATAAAATTCACCTTTTTGAAAAAGGCGCAGCTCTGAGAGTTTTAAGGCATGTGCGCACTGGTGTGACCACCACCACAAGGAGAATTCAGAGCAGGTCCGTCACCCAAAACAACTCTGACAGGTTCCTCCTTTGTAATCACACCTTTGTCGCTGCCCCGATGCCTGGTAGCCACTGGTCCATTCCCTGTCACTGTAGTTTTTCCAATTCCAGGATATCACACTAATATGGCTGCTTCCTTTGGGCACTATGCCTTGCAGCTGCATCCGGGCCGTAGCGTGCATCGATACTTTGTTCCTTATTATTGCTAAGTAGTATTCCATTGTATGAATGTACAACACTTTACATCTATTTTGCCCATCGAAGGACATTTGCATTACTTCCGAACTTTGGCAATTAATAATAAAGCTGCTCTAAACCTTCACAGACAGGTTTTTGTGCACACAGAAGTCTTCGATTCATCTGGGTAAATACCTAGCTGTGGGATTACTGGGTCTAACGGTAAGTTTGCGTTTATCTTTCCAAATTCTTGGAAATTTACAGGGATCTTTCTGTAATGGATTTCTAGTATAATTCTATTATGATCAGAGAACATAATTTGTATGATTTTGATTCTTTTAAATTTTTTAAGGTTTGTTTTATAACCCAGGATATAGTCTATCTTGGCGTATGTCATGTACGCTTAAAAATAATATGTATTATGTTGCTGTTGAGTGGCGGATACTGTAAATGTCAATTAGATCCAGTTGGCTGAAGCACTGTTCAGTTCTACGATATCCTTGTCTTGCAGAGAAGAAAAAAATTGGTTTCTAGCTATAATTGTTGGATTTGTCCATTCCTTCCTTTGGCTTTATTAGTTTTACTGCATGTTGTTAAAAACATACATGTTGGGCTTCCCGGGTGGCGCAGTGGTTGAGAATCTGCGTGCCAATGCAGGGGACACGGGCTCGAGCCCTGGTCTGGGAAGATCTCACATGCCGCGGAGCAACTAGGCCCGTGAGCCACAATTACTGAGCCTGGGCTCTAGAGCCCGTGAGCCACAACTACTGAGCCTGCGCGTCTGGAGCCTGTGCTCCGCAACAAGAGAGGCCGCGATAGTGAGAGGCCCGCGCACCGCGATGAAGAGTGGCCCCCACTTGCCGCAGCTAGAGAAAGCCCTCGCACAGAAACGAAGGCCCAACACAGCCAAAAATAAATAAATAAAAATTCTAAGTCTCTGCAAATTTTCCTAAGGACAAAGAGAAAATGAAGAAACACATATTCAAGGAAATCTACTAAAACTCATTAAGAACAGAAAGAGTCTATGACATTTAAACCAATACTCACCTCCTATGAACAAATATATGCCAATAAATTAGATCACTTAGATTAATGGAAAAATTCTTAGAAAAGATGCAAAGTACAAAAAAAAAAAAACATACATGTTAACATACATCTTGTTAAAATATTCACATTAAGGATTATTATGCCTTCTTGGTGAACTGAGGTTTTTTTGTGGTCACCTTAGGGATTACAATCTATGAATGTAACATTTCTCAGTCTACTTAGCATTAATATTACCACTTCAAGGGGAGTATAGAACCCTTACCGGCTTTATAGGTTACTTTACCCTCCTCCTTTTATGTTTAGTGGTCACTAAGTCTGTAGATGTTGTAACTCCATCAGACATGCTTTCAACTATCATACATATTTTTTTTAATTTATGAGGAGAAAAAGAATCTATTATATTTTCCCAGATATTTAGCATTTCTGTTGCTCTTCCTTCACCCCCAACGTTCCAGGTTTCCCTTTGGTAGAATTTGTCTTCCATCTGAAAAACTGATTTAGCATTTCTATTAGAGCAAGCCTGTTGGCAACGAATTCTCTTAGTTATTTTTATTCGTATTTCATCACCATTCATGAAGGATAATAATTCTAAGAGGGGATTTTGGAATTGTCTAACTTAAAGAACTCATTTTACATATGAGGAAAATGAAGCCCAGAGGCATCAGATCATTTGCCCCCGTGTCACCGAGCTGGTTATTGCCTGAGCCAGGATCGAGGTTCCTGCTTCCTGACTCCCAGCTCAGTGCTCTTACGTTGCCTCTATTATTTACTTTACACTGGAAATAAAGTCGTGCAAAAAGAGCTGGATTGGGGCTTCCCTGGTGGCGCAGTGGTTGGGAGTCTGCCTGCTAATGCAGGGGACACGGGTTCAAGCCCTGGTCTGGGAAGATCCCACATGCCGCGGAGCAACTAGGCCCGTGAGCCACAACTGCTGAGCCTGCGCGTCTGGAGCTTGTGCTCCGCAACGAGAGGCTGCGACAATGAGAGGCCCGCGCACCGCGATGAAGAGTGGCCCCCGCTTGCCCCAACTAGAGAAAGCTCTCGCACAGAAACGAAGACCCAACACAGCCAAAATTAAATAGATAAATAAACTAAAAAAAAAAAAAAAAAAGAGCTGGATTATTGTATGCTAGTACAAGAAAAAACTGTACAATTATCATTTTTTAGAACTGAGAAGGACCTCAGAGATGACATATCTGTGCTTTGTGTTTCAGGTGGGGAAACCGAGGCCCAGGGAAGGTAATTCAGCAAAGCCGTGACCTTTTATAGCAAGATCACACTTGTAAAAAGCAAGCACTGGGGTTGCTTGTTTATTTGTTTGTTTGTGTTCCCTAGTAGTGGTGATGGATTGCGCTGGACCAAACTAACTTATACCCCTACTCACTCTTTCTCTCTCTCTCTCTCTCTCTCTCTCTCAACTTTACGACACAAGTCAGAACACCAGCCCTGGGCAATGCATCCCAGCTGGACCGTTTGGAATCAAATCTATAACTCTGTTCTCATTAGCACTATCCTCTCAACCAATGATTCCCAAACTTCAGCGTGTATCAGAATTGGACCTCAGTGTGTGCAGAACCGTATGAGCTGGTAAGAATCAGCTTATTGAAACTGCACATTCCTGGTCCCACTTCCAAAGACCCCGATTCACTAGATCTAGGGAGTGACCCTGGAATTTACCTTTTTACAAACACCCCAGGTAATTCAGATCCACAGGCTGCACTTTGAGAAATCTCTGGCCTGTGTTGAGGCATTATGTTTTGGTCATGAATAGAAAATTCTGGACTTTCTAGCTCAGAATAAGATAAGAGTGAGTCCAACACCAAATCAGTATCAGTTTTCTGAATCCCGCTCCATTCTGGATCTGCCATTGACAGTAGTCTAATTGCTTCCCTCCTCTCTCACTGGTTACTGAGACAGCAGGTAAAGGTAACCTTGTCCTCATACACATCTATACAGTAACAAAATCGCTTAGGGACACAGATGTCTGCAGTTAGCATAGTTATTTCATTATACGTCTCTTACCTATTGCCCTTTCAATAGGTCCATCAAGATTCCTAAGGTTTAGATATTCTAACTAAATATAATATTTAACATATTCTGGGGTCAGATCTTAAAAGTCCCGATTTTTTAAATTTTATTTTTATTTTTATTTTGGCCACGCCACACGGCATACGGGATCTTAGTTCCCTGACCAGGGATCCAACCCGTGCCCCCTGCAGTGGAAGCGTGGAGTCTTACCCACTGGACCACCAGGGAAGTCCCAAAAGTCCAGATTTTTTTAATACTCTTTTTTCAAACCACCTCCTGGATACCTGAGCACACACAGACCCACATATACAAGCATCATTTATTCCACAGGTGTTTGTTAATTTCAGCTCCATGCCTTCGATGTAAGAGTTCCTATGAAAGCAGGAAAAGGAGGGGGAGCAGGTCGGCCCCGTACTCGTGGAGTTAGCGCCTAGTGTAGAAAACCAACCACACAAACAAGAAACAACTAGTCGTGTCTTAAGGAACATATGAACATGTGCACAATCGAAATAAGAGTGCAACCTTCACAGATTGAAGAGCTCTTGTGTTTAAATGCTGACTGTTGTTTTCATGATTTAATTCCTGGAAATAGAGGGCTTGATATTTAGCTAGACTGAAAGGAAACACAAGTGCCCTTTGCGTTTGCTCCTCGTAATACCTGCCGTGGCTCAGATTCCCTCATCTGCCCAGGGTCCTCTGTCTTAATTGTCTCCTGGATACAGACAGATCTGGCTTCTCTAATAACCAGAAGAGATGCTTGAAGGGAGGAACCATGTCTTGTATTTCTTCTTCATCTCCTACAGGGTCCCAAGTTGTTATTTTATTGTAACCAATAGTTCAGCCCCTCCGGGATACCAGGCTCTGTGTGAGAGGCTACAGCTGCAGAGGTATAGCCTGAGATCCCTGCCTCCAATGATATCCCTTCATTCCTTCCGCAGAAACTTCTCAAGCATTTCCCAAGCCAATAACCCTGTCCTCAGAGCCCCCAGTCCTTAGGTAACAGTCTCCGTCTACACTTTAGGAGGTCGTGCTCCAGCGAGGAAGGCAGACGTGCACTGGATTCGATTGCAAGGGCTGCTGTAACTAAGGGCCACAAGCTGGGTAGCTGAGACAATAGAAGTATATTGTCTCACAGTTCTGGAGGCCAGAGTCTAAGATCAAGGAGTTGGCAGGGTTGGTCTCCCCCTGAGGGCTATGAAGGCACGTCTGCTCCATGCCTCTTACCTAACTGCTGGAGGTTTGCTAGCCATCCTTGGCCTTCCCTGGCTCCTGGAAGCAACACCCTGATCTCTGACTTCACCCTCACGTGGAATTCTCCGTATGTGCATACGCCTCTGTGTCCAAAGTCCCCCTCTTCATAAGGACACCAGTCATACACTCCACTCCAGTATGACCTCATCTTAACTAATAGCATCTGCAACGGCCCTACTTCCAAATAAGGTCCCCTTCTGAGGCATTAAGAGCTAGGATTTAAACATATAAATTTGGGGGGGGGGTGGTACAAAATTCAAACCATAAAGCAAATAAACCACTAAACTCAACATGAGGGACACAGATGAGGCTGGTGAGGAAGCCAGGGCCCAAAACGTGCAGAGTCAGAGCAGAACCCGAAGGGAAAGGCTCATTTCTGGGAGAGAGAAGGAGAGATTTAGACAAACCCTGAGGACAGTGACCTCTGCCTGGTCAACTCTGCCTGTAGGGTTTCCACTCTCCCACCCCAACCTTATTCACACTTCATATCTGACTTCCACACGCGGTTTTGCCCTTGACCTTTGTAGGGCAGGGAGAACACGTTGAGACAGTCCCTACTTGAGTCAGGAATACTGCTTCCTGAATTGAGCTCCCACAAAAGAGTCTACTGAGCGAGCAGGACCCCGTGGGTGCGCGAGAAGTGAAGTCATAAGACGTGTGGTGGCTTCATGCCCACGTCCTCTGCCAGCCCAGAAACGCAGTCTAGTTATTACAGACGCAACACCAACCCACGCCTGACTTCTTCACCCTCTGGCACGGATGCCTAATTAGACACATCCGAAGCTGCAAAGTGTCTTAGAAACTGCAGACCAGTTCGAAATTAATTGCAGAGAAAAAGAAGAAGGTGGTTCAAAAAACCCCCTAAAAAATGCTGCCAGCACACCCAGCTGAGCGGAGCAGCTGGCAATAGTGTCATCTCGGACCTGCTCACTCGGACTAGGCATTTTAGGCCACTACATTGTGTTGCTGACGATGGTCCCTTTTTGGTATCTTCCTTTTCAGTACTTTTCTATTTTTGTCCCACTCGCCATCTCGAACCTGTCCCGGTGTACGACAGGAACCAGGAAGTAATCATACTTCTGGCAAACACATCTTTCACACTTACCACGTGCTGTTCAAAGCAAGTTACAGGCTTTAAGTGGCTCAAGCCACACAATAACCCTGCGGGGTAGGTTCTATTACCATGTTCCCTTACAAATGATGGGCATGGCAAAGGCCACAAGGATCTCCCGCCGAACCACAGGAGCAAGAACTCTGGTCAGAACCCACAAGTCCAAGTGTGTCTGAGGGTTCTTGACTCCAGCAGGGAAGGACGGGGTTAAAGAACGGGGTCCCCAGACGCGGGAGGGAACCGCTGCTGCCTGGGCGGGCGGCTCAGGCGAAGATGCCTTTCGCTCCACATCCAGCAGGCGGGGGGTTTGGGTGAGCACTTCACCATCCCACCAGGTCATTAAACAGAGGAGCCCGGAGTTCAGGGCCAGACAACTGGCTCCCCCTCTTCCTCAACGGGAAAATGGAGTGGGGAAGTAGACGTGACCTCACAGGATATCGGGAGAAAGCCTGATTCATGTGGGCGGACCCGCCTTCACACCCAGCTCACCGCAAAAGTTCGGAGTGGGGTCATGGGGGCGGGGGTGGACGCCCCCCTCCTTCGCTGCAAGACAGATTTCCTCTCGGGAGAGTGCAGGCGCAGTTGGCACCAAACTCCCTCCAAACAGGAAGTCGCCAAGATGCTAGGTGGAACCGGTGCCTTCTTTTTAAAGGTCAAACTTTTTCCTTGGTTAAGCGGCTGTTTCCCGAGCGCCTACTACGTGCCAAGCACATGCACACGACATGTAGTCCTTATGGATCAAGTGGGCGCTCTGCGGGAAGATGCAAAGAGAGAAAAGACCACACACGCGCGCGCGCAGACACACACACACACACACACACACACACACACACACACCTGGCAAATCTTACAGGAGACAGGTTTTCCGGGAGCTGTCTTGTTTCTAGGAAATCAACATGAAAATCGAAGGTCTCGTGCACACACCGCGGGAGCCCCCTTCCCCGCACCGAGCGCCCGGCCTGAGCCCCGGGCAGGGCAAGCGGGGGTCCCGGGCGAGAGCGGAGGGCGCGCGCGCGGCGGGGCGGGTGACCAGGTGGACCGGCAGGGCCGGAAGAGGGCTCGGAGTTGGCGGGCGGGCGGGCGGCGCCGGAGGCAGGTGCCAGCGGGAGTGGGCGGGGGCGACCCGGCGTCACCCTCCTCCGGGGGCCGGGCGCGCACACCAGCTCGGCCCGCGGAGCCGGGGGCACGGGCGTCCCCGCCGCCCGCAGGAGGAGCCCGAGCGACCGCATCCTCCGGAGAGACGCCCCGGGCTCCGCAGCCGCCCTCCCCCTCCTCCGAGAGGCGAGAGGCAAGCGCCGCCCGTCCCCGCGCCCCGAGCCTCCACCTGCCGCGGACTCCCGGGCGGCCGGGCGCGGGGCAGAGAAGGTGCGAGAAACAGGGGCCCGGGAGACAGCGGCCCCCGGGGACCGCTCCGCGCGGAGAGGGGACGCCCTTCCACGCCGCCAGCCCCCGCGCGTCCGGCGCCCCGGCCCCGAGTTCAAGGGCCACCGCCCTCGGAGGGGGCTCTCCGCGCGGGGAGCGCCCCGGCCCCGCGGACCCCGGCCCGTCCCGGGGCTCCGGCGCCTCGCCCCCCCCACCCCCCCGCGGCGGGGCCATGCCGGGGCTGCGCCGGGACCGCCTGCTGACCCTGCTGCTGCTGGGCGCGCTGCTGGCCGCCGACCTCTACTTCCACCTCGGGCCCCGGGTGCGGCGCCGGCTGCGGCCCCGGGAGCGCCCGCCCGGCTGCCCGTGCGCCCGCCGCGCCGCCCCCTCGGCCCCCCGGCCGGCCGCGCGCCACGTTCCCCCGGCCGAGCCGGACGGCGGCGGCCCCGGCTCCAAGCTGCGGGCCCTCTTCGCGCACCCGCTGTACAACGAGCCGGAGGAGCCGCCGCTGCTGGGGCCCGAGGACTCGCTCCTGGCCGGCCCCGAGGCGCTGCGCTATTACCGGAGGAAGGTGGCCCGCTGGAACAGGTGAGACCCCGCGCCCCGGCGCCCGGCCCCGAGCCGACCTCCGCGCGAGGAAGAGTTTCTGGGCAGCAGCGCCAGCAGGAGGTGCTCCCAGCTCCTCTCCCCGCGAGCCCCTGGGGGTCCATGCTGAGACCCTTCTGTTCCCCGGGCCATCTCCCCCCTCTTTCTCCTGGTCCTGATGTGGAAAGCCGCTGCCGGACTTCGGTTTTCCAGAATGAGGTTCCCCAAAAGAGCAACTCGAGAGAGAGCTGCTTCGAATCCGGCACCTACCTCTAGACCTGGGCGCCTTCCACGAACCGAGGCTACACCCGCAACCCGGCTCTTCCCCTTTGCTTATTCCTCTGCCCGGGGTCAGAGATCACGAGAGGTCAGCCGGGCAGAAAGTCAGTGGTCAGTTTCCTGAAATGGTCGCCACGCTGTGCTATTTACAACGTGGCTTGTCCCGTGAGTGTTACAACCTGCAGGCAGTTTTATTATCGTGGGGATTTGGGCACGGGGGAGATAAAAATCTACCTGGGAATTTTTTTAAATCCAAGGCAAAATAAAGAGGGAAAAAAATGCTAAACATATTTAGGCTAATATTAAGAAGGATTTTTTTGTGTGTGAAAGAACAGGGTGGGAGGGTCCTTTGGAGAAGCTGGAGTGGTCAGTTCTGAGATCCTCAGCTGATGACAGAAGGCCTTCATAGGAGTTAGGACTCTGTTTTGAAGTACACACTGGTCTACAGATCATTCAGTCCACTTTTGGACCGCACCCATCACTTTTCTTAATACAAGAGATTTCCAAATGAGATGTCTTCGCTGGTTTTATAGTCCCTCTGGAGGATGGGTAGACATAAATCTCTATGGAAGTTCAGCGCTAGCCCAGTTTAACTGTTTGCTCGTTATTCTGTAGTGCTGAGACTGACCAGGGGTGGAGGGGGCCTTCAGAAAGCAAAAAAGAAAAAAAATTGAGAGTTACTGGCTGAAGTCACTGTAGTGTGTTTCAGTTGCAACTGGCTGATGATTTTATATTAAAAAGAAAGTGGTTCTCGATTCTCTTGCTAATTGGACGCAATAAAAAGGCAGTTTGAGATTGCTTCTCAGACACTGTCATTTTCGATATTACCTTTATTTCATCAATAACGTGCAGATCAGTGAGCTAGGAAATTTTGCCCTTGGAAAATTATCTCCACGTCCATTGAGGATTTGAGGGGGGACCGTGGGAGAAGTTGCTTGCTTTTGTCAATGTCGATCAATATTCACTTACTCACATTTCTGTGGCCTTAAACTTCCCTATATTACTTTTGTCCTTAAGGAGAGTCGAAGGGAATATTTTGTCAGAAAAGCAAAAGTCTTTCTCACCAATCTGGCCTACAAACAATTTTGAGCTTGAGTTCTGTGCCATTATATGTCAGAAAAACACATTTACTGACCAGGAATGATCTTGGGCATTTAACAGAGGTTTGATGGGGACTGGTGACCTTGCTGTATTCGGCGCTAACAGAGTAGTTTCATGTGGTTGGTTGAACGTGACAGTTGTGATACCTATTCATCACTGCCTTTTAAAACTTGAGATCTCGGGGCTTCCCTGGTGGCGCAGTGGTTGAGAATCTGCCTGCTAATGCAGGGGACACGGGTTCGAGCCCTGGTCTGGGAAGATCCCACACGCCGCGGAGCAGCTGAGCCCGTGTGCCACAATTACTGAGCCTGCGCGTCTGGAGCCTGTGCTCCGCAACAAGAGAGGCCGCGATAGTGAGAGGCCCGCGCACCGCGATGAGGAGTGGCCCCTGCTCGCCGCAACTAAAGAAAGCCCTCGCACAGAAACGAAGACCCAACACAGCCAAAAATAAACAAATAAATAAATTAATAAATTAATTTAAAAAAAAAAAAAAACAAAAAAAAACTTGAGATCTCAAGTGAGGTTTGTGGGCTGTAACAGGAGGGGAGCTACACTTACAAGTGTTGAAACCGGACCCCAGAGGCAGAGAACCTTCACCCAAACTGCATTGTAAATGTCAAGGCAAGGATTTTAATACGTGTATATACCAGGGCTAAAAATAGAACGTGGAAGACTCATTAGCCAGGGTGCATTGGAATTGCACTCAAAGTTCTATTGTGAGAGATAGTCACTCATTACCTTAAGTGAGACAGTGCCCTGACGATGTGAGGACACATTAAAAAGTACCTGCTACGATGTGCAGGGCCAACCAACGCTCCAGATTTCAGTGCAGACAATTAGAACGAACAGCAAAGGAAAAAAAAACCGGGAGGGACCTTGCCAATTGTTTCCCTCTTGCACAGACAAGCCCCCCTTGTTTGTAGCCACAACCCAGCGAGTATTGAAAAGCCAGGGCTTTCTAGACATATGTGGATGCCACCCTACCAGTAATTACTTAGCCTCATTAACTGCTATCCAGAATAACTGTAGCAGTAAACCAATCTGCCTCACTGGGAGCGGTGCAGGTAATAAACTAACTAAATCAGCATTTCCTCCCCAGTGGCCCAGAGGAGCCCATTAGTCTGAGTGAATGATTTTTTAATTTTAAACCACCACACTAATAAGTACTGGTATGAAGTCAGAACGTATCTTTCTATAACTTGAGCTCGTCACACCGATAGGAGTTAGGACACGGCCTGCCTTTTCCTCCGCAGCACGTCTCTTTTTGATTTCAGTGGCAGATGGAGCTTATGCACTGTTTTGAATGTTTCAGGTTCTTGATCGGTATTTGTCCGCGGGACGTCAACATGTAGTTGACACGATGGGTAGGGTATGCTGTCCTCGTGCTGTCACAAAGCTTTCTGCAGACCTCCTCGACGAGCTGCTCTTCCCTCCCTTCCTCTCTTTTCCCCCTCGCAATGTAACTGAGTGGGGCAGCAATCCAAGTTAAAAATGCAATCGGGGAAAATATCTCTGTCGGGCCATTGGCCGCTGATCACAGCGAGCGGTCCAACACGTTTGGCGCCTCTCTTGACTGGCGAAGAGGAGGGCACACAGGGAGCCCGGGAAGTGGGGTCGTCACTATCTCAGACCTTAAGGCAACAAGCTAGACGAAGCCTTTTCCTTTCAAAGCAGTGGTGGAGGGCGGCGCTTACCTGGAGCCCAGGTTCATGCTGTTGCTGCCGTTACATCTTAGAGGCTGAGCTCTGGGTTCCTTCCCCGCCCAGCAGCTGCCCTGAGCCAGACAGCATCTGTCCTTTGACATGTCAAAGCCGGTCACCTTGGCTTGGCCGTTTGCCCTCATATCTTTGGTCGGTTCCTCTGTAACCCTCTGGTCTGACAGTCAAGGTCAGACAGGGTCATGCCTGCCTGGTGTAAGAACTCTGGCAGCTACAGCACACATGCAAGTTTTCCACTCTCTGCTTTTCTTTCTTGACCTCATCCTCAGGTATCAAGAAGGTTATATTTTCCTGCACTTACCGAGTCAGCATTTCTCAAACACGTGTGCGTACCTGTGTCTTTCCCTCCATCGGATGCCCCTGTCTTCCGCCTTCACACCTCCACCGCTTGCCTTCACTGAAGAAAGGCTGGCCCTGAGTCTCCCTCTGAAAATCACAGCAAAGACACAGCTTTGCAAAAATGACAGCTGTTTGAGGGAAGTAAATTGGCTCTGGTTTTTCCCGGAGAAGCTATGAGAAGATCCAGAAGCCAAAGCAGTTGTAGGAGAGTGGCAGAGGAGGGCGGGGCCGGGGGGGGGATGCCAGAAGAGACGGGCAAGAATTCAGCTGGGCATGAGAGTGGTCTGGTCTAGGAATTGCTGGAGAAAAAGCTTCTTCCCACCGTGGCATCAGGGGAATAGGAAATAAAATCTCCTTATTCTCACCCCCTCCTTTTTATCTCTTTCCTGCTTATCTCACGCTGGCCCGAGATCGTTTGGAGCGCAGAGTTATTGAGAACAGGCAGTTCAGCTCACAGAGCAGATAAAAGCCCAGGGTCTCACTCAGGGATGCCGGCCATTTGTCATTCACCCAGAGTCAGCAGGACCTGGGCCCCTTGTTCGATTCTTCCGCCAGTGATGCCAGGCTGAGAAAGGAAATGAGCCTCCTGGGATTTGAAGAGGGACCTCAGTCACCACCTGTATGTGGTTAGCAGAACAAGTGGGAATCTGGACTTCCATTTCTCTTTTCTCCCAATTAGAGCCTTGCTTGGCCGGTTGGGAAAAGCTATGATTGTAGTGGTTTCTGAATCCCTGGATTTGTAGCTGGAGGAAACCTCTCCACTCTTCTCAGAGCCAAAAGCTCCAAGCAGATGGTCTCAGAGAGAGCTCATCCAGAGGCCGTTTCCAGGTTCCTGCTCCCTCACTTCAAAGCTCAGGTCTCATTTCGGTCAGCACAGCAAAGACCTAAACCAGGGAGGGTACCAGTGTTCATCCAAGGAGGACGGCACTTCCGGTCTCCAGCTGCATCAGAATGAAGCCCGTGGACCAAGAACTGAAAGATGCTCATCAGCTGTTCCATTGGTCCCAACCCGCCGACAGCCCCCTTTTACCCCAACCAAATTCTCATCCATCTGGGAACTCCACTGGGTAGTTCTTTGCATGCAAATCCTCCTACCTGAGACATGCTTGGTAGGTGCCAGGTACTTGACATACACTTGCTAACTCAGGCCTCACAATTTCCTGAGAAGTAGGTGCAAGATTCCAAGATGCGCCCCCTAGAGGCCAGGCCCTGGGTGTACACACACCTCATTATCCAATCCAATGCTAATCTAGGTACTGCAGCAAAGGGAATTTACAGATGTAATTAAAGTCCCAGACTGGTTGACCTTGGGATAGGGAGATTACCCAGGTATGCGGGACCTAATCACATGAGTCCTTTAAAAGCAGAGTTTTCTCTGGCTGGTCAAAGAAGAGGAGGTCAGAGACTCCACGTATGATAAGGGTTGGATGTCCCGTTGCTGACTTGGAGATGGAGGGGCCATGTGGCAGGAGAGATGAGTGACCCTCAGGGTCTAAGGTGGGCCCCAGTCGACAGCCAGCCAGGAAACAGGGACCTCAGTCCTACAGCCACAAGAAATGAAGAACTCTACCTAGCTGATGACAACTTCACCCTTGTAAAGCCTGTGCAGGGAACTCAGTCACGCTGAGCTGGATTTCTGCCCTATAGCTCAGGGAGCTAATCAGTGGGTATTGTTTAAAGCCACAAGGTTGGAAAACTAATTCAGCACTGTGTTTACTTCATTTTATGGAGGAAACGGGGGATGGGAAGGTGGTTATAACTTGCCTTCTTAAGTCAGGCAGCTAGCAAACTTCAGGCAGCCTTTGCACCCAGAGGGTCTGGCTCTAGAATCCATGCTCTCTGACCAGCAGCTCTCACCCTCTGCATCCTTGGACGTCCACAGGTGCTCGCTTTTCCTCTCCTGGAAAGGCTTTTCTGACTACTTCCACCCACTCTGGTCCTTCCCTGACTAGACTCATCCTCTCCATATACCATCACGTTCATTGTTACGACCGTGCAGCTTCATGGCAGCTGTCGTGTGAGCATGAATGGCCACTTGCTCCCGGCATGAAAAGCCCCCAGCTTGCACACGGTTGCACGAATACATCTGTTTCATGGTTCCCCATAGGGGAGAGCCAGAGTAAATATCTGTGGGACAAACAATGGGGGACAGACGACCTCAGGATTTGGGGGCCGTTAGTCAATGGCCTGTTAGCCCCTATGGGAGAGAAGAAGCCTTGAACAAAAACAATCTTAACCGTAAAATTATCCCACCTATAACCTGGCTCTTCCTCCCTCTAAAAGTCAAAGGCAAAGCCAGCCTACTGAGACATCCTGGGATTTGGATCTGGGGCGCTCTCCCTACTGCAGTAGCGTAAATAAAATCAATTTCCAAAACAAGAAAGCCCTGAAGGAAAGTTGAGGAGGTGCCGTTTGCCAAGAAGAGAGAATTTCCTCAGCTTCCTGAACTTTCTGAGGAAGAGCAGCCAAAAAGTCATGCATTCAAGAAAAGTGGGAACCACAGAGAGACCCTGACTCAGCCAAAGCAACCCCCACTCACCCCTTGGTAGGTGCTGACCTGTGTTTTCCTTGTGATTATTCATTAAACTGGAGGGCGATGAGAACCTGTGGATTCTGCTGAAGTCGGCTTTCGCGTGGCTAAAAGCCGAGTGAGGATTTCCCTGGTGGCGCAGTGGTTGAGAATCTGCCTGCCAATGCAGGGGACACGGGTTCGAGCCCTGGTCTGGGAAGATCCCACATGCCGCGGAGCAACTAGGCCCGTGAGCCACAGCTACTGAGCCTGCGCGTCTGGAGCCTGTGCTCCGCAACAAGAGAGGCCGCGACAGTGAGAGGCCCGCGCACCGCGATGAACAGTGGCCCCCGCTCACTGCAACTAGAGAAAGCCCTCGCACAGAAACGAAGACCCAACACAGCCAAAAATAAATAAATAAATAAATAAATAAAATTTTTTAAAAAAAGAAAAATAATTAGAAATGGACTGCTTACCTTTAAAAAAAAAATTAAAAATAAAAAATAAAAGCCAAGTGAGGATTCTACACAGCTGCAGCTTTAGTGGAGTAGAAGTTCCTAGGAGTGAGAGCGTCTGCGCACCTGTTATTACAGGCAGGCACACACGTATATGCCTAAGGAAAACCATAGCACGGAAAAAGAAAAGGCCTAGTTCTTTTTATGGCCTGACAGTTGGCAGGATGTCCTGTGGTTGAAGCGTGAAATCAAGACAGAACTGAGTTTGAGTGCCTTGGAGATGCCAACATCCAAGACTGTCGATCCCTGGAGGCTGACCTTGGAAGCCAAGAACTGGAGACCGCCAGCATCATCGGGCTTGAGCAAGAGGCAAAGTTAAGAACCAGAAAAGGGCCTATTTGATCAGATTCTCTAGTAACAAACCAGGTAAATTTGGGAAGCCACAGGGGATAGAAAATAGCTCAGGACTATGGTTCCCAAGAAGCTAGGAACCTGTAATAAAACTCAGCAAAATGTGGAGAGTAGAGAGAAACCTGTAATAAAATTTCAGCAAAATGTGGAGAGTAGAGAGAAACTTGAGGAGTCGTTGGCACAGGGGCAGATGAACTGAGGCGCTGGACCATAAAAACCAAGATGGCCTGGGGAGAGATGGGAATTTGGACAGCTTGGGAGAAGTGGATGGGTTAGAAAAGAGCTCTGCTGGTAGAAGAAGACCGGAACTGTTCAGCCCTGGGAAGTCAAGTTCAGCTCTCAGAGAGCAGACTTGCCTTCAGCTGTCTGTACCTGGGTCAAGTTCTGTAGTTCATGTGTAAGTACTTTTCGTGATGGTCACCAAAACGGAGCCTGAATGGAGGGACAGATTCTCTCTCCTGGTCAATGCAGTCATCCCAGTTTCGTCAATTTCAATGGGCTTTCTATTTTTCTGATTCATTTTCTTCAGTGGCTGAAGAGTGACAAATCCTGTAGGGAAAGTGTGTTTATCTGCACTCACAGCCCAGCTCATGTTTTTTTCACTCCGAGTTAAAGAATTCTGCACAACCAGTGGCTGCTTATTTATGCCTTCTGTGCTCCTCTTGAGCACTCAGAGACGCTAGGGGAAGTCAGACTGACCAGCCACAATTCCATCAAGTCAAGCCCTGATGAACCACCCTTTTATTGCAGGGTTTTTTTGTGTTTTTTTTTTTAAACTGGGGTCATTGGATCCTACTGAGTTCAGGTGATGAGGTCTCTGTTTCCCTTACATTTTATGCATACGTTGCATTCTGTGCATATGTTTATTTTCTTAGGAAACAGTACCTTGTATTTGCAAAGTGTTGCCTACACTCATCAGAGTACTTGGATGTCAAATGACAGAAACCCAACTCCAACCAACGCAAGCAGTTAAAGGAAATGTAGAGAATCAAGTAACCAAAATTCGGTGAAGTCAGCTGTCTCTACTCTCCATACGCTTAGTTCTTCCTCTTGTTTTAATCCCCTCTTGCGGTTTCAAGCCCCAAAAACCCTGGGACCAGAGAGAGAAAAGGGCTTCTAAAATTTCCGAAAAGAAAGATCCCGGGCAAAGCCACTGATTGGCCAGGCCTGGGGATACAACTAGGCTCTAGAGGGTTATGATTGGTCCAGTTCTGAAGAGGATGCCCAGGCTTCAACCAATCACTGACGCCGGGGAGGTGGAGTCATTGGAAACTCTCCACTGAGCTCTCCATTCAAGCCACGTGGCTCAGTGTGGGAAGAGCAGTTCCCCCAAACCTGGCTGGGTGCCCAGACCTCGAGTGACCCAGAAGAACTTACGTGACCAGAGTGATGCTAGAAAGTTTCTCAACTTGTGTTTGCTGCAGTTTCTGACTCTTATAGCCACTGTTCTGGAGTTTTAATCAGACTTTTTAAAAACAAATTCATTCGTAACAGATTCCTAATGTGCAGAACTTTTACACCAACCATTAAAATACCGCAAGAAGATAGGAATCTTTATTTGGGCTTTCTCTTAAATCAGCCGTGCTCTCTTCATGGGAGCCTAAAGAAGGAATTCATGTGGACCCATTAATGGGCTCGTGTCTCTTTCTCCCGAAACCCAACTGAGAACCAAGATGCCTGAGTGTTAATCCCAAGAGAAACACTTGCCTTCTGCAGGCCTACGTTCCTCCTTTTGACATGAAGAGGGTGAGTCTGTGGTTCCCAAGGGCTCTGACAGCTGTTTTCCAAGCTCTGCACATCTTCAACCAGGATTTCTTCTGAGTGAACATACGAGACAAGCATTTTCCCAGTGTGTTTCATGAACTTCCAGGGTCCCTGGAGGTGCTTCACAGGTTCTGCAAATGATTGATTGAATTTGCATTTTGAAAGTATATACTTTAAGGCAATTTCGACGTAATATGAGAAAATGCACACCTGATTGTGTTATGCACACTGTAGCACACTGAGCCTGCCACGGGTAATTTATGTGGACAGATGACTTTCCTCCCATCTTTGTTTCATTGAGGAGTGTCCCGACATTGCAAGGAGAGCTGTTAAAAACTGTCTCCTGGTCCCAATGACTTCTGTGTGTTTATCAGGATTTTTTACACTCTGCTCCCAAAATAATATGCAGAAATTAAGTGGGTACTGAAATAAGACTATCCTGTCCTCCATTACCCCCCGATTTTGAGTGCTTGAGTTCATAATCCTATTATCCCTCTTGTTCCTATTAACTTTTAAAAATAATTTTACATATTTGACCATATAAATTCAATTTATACCAAAAAGTTAAAAGTTTGACCTATTTTATACATTGGGGATTCTGTGTAAGATTTCTTTTGAAAAGAAAGTTCCACTTCTAGAAAAAATTTGAAAACCACTGATTTGGCATATACAGAAATAGAGTAGATTTCTTTCCTTTTTTTCTAAAATCGATGTGCCTACAACCCAAGCCTCCTGCTCCCCTCGTCTCCCAGCCCCAGCTGTTATCACTCATTCTCTCTGATAACCAAGCCCCCACCATGACCTTGCCAACGCTTCTGGCCACTCGAGCATAAAAGAGCAACTTTTAGGCCCTGTGTACTCTTTGCTTTTGTTTCCTAACAAATCACTCCAGTACTTAGTGACTTAAAACAAGAACCATTTACTTAACTCATGATTCTGCAGGTGAGCGATTTGGGCTGGGCTCAGCCAAGCAGTTCTTCTAGTCTCTGCTGGGCTCCCTCAGGCATCCATGGTCTACATCTGGGATGTACTTCCTCCTATGGAGTCCCGTGTCTAGGACCTGGGCTGAGATGATGATCTCGGCTCCACGTGGCCTCTCATCCCCCAGTCCAGCCAATCGGTCTTGTTCACGTGGCAGCAGCAGGGTACCGAGAGAGAGCGGAACTGTGCGTAGCCTCTTGAGGTCCTGGACAAAACCTGACGAATGTCACTTCTGCAACATTCGATTGGCCCCAGTAGATCCAAGGCCACCTGGGGAGATGCAGGTACCATGGCCATCGAAGTGGAGGTGGTCTGCACAACTTCGTACTCTTCTAATGAGCAAAGGCTTGAGGGTAGTCTTTTCTCCTGGTGAGTTGTTGGGTGGTGGACAGGCAACTGTCAGGGGTCAGAGCCCTTCCTGTGTGTCAATGGGAAAAATAATATAACCCTTCACAAATCTAGTGAAGCTTCTATGGACTGAACTGTGTCCCCACAAATTGTGCTGACTTAGGCTCGGCTCCGCCTCAGTGCCCGGGGCAGGGTGCTGAAAGCCATCTCTGAAACTGTCTCCCTCCTCCCGGTATGGTCCTTCCAGCCTCTAGAGGCCTCTCGGCCTCCCTGACTCCCAGACAAGATGGGCTCAATCCCTTCCTTGGGGCCACGTGTTTAGCTCTTCAGTTATTCTCTTTTCAACCTATCTATTTATGGATAGACTTTAAGCTCCACCTTCTTCTGCAGACCGTCTTTGAGGTCAAAAGCTGAAAACTGGCCCTTTGTCTCTCTTTGCATTCCTCCTGTAGTAACCCTAGTCCTCCCCAAGGCCACAGATGCTCTGATTGACTGGAATGAGTACACAGCATCCTCTCACAAGGATTTTAAAGCTAGTTTTATACATTTTTAAACACTTTCATATCAACCAACCTTTTGTATTAACCAACATAATACTTAGAACAATAACGAAGGTTTGTTCTTCCTTATCAGGTGTATTAAGAGCCTATATATATATTTTTAATTAATTAATTTATTTATGGCTGTGTTGGGTCTTCGTTTCTGTGCGAGGGCTTTCTCCAGTTGCGGCGAGCGGGGGCCACTCTTCATCGCGGTGCGCGGGCCTCTCACCATCGCGGCCTCTCTTGTTGCGGAGCACAGGCTCCAGACGCGCAGGCTCAGTAATTGTGGCTCACGGGCTTAGTTGCTCCGCGGCATGTGGGATCTTCCCGGACCAGGGCTCGAGCCCGTGTCCCCTGCATTGGCAGGCAGATTCTCAACCACTGCGCCACCAGGGAAGCCCCAAGAGCCTATATTTTATAAACAAATTTCCAAAGGCCATTATCTGTCCATTTATCTATAAGGCGTCTGTGAAAATAATTGTTAATATTGTTAACACCATGAATAGGCAGAGTCCTTTCTACTTCCTAAAGCTCTTTAAACAGGCTATAATTAGTTCATTACTGAAAAAGATTGGGCTTTGCAGCCAGTAAGAGGTTGACCGGCGTATCCCCATGGAAAGATGTCCAGTCAATCCATATTTTATTATAAAGCAGTATCCCCTGGCATTGCCCCAGGCTGGCGAGGCTTCAGTGAGCTCCGCGTAGGACCCCTGATGAAAAACCTCGGCAAGAACCACAAGCGCTGCCTTGTCCTGAGACCCTCAAGAGGCCAGACCTGTCAGAGAACTCTCCACTGAAATGGACAAAAACGCCGTCAGTGCAACTCGATGCCCTCAAAGCAACACAGGGAAAAGTGTGTGCTCCCTGTTTATTATAATCAGTATGTTATTATAATATAATGGTGAGAAGCTGAGATCTTCTCATGTAATTTGCTATTAAAAAATTAAATATGCCATCCAGGATGGGTTTTCTATGACAAACTTTTCTGCCTCAGTAACCTGGACCCCTTTCAGAGATCCCTTTATGAGCTGCACAGCAACAGCTGGAAGCCTGAGACATCCCACTTCTAGGAAGCTGGAAGTCAAGTCTTTAAGCCATCGGATCTCTTGGCATTTCCTGAGCAGGGTCTAAAAAGAGAATTCAGTCACTGTATTTGTTTCCTAGGGCTACCGTGACAGATTGCCACTGTTTAAGTCACTGTTGGTGGCTTGAAACAACGTAAGTTTATTCTTTCACAATTCTGGAGGCTGCGATCTGAAATCGAGGTGTGGGCAGGGTAGCAGGCCTTCCAGAGTCTCTATGGGAGAATCCATTCTGTGCCTCTTCCAACTTCTTTGTCTGCCAGCATCCCTCGGCTTGTGGCTGCATCACTCCAGCTCTGGCCTGCTTGATCACATAACCTCCTCTTCTATCTCTGTCTCTCTCCTCTAAGGACACATGTCGTGGATTTAGGACTCACCTGGTAATCCAAGACAATCTCATCTCAAGAGCCTTACTTACCTCTGCACACACTCTTTTTCCAAATAAGGTCACTTTCACAGGTTTCGGAGATTAGGTCACAGACGTATCTTTTGGTGGAGCACCGTGCAGCCCACTACAGTCGTGTCTCACGATGACCATAAAGGCCATGCAGGTGCCATTTTATTTTTATTTTTTTAAAAAGACTTTTATCGTTTACCTAAAAGATTTACATAAAAGGAGTATTTTATCATTTACATTACAGATCTGGCTTTCTCTGCTAGAGCTTCTGATAGACATTGAGGGGCAGTGCATTTAGGATGAAACGCTTGGCGGTGCCTGGAATGTAGGTCGTCAGGGTTGTCATTCGGAACAGAGGAATAGATCTAGTAATTAGCTGAACTTGGACATAGGAACAAAGGTTCTTTACGAAGGTCGCGGAGTCAAACGGGATCAGTGAGTGAACTCAAGCCACAGACCTCTGTCCAGAGAGGGGCCGAAGGGCCGGGAGCAGCCTGGACTCGCCTCGGACAATTCTTTTGGACCTGCTGTGACAGGTGAGCCAGCGGGTAATCAGTGCATCAAAGCCGTGTGCCATGGAATGCGACTGCAAAATGTTTGGCTGGGAAAATATTAAAAATAGATGATAAGCCAATGCCCACCTTAGGTATTAAAAAAACATCAATATGGGGCTTCCCTGGTGGCGCAGTGGTTGAGAATCTGCCTGCCAATGCAGGGGACGCGGGTTCGAGCCCTGGTCTGGGAAGATCCCACATGCCGCGGAGCAACTGGGCCCGTGAGCCACAACTACTGAGCCTGCGCATCTGGAGCCTGTGCTCCGCAGCAAGAGAGAGACCACGATAGTGAGAGGTCCGTGCACCGCGATGAGGAGTGGCCCCCGCTCGCCGCAACTGGAGAAAGCCCTCGCACAGAAACGAAGACCCAACACAGCCAAAAAAATAAATAAATTAATTTTTAAAAAAAACCATCAATAAAGCAACCACTGGAGGCCTAACGTGAGCAGTGTAACTTACCAGGGACCACTCTGGGTTAAACTCATTGCAAACTGTACACCCCAGGTAACTGGATGAGGTGGCGTTCTGTTCTGTTAGGAGCTGTAAATCCATCGAAAGGTCTGGGAGGGTCGGCCAAAAACGATGATCTTGGATTTATAGCAATTGATCTGCAGCCCTTCATTTTGGCAGGAACCAAGCTAGCAGTCTGTTTAGGCTACTTGTAATTTGTGATATTAAAACCACTTTATCTGCATCTATGAAAATGCTTCTTCCTCACTCTCCGGGCAGGGGACGCTGTGCCTAACGCATCCAAAATGTTTTTTTAATTATTTATTTATTTATTTATTTATTTTTGGCTGCACTGGGTCTTCTTTGCTGCACACGGGCTTTACCTAGTTGTGGTGAGCGGGGGCTACTCTTTCGTTGCGGTGCGCAGGCTTCTCATTGCAGTGGCTTCTCTTGTTGCGGAGCACAGGCTCTAGGCATGCAGGGCTTCAGTAGTTGTGGCACATGGGCTCAGTAGTTGTGGCTCGCGGGCTCTAGAGCACAGGCTCAGTAGTTGTGGCGCACGGGCTTAGTTGCTCTGCAGCATGTGGGAACTTCCTGGACCAGGGCTCGAACCCGTATCCCCTGCATTGGCAGGAGGATTCTTAACCACTGCACCACCAGGGAAGCCCCCCAAAAATGTTACTTACTCATTAAGGTATAAGTAAACAACCAGGTGGGCCAGAACATTGGGCCCCACTGGAGATGATCTGCTGACTCTTGTCCTTCAGGTCAACTTGCAAAACTGCCCACTCAGAGAGATCTTTCCTGCCCTCCCACATAAGGGATCCCAGGACCCTCTTTTACCAACTCCTGCTTTACTTTCATCAGGGCTCTTAACACATGCCCTCTTGTTTATTGATATGCTTTGCGTGTATCCTCACTGGGTTGTCAGCTTTTTAAGGATGGATTGAATCGAGTGGATATAGCCATGTCCTGATCCCCAGAACGTGTCACCGTTACCTTCTTCGGAAAAAAATTCTTTGCAGATGCAGTTAAGGATCTTGACGTGAGGAGATCCTGCTGGATTCTGTGGGTGGGCCCCAAATCCTATGACACGTGTCTTTGTAAGAGAAGAGCAGAGCGAGAGTAGACACAGACAGAAAAGGAGGAGACTTTGTGACCAAGAAGGCAGAGGCTGGAGTGACGTGGCCGCAAGCCAAGGGACACCAGCAGCCACCGGAACGGGAAGAAGCAGAGAACGGATTCTCCCCTGCAGCCCCCAGAAGGAGCACGGCCTGGCCCACGCCATGATTTCAGACTCTTGGGCCGCAGAGCTCTGAGATCTGTAAAGCCCCCAAGTTTGAGGTCATTTGTTAGGGCCACCACAGGAAATGAACAGAAGGCGGGCTGCTTGTTTGCTTCTTGGGCAGTGTAACCCCGGGGTCTAAAACGCTGCTTGTGTATAGCAGGTGCTTACTGAGTGTCTGGTAAACGAATGAATAAGGGAGCATCTCAGAGGCTTTGCAGTTGGGCAGCTCTGGCTTTCAATCCTGACTCTGCCTCTGAAGCACTGGGAGGCCTGAAGCGCGTTTCCTCCCGCCTCTGTTTCCTGCCCTGTAAAGTGGGCGCATACCTACCCCTGAGGGTGTCGGGAGGGCAGAGTGAGGTCACATGTGTAACACACAGGGCGGCGCGCCTGCTTCCTGCGGCCCTGAGTCACCAGTAGGTAAGGGACCACTAGTTAGTTATTGTTGTACGCTCCGTATGGGTTACCTGATAGCCGCCAACAGCCAGCCGCGTTCATCGATGTTTGATGCCCAGTTGGGTCGAGGGGAGGAGGAAGAAACAGCCTTTGTGGTCCCCAGACGCCAGGGAAAAGCACCCGTGCTTCCGGCCCAGCACCTGGCCTGCCTGGCCTCAGCGTCAGCTGCTGCCACAGAGAAAGTGCGCGTGTTCACCTCTCCGCAGTCACTCTGACCTCAGATACCCAGAGCTTGCGGGCGGGGGAAGACACAGACCTGGGGCAGCCTGCAGTTAGTCTACCGATGTCCGAAATTCTATCCCCACATACGTGCGTGTGCACACACACACACGTGTACACGTACACACATCCTCACATACACAAACACACACACACATGCCTCCACATACACACGCATATACACACACATACACACATGTACACACATATCCACATACATCCACACACGCACATCTACACACACATGCATATACACACACACACGCACACATACACACACATCCTCACACACACCTCCACGCGTCCACATACACACACATACGCACGCACATCCATACACGCCTCCACACACACATATATACACACATCTGCACGTCCACACACACACACACACACACACACACACGTCCACATACACACACATGCCTCTACATACACACACATGTACACACATATCCACATGCATCCACACACACACATAAACACACAGACGCACATCCATACACGCCTCCACACACACACATACACACACACATACATACACATCCACACATCCACATCCACACACACACACACACACACACACACGTACACGTCCACACACACACACACACCCCCTTCTGAGGGAACCAGTCAGCTATAACGTTCCTCACTGGCGCGACAGGAACCCCCTTTCCCTTCCTCTTCTCTCCTTTTCCCGAAGCCTGTATCAAGCCCCCTGAGCAAGGCGCTCCCCGCTGGCTGGAGGCCTTCCCCGGGCCCCGCCTCTGCTGAGCTGGGGGCGCGGACACCCCCTCCGTGCACGGCGCAGAGCCGACCCCCCCCCACCGTCTCCTTTAGCCTCAGAGCCGCCCCAGAGAGGCGCTGTAGCCCATCCTCAGATGGGGACTCAGACCGGCTGGGTCACAGCGGAACCCGGACTTCCAAGGCAGAGGTGCCGCATTCACGCCGACCGTGCCCCGTGTCTTAGGTCGGATCCTGGTGCGATTTCAGCGTGGGAGGCGAAGTGGGCGGCGATCAGAGTCCCGGCCCTGCGAGGCCCACAGCTGGGAAGGGCAGAGCTGCTTCCGGCGCTGGCCTCTGCAGGTGGAGACTGCCGTGGTCCTCCCGGAGAGGACGTTGTCACGAAGCCCAAAAGCTCCACAAAGAGCCCAACTTGTCCGTCCTTGTACACCGTAGAGCTGCTGTTGATCTTTAAACTTAAAAAGTTTTGTTTTTTACCATCAGGGTAAAAAGCTTTATTGGAAGAATCTCTCACCCATGTCCTGATTCCAGGCTTGGGTTTAATCACAAGTCTGCCACTTCTTAGCAGAGTGACCTTGGACAGTTCACTTGGACCGCCTTCATCTGGGTCCCGAGGTAGTAACAATAATACTGACCTTCTGTGGAGCTCCTGGGAGGCCTCAAAGAGTTAAAATTGCAGAGTGCTTCAGACGGTGCTTGGTGCAATGTAAGTGCCAGGGGAGGGTGAGCTACGTTCCTTGTTATTATTCAGACCTGTGGACCCCTTTGGGCCACTGGCTCTTCTTCCTCCTGATGTTTGTTCACAGGGACAGAGGTCCCCGTGGCTCCCACACATGGGATGGTCTCTGACGTGCCCCTCCCCGTTCCGTCCGCTCCGGCTCGGAAGCCCTGATCTCTGGGCAGGGCTTATTCCACAGCCAGGCCAGAGCTGTGGTTCTGGGACAGCAGCATGGGGCCAGGGACCCAGCGAAGCCCGGAGTGAAAACAAGTGGCCCATTGCGACACAGCTCCAAGAGGAGAAAGCGATTGTATTTCAGCCAGAAAGCAAGGGGTTTGTGCTGGGAAATCAGCCCGTTTGGCAAAATCTCAGTGAAATCTCCGTACAGTTATTACTTTCTCAACAGGAAACAGATAAGCAGGTTCAGAGTTTCCACCACCACCCTGGTGTTTCAGGAGTTTCCCTCAGCGTTCTCGATGCACCTTGACAAAGCGTCTCCGTCTCTGCAGCCTCCGTGGAAGGGCAGAAAAGGCTTAGGTCAGAACCCTGGCTGTTACTTTCTCCTTTTCCACGGACCGTGTTGCCGCTTCCCCTGTGCGGACCTTCCTTTCCTCCTCTGTGGATTGGAGGGGTGATCTAGTCGCAGGGCTTCGACAGCACAGGGAGAGAACCCCCAAAATACATTCGCAATAAGCTCTTCGCAAATGCAGAGATCAATATTATTGACTACAACGATGCCTTCTACGTCAAATAAGTACCACAAGGCTGTGGGAGAGGCTTCGGGATCCACGGGTGTCCCAGCCCCCTCGCAGCTGGGGGGACCATGTGCCGAGTTCCAGCCCGTGGGATGTGAGTGGAAATGATCTACGTCACTTCCTGGCCAGAGCCTTTAGAAGCCGGGACCTAAGCCCTCCAGTTCCTCTCTTTTGCAGCCCTGCTGGCTGGGAGGCCACAAGCGGGGGTCTTGGTGTGTCCATCCAGCTGACCCCTGGGGCCCTCTGTGGAGCAGAATCCCTACTGAGTGACCTTCGTTAGAGAAGCAGCACAACTAAGAAATGAACCTTTGCTGTGTGAAACCACTGAGCTGTCAGGACCATGTTGTTTCTCCCCAGAACCTGATTTTACTCTCCAAATGCAAGTGTCAAAGAGATGTACCTAGGATTCCTGTTTCTAAAATCACACCCAGTGGGACTGTAAGCCCGTTTCCCGTGAGGTTGGTTGGAAATTCAATCTCAGTTGTCACTGGTGTTCCTTTCCCTAGACCCCCTAGTGTCGGGGGAATGTCCTTAGGGTCTTAGGTAGCAGAAGGTCTGTGGTCCTCATTCTGTCACCTGGTCCCGTGCATGAGGGTGGCAGGGCTGCTTCTGTGCCGAGCTCGGGCGCGGGACTATTTGCTGGTGCCTGAAATGCGCCTTCCCAGGTGCACCGCACAGCCGCTTCCCGCCACCTAGGGTCACCTCCAGGACTCACCACCCCAAGCCAACTTTCCTTTCCTGATCTTGGCGAATCTGCCTGTTCCCCCAAAGCGTGTGCTTCTGCCTGCACTTCCCTCCTCTCTGCCCTGTCTAGCCTCTCCCTTCGCTGAGTTTAGGCTTTCCGAAAATAAAACCATTTTAAAAGCCAGAGAAGGAGTGGGGAATCCTGTCTAAATGTCTGCCTGGTCCTGGATCATAAACACCCGCTAAGACAGGGAAACACAAAGTCCGGCCCCTTCTTAGAATAGGGGTGGGTAAAATTCCACAAGAACAAAAACCACATTAATATCTCAATAACTTATCCTACCCCACGGGTGACTTCTCATGCTCGGGAGGAAAAGAGGCCAATTATCCTCTTCGTGTGTAAATCAGATGGAAAAATAACACCATGCAAATTAGCACCAGCGCATGGGCCAAGGACTTGAAAGAATTTAATCTGTGGGGAAGCCACAAGGAAATTTGCCTACAAACCATGAAAATATGTGCCTCCAGCCCCTACAGTCGGATCCTTCTCTCCTTTGGATGCACATGCCTGGTGACAGGCAGTAAGGCAAAGTTCAAACACTTTTGAAAAGATGTATATTCCCTTCAACCTTTGTTTATTGAAGGACCCAGCGTGTGGATTTTTAGTCTCCTCCTTGTTCTTAGTCCACGCTGAGCGCTGCCTTTAGACCTCAGTTCTGCTTTTTGCACTCGGGAAAATGGTGGAGGAGGGGCGATACACAGCCATCCAATTCCAATGTCAGTGTCATTTGCTAACTGTGTGTGTGTGTGTGAAACATATATTTGTCTATTTGAGGTTGCACAGTTGGAAGAGGAAAGAACCAGAATTTAGTAGTGCATCCTTTGCAAGTAACACGTGTGTTGGTATTTTATCCATATGCTTGTTAGGTCAGTATAAGCCTGACAACTAAATGACGGCTGACTCACATTTGTTGTTTTTTTTTTTTTTTTACACAATTAAATAATACTTAGATTTTTTGCTGTGCAGAGGATCTCGGAGGAGTGTAGGAGACCCTGAGGAAGGCTTTTATGCTGTCTATGGAAAATATTAAATTGCGCAGAGTCCAGAATCCATCATAGCAATTTTCAGGTCATTATCAGAGGACTAAGTGCTTTCTGTGCTCATGATTCTGTAACTCCAGCCAAGGGTTTCTCAACCTCAGCACTACTGACATTTGGGGCAGATGATTTTCCGTCGTGCTAGGCTCAACAGAAAATTAAATAAAAGAGGAGAATGCATTAGAGGATGTTTAGCAGTATCTGTCAGCACCCCCCTCCACCAACTGAGATGCAAAAATGTCTCCAAATATTGCCATCCGTGAGGGGTGAGGTTGCCCCTAGTTGACAACCTCTGGTCTACACCATGGAGGCCGTATCCCATGGAACAATGTAGTTCACAGCTGTGGGACCTCAGCTCTGTGAATGGTCACGTCGTGATGAGGTTGAGGGTTCAGTGTTAATATTTAATGTTTCTCAAGATGCGTTGTGCGCCACACAGAATCCAGTGCATGTCGTCATGGGCTCTGTAAAGGAAAGGTTTAGGAAGTGCCCTCTGCACAGGAAGCCTGACTGCAGGACTTCTCAGAGCCTTTACTGTCTTCATGTAACTGTGACTCTCCCAGAGCGGTTGCAGTTTGCAACTCTTTCCAATTTTATTTGCATGGGGCAAGTGATGTGTGTTAGTTGTGCTGGTGCTTTGCTTTGTGCCCAGGACCGGAATCTGGGCAACATGGCCCAGCTAGAAGTTCTCTGCTAGGTCCCTACCTTGACTCTGGGGATCCCTTAGACCAGGATCTAAGAAGACCTGCCATCTTCTGCAGGATGTCCAATCTGCCCTCATCTTCGGCAATAGGTCTGGAAGTTGTTGCGAGGGTGGAGATGCAGGTGTCTCACTGAGCCCATAGTCCGAGCTCCAGGAGTGTCCTCGCTCTGTTAGCTCATCCAAAATCAGCAAGGTCTGTTGACAGTTGCCAAGACATGGAAACAACCTAAGTGTCCATCAACAGATGCATATATGTATATGTATACACAATGGAATATTAGCCATTAAAAAGAACGAAATTTTGCCATTTGCAGCAACACGGATGGACTTGGAGGGTATTATGCTTAGTGAAATAAGTCAGACAGAGAAAGATAAATACCGTATATCATTCATATGTGGAATCTTAATAAACACTACAAACTAGTGAATAGAGCATAAAAGAAGCAGACTCACAGATACAGAGAACAAACTAGTGGGCACCAGTGAGGGGGACAATATGGGTGGGGGGGAGTGGGAGGTACAAACTGTCGGGCATAAGACAGGCTCAAGGATGCATGCACAACACAGGGAGTACAGCCAGTATTTTGTAATAACTGTAAATGGAAAGTAACCTTTAAAAATTGTATAGAATTAAAAATAAGTAAATAAATAGGAAAAAAAATCAGCAAGGTCTGAGCAAAACGGGCAAGTCTAACCACTTTGATAAGACCAAGAAAAAAAAAACAACAAGATCACATTTTGGGTCATAAGGACCGAGGTTCCTCACTTTATCTCGGATTTCTGAGTGAGTCCAGCAAGTCCCTTTGTCCCTATACCCCCAGCTCCACGTAGTAACGTCTTCCGCAGTAGCCAGCCCCCAGGTGAGTGGACGTTGTCTCCAGCGACGCTCCCCGTCTGGATGGAGCTCCTGGTGGCATCACGTGCCTATGGATCCCTCTCCCTGGGGACGAGCCGGGAGGTCAGAGGGAGCCTGGGCTCGGCGCTGCTTCCACGCGGGGAGCGGAGGGCGGGGCGTGGGCCCCCGTGTGGAAGGCCCCGTCGAGTGGGAATGCAGAACTTGACCTCAGAAGCCAGCTGGCCCGGTTCACACGGCTGCTCTGTGGTGGCACTCTCCAGCCAGGTGACCTTGAGCTAGCTCACCCGTGCCGGCCTCCTTGTCTGTGAGATAAGGCCAACAGTGTCCCTGCGCCCTCGGGAGGGGGAGGAGGGTCCCGAGCCGGTGGGTGTGGGCTGCTCACGGGGGGGCGGGGGGGGGGCGGGCACGGAGCCCCATCGGCGTTGGCGTGATGACTTCACGTGAGAGCAGAGCTGGGGACAGCCGTGAGGAGGGGGCCAGACAGCCGGCCAGCCGTTGCCAGGGCTCTCGTGTTCTCCTGGGAGCTTGTTCCACTGGCCAGCCAGGTCCATTTACAGGGCTCAGTGGGCAACCACGTTGCAGAACTTGGGATGGGGGGAGAAGCAGAAGCCTCTCTCCAACCTAATAGCATCCACTGCCCCCACCCAGTGGTAGCTCCTGGGCATGGGGGAGTCGGTTCCTTGGGGGGAGCCCCGTGGACTTGCTCCCGGCAGCAGCGGTGCCCCAGGACCACTCCCTGCCTGGTGGTTCCCATCGGCTCCATCAGCTGTGGCCCCAGTAGCTGCTTGGATTCGTTTCCTAGAGCTGCCATCACAGGTCACCACTCCCTGCGGGGCTTAACACAACAGAAATCTATTCTCTTACATTTCTGGAGGGCAGAAGTCCAAATTCAAGGTGTAGGTGAGGCCATGCCCCCTCCAAAGGCTCCAGGGGGAAATTCATTTCTGGCTTCCAGCCTCTGCTGACTCCGGGTCACTCCTCTCCAAGGTCGGCCTCGAGGGCCACGTGGTCTCCTGCTCTGCTCTGTATCCGCCGAGGGCCTGTCGGATGAGGATACTTGTGGTTACCTCCGGGGCCCACCCAGGTATCCAGGCTCAGCACCCCACCTCCAGATCCTAACTGCATCACTTCTGCAAGTCCCTCTGGTCGTGTGAGGAAACATTTGCGGGTCCCAGGGCGAGGATATGGATATCTCGGCCCAGCACTCAACCCGCCGCAGGGATGCAGCATAGAGCAGAATTCGGGGAACTGGGAAATGAAGCAGAGGTCACAATAATCCTTCACGGCCCTCCTTCCCCACCCTATACAAATGGAATCTTAGAAATCATAGTAATAACTCACTCACCTATTAATTAATTTAATCCTCACTAAAACCCCCCTAAGGTAGTACATTTATTATCCCTACTTTTCAGAGGTGCAGAGATGTCAAGGAACCAGCCCTAGGTCACACAGCCGAGCGTGGCAGAGCTGGGACTCCGGATGAGGGACCTGCCTCTCCTACCCGCCCTGTCTCTCTGGATGTGCAGGCTCGGCACTAACAGTGACTCTGAGTTACAGATGCGGCAGCATCGTCACCTGTCACCTACCCCTAAGAGTCAAGCCGCAGCCCATGGGCTCAGCGAAGCGGACATTCCTTCAGACTGAAGGACTCCAGGGGGTGAATGCTTTTCTGTCTTGGGAAGTGAGATGAGGAGGTGAGGCGGGATTGGGGACCCGCTTTGGGGTCTGACAGCTGGTGGCAGATCCATCTGGCTCACAGCTTCCGTGGACTTGCCTTGGCCTCGAGGGCACAGGGATAAACAGAGAGGGAGGCGGGTGAACAGAAAGGGCTGCAATGGGGGCTGTGCTCTTGGAACCCGTGGGATGGAGCAGTGGGGAGATGCCCATTAGTATCCTGGCCCTGTTTGCGAAAAGCCACGGGATTTTTTTTTTTTTTTAATTGAAGTAGAGTTGATTTACAATGTTGTGTTAATTTCTGCTATACAGCAAAGTGATTCAGTTACACACATATATATTCTTTTTCATATTCTTTTCCAGTGATTCAGTTACACACATATATATTCTTTTTCGTATTCTTTTCCATTATGGTTTAGCCCAGGATATGGAATATAGTTCCCTGAAGCCACAGGATTTTGATGGTGAGCCCACCAGTCTGCTGAGGTGTATTTGGGGAGAGTTGGCTGTTCCAGATAATTCTGTAGTGAGAACATGCAGCCTGCAGGGACCCGATGGTCTCAGAAATAAAGTCCATTCGAGTAATAAACAGAAAAACCATTTCCAGAAGCCCACGGCCTTCTTGGCCTCCATCACTTGTCCTCATTAGCTGTTGTGCTAATGTTCCCCTATCAAGTGTTGGCTAGGAGAAGCAAGGAGGTCCTTTACATAAAGCCCTGAGTTCCCTAAAGTTATGTGCCTGCCCGTGATATTCATACCAGGTATTCAGTCAAAAGCTCTGGGTTGTGAATTGTGTCATTGCCCATCTGAGGCAGGTCTACCACGAAGCTGATAAAGCTTCAGCCCAGGGCCTCTTGCTTCCCCTGTGGGTGCAGGAAGTTGTAAGTGGGATGAGTGGGGTGCTGACTAGGAAGAAGAGGCAGCTTCTACGTTAAGTATGAAATCTCAGGGAAAAGGGATCTAAATCCTCAGGGCACTAGTGATTTGTTGATATCTTTTCTCATTCCAAAGAAATAGTCACTCGCATGTCTAATTTTGTATTCACAGTTTTGTACTCTTTTTTTCCTAGAAGTGGTCCTCCAAATGTGTAAGCATCAGGTCCCACTGAACCCAGCTCCTTCTTATTCACAGGAGAAATAGGACAAAATGAAGGAAGGCTTTTCCAAACTCGTCACTGCCCAAACGAAGCAACTCTGGGAAAATGTTCTTTCTAAGACCAAGGTCAAGGCTAAGAATATTGAAACAGACCCGTGGATCAAACAGAGGCACAGATTGAGGTCGAAAGCCGAGTCCCTTAGAGGCTCACTGTCATGCTTTTATAATTTTCTTCATGGCAGAGTGCTTTTGGAAATTCATAAGATGAGTAAGATAATAAATAAGTCAATAAGTAACCTTATGAGTTCCCTTCTAACAGAGACAGAATTCTAGTGCAATTCCTGTGTTCAAGAGATTCTCGCTCCCCCCCCCCCCCCCGCCCCAAGTTTTGATACTAGTATTTTGGAGTCTGATGGAGTTTTTGCAGCAGGAAAATTGTTCAGGCATCTAAGAATCAGTTATTTATAGAACATTTCTTGCACGCAGAGCACTTTGTCAAATGCTAAGGAAGATGTAAAAATCTTAGGCAGGCTCCAGCCCTCGAGAGACGTAGAGCTTTGTTGGGAAGAAAACCCACATGGCTCTGAAATCTTTCACTGTCGCCCCATCTCCTTCCCGATGCTACAGCACAACGACCACTCAACTGAGTTTCCAAAAGAGGGAATTTTGCCCGAGTGCCTGACAGCCCCGCCTCCCTCCGGCTGCTCAGGATGCTGGGAGAAGATGGTCTGGGCTCTGTGAACCTCCGCAGATGATCTGTCCTAAGCCAGGTTGATGGGGTTCTGGGAGCCCCATCACACTTCTCCGCCAGGCGCGGCATCTCCCAGCCATGCTGGGAACGAACAGCTCTAAAAAACAAGCAGGGGGTCAGCCAATTAGAAAATAATTAATGGATTATCACCAGATTCCTCCCCAGGGGACCTCAGTGTGAGCCCTTAAAGCAGAGAGTATGTCATCTCTCATCACAGCTTCATAACGAGAGAATGTAGCAAAATATAAATTCTCAGGCATGCAGCTGAAATAGCTCTGCTTGCAAGGGCTTGGCATCGTTGCTTTTGGCAGGGAACGTGGGTCCAAATGCCAAAGAGAGACTAGTTATTTCAGCCGGAAAGGACAGAAATTAATTCCCAGGATCGGTTCAGTCTGCCCTGACTCAGGAGAACCAGGAAATTTACGAGGTGCTACGGTTAGAAAGAAGGAAGGACGGCAGGCAGGATTTCTGGAAACTTTAGCATTAGAGCAAACATACGCTATCCAAGAAGCATGCAAATCAGCTGCTCTTAGGTAAGCCTGTGATTCCCATTAATTGTCTTTCCAGAAAAATACAGAGGGTAGTTCTTACAGAGCTGCGCGCCCACTGTGGGTGAGATAAGGAGCACATTCACTGGTTCCCCAAACTTTATTGAGCACCTGTTGCATACAGCAAGAACAACAGAAGAGACGGGAGGTGTATACGGATTTGCAGGAGCGAGAGAGAAAGCTCACATCCAGGTGCAGAATTGGAAAAGCTTCAAAGAGGACGTTCCTTGGGAGTCGGACCCTGGAATCTGGAGATGAAAACGTGGAAGTCGGCATTCCCATGGGAGAAACAGCCCGAGGTGGGGAGGAAGGTCTGGGAGCCTTAAACATAGTGCTTAGGTAGGAAGGGAATGGCGGGGGAAGACTAGAAAGGGTCAGAGGGGCTCTTGGGGGATACCAGAATCAGGGCTTTGGACCAGATTTCACCGGCAGCAAGGACGTGGCGAAGGATTTTGCAGGAGGGAGACGCGTGCTTGGGGCTCTGATTTCCAGATAATTCGGCCGAGATCGGAGCCTGGAGAGACGGGGGGGGGGGGGGGAGACTTGAGTCCTGAACATCCGTTAAGAGGCCACTGCAGGCTCCAGGCGAGGCGTGCGGGCGGAGGTGGCCGGGCAGCAGGAGGCAAGGGAACACTGTAGAGGTTGCAGAGGCGAAACTGCGGGTTTGAGGAACGATTTGGGGGGGACAGGAGTCAGAGGTGCCCGCGCTTCGCAACCAGGTCACCTGAGCAGTGACTAGCTTGTTCCTGGAACTAATGGGGCCTCGACTGCCACTCCGGCCCCAGCCTCTCCGCTTTATGGGCCATCAGACAGTATTCTTGCGTATTTCTTTGCAGGGTCTGGTGCCAAAATTATCCCCAAAGGGCCTGACCCCGCCCCATGAGGAACCTCAATACAGTGGAGGCATCTACACCCTGAAACCAGGTGTGGGGAGGGGGTCTATCCTTCCCCTTGTCTTTCCTCCAGACCGGAAATCGAGAAACCGAGGAAGTTTTTCAGACCTGAAGCCGTGTGCTCAGCGACTGGGAGCGTGGGGCGGGGGAGGGTGGCGCCCAAGCCTCTGAGAACCTTCCAGGTCCTTCCTGAACCCTCTGAGTCACAGCAGCTGTCTCCCCTCCTTGCCAGCATCTGGCCCCTGAATACCACACCCCAGGGGCTCTGCCCTGAGGATCCCAGGAGGGACCAGAGTCCGGGATGGCGTCCTCCACGTGCTCTTGGCTCCCCACATCCCAGGAAGAGGACCCAGGCCCTCACTTAGCTGGGCGGCAGCAGCTGAGGTGCCCAGCTCCAGGCTTCCCACCCAGCCCCAGGCCAGACCTGCCTGAACAGTCAAAGGATGGAGAGAGCATTTTTCTCTAATGCCCCAAAGATAACTTGGCTACTGCTTCCTTAGCACAGCTGGAGACCACAGACGAGCCACAGTGGGATTCCCGGGTCCCTGGGATGATCTGTGACCTTGCAGACGTGCCAGGGCAGGCGAAGGGCAGTGTGTAGCGCAGCAGTAAGACAGAGGTCCTTCCCTTGCTTACAGGATGTTCCGAGGATTTTGCTATGGCTTGTGAAGCCGGTGGTTTCTAGTGACCCACTGCAAATATGATGATCTACCTGCTCTCTAGCAGTAATAATAGTTAAAAATGGCAACCATCCTTGGGCACCTGCTGAGTCATAGGGTAAACTCATTATAAATTTTGAAATGGAAAGTTGCCCTCTGAAAAGATGTGCCAATTATACTTTCATCAATAATGCAAGAAAGCATTATACTCGATGTGACTCAATAAGCCTGTTTAAACCCTTTTAAAGTTTCCATTTTAAAAGCATCTTATAATTGTAAAATTCATGTAGGTAACTACACAAGTTGGTCTACGTAGGAAAACTCTTAAAAAGAGCAATAAAGGGGGACTAGCCCTACCAGCTATTAAAGTGTTTTATGAAGTTTTTTAAAAGTTCAAACTATCATACCGGAGCATGGCTAGACAGAACATGAAACAGAACGGAGAGCCCAGAAATAGACCCAAAACTATAAATGGAAATTTATTGTGTGAAAAAAGATGACATTTTTAATCAGTGAGATTTTTAAAAATGGACTGTTTAATAAATGATTTTTAGAGAACTGGCTAGCTATCTAGCAGGGAAAAAGGTGCATACCATACTAAATATTTTTTACATACCTTTTACTAAATATTTAAATGGAAAAAAATGAAACCAGAAAATACTAGAAGGAACCATGATTTGCTTTGATTTGGCTTTGTATTCCTGTCACTTCAAAGTGAGACTGGCTTTTCCAAGTATAATGTAGAAGTCAGAGCCTGAATAAAAGGAGTGGTCATTTCAACCTTATAAAAATCAACATTTTTGCATGAAAAAAGATCATCCCAAATAAAGTCCAAAAATCGGGGTGGGGGAAATATTTGCAAATCATAGTAGGGAAAAAGAGCTGATTTTCTACATGTGCACAACCAATAAGAAAAAGATGAACAACCCAGCACAGACATGGGCAAAGGAAATAGAAATGACTCTTGAACACATGGAAAGATGCTCAGCTGCGTGGTCAGCACAGCTTAACTCCTAGCAAGATAGAGATGCACATTTAAAATACACGGAGATACCATTTTTCACCTATTAGGTTGACAAAGATCAAAAAGTGTCGTAACACTGTTGGCAAAGCTTCGTGAAAATAGTCTCAGACACTGCTCACCCTTTGAGGAGGGCAGCTTGGTAATTTCTGTAACAATGACAAATGTATTAATATCTACCTTTGACCCATCAATTACGTTTCTAGAATTTCACCGTACAGACGTCCTCCCGCACAAGGGAAACGTCACAGGTACAGGTTAGACTTCACAACATCGCTTGCAGTAACAAAAGATGTCAAACAACCTAGATTTTTACCAAGAAGGAATAAGGTGAATTCTGTGATTCCCAAACACTGGAATACTAGGCAGCCTTACAAAGGAATAAGGAGCGTTCTGGGTGCTGAATTGGAACAGTTGCCAAAACCTAGTGACGAGAGCAAAGCAAGTTTCAGGACAGCGTGGATTTTATGCTACAAAACCTATAAGGGTAAAAGGGGAGAGAAACGGGAAAAAACTGGCCACATCAGTTACCTCTGGAGATGGAAGTCGGTGAACGGGCAGACAGGGATGGAAGGGAGATTTTTGAAATTTAAAACTTTGAACCATGTAAGTATTTCCTATTCAAAACAATTTTTGTGGAAAACTCCAGTACTTCAGAGGGTAATGAGGAGAGTGGATTTTACTCCTCACCTTAAGGTCATGGGACTTGTAACTGAGGTTTTCTTTTTATGAATGAAAGCAACATCCCATCAATACTTTGTGCTTTATTTTTTGGTATCTACTTTATTTCTTCCTTTAAAAGTAAGGCTAGTTTAAAGACCAGGATTATCTTGGCTGATGCTCTACATAACAATCCCTCCCCCCATATATATAATATTTTTAAAATATAGTGATATTTACTTTTGCCACATTGAGCTGCGTTTTTAGAAATCTACTTTCTTTTTTTCCTTGGGTATAACAAACAGGTAAAAAAAAGCAGGTAATTTCTGTATTCGCCATATTTTTTTAATTTTTATTTTATATTGGGATATAGCCGATTAACAATGTTGTGTTAGTTTCAGGTGTACAGAGAAGTGATTCAGTTATACAGATACATATATCCATTCTTTGTCAGATTCTTTTCC
Source organism: Balaenoptera ricei (assembly GCF_028023285.1). Lineage (NCBI taxonomy): Eukaryota > Metazoa > Chordata > Mammalia > Artiodactyla > Balaenopteridae > Balaenoptera > Balaenoptera ricei. The sequence goes on along the minus strand of NC_082658.1, from coordinate 2,168,136 downwards.
CATTTAGATCCTTATTACAGAATATTGAGCAGAGTTCCCCGTGCTGTACAGTAGGTCCTTGTTGGTTATCTCTTTTACCATTGTTATGTTTGCAAGCACACAACCATAATCAGAGCACAAGCCAGTGTGCTGCAGAAGGGGCTCTCCTCTGGGGGCCAAAAAGCCCCGACCTGTCACATTTGCCAGTTTCCATGGTGTAAATTCTCCCACGACGGCAGATGTCAAGCTACCTGTCCAAGCCAGCTCCAGCACACCCCTGCTAGCTGTCCCCAAGGAACAAAGAGCACACAAACAATGTTTCTGATTAAAAAAAAAAAAGAAAGAAAGAAAAAAAATAGACAACTCTGAGCAGCTCTACCTTAACCATTAAAAAAACCCAAAAACAAGCAAACAAAAACCCAGTGGGAAGGACCCCGTGATGCCCTTTCTTTGTGCTTCCCCCCGGGCCCCGCCCAGGCTGTGACACTGGCCCTGGAAAGGGCAGAATCGCTAACCAGAGAGCTATGCATCCCCACCCAACAGTAAATATGAACGTTTTCAAGAACGAGTCGTCCTCCTGCGGAAGTTACACTCAATTTGCCACATTTGTTTTTCTCTTTGGAGGCTGGAGCCGCGACTGTTGGACTGTTGTTGTAGCTGGAACCCATCAGCTTGCAGCTCCACTTAAGAAAACTCCACCTCTTCCCCAGCCCTGCTCCCAAATCCCAGAATCATTGTTTCTCTTTCTGCTGCTCTAGCTCAGGGTGACTAACTCAGCTCAGGACTTTGCAGTTTTTCCATCAGACTCCCAGGGGAGTCGAGCAGTCCCAGCGTTTAAGCCTCAAAGTAGCCTTGGGAACTAGAGCCTGGCCCGGCTCTCTTTTAAAATAAAAATAAATGTGAATAAAGTAAGGAAGAGCTGGCCGGTGGCCTGCAGACCTAGTAAACTGCTAGGACTGAAGCAGTTTAACATGAGACACTTCGGATAATTATACCAGTAGTTCAAGCCTCCCCTCCACCCCCAGCTGGAAGGCTGCCTGCCCAGAGCTTGCTGTCTTGGGGGGACGTCCCAGCCATCTTTTCTCACCTCCTTTTGGAGAACAAAGATCTCCTACACTTCTAGTAAATTTCAAGTATACAGTACAGTGTGATTAACTAGAGTCGCCATCCTGTGTATTAGATCCCCAGGGGTTATTCATCCTGCACAACTGAAACTTTGCATCCTTTGATCAATATCCCCCCCCCCCCCCGTTTCCCCCGCCCTCCAGCCCCTGGCAACCACTGTTCTCCTCTCTGCTGCTATTAAATTTGACTTTTTCAGAGTCCACATAGAAGTGAGATCACTCAGTGTCTGTCTTTCTGTGTCTGGCTTATTTCACTCGGCTTAATGTTCTCCAGGTGCACTGATATTGTTGCAAAAGGCAGGATTTCCTTCTTTTTTAAAGCTGAATAATCTTCCGTTGTGTGTATATACCACATTTTCTTTATCCATTCATCCATCGACAGACATTTCGGTTCCTTCTGCTACCAGCCAGAGAAAACTCTCTGCTTTCAAGAGTCATGTAACTACATTAGGCCCTGCTGGATAATCTCCTCATCCCCGGTCAACTGTGCCAGGCAACATAGAATAATCCTGGGAGTGACAGGTCATCATGTTCACAGGTTCTAGAGATGAGGGCGTGGAACCTTGAAGGCCAGTTCTAGAATTCTGCCAACCACAACATCTCTATTTTCTCAGAGATATGTGATGTGGTTTCTCCACATTTATTCATTATTTGGCTACCTTAATAGAAAGAAAACATCTTGAATGGGGGTGGTAATTATCCTCTTCTGCTCTGCACTGGGCGATCCATGTTGGGCTCTTGCATTTCATTCTGGGTGTCAGAAATAAGAGGGAAGTGGAACTTCCTTGGTGGTCCAGGGGTTAAGAATCCGCCTTCCAATGCAGGGGACGCAGGTTCGATCCCTGGTCGGGGAACTAAGATCCCACATGCCGCGGGGCAACTAAGCCCGCACGCCGCAACTACTGAGCCCATGTGCTCTAGAGCCCATGTATCACAACTAGAGAGAAGCCCACGGGCCGCAACGAAAGATCCCGAGTGCCGAAAGGAAGACCCGATGCAGCCAAATAAATATTTAAAAAAAGAAAGAAAGAAAGAAGAGGGAAACAGATCCACATAACCAAAATCACAAATGGATTCACACCGTGTTCTGGGAAGGTGGTGAAGGGAATGCAGAAACTCAACCTGAAGATGGGAACTGAGGTCACGTGACATCCATCTTCAAATATTTACAAGGCTACAATGTAAGGAAGGAATTTGTTCTGCATAAATCCAGGGGATAGAGCCAGGACTCCTTGATGGAAGCTCTAGAAAGACTTTGGCCCGGTATTGTTGACTTGGTTATATTACTAGATACTTTATTCTTTGTTGTTGTTGTTTGTTTACTTTGATACTTTATTCTTAACAGATTCAGAATGATAAAAGAAAACTCTCAAAAGGGATAGCAGGGGCTTCCCTGGTGGCGCAGTGGTTGGGAATCTGCCTGCCAATGCAGGGGACAGGGTTCGAGCCCTGGTCTGGGAGGATCCCACGTGCCGCGGAGCGACTAGGCCCGTGAGCCACAACTACTGAGCCTGCGCGTCTGGAGCCTGTGCTCCGCAACAAGAGAGGCCGCGACAGTGAGAGGCCCGCGCGCCGCGATGAAGAGTGGCCCCCACTTGCCGCAACTAGAGAAAGCCCTCACACAGAAACGAAGACCCAACACAGCCATAAATAAATAAATAAATAAAAATTAAAAAAAAAAAAAAAAAGGGATAGCAAAAAATATTGAATGAGGGGTGGATTTTAATATGTTTGACATGGTATAAGGCGAAGGTCTCCAAAAGTAGGGGCACCCAGAGGCCACCAGGACCCTGGAGCAGGTACCAAGAAGGCTAGGACCAAGAGCCGCCAGACATCCCTCCTTCCACGTCAGTTTATAAAACTGAGCCTCTTCCTCAAGACAATTGACTCTCACCCAGGACAGCGTTATTATTTGACTGTATTCACACAGGGCGAGATGAGTGCAGAACAAAACAAAACAAAACAAAACTCCATTCCCTCCTGAGGGTCTGGACCCTTGGAGGTAAAGTCTGAGGTGACCAAGTGAAATTTTCTTGGAAAACTACTGTTTTCTATTAAAAATGATTGTTTCATTTTCCTCCCCATAACGTGTCTATATTTATTTTAATATAAAAGGAATTTTTAAAACTATTTACCAGTGAGAACATTTGACACGCCAAGAATATCGGCCGTGTTTGTTTTGTTATGTACCCCACCACAGATCTCAGAGGTAGGTATCACGGTTTGAGAAATATGGATGTATAGGGACACCCAAACCCTGCCCCATAATCCCACCTAGCCCGCCCCAGTCAGCTTCACCTCGCCAGATGACACGTGCCGACTCGCCTTGCTTTCCAGTCAGAAGACCTCCATCTTTTCACTCAGCCATCTATTTTCTCTATCCTTCCTCTCTAATCCTCAGATATACCTGTCCCTCGCCTGCCTCTCGTAATGTCCATGTTGTCCCCAGTCCAGGAGCACACCCCACGTCTCCCCTTCAATCCAAACACCACCCATGTGGATCCAGCTGAAGTCCACTTTCTCCCATCGGAGTCTTCCTCTGACTACTTCACCATATAATCGTCTTTCCCTTCCCCAAAATGTTAAGGCGTTTTTGTCTGAACACATGTCCAGCAGTTGATTACAACTGCCTTATATTTTGCTCTGATGATTTCACAGATGTACCGCTTGTCTCCCAGACTGGGCTCTGAGCCTCTGCATGGCAGTGGCATTGTTTTTCAGCTTTTTCTTTTTACCCTGGCAGAAAAGTGTCCTGAGCAGAACCAACAGTATATGGCTAATTAATTCTTCTTTTCTTTTTTAAAATTTTATTTATTTATTTATTTTTGGGTGTGTTGGGTCTTCGTTTCTGAGCGAGGGCTTTCTCTAGTTGCAGTGAGCGGGGGCCACTGTTCATCGCGGTGCGCGGGCCTCTCACTGTCGCGGCCTCTCTTGTTGCGGAGCACAGGCTCCAGACGCGCAGGCTCAGTAGTTGTGGCTCACGGGCCCAGTTGCTCCCCGGCATGTGGGATCTTCCCAGACCAGGGCTCGAACCCGTGTCCCCTGCATTGGCAGGCAGATTCTCAACCACTGCGCCACCAGGGAAGCCCAATTCTTCTTTTCTTATAGGACGTATTGATTAATCTCACTCAGCTTCCAGCTCTCCTTAACAATCCTGACCCTCATTCTTTTCATTCTCATCAATTACCTTCTCTCTCCTACCTCCTGACTCCTAAGGTCAGGAAATATTGGGAAATATAAAATACAGACTTTTTCATGGGAAAGTGCCGGAGGAGGCCCAGGATCACTCCCTGAGATCCCAGATTATACGAGGACCCTAATTTGCCTCTTAACCGTCTGCCGTTTTCCTTCACAGTATTCGTCATGGTCTGTGGTTAGGTATTTGTGGGTGTGTGTGTGGCACTGTGTAACTGTTTGCCTGTTTCGCTCACTGGATTGTAAACTCTCTGAGGGCAGGGAAGCCCTGTGGCCACTTTGTCCCCCATGGTACCCTAAGCACAGCATCAAGCCTCCTACATATCAGGTGCTTCATACTCTTGCCAAATGAATGAAAGAACGGAGAGTCCAGACAAGGTGCCTCGGCAGGTCTTTGCGCCCTTGTTCCGCCAGCTGAAGAAAAACTCTTCCTGCTCTTTCAGGCGACACAAGATATACAAGGAGCAGCTGAATCTCACTTCCCTGGATCCCCCGCTGCAGCTCCGCCTGGAGACCAGCTGGGTCCAGTTCCACCTGGGGATCAGCCGCCACGGCCTGTACTCCCGGTCCAGTCCTGTCGTCAGCAAACTTCTCCACGACATGAGGCACCTTCCCACCATCAGCGCTGGTGAGGGTCACAGGACCAGGCGGGATGGACTGACTCTCTCCCAGAGAGGCTGGGTAAACCCCAATCAGGCCAGGCTCCAGGGTGAAAGAGTAAAGGGTTGATTCTGACACCCAAGAGAGAAAGAAGAAGAAAAACACAGACAGTGATCTCTTTCCCTTTGAAAGAGATCTTACAACCGTGATCTCATCACAATCCCATAAGGGAGGCACAGGAGGTGTTCCGTAGCTTACAGAAAGGCGATGGCCACCACCGATCCAGTGCTCCTTTTGAATCTGGCGACTCCCTCTTACACAGTGATCTCGTGATGTAGACATTATCACTGCCGCTTTACAGATGGGAAAACTGAGGCTCGGACGGTTTAAAAGTGACCTGGCCGAGGACCCAGTGGTGGCCTGCTGCCTGAGGCCTCGAGCACTACGCCAGCCAAAGGGACACACTGAGGGATTTGCAGACACCAGCCAGCACCGGTTTCCCCACCAGCTGTTGCTGGAGCGTCCATGGAAGGGCTAGAGAGCATGGGGCCTGGATGCAGCAGGCTGGGAGGCTGCGGCCCCAAATGGGGCTCGGGGAGGTCCCCTATTGAATGCGCAAGGGCCCCAGGCTGCCTTCCAGGCTTCCCCCTCTGGTGTCTGAACCAGAGTCGAGGGTTCTCAGCGCCCTGCTCCTCCTTCACAGACTACAGTCAGGACGAGAAAGCCTTGCTTGGAGCCTGCGACTGCACCCAGAGTAAGTGGCCTGGCCCCACCCGCGGCCACCCCGGCCCGCCCCGGGCCCTGGCCCCGCCCCCGCCCCATCCCCGGCCCCGCCCCCGCCCCGGGCCCTGGCCGCGCGCCCGGCTACGCCACGCCCATGCCGTGGCCCCGCCCTATCCCCGGCCCGCCCCGGGCCCTGGCCCCGCCCCATCGCCAACCCCGCCCCGGCCCCTGGCCTCGTCCCCGCCCCCGGCCCTGGCCGCGTGCCCGGCTACGCCACGCCCATGCCGTGGCCCCGCCCCATCCCCGGCCCCACCCCACTCCCGGTCCCGCCCCAGGCCCTGGCCGCGCGCCCCAGTCACGCCACGCCCATGCCCTGGACCAATCGTGGCCCCGCCCCACCTCCATCCCCCTCCATCCCCTCACTGCCTTGTGAACCCCAGTACCTGGAAGCAACGTGGAGGTCCAGCTGTCCCCTCCATGGGGATCCGTCAGGAGCTGAGGCGCATGAGTCCCTCTGCCTCACCTCTGAGAACCTACATTTCTCCCCACCTCCCCGCACAAAAGAAACGGCATTTAAGAGGAGCTCTTGGGTAGGGCCTTGCTGGGCGGCATGCGGTCCTTGGCCCAGCATCTTCCGTACCATCCAGGAGCTTGTCAGAAATGCAGAATCTCAGTCCCCGCCCTGATTTTCTGAGTCAGAATCTGGATTTTCACAAAATCCTCAAGGAACTAGAGTACATTTTCAGATTTAAGAAGCAGTGGTGCAGGACGGTGGTTCTCAACCCGGCGGCAGAGTAGTCACCCAGGGAGCTTTAAAAATTGCTGCGTCTTGGTCCCCACCCCAGGGGTTTTGATTCGATTGCCAGGGGGAAGCCCAGGCATCAGCATTTTATATAAAAACGCTCCAGGTGATCCTCATGCAGCCAAGGTTGAGACCCCCTGGGGTAAATGATGAGTAGAACCAAAAAGATAGGCGTGAGATACACCACGGTCCCTGCCAGGGCGCTGTGACTTGGGTACAGGTGTGCCTGGACACTGAGGTCCCACCAGTCACTGCCGGCCACGAGGAGCCCCCTCCAGTGACCTCGATGAACTGAGCACACGTCAGAAATTTCCGTGTGTCACGACTTGTTAAAGACACAAGTTTGTAGGGCCTGGGGCTTCCGTTTTCTTTAGTTTCGCCCCTGCCATTTGCCACTTTTTAGAAGGCAAAGGTGAGGGAGGCATTATCCCGCCCCTCGCAGGGCTGACGGCAGGGCCGGGGCAGGGCCAGGCGAGTGCGGTGCCCAGGACACACATCAGGAGGCAGTACCCACTGTCAAGATCATGCACGTGCACCTCAGGTGTCACCAAGCCCCATCAGAGCCCAGGTGGCCAGTTTTACGTAGGAAGAGATATCAATAACCAAGTCTAATGCCATGTAACAGGGGGCATAATCAGAGTCTCTAAGGCACAGCTGAAGCAAAGAGGAAGGGGTCAGCTCTTCTTAGGAAAACATCCTTTGGGGTTTTCAGCGAGTGTCCCTCTGGGGAAAGCTGCACTGTCTTGCCCTTTCCCTGTAACAGCAGAGGAAGTTTTGTCTTGAGTCCCCGGACACACTCTCCACGGCCTGACCCGATGAACTGTACCCTGCTGGCTCTGAGAGCAAGTCCTGCCCTTTAGGGTCTCAAGGAAGAAGGGCGAGGAGAAGCAATGGGCTGGGTTTACTGAATGAGGAAATGATCACAGCCCGGAGCTTGGGCCCAGAAGCATCGCTAACTCCCCCTTCTCCCCAAACAGTCGTGAAGCCCAGTGGGGTCCACCTCAAACTGGTTCTGAGGTTCTCGGACTTCGGGAAGGCCATGTTCAAACCTATGAGGTAAGTGAGTGCTTCCCTCACCTCCATATGCACAGCTGTGGCAGCCCTGGGGGAGTTCTAGCCAAAAATGAATAAAAGTGGTCTAAAATCTTTAAGCCAAGCATTTATACACTCTCTTTGGGGCCATCTGCACAAGCATACAGCTGTTTTGGTGATAATGATTCAAAATAGTAAGAGCTGGGTCTTTGCTAGTATTTCTGCTACACACTTGACATGCATTGTGCCTTTGGATCATCAACTATCTTTTGAGTTGGGGACTGTTAATAATGTCCACTTTATGGATGAAGACACTGAGGCCGGGAGAGGCCAGCTCGCCCCAACCTCCCAGCTGCAAGCAGTGGAAGCAGGATTCAAACCAGGCAGCTGGACTTCCAGATTCACACTCTACCTCCAGAAATGAGCCTCGCTTTTTTTCCAGGGCTAGGACCCTCAAAAAGGTTAGAGATATCTACATAATAATACTTGTTTTGATTGAAAAACTAGACCATGAAGAAAGGCTCCCCTGAAGCCAATCACACTTTTTTTTTAATTTTATGTATTTATTTTTTATACAGCAGGTTCTTATTAGTTATCTATTTTATACATATTAGTGTATATATGTCAATCCCAATCTCCCAGTTCATCCCACCACCATCACCCCCCTCCCCGCTTTCCCCCCTTGGTGTCCATACGTTTGTTCTCTACAGCCAATCACACTTTTAAATTAATTTCTATTTTATTCATAACAACAGCAAATACATGCCTTTAAAATTTTGTAGTGTGTCTATGTGGGTGAAATAATATGTATTCAATCTATGGACAGAGCTTGGTGTGCGTATGGGTTCCTGGCCCCCAAAGGGTCTGCAGCAGAGGTTTGAGATTCCTGAATCAGGAATGGTTCCCTGGACACGACACGCCCAAGAGAAAATGGCCCAGGAGGGGTCCCGTTACCCAAGTCATGCTTTCTGCCAGAAGGCACGGTCTTCCGGTGGAATCCCATTCGGCTGACTTAGATTCCAAAACTTCCAACAACGGAGAGGCATATTGAAGGCCCTGTAGGTGGGTCTGATGGTCGAATGAGCACTAAATAAAGAGTCTTAGCTCTGATCCCTGCACTGCCCTAGCAAAAACCCTTATTAAGCACTAAGCACTTACATACTTAGGCATATAAAGTACTAAGGAGAGCTTTATAATACATCAGCTGTGCGTTGAATCACTTGGGAAGCCTTGAAAAACCCCGATGCCTGAATCCCACCCTCAGGGGGTCCAATAGGATTGGTCTGGGGGCCCCCTCTAATCCCAAGGCAAGGACAGTCTTGAAAACCACTGCCACACGAGGAGATCCTCCATTTTTCCATGTGAAAATCCAAAAATCTAGTTATTTGGTCAATTTAAATATATAACGATATATTGGGAGATTGGGATTGACATATATACACCAATATGTATAAAACAGATAACTAATAAGAACCTGCTGTATTAAAAAGAAATAAAATTCAAAAAAGAAAAGAAACGGAGTACTACAAAATAAATAAATAAATATATAATGATGTACATGAAACAAGGGAATGTCTGCCTGTATTTAATTTACCGATGAAGAAAAATCTCATCATATAAAACAATACCGAGATTTGGAAATATTGCTTCCCCCCCACCCCAGTCTCACATGTCACTCGTCCAAAATTTTTGACATTGGTCCTCAGCATCGCTGGAGTCGAGTTTGGGGTCAATGTTAAACCCATGTTAAATTCTGCCCTGTCACCACCAGCAGCCTGTTTTAACCAGTTCAGTCAGGTAATAAAAGCAGCATCTCAGCTGAATGAATCTGTCCCAAACAAAATAAAGAAATTGAGAGGGAGCCCTTGAATATGGAAAGACTCCCTTTTCTGAGGGACAGTTTGGGGTGGGGGGGTCTCATCTTATATTCAAGCCTATCAAGTACTAAAAAGAACTGTGTTCCTTTTAAAAGAGAGTGACAGCTTTGCGCACACAGGGCAATCAGCCCAGGTCCAGAAGCAGGCACAAGATTCTTGGGTGCCACTCGGCTGAACACAGAGCCACCGTCGTGTTTGGGCCACTGGAGAGTTTTAAATGATCGTTATGGTTAGTCGTGCATGTTTAATGTAGAGTCCTAACTGAGCATCAGTTAGAGAGGAAGCAGAAGGAACACTGATGTAGAAACACGAGACGTTAAAGAGAAGCGTCAAAATAATGATAAATCTTCAAATTCACCATTTATTGCCAGATCCACCAATTGCGTTCTCTGAGCAAAATTCATATGTGGCACATTAAGATGTCTGTAATTTTTTAAAACTGGAAGCTAATGGAAAGTGGATGAGCTCTATTTGGGGGAGGAAAAACTACTCACACTTGTAGTGTTTTATTTGCAAGAAAGCCCATGAAGTAACGGCCTGAAATCTCTTCTCTGCCTTGTCAATTATGAACAAAACGCAAAAAGTGCTCAACTGAACCAGCTGTCTCCCTGAGTATAATGCAAAAGCTTCCAACATTAGGTCACAAAAGCCATTTGATCTATGCTCACGCCATAACACAAAGTTTAATCTGCATTTTCTAAAATTTAGTCCCAAGCCAAAGTATCATTTTAAAATGTATTTCTTGAAAAAGCATGCATTTTTTTTCTACAAGTAAACAGCATTTATCCCTTTTTAAAAAAGGAAAGTAGAAATTTATCTTTGGGTAATACAAAGTATGACCACAAAGATTATACTTTTAATGTAATATAATTCAATAGATGCAATGAGAAATACATCTGTGCTTCTCAAGCTTTGGGAAGTACCGACGTAAAGGAGAAATGATTTTCAAATTTAAAATCATGCCTAAATATGCCATACAAAAGTGAAGAAATGATGGTTTAGAAAATTCTAAAGGGCATCCCAGAGATTGTGTATTCTCTCTTTTTTTTTAATTTTTATTTTTTCTTTACCTTTTTTTTTTTTTTTTTTTTTTCCTGGCCAGGGGTTAAACCCGTGGGTCGCAGCAGTGAAAGTGCCGAGTCCTAAACACTGGACCGCCAGGGAATTCCCAGACTGTGTATTCTTACATAGAGAATTCAGGAATGCAAACGAGCTGGGGACACACGGACAGTCCTTGCTGGCCTGGACATTCGGCCATGCTCTAAGCAGCCCTGGGTCAGGCCTGGGCTGTACTCTAAGTGTGGCGGCACCTTTTAAAGGAGAGTGCCCACTCCGAGCAGCCCCCTGCCGTGGTTTCCAGGACTGGCTGGTGTTTGGGACGAAGCGCCCGTCACTGTTTCCATTTCGGGCGCCGCGCACTTACAGCTCATTACACAACATTACGCTGATTTACATTCACGTTGCTTTCGCAGCCCTCGTGCAGCCCCGCACGGTGGATTATAAAATTATTCGAAGATCATCCTTCTTCCAAGGATTATCAGCACTGAGGCCAGTCAACCTGGGCCCAGCAGCCGGGATCCCCTTCATATTACTGGGAGGCACCTAAACGTACATAGCCAGCCGGCCCTTCATGACCAGGCAGGATGGTGCTTTGCAGGAATCTAGTAGGGATTCTTTACTGTATATAAGTACATATCCTCTGCATTAGCCTCCCTTCAATCTCTGGCAGGACCCGCTCTCACGACCCAGGTGAGGTGCCTCTGAGTAGACGGTCGATGCACAGACCCAGAACTTTTCGCTCTTCCGTGTCAGTCATGCTAAATCGCACCTGTAGGGCACTTTTCCTTTTATAAAGTTCTGTCTCGTGCCCCACCTCTCTTAATCCTTGGCCCCCGGGTGTACACAACCTCTGGTGTGTTAGCCAGTGCCCTGCCTTCTGTGTCTCTGCGGAAGAGTGGATTTCTTCCCTCCAACCACTGGGCTTTTCAGAGAATCAGCGGCCGTCACCAGAGCTGCTCGAGAAGGAGGCTTGGCACCGGGGGGCCTCCAGGATGGTCCGCGTCTTGCAAGAAGCCTCACTCCTCCCGCCTGTGGGTCTCCCCAGCCGAGGGAGCCACGGGCTGTTCCTGATGTGCTGTCCCATCATCCGTGCCTCCCTGAAAAGCATAAAGGCGTGTCTTCCTTTCTGTCTGGTCATGTGTGTCAGCTCTTTTCTCAGGCCCCCAGCTGAGGTCTGAGTCCAGGGCGTGATTCCTTCCTTCTAGACAGCTGCGAGATGAAGAGACGCCCGAGGACTTCTTCTACTTCATTGATTTTCAGAGACACAACGCTGAGATTGCAGCTTTCCACCTGGACAGGTAGGGTCTGGCCCCAGGGAGGCGGCGCTGACTGCAGAGGCCAATCCCCAGAGGGCGCCCCAGGGAGACACTGCCCCCCCCCCCGACTTCTTCCTGGCACTTCATCTTCTTCGTGGGTCCCAACACCTTCAAACCCAACACGACCCATCCAACCCCGTGGATCGAAAATCACAAGGCCTTTTTTGTTATTTATTTATTTTATTTATTTTTGGCTGTGTTGGGTCTTTGTTGCTGCGCGCGGGCTTTCTCTAGTTGCGGTGCGGGGGCCTCTCACTGCAGTGGCTTCTCTTGTTGCGGAGCACGGGCTCTAGGCTCACGGGCTTCAGTAGTTGTGACTCGTGGGCTCAGTAGTTGTGGCTCGTGGGCTCAGTAGTTGTGGCTCACGGGCTCAATAGTTGCAGCTCACGGGCTCTAGGGCGCGCAGGCTCAGTAGTTGTGGTTTACGGGCTTAGCTGCTCCACGGCATGTGGGACCTTCCCAGAGCAGGGATCGAACCCGTGTCCCCTGCATCGGCAGGCGGATTCTTCACCACTGCACCACCAGGGAAGCCCCACAAGCCCTTTTATTGTATGTAATGAAAAGAGTCACTTAGTAAGAAAACTAACCCTGCCAGACTGCCCAAGCTACACCTGAACCTGACGTTGTGATTTGGCTCTAGTTTCCTGCCCTGAAAGTGGGGAGAATGTGCCCACGGCCATTTCCCCAAAGGGTCTCAAGGTCACGATACTAAAAGGTGAGAGCACCTTCCTCAGTTTCCTAGCTCCCTCTGTTTGCCTGTCATTGCTACTAGAGGTGTGGTCTGGGGACCAGCAGCCTGGCCACCCCCTCGGAGCTCTTCAGAAATGCAGACTCTCAGCCTCACCCTGGACCCACTGACTCAGAGCTGCATCTGAACAAGATCGCGGGTGACTCATGTGCACATTGGAGCCTGAGAAGCACTGAGCTAGGACACAGCTTGGAGGGCGGAAGCTTTGCCCAGGAGGCCTCATGGGATAAGGATTCCTTTCCTACCCCATCTCCCAGCCCCTTAGATGCAGGCTTGCCCTCGGCACGGTCAGCTCTGCACTGCGGAGACCCCCGCCCTCGGCTGGGTGTGGTCAGAAGGCCAGTCCATTTCTTTCTCTTTTTTCTTTTTTTTTTTTTTTTGGATCCTGCCGCTTGGCTTGAGGGCAGGATCTTAGTTCCCCGACCAGGGATCGAAGCCGTGCCCTCTGCAGTGGAAACACGGAGTCCTAACCACTGGACCGCCAGGGAATTCGCAGCAGGTCCATTTCTAATGGGCGATCATTCCCCAGATCTGAACTGGGCTCCCCCTCTTTCAGGATTCTGGACTTCCGACGGGTACCACCGACCGTAGGGAGGCTAGTCAATGTCACCAAGGAAATCCTGGAGGTCACCAAGAATGAAATCCTGCAGAGTGTTTTCTTTATCTCTCCAGGTAGGCTTCTGGCCAAAGCAACACTCTGGGTCTAAGAATGTGGTTGGCCAGTGTGGTCTGACCTCCTGCTGGTGGCCCCATCCCCTATCAGGCGGCTACATGCTGCCATCAGACACTCGCACCCTGGGCCACCTGGGCGTCACACAAGGTGACGTGGGGATGGGAGACGGCTGGACATGAGACGCTCACCACCCTGGGCCCTGAACTCTGATGCTGGCCGCCCCCGAGTCAGATGCCACCCATCCGAACGAAGGCCGGGCTGGCCGCGTGGGCGCAATGCAGCGAGGCTGCCGCCACACTGTCTCTACTCTGAGACATTTGCGAGCTGGTCCCCAGGATGTTCAGTTTAACAGCATCCACAAGCCCCTACGTCGGGAAGAGGTCTGTTTTCTTCTTCCCCGGCCTTTTCCCCCCGAGCCGTGGGTTCTGGGTTTCCCTTCCCGCCTCATGGATTTCGTGGGGCAGGAGGACGGCGTGCGTCCTCCTCTTACTGAGCTCCTTCTCTGCCTCTAGCCAGCAACGTGTGTTTCTTCGCCAAGTGCCCGTACCTGTGCAAGACGGAGTACGCCGTGTGCGGCAACCCGCACCTGCTGGAGGGCTCGCTGTCCGCGTTCCTGCCGTCCCTCAACCTGGCCCCCCGGCTGTCCGTCCCCAGCCCCTGGATCCGCTCCTACTCGCTGGCGGGCAAAGAGGAGTGAGTGGGTCCCTGGACCAAGGACCTGCTCGCCTGGCTCGGGGAGCCCTGACGCTGCCTCGGTCCTCCTCTGCCTCGTCTCCCGTGGGGCCCGCTGTCCGTTCCGTCCCTTTACTTCACGCGTTTGGTTATAAAGAGCCCACTGCGTACCCAGCACTAGATGCTGGGGGAGACAGAAAGGACAGACCAGGGCTGTGCCTTCAAGAAGCTCTGCGGTCCAGCGGGGCGGCAGACGGTGGCCAGGCTGTGGGAACGCAGTACCCACCTGCTGTCCCGCAGAGATGCCCACGGGGAGGCCGCGGGAGGGACCGGGCCTGCTGAGCCCACGCCGTGAAGCCGAGACCTCACGGTTGCTCCCCAGGGCGTGGCACACTCCCGGGCACAGGGCAGGTCCTCAGTTAATACGAGGCGACTGAATGAATGGGCTCGTTGATCCAGACACCCCAACCGTGGTGGGAAGAGGAGTAACCGGGCCAGAATCTCTGGGGGACGTGACAGATCCTTAGGGACTCGTGAAGGCTGAGGAAGACCCCCCCCCCCAGACGAAAAGGGACCTGGGGGCACTCTAGGCGGAGGAGCCCATGTGGCAGAGAAATGGCAGAGGATGGCTGGCGGGGGCGCTGCGAGCAGCTTGGGAGAGCGGAGGGCCAGCGCCCGAGAGGCTGGGCGGGGGGCCGCAGAGGGAGCAGGTGCCCCCCTGGCACACGGGCAGTACAGCGCCCAGCCGGGCAGGCGCTCGGGAAACGCGCAGAGAACGGGCCCCAGCCGTTCTGGCCCAGCGAGTCCGCGGCTCCGGCGGGTCCTTGCCCAGGTCCTTGCCCAGCTCCTCCGGGGGGCGCCTGCCGCCAGCGGCCCGGGCAGGACCGGGGGGCCTGGATGCGGGCGCGGACGCCTTGCCGCCCGGCTTCTGCAGCCCAGGTCCTCTTCTCCCCCAGGTGGGAGGTCAACCCTCTTTACTGCGACACGGTGAAGCAGGTCTACCCGCACAGCAGCAGCGGCCGTCTCCTCAACATCATCGACATGGCCATCTTCGACTTCCTGACGGGTGGGTGCTGCCCGCGGGGCCCGGCCGGGCGGGGACCCTGGTGGCCTGGGCCACCGGCCTCAGTAACGTCGCGCCACCCACGGGCTCCAAGTGGTAGAGGCCCCGGGGACAGGAGCGCGCGGGCCGCCCTCGGGAGGGGACGTCACTGTGAGGGCGGGGACGCGGCTGCCCGAGAGGCCGGGCTCCGCTCCGGCCGGGGGGCTGCGGGGAGGCGCCCAGGGCAGGCGCGCCAGGAAGGCGGCCGTGCGCCCCGGGAGGCGGCCCGTGTGCTTCTGGAGCCCGGGCCGCGCCTGAGCGGGGGCGCCGGGGCAAAGCCCCCGACTGGCCAGCAGCTCACACCGGCTCTGCCCGCCTGCCGGGCTCCCTCCTGCTCCCTCCGCGATGCCACCGGCCACGCTGGGGGCGCCACAGCTGGCGGCCGGGCTCCGGCTCCGGCCTCCGTGCCCCGCGGGGCTCACGGGGCGGGAGCCCGCGCCCACGCCTCCCTCCTCCACAGGAAACATGGACCGGCACCACTACGAGACGTTCAGCAAATTTGGGGACGACGGCTTCCTGATTCACCTGGACAACGCCAGGGGGTGAGCGTGCCCACGGCCCTTCTCCGGCGGCGCCGCCGTGCAGCGGCCCAGGGGCGGCGGGCCCGAGCCAGGGCCTCCGCGGTCGCGTCCCGTCCGCTCCGGGCCCTGCGGGCCCCGCTTCCTCTGCTCTTGATCTCGGCTGAGCGCCGCCTGACTCTCCTCCAGCCTGAGCGCGCTAGGAAGCGGACCCACGTTTTCCGTAACTCACCCCACGCTCCCCTCCCGGAGACCCAGCGCGCGGCTCACCCTCGTGCTCGGCCTTGGCCTCTGCGGCCGGTGAATAAAGGAACGGACGGACGCTTGCTTTTGCCAGCTGTGGACGGAGGCTCTTGTGACCTGATGGAGGAGAAGGGCTGGAGAGGCAGCCGCCGTGACCCCTGGCATTTTACCCCAAGCTGGGATTCAGAAACGGCAGAGGGGGAGGCAGGAGGAAGCACTGAGGCGGGAGGTGGTGCCCGCCGCCCCCGCCGCCCCCGGCGCCCCCGTGAAAGCCTGTCTCTCCTCCCCGCAGGTTCGGACGGCACTCCCACGACGAAATCTCCATCCTCTCGCCGCTCTCGCAGTGCTGCCGGTGAGCTTTCCGTTCAGGGACGGGTCACAGCTGTGACACTTCGTCCTGCTTGCCACCAAGCTGCGCAGGTCTGCATCCGTTTTCACTGGCCGAGGATGCGGGTGGGTGGAATGACAGGCACGACCTCGTTCCTTATGCTACAACCACAGAACCGCCCCCAGCACTTCGCACACCCTCATCTCTCAGCAGATGACTTAGGATCTAATCTTTTAAAACCTCTCGGTCGCCCGCTTTAATAACACACTCAGATCATCACTCACTTTCCGAAGAGCCCCGCGGCCCCTGACAGGACTAACCAGAACTCTGCTGCGCCCCGCACTCACGTGAGCGCCTAACTGTGACTGCCTGATCGCCGGCCAAGCAAAATCAAAATCCTGACTGAAGTCCCATGAACTCATGTCAGGTTAGAGGAAGTACTCAGGCCCCTGCCTGGCCAACACTTCTCCAGAGAATCTCTGCCCTGCTTCTACACCTCTCCGGTGTTGCAGCCGAGCTGGTCAAGATGGCCCACCTGCACAGCTGCAGGGTCCGGAGCTAATTAGAAATATGTGGTCCACACGTAGCAGAATGGTCTCTATTTCCAGCTGGAAAACTCAGAGCAGAGCCTGAACTTCCTTTCTCCACTTCTTGGGGTAACTGACGTGTGCCTCCCTCCCTACCCCCTTCCTCTCCTCCCGAGTAGGAAAGGCAGGAGTTGTGTATGACGATGCGTGGACACCTAAGCTGCTTGCACATCTGAGTCCAAGTCACATTCCCACATAAAAAGAAATCAAACTCCTAAAGGCAAGGTTGGCCCTCCCCCACTTCCAGCCCTGATTTTAGAATCTGACACAGAGAAATCAGAATTACAAAGTCGAGCAGAAACAACTTGGAGCCCAGCGGTACCCGCGGCCTCTGAGACGGCACACATCACCATTTCACCTACTGGAAGCTTCTCTCGTTAGCTTTCAGTGTCCTTGAGAAGTCACTATTACATGGCACTTCCGTCCGGGTTCCCCGAGGAGCATCCGATGCTGTGGCGTCACAGCTGTTAGAGCACAGATGCTTGGCGGGGCGACTTGGCCAAGGACCGCGAAGTCCTAGCCGTCACCCTTCATCCACTCCCTTCTTACCGGGTTTGCACTAAAACGCGCCTGAGAAGACACTGGGGGCCAAGGCTGTCCAGACGTCAGCCCCCAGCACTGTCGGCGGGGAAGGAAGTAAGTTCGAGAAGTTTCTTTCTTTGCGTTTACTTACCTGGTCCCCTGACTTTGTCCTTCCAGAATAAAAAGGAAAACACTCTCGCACCTGCAGCTGCTGGCCCGAGCCGACTACAGACTCAGCGACGTAATGAGGGAGTCGCTGCTGCAAGACCAGCTCACCCCTGTGCTCACAGAGCCGCACCTCCTCGCCCTGGATCGCAGACTCCAGACTGTCCTCAGGACCGTGCGGGGCTGTATAGAGGCCCACGGAGAGCGCAGCGTCGTGGCCAACGGCCCCACGGGACAGTCGGCCCCCGACTCCGGCCCCAGCTAGGGGCTGGACGAGTCCAACCTCGGAAACTACGCCTGGAGCCCGCCGTGGACTCTGGGGTGTGGACCACAGTGTCCTCGCGGGCCCCGGCCAGGCTGGGGCCTGGGTCAGGAGCTCAGGAAGCAGGCAGGGCACTGGGATGATTCCCAAAGAGCAAAAGAAGTGGGACCCACTGCACTTTCCTCCTTGGAGCACTGCCCTGGCTCCTTCTCTCCCCAGAAGCTCTGCTTCAAGGCCACACACCACCTGCTGAGCCCACTGGGAACTCTGGACGCGGGACCGGCCTGGAAGCCTGGCTCCCAGGAGAGGGCATTAACTGTCACAAATAAAATGACGGGACATCAGGTGGACACGCCCAGGTCTTTATTAGATCTACACGGATAATTCCCGACCCAGATTAATAAACACCTGGCATCTCACGAGCAGACCAAAAAAAAAAAAACCTAAATATGGTAACTCTCCAACTGGTTCAAAGTAGTCTGCACACTTTCTATTCATATTCTAAGCACTGTGGCCCAGTCTGAACACAATAATCCCTACTGACTGGTCCTAAATTAATTTCTCAGAAGTGTTATTACAAGAGGTGAAAATAACATAGGGATTTGCTCAGAGTATCAGAAAAGGGATATTTCAATCCGAAGAGTAAACATCCATTGAAATAACATCAAGGCTGTCAAAGCTAGCATCCAGTAACAACAGAAGGCAAAACAAGGGTGGCCCTGAAGGTGGGACAGCAGAAGAATGGGTCCAGCAGGCACATGAGCCTGCACTGAGACAGCAGAACAGCCAGGGCCGACCAGGGCCCACCAGTGACAGCCCTCCTTCCCCTAAGATTCAGGAATTGTCCCCCACCCATCCCCAAGAGGAGCAAGGCTATCTGGAGAAGTCTGACATTCTGGGTGCCACTCCCCTCCACCGCTCACTCAGAAAGGACTAAGTCAAGTTTACTTTCCAAGCCTCCCTCAAAAGTGGGCATCTCAGGGGTTTCCTGTCTCTTCAGCCTCCTCCCTGCTGACCTGCTCGTGTCTGAATAGGAGGCTGTTTCTTATTCAACAATCCATGAAAACACACGGGATAGGTGTGTATTCACATTAATCACTCAGCAAGTAAAAACGGCTGATTTCATCAGCTCAGCTTTTCTGGTACAGGCCAGAGGCACAAATACCAGTACGAGTGGGGTGGGAAGAAGCTGTCGCTAAAGTGGGTATCGGGTCAAGATGCCTCTAGACGTCATCCAAGACCTCTGCCGTGTGCCCAGAGACAGAGGTTCCTCTGGCCCACCCTGGCTCCCCCCATTACTCGTACACTGCCCCGAACCTATGTCCCCATGATACTAACATCACTTCCATTCACGGAGCTCCTTCTCCATGTGCGAAAATCAAACGCAGGCTTCCAATCCTCCCCGACAGGCAGAATCCCTGACCCCCAGTGTACCTCCAAGAAAACTAAGGCTCAGGAAGGTTAACTAAAATCACGCAACTTAATGATTCAAAACTATCCCAAAGCGTTCTTTCCACTGTAACACAAAAACTCAACAGTAACTCACCCAATTTATGAAGTTGTATTCGTTGGCTTTAAAACAAAAATCAGTCTTTAATAGAGGAATCTTAATCCCAGAGCCTTGCGTTACTTTGGTGTCTCTACTGCCGCTCAGGGCCTCCCACTTCACAAACGGTTTCTTCTACTTCAAGCCTACATTTCCTTTTGGAGGGGGAGCCAGGTAATTACACACAGTGGGACGAGAGGAAAATATTCAGGCAAAGGTGTTCAAAGACTTGCACAAAGTGGTCTGAAATTCCAAACTGCAGAGCCTCAGGAAGGTAAGTCCAGTTCCACCTTAACCCAGCCTCTTCTGTGACAACGGACTAGTTTTCAGATGGCCTATAATAAAAATGCTGGCGTCCTTTACAGACTGAGAGTAACAGAACCGAGTTTGACCACAGTATGTCGCGTACCTAGATATCTCATTATTCACCCATCCATTACTTTTTCACTAATACCAAAATTAAGCCTCTACCATTTGTCAAAAATACCAGAAAGCAAAAGACCCCAGTCTTAGAACTATCAAGTTCTTCCAACACGTTCATTTTGGACCACTGTTCAATATTCCACGACATAAAAACTCTCCTGTCTCTATGTAAGAACTTTTCATGTTTAGTTTTAGCAAACTAAAAAATGAAAGGGAACGGACAGCCCACGAGCTGGTGGAGAAAGGGGTCTGGAGGAACTCACTTAGCCTCCCCCAAAGTCAGGAGGACAATCTGAGTCTGAAGACGGTAAAAAGGGTAGCTGATTCTCTTATCTGTGGTAGTTGTATGGTTGATGAGGTCACCAAGGACACGGAATTGGCGGAGACAACCATCTGCCCCTAGAAGAAATACAGGGTAGTAGGTTCCTGTGCGCTGAGCCTCTGGTGACATTTCTGTCAACCAACCAATAACGATCTCGAGTCCTGTGTTACGGTGTGTTGAAGACACCTCAGTTAGCATCCACTGCTGCTTCACGGACACTGAGCTCGGCCAACGGCGCTACCGCTCACGCCTGGGAGAAGCTGGCTCACACACACCCCTCTAGAGACACGCCACCGCCTCCTCGCCCTCGGGACCCCAGCCAGGGCACGGGCACTCCCTGGGGGCCACTTTAAATAGAGAAATCACTAACAGGAAGTACAAAAATGCAACACAGTGGCACTAAATAGACCAAAACAAGGGCGCCTGATTTCAGCTGAAACTAGAAGGCAGAGTGGGCCTGGTCTGACCTCCGCCAGGCACCTGCGTGTCGGGAGACGCGGGCCCCTCTCCACTCAAGTCCGGGAATGACTGTGACAGTGCCGGGAGTACTGATCTGGGGGGTTACAAATGAATTTCAGCAAGTACGCAAATCTGCAAAGTTCGCAAATACAGCATCCGTGAATAATGAGGACCAACTGTAACTGACTTTAAGGCTAACAAAGATGATAAAAAGCCCTCCATCTAGTGGTGGCTTAGAAAACCACAAAGCTACTTAAGCTACACTGGCAGAGAGCTTTCGCAAAACGAAAAAATTCTGCTCATTAGTGGTCTGGGTTTTTAGGCAGCATCAGGATGAAGTCACAGCTCTGGACTTCTGTCAGTACACAAATTTCAACTTTATATGTACACAGTAACACTGACTGCTGTGTGAAATTCCTTAGGGTAAGAAGGGAGAGATTTACCATTCTCCCTTTTATGTTCTCCTCTCCACAGTCTTTACTGATGGCTATTATGATGGTGATCGACACACTGCTTCTCCATGTTGTTTTAGTTTTAGCCCATCTAGAAATACACTGCCAGGGCCTAACAAAAATACAAAAAGGGTTCAGCTGTTCATCTGTGGTTGGAGATAAAGCAATATTAAGAAAACTAACATCATACTACTTCAATTTTATACTGTCAATATTTAAGTCATCAAAAAACAAAAAGGGATTTCATATAAGCCAGTGTTTTAGAGGGAAAATTAAACTACAACCAGTACAGTCAACCCAGGAAAATTTTCTTCAATTACATTGTGTTGTGACTCAAAAGGTTCCAACTCCAGCGGGTTGAGGGAGGGGATTACTGAATCTGGACAAAGTGCACGTGTCACAAAGCAGCACAACTTAAGCAATGTTCTAGGCAGTACAACATTATCTTCAACTTCACTGGATATAAAGAAATTAATTCCAATATGCGAATGAATTCAATTTAATCGTCCCCGCCTAAGAAATCTGAGAAATAAATGTTAGAAATGACTTTATATGCATGCAAAATATAGAAGCATACCTAAATATATGAATGCACATATTAAATTTAAACCAAAGAGCATGCTGACCTAGAAATGACATTCCCCCATTGAGTCTGGGAAAGTTCCAAAGCCAGAGAACCAGTCTACCCTCAATAAAAAGGAAACCTTTGACTTTTGATTTACTCTTTTCCTTCCATTGCTCAGTACAGATCTGCTACATCTCAATTACCCTTAAAGTAAGGTTTTTAGATTCATTCTTTGACAAACTGAATTGGAAAACACTGAAAACAAACATATTATTCTTTCAAAACACCGATCCCCTAATTCACTTTCGATTTTCATTCGTGCCCACCAATTAGCAGCTTCGGGGGCTGCGGGGAGAGGGAGAAGAGAAGCAAAGGAGAAAGGGAAGAAAAACTGATTCGTTAGAGAATTAAATTATTTAATCTTTTTTATTACTTGACCTACCATTAAGACAATCTATAACAAAGAGAAGAGGGTATATCAGCACACACAGTATAATCAGGCTAGTGACCAGGAAACAATACAAAATGGTCCTTTGGCCACCTATGCTTTCTAGAGCAGTGGAGCTCATAAACCCACTCACCAAGCCCAGAAATAATGCCTTCTGAAGCCCTGAATATCCACTGAGACAAATGATGCCAATCGTGATTTCTCACATAGACTGCACAAAGATAAAGCTTTAAATGTGATCATTTTTAAATTCAGACTTAAATTTTCTTAGATTAAAAACTACAAAAGGGAGTAAACAGCAAAGCCAAATGACTTAAGAACAAAACTCATTTAGAAAGCATTGTTACGAATCTAAATATACATGAGCATGATTATATACATATATGAAACTGCACATTTATGGCATTCTAAATAATTTAGTTAAGTACAGTTTTGGCATTTAAACAAAGATCAAATCAAGCTTTAAGCTAATAAGAACATAATTTTTATTTTTAATCTTTTAAATATAAAAAGCTAAACACAAAATACAGACCGGAAAATCCTCATTTAGTAAAGATTATTTTGAAAAATAAAAAATTTGAAATAAGGTGGCTTTCTATCCCACACTAAAATGTAAATAAAATCTCTTTCCCAGATTTATACTCCAAACTTAGTAACAACCCAAAAGCTGTTCAAATCTATGAAAACAATTTACCATGACCAATTTAAATTACCTGGGAAAGGGGAAGGAGAGGGGATTAAAAATCAGAGCCAGATGCACACAGATGGAAAAAACGCTTGCAGTCACCCCCAGTATAACCCTGTATACTATATAAATCACAATGCAAATAAAAGTGCCTACATTATGGAACTGTGAAATTTTGTTTCAAAAAATAACAGTAATAAAAATAAACAGTTGGGTATCATTGGTGCACATGGAATAACGTAACAACACATAACCTTGATAAGGCTGGAAAATACTGAAATACAGTTAAGACTCAAAACACACGTTTACACAAAAAAGTCTGCCAGAGAAGTAAGGTGGTAGATAGGAAAGCAGAACTTTTCAGTAGGATGGCCTTTTAGACCAATTTGAAACACAGACACATCCTACCCCACCCCCCAACCCACCATAAATTCTAGTTGATGTAAAAAGGGGAGGAAAGGTTAAAGCAAAGTAAAAAACCTCTTCCCACACCTCCCGCCCCAGGGAATTGAGTGGGGCAAAGCTCCCAACGCTGAACTCTGTCCCCCTGCCGTTTCTCCCTTCAGCAAGCCCACCTCCATTTTCGGTTACGACATTCAGTCTGTCTATTCCCAGTAAATCCAATCTCCTGGAATCAGTGCTTAAAGACCATAAGAGATTATTATCCTGGACTCAACTGAAGGATATACATTAACCAAAACCTCTAAGTTAACAACCGAGAGTGCAGACCTCAAATTCTTATTCTCAATTCAGCATCTGATGATCAACATTTGGCACTAGCGGGGTAAATGAGGGTGGAATCAGAATCTGTGAGCTGAGGCAGATGCAGTTAAATCATTACCCAATATTTGCAGCTTATGATTTGGTGTGAACCTTAAAAGGCAGGTAGGTATAGATAGCCACACCTCAACATATTTTAGAATTGGAGAGGAAACATTAAGAACAAGATATAAACAAAACCAGGCAAAGTCGCTTGACAAATAAAAATTCTTGTTAAAAAGAAAAAGAACTGAACAGATCATTTCTACCTGATAATTAGCAAAAATGGGCATTTTTCCACCCTTAAACTAGTTTAAATACAGGCAGATGTCTTTCTACTATACTAAGATTTTTCTATATCTGTTTTTCCTAATCCTCAGAGCTTAATGAGAAATCGTTTATTCTATAAAGAAATACAGCATATATGGCCACAGTCTAGAATCTGCTTATGATAACAGGAAACTTCTGTCACTTGAAAGGCAATCTTGCACGGTGACATCATGACTCTACGGTAACTCACGTGGCGCAGGGTCTGCCCTCACCAGGAAGCACGGCGCGCGCGGCCCAGGGCGAACACTAACACTGCACAGAGAGAAGCAGGAACAGCCAAGTCTCCACAGAACTCTTTCTATTTATTTAACTGTGTATGAGCACTCAGTTAATGCTCCAAACTAAAAACGGTGCAATAAGAGCAACTTTGAACAGAAACCGACAAGAAGCTGCGATGCCAGTGGCCACGTGGCGCTGCAAAGAGGGGCCAGAGAGCAGTCTGCGTGGGGAAGCCTGGCCAGGGAGAGGCAGAAGGGAGGCACGGGAAGCGGCTTTCAGACGGACAGGGACACAAAACTGTTGTACTGCTGGATGTTCCGCTTGAGGATGTCCGAGCACGGGCCAAGAACACGTTCAAACCTCGGGCGGTCCAGCTTGACGCACTTCAGCGGGCCACGGGCAACCACGGTGGCGGCGCGAGGACGATTCATCAGCAGCGCGATTTCGCCTGGAGGGGGGGAAAGGGCTGAGAGTAGGCTAGCTCCCTCAGAAACGTCTTCTGAGGGGCGCCCTCCAGGGAGAAGAACACCGTATTTTTCCTCCTAGTAACTCAGTACAGGCCACACTACATCTGCACCTCAGGAAAAAACCAACTGACAGATATGAGACAATCAATAACTTAATTAACTGAGTCAAGGTCAAAATCTCACACTACTGCTCTGAGAGCCGAAAAAGTAAAATAAAAAATAAAATTCAGGAGAAGAAAAGACAAGATTATGAAAGACTGTGATAGCTCACTGAGAAGTGACTTACAGAAACTATGTGTTTATTGTGAGGAAATCCACATACCAAAATAATCAGAAGGCCCCAATCTTCCCACTTCAACAAATTCTTCATTTTCTGAACGACGCTGCAGCACAGCGGCTGAACCCTATAACAAAATCACCAAAACGCATTAATACTTTCAAATCCTGGGTGGCATTTTAAATATCCCATGCAATTTTAGCTACTCTGCAAAAAAAAAAAAAAAAAAAAAGGACTCAGCAGTTATTTCAAATCCTCTGCGTTCATGTGATAAAAGGTAATTGAAAAGAGTCACTACAGGCTTGATCCTTATTTACCCCAGCAGTTCCTGCTAGGAGATACTTCTCATCACGCTGAGGTACTTTGAGGGTTCAGACGCAGGTTAGCAAACTGCAGAAGGAGGGCCAATCCAAGCTCACTGCTTTTATAAATAAAATTTTATAGGAACAATACACCAATTCATTTAGATACTGTCCATGGCTGCTTTCCCACTATGACAAGAGTTGAGTCTGCAACAGAAACACTATGGCTCATAAATGCCTAAATTACTTACTGTCTGGCCCTTTACAGAAAGAGTTCCTCGACCCCTGGTTTAAACAACACCGATTAGCATCTACTGAGCCACATTCACAGCGAATCTGCTCTGTGGATCTCCTTGGCTGGCAAGAGTATCTGCTATACATTTCCATGGATTGTGACGATATAAAACATGGTAACATTTAGAATTTAAATACCTGCCTTTGATCCTTGTTTGCCAAATTAGCCCAAATGCATGATTTTAACAAGAACGGTGCAGTACATCACAGCCTGTGTGCTAAATGGCTGAGTTCTGTTTGGCTTCTGTGAGGAGAATTAATTCGAGTAGGTCAGAATTCGGCTATTACTTCATGCAAAGCCCTCATTTAAAATGTGGTGGCCTGGCCGAAAACCAAACAACGACATTTCAAAGGGAACGATCATTTTTAAATAAAACTGTTTATCTTAAGAACGGTAGCTGTAAATGAGAACTGGTGTCCCCCTTATTCCCCGCCCGGTGCTGCCCCATCTTTACCTCTAAAATAATGAAGAACTCATCTCCCGGCTCCCCCTGCACCACAATCTTCTGCCCGTCTTCAAACTGCACTGGTTCCAACGCATCAGCTACCGTGAGACGCTCCCACTTGTCCAGAGATTCTAAAAGGCAAGAATCAAAAGAATTTCTCTGCATTATTTGGTATTGCTAAAAATCTCAAAACAAAAGGTATAAAGAAGTCAACCAAAATACTCTAGTAGTGGCTCTAATCCAACATGGCACCTGTCTTCAACTACCTCTTGTCTCACCAAGATCCTCCTGTTACTTACAGATGACCCCAGAGCTTTCTTTCAGTAGCCCAGTGGCCAGCCAGGTTAACCTATACCAACTGCATCCGATGGTACAGGGATAAGAAAAATGTAATCGTTAAGTATTCCTAAAGACTGCCATCAATGCAAATCGAACCTACAATTACAGGACCCAAAAGTAATAGTTCCAGAGATTAAGAGAAATAATTTATCAATTTAAATCCTCAGTAGAATTTATTTACAAAACCAACAAGAGTAACTAGAAAATAACTTTTGTTCCCAAAGGCCAAACTAACACCCAAGACACTAAACAAATGTAACCATTCCAGAGAGAGGACAAATAAGGGCAAAAAAGTCAATTCACTATAACAAAGCAACGACTCAAGACTATATTACCTTATAAAAATCGCCATTTCCCCTCCCAATGAAGAACAGCTTGTAATAATGTCTCTAAGTCCACATAACAAAATATGTAGAAATGCCTCCAATTACCCTACTTTACTCTAAATTCCCCCACACTTCTAGCATTTTTTCAGAGAAAGCAAGCAAATGACACCTATTCTTTCTACAGAGGAAATGCATTCTTGGAAATACTCACTTTCCTGAACCAATAAACTCACTGATGGAGCAACAGAGAAACAAGTCCCGGGGGACTGACTGTGGGAGTCCACACGCAGGAGAACACTTCCAGTCCTCTGTCTCTCCAGGAGGAGTAAGTAACACTTACTTCTAAGTTAGAGGGCTGTCATATACTAGCAAATTAAACACACTTTAAAATTACTTCTAACTTAGTCAAACTTCAACTCTGCATTCCATGTGGCTTTTGTTACCATTAAAAAAAGAGAAAGAGTTGATAACTGGAGTAATCTTTATGAAATACAATCAGTTTCCTTAAGCATTACTAACACTTCAATTTAACAATTCTCCATGCAATCTTCCAAAACTTACCTAAAATAGACACTTTACTAAGAAACTCCTCATACATCTTGCGCTTTCTCAGCGTGCTTCCCTATAAATGAAAAAAGAAAGTGTAATTCACGTAATGCTGTGGAGTAAGAAATACTGTTTCAAGTAAATGAACAACAACAACAGAGAAGTCAAAGCTTGCTGCTGCTGCTTGATACATGATTGTTTTCTTCCTGTTGAAGACGGTAAGCCCTCTGTTCAGTGCAATCAAAAGCTCTTAGTAACTTGCTCCTAAAAGAGACACCACGCATATGCCCAAAGAATTCACGAGTTAGTGAAATGTCAAAAAAGCAAACAATCAGTTCTCCAAAAAAAACAAAACAAAAACACAAAAACCCAAGTAATATATGTGACTACGGCTGAATATATTTCCAGCCCAGGGTCCTTTTCCACAACCCCGATCCTCCACAGAAGGAAGGATATACAACTGCTACCATATAAACAACACCCCACCCTGACAAAAAAAAGTGCCGTAACCCCAAACTAAACCAAAATGTCTTATCTGCAAGGTTTGCTAAATATATCTGGGGGACAGAACGGGGGAAACACACAGTTCCTCTATAATAAACATCCCTTACACAGTAAATTGCCTTGGCAATTTATATACTTATAAATATGTATGTATAATATGTATTTATATTATTTAATATTTATTATATAATATGTATCTATTACATATACATAAGTATATACACAATAGATATACATTATCTCCATCCCCCAGTACAGAAAATTTTCTAAGTACGTATTTAATATTTATTATATAATATGTATCTATTACATATACATAAGTATATACACAATAGGTATACATATCTCCATCCCCCAGTACAGAAAATTTTCTAAGTACGTCCAACCGCGTACTGTCAAATAATCAGACATGTAATACATAAATTTAAGAAAGCCATTTAAGATGACTAATGCCATTTACTGGGACTTAAACACCCAAGCTACTCCATAAATTTGTCAGAAAGTTCTCAGAGTCTAATTACATCAGCAGAACGTTCCAATGGTTTCACTACTTCGTTTATTCCTTTACAGTGAGAGGGGACATGAAACGTGCATCACCGCTAACCTCCTTTCCATTTAGAGAAGCTGATCGCTTCTGAGTGGGCTTCAATAACGTCATGCACTCGGAAGCAGCACCTCTCAGGCCGACTGTAATGTGTAAAGATCAGCTAAGGGAAGATGCACTGACTGACGAATGGAGAGATTCCCAAACATAAGCTGACCACTGCGTATACACCACATTTGTTTCCCATGTTATTTCTGGCCAAAGCTTTGTTCTAAAAGATCACTGTCTCAAACGGTATAATGAATGATGCTAAGTTGGGCTTAATACAAGCATTCAATCGTTAAAAGTAAAAAACATTCTCATTTTAATGTGGTGATACTATTTAAACATTAGTTACACAGTCTGGATTGTGAGCCACACTCCAAAACCCATGTATCTTACCATAAGGATTCTTCTATAGCTGTCTCGGTCGATACCCCACAATTTCACATTTGTCTTTGCCTTGACAGTGGCTGCTCTAGGTGTTCCATAAATCAAAGCGAGTTCCCCAAAGCTCCCTCCTTCCCCAACACTGGTTGCCCACTCATTGTTGACATAGACCTAAAATACAAAAGCATTGTTTTTTTCTACATAGACAAATACGTAAGTATTAAAAACCTGCAAACCTTTTTAAGAGGTCAGAATCCTGAACTTTGTTTTAAAAAATAAAATGTGTTACATTTTCGGTACACAACGGAGCAAAACAGCTGACTTCTGACAATGAGTTAAGTAAGTTCAGAGTGTCTGTAGCTTACCTAGTTTAATTATCTGATAAGAAAAAGGTCCTCTGTAAGGATGACCAGGGCAAAAAAAGTGAACTAAGCATTAATATTAACTATATGTACTTACAGAGCACGGTGCCAGGCACCGGGCTAAGCAAGCACTTTACCTGCAGGAGGTGCCGAGTTTTCTAATAATCTTACGGGAGCAACAAGACTTCCAGAACCAAGAAAGCTGTACCAAGTCTCCCAGCTCACGACCGGTCCAGACTCTCCCTGACACCTGTCTTACTCCACAGCACACATACGCACCTTAACCACTAATCTGGCAAAAGTTCTGAACTGTAGGTCTAGCTGAAGAAATTACCTTTAGAAAGTATCTGTGTCAGTAAAATATTTGGCAAAAGGAATCGAACATACAAGGATGTAATAGCCCTTCAGAAACTCTTAGAAGCAATAAATATCAACAAGTTGACTTTTAAGATTATCAACATATTTTTGCAAGTATTAAATCTTACATCCATCTCTCCTTGATCAATCACATAGAAGTTATCCCCTTCATCACCTAAAAGCGAGGAGAGTAAAAAAAGTTAGAAGCATATTAATTAAAGAAGCACAAATCAAACCAAATTAATGTAAAATAATGAACTTATGTTAGAGAGGTGCTGTGAGAGAAAAGAGTATATTACAAATTAACAGAACCTTTCAAGAAAAAAAGTCCAGCAATTTATTTTAAAAGTCATAAAACTGATCGAGTTTTTAGTCATCTCGTGGTGAAGAATGCCTCTGAAAAAAAAAAAAAAAGCCACTTGTGTGTACAAAGACACTAAACACTACATCACCTATAACAAAACAAGAAACAACTCAAATAGTAAGCAACAAATATCAGATTGTCACTAAACAAGAAAATATATGGATGATGAAGACCCATGAAAATATCGAGAGTAAATAAGAAAGGAAAAAAGAGAGGACACCAAAAGATGAGATCCATGTTACTTACATGTGGTCAAAAAAGGCAAGCATCAGTAGAAGGCACAGAACCTTATAGAGAGACGGGCTAGATGATGAAGAATATTAAGTGTTTTGCTTATTTTCTGCTTTATTTTACTTTGTAAGTGGTTAATAATCAATATAAAGGATATATGAAATAAGTGAGGTTCTGGAACTCCATACAAAGTAAAAATGCATGAATTCCCTTTAACAGTTACCATAAACAAAACTATATCAGATGTTAGGGAAATATTAGTCCCTTAGGCAAAGTGTGCCTTTTAGCTCAGAAGATTTTAATTAAAAGAAATAAGAAAATCCAGTGGTATAACAGAAGGAAAATGGTAGGCTTAAAGAGGAAAACAAACTTCAATAATCATAGTGCGTGCCATAAAAGCAGCAACCCTTACCTTGCTGAATAACAGTCTCTCCAGCAATAAAGGAAACCGGAAACATGGCATCAAAAATGTCACTGCAAGGGAGAGAAGGCCTCGCGTTACATTTCATGTGCTGCTTCTGTGGATTTCAAACATTAACCTTAGAGTTAAAGCTCCCAGATTTTCAGCCTGGATTGTTATCAGGTGAACAATTACTAAGAGCCTTAAAACTTGCAACAGTGATGAGACTAGTTTGGGACACCAGCTGTACTGGAAAAATAGTATAACAAAGTACCTGTACCTACCTTCTCTCATTATCATCAAGATGTGAAAACAGTACATTCTTTTCAATGGCTTTGGCCAAAGCAGCCATTGTCTTATAATCTTTTGGTATAACCTAAGAAAGAACAGAAAGGCAAAATGACAATTCCATAAAGCAAGACCACTTCATGCTTGCAACCTAAATTACAATGAAATGTCAAGCTACATCACGGTATTTAAACAAAGCTGCCCTGAGTGAAACATTTTCAACACAACACTCTCACACTGTCTTTGATCCACAAAGTACTCAACAAATATTGACTCAATAATCCACTTTGCCTACATCTAGGCCTGTATTTAAAGGCTAGTATTTGGTTCCTAGTCAACAACTAAAGGAACAGACCAAAATCACCTTGCCCAAGGTGATTAGTGAGGCAAAACTAAGCATTTTATGACAACTGGTCATTTTCTAAACTGTGATCACGTACTGTTAGTCTCACAACCTCTTGCGAGCACAATTCTCTTCCCCCTTCAGGCTAACAGCGTAACTCGAAATGGCAGACTGGCTCTAACAGCCAACTGAGACAAATGACGCTTGTGGGGTAAAAGGTTAAAAGCCACAACACGAATTACAGGATGTCAAGAAACTGACACCATGATTCAAGAGAAAAAGGAGTACTGCCTGCTCTTCTACTGCAAAACAACAACATGCAAAAGAAAACCCCCAAAACTCACTTATGCACTGTTTTATAATTACTGTTAGTTACTTCCTCTGATGGCATGTTGTTACAGAAACCTGTTCCCCAAGTACCCAGGAACTGTCCAGGACGGAGTACGATCCATCCTGTCTGTGTTTTACTCCTCGAAATAGTGCACGCATTCGTCAGAGGAGACTGGATGGCTACCACGTGGGTCCCAAAGCCGTTTCCTCAGTGTTCAGCTATCAAAACTACCTTCCTAACGTAGGACGCGGCATCTTCCTCCGTGTAGACCTCGGCACTGATGGCACCTCGTCGCCTCCGGCCCTTTACCACCGGGTTGGGTGGAGGGGGAGAGATTTCATCCTCCCTCGAGTCTGCACGAGAGCTTGCTTTCTGCAGATTCTGGATCTGTTTTGCCTCCTCCTGAAAAAAAAAAAAATTATAAGTTTATAAAATGAGACCCTTCAGCATGGTATTCTTCAGCTGGTACTCTCATACTCCAATGACGGTCCTTCTCAGTCACTTCAGATCTCTCCCTCTATTACCAAGGTGAAAGTTAAGGGGCAAAGGTCAATTACAGATGGGGCGGGGGGGAAATGGAGAGTCAAGCTTGAAAAGAAATACTCTGAAAGGACTTTACTGTTTCTCAGAGGGTAACAGATGCTGTATTTATTAATGAACAAAAGCCACTGGTACAGGGCACGTAACATGCAAATAAAAAATTATATACTCACTATGATAATATACTGACAATGATTTGTAATGCACTCAACAGTAATGAACTGCAAAACAAAAAGGCTGGGAAATTAGTGTGAGATCCCTGCCCCGTCCAAGAATGCCATCTAGGAATAATCACTCAGGCATAGCAAAGTGATAGAAGAATGTCTAGATCACTGGGTTACTCCATTAATTCAATATGTATTCTCCGGATCTGCCACGCCAAGTCTACACTAGGCAAGGGGAATATAAAAACCAATAGGAGGGCTCCCTGGTGGCGCAGTGGTTAAGAATCCTCCCGCCAATGCAGGAGACACGGGTTCGAGCCCTGGTCCGGGAAGATCCCACATGCCGCGGAGCAACTAGGCCCGTGCGCCACAACTACTGAGCCTGCGCTCTAGAGCCTTCGAGCCACAGCTACTGAAGCCCACGCGCCTAGAGCCCGGGCTCCGGAACAACAGAAGTCGCCACAATGAGAAGCCCGCGCACAGCAATGAAGACCCAACGCAGCCATAGATAAATAAATACATAAATTAAAAAAAAACAAAAAAACAATAGGAGAGAGTCCTGAGCCTGTGGAGCTCATATTCTAGCTGGAGCCTCAGTTATAAACAGATCATAAAACGTGACGGCAACCTAGAATTTAACTAAGACCGGCTGCAACAATACTTCTCCTAACAGAGCTGGAAGCATTCTTTACGGTCAAGGTTGACACTTGAAGTTAAAACAAAAAAAAGTTTACCCACTTTTAAAAACTTATTAAACCAATCCGTTTAAAAGTGATATCAACTACTTAACATTCTTATTTTTCAGATCTAGGACCTTAAAAAGAAATTCCTCTCAGGTCTTCAGTAAAGAATGAGTTATGCCTGACGTAAAATCAGAATGAAAAAAGCCAAGAATGGTGAGCTATTTACATTCTCATTCATCTGACTCACTCTCCATTATTTTTCTAAGCCGTCTTTCAAATTCTAAATGAACTCAGCATTTACTATTTCTGAAAATTTTTTGATAAAAAAGAAACTAAGGAGCTGCCTACTTTTTCTCCTGCATGGTACTCGGCTCTGCATTTGGCATCAAGACAAATAAAAGAACATATAAACGCAGCAAGAAAAGTCTAGAATGATAACAATCAAGGCATTAACAGTGTTTATCTCTATTACAGACTCATGCTTGATTTTTATTTTTTTATTTTTTGGAGGGAGGAATTGGCTTTATTTTTCTCATTTCTCTAGATTTTCTAATTTTCAATTAAAAACACAGTAAGAAAAGCCTATAACAAAAACGACTTTAATATATTTGCATATTTAGTTACAAATGCACTTACCTGTTGACCAAATAATCCAGTAAGTCTACTGCCAGGAATTTATTCTAAAATATGCATGTGTGTGAAATGACAGATATACAAAGTTATTTATTATATCATTGCTTTTAATAGTAAAACACTGGAAACCACCAAAACGGTCGTCAACATGGTGATTAAATAAACTGTAGTACATCCATACAGTGGAATACCACGCACATGCTGGATAAGAACGTGCTGGATACGAATCTGTAAGTGCCCATATATTGTCCCTGGAACACAGGCTGCACTCTAGGAAGACAACGAAGTGGGAAAAAGACTTTTTATTGTCATATCCTTTTGCACCTGCAGAATTTTGAACCATGTGCAAATAGAGAACCATTTTTTTAAAAAATACATTTTTAAAGAAAACCCACTTCATTTTCATTCTGGTAATTCCAGTAAACAGGTAAGGTTTTCCCATTCCATATTAACAGAGAACTTTAAAACTCAAGTCTCCCCAAAGTCTAAAGTTCAAGGGTATAAATGGAAACACAAATTCTACCCCCAAAATCTGTCACTGATATTTCACAAAAATTTCATGTAAAGTTTCACAAGTAATATCTCATTTGGAACTGTCTTGTAACTGAATTTTTAAGACAATTTTGAAGTACCAAAAGCATTTTGATTTTAACACTGTTCCATGGGTTTTCATCTTTAATAGCTATCAGCTAGAACCTAATCCTGATGACTCAGAGCCGTTACTGAGATCACCGATTTCTAGTATACATTTTTACGCCCTTTTTCTTGCTGTTGTCATTCATTCTTCGGTCAGTCTCCTCCCTCCTCAGTTCTCTCACTTATTAAAACAAGAACAGACAAAAGAACCCCTCCCAGTGCACTTACTGTCAATACATCCTCGAGTATTAAGCTCCGATGCTGTGCCCACCGCTTACTTAATATGCTTTCAACCATCGCTATTTGTCCCCTCCCTGCCCCTGCCGTTCCATTCTTCCCTGTAGGGGAAGTACACGTCCCCGTCGTCCCGCGGACTTGGGGCTTGGCATGTGGCTTGATTCGCCACACCGTGTCCTCTTGTAAGATCTGACCCCGGCCCCTGCAGCATCGGACCCCCTCTGCCTTGAGAACAGCGTGCTTTACATATGGCTGCTCCTTCCACTCGACCTCAGGACAAGACACATGGAGCCAAGGAGAGAAGATGGGCTGAGCCCACAAGAGCTGCACATGACCAAGAAATTAGGACTTTGGTAGTAAACGACTGAAATTTGGGGGTCG
This sequence comes from Balaenoptera ricei, assembly GCF_028023285.1. NCBI lineage: Eukaryota > Metazoa > Chordata > Mammalia > Artiodactyla > Balaenopteridae > Balaenoptera > Balaenoptera ricei. The sequence goes on along the minus strand of NC_082658.1, from coordinate 2,133,977 downwards.
TATGGTACTGCAACATAAAGCTACTACCCTGTATGACCACAGCCACATTACCTGATTTCTCTTAGTTTTACCTGCTACCTCTGTAAAATGGTGATGACCATCAACCTCACACAACTGGAATAATGAGTATGTGTGTAGGTGTGTAAAGTGCTCACACGGTACCTGGCACACAGAAGACACTCCATGGTCGGAGCTATTGAAATTCCTCTGATCTATCAGACAGGGAGGTTCTAATAAATATATGCAGAAAAGAGGATTCAAATTACAGGTAACAGTCTGAAATAAAACGCAGAAGCTTTCAATGGAGTTTTTTGGTGCATTTGTTATTGAGCAGTTGAGGGTAACAGAAACATGACCCCTGGTTAACACAGGGAAAGAGGTGACAAGAGTGTGACCATATTTTCACACATATAACCTAACACCTAATGCACAGAACAATGACCTGTTGAAAAGTCGAAAACCTAGTTACTTTAAAGTCCAGATATTTACATTCAACCCTGGCTAAAGGAATGTATGCAAATGAACAAAGATCCTTGAATTATAGGAAAAAGTGTCAAGCTGTGACTTTTATTAAAAGGCAAAGAAGCCGGGCTTCCCTGGTGGCGCAGTGGTTGAGAATCTGCCTGCCAATGCAGGGGACACGGGTTCGAGCCCTGGTCCGGGAGGATCCCACATGCCGCGGAGCGGCTGGGCCCGTGAGCCACAACTACTGAGCCTGCGCGTCTGGAGCCTGTGCTCCGCAACAAGAGAGGCCGCGACAGCGAGAGGCCCGCGCACCGCGATGAAGAGTGGCCCCCGCTCGCCGCATCTAGAGAAAGCCCGCGCACAGGAACGAAGACCCAACACAGCCAAAAATAAATAAATAAATAAATAAATAAAAGGCAAAGAAGCCAACACACATTAAATTAAAAAATCCCACGTGCAAAGAAACTACTTTAATGATCATTTCTTGTCTTCCCCTTGGTCAGTGCTTCAACAGGGCCATGAGAGCACAGGCTCTGAAATGAGCGCCACACACTCAACACTCTCTATAAAAAGACACGCCCTTCACGTCTCACCAACCTCACCCCTCATCGGAAGGCTTCTACTGATGTCCAGAGGGAAGAGGGATCCCCTTACAGTGACCAATTTCAGAACCAGGTCTCCAGCAACACGCTTCACTTCAAAACAGGGAAGGCCCACAGCAGCCTGGCGCTACAGCATTTCACGATCAGGAAACTGCTTAAATGAGAGAAAACCAGACTTTCTACCACAATTCCAAGACAGCAAGGCTACGTTCACCGGGACTGGTTAGTTTTTGGTTGTTGTTGTTTTTGATTAATCTAATCATGGTACTAGACACCAATTTCAACAAACAGCTTTTCAAGAAAACAGTAGAAAATTCCTCATCACTGAGCCACCCAAACATTTTTTAAACATTAGTAAAACAGACTCTTTTACTAGTAAGTTATGCTGGTTAAGAAACTGTCCAAACCAGTGGGATACATTACAAATATTTCTGCAATACAATTAGATAATTAACAATCATATACCTAAGAAAATGCCTCCCAACTGGTTCACAATCATTACGAACCACATCAAAACTTCAATATGCTTAAGAAAACCTGTAAATTTATCTCGCTGAATTTCAGAAGTAAACCAAACTACTCAAAACATTTAACAATCCAAACTTTCTCATTCATCATTTTTTGAGGGAAGTGAAGTGAAGCATCGACCTTGATGAAAAATGATCATTTTGCTTAGAAAAGCACACACCACATGCTTAGGTCCCACTGACATACACAGAATGAGGGTGAACAACAACGACTAAGAACTGCACTAATTTTTTTTTCAAGAGGAAACAAGTCCTGACCAAAACTGTGAAGTAAAATTCTGACAACCATCAATCTTGATCTCTCTGCTCCAGAGTCGATTCACCTGAGACATATTCTACAGTAAAACACACTTCACTAATTCAGAGTTTCTGAAATTTCAGTCACAAGCTAGACTCAACTGTTTCATTACAGTGATTTCAAAAGGTGGGATAAAACTTACAAGTTCACTTGCTTTGCTGAATAAAAAAGCATTAAATGCTTTCAAGTACTGTAGAATTTCTCACTTCATACCACTGCTGTACTACTTTTAAAAAATTTTTACTGGAGTATAGCTGATTTACAATGCTGTGTTAGTTTCTGCGGTACAGTGCCGCACTACTTCTGATCAACTGTATCTAGTCAGTTATTTCATTTACTCAGTTTTATGTACTAATTTAAATAGTTACAAGGAACTATGTTTGGAAAACGAAAACCTGTTAGCCAAGTAAACTCAGCATACAGATTGGTTTTGATAAATTGTACTGATTACAAAGTTAAAAATTACTTCAAGTGTGTTAACTACATTTCTTTTCTGAAGTTCTATTTTAGATGATGATGATGATGATCAATTATTATCTGGTCAGAATTCCTTTTCTTCCAAAGGATACAAATCAGCGACACGCTACGGCATCCCCCTTAACAATCGTCAGGGTGAGCTCATGCTCTGCCCCATTTATTTTTACCTTCTCCAGCCTCTCAAAGTATTCCCTGAGGAACGCCATGGGCCTCTCGGGCCGCGCGGTGCACAGCTGCACGATGGAGTCCTTGAGCAGGGCCTGGATGTTGTGCTTCTGCACGTACAGCTCGCATTCCCGGAGGCTGCGCTCCTCCTCGCTGGCGGTGCTGCCAGACGCCATGGCTCGCTGTGGGGAAAACACACAGATGCTTGTGAGAACTGTTTACAGAGAGCAAATGTCAGTCTGGCCTTTGACCTAACAAATTCACTAGGCAACTGATTCACAAGGATTTCTTTCTAAGTAGATTTTTTTTTAAAACAGGGAGGTGAGGCCTAGGGAGTAAAGTAGGTACAGAAATAGCATTCTCTCAAAGTCGTGTTTCACTGAGGTCCTGCTGCACAGGATCTAGGCTCTGCAGGCAGCAACAGTGAGAAGAACCTCGGCTCCCGGGAGCAAGTATGAGCCACTTATCCCCGGCAGAGGCGGGGTGCTGAGGAGGCAGGCCCTTAAGGGAATTTCATTCAATTCTCCTCCTACAGAAGAAATCATGATGCCGTGCGAAGTGTGTACACGGCAAACGGGACAGAGAATTACAAGGGCACACAAGTCAGCTCTAAGTGAAAGCAAGAAAGCACAAGACAGAACATCTGACATTCCCTATACGTAACCCGGATCCCAGGGGAGTGTCCTAATCTCACCCAGCAAACCACTGGAGCAAAGGCTCTGGTTAGCCAACTACTAGCGCAATCAACATTTTTTAAAACACAAAAGAAACCCCAGATGAGTTATAAAAGCAACTTTTAATCCTAGACTCCTCTTTTTACCAGATTCCAGCTCTAGATGATAACACACTTACCCACTAGTAAGAGGGCAAATCCTTAATAGAAAAAAACAAAAACCAAAACCACATAAATGAAAAAACACCTTACCAAGTAAACGATAAAAGATTTGGACAGGAAAAAAAACATTTTATTCATCTGGACAGGAAAATGTTAAAACATTAAGTTTGAAACTCACATGAACACTCAATAGATAAAACTGCATTTAGTGAATTTTAGACGGTTCAAACTACCTCGATGTGAAGTAAAATAAACAAATATAAGAATGGGCAGCTAACCTTACCCTGGAATTAAAAGCTTACTAATTTAACAAAAGAGCCATAAACTGTTTTCCTTTCAACTCCTAATTATTAAGTAATTAAGATTAGAAGATAAAAGTGAGGTCTCCTCCACTTTGCAACTAAATTCAACACTAATTGGTCTTTTTCAAATATAATACACACAAAACCACTGAGCTGACACTGTAAATTTCAAAGGAGAAAGAATCAGCAGAGTAAAGAGCTATGTGCTGTTAGGCATCTTGTTTTGACAACTTTCATGGTAAGGGTCAATAACGAGTAAACTAATTAACAGACCATGAGAAAGTCTGTAGCTCCCTGACAAGCACGTAAATTAGAGGCCACAGAAAGAGACTCATGCTGCTACTTCAGAAATAAACACTCTAATACAAACACAAAAAACAAAACAAAACAAACACAAAAAAACACGTTACTTTCGGATAGATTTACACCAGCCTCTTTTCCAGCTCAGACAACCACATGAACTGAGAATCCACTTCAGTAGGACTTTCTGCATTTGAAAAAATACTGGACTGAAAGCCACCGAGAACAATGATCAATCAGATCTTTTTACGCTTCAAAACATTCAGAGCCATCTCAGGAATATCAATACATGTATTCAACTGATCAGAGAAATCATTCGAAGATCAGGTCTGTGGTAGAAATGCGAGACCTGGGGCTAAGCGGTGAGACTGGTTTGTTGTTTGCAACAATGTATTTAAAACACCGAAAGGAGGACAACGGAAATAAGGTAGCATATTAACGTAAACGCCCCAGGACTGGCGCAGTCAGGTCACCGTGTACACCCCGGAATATCCGTATTTCACAGTCTTAATTTTTTAATCGAATATGCCTAGATTAAGCCCGTCCTCGTACTTGGTAGTAAAAGCTTAACAATTTAGCTCCCCCGCCCCCAATTATTTAACTGCTGCAAAACGTACACCGCACTGCCTCTCCTCCTAAGAAGACACTGAGATTCTTTCTTTCGGAAAGTCGGTTGTGACACAATTCCGTTTCAAAGGGATCACATGCGAGGCGCTATGTCAGACACCTTGAGAAACTCGCGGATTCAGGCCGCAGACCCTCACACCAGCCAGGAGCCCTTCCTGGGGGTCATCCTCGGAGCACCGAGAAGACCCATCTCTCGCGCATCCCTCCGGCGGTGACGCCGTTCGGCGTCGCGCCTGCACTGAGCTGCCGGGGGGGGGGGGGGCGGGTCACAGGTACCGCGCACGTTTCGGGGGCAAGGACACGGAAGTGCCCTTCACTCCACTTAGGCCACAGTCACGGCGACGAGCGGAAGGGAGGCCCATCCTGCATCCCGCTCTGGTCGGAAGGCCAAGGGGAGACCTGGGGGGCGGGGACCGGGAAAGGGGGGCAGGGGAGAGGGGACAGAAAGCCACGGAGCGGCCGGGCGACGACCACCGCGGGGGCGGGGCGACAATCCCGGGAAGGAAGGGGAAGCGCCCGCGGGAGAGGCCGGGGAGGAGGCCGGACGGAGGAAAACGAGGACCGCCGGGTCCCCGGAGCAGCCGGAAAGGCCGGGGGGCGATGGCGGATTCCGGGGACATCTCGCCACCGTCCTTCAGGAGATGCGGGAGGGCGAGCGGGGAGGCCGCGGGGGCGGGGCGGCCGGAGCGGGCCCGGGGGGTCTGGGGGGCGCAGACCCAGGCCGGGGAGCGAGGCACGCGGGAGGCCCTCTGGAGGCGCCGGGCCGGGAGACGCAGGGGGTGCGGCCGTCCCCCGCAGGTCGCTCCCCGCGACGCCATCTTGGATCGGCCCGGCGCCCCCAAACGGGCGGCTGGCGGCGAAGCTGGGCGCGCGGGGGCCCCCGCCGAGGCCTCTCACCTGCGGGCGGACGGCGGCGGGCTCGGACTGCGGTCGAGGCGGCGGCCGGCGGAGCTACCTCAGCGCTCCCCTCCCAGCTTGGATGCACTCGGCTACAGCTGCTCCGCGGCGGCTCCACCGGAAACGGCCGCGCCGCAGCCAATCAGCGCCCGGCTGCTGACGTCAATGCGCCTCGCTCTGGCCAGAGCCGTCGCCTTGGCAACCTTAAAGGGGCAGCGGCCCCGGGTCCTCCGCCGCCACTCGTTGAAGGACCCTCGCCCCTCCTCCGCCTAGAATGGTCCCCCTTCTACTCTTCTTTCCGTCCTGCCTCGTCCCTCGTCCGCAGCCCTCCTCGCGCTTGCCTCTGGTCTTCTCCTCACTGTCTCTAGCCCGGGGCTTCCCTCCTCTGTACACCTGCCGCCCCTTACCTGTTCCAGTCTGGACGCCACAGGTCCTCTTTTTTCTCTCTGCTGCTCTTCGCTCGCTCTCCGCGCGGCTGTGGGCAGCTCCCCTCTCTCCTCCTCTCCTCTCTTCTCCCCACCCTCACTCCCACCTCCCTCGCCGCCTCCGCCTTTTCTCCCTGCCTTCAACCCCCGCCCCCCACCCAGGCCGACCCACGTGGGGCGTCTCGGATGACAGGTGGGCGACTCCGCCCCGCAGCCCCGGCCGGAGGGGGACGCGGGGCCGGGGAGGGGGAATTCCTGCCGCTTCCAAGCCCCGGAGGAGGTGGCGGATCCGCGGCAGCTGCACCAGGGGCCGAGCGCGGGCGGATCCCGGGATGCGCACGCCCGCCGCGTATCCTGTGCTCGGCCAGCGCCGCGGCCTCCGGGCCGCCATCCGGTCCAGGAAATCCGAGCCCTGCCAAGTGTCTGCTTGGCCAAGCGGGCCGCTCTCCCCTTCGGGGGTGCTGTCGCCAAGTGGAGGCCACACAGTCCCAGTGGGCACAAAATGCTGGAAAGGACTTTGTGGGAGTCCAAGAGAGGCCTGAGGCCTTCTAGCTCCTGAAATGCCCCCATCCTCGCCCCGACCCCGCATAATGAGAAGTACAAAACGTGCAGGTGGGCACAGACCGAGAAATCTCAACCGCCTGTAAAAACTGCCCTCATCGGGGATGATGGAGGGGAGGGCGGGGCAGCGACTTCTTTACTGCTTCAGCCATTTTTTTTCCCATGCAAGTATCCGCCCGTGGAAGAGGAAAGGGGGTGGGAGGCAGGGGACGCTTTCGGACAAATGACGTCGCTAAATGAATAAAGAAGGCCCTTGCAACACACGTATCTTTGTGTCTGGCTGGTACCTGTTGTACCCTTGGGGTATATAGCTCTAGGGCTGTATGTGTAAAATACACAATGGATTTAACGCATAATACAAAAAATATATAAATACCTCTAATAATTTTTATACTGATTCCAGGCCGAAACCGTAATATTTTGGATATATTCGGTTAAATATTAAGATTAATTTCGCGTTTTTTTTTACCTTTTTAATATAGCTATTAGAAAATTTTTAATTTCCTCCATGACTCGTGTTTATAGTATTTCTGTTGGACATCACTGTCCTAACAGGCCAGGTGCAACCCTAAATCCGCCAGTACGATAAGGTTCCTGCTTATCAGAGTATTTCTTTTATTTAGTTGTAGTTATCCCTCCCCCGCTCCACCCCCCCCCCCCTCCACGGGCTTTCTGAAAGTCAGAAGAAGCATAGACAACATCAGAAAGGCCAGATTAGGCCTGTAAGAGGGGAATGTAGGGGGAAAGTTTCTTCTCCCACCTACGCCCCCACGGGACATTCGCCAAGGATGGGTGGAATGGGAGATTAAAGGCACAGCCTCAGTCGTATATATACGATTTCACCCTTGTCAGTACAAAGAAAGGCTAATTAAACTGAACCCTAAGCTGGCAAGCAGGAGAGGGAATTCGATAGCACTGAGCAGGCCCGGTCTCGTTCTGAGAAGAAAACACTGCGGTCGGATAAATCTGAGTTTGGTTTCAGGCTCTGCCATCTCCGGTAATTGACTTAATCCCCATGAGCCTCAGTTTCCTCAATCATAAAGGATGAGCAGGGCTGTGCTAAAATGAAGCAATAAAGATAATAACGGCACACACGTCTATGGCACTTGCTGTGTTCCTGGCCGTGTTCTAAGTGCTTCACTCATAATAATTAATTGAATCTTCATAATAAACTCTAGCATCAGTATTATTATGATGTTATTGTCATGGAAGGAAAATGAGGCCTGGAGCAGTTAAGCGACTACTATGTTTCATACCTAGGCAGTGAGCGTAATCACTGCCCTTTGCAGCGCTGTATGTAAAGAAAGTGCCCAGCACAGGGCGGGATACAATAGATAAATATTGTTTGCTTCCCGGCTGCTCTCCCCTTCCTCGGGAGCTACCCACACCACTAGGTTAAGACTGAGCTGCACTGTGTCCCATTCTCAGTGTTACCTTCCTAAGAGAGTCAAGACGCTTAGAATAGGGAAACCAGCAAGCTGGTGACATTGAGCCTGTGCTTTGAGCGGCAGCTGACTCTGTGCTGAGGCCTGGCTCTGTGTCCCCATTCAGCTGCATTCAGGCGCCACTCCAGCCACGGGCCGTCGTTTCCTGTGTCCGTCGCACTCAACCTTGTTCTAGCTGCCAAATCCTCCTAGGCTGGGGCTTTGAAAGACAAAAAGGGAAATGTGCAGGAGATAGTTGAGCCTGGGGAGAGTTCACTGAGACAGCTGCTGCGAAAAGCCAAACAGCCTCGGTGGTTTCCCAATGCTGCGAATGCTGTTTCAGCGCAGCCGGCCGTGCCGCTGCGAGAATTTCAACTCATCAAATTCATTTCAGAAATGACAGTGGTTCCACCCTAGTTTGTGTGGTTTCCCCTTCTCCAGAGGCCTTCAGCCCTGGATTCCAAGGTCTGTCAGCCCTTTTTTTTTTTTTTTTCTTTTTTTTTTTAATCTGTGTCCTTGGAAAAGCTCCACAAAATGAGTTTCTACGGTAGTGGTGTTGTAAGTAAATTTTTCTCTTCAAAACAGAATTCCTTAATTGCTGTTACAATGTTTGTGAAACAAACAACAGCAAACAATTTTAAAAGCAAAATAAACATCAGTAATGCTTTTAGTAAGCAGAAGTTGAACTAAGAAAGCCAGTGTACAGAAATAGAGACACAGATGTAGAGAACAAACATATGGACACCAAGGGGGGAAGGGGGTGGTGGTGGGATGAATTGGGAGATCGGGATTGACATGGATACACTAATATGTATAAAATAGATAACTAATGAGAAATTGCCACATAGCACGGGAACTCCACTTCGCTGTACAGTAGAAACTAACACGACGTTGTAAAACAACTATACCCCAATAAAAAAAATTTTAAAAAAAGAAAGCCAGTGTATAAAAGGAAGGAATATTTTGGCATGCCATTTCTTAGTGTTTCTTATGTTTCAAGTTTCCATTGGGTGAGGCCAGATGCACGTAGTTCAGGTTTCCAAGGAGTAGTTTTCAGACTATCACCACCTATTTGTGCTGAGTATATATGCTTCCTGTGGAACCCAAGGTTGTGGTTTCAGAGATAACCTAATTCCAGCAAGCATTCCAATGCCAAAAGTCTTTCTGCTTTTCTCACTGGCAAATGTCCAGGGGGGAGCTGATGCTGCAGCCTTGACTCTGAAGAGGGTCTGGAGGCCCAAATGCTTCCTCTGGGAACCTCAATCTTTTCTCTTAAGGCGTTTACAAAGGGTAATGTGCCTTACTTACAGACTACTGTTCTAAAGGTGAATCACGTCTAAAAAATACCTTCTCAACGACATCCAGACTAGTATTTGACCGAAAACTGGGAACCAGGGCCTAGCTAAGTTGACTCGTAAAAATTAATCATCACAAGCATGAGTCAAGTCTAGCCCAGATATTTGCATGAATCTCTTCTAAATATTCTTCTCCCAGATATGGCTCTCCTATGCCTTTGCTAGTTTTAACTCATGCTAACCCGAAATCAGTAGTTCACAGATTTAGGGCTTTAAAAAAAAGATAGTGATGATAAGCAACCAGAATTTACTGTATAACACAGGGAATTCTATTTGATATCTTATAATAAGCTATAATGGAATATAATTTTTAAAAAACAACTGAATCACTCTGCTGTACACCTGAAACTAACACAACATCGTAAATCAAATATACTTCAATAAAAAAAATTTTAGTCATGGTCTCCTCAGAGAAGCTCATGAAAACAAGGGCTTTCTTTCTCCCCAGAAAATATGCCAAGCATACACACATATGACCTTCATCGTCTGATTTCAGTGGGTCCACAGATACCGACGCTCATCCATGCCTGGACGTCAGGTTCAGAAGCCTTAAAAGGTATTTCCTGAGCACACACAGGGCAGGCCCTAGGTACCTGGAATGCAGAGGAGGTGAGGGATGAGCTATGGCCCCGCCCTCGAAAGCAAGGAGGACGATCGCTGTATCACACGGTACGAGTATGTTTACTTTTGTAAGAAACCTCCAAACTGTCTTCCGAAGTGGCTGCACCACTTTGCGTTCCCACCAGCAGTGAATGAGAGTTCCCGTTGCTCCACGTCCTCACTAGCATTTGGTGTTGTCAGCGTTTTGGATTTTAGGCGTTCTATCAGGTATGTAGTGGTATGTCGTTGCTGTTTTAACTTGCAGTTCCCTAATAGCCTATGATGTTCAGCTTCACTTTGTATGTTTATTTGCCATCTGTGTATCTTCTTTGATGAGGTGCCCGTGAAGATCTCGTGCCCATTTTCGAATTGGGTTGTTTGTTTTCTCATTGTTGACTTTTAAGAGTTCTCTGTGTATTTTGAATAAAGTTCATATAATTTTCACGTCACATTCTTTTGCTTTCTTTCGACAATTTTAAAATGTAAAAATTATTTGTAGCTTGTGAGCTGTACAAAAACATATCGTGGGCCAGAGTCAACCCACAGGTCATAGTTTGGCAAGCCCTGCCTTAGAAGTTTGGGTTTTCTTCTTAGAGCCACTGGGGAATCATACAATGGTCGCATGCGGGGAAGAGACATGGTCAAGTACACACTTTATCACTCTGCCTCTAGTGAAGTGAGGGCAGGCCCAGGGTGTATGAGGGAGCTTGGAGCAAAGACACCTGCTGGAGTTTGTTGCCAGAATCAGGTGAGGGGTGGGAATGGCTTAAACTAATAAAATTTTGATGCAAGTGAGTAGAGCTGGGCCTATTCCAGAAATACTAAAGAACTAGGAGAGACGGAACCTAGGGATTGTTGTGGAGCATCAGGAGGAGGGGAGACTCAAGGATGACCCCTAGGTTTCTGTCTTAGCCAATGAATAATGCTGCTGCCCTTCACTGAGTCAGAGAAGCAGGGAGGAGCAGCGGGGGTGGGCGGGGTGAGGGGCCGTGAGTCATCCACGAGGGGCTGTCAGTTGTGTGCCGGTTGGAAGCTCAGGAGACAGTTAAGGGCTTTGAAATCATCAGCTTATTAATTTCAAAGCCATGGGCGTGAATGACATCCTTCCCGGTAGCAGGTGTTGAGAGAGAAGCAAAGGGAAGAAGGAAGATGGCATGAGGAAGACCGAGAACAAGAAGATAAAGGGAAGAAGCGATGTTAGAAAGCAGGCAGCAAACCAGGAGAGCATGGGGGTCGCAGAAGCTGAGGGGGGCAAGTGTTTCGAGAAGAAGACAGATGCTGCAAAGACACAGAATAAGAAGTGAAGGGTCAGGGCAATTCACAGCACCGGGAACCAAGATGACGCTTCTGACCTGCAATCAAGGGGGAAATGATGCTCAGAGCTGTTTTTCCACGTGGACTCCTTTGCACGACCAGCCAGCAAGAGATGAGAGAATAGATAATCATGAGGCTGTTGTGCTGATTAAAGCCGTTGGAAACTTGTATCCCTCGAAAGGCAGAGGGAAAATACACAGAATGTCAAGACTGCATTGTTTCTATCAACTGCTTTCCTACTCACATCCCGTGGAGGGAATCCTGGATGGTGTTCTCACCCAACCACTTCTACACTGTGATTTCGGGTGTTGTCCCCAACTGGCACATTGCCGGAACCTGGTTCTCCTGCCTTCCCAGAAGTCCTGTGAGTCACCCAATATACGTTCAATAAATTCCTTTTCTACTTATGTCATCAAGGGTTTGTTTCTTTGCTTACATAAAAGAGCTCTGAGTGATATGTCCCTTATCCTGTCCTGGAAAATAACAGTATAAAAATCTCCAGACTCTTGTTGGATAATTAGGAAATGACCTATTCGTTAATGTGCAGTCTTCATGTCAACCAAGAGGAAAAAAAACAAACAAACCACTGGACGGTGACTGTGGTCACCCAGTCAAAAGTCACAACTGCGTGGAGAGTCCAGGCTGGCTGGCCACACTTTGGTCAACCCTTGATCCACCCATTCCTGAAGGTGGCAGCCAGAGAAGCGAGCGCCGATCAGGGGCCATCACTGAACAACTCTTCACTCTACAGTGCAGGAGCCATCTCCACTGTAGAGGATGGACACAAAAAGATTCTCCTCTCTAAGCTGGAGAAAAGCATGAACAATTTTTCAGCGCCTACGCTGAGAAACCCTGTGTGTCTTTTCCACTTTGAAATAAACATTCTACCCTTTTAATCGTGGTTATGGGTGAGCTTTACTAAGCAGCTCTCATGGCTGGCCCTTCTGGACTGAATCCTGGCTTGCTTCCCCAGCCCTGCCTGCTCTTCGATTTGGATTCCAGGATGGAAATCAGTGCCCCATGTCTGAATGTTTTCTTATCCCTTCTTGCTGAATTGGTCATATATCCTCAGCCATCTCCGTCCTCTCTCTCCTGCCCCCATAACATCCCTGCCCCCTGCACTGAGTTTGGGATTCTGGATTTGCAGCTAGCTGGCCTCCAGGCCCATGTTCTTACAGACCCGTCTTATCCTCCTATCCCCTTGATATAGTCTGAGTTCCTGTCCTGGCATTCCCTTGTTCTTCCCTATTTTTCTACCACCCAGCTCTCTTTGGCCCTAGTTCGGAGTATAAGGGGTTAGCATTTTATGCAAAGCACAAATTCCTGAAGACTGATCCTGAGGAAGGCTGGTGGGTGTTGTCGGGCACCAACTAAACTGGCACCACCAAGTGGCAATAGTATAAACAGAGCTTAGGATTCGCTCCAGCTTTGAAATTATGCGGCTGGAACTTTAGGTCATTTTATTTAGATTTGCATCAAACTAACGCATATATTTTTGTCTCTACTATGCTTTGCCTTGACCACTCATTCAATGACAGTTTAATGTGAACCTACTCTGCCAGGAACTGTGATCGTCCTTACAAGGGTCCCAAACATGGTCCCTGGTCTCTAGGGGGAGAGACAGAAAAATACACACGGGTGAGGGAGGACAGAGAGTAAGCAGGGAGGGCTTCCCAGAGGAGGTGGCATCTAAACTGAGATAAGAAGAATAAGGAAGAGCTGGTGACGAGTGGAGAAAGAACACTTTTCAGGCAGAGGAAACGTGTACAAAACACCCAGAGGTGAGAGGGAAACCAGCTGGAGGGCATTTGGGAAACGGCAAGTAATTTAGGATGCGTGGATCCAGAAACTGTGGGGGGGACCCAGTAAAAGATGAGTCTGAGCAGTTCACAACAATAAGGCCGACACACACAGAGGACGTACTTTGTGCCCCAGACCGTTCTCGTGTTCTACACAGGCTGACTCAGCCGATCCTCATCACAACTTTCTGGGGTGGGTAGTACTATTGTTATTCCCACTTTACAGATGAGGAGGCTGAGGCAGGAGAAGTTAAGGAACTTGCCCGAGTTGTATGTATAGCAGGAAAGGTAGAGCTGGGGTGTGAGCCAGGACGTTGAGTCAAGCTAATGCACCGGGGCTTTCACCTGAGTCCTTCAGGGAGGGGAGGGACACGATCAGGGTGTCCCTATAGAAAGAGTATACGATGCCCTCCTGTTCCCTGGTGCCAACAACGAGGCGGAAACCAAGGATGTTTGGGAGTTAACCCTCAAAGAAGATGCCAGCAGACATCAGAGCCAGCCCAGGAAGCAAGGGGGCAGTAGCACGCGACAGTTTTGGGGTCAATTGCCAGGTTTCTAAGAACGGAGTGGCGATCTGCCCGGATGGCAGCCAAGGCTGCAGGGGATTGACCGGGCTGGCTCACGGCTATTTCTTCAAGGCAGAAACAGCCAGCAGCCTGCTTGAGTCTGACTGCCCGGGGGCCTGACACCAACTTATCTTTTCCAGCTTAACTTTCTGAATTCACCTTCTATCCTCATCCAACTAGGACCTACTCTGTTATTTATACCCAGACACATTCATGAAACGATTGAAAGAGCATCGCGACAAATAAGCACATAACAGAATTATGTTAGAACGTGAATAAGAACAAATATTAAGATCAGAAAAAAAACCATAATGAAGGGCAGAAATCAGGCTGGGTTGCGGGAGAGTGACAATGAAACACAAATATTCAAGCTGTAAGAGTCTCCTACTGCTGCTATTGTCAAGTTCAAGTTTGATGCTAAGCTTCCAGTCAAAGTGAAAGGGAGACAAGGTCATTTACATGGCTGTTATTGATAGAAAAGAGGAAGTGCACCCATCTGTCGAGAAACTTCTGTGGCCCTTGGCTAGCGAAGTTCTGACATGGGTTTTACAACGGCCCTGCCCTCCAGGACCTTAGCGCCCTCTGCTTTCCCAAGGCCACACGCTGATGTAGGTCATTGCCTACAAGCACATAGCTATCAGTCAAAATCCTGCCCAAATGTCAAAGCTCAGCTTAAGGAGTTTGGCACCCATGAAGTTGCCTCTTTCCTCCCTGGGCAGATGTTCTCCCCTCCTGTATTTCCCTGCCTTGTTTTCCCTTATTTCATAGCACTCAGTACATTCCACGTTATAATTCAATGTGTACATGTCTCATCTTACTGAGGTGGCTTTGTGGTTAGGGTGACAATTTCACAGTCAACCTACCTGGGTTCTACCTTTGACACTGACAAGCCATGTAACCTTAAGCAGATCACTCCCTTTTCCTTAGCTTCAGTTTTCTCATCTGTAAAATGGGCATTAGAAGAACATCGTCCTTGTTCTCTTAGTAGGGCTCCTGGCACCTGAATTATCGGCATCTTCATCCCCATTATTGTCTCCTCTTCTCCCAGCGCTGAGCCGTCCAATGCAGTAGCCACAGGTGACTCTTTAAACTGAAATCAATTATAATTAAAATAAAGTGTAAAAGTCAGTTCTTCACTGGCACTAGCCTCATGTCAAGTGCCACAGGTGGCTGGTGGCCACCATATTGGACAACGACAGATATAGAACATTTCCATTGTCACGAAAGTTATATTGGATGACATGAGTCTAGAGCAAGGATTGGCTTTCTTTTTTTCTGTAAAGGGTCAGACAGTCATTATTTTAGACTTTGCAGTCATATGGTCTCTGCTGCAACTACTCAACTCTGCCAATGTAGCATCAAAACAGCTACAGATAATGCGTAAATGAACAGGCATGGCTACGTTTCAGAAAACGTTATTTATGGATGCTTAAACTGGAATCTCTATGGTTTTCACATTTCACAGAATATTACTCAGATTTTTTCAACCACTTAAAAAGGGGGAAATCACTCTTAGCCTGTGAGCTATTCAAAAAGGATAGACCGTAGTTTGCTGACCCTTGCTCTAGCATGTAAGCTCCTTCTGGACAAATCTCCCATCTTTTATTTATTTTATTTATAGGTCCATATCCTGGAATACCTATTCGTGGGTGTCTCTTATGCAGCAGGCTCCTGTTCTACATTGGAGGAGAGTCACGCAGAAGTCACAGCCTCTGTAATGCAAGAGCTCACAGACTGTAGTCAGCAGAATAATGGCCCCCAAAGATGTCCACCTGCTACCCCCCAGAATCTATGATATTTTATATCACATGGCAAAGGGGAGTCAAGGTTCCACACGGAGTTAAGGTTGCAGATGACCTTAGGATAGGGAGACTATCCTGGATTATCTGAGTGGTCCCCATGTAGTCACAAGGGTCCTTAAATACAGAAGAGGAAGGCAGAGGAGCCGGTGTCAGAGAGATGCAACGTGAGAAAGACTAGACCAGCCATTGCCGGCTTTGAAGATGGAGAAGGCTCCGAGTCAAGGAACGTGGGTAACTTCTAGACAATGTGAAATGCAAGAAACAAATCCTTCCCTGGAGCCTCCAGAAAGGAAGGGAGCCCTACCAACACCTTGATTTCAGCCTGGTGAGACCCACTCAGGACTTCTGACTTCCAGGACTCCAGATAAGTTTGCAGCGTCTTAAGACACTAAGTTTGTGGTAATTTGATACAGCAGCAACAGGCACTGATACACAGACCAACGGAAGAGAAGGACCTGGGAACAGATGTGATGCGTAGACGAGCACCACCGAAGCGGGTACAACGTACAACATTAGCACGAGCAGTCCAGGCAGATGGAAAACAGGAGAAAAGAGGCCCAGCATGCAAGTGGAATCGTCTGGCTTTGTCCTTCTGAAACCGGCTTATTTCACGCAGCATGTAAAATGCCACTGCTAGGAGGATTCTAAACTGTCAAACTCATAGAAGCAGAGACTAGAACGGGGAGGCCTGGGGGAGGGGCACGCGGGGAGATGTCCTTCAGTGGGTAGAAAGGGTCCATTATGCAAGACAAGTAAGTTCTTATGAAACAAAACATTGTCAATCAACTCTACTCCAATATAAAATAAAAATTTTTTTAAAAAGATGAGTAAATTCTAGAGATCTACTGTACAGCCTTGTGTCTAGTGTTAAAATATTATGCACCTAAAAATTTGTTAAGAAGGTAGATCTCATGTTAAGCTTTCTTACCACACACGCACATACATTAAACACGTCATTTTTTTTTTAATATCAATTAGACGTCAATAAAGCTGTTGTTAAAAAAAAAAAAAAAAAAAGAGGCCCAGCATGGACAAAAGCACGGAGAGTGAAGACCATAGCGGGTTCAAGAACCTATAAGAAGTCCGAGATTAGCAGAGAGCTCAGTAGGAGGGGAAGGGAGAGAGGAGGGGAAACGTAGGTGGAGCCAGACGTGGGAGGACCTCAGCCCTGCTGACAAGCCTTTCTTTGTCGTCTGGAATTCTACTTATTGATCACCACCGAACGAATTAACCCAGCACTTAAAGCAACAATCGCAGTGTGGTATCTCCTGATTTTGTGGATCAGGAATTTTGGCAGAATTCGGTTCGGTGATTCTTCTGCTCCGTGTGGTGTCCACTGAGGTCACTGGGTGGTGTTG
The DNA here is from genome assembly GCF_028023285.1 of Balaenoptera ricei. Classification (NCBI taxonomy): domain Eukaryota; kingdom Metazoa; phylum Chordata; class Mammalia; order Artiodactyla; family Balaenopteridae; genus Balaenoptera; species Balaenoptera ricei. The sequence continues at coordinate 2,117,278 of NC_082658.1, read as the reverse complement.
AGCCAGAGGATGGGCTGGCCTGAAGGATTCAGATGGCCTTGCTCACAGGACGGACGTCTCAAGATGCCAGACTTCTTCCACGAGGGCCCAGAGCTCCCAGAGAGAGAGAGTATCCCGAGAGAGCCAGGCAAAATCTGCGTGGCTTTTGATGACCTAACCCGGAAGTCCCAGAGCTTATTCCTGCCACATGCTCTTGGTCAAACACAAGACTTCAGCCAGCCCGGTTCCAAAGGGAAGGGCGCTGAAGCCAATCTCTCAATGGAAGGTGTGTCAAAGCTCCTGGGCCATCTTTAATCTGCCACATCTAGAAACAGGGGCTTTTTTTTTCTTTTTTGGACTATGCGGGGTTTTTAAAAACATTTTTAGTGTGGAAAAATACAAAAAAGAACATTAGAAATCACCCGCAACCCCACTACCCAGAAACGTTCACATACCATTGTGAAGAATTCCCTTTTAAAATTTTTGACGCTTCACCTTTTCAGACCCTCCACTTATTTTTTTACTTTTCCACTGAAGGACTTTAAATAGGAAAGAGACAGTATTAAATTTGCATGTTGAAATGTTACTTTGGCTTCAGTGTGGGAAGAGTCTGGCAGGGAGACAAATTGGGCTGCTATTGACGTAATGGAGGCTATGACCCCCCAGGCTTGGCTGCAGAAAGCAGGGGAGGGGCAAGGGGAGGGCCCACTGATTCCAGGAGCTTCTCCCCACTTCGTTTTTGGGTATAGACAATATAACTTTTAAAAATGCTATACAAAGTGCTTTGCAAATGCAACTTCAGGACAAGCCCAATCCAGAAACAGCCTGGAAAAAGAGCCATATGAAAGTTTATTTCTCACTCACACTACAAATCTACCAGGTGGCCCGAAATATGGTTCCATATTATCTTCACACCAGATCTCAGTTTTTAAAAGTGGCCTCTTTCTAGAACATCCTGGCAGCGGGACAGAAGCATTAGCTCCTAAAGCTTCTGTAGAGGAAAGACCCATATCAGTTCCTCTTGCGTTTCACTGGTCAAAGCAGATCTCGGGCCAGTGAGTTTGGAAATGGGGCAGAGAAGACTCACAGCGGCCTGCACGGCCCTCTGATCTCAGCCCTTCTGCTTTCCCGCCTGCACACCCTCCGGCCACATCGTCGTCCTTGCTGCTGTTCAAACGAGGCAGAGCCACCTCGGTGCTGGCGTTCGGTCCACCTGAAAGGCTGAGTTACCCCCCCAGCCTCAGGGCTCGAGCCCCACCTCCTTCAGGTCTGTGCTCAAATGCCAGCTGACTGTCCTATTCCAAATGCAACCTTCCACCCACCTCCAACACGAAGCCTATCCTACACACAATTACTCCATATTTACCACCGTATGACTTATTATATATATTTTGCTAGTTTGTTTAGTCTCTCCCCCTTCTTCTCTCTCACACACACAGAAACGTAAGTCTCACAAGAGCCAAGTTTTTGCTTTGATCCCTGTTGTGTCTCCAATACTTAGAATAGCATCTGGTACACAAAAAGTGCTAAAAATATCTTTGAAAGAGTGTGATGAATGAATGACTACTAGAAAGATGATTAGCTCAGGAGAAAGTCAGAAAACGTTGACTAAATTACAACCACATGCCTCTCACTACATAGCAGAGTGTCTGGCTAAATAACTATTCACTAACTCATCTGGTTGACCTTCATTTGAAAACCTTAGATGGTAAAAGTGTACCTGCAGGTAAAATGTATTTCCCAGCCATCGAATTATAGGTAGCTTTAGTTGTCTGTGTTTTTTGGATTTTTTATTAATAGCACAATATTTGGAACTCTCGCTATGTGCCTGGCACATATGTGTGAACATGAAAGTCTGGTGAAATCCATATGACGTCAGCTCTGGGCTGTAACTAGCCTGAGTACACCCATTAACACCTGGGTAACCGGGGTGGACCAGATGAGTGACTTCTGCAAGTTGACACAGCTCGTTAATAATGGGGCCAGATTTCTAACTCAAGCTTGATTCTGGAGCAACAGCCATACCGTGCTGTTGCTTTCCACGGTGAGCATAATTTATCCTTAGAATATGAAGAGGGAGGGGGAACTCTTATTTAAAAGAAGAAGAAAGAAAAAAAGGAGAAGGAGGAAGAGGAGAAAGGGGAGAAGGGGAGAAGAAGGGGGAAGGAAGGGAGGAGAGAGGAAGAGGAAGAGAGAGAGGAAAACAGAGAAGAAGCATCTCCTTAAAATCAAGAGCGTGCATCTCCTGACATCATAGCAGACTACAGCCCAGTGACCTTCATAGGACAGTCCCCTGGAAAGCCACTGACGCTCTCAAGACTCCATACTCATGAAGACATTTCAAAACCTCGAGGGGTCTTCTCTGCCCAGTCCCAACGTCAGCCTGACGAATGTGAAATTGATTGCAAAGTTGGCTGGTTCCTGAGAGAATCTTTTCTCTCCCGCTGATCAATCAGCTGTTCACTGAATCACTAAATATGTCAGACTTGATCACGGAGCTTCAAGAGTGTTTCCTGAGAATCAATGGAATGAACACAATTTTTGTGAATGAAGCTCTTCCGTCTTTGCAAGAAGAATCAGAAGGTTTCTTCCTTTATCGCCACAACCTCTCATCTCCAAAAAAATGTGGATGCAAAGTGAAGTCTCTCCTTCTGTGGTTCAGGCATTATCACCATTTTACAAACACAGAGAGGAAAAAGTGGGGGAGTTGAAAAGGCCCTATATTCAGAGTAAAAGATCAAAGGGTCAAAAGAACAAGTGGTCACTAAAAAAGAAATATTTTTAGAAGGCTTAACTCACTAGAAGTAACAGATGTCTTCTCCCTTTTACTCTTCCCTCCCTCTTTCACAAAGCAAACCCACTGCTGTATTAATACAACATAATCCACGGACATGCAGTCGCTCCGAGATCTACGATGATATCCTGGTGCAGACAGCAATAGCTGGTTTAAGAGGTCACCCGGCATCCAACTCTTTGTGGAAATGAAGCTGGTCATGGTCTCCCACTCTCCTTCTCTGTTGAGCTTACCTTTGCCTCTAGACAAATAGTACTGTGTGCATAAGCTACTGCTCTTCTCAGGATTTCTCCACGACGATTTGGTGGGTAAAATAATCTCATCAGCAGAAAGGCAGCCCATCATCTGTCCATGAATCCAGCAAATCATAAAAGTTCAGGCTGCTCTTTGAGTCCTTGGCAAAACAGATGTATCTGTGATGTCTTAATATATTTCAGCAGTCTCTTACAAACTAGACCACTGATTTGTTAGTGCTTTGCTGCATTCTGGTGAAGGACACTATTCTCTTTTTTTTAAATTTATTTTATTGAGGTAGAGTTGATTTACAATGTTGGGTTAACTTCTGCTGGACAGCAAAGTGATTCACTTATAATATACATATGTCCTTTTTTCATATTCTTTTCCATTATGGTTTATCTCAGGATATTGAATCTAGTTTCCTGTGCTCTACAGTAGAACCTTGTTGTTTATCCATCCTATATATAATAGTTTGCATCTGCTAATCCCAACTCCAAATCCATCCCTCCCCCACCCCCTCTCCCCCTTGGCAACCACAAGTCTGTTCTCTATTGGAGGACACTATTCTGATGATCAGCCCTTTCTATCTAAGTTGATGAGCTTCTAAAACTGACCCAAGTAGAGCATCCTCAACCTGATAAAGCGCAATGCTGAAAAACCTATAGCTGGCACATAGTAAATGCTCAATAAATATCAACCGTTATTATTTTCATATGTAAATTTTCAATTGTATGCAGTCAAAACTGTTAGTCTCTTTCATTATGGCTTCATCCTGCGAATGGCCACTCATTTTTCAAAATTCAACTTAAACATCTCCTTGAAGACCTCTCCTCTGCTCCGCTGGCAGTCTATGCCTCCCCACTGGAGCACATGGCCCATGCCACACTGCCAGGACCTATTTCCTCGACCATCTCCGGCTCTCTCCACTCATTTAGAAACTACTTAAAGGTAGAGCTTCTCTCCCATCTTGTACCTCGGCACCTAGGGCAGCACCCAGCACAATGAGCACTCAATACACCTCGGTCTCCTTGCCCTTAATCTTCACGATTCAGCTTCAGTTCCACCCCCTCCAAAAAGGTTTCTTTGTCAACTCAAGCTTCTATCGTCTTTTTGTCCCCCAGCTGCATTGAGGTATGATTGACAAATTTAAAAATTGCATGTTTTTAAGTTGTACAATGTGATGTTTTGCTGTAAGTATGCCTTATATAATGATTAAACAATCAAGCTAATTAACACAGCCATCACTAATATAGTGACCGTGTGTGTGTGTGTGTGTGTGTGTGTGTGTGTGTGTGTGTGTGGTGACGCTGGGTTTTTTTGGTTTTTCTTAATTTATTTTTTGGCTGCATTGGGTCTTTGTTACTGCGCGCGGGTTTTCTCTAGTTGAGGCGAGAGGGGGCTACTCTTTGTTGTGGTGCGTGGGCTTCTCAATGCGGTGGCTTCTCTTGTTGCGGAGCACGGGCTCTAGGTGTGCAGGCTCAGTAGTTGTGGCGCATGGGTTTAGTTGCTCCACAGCATGTGGGATCTTCCCGGACTAGGGCTTGAACCTGTGTCCCCTGCATTGGCAGGTGGATTCTTAACCCCTGAGGTTTTAGGTATTCTTGTCATCTTTGTATCACCAGTGCCTGGCACATATTAGGCACATGAATAAATGAATGAATGGCTGGATGGATGAGTAACAATCAAGATGGAAGATTATGATAAAAGGGAAAATTTCTGGTTATCATCACCCGGAAATTTTGGATCCCATATAACAACGTTTTTAACATATGACTAAGTTCTCAATAAGGACAGGGAAACCTCAGGAGCCAAAACATGACACAGGCAAACATGGCAAAAAAAAAGTACAAACAAAAAGAGCAGACCTGGAAGGGGGCGAGCTGATGCTATGAGTGGTAGGGTGAGACAGGCTACGAGAGCTGGTAAACAGCAGGCTTGGATTGCGTAGCCTGCACAGAAATGGGAGGTGAAGCCTCAGACCTACATGAGGCAGGGAACTGAAACTAAGACCCCTGCATGAAAGCGAGGTCTTTGAAGGTCTACCCGCCCTATAGAAGGGAGAAAAACTATCCATTAGCTCAGAAAGGCAAAGCTTGTCTTCCTCTGAGTTCTGGGTAAAATGGAAAATTTCCCCTGAAACCTCCAGCCTCAAGTGGATTTGGGCCTCAAATGTATAGTAGCGGGGTTGTCTGGGAACTCTTGAACTGATCAATTAACCTTTTAAATAGTCCCAGAATAATGTTATCTGTGGGGTGAAGTGGTGCAGCCACTCTGGAAAAGAGTATGGAGTTTCCTCAAAAAATTAAAACTAGAACTACCTTGTGATCCAGCAGTTCCACTTCTGAGTATTTATCCAAAGGAAATGAGAACACTAACTTGAAGAGATATCTGCACCCTCATGGTCATTGCAGCATTATTTACAATAGCCAAGACGTGGAAGCAACCTAAGAATCTATCCATGGATAGGTGGATAAAGAAAATAAGGAATATTAACAGAGAAAGACAAATACTGTATGATATCACTTAAGTGTGGAATCTAAAAAAAAATGCAACAAACTAGTGAGTATAACAAAAAAGAAACAGACTCACAGATATAGAGAACAAACTAGTGGTTACCAGTGGGGAGATTGAAGCAGGGGTGGCAATATAGGGATAGGGGATAAAGAGGTACAAACTATTAGGTATAAAATAAGCTATAAGAATATATTGTACAACACAGGGAATAGAGCCAATATTTTATAATAACTAGAAATGGGCTATAACCTTTAAAAATTGTGAAACACTATATTGTGCACCTGTAACTTATATAATATTACTGTACATCAACTATACTTCAATTTAAATTTTTTTTAAAAGAGGAAACTAAGGAATATTATTCAACCATAAAAAAGAAGAAAATCTTTCCATTTGCAACAACATGGATGGACCTTGAAGGCATTATGCTGAGTGAAAAAAGTCAGACAGAAAAAGATAAATGCTGTATGATGCCACTATATGTGGAATCTAAAAAAAACAAAAACAAAAAACTCATCGATACAGAGCCCAGATTGGTGGTTGCCCAGCCAGGCAAAATGGATGGAGGGAATCAAGAGGAACAAACGTCCAGTTATAAGATAAACGCGGAGGGTACTGTACAACATGGCCATTGTAGTTAACAGCGCTCTAGTGTACATCTGGAAGTTGCTAAGAAAGTAGGTCCTAAAAGTTCTCATCACACACAGAAGAAATTTTGTGACTCTGTGTGGTGACGGATGTTCACTAGACCTATTGTGGTGATCATTTTGTAATATGTACAAATATCAAATCATGCTGTATACTTGAAACTAATATAATGTGGATATGGACCTAGAGATGATCATACTAAGTGAAGTAAGTTAGAAAGAGAAAGACAAATACCATATGATATCACTCATATGTGGGATCTAAAGTATGACACAAATGAACGTATCTGCAAAACAGAAACAGACTTACAGACAGAGAGAACAGACTTGTGGTTGCCAAGGGGGAGGGGGTTGGGGGAGGGATGGAGTGGGAGCTTGGGATTAGCAGATGCTAAACTATTATATAGAGGATGGAGGAACAACAAGGTCCTACTGTAGAGCACAGGGAACTATATTCAGTATCCTGGGATAAACCATAATGGAAAAGAATATGAAAAAGGATGTACATATATATATCAGTATATAGTGTGTGTGTGTGTGTGTGTGTGTGTGTGTGTATAACTGAGTCACTTTGCTGTACAGCAGAAATTAACACAACATTGTAAATCAACTATACGTCGATAAAAAAATAAAATAAATAAAAATATATAGTGTTATATATCAATTACATCGCAATAAAAAAAAGAGGTATACCTAAAAATGACACTAAAAAGTTGAAAGCCAAAAATGGGGAAAAGGTATATTAGGTAAATACTAGTCAAAAAAAACTAATACAGCTCTATTAATACTGGAGAAAAATACAGTAGTTAAGACAAAAAGATAGTATTAGAAATAGAGATATATTACATAATGATAAAAGAGCAAGAAAAAGAGAAGAGGTAATAATTCTGTACTGGTACATCCCTAACCACATGGCCTGAAAATGTATGAAGCTGCGTGACAAAGGCATGAAGGACCTGCAGATCAGTTTAACAAGAAGCATGACAGATCCACATGGAGAAAACTAGAAACACCCCTGAAGGACCCCACAGCAGCTTTGAACAAATGGAAAGCATCTCATTGCTCTGCAACATCACAGCAGTGTTGATGACCCCTAAATAAATTTCTAATTTATTTAACTAATAAATTTAACTAATTTAACTAATAAAATTTAACTAATAAAAACCACAAAGTTTTATAGTTTTGTTTTATGTTTTGATTTTGTTTTGCAGAAGTAGACAAACTAATTCTAAGGCTCATTTGGAAAAATTAACAATAGTCTAGCAAATAATGAGGGGGGACTGCCCCTCCAGATATTAATTTATTACCAAGCACGGCCCATCAGTACCACACACAAACACACACAAACACACAACTAAGGCTCAGAATAGAAAAATATCAAAATAGACTCCAACACATAGAAATTTCACTTACAATAAAGACAGCATTTCAAATAGATGAGGGGAAAATGAACTACCCAATAAATGATGTTGAGACAATTGGCCAGTCATCCAGAAAAACTTAAGATGCTCATGCCTTTGATATGCTCTTATCATAGAAATGCTTTCGCCAGATACACACAGGAATGATATGGGTGCAAGAATATTCATTAGAAACACTACAAATAGCCGTTAATGGGAGATAGTTAAATAATACATATAAGATATAAGACATATAATAATGTATATAATGTATAAAGATATATATTTTTCTCACAATGGAAAAAGCAGCCATTCAAAAGATGAGGCAAATATGGTGAGATTTTTTCACTGAACATCTCTAAAGGATTAAAAACAAGGTAGAGGGACTTCCCTGGTGGTGCAGTGGTTAAGACTCCACGCTCACAATGCAGGGGGCCTGGGTTCGATCCCTGGTCAGGGAGCTAGATCCCACATGCATGCTGCACCTGAGACTTCGCATGCCACAACTAAGGAGTCCGCGAGCCTCAACTAAGACCCGGTGCAACCAAATAAATAAATAAAATAGAATAAAATAAATATAAAAAAATAAAATGTTTTTAAAAAGTAATAAAAAATAAATAAAAAATATAAACAAGGTCGAGAAAAGAGAACCATCTATACTGTAAGTGGTAATGACTATGTTAGACATGGAGAAAGGCAGACAGACAGGCAATCTCTGGAAGGAGTCTCAAGAAATGGGTAACACTAGATGCCCCCAGGGAGAGAGACTGGGGTTCTACGTGTCTTTCTGTACTTTCAAATTATGAGCCATGTGCATATATTATCTAGTCTCCCCCAAAAATCTCTCTTATAATCAAGAAGGGAGAAAACAGACACTTCTACTTTCCCCAATGTGACAGACTAGATGTCCACAAGTCCTTTGGGTGACAAATACCGGGTAATGCTAAATAGAATGTGATGACAATTTATAGCCATAGCAAGTGATTTTTTAACATCCTGTCTCCTAGTATTTGTCGGATCAAGCAACCCAAAATATTAGCAAGAAAATACAAGGTTTGAGCAATTTCAAAGATTGATCTGATGAACATATGGAGAGATCTCTAGACCCAACAATTAGTGCACTCAGATTATTTTTAAATGCTATAAAACATTTACCAGAATTGACCAGGCCACACACACAGACACACACACACACACACACACAGACACACACACACACGCACACACACACAGATGCATTAAGCTAGAAGAAAACCAAGCGACCCCCAAATAAACATGACATCATCATGTTCTCTGTAAAATTTGAAATCCACTTTAAAGATAGCAACAACAACAAATAAAAACTTGACATGCTTAGAAATTTTTCAGTATTCCTAATATATATATATATATATATATATATATATACATATATAAATACTAAAAAAGTAAAATTTTTAGCATTCCTTTAAATATTTATGTACATATGTACACACACACACACACACACACACACATATATATATGACCATAATGGAAATTAGAACATGTTTTGACACGAGCAGGATGACAAGAATATGTATCGAAATGGCTAGTCTGAAGCTAAAGCAGAATTTAGAGGCGATGTTTCATGCTGTGCCCATCCTTCTGTTGCCTGTTTTATTTGTTCAGCATTATGTTTCTTGAGGCTTTATTGACCGATGAAGATTATCTCATCTATCTAACTGCTACGCAGAGACACAGGGCATGCAGGCCTGACTCCTAGGAAATTCTTGCCATGCTTATACCGTAAGTACGCTAGTTGTTGGAAGTTTTTGGTAGATACTTTCTATTAGGTTAAGGAAATTCCCTGCTATTCCCAGCTAGCTGAGAATTCGTATCCTGAATGAACTGGAATTTATCAATCGACCAGAAGATCTATCGAGAGGATTATGTTCCCCTACTTTGTCCGTTAATACGTTAAAGTTGCATTAAGTGTATTCACTGGTCTTTGAATGTGAAACCATCCTTTCATTATAGAAATAAATCCAACCTACAAAAACAACTCCAAAACAATCAACACATGGCACCAAGAACATACGTATCGATAATTACCTTAAATGTAAATGGATTAAATGCTCCAACCAAAAGACACAGATAGACTGGCTGAATGGATACAAAAACAAGACCCATATATGGCCCACTTCTGGTCTAGGGACACATACAGACTGATAGTGAGGGCAAGGAAAAAGATACTCCATGAAAATGGAAATCAATAGAAATAAATCTGATGGATTTTGTAACTTTTTTAAAAAGACACTTTAAATGTTTTATTTATTTATTTATTTAAGCAAATGGGAAAACTCAGGGGGTTTGATTTTGCATGTCGGTGTTCTTCGGTCTTTATTTGAGGAGCTAGCGGAGAGGCCTTGATGGGGAACAGCTATGACAGGAAGCACCTGACGCCCTGCTGCAGCTGCCCCTGCTTCACGCGACCGTGGGCTACCCTGCCTGCCTGCCTGGTGCCAGCCTTCTCGCCGTGCCTGACGTCAGGCAGCCGGAGACCACGCAGCCCCTGGGGTACCGCTGTCCAGAGCAGCCGGCCCTTGACTCTTCCTGTATGCACACACGGAACGTCCAGCGCAGGAAATAACCTTCTGGTGGCATCCTCTTCATTCGTTAGCAAACACACCTTATCTTTTTTTTTTTTTTTTTTTTAAATAAAGCGCATTTTATTTTTATTTTATTTTTTTTAATTTTATTTATTTATTTATTTATTTATTTATTTATGGCTGTGTTGAATCTTCGTTTCTGTGCGAGGGCTTTCTCTAGTTGTGGCAAGTGGGGGTCACTCTTCATCGCGGTGCGCGGGCCTCTCACTATCGTGGCCTCTCTTGTTGCGGAGCACAGGCTCCAGACGCGCAGGCTCAGTAGTTGTGGCTCACGGGCCCAGCCGCTCCGTGGCATGTGGGATCTTCCCAGACCAGGGCTCGAACCCGTGTCCCCTGCATTGGCAGGCAGATTCTCAACCACTGCGCCACCAGGGAAGCCCCACACCTTATCTTTTTAAAAAACACCACCAAAATGACAGATGACTCCTTACCTTTCCAAAAACTTAGCCCCAGGAAAAAGCAGACTTGATCTGACAGTGCTCTACAGTTGGCAAGTTTTCAGGCTTACCATTTTTTAGCTGAATTGAAGATGCTGGACTATAGATAGCTACGTCTAATATAAAAAGAGTACTATAAAAATGTAACCATTCAAGGTGTTGGAAAGACTAGCAAGAATCAAAATATTACCAATGAGCAACCAAGTACTGAGATTGTAAGTCACCGCGCATTTCTTGCTTAAAGAGTTCCTTTTCTTGTTAACGAGTTTTTTTATTGAACAATTAAGATATGCCCATGTTTAAAAAGCCAAACAAAAATTTTAAAACTTTTTTTAATTAAAAAAAAAAAAAACAGTGGCAAATCCTACAAATAAAAGAGTAAGCTCCTTTTCACTCCATTCCTCCTAATCTCCAAGGCTTTGGGAATGGGAAGCAAGCCGGAAATCACCCCCTCTTTCCAGAAATCAACAACGCATATCCAAGAGAGATAGGCCAACTGATGGGTAAATTTATGTTATAGATCAGCACCTAGATCAATAGTTCTATCTCTTCATGTTAAGCATTTCTGAGTATGTCTGAATTTAAGTTTAAATGTAAATTTGCACAGTAACGATTTCAATGTTTCATCTGATGTCTCCTGTAACTTATGGGGATCACACAAGCAACTGCAACTTGCATCCACAGAATAAGCCTTCTCAAAATTAAAAATTATATTTACAGTCAGGCATTTTCCAAGAGCAACTGACACCACTTTCAATTATGTCAGTTAAAAATGAAGTTACTAAAAGTATAACATTCGATGACTTAATAAATTAATGTGCAGAAAAGTGAGCCAGAAAATCCTAATGATCAATCAAGATATCACATTAGCAAATTATTGCGTTAGATAAAATTATGACCCCAGAATGGTACTTTTTGCTATTTGTAAGTTACATTGCTACTCATGTAGCTTTCTTATCCCCATTATGATTTATAACTAATAAAACATTTTTAAAGGAAAAAGCTTTATAGTTTAGTGCCTTTAACCATACTTTTCCTTGCTTTTGGAACAAAGGACCCTGCATTTCCATTTTGCACTGGGTCCTGAAAATTAGGTCACTGGCCCTGGTTGGAAGCTTGGTTGTGTTGGGAAGACTCTCAGGACCATCCCTGTGCGTCTGAGCAGAGACCGCGGGAATGTTCTCGGGAATTTGGCCTGGGTCCCCTAGAAGATGGGAGAGAAAGATGGAGGCATACAGAGCCTAGTGCCTGCTTCTTACCAGCAGGGTGAGTGGAGGGAGGGTAGCGGTGGGGAAGTCTCTACACCAGCCGTGTCAAGGTGAGGACTGGTGAGCTCCCGGGGTAACGGAGGCTGGAGGAGTTGTCAAGACAGAAGCCATCTCTTCTTTTTCTAATTTAATTTTTATTTTATATTATAGTTGATGCACAATGTTGTGTTAGTTTCAGGTGCACAGCACAGTGAATCAGTTACACATATACACATGTCCACTCTTTTTTAGATTCTTTTCCCATATCGGTTACTACAGAGTATTGAGTAGAGTTCCCTGTGCTGTACAATAGATCCTTGTTGATGATTTATTTTATATATAGTAGTGTATATGGGATAAGAAAGGCAGAAGCCACTTGAAGGGCTCCACCTGCCACCTGACCGTGCAACAGAAGAGAGAGGCTGTGGATGGGTGCTGGAGGAAGAAGCCAAGGAGGAGAGCCATGGGAGGTCTGCTAAAGAGCACATCACCCAGATCAGGAAGGAGGTAGTGCGGGGGTCCCGTGAGAGGCCCTCTGAGTAACCACAGATGGGGCCCTTGAGAGAGACAGGCTTCTGGAGGCATTTGGAGATGCTGCCCTAATGGGCGAGGGGTGGGGGGTTGGGGAAACCTACAGGGATGTCTCTGATGCAGACTTCACCCCAGTCGCCTAATCTCTCCTGGTCCCAGCTCAGAAAAAGATGGAGATGGAGCGGGAAGGAGGAGGTGGGGAAGGAGAAAAAGCAGAGATGGTGGTTTTGAACTGGCTGTGAGAGGGACACTTTGTACTCTCTGGAAGGACCTGAAAAGTTACGGATCTGCCCATACAATACCTCGAGGTGTGCACATGGGGGAGAAAGGGACTAGAATCACAGAAAAATAAGCCGTCTCCTGTTGGTCCTCTTGTTGAGTTCATGGAAGACACTGGTGACTTGTGCACGTTAAGACACACATTTTTAAAATAGAAACAGACCTTGCGCTACCTTATTTTTTCATAGAACATTTCTCAGAGATGGTTCCCTATCAGTACCCATAGAGGTGCCTTCCTCCTTCTAACGACTGCATCATGGTCTATCTATCCACAGACCACAGTGAATGTAACCTGTCTTCTATCGATGGATATTTTGTTGGTCTTCAGTCTTGCTGTAGATGTATTACTTTTCAGATCAGAGAAAAAAAAGCATCGACTTCTTTTTAGTTACACATCATTGAAAGAGAAAGAAAAAACTGTATTTTTAAAATTCTTTGATTCATTTATACAGTGAACTCTTCATTGCTTCGGTGTTTTTTTCTCCCCATGTGATGGTAATCTAGTATTTGATGGTAAAAATCTAAATGCTTTTGGAGTACCAGAGTCAGCACTCCGTCACTCATTAGCTTGGTGACCTCGGACACATTGTTTACATTCTCTGAGCTTTCCTTTCTTTGTCTATAAAATGAGGTTAGTAATTCCTACATGGAAGTGTTATTATAAAGAGTAGAGACAGTCTTTGGAGAATATGGACCATGCAGCAAAGGCTCATGTTTTTATAATTGATGTTTCTGTTTCTGTGTGAATGAGTCGGAGTGCAATAAACATTGACCTTTGGTTCGTTTTTCCATCATTCATCCCTCACTATGCATCCTGGCTGCCCTTGGCAATGATACATTTTTGAGGAATACAAGCAGTTTAATACTAACCTAAGCTACGGATGTTGAAGAGGAAGATACAGTGTTTAAAGGTGATGCAGTTCAAAGGAAAAGAAAAGTATATTCTTCTCCATTAATACTGTTCATTTGTTCTCAAAATGTGCTTCAAGGATCCCTGGGGCCACTCAAGAATCTCTTGAGGCACCTGTGAACTCAAAACTATTTTCAGAATAATACCAAGGAATGACTCACCTTTTTCACTCTTGTTCTCTCATAAGTGCACAGTGGGGTTTGCTGAAGGCTACACGATATGTGATGTCACCACATGCTGAATGCAGAAGTAGCTATGAGAATCCAGCTGTCCTCTATTAAGCCAAACATTAAAGAGATTTGTAAAGATGTAGAACAAAGCCCCTCATCCCCATTCTTTGTTTGTTTTGGAAACAGAAAAAATATGATATTAATGTCAATATATGATGGGTTTATTATTTTTTAATGAATGAATTAATAAATATTTTGAATTCTTCTCAGTTTTCATTTCTATTGCACCAAATAATGATAGATATAACCCACACAAACAATAGCCCTTTGGAGCCCTCAATAATTGTTGAGTGTCAAGGGAATCCAAAAATTTTGAGAGCCACTAATATAGTTAATTGACATTTGGTCATAATACCAATTAAATTTGGACAATATCATTGTTTAAGAGAGACAAAAAAAGACACTGATGATGAGTTAATGGAAAGCTTAACTTTAATTTATAAATTTATAAATTTAATTAAGTTTTATATGATTTTAAAATTATTGATTCTGTAAGTCAGTCATTCAGCAAATATTTCACGAGCTCCTACTATGTGGTCAAGCATTGCTCTAGATGCTGGGAGAAGACCCTGCTCTCATGGAGCTTACCTTCTAGATGGAGCAGATAGACAGTAAACAGGTAAACAAATAAACAAACAAGATAATTTCAGGTTGTGATAACTGCTTTGAAAGAAATACACAGGCTAATGTGATAAGAATCCCTGGGGGGTGTAAGGCATTGGGCTATGTGTTCATGAGAAATTTCAGACCTGGGTCAAGAAGATCTCAAAATCTATACTATGTTCATGGATTGGGAGAATAGGAGAATGGAAATGAACAGCCTACCATGCAAATAGTCCGTGCATAAAAGGGTGCAAAGTAAATGACTGCTGTCCTTGGTGTGTGACAAATCTCTTTTTAAAAAACACCTCTCCCACCATTCCCTGGGAGTTGCTGAAGCAGGATTCTTTCAAGAGCTCGTCAGGAATGCCATCGGAGTGCATGTTGACATGCAGAGAATTCCAGAGAGCGAGGTCAGACCAGGGTCAACTGTAGATAGAGGCTGACTTAAACCGGCAAGTGTGGGAGCAGATCCCTGGGGAGAGACCAGAAAGGGAAGAAATGAGGACCTAGGAAATTGCCACTTTCAATATTTTAAGATACATCTTATCCACTTGATGTCTTTCCTAAAGGCTCTTAAATAGCTTCTGGAACCAAACTTCCATAAGAAATTAGAACCCCACCAAAGGATGTTTCTGGTGTCAGAGAAATCATGAAACGTCTAAATCACACCCACTTCAGATATGCAGCCGTGAAAACTCTCAGTCGTGTTTTTGGAAGACACACCAGCTTTTTATTCCCTGCGTGTATTTGCAATCAATAAGGAAAATAGGCGATCCTGTGCGGCACTTAGTTTCAGCCAAGGTGCATTTGACAGTTCACATTTCCATTTATAACAGAGGT
Source organism: Balaenoptera ricei (assembly GCF_028023285.1). Taxonomy (NCBI): domain Eukaryota; kingdom Metazoa; phylum Chordata; class Mammalia; order Artiodactyla; family Balaenopteridae; genus Balaenoptera; species Balaenoptera ricei. Next base: position 2,102,000 of record NC_082658.1, on the reverse strand, counting down.
TCTCACTCATCAGCAATGTGTGACTTAGAGCTGCCCTGACCGGCTCAGCACACAAGCCAGCCTCCCTCCTGATAGTGTAACTAAAATTAAAGGAATACTCCAAACATCAAACCAGGACATTTCATTCCAGTTCTTCACCAACTGACACATGTTCCATTACACATTACCTGCTCTCATGGTTTCAGCCACTACCTCTTCGCCAATGATCTGGTTCTCTCTCTCTCCCTCTCTCTCCCTCTCTCTCTCTCTCTCTCTCTCTCTCTCTCTCTCTCTCTCTCCATCCCATATTTCTACCCTATGCCCGGGATACAGGTAGCAGCTACCTCTAAGACGTTCCTTCTTTGATGTCACGCAGCATCTTTACAGTCAAAGGAACCAAAGTCTCTGGTTCCCAAAGCGATTTGTCCTCCTGTATCAGCTGTGATTGGCACTACTTTCCACCCTAACAAGAAACCTACAGAGCAGAGATCCCCGGGCTGAACCAAAGCTGGGATGCAACCATACCCCAGCTTATCTGAGGAGTGCGTCCCAGCATATCTGGAGAATCAGTGGTGCATCAAGAGGATTTACCTGGAGAATAAAAGATCAGAATGGAAAGAACAAGCTAGAGGTGGCAGCGCAGGATCTGTTTCAGATATTGGTCCCTTGACTTGGCCCCGTGGATTCACATTTGAATTTACGTGTTGAAGCTGAACGACTTTCTATATGACACAAAGCTTTGTTGCCCAGAGTGTGACCCAGAATAGATATGGGAAACTTGAGAATATAGCGCAGCTTTGGCTCAGCTGGGGGATCCAGCACTACTTGGACGTCCCAGGTGTTTGCAATTGTGCAGACATGGCACAAAACTTCAGTGTTTTTCACATCCATGGGGCCTGCTACAGTAATTTAAAAGAAAACAAAAACGGAGAATAACAAGTGTTGGCAAGGACGTGGAGAAATTGGAGCCCTCGTACATTGTTATGGACTGTCAAATGGTTCCACATCTGTGGAAAATAGTTTGGCAGTTCCTCAAAATTTTAAACATAGAATTATCATATAACCCAGCAACTCCACTCCTAGGTCTATACCCAAGAGAATTCAAAACAGGTACTCAAATAATTACATGTACACACATAGTCAGAGTAGCACTATTCACAATAGCCAAGAGGTGGAAACAACTCAAGTGTCCATCAGTTGATGAATGGATGAACAAATTGTGGTATATACATTCAATGGAATATCATTCAGCCATTAAAAGAAGTGAAATACTGTACATGCTCCAACATGGATGAACCTTGAAAGTATTATGCTCAGTGAAAGAGGTCAGACACAGAAGGTCACCTATGGTAGGACCCCCATTTATGTGAAATATTCAGAATTGGTAATTCCATAGAAACAGAAAACAGGCTGGCAATGGGCAGGAGATGGGGGCAGGGAGGATAGGAAGTAACTGCTTAGTGGCTCCAGAGTTCTCTTTTGGAGCAGTGGAATGTTCCGGAACTGGATACAGGGGATGGTTGCACAGTAATGTGAATGTACTAAATGCCACTGAAATGTTCACTTTAAAAAGGTTAATTTTGGAGCTTCCAGGTTGGTGAACATGTTGAGGTGCTGGGAGCGTAGCGTGTGGGAAGGGCAGGGGAGCTCTGAGCCCCTTCCCACATCCCTCGCCTGAAGCATCTCTTCCATCTGCCTGTTCCTGAGTTACATCCTTTCCTAATAAATGGGTGATCTAACTCTTATGGCCCACTATATTTCTGATTAGATTGAAGTAATATGATGACGTAATTGAGAAGAAACAGTGAACACCTTCATTTTTTAGACAGGACAACACGGATCAGAAATTCTCTGTGAATTCTGGGGAAAAAGTAGCTGCTATCTATGCCTCACAATGAGATGTTTCCCTCAGCCCAGAAGAGTGAGTCCATGTTCTGAGCAACCTTGGTTGTAATGTTACCATCAATGAAAATATCACTCCAGGCCACAACTTTTTCTTGGTAATTATTTTTTTTATTGGAGTATAGTTGATTTACAATATTGTATTAGTTTCAGGCGTACAGCAAAGTGATTCAGTAATACATACATATATATATATATATATATATATATATATATATATATATATCCTGTTTCAGATTCTTTTCCATTATAGGTTATTACAAAATGTTGAGTATAGTTCCCTGTGCTATACAGTAGATCCTTATTAGTTATCTGTTTTATATGTAGTAGTGTGTACATGTCAATCCCAATCTCCTAATTTATCCCCTCCCTTCCTTCCCCTTTGGTAACGTTAAGTTTGTTTTCCATGTCTGTTGGGAGGGGGCGCTACTTTCTATCTGGAATAGAAATGGAGAGGATGGCATTTGTGTATTTGAAGGAAGGAAACTTGGAAAATGCCTTTGTTCTTTATAATCAATTTATTATCTTGTTTGTAGAAAGGCTTCCCAGGTATTAAGATTACCAGCAACGTGGAGTACCTGAACAGCAGGATATTATGAAGAAACTGAAGGAGATTGCATTCCCAAGGACAGATGAATTGAAAAGGGACCTTTTAAAGAAATATAACATGGAATATCAAGAATATTTGTAAAGCAAAACAAACATAAAGCTGAAATTTTCAAAAAAACTGACACCTGTGAGATTGACAGAGACAGAAAGGAAGCAAACTGCTCAGATGCGCCAGCAGAAGCTCGAATGGGAGCAGTTTCTGGTTTTTGAAGATCAACTCAAGAAGCAAGAATTAGCCCGCGGTTACAAGGGGAGCCAGGAACGGCACCCCCAAGCCCCCCACTCCCCCGACCCCTCTCTGTGAGAGCAGATTCACGAGCAGATTCATGGGACTGCTTTGTCCTGCTTTCGCCCAACCCAGAACAATTCCTTGCTGAATGTATCTGCAGATCAGCCCGATAAAAGTGATGCGATCAATTACACTAGTCAGTTTCCTCCCCTAAACAGGGCCTTAAAGCAGCTGCTTATCTGAGTGCTGCACAGCATTCAGCGGTTGAAGGGCTGTGATGTGCAGTTTTATCACGAGATCTTGGCCGCACATTCTGCAGCTGGCAGATCTAATGCAGCAAGAGGAATGGAAACCTGTGGAAACTGACACAAGATGAATTTACTGTTATCCATGTGGTCATGCCGAAGCAGTCTGCGGGACCAGACAATTGAGACACGGAGAAAGTGGAAGAATTATTCCGTGTTTAGGGTCAACAGGATGGATCCAGACACATTCGACCCACACTGCAGTCTTGTCCCGCCCTGGTCGCCAGAGGCTGTTGACATTTGATTGTTCACCAAAGCATAAAGACAGTGACACCTTCAGGCTCACCAGAGCGGCCAGCTGCTTGGGGTTTCTGCTTGTAAAAAGAAGGGCTTTCACCCACCAAGGGCCCGAGGCTGTCCCGTCCCCGCAAACATGTTTGGTAAATGACATAAAAATAACTGGGGCCAACGCATGTGACGTGTTCCAACAATTAGCACTGCCAAAACCAGATACCTAGCCGTGAACACGTGGTCGCTGGATGATTCCAGAAATGGCTGGCATTTTATATGTACACATTTGTAGACCAGAAAGTTTGGTATTTATCGCTCTTGCACAATTTGAAGTTTTCTTTTGGGGTTGTTCTGTCTCAAGAGGAGTCACAATGGTGTTAAATCTATGTCTAGTAATATACCCAAATACTATGACCAGATAATAAATTGTGCTGCAAACAAACAAAAGGGTTAACCGAATGTGACTTTCACCTCAATTTAAAAACATTAATCAATGTAGTTCACCCCATGAACCTAAGATCAGAGAAAACATAAATGACCATTTTACTAAAAGCAGAAAAAGTATGGGAAAGGAACAAGGAAACTTTGGTGCTGTCACAATGGACACCAGCATCTGGTCTAATAGGCCACTGAGTCCTGAAACTTCTAACCTCCCCCCGAGCTGTCACCTGAGTTCAGGTCTCATCACCTCCAGCTGGGACTGATGGACCAGCCTCCAGCCTCATCTCTGTCTCTGCTCCACCCTCGACTTCTGCAATGAGCTTTCTAAGGTGCAAGCCCGATTTTGCGAATCACCTTTGCGTACACTCTCCCTGTGACTCAGGTGTGGACGTGGACGTGTTTGCCTAGAACCACTCTGCTCTTTCTCTGGACATCCGAGTGTTGTCTGAAAAATGCCCCGGGTAGGAGGGGTGGGTATGAAGCCCCCAATCAAGCCAAGAGGGTCTGTAGCACAAATGCTCAGCCAAAAATGTTAGCAGCAAGAGGGACCAGACAGACAAGAGACAACTAATGATAAGAATACCCACTCACTATTTTTAAAATATTTGACAAAATTTAAAAATATTTGACAGTCCTCACCCCTTTCATTGACCGCGCACTGTTTTCCAACGAGTACACAAGACATTTCAGGTGGGATGCGACGCTTCAGCTTTAGACTTGAGGAACTTCACTGTAGGAAGTAATCATTTTGTCCAGCTTTTCTCCAACTTTCTTCTACAAAACACTGGGGTCTGCTAACCGTTCGAGGTAAAGACCACCAGGTTCACCCAGTCAGTGCTGGTTTTATTCACTTACTGCAGCAAGGGCGGGTGTACACCAGATGGGCTGTCTCAGTAAGAGGCTGTGTGGCAAGGGGCTTCTGTAGGACCTGGGTTTGTGCTGAGTGATTCTAAGGTGGGAAGGGTAGGGGAAACAGGAGTCAGGTCAGGGTTGGAAGTGGTCCTGAAGCGGGGTGCTTTAACCATTGGGTATCTCCAAAATCTCTGTCCCGGGGGTGAGAAGAGCAAAGCACCTCTGGGGGAGGGAGTGATAAGAACACAGGAGCCACTCACAGGCACTTTGCAGCTGCGCTGTGGCCTCGCACGGGACGTGTTTATGACTCTCGGGAACATCTGAGCCGGCTTATCAGGGCTGATTTTTACTTTCTCAAGTCCCACAAGTTAGTGGGTGTTCCTGGAAAACAAGAGATCTAAATAAGCCTGTGAAACAATAGTAAATAAACACAGTACTGGGCTTTCGGGATCTTTGAACACGCTAAGGTGACTTGTGAATCTCCCGAAACACCGGCCATTTATTTCAACACAGCTGCCTGATTCTGTTCAAATGTAAGTCAGAACGTCCAGTGGTTTTTCATACTTCTCCCACACCCCGAGCATTTCCACTCTGACCTCTTTGCCTACGGATTCTGCCCCCTCCTCTCTCTGTTCCAACCACCCTGGCCTCTGCCGTGTTTCGTGAGCACTTCCCTTCCCTCTGCCCGGAATGCTTTTCCCCACGGGCCTGTGGAAACCGTTCCCACCTCTCCTCAGGCCTTTGTTCAAAGGGAATCTTCCAGGGAGGCCTTCCCTGCTTTCTCTCTGTGAAATCAACCCCCTCCTCAACTCTTCCAGACGCCCTTTCACTGCTTTATTTTTCTTCTCAGCACTCATTACATCTAAGGTATTCTCCACTTTATTTTATTTTTTTCTTTGTGGTCTTTCTGCCTATGTGGGCTGGACTTTTTTAATTTTTAAAAAAATCTTTAAAATTTTATTATTTTTTTAAATTTAATTTTTATTTTATATTGGAGTAGAGTTGATTTACAATGTTGTGTTAGTTTCAGGTGTGCAGCAAAGTGATTCAGTTACATATATACATATATCCATTCTTTTTCAGATTCTTTTCCCATATAACTTATCATAGAATATTGAGTAAAGTTCCCTGTGCTGTACAGTAGGTCCTTGTTGTTTATCTATTTTATATCTAGTAGTGTGTATGTATGTTAATCCCAAACTCCTAATTTATCCCTCCCGCCCACCTTTCCCCTTTGGTGACCATAAGTTTGTTTTCAAAGTCTGTGAGTCTGTTTCTGTTTTGTAAATAAGTTCATTTGTATCATTTTTTTTTAGATTCCACATATAAGTGATATCATATGATATTTGTCTTTCTCTGTCTGGCTTACTTCATTTAGTGGGATCATCTCTAGGTCCATCCATGTTGCTGCAAATGGCATTATTTCATCCATTTTTACAGCTGAGTAATATTCCATTGTATCAATACATATGTACCACACTTTTATCCATTCCTCTGTTGATGGACACTTAGGCTGCTTCCATGTCCTGGCTATTGTAAATAGTGTTGCAATGAACATTGGGGTGCATGTAACCTTTCAAATTATAGTTTTTCAGGATATATGCCCACGAGTGGGATTGCTGGATCATATGGTAGTTCTATTTTTAGTTTCTTAAGGACCCTCCATACTGTTCTCCATAGTGGCTCTACCACTTTACAGTCCCACCAGCAGTGTGGGAGGGTTCCCTTTTCTCCACACCCGCTCCAGCATTTATTATTTGTAGATGTGACGATGGCCATTCTGACCCGTGTGAGGTGATACCTCGTTGTAGTTTTTATTTGCATTTCTCTGACAATTAGTGATACGGAGCACATTTGCATGTGCTTGTTGCCCATCTGTATGTCTTCTTTGGAGAGATGTCTGTTTAGATCTTTGGGCAGGATTTTTAAGGATTTTGTCCCGTGGTGCATCCCCAGGGCCTGGAACCGTGGCAAGCACATAGTAGGCACCTGATAAAGATTTTTCAAATGAGTGAATATGCAAACCCCTTCCAAACGTCTCCTCCAGCACAGGAAGTGGGGAGTGGGGCCTCTGCGTTTTCGATGTACAGACAGTAAAGAGGTTTTGGAAGAACACATGGGGAGCCTCGGGGACTCTTCTTCCAAAGCTTTAGAATCAAATCCCCAGATCTTTCCCCTGAAGTCAGTCTTTCCTTCAAAACCCACCCACCAGCCTGGAACCGAATACTGTGGACCGCTAGATGGCGCTGTTCACCACGCATCGTTGGATTCTTAGCCGTCGCCCCGCCGTCCTAAGACCTCGGAAATCACCTTTTTCCTAGAGACAAGTATTCCAAGGAATGATTACCACTCCCTAGGCCATCTCTCTAGACCAGGAAGAAACCCAGAGTCCTACAGCATCATTTATCAACTAGCCACTCCCACCCAGGAGCACAGGTTAACACTTTGCTTGGGAGCAAAAGATATTTTTAGTGCAGTCGACCCTGGGTACCCGCAGGGATTGGCTCCAGGACCCCTGCCCCATATCAAAATCAAATCCCTTATGTAAAACGGCATAGTATTTGCACATAACCTAGGCACACCCTCCTAAATACTTCAAACCATCTCTACCTTGCTTATAACACCTAATACAATGTAAGTGCTATGTAAATAGTTATTGACGTGGCAAATTCTAATTTTGCCTTTTGAAACTGGAATTTATTTCCTTATTTATTTAAATTTGGGGGGATATTTTCGATCAAAGTTTGGTTGAATTCATGGATGCGGAATCCACTGACACAGAGGGCCAACTCTACTTGGAGTAGTACCCTGGCAAACGTAAGCAAAGCTTTGGACCTTTTTGAAAAGTTGCAGGACTCCACGCCTCCCCTTTGAGCTTGACCAATGGCCTTCTTAGCACAATCCTGTCTTTTCCTCTCTGCCCTGCCTCTCTAGCCAATGAGGTAGAGCTTAAGATTCCAGCTTTGTTTCCAACCTTGAGCCACAGCAATGCGAGAGGCAGCATGAAATGGTGACCCGAGAATCTAGTGGAGGGAACTGAGTGAAGACAACATCTCCTGGGTCCCTGAGAAACTTATCCAACGTCTCTCAAGATGGGTTTACATGGCTGCATGATGGGGATAAAATGTCCTGGACAGAACAGATGTAGTGAGCATTACGTGAAGCTGTATGAGGCTTCAAGCCAAGTTTTCTATAAAGCTTTGTTTTCCATTTCCAGGTACTCTAACACTTAAGCCAGGGTGATTGGCTGATCTGATGAACCCATGTCTGTAATCTCGGCTGGTCTTCAGATGTCCCAGGGAACAGAAACTCGATGGTTGAACCTCCCCACATTGTGTTGAATAATAGACCATTTGCTCAAGGTAAGTCTGCAAATGCAGGCATAGAAAGCTACTGTCTTTGTAAATGTCAGTTGACCAGCAACTATCTATGGAGAACTTGTGATTTGCTTTGGTGTTTTAGGAAGATTATTCTGGAAGCCAAAATATGACAGATCGGGGAGGGGGTGAAGACAAAGACACCAGTTCTTCAGTGAAATATCATTGTTTCTTACCCTTGAGAGGAAATACGTAAGTCAAGGAATATTAGAAAGGTTGTTAATTTTTACTCCCTGCCCTCCCTTTTTTCAAGCGGAAAAACCAGAAATAATGGTTCCGTTTGGGGAACAAAGGCACATCCCAGGGGCTGTTCACTCACTGCAGCACCCCTCTCCCACACAGACGGTGCCCATGGTGAGTAACAAGAAAGCCCAGGTGTGCCTTTGCTCAACCAGACCCTTGGCCGGGGACTTCCTGATTGCCAATCCCATGGGACCATCTCCTTTCCCAGAAATTACCCTACAGCCTGTTCCTTCCTCTCCTACTTAGAACTGTGGGGCTAACTTCTTGAGCTTCCTTCACGTCACAACCCATCGCCCTTCCCTCTCCCCAACCCCAAAGGCTTACCTATTTTCTATTGCCCCTCCTCCTTTCCTCTTTTCTCCAAGTACTACCATACACCCTTCTCCGTTGTGGTTTTACTCTTTCTCAGCTCACATTCAGAGTGTTGAAACACATCAACAAGAAGAGAAAAAGGAGATTATTTTCTGTGACTTGATTTTATAAAAATAGAATGGATTTTATATAAGGAAGCAGCAGCCAGGAGTGGTATTCACTCACCTAGTAGTTACTCTAATTATAGACGGTTGGGTGTCACAGGCAACCATATTGAGTGACCGGAAGGTTGCATCAGACAGGATTTCTCATTTCCAACTTCCCCTGTTAATGCCCTGTGTATGCCCTGGTCAGCATCTTTAAATTACAACCTGACTGTTACACAAATAGGAAGTCTTCCCATTAGCTGAATTGTGGCCTGCAATTTTATCTGACAAAGGATGTTTGATTCCCAGACCCTGGCTTGATTCTCCCAAGATTTTGCTGACTTACTGTTTCCCTAGAAAGAATGGACATTTTCCCTGGGAAAAGATGGACACGCAGGAATTACAATTGGGAAAAAGAGAAAGAGTCAAAATCCTGTTCCCATTTCAGTAAACTTTGTGTTCTCTGCCCCTCCCCCAAAATTCCTTTGCTTCTGATATTTAGCCTTGAAATCTCTGTTCCAAAAATGTGGAAGGATTAAGATGCCATAAGCCTGATATTCAAATCAGGAGTTTCCACTCCTATAGAACCTAGATGAGAACTAGGACTTAAAAAAAGAAAAACCAGCCTGGCATTAAATGAATTCAGCACCTCTGAATTTATTTATAACCTTTTCCTTGGCCTTTTATCCAAACGGATTTCTGGGACTGTTTTTTTTTTTGAGGGTGGAACCTCTCCAAGTGGCTCCTTCTGCCTCTAACAGAAGTCATAAACTTGGCCCTCCACAAACCACATCCAGCCAGCTGATGTATTTAGTTTGGCTCACATAGTGTTTTTTAAAAAGAAGAATTAGTTGTCAGCGTTTAACATTTGTACGTAAAAATACAGGTTTCTATGAAATAAATATTTCTATAAATATACATTTACATAAAATACAGATTTCTGTATTGTCTTGGGAAAAATAAAGCCAGATGAGGCAGCCCTGGGATGTTATTTCCACATGGGTCCTTGGGGGATGTGAACCATTAACCCAGTAGGAAATATACAAGGGAGATCATTCATAGGAAAAATTGGGGCTGGGAAGGTGACCTGTTTTCTTCCAGATCTACATCTCTAGGTCTGAACCTTAACTCCAATGAGCATTCAGTTCTACCACCTCAACGTGTCTGAAACTAAATGCAGCTTCCTAAATACCTGCCAGACATCTGGTTTCTGAAGGCAGCACAGTACGCCTTCCGACCATGGAATCGGCTTTAAGTCTTCGCTTTTGTTCCCTGCCACCCCTCCTTCCCCATCAGCTGCCATGCCCCGAGGCTTATGCTCTCAGAAGTCCACTGGGCAATAAGATAGCTACCAAACACGTGAGCACCTAAAATGTGGCTAGTGCAAATTGAGATATACCGTAAGTGAAAAAGACACACGGGATTTTAAATATTTATGCTAAAAAATAATGATAATCCAAACTGGCTGATTAATAATTTTACGTGGATTACTTACTAAAATGATATTTTTGACGTACTGGGTTATATTAAATAATATTTAACTAGTTAAATATTATTAAAATTAACTTGCCCATTTCTCTTTACCCTTTTTAACATGGGGTCTAGAAAATTTTAAATGACACGTCTTGAAAAATTTTAATCACATTTGGGGTTCACATTTGTGGCTCACATTATCCCTCTATTGGACAGCGCCCTTCAAAACATCTCTTCGCATGACGTGATGAGGTGCTAATTATCGCTACAATGGCAGTCAGGTTACAACACATAAATGTACGAAATCAACACGTTGTACACCTTAAATTGACACAAAGTTATATGTCAAATACATTTCAAGAAAAAAGAATCTCTCTTGGCTTTGTCCTAACCTTTCTGACCTTGCTGCCAACCTATAGCCTAGTTTCTCACATGCTTTTGCTCCTAAAATTTCACATTAGTCTAGGCTTTTCTCCCTTCTAATCTGCTCTGCACACCCGGGCTGAGTTTATCTGCCTAAAACCCTACTTTTATCATGAAACGCTCCTGCTCAAAAACTAACACCAGCTCCCATCTCTACCCCATAAAGTCCAAATTCTTGGTAATAACAGCTTCCACTTTAAAAACCTATTGTGCACATTATGTAATTCTCCCAACAACCTAACAACTAGAATGTCAGACTTTTTGCTTTCTAAATAGAACAAAAAGGACTGCAGCATTTGCCTGAGCTGGGAGGGGAGAGGGAAAGCACCTCTGAGCTGAGACGTTACAAGGATAACACAGTTAAAGCATCCAAGCGGCAGCTCCTTCCCTTACGATGATTTTTACAACACCTCACAATCAACTAAAGAGCAATCGACATCTGTAGATGTGTTAGCTGAACTATTTTTACATCAGTTGAGAGAAAGAATAATAGCACTGAAAGAAGAAACTGTTATATTTGCATTTCAGAAAACCAAAACCAGGAGTCAACCAGAAAAGCTTAAGAGAAACAGTGCTCTTCGCTCACCCACTGTAGGTCCAAGTTTCCTATATATATATACACAGTTTTGTCACAAAATAGAAAATTTGAATTATACCAGTCTGAAATGCAGTCGTACAACAACAGCAATAAAATATCATTTCGTCTCAAAATTTGAAAAGCATGAATTAAAAATTCGTCAGTAGGGCTTCCCTGGTGGCGCAGTGGTTGAGAATCTGCCTGCCAATGCAGCGGACACGGGTTCGAGCCCTGGTCTGGGAAGATCCGAAATGCCGCGGAGCAACTGGGCCCGTGAGCCACAACTACTGAGCCTGCGCGTCTGGAGCCTGTGCTCCGCAACAAGAGAGGCCGCGATAGTGAGAGGCCCGCGCACCGCGATGAAGAGTGGCCCCCGCTCGCCGCAGCTAGAGAAAGCCCTCACACAGAAACGAAGACTCAACACAGCCATAAATAAAAATAAATAAATAATTAATTAATTTAAAAAAGAAAGTCTTAAAAAAAAATTCGTCAGTAATTATATACATCCAAAACTAGCAGAGCTACTGATTCATTAGTCGTGTTGATAATTCTACATGGCAACATGTATTCATCTTGGGAAGAGAGACCGTTTGGATTCACCTCGAATTACATGAGTTTTTTACTGTGCTGTCTTCAAGACTTCATCCTTTTCATAAAATACAACATCCTATACACATTTTCTTTCATTTTTTCAGCTACAGATCAGATAGGTTTTGCCAAAAACTGTCTAGCAGAATCGTTGGTGCACGGGTCTTGAAATCAGACAAAACCACATTTTACCATTTATTGTGTTACTTCAGGCAGAATTGTTTAGCAGTTCTGTGCTTCAGTTACGGCTTCTTTAAATTGGGCATAATTATACTTTCCTCCCAAAGTTTTGTAAGAATTCAACGAGATAATACACATTGTTAACACGGTGCTTGACCTGTGGTAAGAGTTCTCAACGGACAATGGATAAGATGACGTCCTACCTATCTGGCCTCAGCATCCTCCTGTTAGAAACAGTTTTCTAAGCAGCTTGAAGACTCTACGAGAAGGTGGGGCTTTGGCGTCCAACGCTCTCTACTAAACTGTAAGTTTAATAAACGGAGTGTTACCCAGGACACGGGGTTGGGTGGGGTCGGAACGAGCGCGCCCGCCTGTCTGCTTTGCCGCGGCCGCGACGCAGACGCCGGACCGGAGCCTGCAGGCCGGGCCCAGCTGCCCCGCCGCCCTGGCAATGAAAACACCGCCACGTGGCCTGCAGCCTTGGCGTCACGCGCCTTCGCCCAATGGCAAGCCGTGTCTCGGAGTTGGGGGCGGGTCGCCAGCAGGGCGGTTCCGCCCACAGCCGTCGCCAATTGGCCAAGAGTGAGCCGGGGCGTGGGCTCACGACCAATGGAGGCCGGCAGTGGGGACCCCGCCCTCTCGGTGGCTGGGTCCGCGGGACCGGCAGGAGGGGGCGGTGTGGGGCGGAGCTGAGCGAGGAGGGGCGGGGCGACGCGGGGCCCGGGCGGGGCCGGGGGCGGGGCCGGGGCGGAGGGGGCGGACAACCCGGCCCGCGGGGCCGGCGCCAGCGGGCTGCTGAGGTGGCTGTCCCCCGCTCGGAGCGGCGGCTTCCCGGGTCGAGCCCCTGATGGAGGCCGGGGCCCCAGACGGCCCCTCGGGCGGGGTCGAGGAGGCGCTCAGCTGCTTCTCTTTCAACCAGGACTGCACGTAAGCCGAGGCGCCTGCCCTGCCGGGAGGTGGGGGAGAAAAGTCGCGATCGGGGGTGTCGTCCAGTTGGCAACTTGTGCAGGAGGCGCGGGCCTACGCCCCCAGAGGCCTCGGCGGACGGCCGGTGCTGCCCGGACCGGTGCGGGTCCCCGGACCGCCCCCTCGGCCTCCCCGTCCTCCAGGAGGGGGCTGAGCACCCCCATCGCCCGCTGCCGGCGGAGAGCCAGGAGGGCCCGGCCGGGGGAGAAGGAGGGAGTTAGCCGGGGGAGTGGGGCTGAAGGAGGCTAAGGTACGTGGGGGGACGGGGGGGGCGGGGTAGTGACCAAAGTGGGGGTCTGGGGAAGGAGGGGCAGAGGCCAAAGCAAAGGAGATGGGAGAGGACGGGGAAGTTGCAAGCTGACCCAAGGCGAGGTAGTTGGGGCCCAGGAAGATGGGAGTACAGGAAAAACTTTCCCATTTGTCCTTGAGCATCTCAACGTGGCATCTGGGCAGGGCCAGTGACTCAGAGGCAGCCTATCCCTGCGGCCAGGCCAGCCCCGGTCCCAGCCCCAGCGCAGGGCACCTCGCCCGCCGGATCTGGGTGTCAGGAACCTCTCCACTGCTCTCAGTGTGTCTTCACGTAGCCCACTGGAGAGGCCGGGCCGCCTCCTGGGAGTCCGGAGCCCTTTCCCGGCCCAGGCTGCCTTCCGGGAGAAGCACGAGCTCCACTCTGTTGCTTTTTGACTGGATTTTTAACGTTTCACCTTGATGTTCCCATTGGGACTTTGGCCAGAGAGCCGGGAGTTGCTGAACTGTGTTTCAGACATCTGGAAGATGTCCCTTAGAAGAAAACTCCTGCTCCCTTACCTCTTTTCATGGGATTGTTAGACGCCAGCTCTGGGCACCGTATGGAATAATCTCTTTGGAATGTGCACCCAGAGCATTAGGCAGTGATGACCTCTTCCCAGTTTCCCATTTCCTGCTGTACCAGTCTCTGTTGTGCTCCTTGTTTGGAGTCGGCTTCAGGTGTGTGTTGGCCGTCTGTGCCTGGGCCATGCTAATACTGAACATTCAGTGGTGTAATTAAGGCCATCGTGTACCATAAGCAACCCTGGCTTCCATTCCCTTTGTGTTTCTGTTTAAAAACACCCTATGCCAAACAATATACCTTTGTTCGAAAAAGCTGTATGTGTAATCGTGTAATCCAGTAGCTGGGCAACTGGGTTAGAGGACGGACTTTCAAGCTTTCCTTGACCACAGCCCACAATAAGAAATACATATTACAACATTACCCAATATCCAGATATAGATGTGTGTGTATATACACACACACACACATATATATATGTATAATATCACTGAAAAGCAATTCACAACATGCTGTTTACTCTTAATGTGTGCAATACCCTCTGGTATTTTGTGTTTCTTTTTTTTTAAAGCCATTCGTGACTTACTAAATTATTTTCTCATGGGTTGAGAGCCACAGTTTACAAAAATGATGGTCTAGATACACTTCTGATGTTTTGTAAGAAACATTTTGCAAGAGAGGATGGCTGTTGAAATGCCTGGGCGTTTGCCTTCCCAGTTGAAAGCAGGTTAAGGAGGGGAGCTAGCTAGTTTGCTTCTTAGTAGGAAATGTTCTCAATTCTGCTTTGTAGCATTGTTTATTACATTTTTTTAAAGGGCTGTTAATTTTTACTCTAGGTAAGTCCCAGCTTTCTATAGCAGTTGGATAAGAATGTTATTTTCAAAACCGTGGGGTGCTTGGGAAGTTAATTTCCTTAGTCCCTACGGTCAGTTCTGTCTTCCTGGCTTTGCTGGGCAGCTCTATTGCACCTATAAATAAAAGTTTTTGTCACAGTCAGTTGCTTTGAGCCTCAGAGGGTATGACATTGGATTTTAAAATAAGTCAAGCCCCTTGCCGAATACATTTCGGAGTGTCAGCGTGTCTTTTTCTATAAGTATAGGCCAAATTTAGGGCCCAGTTTTTCTGGAGAAGGTTAGTTAGAAGACAACTAACCTTTAGCAGTCTTCACTCATCCTTCCTGCTTGGCCCTGTGCCAGACAATTTGGGTGTGTTTTTTCATTTGATTCGTGGTATGTATTTGTCCCAAATCCCATTTTCATGAGAGGTGATGAGAATTTTTTTTCTTCCTACAAAAAGGCCTTATGAATGAAATAAGGGTTTAGTCTGAATTCCTTGATTCAGAGTTTTTTGTGGTCATTGATCAACCATTTAAAGCACAACAGTGATCACACTGCCATTTCCCATATTTAAAATTCGTGTGGAGCAGGGCATATGTTTGAAAGTTATTTTAAGTTGCCAGATCTTTTGGTTAATATTATAAGACTCTAATTACAACATTTTTCCCCTTACTTGCAAGCTTTAGAAACTTTGGTTTGCAACTAAATGCACACATATTTATGTGAAAAAAGTTTATGGGAAGAAGGTTTAGGAGCAGTGATCCCTATGGAGTATGTATATTTTGAAGTTGTAAGATGCGGCTGGCTGGCCTTTCGAGTTTGTTGTCATTAGAAGCCAAGCCCCACTTCTAAGCGCACTGTTGCCTGATGCAAACGTCTAATCCCCCAGGTTAGCTGCTCAGCAGGTCGGTTGGAGGGGGGGCACGGGGGGCGAAGCGGCAGAAGCAGCCACCTTGCTGATTAAAAGTCAACTGCCATCCCAGGGAAGAACAAATGTTAGGGTTGAAAAAAAAAAAATTCCAGGGAGAATCATATGACCTTCTCTTTTTTAGGCTAGTGAAACAAGAGCCTTGGCCATCCAGGCTTGTAGCAGTAAGCTGCTTATTTTAGTCTATGTCTCCCTGTGAAGAGCGAAGCTCACCTTTTCATACGTTTATTTTGAATGAGGGAGTTGGACTACTTGTTAGGTCTACGTAGGACCATTTTAAGGTCCATTTCAGCCCTGACATCCCATTTCCCAGGGGTCAGGGTCCGATGGCTTATTCTGAGGGTGCTCTGGGTAAGATTTTGATCATCGCTGAGGTGTTGAGGGCAAAGCAGGAGAGAGCTGGATAGGAATTCTCAGCTGCCGAACAAAACTGACCCATTTGCTTTCATCCTGGGGCCAAGGAAACCTGGGTGCACACTCTGTATCTATCGGTTGAAGAGTGAAAACTAAAGAAGACAAGATTCTGGACTTCCCCGGCGGTCCAGTGGTTAAAGCTCTGCACTTCCAATGAAGGGGACGTGGGTTTGATCCCTGGTCAGGAAACTAAGATCCCACATGCTGCACTGTGCGGCCAAAAAATTAAAAAAAAAAAAAAAAAGACAAAATTCTTTTAGCCCCTGTTGTCCCAGATAAGGTTTAGATTTTGCTCTGTTGATAGGTGGCAGTGCTGGCTTTGTGGAGCTGAGGATAAGGCAGAGTTCTCAACCATGGCTGCCCATGAAAGTACTTGAACTGAAAAAAAAAAAAAGAAAGAAAGAAAGCCAATTAAATAAAAAGCACAGGGTTGGAGGAGCAGGGTAGACAGTCATCAGTATTTTTCTTAAAACTTCCCAGGTGAGTTTAATGTGCAGCCAGGGATGAGAACCACTGGTATAAAGTATCTGAGATGCTTTCTTGGAAAGTGATGGAAGGAAGCATCTATTAAATTTTGCCTGCTAATGACCTACTGTGTCTTCTAAGATCACGTAGTTCTTTTTTTTTTTTTTTTTAAAGATTTATTGATTGACTGATTGATTGATTGATTGCTATGTTGGGTCTTCGTTTCTGCGCTAGGGCTTTCTCTAGTTGTGGCAAGCGGAGACCACTCTTCATCGCGGTGCGCGGGCCTCTCACTATCGCGGCCTCTCTTGTTGCGGAGCACAGGCTCCAGACGCGCAGGCTCAGTAGTTGTGGCTCACGGGCCCAGTTGCTCCGCGGCATGTGGGATCTTCCCAGACCAGGGCTCGAACCCGTGTCCCCTGCATTGGCAGGCAGATTCTCAACCACTGCGCCACCAGGGAAGCCCCACGTATTTCTTTTTTAAGCAAGAAAGAAAGAAAGAAAGGAGGAAGGAAGGACGGAGGGAGGGAAGGAAGAAAGTGAAGGAAGGAGAGAAGGAAGGAAGGGAGGGAGGGAGGAAGGAAGGAAGGAAGGAAAGAAAAAAAATAATTTACCTCTTGGTACCACTGTGATGAATATTGTCAAACGTGCCATTTTGCCTATTTCTGCCCAGCTGGGAAAGCATGGTCCCTGGTGGGTTTGACACTTCATTTGACGATAGAGCCCATTCAGTTTCAGGTCTCTTAACCATTTCACATGCTTGTATGTAGTTGTCTTTGACTTCTTCCTTTCGACTGGACCTGCCCACCTGACAAGGCATGCTTGCTTCACCGTCTAGAAAGTGATCAAATGTCTCGGCTCCTGAGGCTGTATGTTTATCTGTCCCCTGTGAGGCTCCAGGGACGGAGGGTGTCTCTCTTCAGACCCACCTATGGTTGGACCCAGTACCTGTTGTCATTCCCAGGCTGTCCTTGCCTTCACAGATCCCTCGCGATTGGAACCAAATCTGGTTATAAGCTGTTTTCTTTGAGTTCTGTGGAGCAGCTTGACCACGTCCATGGAAGCAGTAAGTGTGTGTGTGTGAGAATCTCAGGGCACCAAATCCGCCCTCTAGACTCTAAGCTGGGGCGCTTCTCAGCTTTCTGCGTTTCCCTCCACTAACCCTCAAGCTTACAGAGTCAGTAGTTTTTCAGATTTAAATATAAATCATTGTTTCCACTTGCTTTAAAAAAACACACCACCATGAAACACTAGTAAGATTTGGCAATAGCTTAAGTCACATTCTCTTTTTACATTAAGAAATCCTTTGAAACTGTATTGTTGACACTTTTTCGTATACTCATATGCACGGTTATCAGTTTTTATAACTGTCGAACTGAAAGTTCACTTACGATTTTTTTTTTTTTTGCCCTTTTATTGGCACTGTAGAATATTGGTAACATTCATTCAGTCATGGAAGTAGTTTCCTTGTTTTAATAAAGCAGTAGTCTCCCATTCACAGAGTCCATATTCAAAGACATTGAAGTACTTCTTGTGAATATTAAAAACAAGTCCAGCTTAGACATGTGCCTCTCTCATTGTCTCAGGGAAGGTTGTTGTTTATGCCACCATCATATGGACGAAAACACACTCTGGATTCCCTGGAAAGAAAGTGGCTTGGCAAATAATATCTTAGGCTCCCAATTCATTTGTAAGATGTTATTTTTATTATAACATTTTTGTGAAGATTCTGCTCTGTATCTGTCCTGCGTTGTTCCCTATGGGACTTGCTGGAGCCCAAGAAAGGCAGGCATGTGAAAAGAATGTTCCCAGAAAGACACGGAGGCCTCCTGTCTACAGGCGCTCAAGAGGCTTCCTGATTTACCTTCTTCCTGGGCGCAGAAGGACTTCCCTGGTCATAGCACAGATGTCCGGGGTATTATCAACAGGAAAGGGATTCCGGAGAGAGTCAGGGAGCACAGCAAGACGGGCAGGAGGCACAGAATTCACTGTGTTCCTGCCCCCGCCCCTGCCCCATCATGGTGGCACCTGTACCTTTCAGCAACAGGGACCAGAAGAATTCCGAAAGCAGAGCCTCCCGGCAGAGTAGTTACCACTTTGAAACCTCTCGTGGAGAAAGAGTGGATTGATCCAAACCTCCCAGATATGTTCTGCGGAGAGGACAGCGGCCCCGGGGGCGGGGCTGTGATTCCAGCCGCGGAGGGCATCGGGGGATGTTCTGGAAAGCCCGGCTTTATGTTCTGATCGCCGGGGTCTGCCTGACTGCCGATGGTGGAAAGGGCTTGGGAACTTGGGAAACGGGTTAAAGTTCACTGTCGAGGGAAGGGGCGGGGAATCTCTGCAGGCAGGCGGTCGGGGGTGGGGGGGGGGGGGAGGACCCCGAGGAGGCCGCCGGCTGACGTGTGCGCCCCCCCGGCCGCAGATGACATCCCCGACGTCTGCATCGTGGAGCGCCTCTTCTCCAGCAGCCTCGTGGTGGTCGTGAGCCGCACGAAGCCTCGCCAGATGAACGTGTACCACTTCAAGAAGGGCACGGAGATCTGCAGCTACGGCTACTCCAGTAACGTCTTGTCCGTCAGGCTGAACCGGCAGGTAAGGGGCTGGGGCGTCCCTCCGGGTCGCAAGGCTCCCGCCGCTGGGGACCAAGGAAAAAGAGGAGCACCTCTCGGGATGGTCATCTCTCGCCAGCATCCAGCTCTGTCGGGGGATTTAAAACTCAGGCCGAGGACTATGCGGACGTGGTTTGAATCTACGCCGCACACACTTGTCTAGGCGGTGAGACCGCCCCCGGGCCCCGGTGCTTCCGCCTGGTGTGATTTCTCAAACAGCCGCCACCGGCTAGGCGAACGCGGTCCCCAGGAGCCAGGCTGGGTGGAACCCTGGCTCAGAATCTGTCCCATGAGCCACTGCAGGGGCACCTTAAACCAGAGGGACGCCCTTCTGGTTTGGGCCCTAGATGGTGGCATTCGTTGCCGGCTGGTGGTCACTCCTGTCAGAATAAGCTCCTGGAGAGAAAGCGTGGGACTCCTGGGTTAGTGCTGAAGCCCTAAAGTCGGTGAAACTGCCCCTCCTCTTGCTGGGACCGAGTCCCAGGCCGCTCCTTTTCTTTCTCCCGGCTAACCCTTGAAGACGTTTCTGGTGGTGTTTTCTTTGTTGGAGGAAGGTTTAGTCTTATCTCAAACGTGCAATATACATTCTTTTGAAAACTGTAAGTTCCTGTTAAATAAGCATTTGGGGGTATTAGCCGAGTTTCCCTTGAATTATTAGATTTTAAATCCATTGAGGGCAGTGACTGTATCCATTTTACTCACTACGGTAAGGCCTGGTAGAAAAGACAGTGTCCGGTAGAAAAATGCTCAGTGAATATCTGTTTCCTGGCTGCCTATTAAATACAAAAACAAATAAATCGGTTCTTTATATGACAGAGCAGATCTGTGTATTCAATTAAATACTCCCAGGGTGCTGGAGGTCCTTGCCTTCACTGAGGACATCATTTTCTCCTTTGTACCTAAACTATTAAGTGCTTACTTTTTTTTTTTTTTTTTTAAACAAATGAGACAAAGTGCTGTCTTAAGTTTATGAGAAGGAAGAGATTGTTTCTTTGGGTTGATCCACTATTTTGACTGCCTATCCATTCAAGTCTGTATAAAGCAGGGCGGTAGAAAATGGCCTGAGAAATAGAATACGACCTTTTTTAAAAGCAAGGAGTAGCCGGAGATAAAGAAGATAAGCCCAGTTCTTGGCAAGAGAGGGAAAGGCAGTTTGAGGGTTTTCAACTTGAAGGCTTTTAAGCACAATTCTTGGCTCCAGTGCTGTCTCTGAAATCTCTTGGTTGCACATTAAATTTCTTTGCAGGACGTTTTATCTTTGCATACGTTGATGGCCAGGGTATAAAAATTAAGACTGTTTAGGCAAATATCCCGTAATGATCAGAACCCTCAAATGGTATCCACGGTATTTATTTGTATAATGTCTCTCTTGCTTGCTCTCTGATATCTTCATCAGCAAATGGGACTGTTAACCTTTAGGTGCCGCCCTCTCCTCAATAAAACACTCATTAACTTCAAAGTTCCCCTGCCGCATCTCCTAAAGAACATCACGGCACCTAGAACTTCTCCGCTGTTCACAGCCAAGCCAACTGGACCCCAGGCCGAGCAGGGCTCTCTTCCTTTAGCATTTCTTCTGCTAAGAAGATGATTTGAAACAGGTCTGGGAAGTCTTCGGGGTTTGCTTCTCTTAAAAACATTCAGATTTGGGACTTCACTTTTGGTTTACGGGGCTGCTAGAGTCCCCTCCCTGCTAGGCCAGGGTCCTGGTGCTCCCCCCCCCCCCCCCCCCCGCCCCCGGAGGACGTGAAAATAGAGGCTGCTCTGTCTATTTCATCAGGTCCTCAGGCTGTGCAGTTCCTTTCTGAAAAACAGGAAAAAAGTCCAAGATTTGTGTGGGGAGTTAAGAAGAAAGAAAACCCCTATTATCCTCTGAATCTGTAGAAAGGAAGAATATTCAGTAATTGTGATCTGTTTCATTTTTAGTTGCTGTTAATCCCCTTCTACTAATAGAGGAAAGGTATTCTGTGGAATAAAGACAATAAACCAGATGTATTTGGATTTGTAAATGTCCACAGTTCTTTGACCATCTGTTCCGAGGGGCCCTCGTTACCCAGATGGAGATTGATTGGATGGAAGCCTCCAAGGGCAGACGCTGTAAATAATTCTCTAGTTGACAAAAGGAGTTTTTACTTCTAGGACCTAGACAAGTAGATGAGAGCCAGGGTGACAGGGAATGAGCTGAGCTGGAGGCCAGCCCAGGGTTCTCCTGAGACCGGAGACTGATTAGTAAAGGGAGCCATTGCCAGGGTTGCGCTCACACCAGGAACGAGCCCTCACGTGAAACACAGACGAAGTGCCTCCTCTTTGCCCCTCACTGTTCCCTCTGTGTTTCCCTTGGCGGGGGGGTGACCTCCGGCCGAGTGGACCACAGAGCAGATGGTGCTGTAAGAGCTGGTGGGAAAGATGCAGACGAGGCCAGAGAAGCTAGGAGTGGAGGCTGCCCTTGCAGGAAGGGGCACGGTGAAGACCCCGAATTCTGGGGTCGCACGTGGGGCTCGGGGCGGGGACACAGGAGCGAACCCGAACCCACAAACATCAACAAGCATAGAGCACTCTAGTCCAAACCGTAGCAAGTGCAGGCGAAAGGCAAAGCGGTGCGGTAAATCAGGGACTGTATATTTTACGGAGAAGCACTGATATATGCCATCAATTTGGAGACCCTGTTAGAATCTTAGAATCTTTTTTATCACCCCTCTGCACCCAGCGCTGTGGCCACAGAGCCTTAAATAAACCTGAGAAAAGTGTTTCAATGTTATCTTTCCGCTTGGTTCAAGTGACAGTCTCCCGAAAAATTCTGAGCTGGGAAAAGTCTTACTGGGAAAACAGCATCGCAGGCTTTTCCCAGAAGGGGAACCCGCCGCTTCTTAGTAGTATTTTTAGGTCCCTTCCTTTCCAAGAGTTGTTCCCTGGGATGAAAGGATCTGGCCCGGGAGCAGCGGTCCTCACGTCTGGGGTCCGTGTTGAAACCCCCCTGGACGAGGGTCTCCAGGCAGAGCCCAGGCCTTGCCCCTGGGATGCCAGGCGCTCATCGGGGTCTGAGAAGCGCCGGCCTGAAGGAAGCCGAGGCGGCAGGAGCAGGGGGGGCTGTGGAAGGGCAGTAGCCCCTGCGCCAAAAGCCCCTTCCCAAGGGCCCCGCGCTCGCACCCGGCACCTGCGCTGTGCGGAGTCGGGCTTTCTGCTCCTCTAGGCACCTGACACCTTAACCCCGAGGCCTGCTTCCGCGGGGCCCTCGGAAAGAGACTTGAAACCTGACAAGTTTCCTTTGAAGAAAAAGAGAAGGGTGTCCGGGCACTGGGGAGGGGGAGCCCCGGGGAGAGGAGCCCATCCCAGGGGGACCGCGGGGCAGGGGCGCTGGGCGGGGTGTCCCGTGAGGGCTGGAGGGTGTCTCGGGTTCCCTTCGCCGGGGCTGGAGCGAGGGCGCACGAGTGGGTCTGGGCGAGCGTTTGGGTGGATCGTAGTTCCAGCTGGCGTCACGTGGGGAGGGGGAACGTAACCCCGGGAGATGCAGAGGGGGCCAAGGAACCCACATCCGGACAAGATGGGACTCGGCCCTGAACATCAAAGGGGGCCCGTCTGATGGGAAGGGGAACCGAAAAGTTTACCCGAAAGTGTCTTCACTGGCAAAGGGAGTCTGACCAGGAAGTGTCCAGGATTCCCAGGACTGAGGAGAGGGAAAAGTAAAAAAAAAAATAGAATCAAAAGGAAATCTCAATTTCTACGTGGAATTTCCTAAGATCCTGTATTCAGTGCTTCCGTCCAGGTGGATGGTGATATATACGCGGCTGTGCGCACGTAACGTAAGCTTCAAACTGAGCGTGAAAATTCCTCCCCCTTTCGGCTTACAATCGAGTTAGGATTCACAGGAAAGAGGAGTGATCTCGGGATGGTCGGGCCCTTCTCGAGGAATCAGCCCCGATAGATTGATGGGTCTGTGTGATTTCAGAGGCTGCTCGTTTGCCTGGAGGAGTCCATTTACATTCACAACATTAAGGACATGAAGCTTTTGAAGACCATCCTGGATATTCCTCCAAACCCGACAGGTGAGCCCCAGCCCGGACCAGGTGCCCCCAGATCTCGTGTCCGGGCGCTCCTTTGCACCAGCTGTGTTTCCACCCAAATTGAAAACCCGAAGCAGCGTTTGTCCTTCATTGCTTTATAAATCTTTGTGGTGTTTGCCTTGAAGCTTTGTCTTAACGGCGGCAGATTCAGATTTTATTAGGCCATGCGTCCTGCAGGAAGGCCGTGTGACCTTCCCTGTAGCCTGGGAGAAACTCCTTTCCCCTGGGACCCGTTCTCAGCAAACGTGTCAAAGCATTTAGGCAGACGTGTAGGAGATGTCCTGCCTCTGACGTTGCAAGGTGTTCACCCCTAGTTTTCTTTGCTGGTTGTTCAGTATAGAGCAGACGTCATAATGAAAAGTGGGTTCTACCTGACCGGGAGACAGACAATCCAAACTGAAAAGAAATGTGTTTTCTTACGTTACAGACAATTCTCTCCACGTGGGTGATATGCTAGGAGGTTGGACTGTATTAAATTCTCAGATGTAACACTGTTTAATACATTTTCCTGATTTAAGAATGGGAGCAGCTGGGATCGGTCAGGTTGAAATGGCAGACGATGACATCCTGTGAACCCTTGGCAGCAGAAGTAAACGAGAAGGAAGTTGTGTGGTGGGACAGGAGCCACCGAACCAGAACAGTTTGCGGGTCTAATGGTTCAGGGCAGTATTTGTGAATCGCGCTCCAGCTTAGTGTCGTTAAATGATTGCTTCAGTTCACTGCAGTTTTCTAATTCGTTGACTTTCACTGAATTTCAAGATCCCTGTGGCCCGACCTCAGTCACCTAGGCTCTTTGAGCCTCAGTTTCCTCACCTGTAAAATGGAACAGTAACCCTCGTCTCACAGGGGTGGCGTCTGTGGCGGTGACCTGCTCACGGCCTGCTGGGCAGTAATTCCTCCTCTGGCCTCATTTCCTTCTCTCCATCTGAGTTATACAGATGGCCCTTGCTGTTGCCTTCAGTGCTTTAAAATTTCAGCCCTGACAAAACGGTACTGTATTTGAAAAGATCACAGCCATCGAGGTCGTTAGAAAGCTCTGTGAGAGAACAACTTTAAAGCCTGTTTCACAAGTGGAGGTGGAGGGTGGTAAGTGAAGGAACCGTGGCCGGGGACGGGGGTGGGGGGTTAGTTTTGTTTTGTGCTGTTTTTCAGGAATGAGAGGTTGAACTAATCTGGAAAAGTGTTTATTGCAGACGTGCTACGTGCCCGGGACCATAGCAGGCACTGTAGGTACAGACCACACACCAGGAACCCCAGACCCATGGGACATGGTGCACAAGTGCCCTGGTGTCTTTGGAAGGTTTGGGACCCAGGGGGTGACGGCTGAAAGGAAGATGTGCTCTTCTGACGGGGGGGGAGGTGAATGGGGTCCGAACAGAACCCACAGGCGCCGCGGGCCTGGGCTGGACCCTGGCGGCTTTGGACAGGGGACATCTCAGGGGGGCAGGGGACATGCCAGGTGAGCAGGGACATTCCAGGCAGGCAGGGGACATCTCAGGGGGGCAGGGGACAATGCCAGGTGGGCAGAAAGCTCACAAGCTGCCTGTGACTCTCCGTTTCTTTGAAAGGAGGGGAGCCGGGCACCGTCAGCGGCCTTTCGAGCGGGCGTCCCACAGGTCAGGGCAGCCGCCAGCCCCCCTAACTCCTGCGGTCACACCGTCAGCCGCTCAGCCCAGGGGATGGTGCTGCCTGCCT
The DNA here is from genome assembly GCF_028023285.1 of Balaenoptera ricei. Classification (NCBI taxonomy): domain Eukaryota; kingdom Metazoa; phylum Chordata; class Mammalia; order Artiodactyla; family Balaenopteridae; genus Balaenoptera; species Balaenoptera ricei. The sequence goes on along the minus strand of NC_082658.1, from coordinate 2,077,354 downwards.
CCAGGGCCAAACCCGTTCCTCTGGCGAAAAGCCCGTCTCCTCTTAACTTTGAGCAGATGCAGCCATTTGTCTTAGCTCAGAAAACGCACTGATGGCCTCAGTTTTGCAGTTTAAACAGGGAGAAAGGAGGTTTGCAGGTGTAGGGCCATTTGTGCTTCCTGTTAGGATGTGTGCGCCTCACAAAGGGAATCGTTTTATCTCAAGACAACTTAGAGATGATGGGAGGTGTCCTCAGGTAAACATTACCAGTGGGCTGGGGGAGAGATTTAGCCTTTCCTTCTGAAAGCCCAGGGATGGGTTGAAAGACCAAAACGTGTGTCTTATTACACCTCTGACGTTCTTTGGAGAGAGAGACCAAGACAGTTTCAAATCCTGACATTTATAATCATCCTCTCAGCTTTCCCTGAGCTCTTCCTACTTCAGTAAAATGGGGACGATCCTTTTTACCCCACAGAGTTATTATGGGGAGGATTCCCCGAGGGCGGGGAGGGGGTGAGAGCAAAGTCCCATCTGCTGGGCACACGAGGCTCAGCCAGGCTCGGCCAGGCTCACCCGCCGGCCGGTTCCATGCATCATGTCCATCTCCAGCCAGAAGGGCAGGCTCGGGACAGGTCAGAGTTTCCCTGCAGTGACATGACCCGTCCCTCGCTCAAGGACCCCCAGCAGACTCTGAGCGGCCAAAACCACGAAGATAAGATCCTCAGAGGCCAGGAGTCTCCTTTATTTGTTCCCACCCTCTCATGTATTTTCTGAACAAAAAGCTGTAAGATGGAAACTCTGGCCCTTGATTTGATGAATTTTCGTGGGTGGACAGGGAGATGGGGCCTCTTGGCTGACTGGCTTAGCCACACAAATTCTGAATGTCTTTTGACTTTGTGAACTTCGAATACGTGATATATACAGAGGCCTGTGATTGCTTCACGCTCAGTACCGGCCGCGGCTGTAAATTTCCTTCCTTCTGTCTGTTTGTGTCATGCCCATTCCTGTTGTGTCAAAGACCGCAGGCTGCTTCCTTTAAAGGGTTTGGCCAGACGGGGCTCGAAGTTAATTTCCTGCTAGCACAGCAGTCTGTGCCCTGAGCAGCTGAAGGTGGAAATCTCCATAAAAAAATCCGCCAACGGCAGAACTTGGGGATGCTGTCGGTCTTACAGGCTTTCCCGGAGTATTGGGGGAACAGTCTACACCACACAGCAATGTGTATAATGGGACAGAGTAGCCGCTTATTCCCCAGCGAGCGCTCTTTCTGAAAATGTAATGCAGGTGGGGGTAAATGGTAGCATAGAGCATCTGTAAGTACAGAGACGATTTCTCCCCTTTCTATTTTTAAAAACTGGAAAGCATATTCCATTAATCAACCCAGAGGGAACTGCATTTTATAAATCACTGTTAACTTGTTTTAATTTTGACATATAATACTATAAATACCAAGGTAAGAATGATTTAGAATCACAGGATTTCCTTGTAATTCCAGCCAATGGTGCCATTGGTTCTTGAATGGAAATCAGGCATTTTTCTTCTCCAGCTGCAGAAGGATTACAGCCAAACCATTTCAGTGGAATTTAGCTGACCATGATTTATGAAAATGTGTGTCGAGTCTGAAGTCCAAAAGCCACATCAAAACCTAACTCCTTATATTTAAAAAAAAGAAAAGAAGAAAAAGGCCGGAAGAAAATATACTCAAATATTGAGCATAGTGAAAAGCCTCTGGGTTTTAGAATTATGGGTGCTTTTTTTTTTCTCTTTCTTTATATTTTCTGGGCTCTACAAATTTTTTATACTATCACTTTTATATTATAAAATAATATCAAAGAAAAAGCTGGGACTTCCCCGATAGCACAGTGGTTAAGAATCCACCTGCCAATGCAGAGGACACGGGTTCGAGCCCTGGTCCAGGAAGATCCCACATGCCGCGGAGCAGCTAAGCCCAAGCGCCACAACTACTGAGCCTGCACTCTGGAGCCCGTGAGCCACAACTACTGAAGCCTGCACACCTAGAGCCCGTGCTCCGCAACAAGAGAAGCCACTGCCATGAGAAGCCCGCACACTGCAGCAAAGAGTAGCCCCCGCTCGCCGCAACTAGAGAAAGCCCGCGCACAGCAATGAAGACCCAATGCAACCAAAAATAAATAAATAAATAAATTTATTTTAAAAAAGAAAAAAAAGGGCTTCCCTGGTGGCGCAGTGGTTGAGAATCTGCCTGCCAATGCAGGGGACACGGGTTCGAGCCCTGGTCTGGGAAGATCCCACATGCCACGGAGCAACTGGGCCCGTGAGCCACAACTACTGAGCCTGCGCGTCTGGAGCCTGTGCTCCGCAACAAGAGAGGCCGCGATAGTGAGAGGCCCGCGCACCGCAATGAAGAGTGGCCCCCGCTCTCCGCAACTAGAGAAAGCCCTCGCACAGAAATGAAGACCCCACACAGCTAAAAATAATAAATAAATAAATAAATAAATTTAAAAAAAAAAAAAAAGAAAAGGCTCATTTCCCTTCCTATAAAGGGTTTCAGGGGACACTTGTGACAGAAACAGAAGACGAGTAGGATGGGAATATCTAAGCCTATAGCAAAGTCTTCCTACTTTCCTGGGGGCTTCACAAGAAATAAAGTGCATTCTTAGAGCTGGGTGGATTTGTCTGAGAATTGGAACACAGGAAGCCAAAGGAGCTCACGTTCAGCATCTCTGGGGACCGTCATTAAGTTGCAAAGGTTGGTAGGCACGGCCCCTTGGCTACATTCAGGTGGGCTGGCCGAGGTGCGAGCCAGAGGCAGAGCTGTCAGGCACGTGGTTACGTGGCAGGGTGTACCTGCCCTCGCTACCATCCCTGGTCCCTTCTTGTCAGAATCTCGTGTCAACTCACTCTCCATTAGGTGTTACAGGAAGTTCCATGTTAGCTGAAGAAGTTTAAGCTTCCTTCCTTTCTGGAAATATTTACATTTTAATATACAACTCTGAAGGTCACCTCACACCTATTAGAATGGCTATTATCAAAAAGACAAGGGCTTCCCTGGTGGCACAGTGGTTAAGAATCTGCCTGCCAATGCAGGGGACACGGGTTCGAGCCCTGATCTGGGAAGATCCCACGTGCCGCGGAGCAACTAGGCCCGTGAGCCACAACTACTGAGCCTGTGCGTCTGGAGCCTGTGCTCTGCAACAAAAGAGGCCGTGGCAGTGAGAGGCCCGCGCACCGCGATGAAGAGTGGCCCCCGCTCGCCGCAACTAGAGAAAGCCCTCGTACAGAAACGAAGACCCAACACAGCCATAAATAAATAAATAAATAAATAAATAAATAAATAAATAAATAAAAGACAAGAGACAAGTGTTGGCAAGGGTGTGGAGAAAAGGGAGCCTGCGTGCACTGTTGGTGGGAATGTAAATTGGTGCAGCCGCTGTGGAGAACAGTGTGGAGGATCATCAACAAACTAAAAACTGAGCTACCTTATGGTTAAGCAATCCCACTTCTGGGTATTTATCCAAAGAAAATGGAGACACTAACTCAAAAAGATATCTGCAGCCCAAAGTTCATTGCAGCGATATTTACAACAGGCAAGACATGGGAACAACCTAAGTGTCCATCGATGGATGAGTGGATAAAGAAGGTGTGGCGTATAGATATAATGGAATACTACTCAGCCATAAAAAAGGATGAAATCTTGCCACTGTAATGACGTGGATGGACCTTGAGGGCATCACGCTACGTGAATTCAGTCAGGCAGAGAAAGACAAATACCATATGATCTCACCTATATGTGGAATCTTCAAACAAAACAAACAAGCTCACAGATGCAGAGGACACACTGGTGGTTACCAGAGGCTGGGGGTCAGGGGGAAGAGAGGTGTGAAATGGTTGAATGGGGTCAAAAGGTACAAACTTTCAGTTAAAAAATAAGTCATGGGGGTGTAACATTCAGCAAAACTGAGAAGGCATGAGTGGTCTCTTCTAAGGCCGGGTGACCCTGTACAGGCGAGAGAGCTGCAGGGAGCCTGCGGGAAAGGGCGCTGGGCTGTCACCCTCCTCCCACAGCTGCCTGGCAGGTGATAAGGGCACAGCCTGGTGGGTCCTCGGCAAAGCCCGAGCAGGAGGTCGGACCTTGGTTCCCATTCTCGACGTTTGCTTTTGTTTTAACCTCTGCTCTGCCCCCAACAGATGAGGGTCAGGTCCATTTTAGCCTGATCTGAAGTTTCTCTTATGCTTTTACAAGAAACCCATTTAACAGACTAACTTGTAACAAAGCTACCTTTTCTATTTAAAAAGGGCCTCTCTTGCCTGATTTCGAAGTTCCTATTCTGGTAATGCTTCTGGTTCGGGTAATTCCGTGAATTCACTTCTATCACGTACACGCCTATGAATGGAAACCATTGTTGTGAAAATCCTTTTCTTAAATGCTATTAGGATCCTCCCCCGCCCCCTCCAATCCCCATGTAAATAAAAATGGCTTAGGTTTGGTTCAGTGGTTTGACTTGGTGTTTACTCTTCCAGAATATTGTTGAAGCCTCTTAAATCCAACATGTCCTGTTTCTTTTGTTTGTCCCGACGGCAGACACACCATCTTCGCTGCCCTCAAGTGAATTTCCCCTCTGGAGGGGCCCATTTGCCTTATCGAGGCAGGACATTTGGCTCTGAAACAATTTATAAATAGGTCCTCCCCTCAAGCCACCCAGCCTCCCCACCCTCCAATTTAAAATGACATTTAATCACCTGCAGAAAGGCCACCACAAGCTGCCCTTTATTTCAGTGAGGAGCTTGTAGCCCAGAGGGTAACGGAATTGGAAGAGAAGTAGATGTTACTTCAGGGCCCTGGGGCACAGTGCGAAGAAGAACGTTTAAAATAGTCTCACTTCCGACCTCTCAGCTGTGGCGTGGACACGGTCAGTGTCCAATCACGAGGTCGTCCCGGGAATTTACTTGATCAGGGTCCTTGGATTAGAAGAATCAACTGGGAGTCGAGGTCTGCAGGGCCGCTCCTCCCCTCGCCAGCAGGTGGCGCTGTGGTGGTGCCGTGTCCAGATGCCCTTCCCGGGCGTGGACGCCGGCTTCTCACGTGCGGTTTGCTCTCCGCCAGGTCTGTGTGCCCTGTCCATCAACCATTCCAATTCCTACGTGGCCTATCCTGGGAGCCGGACGACAGGCGAGATCGTGCTCTACGACGGACACGCCCTGGTGAGTTGGCGGTGACCCCGGCCGGCCCAGCCCCCTGCCGGGCCTCGTGGTCAGTTTCAGGTGAGGGGCGGGCTCGGTGGCCGGGGGGCGAGGTGCAGAGGCGCAAGCAGCTCCGGCCACCGCTGTGGGGTGTGGACGGGAAGGTCATGCCCTTCGCCCTCATCGCCGTCCGTCCACGTAGCCACAAGGCAGCCTGCCAGGCCCGGACAGACGCCGTGGCAGCTGGGGGCCATCGCGGGGTTGAGTGCGTCCTGCCGGGCCGTGGCGCGGCCTGCGACAGCGTGCAGCCGTGTCCCATGTCCTGCCCTCTGCTCTCCGAGCTTCACAGAGCGGGCAGGATTGCTGCAGGAAGCCCGGGCCCTAGAGCCGCATCACGGAGAGCACGGTCACATCGCCGCTCTGGCCACGCGGCTGGTCGCCCATCTCCCCGAGGGCAGGAAAAGGGACAGAAACGCAGCAGCCCTTGCAGCAGCCTCTAGATACACCGGGAAGCCACGTGCAGCTTCTGTGCATACGGCCTGGTGGAAAGAGGGAAACAGGGAACCCAGCAGAGGAGGGAGGGTGTCTCGGAAGGAAGGAGGAGGGAGAGGAGACGAAAAGCGTCCTCCCTCTGCCCCAGCATCAACCTCCGTTTTCCTTTTCGCCAACAGAAGACAGTCTGCACCATTGCTGCCCACGAGGGGGCGCTGGCCGCCATTGCCTTCAACGCCTCGGGCTCCAGACTGGCCAGCGCCTCGGAGAAAGTGAGTTCCTCAGGGGCTCGCCCGCCTCCTGCTGGGGGAGGGGGGGGGCGGGGTGCCGGGGGCGCTGGGCCCCAAAGAGCTGGTGGAAGGGGCCCGGTGACCCCAGCGCTCAGACCTCACTCCGGAGGGAGGCCTTCCGGCCCCTGCGTGAGGCGCTGCATTTATTAACTCGGCCGACCAAGGGCCTCTGCTGTGCAGGGCACAAGCCGCTTTGCCCAGAACCTTGCGGTCTGATTAAGAAACGTGCGTGCCCATCATCACAGATACGGAGAGATGCCGCGTTCCATAAACACAGTAGAAACAAAACGCTTGGCTGTTCAGCAGGAGAGACTGACATCTTCCGTCTGGAATAACCAGGGAAGGTGATCGAGTTGAATTTCAGATGCCACGGAAAACAGGTGTATTTTTGACGGGCAGAGATTGAATGTCTGCGGGGGCCAGAGCAGACTGAACGGGCGCGCCAGCGCCTTGGGCTCGGGTGGGGAGGGGCAGGGAGACAGAGGCTGTTCCACTCGCCTTCCAAGAACGGTTTATGCAGCACGCACGGAGAAGAGCCTCTGTGCACGGCCCTGGCTGCTTCCTCTCCTGAGACGGACGCTCAAAGCCAAGCAAACAGGCTCGTCTCCAAAGGGACGTGTCTGCCTGAAGCCGTTCACGGTGCGAAACGCCTACCTGCTTTCTCTTCCAGGGCACTGTCATCCGGGTGTTCTCGGTTCCCGATGGGCAGAAGCTCTATGAGTTTCGGAGAGGCATGAAAAGGTCTGTGCTCGTCGTACGAACCCATTGTAGAGTACGCACAGGGGTCAGCCGTCCGGGGAGAGGACAGAGGGGCTGTGTGCGCCCCTTGCCCTGCCCGGGAGGAGGGATGATGGTCCTTTCTCAGGTGACTGACTAGAGGCCCCGCTGAGCACTCAGAACACCTGAGAGCCGAGGGGGGCTTTGTGACCTGGGCCTCCAGCCTGGGGAGCCCTTTCTTGACGCGCCCAAGGGCGGCCCGTCGCGGAGAAGTGAGACGAGCGAGGGAGTCGCGGCCCGAAAGTAACTGCGGATCCTACCCCCGCGGAATAGAGAAGTGTGATGGTCTGGGTCCTATCCGCTGTAGGGCTCGCAGACGGAAGACTTCCAACGTGACCAGAAGGGGCGGTGCTTGGTTTCTTCTCACCTGAGAAGCGACCCAGTGTGACTCTTTCCGATGTTAATTTCAAAGTATGAACGATACAGTGTCAAAGGGATTTTAGAAAACACAGGCAGACCTCGGAGATGGCGTGGGTTCCATCCCAGACCACCGCAGTAAAGCCAGTATCACCATAAAGCGCGTCACGCACATTTCTTGGTTTCCTCGTACCTATGAAAGTGATGTTTACACTATCCTGCAGTCTGTTAAGTGTGCGATGGTGGCATGAGTCTAAAAAAAAAAAATGTACATGCCTTAATTTTAAAAATGCTGTATTGCTAAACAATGCTGACCATCATCCGAGCCTTCAGCGAGTCGTAATCTGTTTGCAGTCGTCACACCAAAGACCACTGATCACAGGTCACCACAACAAATAGAATAATCATGAAAAAGCTTGAAAAATGTTGAGGGTGATCAAAACGTGACACGGAGACACGAAGCGAGCAAAGGCTGTGGGGGAAATGGCACTGATGGACTTGCTCGAGGCAGGGCTGCCACAAACCTTCAGTTTGTAAAAAAAAAACGCAGTATCTGCGAAGCATCCTAAAGCGAAGCCCAATAAAACGAGGTCTGCCTGTGCTCAAACTCTTCGGGATACATGTAGGTTTTCTTACACATGTACGTGGAGCTGACTTTTGTACTCTCAGGCTATTACCCTCGTTCCCCGGGCTCACCCATCCCTGTGTGACTGTGTTTCCAGGTACGTGACGATCAGCTCTCTGGCTTTCAGCATGGACTCGCAACTCCTCTGTGCTTCAAGCAACACGGAGACTGTACACATCTTCAAGCTGGAGCACCTCGCCAACAGGTAGGACACGAAACGCTCGTTACACTAAAGGAGTCAGATCCTGGGTGTCCGACCAGCGCACGTGACTTCTTCTCTCTGTCAACGCCACGGACTTGGCTTTACTCGTTCTGTCCCCACCAACGTGGGGAGTGAGTGTCAGCAAAGACTAGGTGATGTGAGCTGGGGTCGCCCTCCTGAGTTTGCAGCCCGGCTCTGCCTCGTGTGAGCGGCGAGGCCTCGGGCAGGTGATCTAATCTGTCTGTACTTCTGTTTCCTCGTCCGCCAAACCTAAAATATTAATGATCATATACGCCTCTTAGGCCTGTTGTGAGTGCCTGGGCTGAAGGCACGCAGCGTTGTGCCGGGGATGGAGTAAACGCTAGAGAGGGTTTGCTAGTCTCGCTACAAATACCGTGATGCACAGGCCAACCTCGTGTTGTCGCTTCAAGCTTTGTTGTGCTTCGCAGATTCTGCGTTTTTTACAAACTGAAGGTTTGTGGCAGCCCTGCCTCGAGCAAGTCCATCGGTGCCATTTTCCCCAGAGCCTTTGCTCCCTTCGTGTCTCTGTGTCACGTTTTGATCATCCTCAACATTTTTCAAGCTTTTTCATGATTATTCTATTTGTCGTGGTGACCTGTGATCAGTGATCTTTGATGTTACCATTGCAAAAAGATTACGACTCACTGAAGGCCCACATGATGGTCAGAAATAAGGAATGCACATTTTTTTTTTATTTTATCAAATTGAGTTTTTTTGAGGTGGGGCTCAGATACGAATCTCTGTAATCTGGCTCCAAGTACTGTACTTTCTTTTTTGGCCGTGCCGTGAGGCATGCAGGATCTTAGCTCCCCGACCAGGGACTGAACCCATGCCCCCTGCAGTGGAAGCACGGAGTCCTAACCACTGGACCACCAGGGACGTCCCGCACGTTGTTTGTTAGACATCATGCCACTGCACGCTTACTAGACCGCAGGATAGTGTAAACATCACTTTTATACGCACGTGTGCGACCTGCTTTATCGCTGCGATCTGGAGCCGACCCCGCAGCGTCTCTGGGGTCTGCGTGCATTCGTCACGCCCAGCGCTGGGGGCCTGGCAGACCCTTCCAGGGCCGCTGCTGTGCCCGTGAGAGGAGAGGAGAGGGGTCGACAGCGTACAGCGTGCGCTGGGCTGCAGCCAGGGGTGCGCGTGTCTGTTTCCTGTTGCCGCTGCAATAGATCACCACACACCTCATGGCGTAAGGCAGCACGCGTTCACGGCCCCGCGGTGCTGCCTTACGCCAGGCAGGGTCGGCCGCCCGGGGTGGCAGGGCTCGGGCTGCACTCGGGGTCGCGAGGCTGCGGTGCAGGTGTTGCCCGCCGCCTGCCTGAGCTCGGCGCCCTCCCCGTTCCGGGTCGTCCTGGTCATCGGCAGGAATTCAGGCCCTCGCGTTGCAGCAGCGAAGCCCCTGCCCCCCCGATGGCCTCCGGCTCCTCGTCCCTCCTCACACGGCCTTCAAACCAGCAAGGTCGCGCCGATTCCTTCTCAAGCTCCTGATTCCTCTGAATTTCCCTCCTGCCTCTGGCTGGGGAAAGCCCTCTGCTTTTAAGGCTCGTGCGATTGGCTAAAGCCGTCTGGGTCATCTCCCCCCACAGTCACCTGGGCCGTACGACGTGACACAGTCACGGGGCTGCGGCCTCCTCGCTGGCACAGGCTCCGGGGACCAGGCCGTGGCACCCTGGGGCCCCTCCTAGGGATTCCGCCCGCTGTCGTGTGGGCACCAGCGCAGGTGCAGCCCGTTTCTCCCGGGAAAGCGGTGAAGGGTCTCCTCCACCCAGGCCTCGGCCGTGGCAGTGCCACGTCACCCAGCCTGCCCCTGGGGCCCAGACCCTGCCCCGCGCAGCCCAGGACACGGCTCACACCTTCCTAGGGGGCCTTCGGACACCGCGTGTCTCCTGACACCCCCCCCAGGGTCGCTGTAGGAAATGGAAACGTGAAGTGTTAGCGGTTAGCTCAGGGACGCCCAGAAGGCGGTGGTGGCCTCAGCAGCAGGGCCGCTTGTCCGGGTCCCGCGGCGCCTCCCGACCCTCTCGGGCCCCGCGCTGCCCAGGCGCTCCCAGAAGGCAGGCGGGCTGGGAGCCTCACGACTGAGGGAACGGGTTCAGAGAAGTTCCGCGTCTCGCCTGGAGCCGGCCTCCGTCTCCAAACCCGGGGTCCGCGTGAAAGCGCCGCATCTCGCCCCGCCAGGAGGCGACTCCGCGACGCTCAGCTCCGTGTCCCAGGTGTGGCCTCCTCTGCTGGGCCTCGCCTGGTACCACGAGAGGCCGGCTCCCCCGCCCGAGTGGGGCTTCCACGGGAAGAGCCCTTCCACCGGCTCAGGGAGATACAGAACCCGGCCCCCGCTCTGTGTGTGTGTGTCTGTGTGTGTGTCTGTGTGTGTGTGTGTGTGTCTCTGTGTGTGTATCTGTGTATCTGTGTGTGTGTGTGTATCTGTGTATCTGTGTGTGTGTCTGTGTGTATCTATGTGTCTCTGTGTCTCTGTGTGTCTGTATGTGTGTCTGTGTGTGTGTCTCTGTGTGTGTGTGTGTGTGTGTGTGTGTCTGTGTGCGTGTGACATGGTGCCGGCCTCTGTCCCACACCGTCTGGAGCTCCCTCCCTCCCTCCCGGGGCACCCAGTGACCGTTGGGCCCTGGCTCCGGCCGCTGGCCAGGGGCTGCTCTCGCGTCCTCTCTGGAACCTTGGCCCCACAGGGGCGTGAAACACGAGATGCTGCCCCCCTCGCTCCTCGCTGCGCCTGGAGCCCTTCCAGCGCCCGCCCCCGTGTGCGCGTGCCCTACAGCACGCTGCTCGCCCTCTAAGCTTTTAAATAGATGTCATCTGTCTTCTGGACGTTTCTATCCCTTCTCGGACAGCCTCTACACCATAGGCCCCACTCTCTGCCGGAGCTTTAATCCGTCCTCAGTCGTGCTGGGTTCGGGCCCCCGTGGCGGCAGAACCAGCCGGACGCCCTGCCACCCCCAGGTCCCGGGATCCAGGGACCCCACGCCGCTGCCTTGGTCACATCTCCATCCGAGTCTCTTATTGGTGCTTAAGGTGGGAAATGGCCACTTGGGCTCACTTCCGCCTCCAGGCTCACCTGCTTCTGTCCGTCTCAGGTCACCAGGAACACACCTTCCGTCCCTCTCCACATCCCCCCAGCCCGCCCCGTCCATGAAGCGGTGACTCGTCCCGCACGAGACGCCTCTGCCTCTGCCTCGCTCCCACCTCTCTGGCCACCGCCCTGACCCGGGCCTCCCTTCCTTGGTCTCGCTCCTTGTAGCCTCTTCTGACCATCATACGTCTTCTTGCTGGACTAATCCTTGGAACATGCCCCTGCGTCCTCAGACACCTTCATTCCCCTTTGCCCTCAGGAGTAAAGTCCCAGATCCTCCAGCCTGGCGTTCGAGGCCTCCCTCCCTCCCTCCCTCCCTCCCTCCCTTCCTTCCTTCCTTCCCTCCCTCCTTCCCTCCCTCCCTCCCTTTTCGCAAACAACTAGAGGAATATTTCTTTGTCTTTGGCATTCACAACGTAATGGCTACAGACATAACACGCTTAAAAATTTAATCTGCATTATTGTTTTCCCAATCACTATAGAGATATCAAACACACGTTGAAGTATAGTGTTTCTTTGGTTTTTTGATTTTTGGCTGCATCGGGTCTTAGTTGCGGCACGCGGGATCTTCGGTTGCGGCGCACGGGCTCCAGAACACATGGGCTCTGTAATTTGCGGCACGTGGGCTTCGTTGCCCCGCGGCATGTGGGATCTTAGTTCCCCGACCAGGGATCGAACCCGCGTCCGCTGCATTGGAAGGCGGATTCTTTACCACTGGACCACCAGGGAAGTCCCGAAGTGGAGCTGATTTACCATGCTGTGTTAATGTCTGCTGTACAGCACAGTGATTTAGTTACACACACACACACGCACACATTCTTTCTCATATTCTTTTCCCTTCCGGTTCATCCCAGGATGTGGAATGCAGTCCCCTGTGCTCTACAGTAGGGCCTTGCTGTTTCTCCATCCAGTACACAAGAGTTTGCCTCTGCTCACCCCACCCTCCCACCCCATCCCTTGCCCACCCCTCCCCGTCGGCAACCACCGGCCTCTTCTCTGTGTGTGTGAATCTGTTTCTGTGTTGTAGATGAGTTCATCTGGGTCGCAGTTTAGATTGCTATAGATGGTCAGACTAAGCGAAGTGAGTCAGAAAGAACAGCAAGCGCCGTATGATATCGAGGCTTTTCTCGCCGCACCTTGCCTGAGCTGAGGCCTCCCTGCCTCTGCCCCCTGGGCCGGCCCAGTGTGGCCCTGACTCTCGGACGCGTGTCCGGAGCCTCTGATGGGCCCTCCTCCTGCTTCCCCCACCCCGCTCGGAGACAGACCTGCCTCGGGGCCCAGCCCGGCGACCACCCGCCAAGCCTCTTCAGTCCCGCCAGCCCCAGAGACCCCGTCTTATGTGAGAGCACTCGCCGTGCGCCAGCCCCACGCTGCACTGCCGCTTTAGTTCTCACGGGCAGGGGACCCTGATGGTCCCCGTCGTCCCCAGTGAGGACGGCGGGATGTGAGGGGGGAAGGAGCGCCCTCCACCCCTCCCCCCTCTGTGGTCTGGGAGTCGCCCGGCCTGGGCCCTGTCCTGGGGCGCTCACGCCTCCTCCCTTCTACATCTGTGCTGCGCCCCGCCTCGGATGCAGGACCTGGGTGTGGTCGGTACCTCCCGGTGACACCCCACCCTCGGCGCAGCGCGCCAGGGCGAGCCGCGCAGGTGTGTCCCACAGCGCTCAGGAGGTGAGGGGGACGGCGGAGCCTGGAAGCGCCCGTCGCCCCCAGACGAGACCCTCGAGGCCCAGGGAGGTTTGTCCAGGTGGCCACAGGGAGGAACAAGCCCCAGGGCTTCGGAGCTGCGGGCCGTGTCCCTCGCCAGGATGCGTCCCCCGGACAAGTGGCCTCTCGGCCGGGGTGCCTGGGGCGCACGCGGCCACCCTGGTCGTCGCCGGGCCGCTCGGCGCAGAGGCGAGCGTCCACCCTGCGCACCCGCGTCTCACCACAGAGCCGTCCCCCTTGTCTGCCAGAGACCCCAGGATGGGGCGCGGGGACTGCAGGGGGCACACCGGGTCCCTCTGATTTCCCCCCACCTTTGTGCGTTGCCAGCACCCACCCAGGTGGCTCGAGGGCTGTAACCAAACACCTGTCCAAGCATTGTGCCCGGAGGTTTGCTTCCCACGCAGTCTGGCTGGGAGGCCTTGACGCTGAGATCGGCCTGTTCTTTTCTTCCGTGAGCCCAGAACAGGCCTGGGCTTAGGTTACACAGTGCAGGGACTGATTCCAGCTCACTCACTGCCGAGCCCCCTTCCAGGGACCTAGAAATCAGACTGATGGTCAGATTGAGCTCGCTTAATGCAGGAAGGCCGTCGCACCGGGAACCTCTTAACGGCCGGGCAATGGCTCTTCCAAAGGACACACGAGCCCTTGACGCCCTCTGGGTACGGCCGGAATGGCACGTCCCGAGCGTTCGGGTGGGCAGAACGTCATGCCAGGGCACAGTCCCTTCCCGCTGCGGTGAGCGCGGCTCCCAGCGTCGGCCGGGGATGTTGGACGGCTGCCAGGGAGCGGCTCGGCCTCACCCTCGCCTGTACCTTGCTCCCCAGCCAACCAGAGGAGCCCTCGACCTGGACCAGCTACGTGGGAAAGATGTTCATGGCTGCGACCAACTACCTCCCCACCCAGGTGTCCGACATGATGAACCAGGACAGGGCCTTTGCCACCGGGCGCCTGGGCTTCTCTGGGCACAGGAACATCTGCACCCTCTCTACGTACGTGCAGCGCCACCCCTCATCAGGCACAAACCATTACAGATTTGCTTCCCCAAAGCACAGGTTTACTTGCCCCAGACACACACACAGGTTTAGAAGAAAGGCAAGAGAAGGGAGCCAAGAAGGGCACGCAAGGTCAGGACCCACGGCACACCCCGTGGCCGGCCAGCTGCTTTCCCGTCCGGTGGGACCCTTTCTCCGGGGGCTGGGAAGCTGAGCTGGAAGCTGCCATGGGAATTTTAACCCTCTCGTTCCAGTGACACTGTCTTGAAGACAGTTCCCATTTTTACGGAATTATGTAAAAAGGCTCTGGTTCCAAAGTCTAGGTCCAGATACCTATGAGGTCGACAGGTGTGTTATCTAAGACGTTAAAAAGTGTTTATTAAAGCCGAACATTTGAAAAATTTTGTAAAACTAGCCAGCAAAGATGGGGGCCAGTTTTGCACCTGCATCCTTCCTTCTGCTGTTAAAGGCAGAGACACACATAAGGCAGGTAGGCGGACGCTTTTGTTGGCAGGGGAACCTCACAGAGCAGCAGGGTGTATGCATATCCTTTTGTCTCACCCACACAATTATGGTCAAAGACAAGAAGTCATCCTCAAGCTAGATCACTAGGACACAACGCAAGGAAATCACCAGAAACCCAGACTCTGGGGTCAGCGGGCTGCGGGTTTGTGGATGTCGGGACAAGACGCTGGTGATGCTCCCAGGGGGGTTGGGGGGGGGGGCTTCGTCCCTGGAAGCGGGTCTGCCGCCATGTACGTTGTCGTCCCAGCACATGTCTTCTTGGCCCTTAGGATCCAGAAGCTGCCGAGGCTCCTGGTGGCATCATCCAGTGGACACCTTTACATCTACAACTTGGACCCTCAGGATGGAGGAGACTGCGTCTTAATCAAGACCCACAGGTGAAGAGCCCAATTTTCAGAAAGCCGGCCTTTCAAGAGCCGGCTGTGTTGTGCGCCCCTCAGCCCAGAAGAGCGACCAGCCTCAGGGCTCTCGCTTCCCTTCCTCCTTCAGGGGCGGGCCCAGGGGCAGAGCCAGAGGGGGCCCTGCTCGGTGCTGGGCTCACGTGGGGCTCAATAGCATGCAAAATGGGATCTCCCTGCTGGGCCCTCCTCCTCCCGGGGTCCCTCAGACATAACAGGCGCTCAGAGCCGTGTACCAAACTGAATTGAGACGTTCTCCTGACCTCTGCGGCCGAGGGCAGGGCGACCTCCTGCTGCGGACAGGGTGCCCCGAGCTGCCACTGCCCCCTCACCTGGGGCTCCCGGGTGCCCCTGCCTGCGCGTGCCAGGAGAAGCACAGGACCGATCTCGGTTTACTGAACGCCAGAGATGAGAAATCCCGTGATTGGCAGGTGAAGGTCAGGCTGGCCCACGCTGACCTGGCAGGGAACTGACAGGTGTATGCCCTGAACTCCAGGGGCCCAGCACGGGCTTCCGGGTGCTCTGCCTGTTGGAAGCGTCCTGGGCGTGAGGTGACCTCTTTGTCTCTTCCTTCCCCCCGTTCATCGCTGCAATTAGCTTGCTTGGCTCAGGAACTGCCGACGAGAATAAAGAAAATGACCTCAGACCTTCATTACCTCAGTCTTATGCAGCAACTGTAGCCAGACCAAGCCCATCTGCAGCCTCCACGGTGCCAGGTGAGTGGGCACGGGGGGACCTGTGTGACAGCGGCCCTCTTCTCCCGTCACCACTGCCTGTGGACGGAGCGCTCCCCCGAACCACGTGTCTCCTCCAGATGAGGCCGTGGGCATAGCCTTAAACGCGGGTCCCAGAACAGGGCCGGCAGAGCCCCCAGTGGTCGCCTCCCCAACAAGTAGTGGGAACCCTTTGCCTCCTGGACGGTTTGTAATCAGGTGGAAAGTTGGAGGAGCCGGGGGCGGGCGGGTGGAGGAGACCAGCCGCCCAGGGGCTTCGGGCCGTAAACGGTGAGGATTCGGACTCATCGGAAGCACAGTCTGTCCCGCGGGTCCCCGGGTGCTCGCTTTGCTGGGGCCCGGCCCCGGGGTCGCGGCCTAAGAACAGACCCCGTGGCTTCTCTCACGTCTCACTGTTGGTTTCCAGGTTATTCTGAGGATGGCGGGGCGCTCCGAGGAGAGGTCATCCCCGAACACGAGTTTGCGGCGGGGCCGGTGTGTCTCGATGACGAGAACGAGTTCCCGCCTGTGAGCGTCGGGAACCCTTAAGGGCGCCAGTCCGCGCGCGTAGACAGAAGCCGCGCCTGTGCGCGGGGCCGAGTCCTCTCCCTGCTGTCCCGTCTGTAACAGCTGCTCCTCCCCTAACACCCGGGAAGCCTCAGCACCCCAGACTAGCCCCCCCGACAGTAGGACAGCCACGTACTCGCCCAGGGAGCCTTGGCGGCCTCCCCGCGTTCAGAGGCCCGGACCCCTTGCCTTTGCTTCTTTGGCACTCTCTCTGCTGCTCACAGGGAGAAACTTGTCCGCCTAAGCTCTTAGTTTGCCGCGGTTCCTGAGATGCTCTGAGCAGAGTGTCGCTGCTCTTGTGATGCTGAAGGTGACGCTCCGACAGGGCTGGGCGCTCGCCCTCCTCCGGCTCTGGCGGGACCGACCCCTGTTACTTAGCAGGCCACTCGGAGAGCGGAGCGGCGGTGGGAAGCCCCCCGGGCACCTCTGGCCGGGCTCGCCAGCGTCCTGCTTCAGCCCTCCTGGCAGCGAGCGCCCAGGCTTAGCCGGGCACTGGGCGTGCCTCCTCTCAGCAGCCTGGGGTGGAGAGAAGCTTGTCCCCCTGCTTCTGATTCTTCAAGCTTCCGTTCAGGGCAACATAGGGACCCCTCTTAGGAGCTTCAGTCGGAAAACAGCCCAGACGGTCCACTTGAAGTCGTTTCAAGACGGAAGCAGTGTTTAGGCCAAGGCTTGGAGAGTCAGCTGACTGTCCCTCCTGGAAGCAGAGAGAAGTAGCCATTGGGCATAGACCTTGGGCTGCAGTGTTTTCTCTTGGTCATGATTTTGGGTCAGCTGGATTCCATTTGCCAAAGGATGGAGTGCAGGTCTGGCTTCTCTCTTGCAGAGATCCATAGGACAATCTAGTAAGTCTAGTAAAAGAAAAACAAAAGCTGCTGTGGGACCCTTCGTGCAGGACTGCAGGGCCGTGTTCCTGACTTTCCAAAGGGCTCTGTGGGTTGCAGCTTAAGATTGGCATTTCTGGCTTTTAATAGGTTGTCAAATACAGTGCCAACCAGTGAAGTTTACATTTTAGGGGTGGAAAGCAGTCATTCTTAAAAATACTAATTATACATTTAAAAACGTCTCCCAGTAGCCCTCCCAAGAGACCAGTTGTTTTGCTTTTGGGTTCTCTTGCCCCTACTCGCTATAGCGGGAGCTTTTCTGTCCGCCCCCCAAAAGTTGGTGGTCATTTATCTGAAGTTGTATCTTCCGGGAACCAGAGCAGGTCAGATGCAGTGGGTATACATGTGGAATCTAATGGAATCAGCAATTTTGGTAAAAGTCTGTGACTGCTATAAAAGATTATTAGATTGTTAGATACTTAACTGTAATCAGAGTAGACCTCGAAACCTCTTGTATTTACAGAATTTGGATATCGGCATTCAGAGGGTGATCCCTTGCCAAAGAAAACCTGTATCAGATAATACGTACACCATGCAGATCATTTGGAGTTTAAAAAAAAAAAAAATTGGAGACGCTTAAGAACTAGCACTAAAATGAAAGGCCTGTTTGCTTATTCGGTGCCAGGAAGCCTGGTACAAGCCATTCGTCCTGTCTCCCTCGTAAGGACCAAATGAGTGGAAGTCGGTTTAAACTGCGTTGATTTTTATTTATGTAGAAGGAAGGCTTCCTGCCATTGAGTGTCGATCACTGAACGAGCTTCCCCAGAATGGTCGCTAGGCCCTAGCGATTTCGGAGCAGCCCCCATGTGCAGCGCCGGTGGTAGGGGTCTCGGAGACCATCAGACCCCAGCCCTGCCCTCATGCCTGCAGGCAGAGCGATGGGGTAGCGGGTGGGCTTCTGCATCTCAGCGCACAAGGATCAGGGGCCTGAGTGCCCCCGGGATGTTCTCGCAAGAGGGACCATATTAGTCATGTCCTCACTGGCAGTAAGAGTCCGCTGGAGACGCTAAGCAACTTCCTCTCTCTGCCTCGGTTCTGAACTGTCATGCCTGTTGCAAACATCTGTCCAGAATCCTCATCTCTCCCCACATTCCTTAACACCTTCCGGGATCCTGACGGATCTTGGGGTCCCAGCTTCTCCCGGACACGAGCCTAGGTTTGCTCGGATAATCTCCGGAGGGGCTCGCTGGGTCATCACTGCTGGTCTTCTTTTTCAAATACACTGACACTAACCTGGGTATGATCCCTCTCATCTCCTCGGGATTTACTTTGCTCCAAGCACAATGAGAGAAAACAGAATTGATCATTTCTGGTCCCTTAGAAAGATGTTGTATTCAGGAAGGGAGTAGCTTTGGTTTCAGTAACAAGCCAACCTTGACAAGTCTGCATATATTCTGACATTCGTCTTACTCTTGGGACCAAGGGTATTTACTGACATTTTCATGGTGATTTAGCAGTCTGTGTTTACAAGTAAGATGAGCCTTAAAAAAAATAAACAAAAAACAAAAAGCAACCCACATACATATCAATACACACATATATTTTCAGAAACTGTGCCACCTCGTCTACACCTAAAGAAGACGGGTGACTCTTCCGTGACCACACGCGAGGGTCGGCCTGTGGACACAGGCGGGAAAGCTGTGCCGGGCCCGGCCTGCCCCCGCCGCCCCCGCGTGGGCACAGGTCTGCTGGCGGTGCAGCCTGCCCGCCAGCCCCTTCCCGGAAAGAGTAAGGCCGTTCTGTTTTGATTTCGGTAGATAATCTTGTGCCGCGGCGATCAGAAGGGCAAAACGAAGCAGTCCTGATGAGCAGCAAGACCGCCCCCGCCAGGCGGTTTTGGAGACGCCGGGGAAGGCGGACGCGAGGCGTGCGGTTGTGTGAGCAGAACGGGGGGTCAGGAACCCGGGACGCGGCTCGCTGCCCAGCAGGCTCTTCTCAGCCCCGGTGGCCGGTGGGCGCGGGAGCTGCTGCGAACCCACGTCCTGCCGTTGTCGCAAGTGTGTCCCAGCCAGAGCGTCCACGTGGACGAACCATCTTGGTCTATAACCCTAATTTTATATTACAAAGAGCATCCTTTCGAAAGCGTATGCTGCGTAAAAATGTACTTACAGGAGAATCCCTCTGGACGGTATTTCTTGTATATGACATAGAGAGGCTATTTTAGCCAGGCAAAAGGTTTTTGCAGTGATTGGAATAAATCATTTATGACCTTTCAGTCCCATTTAGGACACTGATAATAAAACCATGGCAATCTCTTTTGAGGCTTTAAAACTTTACTTCTTTGTGGTTTCAGAAAGCAGGAAGCACCCCTAAAATCTTTAAAATACAGCCGTTTGACCTGTCGCACGGGGTGGTGGCAGGTGGGGAGGGCCGCGGACTCCTGTGGGCCCTGCTGCTCGTGACCTGGAAGCAGCTCTCACCTTGTCAGGTCTGCACCCCCCGTGCTGCTCAGGGGAGCACCCCCAGGGAGCTTCCCAGACACGGAGCCCCTCAGGCCCCGCGGCCCACCTGGTCAGAGTGTGCACGGTCACAAGCTCCCAGGTGATCTGCGCGCCTGCGGAAGACAGCGAGGTGCCGCTCTGGACGCCCGCCGGGACGCGCCTCTGCTCAAACGACCGGCAGAACTGAGCGCGTGTAAAACAAAACGGCAACTAAAACGTACCGAGTGCCTGCTCGGCGTCACGTCACGTGCCAGGCAGGCGCTTTCACGTGTCACCCGTTTCATCCTCAAGGTCAGCCTGCGGGTTAGGTTAAATAATGGCCCAAGTTCAAAAGCTGGGGCTTGGACCTGGCCTGACTCCTGACTCCAAAGCCCAGGTGCCTTTCCTTACAGCTCGGGCTCGGCATGCCCTCACGCCGGCACGCGGAAGGGACGGGGCGGGGGGGGCGACACGGAGTGGTGGCTTCAAAACAAACTTCGGAGCCTCATTTTTACAGCACACATCACTGCGAAGCGGGCAAAACCGCAGTCGGGATGCGAGGCCGCCCGTCTCGCTTCCCGGTATTCCCGTCACGCGGCCTGGCAGCGGCAGGCGGTTTGGTGGGGGTTACAGCAGGGAGCCACGGAAGGGTCCTGACTGTAATCCGCCCGGGAGATGTTGTCGCCGGCAATGTCTTCAAGGACCCCCGAGAGAGCCGCTCTGACCTCGGGCAGCACCCTCTGGTACTCGGCACTGCCCCGCTCCAGAGGCACGGCTTCTGCGACATCACCATCCAGGTTAAAGATGAGGGGGGGCTCGTGGTGCCACTCGGGCCCGACGCTGCCATCGCAGGCTCTGGCCCCACCTGGAGCGGGTGACAACAGAGACCCCGTCAAGCCCAGCGCCTGATTACAAGCGAGTGCAAACACAGCAGGACTCCAGTGTTGCAGCGACCGCGCTCCCTGCCAGAGCAACTGCCTCGAGCATCCGTAATGCTCCATCATCCAGAACCATCTGGACCTGCTCCTGGGACTTGCCTCAGAGCCGCTAAGACACTGACTCAAGTATCTGTCCCCTCTACCCTCTGGGAGTAAATGTGTCTTTTGAAAATTGATTTCTTGAGTCCACAGGACACTCAATTTGGCAAATTAGGCAGGGAGGCCAGGGAAGTCGTTTCCCTTTAGGCTGCGGTTCAGCTTCTTGCCTGAGTTAGAATCTGGCTGTTATGGCGGTCCCCGAGGACGGGTGACGAAAACGTTTGGAGCTATGGCCGCCTCCTGGGCTGTTAATGATTCAGATGACTTTTTTTTCCCCCCTTTTCCGTACTAAAAGTAGTTAAGACTTCTGACAGGAATAAATACAATATAATTATATCAACAAAAGGAATTCAGGCAGAGGACAGCCCTGGGACACACAGGCAATCCTGAACATTTCCTTTGCCTCTGGTCCCCTTAGCAGGGAAACGTGAACAAGGTAGACGTTCACCAGCCGCTCAGGGGGAAGCAGAGCCCTGAGGGGTGAGAGAATTTTTTCCACCGGCCCCTCCTACAGGGGACCCTGTGGGATGGAACGCTCGACAGCATCCTTACGAAAAGCACAGCTGTGTGATGAGGACGGTCCAGCTGACAACTTTCTATCCCACCCCCCGCTACAAGCTGAGAGCCTGAAGCCCAAGTGCAACTCAGTAAAAGCAAATCTCCACGGAGGAGCCACAGTCACACCACGGGAGGACGCAGCTTTCACTCTGGGCCAACCTGAACAGAAACGTAAAGTGTGAAACACTGAGAGGGAAGAATGGATAGATCACGCCGCCTTCAGGAAGCCCTCTGGTATTGCTTCTCCTCCTGGGATGGGTTTCAGTTTGTCCAACAGAGAGAGAGTCGTTGCCTAGTGTTTGGAGCTGAAGTTGGCTCTTCTTCTTTGCCAATAAACAGAGGTGACGTGAGCTCTGGCAATCAGTCAAGCGAAGGTGGGGACTGACTCCTCTTATAAAAATTAAAGGCTTCCACTTAAGGGAATAGTGGAGTAGCTCACATAAAACTCATCCTCCCATAGATGACAATTTTAAGTTCTAGGCAACATACGGAAAAAACCCAACCAATTGAAGGCACCAGAAAATCATCCATGCAGGCAGAAAGGAATTTGATTTTTGAAAGCAGGAGGCCGCACGGGGCGGGGCCTGTGTTTAAGTGTTTTCCCCTGGGGACAACCCCCTACCCACCCAGTCAGAGCAGCGTGGAGCAGCTAAAGCCCCAGGAGGGGGCTGCGGTCTCTTTGGCATGAGGTGTCAGGGGACAGAGTTCAGAGCTGCCACCACGGATGAAAATTGGTGGGCAAAATCCTGGGAAGGAGAGAGCCGGAGAGGGGAAGGCTTAAGATCTGCAAATAAACTCCCTTCAAAACCTTGGCTGACCCCTGAGCTGGGCATGCACAGATTCTAGCAACAGCTACAAGTCTGAAGAGCCCAGCACGCATTTCTGTGCTACCCAGTGCAGGGAAGGTAGAATTTAGAGTGTGAATTCTGTTAAATTAGAAAGGCTTGATAAACACTTCATATTTTCCATTGAAGTCCCAAAAGGTTCATGCTAGGAGTAAAGACTGTATCCCGGAATGAAGGCGTTTACCTAAGATTAAGGATAAAATCCAACAGAGCCCAGTTCTGACAAAGCATAAAATCAAGCCTCCTCAAGTTTAAGGGGATTAGGCAGTAATTAACTGCCCGTGAGAACCAAAGTCAACACTCCTCAGACTGAAAGTCAGAATCTCTACAATGCATCACACACAATGTCCAGTTTTTAAAAACGACTCAATAGGAAACTTCTAGTTTCTGGTCCAGCATTTGGAGCTTTGGAAGTCAGCCCTCCATCCTAACAAGTAAAAAGCTGAACAAAACTAAAAAGTCAGTGACTCTTCTTAGATCCATCAGAGAAGTGAGGTCACAGGGCAAACCTCTGCCCCCCAAACTGGAGACAGACAGGTGAATACAGAGAATCACAACATACCAGAGCAGAAACCCACAAGCAGGCACCTCTGGGAACCAGTGCCCTGGTAGGAAAATCCGAACTGTGATTAACAAATGGCAGGAGGCTCAGTGTGGGTGAGTCTAAGAGTTAAAAACCCCATGGGGGGGTGGGAGTCATCTTTTAGATGAAAATCCTAAGAAAAAAGAAAAAAATAAACGCCAGTGATCAAAAACACTGTACCAGAAATAAGAATAAGAATACCTTTGATGGGCTCGTTCGTAGATTCCACGGCTGAGGACAGAATCTCTGAGCTTGAGGGTATCTCAAAAGAAGCTTCCAAAGTTGAAAAGCAAAGAGGGAAAAAAATCTGCAAAACGCAGAGCAGAATATCCAAGAACTGTGAGGAAACTACAAAAAGTGTAACGGGAACCCTAGAAAGAGAAGAATGAGTGAAAGGAACAGAAGAAATCTATGCAACTATGATGACTGAGATTTCCTCCAAATTCATGTCAGACACCAAACCGCAGATCAAGGAAGCTCAGAGACCCTGAGAAAGACCCTGTCAAGAGAACAAGAAGTCAAGCCACAGACGAGAAGAACATTTTTTCACAAGGCATATCTGATAAAGGGCTGTTATCCAAAATACACAAAGGACTCTTCGATCTCAACAATCAGGATGGTGAGAAGGAGAACCTGAACGGCACCTCACCCAAGGAGACACGCAGTTAGCGGACAAGCGTATGCAAGGGTGCGCAACGCTGTACGTCATCAGTGGTTGCAAACTGAATAAGACCCCACGACACACCTATTAGAGTGGCCAAAACGACAAACAGTGGCGACACCAAACGCCGGTGAGGCTGTGGGGCAGCAGGAACTGTCGCTCACTGCTGTGGGGGATGCGGAAGAGTGCCACGACCTTGCAAGACACCTGGGTGGTTTCTTACAAAATAAATACACTCTAACCATACGATCTAGCAGTCACACTTCTTGTTATTTAGTCAAATGAGTTTATGTCCACAAAAAGACCCCCACGTGGATGTTTACAGCATAACTGTCAAAACGGTTTACTCATAATTGTGAAAACTTGGAAGCAAGCAAGATTTTCTTCAGTGGGTGAATGCATAAATAAACTGTGGTACGTCCAGGCAAGAGAATATTTTATTCAGCATTGAAAACAAATAAGCTCAAGCCATGAAAAGACGTGGAGAAGCCTTAAAATGCTATTTTAGTCAGCCTAGGCTGCCATAACAAAATACCATAGACTGGGTGGCTTAAATAATAGAAATTTATCTTCTCATGGTTCTGGAGGCTACAAGTCCAAGATCAAGGTTCTTGAAAATTTGGTTTCTGGCGAGGGTTCTCTTCCCTGGCTTGCAGACAATAGAGATACAAAAAAACCTCGGTAAATACTAGCAAACTGATTTCAGCAGCATATAAAAAGGATTATACACCATGTCCAAGTGGGATTTATCCCACGGATGCAAGGTTGGTTCAACATATGAAAATCAGTCAGTGTAAAGCAATGTATATTCATAGAACAAAAGACAAAAAAATGATCATCTCAATAGATGCAGAAAAAGCATTTGACAAAATCCCACACTCTGTCATGATATAAACACTCAAGAAACTAGGAATAAAAAGGAACTTCCTCAACCTGATAAAAATTATCTGTGAGGGGCTTCCCTGGTGGCGCAGTGGTTGAGAATCTGCCTGCTAATGCAGGGGACACGGGTTCGAGCCCTGGTCTGGGAAGATCCCGCATGCCGCGGAGCGACTAGGCCCGTGAGCCACAATTAGTGAGCCTGCGCGTCTGGAGCCTGTGCTCCGCAACGAGAGAGGCCGCGATAGTGAGAGGCCCGCGCACCGTGATGAAGAGTGGCCCCCACTTGCCGCAACTAGAGAGAGCCCTCGCACAGAAACGAAGACCCAACACAGCCATAAATGGATAAATAAATAAATAAATAAAATTTTAAAAATAACAATAAATAAATAAAGCAAATAATTTAAAAAAAAAACTCTATAAAAAAAAATTATCTGTGGGAAACCCAGAGCTAACATCATACTTAGTGAGGGAAGACTGAAAGCTTTCTCCCTAAGATCAAGAACAAGACATGAATGTCCACTGTCACCACTTTTATTCAACATTGTACTGGAGGTTCTAGCCAGAGAAATTAGGCAAGACCCAGAAACAGAAGGCATGCAGACTGGGGAGGAAAGAGTGAAACCACCTCTATTTGTTGATGAAATGATCTTATATAGAGAAAAGCAAATGGTCAAAACTCTCCAGTTTAAAAGCAGAGCCTTATCAAACTGGGTGAAAAAGCAAGATTCCTTTCTTTCCTGCCTACAGAGATGCATTTTAAATATAAAAGCAGTTGAGTTGAAAGGAACAAAATAGATATATCACACAAACAGTAAGCACAGGAAACTGGAGTGGCTATGTTAACATTAGACAAAACATACTTCACGATATGGAGTACCAAGATAACGAGGGATATTTCACAAGGATCAAGAGTCAGTTTTTAAGGAAGACAAAACTAAAGGGAAATATAGACAATCTACATCCTAAATGGAGATTTTTAAAACGCTTCTCTCAATAATTGATAGAACAGCTAGACAAAAAGCCGGGAGGGATATAGATGATCTAAACAACTATCAACACCTCCACCTGATTGAAATTCATGGAACATTATACACAAGAACTGCAGAATACACATTTGCTTCACTTCCACATGGTATGTTCACCTAGACAGACCATCTGCAGGGCCATAAAATAAGTCTCAGTAAGTTTCAAAAGATTGAAAACTTCCAGAGTATGTTTTCTGATCACAATAAAATTAAATTAGAAATGACAAAGATAAGAGAGCTAAAAAAGGCCCCCAAAATTTGGAAATTAAGCAACAGCTTTCTAAATGACCTATGAGTCAAGGAAGAAATTAGACAAGATACTAGAAAATATTTCCAACTAGATAATGAAAGTAAAACACAGAATTTGGGAGATACAGATAAAGCAATGCTTAAAGGGAAAACTGTAGCTATAAACGCTTATATTTGAACATGAGAAAGGTTTAAAATTAATTATATAAATGTCCTCTTTAGTAAACTAGAATAAGGAGAGTAAAGTAAGTAAAGAAGGAATGGAAATAAAGGCAGGAATCATGACATAGAAAACGATAAAGGAAATTAACAGAGATAAAAGTTGCTTCATTAAAGATTAATTAAAAGGATAATGAGGGAATATTATGAACAATTTTAGGCCAGTAAATTTGACAACTCAGATGAAATGGACAAATTATTTTAACAACTTACCAAAGCTGATACAAGAAGAAATTAAAAATCTGAATAGCCCTATACCTATTAAAGAAATTAAATTGATAACCAAGAATTTTTCCATCAAGAAACCTCCAGGTCCAAAGAGTTTCACAGATGAATTCAATCAGACATGAAAGAAATAATACCAATCTCCTATAGCCCCTTCCAGAAAACAGAGAAAGGAACACTTCCCAACTAATTTCCCAAGGTTAGCAAAACCCTGATACCTAACCCCGACACAGACATTGCAGGAAAGGAAAATTACAGACAAAATCTCGGCAGATCAAATCCATCAATATATAAAAAGAAGAATACATCACAACTGAATTTATCCAGGAATGTAAAGTTGACCTAACATCTGAAAACCAATCGATGTAATTCACAGCATTAAGAGGGTCCTTATGCAAGTATATACATTTATAATAACTCATCAAATCATGCCGTTTAGGTCTGTGGCTTTCACTGTGTGTAAAGTTTTCCTCAATTACTCTTTTGAAAAAGGAAAAAACAATAAGATCACTTAATTCTAGGCCACACACCAAAACAGACTAGCTGCCTTTTAAAGCTGCTCCTAGTTCACGACCCCAAAAATCACACCCTCATCATAGAGGGACACACACATCTTTCTCTGATCTAATGGAGTAGATGTCAGTTCACCTCACTTATCCCAAAGCAGTTTTATGTAATTAGCACGCAGATTTTCAGGGACGGGGATGGGGGAAAGGAGGAATCAGAGCACATCCAGGCTTCATCCTATTTCATCCTATTCGCCTCCCATCTGTTGAGATTTCCATTCTTCCCTTGCTAACTTTCCTGGGAGTTTGGTGATGCCTCAGAAGAACAGACCTCCCCTGGGTATCATAATTCCTGTCTGACTGTGATCATTTCAAACAGTCCTATTACTTCATAGTAGCGTTTATGATCCCAGCACCGTGAAGACAAGGGCTTTCTGGCTGGGTTATGACTTCTGAAATTAACTCAGCCTGGAGAGACCATACCTCTGAGACAGAGTAATGTAAGGGCTGTAATCTAGACACTTTCCATCTGAAAGAATAACAAACATCTCACTGGTTTGCACTTTAGGTCTTGGAAAGTCGAAGATTCTTGTGGCATTTTTAATATCCTTCAAGTGATGAACTCAAAGAACTTGTTTGGTTTTTATGCCACATTTTCTTTGGGGTCACTTATTCACCCTCAGGGCAAATAAATTTTTCTTCTTTATTATATAATTCTTTGGAAAGCTCTAACCTTAAATAAGTGAATCAGGACTTCCCTGGTGGCACAGTGGTTAAGAATCCGCCTGCCAACGCAGGGGACACAGGTTCGGGCCCTGGTCTGGGAAGATCCACATGCCGTGGAGCAACTAAGCCCGTGCGCCGCAACTACTGAGCCTGCGCTCTAGAGACCGAGAGCCACAACTACTGAAGCCCGTGTGTTTAGAGCCCGTGCTCCGCAACAAGAGAAGCCACCCCTATGAGAAGCCCGCACACGGCAACGAAGAGTAGCCCCCGCTCGCCGCAACTAGAGAAAGCCTGTGCGCAGAAACGAAGACTCAACACAGCCAAAAATAAATAAATTAAATAAATACATAAATAAATAAATTCATTTTAAAAAAAAGAAATTGAGTTAAAAAGAATAAATAACTGAATCAAATTGGAATCCACATCAGATCCCAGATTTGGGTGAGGGTTTTTTTTGGGGGGGTGTGGGGCGTTGGGGGGAGCTTGTTTTTCATTCATTAAAAAAAAGTGTTAGGGTTCCTACCAGATGCAAGATTCTGTGCCAAGCATGTCAAGACAACAACGATTAAAGAGCTTACAGAGGCTGAGTTTAGAGAGCTTAAAGCTACTAGAAGAAATAAAAGATGTACTTAAATAACTGGCATATATGGCAGAATGTGGTAAATACCGGCGTTCTCCATATCCTACCCAGCTGGGAAGACGAGAAGCTCTACAATGCAGGTGGCCTTAAAAGCTGAGAGGGATTTTAATCTGGAGGCCAAGGAAAAGGACCGTCGCTCTTGGAGAACTAAGACTAGGAAAGTA
Organism: Balaenoptera ricei; assembly: GCF_028023285.1. Taxonomy (NCBI): domain Eukaryota; kingdom Metazoa; phylum Chordata; class Mammalia; order Artiodactyla; family Balaenopteridae; genus Balaenoptera; species Balaenoptera ricei. The sequence goes on along the minus strand of NC_082658.1, from coordinate 2,049,843 downwards.
TAGGGACCCAGGGTGGAGGGAGTCCGAATTCAGTTGGAAGCAAAGAGCCATTGCAAGACTTTGAGAACCATGCTGATCTGCTATCACCTTTCTAAAATATACGTTTAAGACGGTCACAGGGTGAGCCAAGAAGGAGAGAGACCTGGGTTTGCTAAATAGACCTCTAACATCTATTTTCTGAAACAGTCTCTTGCTTCAAAATATCTCTAAGCTCGCACTGAATGTTCAGCCAGACTGGCATTGAAAGCATAACCGTGGGATGAAATGTTTTTCATGTGAAAAAGTGGACATTGTGGATGTGCTGGACCAGCTCTGAGCTGGCTGGAGACCTAGGCGAACAGCAGAAAGGCCTTATTAGCGTACCTGTAGGTACAGAGGGCCTGGGCAGGGCCCTTGTGTGTTGAGCCCTCCTTCTGGGCCCGGGTTTGGGGCGGCACCATCGGAGATGCTGAGAGCACCCTGAAAGGGGGCAGCCCCCATCATCCGGAGGCCTGAGCGAGAGTCTGGGTGGGACAGGGCCCCTCAGTAACTCACCGGTGACGAAGAAGGCCTTGTACTGCTCCAGGCGGACAGTCTGAAGGGCTCCGTCCTCTCCGGCCGCCCCACTGTTGGGGTGAAACAGCACCTGGGAAAGGGGGGGCAGGGCTTACAAATAAGAAAACCATGCTAGAGGCTCCCTGGAAAGCATTACTTTCTTTTTTCTTTTTTTTGGCCGCGCTGCGCGGCACGCGGGATCTTAGTTCCATTGGAAGCGCAGAATCTTAACCACTGGACCGCCAGGGAAGTCTCAGCATTACTTTCTTTGTAGCGTCCCTGTTCCCCATCACCCGCCAAACCCACCCTCTGACACCCAGCCCAGCCCCAAACACAGACACAGGCCTGTGGTCTACACCATCCAACTCCCGGGAGCCTGTGTGAAAGAGCTGTTTTTGCTAGTCAATTAATCGGAGTGGGTTACAGCTCTGCTTGGATTCCTAGGCCAGTACTAGCCATGTCATCTGCAGGGTCCAGTGCAAGATGAGAATGAGAGAAACCTTGTCCAAAAATTAAGAATTTCAACGGTATAGCACAAGGAATTATACTAAATATCCTGTGACAAACCATAATGGAAAAGAATATGAAAAAGAACGTATATACGTGTATAAACGAATCACTTTGCTGTGCAGCAGAAATTAACCCAACATTGTACATCAACTATACTTCAGCAAAATAAATTTCCTTTTCTTTTAAAATTTTTATTCATTTATTTATTTATTTTTGGCTGCGTTGGGTCTTCGTTGCTGCACATGGGCTTTCTCTAGTTGCGGCGAGCAGGGGCTACTCTTCGTTGTGGTGCTCGGGCTTCTCATTGCGGTGGCTTCTCTTGCTGTGGAGCATGGGCTCTAGGCGCGTGGGTTTCAGTAGTTGTGGCACGTGGGCTCAGTAGTTGTGGCTCGCGGGCTCTAGAGCGCAGGCTCAGTAGTTGCGGCGCACGGGCTTAGTTGCTCCGCGGCATGTGGGATCTTCCCGGACCAGGGCTCGAACCTGTGTCCCCTGCCTTGGTAGGCGGATTCTTAACCACTGCGTCACCAGGGATGTCCCAAAATAAATTTCTTAAAAAGCTATTTTCTTTTAATTACTACCCCCCCCCCCCACACACACACACACAAAATTAAGAATTTCAAGGTGGCCACAGCACATGTGCTTTAAAGCAAACACAGGGTCCTTCTAAGTGCGGGTCCCTCTGTGACAGCAGGGGTCACCCACCCAGGAGGCCGGCCCCCGCCTGAGCCCCACCCCTCAGGGTCAAGACGGGGCCTGGGATCTGCATGTTTTAGAAATATTCCCAGGGAGCCTGACACAGATTGGTGGTGATCCTTGGATCTATTTGAAAAACGGCTTCTTCAGCATCCAGTCGACTCTCTGACTCTCACGTGAGGGTGTCTCCGTGTGATTTCTCCAGAACTGGGCACGGCCTTCCCTCCAAACACAGATCACCTTTGACTCCGTCCTACCGCACTCAGACCGAGCAAGTCATCAATGAAGGAAACCTTCCAACTCCACGCTTCCACTGCAGGGGGCACGGGTTCGATCCCTGGTCGGGGAACTAAGATCCTGCAAGTCAAGTGGCGTGGCCCCCCAAATAAAAAAATAAAAAGAATCACCCTCCAGAATGGAAACACCTAGTTCAGGGTTCCCAAGGACAAGGTGTGGTAGAAAATAAATGACCAGCATCCTTGGTAAGTTGGTGGCTTTGGGCTGGAAACGTGAGACCGCCTTGGTATGAATCATGACCGATATATATCACTGGAAAGGCGCTTACGTGATTCAAAGTTTCCATGGAGCTAAAAAAAAAAAAAAAAAAAAAAAAAATGAGAAACATCTGTTGGAGCGGTAAACAGCTGTCCCCCCAAGTTTCCCGGCTCTGAAAGGATGCCAGCGAGGGTGGGGCTCCTCCCACACCTGCTGCTTCCGTGCTCTTGTGACAGGGCCTGCCAGGTCCCCAGCCGGCGTGATGACAGCAGGCTCCTTCCAAACAGGAAGAGAAGTCGTAACTCAAAACCCTCACTTCTTCCAACCCTGAAGGAAGCCAAGCCTCTCACCACAGGAGGCTGTTTTGTTTCCTTCTGGAGAGGGCAGGAAGTGGGGGACTTGGGAAATCTATTGTCAACAGATCTAGGATGTACTCAGACATCCAGGAGATGGGAGTCCAGGCCCGCGGGTTCGAGCCATTGACATTATGGCTCAGTAACAGAAACAGAAATTCCATAAGCGGGGACTGCCGTGTGCTGGACATTCATTTGGTGTTACCAGGCGCCACTTCCAGAATCCAAGAGCAAGCAGAATGGCTCACTCTCAGGAGGGCGGATGGATTTTGGAGAACTTGTATATGCCCTTCTTTTCCCCTCTGAGCAGACTGATTATGGCGTTCTTGTTTATATCAACATAGGAAGGAGGCTGGCAAATTTACACATGAATCACAGCTGAAGACATTTCCTCTCCAGAGGACACCCGGTCCGAATTTCAAAGATAACTTTATCTTCTGCAAACATGTTGCATCTTCTTGGTTGCCTTTCTTACCTGTTTGCTTTGTTTTCTTTTGTTTTGCTTTTTCAAGCAGGGAGCACCTCCTTACCTCTCTGGAGGCTGGTGCCCATCCCAGAAGGAGGGGTCTCCCACCCCTTCAGGTCGGGGTGCACAGACCCAGGTCTCCAAAGGCCGTCAGCCTCGTGCCAGCCGCTCCGGACAGCATCTTTTGCCACTAGGGGGCCTCCCTTATCCCTAAGAGAAGTGATCAGCGGTGCAGAGACCAAGACCCGACTTCCGTTTCTACAATGTATGGTCTCCAGGGATGGACCAAGCCTTGTATGACCACACAGCCCCAGACTGGTCGTGACGGGACAGATGCAGAGCCATTAAGAAGCCTTCCCTCGGCTGACAGTTTCTGGACTCGGTCATGGCAACCTGGGGCTGAGGTAGTAGGACTTGACCAGCAGTGGAGCTGCAACCTCCAAATTCCATCTGGGAAGCAGGCGAGCCTAGAGTGGGATGCCTGCCCCCAGGCTGTGCACCCTCTCCTGCCCGCTCCCCTCTCCCCCTTTGTGGTTGCCCTCGTTGCCTGGACACAGACGCCTCCAGATCAGAAGCAGAACGGTCTGCAGGTGTAGGAATACCCAGCATGGCATCAGCGACCCTAGCTGTCCATGAAGTGGGTGGTGAGACCGCTCAGCAGGAAGACCTACAGCCCAGCATTTGCTTGTAAACCTCTCCGCGCAGGACCTGGGGAGGGTGCCAGGGCTTACGTGGCCCTAGGTTGCTTCAGCTCTTCGACTTTCCGTTACTCGTTTGCAAAATAGGGAAGAACCCAACCGCTGAGACTTTTTGCATATTGTTTTGAGATGACGGTCTAGGAGTTACTTTGAGCTTCTTGAAACTGGAATGGTTTTCTAAACCAACCCATACTCGAATCTTGTAAGCCCAGCATATACCTAAGGGTGAACACAGCTGTGTTTAGTAAAATACATATGTGTATGCTGTGGGAACTAATCAATATATTCTAATTTGAGTATTAAGGAATGTTCCAAACAGGTGGCAATGTTTAAGGCTAACCTTTAAGGCTTTAACGTTATACACAGTTGGATGTCCCAGAATGATACAGTGCCTTGCACGTGATAGTTACTCAATAAATGATTACTGAATACCAAAACAAAAACAAGGGACTTCCCTGGCGGTCCGTGGTTAAGACTCCACGCTTCAACTCTGGGGGCGCCAGGTTTGATCCCTGGTCGGGGAACTAAGATCCTGCATGCTGCACCAAAAACCAAAAACCAAAAACCAAAGACAAAAAGCACGCAAATGTGTGCTCGTGTGTGTGTACCCACGTGTATATGTGTGCATAGGTATGTATATTTCTACAGTCACTCATGTATTTTTCCCTCCTGGCCCTCCACCAGCAGACTCGAGACAACGTACTCCTGTCTCCGTAGCGGCTGAATCTGGGGCCAGCGGCGACCTACGTTGACCTCTAAGGTGTCTGGACTAACGCTGCAGGAGTCCAGTCTTCTGGGAGGCTGGGCCGGGCCCACAGGTGCCAGTGCCCACGTGCCTCTACCCTGGAAGGTGCCACCAGAGCTCTGGGCGAGCGGCGAGTGGCAGCTGTCCCCTCCTGGGCCACGGGGTATCCCACACACATCACACGTCCCCACGAAAACCCCAGCCGGTGTTGCGGCTCGTATCTGGCTCTCCTGCCGGTCCCTGGGCCCAGTCCCCTGGGGGCCCAGACCAGCAACGGCGAAGCCCCGAGCGGGGCCTCCGCGGGTCCGCGGGAAGCGGCGGCTTGAGGAAGACGGCGAGCTCTCTGCCGTCTGGAAGCGGAAGTTCCGCGCCCGGGCGCTGGCTTCCCCCCGTGGACGGACAACGTCAAGGAGCCCACAGTCCTTGAAGCGCTTCCTGGTGACCCCGATCATTCTGCGCGCAGCCGTGGTCATAAACACGCGGGAGCATCTCTCCGCTGACGTCGTCGATAACCCCCCAGGGTCACATACTGCGAACTCCCAGCCAGAGGCGGAAGCCACCTTCCTGCTTGGTTGTCCTGCAGGAGCAGGGCTCGGCCTGGAAGGGGCTGCAGCTCCAGGGGGTCAGGTAGGCCGGGAGGAGCCATCCTGCTCCAGGGGCCACTCCGAGCATCGCGGAGAAGCCCTGGTGGCCGCTCAGGACCAGTGTGCCGGCCGTGGGGAAGGGCAGCCTCAGGAACTGCCCCAGGACATTTGACTCACTTCCATGTGACCCGCAGTAAAGCCAGAAATAAACCCTTTGATGTGTGGGTCCCTAACTGAGGAGCCGGGCTCACGGGGCCTTCCAGAAGAGCTCCGGGTTCCGCCGGCCTCCTTCCCTCCTCCCACTTCCTCTTCCTTTTGGCAAAAGTAAAACACACAGAAAGACAGGGAAAGGCCACCCGGCCTGACACTTCCTGGCTGTCGCTGCCACCGAGGGCTTCAGAGCACCCCGAAGAGGGGACCCTGGGGGCTGGAGGGCCGTGTGTGTGCTGAGCCCTCCAGGACCCGGCCCTGCCACCCAGGGCATCTTTCGTTCATTTGTTTACTCATCCAGTTCTCGTTTATTGCACGCTGGCCGGACGCCTGACCCTGTGTTAGGTGTTCTGAGAATTCCATGGTGAGCTCCCTGACCTTGGGAAGCTTCCGTTCTGGCGGGGGAGCCCCACGATACACAACGCACAGACGCAGGTCATGCACCCCATCCAACAAAAATGTGCCGCGTGCCTAGGGCATGTCAGAAAATTAAATGATGGTGAGGGGGAAAAAAGTCATTCGGTATAGGGAGTAAGCCCCAACGGACGCCCACCCTACACCAAAACTGCCGCACAGAAATCTGCACTGATGAACTGGACTGACTCGGGAAGAAGGGGGGAGCGGAAGGACACGTTCCTCCCAAAGGAATGACCCCTCGGCGGCTGACAAACTGCATCTCCAGTGGCCACTTGCCGGCATCTTCTGACGATGGCTCTGTTTGCACGGAGGCAGCCAGGCCCCGATGAGGGGCAGGGGGCCCGCCTCCGGAGAAGCCCAGGTGGGACACGCGCCACCTCCACTTACCCTGTGCCCGGCCTGCGCCCCGCCGAACAGCACCTCTGAGGCATCCAGACCATCAAAGCGTCGGCCTCGGGGCAGGCTGGCCCCAGCCAGGGCCACCACGGTGGGGAAGATGTCCAGCACGCTGCAGGAAGATCGAGACAGTGTTGGCCCCAGCTGCCCCCAGGCTCTCTCCCTGGCCGTGCTGGCGTCAAGAGCCGCCCAGCCCAGCCCAGACCGAGCCCCCTCTGCCTACCTGTTCCGCCTTCAGGCCCCACCTGCATTTCCTACAGGAGCAGCACCCAGGCTCTGCAGCCAGGTGTTGCCTGGGCTCCGATCTCAGCTCGGCCATCTGTCTCTCTAGCCCTCAGTTTTTCTGTTCTCTAAAATGGGCATGATAGGGGACTTCCCTGGCGGTCCAGTGGTTAGGACTCCGCCCTTCCACTGCAGGGGGCACGGGTTCAATCCCTGGTCAGGGAGCTAAGATCCAGCAAGCCTCGCAGTGTGGCCAAAAAAATAAAAATAAAATGGGCATGATAACAATAGTACCTGCCTGACTGGGTGGCAGCGTGGATGAAAGACACAGGTAATGCACGTAAAGGGCCTGGCACTCAGGGTGCTCACTGGATGTCTGTGTTAGAGTCACTCGCAGGGACATCCCTGCAGACCTACCTAAGAGCCAGGGGGCTCTAACAGAAAGGAATGGGATAGTGCCATTTGCAGAGACATGGATGGACCTAGGGACCGTCATACAGAGTGAAGTAAGTCAGAAAGAGAAAAACAAATATCGTGTAATATTGCTTACATGTGGAATCTAGAAAAACGGTACAGATGAACTTATCGGCAGAGCAGAAATAAAGTCACAGATGTAGAGAACAAACTTATGGTTACCAAGGCGGGGAGGGGGGTGGTGGGATGAACTGGGAGATTGGGACTGACATACACACTATTGATACTATGTATAAAATAGATAACTAATGAGAGCCTACTGTATAGCACAGGGAACTCTACTCCATGCTCTGTGGTGACCTAAATGCCAAAAAAATCTAAAAAGGAGTGGATATATGTATATGTATAATCGATTCACTTTGCTGTACACCTGAAACTAACACAACATTATAAATCAACTATACTCCAATAAAAATTAATTTAAAAATAAATACATAAAATAAAAGTTAAAAAAAAAAAAAGAACCAAGGGGCTCTACCTGTCACCACCTAGGCCACTGCCACCCGCTGAGAGGGAACAGTGTGTGACAGGTGTCTGCAAGAGAACATTTCCTTCATTTTTCCCACCCTGGGTCTCCGTGTCGCAAATAGCTAGTCTTTGTCTAGAATGCCGTCATGTGTGACACATTCCATCCGCTTTCATTTAGCTCTTTTATTCCTGTCACAAAATAGTCAGTGTTCAGGGTGGGAAAAAGCATAACATCCAGAAATATGAAGAAGCAGCACACACACAGCCCCTCACCCGAAGGCAGCCACTGTGAACACGTTGGTGGATTTTGTGAATTTGATTTTCTTTGAAGTCACGTGGTACCATTTCCCTCTACTCTAGGGCACATCTCCCTCCAGCCTGCTGTGCTCAGGTCAGACAAAAACTCTTCGGCAAGGACAGAGCTGTTTATCTGAGGGCCAGGCTAACGGAGAGTCGGTGGGACTCGACGGAGCCAGAGGGCCAGGCCCGCACGAGGCTGGACATCCCGGGAAAGAGGGTCCACCTGAGGCTGGGCTCGTGGGGAGGCCTCCAGGCCCCACCTGCTGCTTCCCCAGCCCAGGGTCCGGGGAGCGGAGGCTCGCCCCCCAAGATGGGCCGCGGAAGGGACCTGCCACGTGCCCGCCTCCCCTTCTCCTCTGCTCCGGGGCTCTGTCTACAGCCCCAAGCAGGATCTCTCCCTCGACTACGGTACAGAGCGTCTCTGGTCTGCCTCTGGCTTCCACAGTCCACAGAGCCGGTGGCTTATCTCTTGCGATGCACGCTCCAGGAGCTGGCACCCCACGCACAGGCAAGTGCAAGAAGTACGCAGTAAGCCCTTGCGGAGTACAGAACAGTCCAGAAACCTGTCCAGAGTCCAAGGTCCCTGCCACAAACCAGGCAGTCCGGAGGACTGCAATGCAGGCTGAAGAGGCCGGGGCGGCTGGTACGGCTGCTTCGGCGCTTTCTCTCAGTTGCACCCCTAAGAGAGGCGTGCCTCCCAGAGGGGTCAGGTCGGTGCCAGAAGAACAGGATCTGCCTTAGATTTGGGGGGGGTGTGGTACATTTTCTTTTCCCGTCTTATTCCCCCCTCCGTCATCGTGAGGCTTGGCATCTTCATTATACAGCACGGAGTCTAATGTTCATGGAGTCCTCGTGTCTCAGAATCGGGCAGGAGCCTCCAGAGCACAGAGGAAAGCTCGGGTCCGTGAGAAAAGCTTCTGTATCTCCAGGACTTGCCAGTCCAAGCTCAGGCTACCAGAAAGTCCTTCCTTACGTAAAGGAGGAAACCAAGCCCCCGAGGGGAGCCCTGGAGGAGGGAGATCCTCCCGGGACACACAGCCCCAGACCCTGGGCCCCTGTGTGAACTTGGAGAAAGCATCAGCCCTGCAAAGGCTACCAAAGGGACCCCGCTACTCCAAACCCTCCCTAAGAAATTGGTCCCAGGAATCTTGGCAACCTTGGGGAAAGAGACCAAAAAACCCCAAACCTAAGTTTCAAGTTTCCACAGTTCATTCTAATACCTGGGAAGGCGCGTTCCGACTTTCATGGAACCTCAGTCCGTTTGCCTTTGTGGTTCCTTATTCCATATAAAATACTCAAAATTATATTTTACAATTCTGTTGACATAAAGATAAATATAGGGGCTTGCCTGGTGGCGCAGTGGTTGAGAATCTGCCTGCCAATGCAGCGGACATGGGTTCGAGCCCTGGTCTGGGAAGATCCCACATGCCGCGGAGCAACTGGGCCCGTGAGCCACAACTACTGAGCCTGCGCGTCTGGAGCCTGTGCTCCGCAACAAGAGAGGCCGCGACAGTGAGAGGCCCGCGCACCGCGATGAAGAGTGGCCCCCGCTCGCCGCAACTAGAGAAAGCCCTCGCACAGAAACGAAGACCCAACACAGCCAAAAATAAATAAATAAACTAAAAAAAATTAAAAAGATAAATATATAAAGAGGAAATATTAAGCCATTTTTCTTCAACCTAAAAGTTTTTGTTTTTTCTTCTGGTTTCAAAGAAAATGAAAAGGTCGTGTGCCCCCAGCACCGCGCCTCCGGCCCCGATGGGCAAGTGGGCCTTGGATTCTGGAGGCCTTGGTTACGAGAAGGGCCGTCGAGAGCCTGCTGGCGGCCAGGCAGGCACGGCGACCCGGAAGAGAGCCAGCTGAGCGTGTCGGCTCTGGGGGGCACGCACTGCAGGTTCTGTTGCCCCCGTGAGAAGATTTTCTTCACGCGGCTTCAGCCAGCCCAAGGCGCTGAAGGCTCTTCAGAGGAAGTGTGCATATTTGTGTTTTTATCCAAGGAATTGCCAACAGAAGCTGCGTGTGGGGCCTGGGCAATTGCGAGGAGGACGCGGGGAGCTGCAGGACTGCGAGGGGCTGGCCTGGATCTCAGGGCACGTGTCGATGGCCCTGGGGTGCCTGCTGGGGTGCCGGGGGCGGAAGGGAGGCTGTTTCCTAGAAGCGCGGACATTACATCTGGGAAGTGGCCGGTGCGATCTGAAGACGGGAAGTGAGACGGGCCAGGGCCGCTGGAGTGTAGACTGGGGTGTGCGGGCCTGGGCTCCGGGCCTAGAGTGAGGGAGAGGAGAGCAGAGCCCCTCCAGGCCGTGGAAGAGTGGGAACGGTCCTGGGATGTGGCGAGCGAGCTCCTTAGCCTCTGGCTGTAAGTTCCTTCCTGCGGGAAACTCGCTCGCGTTACCTCCCGGGAAAGCTAGGCGCCCACCCCTTCCTGGCCTAAGTCCCTCTGCGGAGACTGGAGAGGCTGCAGGTCCCCCAGGCCCCCGGCCTCAGGTCCCTCCTGGAGACCAGCAGGGCCCGGCAGCAACTTTGCAGGGAGCACGGGGGGCCCCAGAGCACCAGGAAGCCCCAACACCGAAGCGTGCGCGTCCGTTACAGAGCAGAGTGACGTAGGAGTGCGGGTGAGGGAGGGTCCACTGCCCATCTCCCCCCATAACCCGCTGCCAGATACGGGAAAGCAGCGGGCGGGGGGCCTTGAGAGGAGATGCTGGCTGGGCCTCGCCGGGGGGCGGTGACACCCAGCCCACAGGACACCGGCGTGAGCATCGTCTCTTTGCAGATTTACTCCTGGGACTCAGTTCTGTGCCTCAAGACAGCCCAGAACCAGCCGAATCGCCCTCCACATAACTGCCTGCCTTTGGGATATGGGAAGACAGCCTCGGGGTCCCCCAGTGGGGCATCCGCTCTCCGGGCGAAGCAGACCTTTAGCTGTTTCTCAGATGAGATTACTGCAAGTCCTCCGTACCCGTCGAGTCGCTGTAGGCTTGCCCCAAGAACCTCCAAGACAGCGTTCCTCCGTTCTGAACAGAGATGGGGGCCTCCCAGCTCAGAGGCAGAGCAGGCCCCGCCCCTTTTTGTCCATGACCAAGAGGAATCACTTGAGAGCTGTGACCCTCAACCAGCATGAGTCTGTCCCCCCCAGGGGACACTTGGAGCCGCCCGGGGACGTTCTGGTTGTCACACTGGGGCTGGGGGAGCCATGGGCATCCAGTGGGTGAAGGCCAGGGATGCTAGTAAACGTCCTTAAATGCCCAGGACACCCTCCACCCCAAAGAGTGGTCCAGCCCAAAGTGTCAGCAGTGCCAAGGTTGAGATACCCCGCTCTAGAATTTTAGGGTCAAATCACCAGACGTGCTGCCCTCCTGAAGGGACGTCAGCTCCTCAACAACAGAAGCCTTCTGTCCCATGTAACCGTTCTTACATCCCCGGTCCCTGGAGCCATGCTTGACCCATACCTGGACCCAACAATTCATCTCCGTTGAATAAATGAATTTCCCCCATTCTGCAGTTGTGTCACTGGGCTTTGGGGCCAGGGCATCTGTAAGACCTTTCTTTTGATCTTATCACATCACCTCAGTGCACACCTGATTATTAACACACTAGTTACGTCTAAAGGTAACCAATAGGATTAGTGTCGACCCCTTCTCCCCTGACCCCCTAACACACCTTTCTACTTTTTCTGTATTCACGTGAGTATTTACATCAACTTTACTCTCTGGTGTCCGTAATCCCGTAGGGCCACTGGGATATTGGTTTAAGGGATCATGGCCTCAGCTCAGAGTGGCTGGAGGGAGTTATCTCTGATCTGGAAGGAGATGTATATCCTCTGGGGAATAAAGTAGTAGACTAAGTGATAGAAGAGGTGATTAAGTACCTAATACGTGGGAGTGTCTGCCTGGGCTTCCAAGAACATGAAGCATAATAGCATCAGCTTCTTGAAGAGCGATCACACCACCCTCCTCCTGAGACTTGACCCTGAGGGGGCCCTGGCATTCAGGGCGCTCCACCCAAGTTTGCTTTCCATGGATTCACGTGAGAAAATAGCAAGAGGATGAACTGTATGGAGACAAACTGTCTTGCTGCAATCAGGACTAATTTAACACCAAAAATATCCTAAGAGGGGCTGATCTGGTGTATCGGTAGTGTCCTGGTAAAATTCCCAGCAAATGTTACCTCGTACCAAGGCTGGCTTCCTTTGGACACTCACCAAAATATCCCCTAAGTCAGTTGTCACCTCTGAAGCCCGGAATTATCAACAAAATGATGCAATTTTATCACGGAGCCGTAGTTGACTGAAGGTGAGAACGCCACTCTCAACTGAGAAGCACGAGCTTGGTTTCCGGTGATGTCACTTGAGAGACGGCACGTCCAGCCCAGCCCGTGAACCCTTGGCCTGACTGCAGCAAGTCAGGCCCATGAAAAGCACCCGCCTGGCCCTCTTCCCGGCCAGCCTGACATCACAGACTCCAGCCGGAGCTGCTGTTGTCACGTCTGCTGGCAGCACCCCGTCCCCATACCCACCCCTGATTGTACGGGGCTGACAGGGAGTTCCTGGGGGCCCAGAGGCTGCCAGGGACAGTGCCTACTCACCCCCGACTTTGGCTGTCACCGCTGTTTACCCTTCCTGTACCCCGGGCTTCAGTCTCCCCGCCTTCTCCCCATCACCTCCCCTCTGGGATGCTAGAGGAAACCAGTGAAGCCTGCTTTCCTCTACTGGGCTGTGTTCTCTAGGCCAGAACCCACTTGGTTAACGGTGAAGGACCTTTGGAACTAGGAAATTAGTCTTTAACCAGAATAAGACCTCTGAGCGTGTGAGCAAGCACCTGTGTCTACGGAGGGGCCCCCTTGTCCATGGATTCAGGGCAGAACCACGGAGACGATGGGCCCTCCAGGCCAGTGAGAAGCCCTCGTTATAAGTCATGGTTGCAGAGCTGCGTGGTGTTGCTTTCGGGATGGCACATCACAGCCAAGTTCTGTGCCAAGGAGATGGCCTCCTGAGCCTGCCTTAATAAGGAGATCAGAGTAATCATGAGATGTGCTCACGTTTACAATCGTCCTTCCTTGTAGAAGCTTCTTTGCCAGAGGTAGGAAGAAGATCCTCGCCCAAGGATTCATCCTTTCCTTCCCAGCCCGGTGGATCCAGCTTCCTTCTCCCTCCCCTCGGGGGCACGTCAACATCTAGACCCCTTTCTTGTGCCATCTGATGACCAGTGACATGCTTGACAGAGCCATCGCCAGGACACCTGCCCTACCCCCAGAGAAGGGATCCTTCGGGCCCAATAGATCCATTCCCCGCACCCCCGTCAGCTTGGCCCAGGCCAAACGTGGTGAGGACACCCCTGGCCTCTCTGCAGCCCCTCTGTCCTCAGTGCACACCAGCACGACCCAGCACTGACGGCCCCCAGCGCCCTCTTCCCAGAGACAGGCCCCCCAGAGGATGGCTTGAAAAGTGTCCCACTGCACGACTGCTACAGGCAGCTCCACGCTGCTACAATCTGAGTTCGGGAAGTATCTGGGGACACCCGGCCAGGCCAGGTGATGTTTGAGGTCTCTAGCTACGCAAGCATCCATGACTTTTTCCTACATCTCAAGGTAATTTGGGTCTCGTACCTTAGCAAAGCAGTGCTGGTGACGTTGACGGGGACCCTGCCGGGCCAGTAAGCCAGAGCCGGGACACGGTGTCCTCCTTCCCAGGTGGTCTGCTTGGCTGGACTTCCCCCTGTGAGAAGAGGGGAGACAGTTGGTTCTCTGGGAAAACAGTCCTTCTCCACGGGGACTCTCTAAGAGCTTCTGATAATTCCAACAAAGCAATGACTTCCTTTAGCAACGAGCTATTTTTATTCATGTAGTTAATCTCTTTCAATACGTGCTTTTATTTTACCGGATTCAACACGCGTAACTAGCTGTGTCTGTCCCTCTCTAGGGAATCACGTCACTTAGTGTCTTCATGCCACTTTGGCCACTTCAGATTGTCTGGCTTGTTTACAGACTGGCATCAGTCCTGTGCACCCGAGACATAGTAGGTGCTCAACAACTATCTGTTGAATAAATGAATGAATGAATGTGTCTTCCTACAGATCATGTTTAGGATGGAAACATAAAACTATTTGAAATGAGATAAAGGCGGAAATTCCCACAGTTATTCGATCTGCCCAACAACTGATCTGGCATAGATTTTGTTGTTGTATTTTGTTCACTCTGCTTTACTTTACTTTTTTTGATTTCCTTTTTTTTTTTTTTTTTTTTTTTTTGAATGAATGAGCTCTTCCGATGTTGTGGTAGCTCCGACCTCTTGCCTCTCAGGGGGTGGTAAGAACAATCTACGTGCAATCTACGAATTTCCACTGGGTAATTAAAGGAATTATTTTTGTAACCACCAAGTCAAAAGTGACCACCAGTGTAACGATGACCAGCAGGCTGGAAGGGATGAGGTCATGCTTTATGGAAACATCCTGAGTACGTGTTGCGTTGAATTAACCATGACCATCCCTATCCCTCCCACACACACCCCGACCTCATCCCAGCTGAGCCAGGAATTCCACACGGTTAGCGTGTAGAGAGCCCTTCCAAGGCAAATGCTGTGTGTGTCTCACACATACCACGGTCATGCAACATCCTTATGTTTGGCTGGCGGGAACAACGATGGGGAGGGAGGGGGCGAGAAGACCAAGGCTGCGTCACTTTTCACTCACCCTGCAGGGAACGGAACCTTTGATGTCCCTGGCCCAGCACATGACACCAGAAATGCTCGGCATTCTTGTAATTTTCTCATAACCAGCTTTGGAGTCCCCCCAAGTGTTGAAGTCAGAAACGATACACAAAACAACTCATGTCTATGGACCGTTTATGTTTAGGGGTGGGGCTCTCGGAACCAAGTGGAGTTGTGTGGGGGGCGAATGGGAAACTCTTTGACTTGGCCCAAAATGTCTCAAATACTTTCTTCCCGTCCAGAGCCACGCCGCCCATAAATACCTAGAGCCCACTCCCAATTATTCACGCATATGGAACAGAGACTCCAGAGCTACAGCAAGCATAAATCGCACTCCCACGTGGCCTTGGAATGCATGACTTATGCTTCAGCTGAAGGCCAAGGAGCGGGCAGGGAGCATCTAACATTGCACGTGCGGGAACTCTGCAGATAATCCCCACCACCACCCATGAGGGGCGTTTCTACGGAAGCTTGGGGAATAGGTGGGTGAAAATATGGAGTCCATTTATTTGCAAGTCCATGGAGCACAAAATTCAAACGAACTTGCTTAGCCTTTGAGGCCAGATGCTAAGGAAAAGCAAAGGTTTCAATTCGAAGAAACAAGCCAATGGTTCTGAGGGTCGACCAGAAGGCCCAAGCTGAGGGCTTGCACTGTGTTGGGGCCACAGGCGCCAGAGTCCAGAGTCAGCACCAGGATTGCGTTCCCGACTCCAGGGTGTTTCCAGAAGGGTACACTAGCCCCTAATTAATAAATCTGCTAATTGGTCTTCACCACTAGGGGTTCTGCTCATTTGCCATAATCTTTTTGTACTGTTCTTTTTCAGACGATTAACTTTCCTAATTCGTTTTCAGAGAAAAATATGTCAATGCGTTTGCCTTATTTCAGCAGAGAGTTGAAAGCTGGAGAGGTTAGAAGGAATTCGGCCAGTTATAAAACATGTATACGTCAACAGAGTGGACAGTGCCCTGCAAAGAACCAGGAACTGGGACAAAGAGAGGAAAATGTTGGCTGAGAGAAGCAGCTCGGTGTGGACACTTGGGGTGCGGAGAGCAATCCCTCCTCCATGTTGTCAAGACTGGCCAGCTGGTACCTGGCTGTACCTTAGGTTCTGGCTTTACCAGAAAGACACGATTATATATTCCAGCCATGCCCACAAGCCTTGTACTCAAAAGGAATTTATCTTAAAAGAGTCCAGAGTGTGGGTAAGCAATTATAAAAAATATATCCCCCAGAGCGTGGACACCTTCCCACTCCAAATTCCAGTATCTCATTGGCACTGCTAGGGGTGGGCCAACTTTAAAAGATCCGACCAGCATTCTCTGTGGGTCCCCAGGGTTGATGCCTGATAACCAAGCATCTGATTATCAGAAACATCTAACAGTGTTTGTTGTGGTTCATCTGCACCAGCAAACACTGAAAGCCACAGCAGCTGGCCCTGGTCCCCTGATGCCCTTCAGTGATACCTGCTCCTACTAATGGAAACTCATCCTCCGTTAACCACAATAATAACAGTAACAATAATTTCTCCTATTGATTGAGCCCCTCCTAAGCACCAAGCTAAGTGCACCTACCCATAATGCTAAGTGCTTCCCGGCATCATCTCCCTTAATCCTCAGGACAACTTTGTGAGCTAAGTCCTGTTATCCTCATTCTTCAGATGAGGAGGCTGAAGCTCAGAGAGGTTAAGTAATTTGCCCAAGGTCACACAGCAAAGAAACACTAGAGTCAGGATTTGAATCCAAGTCTAACCACACAGCCAGCACCCTCAGCCATTAAACCTTCTAGGACCTTTTAGGACAGCAGTTCCCATCCCCAAATGCATATTCGAATCACTAGCTTTTAAGAAATACCCATGCCAAGGTCCCTTTCCCAGAGAATTGTGATTTAAATTGGCCGGGGGTGGGGCCTGGATACCAGTACCTTGTAAAGCTCTCCTGGTGAGTTAATGTAGAGCGCGCCCAGTTCCAGGCCGAGCGTGAAGAGAGCAAGGGGCAGAGTCAGAAAGTGGACACAATGCATTTTGAAACTAATTGTAGCTTATGTGCTTTTTAATGACAGGTTTTATATGGCCCACAGCTTTATAACTTTGCGCCATCGGAGCGTGAATGTGACCCTACATGTTACAGTGAGTAAGAACAATGGTTAAGTCCACAAAGTCAAATAGGCACTTTTTAATTTCAAAAGCTACTCGTTAGTTGAGAGCAACGTTCATACTTTGATCAGCGGCAGTGGCACATCAAAAGGGTCCATTGCGTTTGGCTTTCTGTTGAGAAGCGCAAGTCTGATGGTCATGAAAACGCACTTCAGTGCCCTTTGCGGTTAGTTATGACTCTACTTAAGGCAGAACCTCTTACGTAAAGCAATCAATATTTAGCCTCAGCAACCAAAATATAAACAGAACCATGATTCATGAAACTGCTTGCTTGTTCTTCCCTGGCTACAGAAGAAAATGCCACTCCATGATGCATGGAGAAAAGGGCAGCCTGAGGAAGGCTCACCACGACCTACGCTTAGGAATAGGGCTCCTTCCCAGAAAGGACCCAAATGCGATGCTTGCCTGAGTCAGAAAGGCAGTGTGGCTAATACAGAGGTTGGCAAACTTCTTAGTACATGGAGCCGCCAGAAGGACACCCAGAGATGCTGATTTAGTAGGTCTTGGGTGGGGTCTGACTCCAAGTCATTCTGACACCAGTCTCTGAGGACCAGAAGTTGAGAAGTATTAGTAAGGGAAATGGGAGGACGCCTTCTCACGGTGAGGCCTCGAGCAGAATTCTTAATGTCACTGCACGTCCGTCTCCTCAGCCGTGAAGGGGGAAGTGACTGTACTGGGCTCACGGGATGGTGGGAAAGTGACGTAAGATAATGTATACAAAGTTCCAAGCAAGGTCCCTTGGCATAGTGCCTGCCACGGAAGCGCCCAATAAATGCCATCCAAAGAAACCCCAAGCAGATCAAAAACAAAACAAAATTACCTACAGATAGAAAATAGCAGAAGCTGCAAGCTGGCAAAACATACACTGAATTCAGCCCCCTGACAGTTTGGTTTGGCACGAATCGTATTTCTTTTTAAACTAAATTTGAATGTCATTAGACAGAGCCCTCGATCCGATTTGCCGAGTCCCTAATGCTGGCCACAATGGACAAAAACAAACAGTTGTTCGTTTACACTACCTGCCTGGCCCCTCGAGGCATTTATATTTGTGACTCGGATGGAACACGTGTGTTCTGAGGAGCACACGTTCTATAACCTTCTAAAGAAGCAGGCTTCATTTCTAAATATAAATACACGCCTTTGCCAAGGTTGCCCAGAGCGCACACACTAGTTTTCTGGAAACACAGGACAGTCAGGCCTCTGTTGGGGCCAAGGACTCTGGCTGCCCTGGGGCGGCCGTGAGTGTGGGGATGGGGACTTCCGAGCCCGGCAGGGGACATCATTTGACTTCCACTGGGTCCCCAGTAGCTGGCCCTGCCCCCAGCTGGGGCCGAGAGCCCCTCCCTTGCCCCCCCTCCCTTCCCCAGTCCCCCCAACCCCGACCCCTCTCCGTCCCACCGCTGCCCCAAATGGACAGAAGGCCCAGGATGTAGAGCACACTAGTGGGAAAGGTTATGTAACCGCCTGACAGCATCAAGTGACAACCAAGGTCTCCTAGAAGCCGAGGATGCCAAATTCAACAGCATGTTTCCTCATCACCGGGGGGGAGGAAGGAACAGTTCTGCTCTTCAAATAAAACAAGAAAAGATTTTCCAGACAGAGGAGCCGTCAGTTAGAGGACAAACAAGGTGTTGGTTCTGTCCCGGAGAGGAAATAGGTCTGGAGCAGGGAAGGGAGGGCCGGCGGCTGGGAACCGGGGGGCCGCGGGCTCGGGGTCGGCAGCGGCCCTGCTGTGCCCGCTGGCCCCCGCTTCGGTCTCTCCTCGCCCCGACAGGACGCACGCCAAGCCCGGTGGAGCAGCCTCTCTCCAGCACGGGATGAAGGGATGACTGCAAGAGACGCTGCCTCATCACATCAGCTGAGCAAAGCGGCTCAGCCAGGAAAGGGGGTGGGGGGGCGGCCCGGGGGCCCTGGGCACAGGGGAAGGCAGCGTGTGGCCTGATGCGCCGGGGCGGCTGCGGCGAGAAAGAAGCAGGGCTCTGGGTACTGTTTGTCCTGCTCCATTGCGAAAACACTGACTGTCTTCTCTCTCTCACCAGCTCCCGAGACTGGCCCCGTTTACAGCAGGATACACAGGCATCCCACTGACAAGGAACCTGCTCGAAGAAGAGCAGGTGGTCCAGGGGGACCCCCAGCCCCTCCCCCGTGACCCGGGCCCCCTGGCCATGCCCCTTCCACCCAGGGCTCTGCCCGCCTTCCCGGAGCCCCCAGCAGTGGCCTGGGCAGTGAGGAGAGGTTGACGGGAAGCCAGTTTGGAGACTGAGGAAGGGGAAGCGTTTACCCCTCCGCAAAGTGCGTCTTCAGGATCTCCTGGGAAAAGAAAAAGGTAACCAGATCCAGTCCCACCACAAATTCAAGTGCTGTGTCCCACAGATACCACATCCAGACACAACATTTGTGCAAGGCCCTGCCCCCCACAAAGGGTGTCATCTTGACATGAAGGAAATCCAGCCTCGGAGCACAGTTTTCCAAACCAGAGGCCCAGAACTCTTGGGAAGTGATCCTTATGTTGTTTAAGGTGCCCATGTACTTCAGCAGGAAAATCTTTCTCAGGGCATTTCTTCCAATTATTCTCTTTGTGGGAACCCTCAACCCCCCCACCCCAGTTTGTTTCGGCTGGGAGTGAAGAGATGGAGTTGCATGGGGGTAGCAGAGGCGCGGCACCTCCCGGCCAGTGTCCCAGTTGGCCCTGCACCGTCCCGCGAGGCGGGTCTCCACTGCCCTCACTGAGGAGGACGCCGGGCTGGAAGGGGCAGGGGCCGCCGGGCACCAGGTCCTGAGCTGAGTCGAGAATCACGCCTCCAAAGCCCTCTCTCCATCTCTCCACTCTGCCTCCCATAGATTTAGAAAGACTCAGACTGTCACAGGGGCTGATGAGGTTCTCCCTGACAACCACGGAGGGGACAAAGAAGTAGGACAGGACGTTGCAGACAGCTGAGCAGTCAGTCGGGTGTAACAGGACGTGAGGATAGTGATAACGTGGGTTGAGGAATGAGCCGGGTGGTGGTCAGACCATGTGGCCCCCTCAGTCGATGGCTGGCCCCGGGGAAGCCCTCTGCCCTGCTCAGCCCCAGGTCCCTCATTTGGCCAACAAGATAGTTGGAGTAGAGCTCGCTGAGGCCCCCCTGGCACTGTCTGAACGCGGGGAGGTTCCTGCAGACCGCCACTCGCTTCCCTTTATTTATCGTCTTTGACTCAATAGAAATGTCTCTATATACATGTACCACCTCTTCTTTATCCATTCATCTACTGATGGACACTTAGGTCACTTGCATATTTTGGCTATTGTAAATAATGCTGCAGTGAACATAGGGGTGCATGTATCTTTTGGAATTCGTATTTTCATTTTCTCCAGATAAACGGTGGGATTGCTGGATTGCGTGGTAGCGCTACTTTTAATTTTGGGGGGACCGTCCGTACCGTTTTCCGCAGTGGCTGCACCAACTTGCACTCCTTTTTGTCCACACCATCCCCAACGTTGCTTCGGATTCAGTAGGTCTGGGGTGAGGCCCTGGAATCTGCATTGCTAACAAGTTCTCAGGGGGTACCGATGCTGCTGGTCCTGGGACCTCACCTGATAACCCCCTGGTCTAGATCTGAAAGTTCTAGACTCGAAGGACGCCAGATGTGGATATCCCAAATTGGTGGCTCTCCGAGTGGTCCCTGGACCAGCTGCACCAGCATCACCCAGGAGCTGGTTAGAAATGCGACATCTGCATCACCAACCCAGACCTACTGGGTGCAGGATCCCCAGGGGACCAACTACACGTTAAAGTCTGAGAAACACTGCTCTAGACCGTCATTCTTTAAAGCCGGGGCTTTGTTGATCTTTGTGTCCCCAGCACTGAGCACAGTTCCTGGCACATAGTAGGTGCTCAACAAGTAGAAGGAAATAGAAGGAAAGGAGGATTCTGCCCTGCTGATACATGTGTTTCTCATAAAGTTCTTCCCGCGAAGAATGGGCTACAGTCCACACCCGTAAACTGGTTCACTATTTTAAAACTGCCTCCTAAGCGGGAGAAGAGAAAGGACAAGGCAGGTCCTCAGATAGGAGACCAGAGGTCGTCTTCTTAGGAAACAGAAAGATCCCCACAGAGGGACCACTTACGGACAGATTTTTATCCCCTCAACCTTGGTCTCTGTGCCTTTAGGACTTTTACTCTTGAGAGTAAAAATAATTCCAGGCTCTTCTAACTGAGCATTGAAGATGGCAGCCTGGCCCGAGGGTACCCCAGGTACAGAGAGGAGGAATTATCATCAGCGAATGCAAAAAAACCACTCCCAGTTGGCACTGTATTTCTCTAGGCTGTGGCTGCAGCTACCGGACACATTTCCACCACTTTTGGTCCTAGCATCTTTTCCTGGTCCAGCTCTCCAGGAACCAGAACTAAATTACAGCGCTCTTGAACTGGATGGGCCAGAGAGATCCATGCATAGAGGAACGCCAGCACCCAGTGGGACGAAGTCGTCTGGTCACTGGGCAGCACCCCGTTTTCCTGACTTCCACCACTTATGTCCACACACGAGATGTGGCCACAACTCAGCAGCCACTCACCTGGAAAGTTCTCAAGGGATCTGATCCAAGGGACGCCAGGGTAAAGCACTTCCTTCTCACAGCTAGCTGTGGGACACACGAAAATTCTAGCTTCTAGGTAACTACGAATATTCTGCCAGACTAATATGAAAGGGAAGTCGTGTCCTCCGACTTGGACACAGCTGGGGCCACAGGTCAGAAGCCAGCCAGACAGCAGGGCAAACCCAGCCCCAGGGGGTAATCTTGCCAAGTCCACCTCTGAACCCCTCGGATACAAGCACCTTCTGAAAATTTTATTTTAATTTTTTCACTAAAAAAAAAAAATTAATTTAAAAAAATTAAAAACAAATTTTTTTAATTGGTTAAAAACAAAAAAAAAGTGGGAAAAACTACACTTAAACCCTTCCTCCCTACCCAGAGGTAATCACTGCTAATCTTTTGTTATCGATACCTTTTGTTGCCTCTCACAAGATTTTTCCGAGAATACATGCACTTAGTTTTATACAATAAAATCGTACTTTACATATGGTTTTGTGACCTGCTTTACTCACTGGAAAGTATTTGATGTAACTGTTTCCAGGTCAATCATATGCACCATTTTCAGTGGTTCCTTAGTGTTTCTCTAAATGCGTGAATCATAGTTTCTTTGAGCACTCCTCTCTTGCTGGACACTTGGGTTATGTCTAACTAATTTTTTCAAAAAAAACCTACTGCAACGAGCATTCTTTTACACGCATCATTGCGCACTGGGCTTACTATTTCTTGAAGACAAGTTCTTTAAAAGAGGAATTAATGCATCGTCCAGCATGCATATTCTTCAAGACTTTGGTCCATGCTGCCGAACTGGCCCCAGCAGGACTGCTCTTTCAGAGAGTGAGGTCCTCTTGGGGAAACCTTCCCAGCAGATGGGCGCTGAGCTGAGGGCTGAAGGATGTTTAAATCAAGAGAGGCAGTACGGTGTAGTGGGAAGATCACCAACTTTAACTTGGTAGCAAGCCTGGCTCCGTCCCCCCGAGCTGTGTGACTCTAGGCAAGTTACTTAGCCTCTCTCATTCTTCAGCTGTAAATGGAGTGATTACTACCTGCCTTTCACTAAGGTTTAGAGATAATGCATATAGAAACCTTGCATAGTTGTGCATTAAATATTTCTTGAATGAATGAAATGAATTAATGTTTGGATGGATGGAGGGATGACATTTAAAAAAGGAAAGAAAAGAAAGGAAGGAGGAAGAGCAAGGGCATCAGGATGAAGGTAAAGGTGAAGCGTGTTTGTTGGACTGGCCTGTCAGGGAGCGGGCCGATGCCCTGGGAGGGAAGGAAAGGGAACCCCCCCGGGTGAACATGAACTTTCTCCGCTCCAAATTGTTTCTTTTCTGGGAGCTAGTGGCTGTGAGTAATCTGTCCCTATTTCACAATGATGTCCCAAGACCCGGCTATAAACTGGTCCTCCCAGAGGCCGGATCTCATGCCCCAGCCTGGACTCAGCACCCACGGGGAGATGCCCCAACCCCAGCTGTGAGCCTCTACCTTGACGAGTTTGCCACGATCCAGTGAAGGGCCCCATGCTCCCTGCCAGCTCACACTTCTGAGCCCACGGGCCATTGTCTCCTAGAAACCAAAAAAAGCAACACGCAGCAGTCAACAGGCTGGAGGATGCTTCCGCCCGCTTCTCTCTCTCTCGGGTCCCACATCCCTGTGCGCAGCAGGGGACTGGAGAGAAAAAGGACCTGTGAAAACACATGCAACCCTACCCTTGAAGGACCTTTTAGAGGGGGCTGCCTCCCATGGGCTTTCAGAGAGGTGGGCTGTCCTGCCCCGAGCTCGCCCCACACTGAGGCTTTTGCCTTTGGATATGGGCTCAGCAATTCCATTACCATTATCTTCAGCCCAGCAACTTTTTCTTTTCTTTCCTTTTGTTTTTTGGGGGTTTTTATGGCCGCACAGCATGTGGGATCTTAGTTCCCCGACCAGGGATCGAACCCGTGCCCCCTGCAGTGGAAGCGCGGAGTCCTGACCCCTGCACCAGCAGGGAAGGCCCAGCAACTCTTTCTTGAGCCCCTGTGAAGCACACAGCGCTCCACATACATCACCTCCTGATGCCCCAACGTGCTACGGAATAGATTTGACTGTCGGCTCGATTCTGCCGATGAGGAAGGAGAGGATTAACAGAGGTTAAAGTAACTTTCCCGGCACTTCCCTGGTGGCGCAGTGGTTAAGAATCTGCCTGCCAATGCAGGGGACACGGGTTCAAGCCCTGATCCGGGAAGATCCCACATGCTGCGGAGCAACTGAGCCCGTGCGCCACAACTCCTGAGCCTGCGCTCTAGAGCCCGCGAGCCACAGCTACTGAGCCCACGAGCCACAACTACTGAAGCCCGCGCGCCTAGAGCCTGTGCTCCACAACAAAAGAAGACACCGCAATGAGAGAAGCCCACGCGACGAAGAGTAGCCCCCGCTCGCCACAACTAGAGAAAGTCTGCAGGTAGCAACGAAGACCCAACGCAGCCAAAAATAAATAAATTTATAAAAAATAAAAAATAAATAAAGTAACTTTCCCAAGAGTAGAGATTCAAACCCAAGTGTCCACCACTCTCGCTCCAGACAGGGACCCGAGACCAGTGATGCCTGTGTGGGCCCTTTAAACAGCTCACTAGTCCAGCGCCTCTCAGCCAGAAGACGTGACCTGCTGACCGGTGGCAACCTTTGGGATGGGGGAAGACGGTAGAGAAGGACTCTTGGAATTGCCCGAGGATTACAGAGGTCCACAATGTCAAAGTCACTCATTAACAATTAAGGGCAATACCCAGACGGCCCTGATCAGCACCCAAGGGGCCAGCAGGGCACCCGCTCTCCCGTGCAAGCCTTCCCAGGGGCACAGCCCTGGTGGCCCCGATGGACGGTGCTCAGCACGCAGGCCAACGAACGCGAGCAGGGCCCCAAGTTCCAGGCAAGCCCCCTGCCCAGCTGAAGAGGGTCACTCGCCCAGACTCTGCTCTGGAGTGGGGCGTGTGTGGGGTTATCCATTAGAGCCGAGTGAGGCTGGCTGGGTTTTACTACTTCACCTGTAAACCAGAGGAATGTGTTGTTTTTAGCTGTGAGGTCAACTTTGTCCTTGATCTGGCCCACGAGGCTGTCCATCTCCCGGAGAGCCGCGCTGTATGGCCTTCGACCCCCGGCTTCTGCTGACAGCAGGTTCCTGGACAAGGGCACATGCATGTGGGCCAGGCCCACGTAGAGCAGGAAGGGTCTTCCGCTGGCACTGAAACGAGAGAGCCGGAGGTGACTCTCCAGAAGGGTCCCGTGGCCTCAGAGAAGAGCCCAGAACCCCTTCCACCCTGTGTGCTCAGGAAGTACACATCCGTCTACAGCCTGCAAAGGCAATGGGGGCATAAAGCTAGTTAAAGACTGAGAGTAATTGTAATACTTGCTTCTGCCCTTTAGCATTTACCGAGAGCTTATTAAACATGACTCACGTTGCCTGAACTCATCCTCATAAAACCCCCCAAGTTCCCTCTTCCGGATGAAGCGTCAGAGGCTCAGGGAAACTGAGAGACTTACCCAAGGTTAGTAAGCGACCCAGTCTGGGCTTAAACTAAGGTCTGGCTGAGAGCATAGCCCTGGCTCTTGGCAGCGTCAGTCTAGTGTCCGGTGCAAACATATTTTTAAGTTTCAGCTGCTCTTCCGCAGCGTCCAGGCCATCGTTTCCATTCCCAGCCTTGGCTCTTTCTAGGAGATGAACGGATGACTGAAACGGACGGACCACAGGGAATTCCAAGGCCATAGCTGGGAACGTCTAGATCAAGGTCCTGGTAGAGGCCAGGCTCCCGGCTGCCCCTGCTCTGATCCTGCAGGTTCCCCTGGGAGGGCCTCTGCTTCCTGCCTGCTCCCCACCTGCATTCCCAGGCCAGGGGCAGGGTCAAGGGCAGCAGCAGGGACCCTCAGGGAGCCCCTTCCCACAGCCCACCCCTGTGGGGGATCTTTCAGAGGACACAGGGAGGGCAAGGGGGGAACTTCAGGCGAGTCCATAGGGTGGTGACAGAAGCGCGACTCTTTTACACCATTGTAAAGCAATTATACTCCAATAAAGATGTTTTAAAAAAAATTTTTTTTAATTGAAGTAGAGTTGATTTACAAAGCTGTGGTAGTTTCAGGTGTACAGAAAAATGATTCAGTTATACATATATATATTGAAAAGGAAAATTTTATGCTATGTATAGTTTACATCTATCTATCATCTATCATATATCTATTATCTATCTGTCTATCTATCTATCTAGCTATCTATGTCTATCTCTTTCCCTATCCTTCTATCTGGTGTCTCAGTTGCCTGAGCCACATTTCCAATGCTCAGGCCAGTGGCTACCATCCTGGACAGCACAGAGAGAACATGTTCTTCCTTGCAGAGAGCGCTATTGCATGGTGCTGATTTAAGAGTGTCTGTTGCCTGATCTCCCAAAGACGATCATGTACAGTTATGTAGGTTG
This sequence comes from Balaenoptera ricei, assembly GCF_028023285.1. NCBI lineage: Eukaryota > Metazoa > Chordata > Mammalia > Artiodactyla > Balaenopteridae > Balaenoptera > Balaenoptera ricei. Next base: position 2,024,404 of record NC_082658.1, on the reverse strand, counting down.
TGCACAATTTCAGCATCAGGACATCCTGCTGAGAGAGCGAATGGGAGTTTAATGCCAGCCCACAATCCACTGGCTGAGCTGGGCACTCTGGCACACGTCAGCATACACTCAGCGGGGATGCCTGTCCTAATCTGCAGGTGAATACCACATGGCAGCAGTATGCTGGGTGGAGCTGGCTCAGATTTCGGGAATTTTGCAGGCCAGTTGTTAAACATGGCTGCCATTAAAAATTAAATGAAGTCAACTTACCATTAAATAAATGATATTAGAAACAAAGGTGGGGGGGATAAATTGGGAGACTGGGGTTGACATATACACACTACTATATATAAAATAGATAACTAATAAGGACCTACTGTACAGCACAGGGAACTCTGCTCAATACTCTGTAAAAGAATCTATATGGGAAAAGAATCTAAAAAAGAGTGGATATATGTATGTGTATAACTGATTCACTTTGCTGTACAACAGAAACTAACACAACATTGTAAATCAACTGAAAAAAAAAACCCAAAGGTAATAAACTTGCACGATTTATCACATCCTAATTATTCTACCACACTTTACTATTATCTATGCCCTGGAGTTTACTTTGCGGCCACTGAATCTGTGCGGTGGGAATACCGTGTGATGCGGTCCTACCGCACATCTCTCCCCAACCCCACGGTCAGCGACATCTCATTGGTATCTTGAATTCAGCCGCAGTGAGAGTATTTACGCCACAGAAATGGGCAAATCAGGGCTTTTTTCCTGAGTGCTGGTTGTTAAACATTTATCAGCTCATCGCCACCTATGGGCTGGGGGCGCGGTCCCATCACCCACCCTCTTCCCACCCCCATCATTATCCTGCAAACTCCCACCCATTATCAAAATCCTGTTAGCACCCTGGGCTGTGAAGGTGAGGGAAGACGGGCATTGGACACCGGCATCCGGATCCCTGGAATTTTATTTCATGGTCGTGTGACCCTGGGCAATTCACTTCACCTCTGTCGTCTCCACAGTGGGGACAGCTATGCCTCCCCGATACAGCTGTGAGTATTTAATGCCGTAGTAAGCTTTTCGTAAGTGCTACCTTTTATTAATAAGTATGAATAATACGAGTCTGCAGTAGTAAGCATCCGTGGTACCCAGGGCAGTACCTCTCTCCCTGCATCCTAACACCATGCTAGAACTCATAAAGATGGCACGTTGCAGGAACCACACAAACTAGCTCCCTGGGGGCATCTATCCCCTGAGCCACCCCTGTGCTGAATGGCAAATACAGAGTGGAGGATGGGGAGTTCTCTGGTGGCCTAGTGGTTAGGGTTCTGGGCTTTCACTTCCGTGGCCCGGGTTCAATCCCTGGTTGGGGAACTGAGATCCCACAAGCCATGCGGCCCAGCCAAAAAAAAAAAAAAAAAAAGTGGAGGAGACTTGGTGCTTTAAAAAAAAAAGGCCAGTTATAAGCCAGTATGATTTCATTTTTATTTAAATATAGATATATACGTGTGTGTGTGTGTGTGTGTGTGTGTGTGTGTGTGTGTTTATTCACCAGCACAGAAGGAGGCTAGAAGAACATGTTCAGATTTAACAAAAGGGGTTAAGATATCAGAGGGATTAAGACGCTGGAGGGGACATTCCAGCAGAGAGGGGGTGGGGCGCGGTGTGGAGATGCACAGAGACTGAGACCTGGGGAAGCCAAGTCTGGAGAAAATCTCCTGACCTGAAATAGCAAATGGCAAGTGAGGGACGCCCACCTCTCAGGAAGTGTCCCCAGTGGGCTCCTGGCAGGAGAGCCAGGCCTGGAGGTGGCGGCAGGGCTGCCCTCGAGCCGGGCGGCCTCGGCTCCCCCCGCTGCCCCCGGGCTCCCTCGGCTCCCCCCGCAGCGGCCCCCGGGGCTGACCGGTCCAGGAGTCTCTCTGGAACGCATCGCTGCAATAGCCACTCGCCCCCGCCTCCCCAATCTCACCGTCACCCTCTGGGCCTCAGCGTTACAGAGAACCTTCTGGAACCCAGACTGGGCCTGACAGTTCCCGGGTCAGAAGCCCACCGGGGCTCCGTGAGCCCGCGCGCAGTGCAAACCCCACAGCCCGGCATCCGCGGCCTTCCCAGCCCAGCCCAGCCGTCCTCCCCACTCCAGGGCCACCTCACGTCCTCCTGCGCCTGTTCACTCCTCTCCCGGCAGGACCCTGCCTGGTATCTTGCCTGCAAACACTTAATCCATTAATCCATCAAGATCCCACTCCAAAGCCATCAAGATCCCTCTCTGCTCGCGGCTCATAGGTGGCTTCCTCTTCCCTGGCCCCTGCTGCCCCTCCCTTAGAGAACTGATCAGTATTGATAATGCAGCCTACGCGAAAGCCAGCTTTTGAACATCATCCGTTTCCCCACTAGCCTGGGAGACGCTCGAAAGCCGAAACAGATCTAATCCACGTGTGTATTCCCAACACAACACCGGCACACGCTTGGCGCCAGATCAAGCAACTCACTCTTCATTCACTCATTCAATGAATACTTATTAAGTGCTAACCAAGCCCCAGGCACTGCGGAGAGAGCTACAAACACAGAAGCAGGATTTCCACCTTCTTGGAGCTTCACATCCAATTGGAAACAGGAGAGAGAAAGATGTAACTAAGAAATGAATCAGATCATTATTACAAATGTACAGTAAGTAGTAGGGATGATGGAGGAGAAATACGGGGTTCTGTGGAGGAGCATAACAGGGGACCCAGGCTGGGCGGGGGTGAGGGGGAGAGGGGAGGCACCTCTGAGACAGTGTGGCCCGAAGGACGGGGGGGCTCCAGGGGGACAGTGCATGGTCGCCCTTCAAGGCAGACAGAACAGCAGAGGGAGAGGCTGCAGGAGGAGGACGGCCGTCCCACTGCCCAGAGGTGCGTGCAGTCACTCATGTCCTCACCCGTTATTCATCGGAACACCCAAACAGGAGAAAGAAGAGAGAAGGGGTCAGGAGGACAGAATGATCTTCAGGCTGAACCCGGAGCCGTGAGGTGGGTGGCAGGTGGTGCGCTTTAGGTGGGAGATGGTGAGGATGGAGATGAGGAGGGGCAGGAGGCTTAGACCAGCAGGGGGAGAGCAATGCAGGGGGAGGGGCTGGGTGAAGGAGAAGAAGGAATCAAGCCCTTGATGTGGGTTCCGGGCTCCAGCCCAGGAAGGCTGGGGCTTCTTTGTCCTCTGCGCCTCTCCAGGACCTAGTTCTAAGTGCGGAATTCCCTGGAATATGGACCATACACTCCGATTTCAAACATCCTCAACTACACCTCACACCTACCCCAATACGCTCTGCCCATCAAGCCCTGTATTCCCAACTCAGGTTCAATGCGCCGTCCTAGACCCTGTAGGGAGCAGAGGACCAGCCAGCTCCATGACCTAGAAGCCCAGACGCCCAGGCCATCCGCTACCTCCTTTCTTTTCCTTATTTTTTTTTTGCCAATTCGGAGCTTTGCCTGCTGTTTAAAAAACTCGAATCAAGAATTAGCTTTCAGGAGAAAGACAAATAACACATGATACCACTTGTATATGGAATCTAAAATATGGCACAAGTGAACCTGTCTATGAAACAGAAACCGACTCACAGACACAGAGAATAGACTTGTGGTTGCCAAGTGGGTGGGGGGAGGTGGGGGAGACAAGGATTGGGAGTTTGGGATTAGCAGATGTCAGCTATTATATACAGGATGGAGAAACAACAAGGTCCTACTGTAGAGCACAGGGAACTGTATTCACTATCCTGGGATAAACCATAATGGAAAAGAACATGAAAAAGAATGTATATATATGTATAACTGAATCACTTGGCTGTACAGCAGAAATTAACACAAAAATGTAAATCAACTGTACTTCAAGTAAAAAAAAATTTTTTTTTAAGAATTAGCCTTCAACATCACTGCTAGGTTAGGGGTCTAAATTCAAGTGAAGCCCCAAGGAAAAACGTTCAGAGAAGACCCTCTTGCCGAGCAGGGGCAGGAAACCACACTCCAGGGACCCCCGGTAGTTTTGACAAACAAGTCAAGGTGGTGTAAGGGGTCATGGCGGAGAAAACGGCACAGATCTGGGGGCTTTTCTGCTGACACTTCAAAAATCATGGATGAATTGGCAAGTCAAATCCTAAAGAAATCAGCATGCCTGAGGATTATTTTCTGTCAAGCAAAAAGCCAACAGGATTCATGTGACTTTTCACTTAATAACTAATTAATAAATTAGCAAACTCTTCCCCTCTTTCCTGTGATAAAGAGTTTGTTCGCTGATTTGTCTTTCAACTGGTTAATTAAGTGGTAGATGAACAGCACCATGTCCTCTTCAGAGTTAATCAGTCCCCAGCCGGCTGCCACCCGCTACCGTCCCCTGAGAACACCGGGCTTTCATTGCAAAAGCTGGGGTAGACCTTCCTCACCAGCCACAGACCATCCACCTGTCATAGGGCACCGGGGCCCAAAGCCATCCAGGGAGCATATACGTGCTCAAACCCCCAGGTGGGAGAAGGGGCTTTGCACTTTTCATATCAACCATCTGAAAAAACAAAAATGAACAAACCAACACAACAGTGTTTCTCAGAAAGCCCTGAAAAACTGGTCAGATGCAATCTCTGAAGCCCTAAGGGGCTGCTCTCAGAATGTGGGCCTTTAGCAGGTCGTGTGATCAACCAGAAATGGATCTACTACATGGCTATACCTCCACCCTCCCAGCTGCCCTTCTCCCTAGAAAAGTCCAGCGTGGTGGAGCGAGGGGCTGGGGGAATTCTTGCACATTCAAGGAGATGATGAGATCAGTTATCCCAAGGTGGAGTCTATTTTTAATTCTGCGCAAGTAGACAGGTGTGCAGCACACGTTCTCCTGCCCACTTAGGCAAAGGCCATGGAAAATACCAAAGGACGTGTTGGAAAGTGTTCCCCGGCCCTTGAAGAGTTTGCAGTCTTGGGACTTCCCTGGCAGTCCAGTGGTTAAGACTCCATGCTCCCAACACACGGGTTCGATCCCTGGTTGGGGAACTAAGATCCCCGTGTGCCGCATGGCGCGGCCTAAAAAAAAAGAGAGAGAGAGTATGCAATCTTGGGAGAAAGATGCACCAGTGTTGGGCTTCCCTGGTGGTGCAGTGGTTGAGAATCTGCCTGCCAATGCAGGGGACACGGGTTCGAGCCCTGGTCTGGGAAGATCCCACATGCCACAGAGCAGCTGGGCCCGTGAGCCACAACTACTGAGCCTGCACGTCTGGAGCCTGTGCTCTGCAACAAGAGAGGCCGCGATAGTGAGAGGCCCACGCACCGTGATGAAGAGTGGCCCCCACTTGCCACAACTAGAGAAAGCCCTCGCACAGAAACGAAGACCCAACACAGCCAAAAACAAATAAATTAATTAATTTTTTTAAAAAATCTTTAAAAAAAAAAAAGATGCACCAGTGCACATGAGAGAGGCAGCGGGTGGGGTGACCGTGTGTGCACGTGTGTGTGTCTGGGCTTGCACCCCGCCACCTATGTACATGCACCCCAAGGTCAGTGTATGTCATCTGGGAGCTGACTGTGGTCTCGCACAATCTACTCTCTGTGCTGATCTCTGATCTGACAGAGGCTGTAAACCAGCAGCTCTTGCACAGAGACAGCTTGCTAGAGACCCACTGTGGTATGGCTCTGGGGTTTCTGCTTTTTGTTATTTGCAATTAGTGGTTGCTAACAGTTAGCGATCAGGAGATTTGCCAAGGGCCAGGTAGCCTGTCTTTCCTGAGAAATGGAAAGGCCTGAGAAGCCAGGCCCCCATTCCCACAAAGCAGCAGCAGGTGGCCTTAGATGGGACAGGTGCTCCAAATTCACCACAGGCCCCACCACTCCCTACTGCCTCAAAGTCAGCCTGCTTCCCGCTGCAGGTTACCTGGGCCCTGTAGATGCTGGACCCCTGTGTGTTATACTGAATAACTGGCCCCCAAGGATACTCAGGGTCTAATCCCTGGAATCTTTGAGTGTCCCCAAAGCGGATGTTGTAGATGCAGTTAAGTTGAGGATCTTGAGATAGGGGGATTATCTTGGATCGTCCCAGTAGACCCTGAACGTAATCACAAATGTCCTTATAAGAAGGAGGCAGGGGGAGATTTGACTACACAAGAGGACAAGGCAAGCGAACCACAGAAGTGGAGATTCAAATGATGTGGCCAGGAGTTCCCTGGTGGTCCAGTGGTTGGGACTCCATGCTTCCACTGCCCAGGGTCCGGGTTCCATCCCTGGTTGGGGAACTAAGATCCCGCAAGCCCAGTGGTGCCGCCAAAAAAAAAATGATGTCGCCATAGCCAAGGAATGCCAACAGCCACCAGAAGCTGGAAGAGACAAGAAACGATCCTCCCTGGAGCCTCGAGAAGGAAACAGCCCTTCTGATAACCTTGATTTTAGCCCCATAAGACGCATTTCAGACATCCAGCCTCCAGATCTGTAGGAGAATAAATTGCTATTGTTTTAGCCAGTAAGTTCGTGGCCAGTTTGTAACAGCAGCCGTAAGAAACGAACATAGCCTGTCAACTAATGAACTCAACAAACACCTTGAATGCCCAGAAGACAGTGGATGGACCCTGCCCTCAGGGAGGTGATACGCTAGCAGGAGAGGACACCTGACAATGATGGCAGAGTGTGGTCTGAGCAGGGACCCTGGGAACTTACCCGAGGCACTTGTAACCCAGGCCTGGAGACCCCAGGACAGACTGTTTTCTAGCTTTATTTCCAGGAGACATGCACGCATGCATCTTTGTCAGGCAATGGAACTCCGCCATGGTGGCCAACCCTGGGGGGCTCACCTCGCCCGCTGGATGAACTGGGTAGCCTTCTCGGCATATTTCTGAGTGAGGCCGCTCAAGTTCACGGGCTGCTCCACGATGTTGAGGTTTTCATAGAGAGGAAGGGCCACGTCAGAGTAACAGCCCTTCTCAAGGTTCCTGTGTGGAAATCACAGATGGTAGAGCACTCATTCCCACGACCTAAGCAGTCATGGAGTCAAACAAAACGCTTTAATGCACTGAGGCTCATAAATACCAAACACTTAATAGCCTGGCCTCAAATGATTTTTCCAGTCTGCCATTTCCTCCAAGTGCAAAACCAATATAATACCTTCTTCTATTCCCTTTGAATAGACGTGTATGCTCCTTGGACAAGCCTGGCCATTCCGTAAATCTCACGACTTTTTTGAGCTAGGGATATGATTATACCCATTTTGCTGGCGGAGAGACTGAGGTTAAACAAACTACATTACACAGCAGAGTCCCAGAGGCAATCAGTAGCCCTGTTTTTTTCCACTGACCCCCTTAAATCATGACTTCCGTCCATGGGGTACAACGCTTGGTATTTTCCCAAGTCAACAATCAGGACTTTGTGTGACAAGACGTCTGACAAGAGGACAGATGGTTAGGAACAACTTTGGAATTTCAAACCATGTTTGGAGAATTTGGAGAAACTTTAGCAACTGGAAAAAGTGAGGGTCAAACCAATTGTATCTCCTGGAAAAAAACAAACTCAGCCCTTGGTCTTACAGATGGAAATGCATCTGACATACGAATGGCCCAGCAGAGCAGCTGAATCATGACCCCGGCTGTGATCTTGGGTGAGTTACCTAAGCTCTCAGAGTTTGACTTTCCGTATGGAAAGTGCGGGGTTGCCCGGGCATCTTACAGGGATAAGGAGCGGTTAGCATTCACACTACTCAGCACACTAGGAATGCAGTAAAAACTCAAGCCCTCTGTCCTGAGGGCCACGGAGAACCGGAAGAGAAGCTGAGAACAATGGAGAGAAAAGGGTGGTCACGGGGGGCCTCTTGGGTAGGGAAACTGTCCTCCTGCTGCAGGGAAGAATTTGGGAAGAAATGAAAGCCCCCGTCACACAGCTATGTGCACACAGACTTGTGCCGGAAGCTTAAGAGACAAGGTCAGACGGGTAAATAATCACCAAGGACCACAATTTTTTAAAAAGAGAAAAAGAGCGCTGTCCCAGGTGTCACAAAGCTAACCTCATCATTCGTGTCCAATCTTCCAGCTTTGGATGATCTTGTGGCTGCTCTATCATCCCTAACCTTCTCCCCCTTTTCCTCCTTCAGCCAACACTTTTCTTCTATTTGATTTAACACTGATGGAAAAGGGACCAGGCGGCTGTGGTCATCACAGCACGAGATGGCAGGGGTGCCACAGGTGTGAGCCCCAGGCGCCCGGCGGTGAGGAGAGCAGTGGCAGGTTCTCACATGGCGACGTCACTCCTCCCACTGCCAACAGGCTCTTGCATCTCCTGGGCATCTGGTGAAAAGGCAGCCCTCGGGGAGGGGTCTGAACACCTGCATTTCTAGCGAGCGCCCAGATGATGCTGGTCCAGCGACCACCCTCCGAGTGGTCAGGAGAGAGGGGACCTGAGCTCCACACTCAGAGACCCAGACGGGACTCTCCATCCTTCCCTCTCAGGACTCCACTGTGACCTGGGCCACCAGGTAAGCCTCCTTCCCTGGACAGTCAGGAGAAACACCTGCCTCACTCAGTGGTCCGGTGGATCACGGATAAGAGCGCAGAGTGCTTAGAATGTAACAATTTCTCAACAAATGGCCATTATTATACTAACTATTGTGTTATTAATAAGCCACCTGAGACACGCTTTCCCCGGGCGGCTCAGACACCTGCAACGTTATAAACAATCCCAGTACACCATCTGAACAGCACAGCACCTGGTTTCGGCTGCTTTATTACCTGAATAAGGTTTATTACCTTTCTCTGATAATAAACGTACTGCATGCTCATTACAGAATATTTGGAAAATACGGGAGAGGAAAAAAATGAAAACTCCTTAATGCCACAATCAGAGTGAATGAACCATGGTTACCATTTTGGCGTATTTCCTTCAGGGCTATTAAAGGCATAAATACAGAGGTAGTTCAGGTCACAGTGTAGATGATTTGTTTCCTGCTTTTTTCACTTACTATTCTATTGTGAGCATTTTCCCATTTCACTGAATACGTTTTTAAAACATCCTGTTGAGTGCCTGCACAGCATTCCAATGTCGAAACGCTGGCTTATTTCAGGGCGGGGGTGGGGCTTATAGGGAGCCCTGTGGACTTTTTCTCTCTCTATCTCCTTCCTTATGTCCGGTGTCAGGGCCAGGTGAGTGGTCCAGGAGCAAAGCCAGCAGGCAGAGGAGGGAGGCCACCTGCATGAGACCCTGGGTCGCACCAGCCTCTCCCCAGCTGAGCTAAACAGTCCAAGGAACCTGGAAAATGCCAATTAAAAAAATGTTGTTCACCTCATCTTCATGAAAAGTGTTCTTGCACTCCATGCAAATAATGCACTTAAATTTGCACTAATGGTACTCGATCTTTTTTTTTTTTTTTTTTTTTTTGGCTGCATTTGGGTCTTCATTGCTGCGTGCAGGCTTTCTCTAGTTGCGGCGAGCGGGGGCTACTCTTCGTTGTGGTGCGTGGGCTTCTCATTGTGGTGGCTTCTCTTGTTGTGGAGCGCGGGCTCTAGGTGCGCGGGCTTCAGTAGTTGCAGCATGCGGGCTCAGTAGATGCGACACGAGGGCCCTAGAGCACAGGGGCTTCAGTAGTTGTGGCCCATGGGCTTAGTTGCTCCGCGGCATGTGGGATCTTCCCGGACCAGGGCTCGAACCCGTGTCCCCTGCATTGGCAGGCGGATTCTTAACCACTGCGCCACCAGAGAAGTCCCAGGTACTCGATCCCTTTTTGCTATTGTAACTGATCCCCGTGGGCCTCTCTCATTTCCTTCTGATGGACCACACCCCCAGGACTTCACCTTGCTCTGGAGCCCAGAGCCGATGCCTTGGCTAGGATTACCTTGACGGTCTACCGCCCCGTGGACATGCCGGGCAAGGGGGGTGGTTGTAGCCGGGGGTGTCAGTGCAGCCCATGTCATGGCTGTACGGGATTCCAAAGTAGTAATCAAACCCTGGAAGAGAAGGAACGGGTTAGGCTATGAGCCTGCATTCTTACACCCAGGACAGAAATTTAATTTTCCATGATTTAATTCTGCAGTGTTATGGAGTATGTAATTAAAAGAGGATTTGACTAATATCCCTTTGTAGTACGCAAAGAAAACACTTTGTTGGGTTCTGGCTGCAAGACTAGATTTGCAAAACATCTTGTGATTAGCGTTAACCCTGCGTGGAAGGAAGTGGGGAGAACTCTTGAACACCTCCTGTTCCCAGTGCGATGATGGACACCGCTGGGAAATACCTGGTGAAAATCTACTACCTGCATGACGCTCTGAGGGATAAAAGAATATATTCTGCCCTCCAGAGGGGGAGGGTAAGAAGTAGAGATTCAGCTCTGAGAGATGGATTATCAGCAAGCCCATGAGCGGGGTCAGAGGACGTTACCCCTGGAGGCTGGGGGTGGGATGTGGTTGAGACGGGACTCTCAACGTGCTTCTCAGCAGAGCTGGCACCTCAGCTGGACGCGGAGGGCTGGCAGGGCTGGCTTGAGAGGGGGGAGGGGTATTGGAGGGAGGATGTGAGGGTCAAACTGAGACCTGAAATCCCTGTGTTGACTTTTTTCTGAGACCCTCCCTCATCCCATCTCTTCTCCAGCACAACTTCAGTGTGAAGTTTCCCACAGAACTCCCTACTCCCCCCCGAGCCCCTGCTTCAGTGAACCCATCAAACAATTTTTACTTCTTACCACGCGGGGCCTCTCGGGGGCCAAGTGTTCCCGGACACGTGAAGGACTGGGTCGAGGAGAACACTGATGGCCTCAGGCTGGGGGAGCCCGAAGGGTAGGCAGGCACCAAAGAGGGGGGCCGGGAAAGGTGCCGGCAAGAGGGATGTGCAAACAGAGGCAACCCTGGCACCTCAAACCCACCCAAGTGACCCTGTGAACGAAGGTGTCCTGACTCAGGAGAGACGTCCCTCAGGGGCAGGATGGCTTACACATTCATAGAGTCCTTTAACACAGAGACCTTTATTTTCTGTTTCCCAGGTAACCAATCCTCCAAAGAATTCTTACCACGGAAGTTGGGGTGATAAGAGCCATGGTGCCCAAGATGCCACTTGCCTGGAGGAAAACGAGAGAGAGAGACTTTGAGAGGAATCCCCGTGGGGGCTCCCAGGCCCTTGGCGGAGCTGATCACACACTCAGGTCTCCACCAGCTTTGCCCTTTCCCGAGGACAAGCAAAGAGAGGCTCACATGCTGTGTGACAGCCAAGCCTCGTTCTCTGGGACCGAGAGGGAGTCCCCAGGGAGACAGAAAGCAAGCAAGGATGACTCACGACCCAGGCAGGAACGCGTGCAGGGAAGGGGGACGACGAGCCATCACCGGGAGCGCAGAGAAGTGAGCAGGCTGGGCTTCTGCCCCCCAAAGAGGGTGCAGTGCCCACGGCAACCCCCCCCCCCCCGGGGCCCACCACACCTTCCGCTCGGCCCTCCTGCCTGGGGCCCTGCAAAGGACCCAAGGAGCAGGTGCACGGCCCAGACAGTCCCAGAGATGCCGTCCCCGCCTGGTTTCATCCTCCTCCTCTGCAGAAGCTGAGCGGGGGACCACCTCCCTGCTGCCGCCCGCCCGAGCGCAGGCCAGCAATGAGGAACCTCAGCCGCACCGCTCCTCCTCGCTCTGTAAACGCGTTCACTGGGGGACGCGAGGCGAGGCTGGAACTCCCTGACCTGCTCTCTGGGTGAAGATCCCAGGGAAGTCAGCTACGAGGCGAGGGGATGAATCAAAAATGCGGTGCGAAGACCGAAACGGCGGCAGCGTGAAACAACACCAAGGACGGAAATGAACAGGCAACCACAGGAGTCTGACTCAGTAAATTATCTCACGTGGCCTCAGTACAATACTTCCAAACCATCTTTTCAAGACAAATGCCTGTGGCCAAAACGAACAACGGTGAATCGAGGTGAAGGGTATATGGGGGTCTAGGAGTCCCTTCTTGCAACTGGTCTGTAGGTTTGAAAACAAATGTAATAAAAAGTTGAGGGAAGTGGATTAAGCATTATGTGGAATGCTTAGATTCAGCATGACATGGAAATATAAAATTATAGTACAATTTTTAAATTACTTCTAAAATTATAATAAACGTGTAAAATTATATCACCAGGAAATAGAAAAATAATAGGAGGGGGAGAAAAGTAGGGCCGAGTGATAACATGTACAACTAGGGACAAACACATTAACACAGAGCAAGATTAGAAGCAAACAGTGAGTGCTGTCAATGGACTCGGTATTCCTTCAGCAGGTTTTTCATTTTCCCTGTAAGCGTGCTTCTAGGAAATTCACGATCTCAACAAGGAGATACGCTTCAATATCCTCTCCTAGAAAAGCAAAAGGTGTCATGAGTGGTGACCAGTCGATCTGTAATCAGTTGCCTTCTTGGGATTTAAAGGCATGAAGAAGGAGGGGCAAGTGAGATAGAACCCAGCTCGAGAAGAATCCAGTGCCCCTGACGCTGCATGAAGTGTTAGGGTCAGAGAGCCCAGGGACCAAAGCCCTCCCGCCCCCCGGGCTGGGAGTCTTACATGGATGTGGGAGAGGGCGGGCGAGGATGTTCGGCCCATAGTGAGAGCTTCAGAATAGTTCGTACCTCCGGGTACGGAGAGAAAGGGGCGAAAAGGAGAGCCGGTTGGGACCTTAATGGTCTCGTCCTCCCAGGACAAGGAAGGCCACACTGCAGTCTGATCTTCTGAAAAGTATGTCAGGCTCCTTGACCCAGAGGAGGAGCCAGGCCGACGCACCAGAAATGCCAGCTTCCTGCAGGTTAACGGGGAGCCCGGGGCCCCGAGGACATCCCCACAGGGACCCTCGTTGCCACTTCACGTGGTGGAGAGAGGGGGGAACCCCGCCGGGCCCAGCTCCTGGAGAGCCCGGATCCTAAGCACAGACAGCCTGAGGATGCCGTCGGGATGCTGGGTGGCCTTGGCCTCTGTGGGGGGGACCAGGGGAAACTAGCTCCATACACAGTTTAGTCCCCTGGTAGGTCGTTTCAGTTGCTTAGAGCTGAAAGCGTTCCCAACTGCTACAGCAAGAATTGAGCAGAGGGGCTTCCCTGGTGGTGCAGTGGTTGGGAGTCTGCCTGCCAATGCAGGGGACACGGGTTAGAGCCCTGGTCTGGGAGGATCCCACATGCCGCGGAGCAACTGGGCCTGTGAGCCACAACTACTGAGCCTGCGCGTCTGGAGCCTGTGCTCCGCAACAAGAGAGGCCGCGATAGTGAGAGGCCCGCGCACCGCGATGAAGAGTGGCCCCCACTCGCCGCAACTGGAGAAAGCCCTCGCACAGAAACGAAGACCCAACACAGCCAAAAATAAATAAATAAATAAATAAATTAAAAAAAAAAAAAAAAAAGAAATGAGCAGAACAGCGGACACGAGCAGGAGAGGCGGCAGCCCTGCAGACACAAAGCAGCCGCCACGGTAAATGCAGGGAGGACGGGGGTCCGGGCGGTGGAGGCCATGTTACCAATCAGCCCGGTGACGTAGCCAGCCCGCTGCAGCACTTCGGCCAAGGTGGTCTCGTTGAGCGGAAGGCCCCCCACAGAGGTGACTGCGAAGTTGCGAGGGACGCCGTTGCGGAGGCCGAGCCGGCCGGTGAGCAGCGCGGCCCGGGAAGGCGAGCAGGTGGACGCGGCCGCGTGGAAATCCACAAACCTGCGCGGAAAGGGAAGCGACGGGGTCTGCCCGGCCACAGAGAGCCAAGCCGAGAGAAGTTCAATTCCCGGGGTCTCAGCTCCTGGGGTTCCAGGGCTGGGGAAAAGCTCCAGGGTCACCCAGTCGTGGGACAGGTAAAGAAAATGAAGCCCAGAGACGCGTTCTGCGACTAATCCAAGGTCACACAGCTAATTCAGATGGATTTGATCCAGCATATTGAATGGATCCCCTGTATTTGCAGGTTCCACATTTTGAATTCACCTACTCACTTAATGTATCTGTAACCCCCAGAATCAATACTCGTGGCTCTTAAGGGATAGTTCATGGATATACGCAGACCTGTGAAAATTGGCACATTTCCAGCCGAGGTTGGACAAGGTGACCTTCTTGTTTGGGCTCTCACAGATCCAGTGTTCACAGGGACTTTATAGAACGTCACCACTGCTGATACGAGAGCTGACTATCTATTACTCCTCATATTAAGCCCAACCCTTTTTCAGACACTGTGGAGAAACAGAGGAGTCTAGCCATCTTCTTACCCTCAAGGAACGTGAGTAAGTTGAATGTCACTAATGAAGGGGCAACCTGACTTCATGTGTCTCCTGATGGGATGCAATATGAATTCATAACACCAAGGATTCTTACCCAAAATGTTTAACCTGAATCTAGTCAGACCCCTGGACCTAATTTCCACATTACAGGAAAAAAAAGCTAATGCAAGACCAAATTAAATGACCCCACAAGAAAAGACTTTACCAAACCATTCTCTAGACGTTCGATAAGACAACCAGTCCCATCTCTTCAAACAGTCAACATCTGAGGGAACGATGGGATGGATGGGGCGATAGTCTACATAAGGAAAGACTAGAGGGATAGAACCAAGGGCAATACATGAATCTTACTGGATCCCAGTTCAAAAGAGCTGGCAACACATTTGAGGGCTAATTAGGGAGGGAAATTTAATATGAACTGGATATAAAATGATATTAGGGGATTATCGCTCATTTTCAGGATTATGGCCATGTGGGAGAATGTTTCTATTCTTTTTCTTCTGGTTTTAGTGAGATATAATTGACACATAACCTTGTACTAGTTTCAGGGGTACAACATCATAATTTGATATAAGTGCATATTATGAAATGATCACCAGAGTAAAGTTTAGTTAACATCTGTCACCTCCCATAGTCACAAACTTTTTTCCTGTGATGAGAACTTTTAAGATCTCCTCTCTTAGCGACTTTCAAATACACAAGACAGCATTGTCGACTCTCGTCCCCATGCTGTGCATCACGTCTCATGACTTACGCCCAGAAGTCGTCACCACCTTCACCCATTCTTCCCCGCCTCCGAAATCATCCTCCACACTGATGCAAATGTCCTTCCACAGTGGGAATCGGATCACACCAGTCTCTTACTGGAAAACACAATCTCCCTCTGCCTGCTTCTCGGGGCTCAGCTGCTGCCCCCCTCCTGCCTGAGCTGCCTCCTCACATCCTCCCAACCCCCCACTTACTCCTGTCCGCTGTGCCTTTGCCCATGCTCTTCCCCCACTCCCCAAGCCCTCCCCCCAGTGTCCCACCTTATCTTCATTGACCAGTCCCAGTCGTCTTCAAGACCCCGCTCAAAGACTCAGATGTTATCCCCCAGGTCATCCCCCCCGCCTCTCCCCTCCCCCAACCAATCTGCACCTCCCCACCCCACGTGGAATCAAGGCCCCCTCTTCTCTACGTGATTAGATAGCCTTTGGCATCTCCTTTACAACACTGAACTCTAATTCTTCGTTTTCCTGCTTGGGGAAGCTTCCAGATGGCCACGAATCCCTCGACAGGCCTCCCAGGGACAGGCGGGGTCTGAGGTCCCCCCGCCCTTGACGCTGTGAGTGCTTTGACCCCCAGAACGATGTGAAGGTGACACTGCACCAGTTTCTGGGCTCAGCCCTTACGAGACTGGTAGCTTCCATCTCCTCCCTCAAAACACTCTGTGAGCCGCTGGGTGAGAAATCGACTCCCCCAACACTGCCCAGCTGGACAGGCCACCTGTAGGTGCTCCGGCCAACGACCCCGGCTGAGGCCACTGCGTCTAAACATCACACGTGTGAGTGAGGCCACCCTGGACCTCCCAGCGCAGCCATCTGCCTGCTGAATTTCACCAGAGCCGCCTTGGTCAACACAACACGGTGAAGAATCACCCAACCGAGAGATGCCTGAATTCCTGACCCTCGGCACCATGAGACGGGATACAATGGTTGTTGTTTTGAGCTGCTGACTCTGGGGATGGTTTGTTACCCAGCAGTTCACCACCAGAGCAGCCTCTGTCTCCCACTGGACCATCCTCTCCTGACCGTTCAGTCCTCAGCCCAGCACGAGGTGGGCACCACCCAGCGCCTGTGGAGAGGGTGATGCCACCGTACTCTTTGCTTTTGTACAACATGGTGAGTCTCTGCTGAAGAGACCTGGGCCTCAGTCCCAGAGGATGGGTGAATTCACAGAGCAGTGACACGCACCGAGAGGTCCCAGCGATGCCCGCCGGAAAGCGCCGGCCCGGCCCTGGAGCCGTGCTCCTCAAGCAGACGTGCGATGCCTCCATCTGACAGAATGAGGGCACGGGAGCGAAGTGCTCCAGCGCTCATGCTGGGTGCGCGGGTGCTGGGCGAGGCCTCCCTCCAGCCCCAGGGAGCTCCAGGGCCCCCGGCTCTGGCTTCACACCCCTGCTGGCACCTCCTTCCTGTCTCTCCGTCCCCTGGGGCCGGAGGAGCACGTGCAGCCTCCCTTCTGCCCATCGACTGCTGGTCCCCTGGGTAATTGCCCAGGCACCGGCTTCTCTCAAAGCAGCCCCAAATGCCCACATGCTGGGGCCGCAGGGAGTTCAATTCCTGGGGCAAAATCCAGGATTCTGGATGCTGCATGTGGCTGGCAACCGCTACCCTTGGAATCCCAAACTGAGCTGCACTTCAGTGTTCATACTTTTCTCCCAAGAAAACGTTCATCTGTACCCAGCCTCTTCCGTTCCTTTCCTCCCAAGATTAAAGCACAAACCGCCTCCTGGTTCACACTCCTAAATGTTCCTTATAGTAATGACTATTGGGGCTTCCCTGGGGGCGCAGTGGTTGAGAATCCGCCTGCCAGTGCAGGGGACACAGGTTCGAGCCCTAGTCCGGGAAGATTCCACATGCCGCGGAGCAACTAAGCCCGTGAGCCACAAATACTGAAGCCCACGCGCCGTAGAGCCCGTACTCCACAGCAACAGAAGCCACTGCAATGAGAAGCCCACGCACCGCGATGAAGAGTAGCCCCCGCTCGCCTCAACTAGAGAAAGCCAGTGCGCAGCAACAAAGACCCAACACAGCCAAAAATAAATTAATTAAGATAATAAGGACTATTACTATGACTAGATTACTACTACGTTACTATACACTCGGCAACTTTTATTACTCTCACAGCTAATGCTCATCAAGCTTCTAGAATCCAGGCACTTCTCTAAGTCATGAGCACCCATTGTCCCTGGACTCATTCTGGTTTGCAGGTGTAGTTCTGTATGGGTTGACCCAAGCTTGTTGGGGTCACCTCTTTATCCACAACAGTGGGAGCAGCTGCACGATTTGCAGGGCCCGGTGCAAAATGAAAATGCAAGGGCCCTTATTCAAAACCTACCAAGCATTTCAAGATGGCGACAGCAGAGCAGTAACCCACCATCCACACCATGGTCCGGAGTTGAATAGTGCGCAACCCGCCCACCTGTACGCGGCAGCCCTGCTCCCCATTTACATTTCCTGCCCCCAATTCCTCCTCTCCCAATTTTCCATGGGGCAGCCAAAGTAATCTTAAAAACTGTTTATCAGCTAACATTATTCCTGGCTGGAAACCCACAAATAAGTTCTCATTGCAACTTAGGTAAATCCCAAGTCACGGTCGTGGTCTACAGGCTCTCCAGCAGAGCTTCTCAAGCAGGGAGCTGGAGCACACAGATACAGCCAAATACTGATAACTAGTAGGTTTTCTGAGATCCAGTTCCTCCCAGCCCCAGGGGGCAGCCAGGCGGGGCCCCGGGCAACTGGAGGTTCCTGGGCACCCGTGCCCTGCACAGTCCCAGGGGAGCGATCCCGTTAGAGCAGAGGACGGAGAGAGCCCTGCAGGTGGGGCGCCAGGCATCCCTGTGGGAGTCCCACGCTGGCCGCCTCCAACCGCCAGGAGCCTGGGTGGAGTTCCCTGGAACGGGGTGCAGAGGTCCTGACAGCATGCGGAAAGGTGGGAACGCCACGCCCCGGGGGATCTGGACCTGTGCATCATCGTCGCTGTCCTCACCCCAGGCTCCCGCCGCAGCCACACCACCCAGAGCGGCCCTTCCCAGGTCACCCCGAGCTTGTCCCTGCCTCAGGCCCTTTTCACGGCCCCTCCGTCCGGAAGGCTCTGTTCTGGTCTCTGCACGACGGGCCCCTTCTTTTCATCCGGGTCTCAGCTCTCATTTCACCTACTCAGGGAGGGCTTTCCTGACCTGACCACTCTCCACTGCATCGCTGTTCTATTCCGTCTTGAGCCTTTACCCACTCGGACCTCACCTTGCTCATGGACTGGTCTCCTTGCTCGCTGCCCGGCTGCCCCTCTAGAATGGAGTCCCCGAGAGCCGGCGTGTGTCTGCCCGCTCCCACCGCCGCCCCCCCGGGGGCTGGTTCCCGACCTCAGGAAGGCGGGTTCTCTGATTTGGGCAGCTGGAGTTCTGCACTCCACCGGTGAGATGGTTCTTCCCATCTGGGGGGACTAGGGCTTCCTCCGCCGGGTTCCCTGCGGGAACCAGACTTTGAGACGCTCCCAGTGGACACTCACTCCTGCCCTCACCCGTCTGTGCCTCTCAACAGACACACATGCACAGCACCGCTCAGCCCAAACCCTTCACTCTGAGCTGCTGGTCTTAGTTCCACCAGCCATACCTGGCGGAAGGACGACGGGGAGGGGACCACAGCCCTCTCCATCAGAGGCGTACCCTTTAGCAGAAGGGTCAAGACCTATGTGGGTAACCAGACAAAATACGATGAGCCTGGTCAGAGAGATACAGTGAGTGAGGTATGGGAGGTGGAGGGCAGGAGGGATAAAAGTGCGGGCAAACAGGCGTGGGTTCCTCTCCGGCCCCGTCTCCCTCTAGTGTGAGACAAGACAGGTAACTCCAGCCAGGCCTCAGTATCCTCATCTGCAAAGTGGGCACAGCCGGACCACTTTCTATTTAGAAACAGGGTCATTGCTGATGTAATTAGCTAAGATAAGGTTATACTGGAGTGGGGTGAGTCCTTAACCCAATGTAACTGGTGTCCTTAAAACAAGAGGAGAGAAACAAGGTCCTACTGTAGAGCACAGGGAACTATATTCAATATCCTGTGACAAACTGTAATGGAGGGGAGTTCCCTGGTGATGCACTGGTTAAGAATCCACCTGCCAATGCAGGGGACACGGGTTCGATCCCTGGTCCAGGAAGATCCAACATGCTGCAGAGCAACTAAGCCCCGTGAGCCACAACTACTGAGCCTGCGCTCTAGAGCCCGCGAGCCACAGCTACTGAGCCTGTGCACCTAGAGCCCGTGCTCCACAACAAGAGAAGCCACCGCAATGAGAAGCCTGCGCACAGCAATGAAGAGTAGCCCCCGCTCGCTGCAACTAGAGAAAGCCCGCGTGCAGTAACGAAGACCCAACGTGGCCAAAAATAAATTTAAAAAATAAATAAATAAAATAAAACAATTTTAAAAACCAGAATATGAAAAAGAATATATATATATATATATATATATATATATATATATATATATGTATGTATGACTGAATCACTATACTATACTTCAATAAAATTAAAAAAAAAAAAAAGAAAAGAGGAGAGAGACACAGCAAGGAGACCTGCAGGTGAAGACACGGAGGGCAGATGGCCAAGTGACTGAGGAGACAAGGACTAGAGTTGGATTGCCACACGCTACGGAACGCCTGGGGCTACCAGGCGGTGGAGGGGGAAGGAGCTTCTTCTAGAGCCTCAGAGGGAGCGTGACTCAGCCAGCACATTGACCTTTAACTGCCAGCTTCCAGAACCGCGTGAGAGAACACATTTCTGTTGTTTTAAGCCCCTCCGTTTGTGGTGCTTGGTCACGGCAGCTCCTGGAAACGAACACACCAGCCTACAAATCCCCGAAGTTCAGCCCGACAGGACTCTTCTTCCTGGAACACTTCCCATCCCCCTCCCTGCCATCCCGCACCCCACGTGCAGCTCGCCAGCCCCATGCCCGACTTGGCTGTATCTCAGCCAGCAGGCCCGGCCTCTCTTCCCGCCCCTCCAAATCCCTACCTAACCTTCAAAGCCTCCCATTGTCACAAAGTCTTCCCTTATTCCCCAGAAAGATGGGTCTTGACTCTGACCTCTGGAGCTCCTGAACCTTCCTGGCAGCCTGAATGCAGACGTTCATCTGATGGTATCTGGGCGCTTACTAGAGGGGTTTCCGTGGGGTTGCTGGTGCCCATCCCGGCCCTCACATCCACGCACCCCGACGTGGGCCCATCGGAGCAGCACACCCTTCTCCTCAGTGACCGGGCCCACGACCTGAGCAGGGCTATTCAGAATCCCAAACCGGCATTTTCTGAACCAGGCAGAGAGGAATAGCTTTTTCTCCCCGCCTCGAATCTCAAGCTAAAATGATATAATCCCAGAAGGACAAGGGCCTCACCTCTCCCCCTAACCAGGAGCCTGAAAGAATGGCTCAACTGGCTCAGAAGGCCAGACGGAAGACCGAGTCTCTCCAGAGTTTAGTTCATGAGCCAAAGCTGTGCCCTTTTGTGCTTGGGCTGGTTGAGCTGCACTTCTGTTGTTTACAACCAGAGACTCCTGGCTATCTCACTGTAGCTGAAACAGGATAGGGGCCTGGAACGCAACAGGTAACAGAAGAAGGTCAATCTCTGCCCTCAAGCTGCACATGGTTCAGAGTCAGAGGCGGGTAATCCCAGCATGTGAGGGGCCTCTGAGGGTCAAGCGCTCCTCAAGACAGTTTCGTGTAAGCTGAGACCTATAGATGCACACAAAGTATAAACATCCAGTCTGTTCTGTGTCTGTGGGTCTGTTTCTGCTCTGTAGATAGGTTCATTTGTGCCATATTTTAGATTCCACGTATAAGTGATTGTAAATCATCTACACTTCAATAAAAAAATAAATAAATACAGTATAAATATCCGTTAACTTTATGTATGTTTGTCTTAGGATACTAAAAATAGCTACCACTTATCATGTGGCTACCACCCTAATCATATTACATATATCATTTCAAATCATCAGAATTCCATTTTACAGATCAGGAAGGTAAAGCAGAGAATGTAAGTAGCTTTCCCAAGACCATGCAGCTGGCATGAACATGCACCTTACTCTGTCTAATCCCTGTTCAGTATCAAAGACCGTAGACCCCTACACGTATGAAATGACAGAGCTAGAACTTGAACCCAGGCCAGCCCGCCCCAAATACCATGTTCTTCCCAGGTCCCTTTCCATCTGGGAGAAGGCTGGCTGCAGCCGGGCTGGTCCACAGAAGGAACTACCTTAAAACTAGTCACTGGTCTTGGGCTGGGACAGTTCTGAGACTCACTCTTGCTGGTGCCAACCCTGACAGCCTGACTCACATCCACACAAAATACGTGAGCTCGTGAGGGACATCGGAATGCCTACTTCCCAGCTGACGTCCAAGGGCAGACAGAGGAACCAAAGCATCAGCAAGGTCAGTGTGTCTTCTTCCTGCACACGAAATCAGAATCCAAAGTTTGCCTTCGGGAGTGTGGAGTTAATGAACACAAAGGGAGTTCAAATGGGTCATAGAAAAAGTCCTTGTGTGCTAAGCTTAGGGGACTTTTGTCCACCGTGGATTGACCTTTGCCAGTGGGGCTGGGATGCTCAACGGCTGTGACCACCACTTCTTCTTGCCTGGTGCTACTGACTGAATGCTTGTGTCTTCCAAAAAATACATATGTGGAAGCCCTTCTGCCTAGTATCATGGTATCTGGAGGTGGGGCCTTGGGGAGGTGATTCCCTTTATATGAAGTCCTGAGGGTGGAGCCCCCATGATGAGATTAGTGTCCTTATAAGAAAAGGAAGAGAGACCAGAGCTTTCTATCTGCCACGTGAGGATGGAGGGAGAAGATGGCCCTCTGCCAGCCAGGAAGAGGGCCTTCAGCAGAACCTGACCCAGCTGGCACCCTGATCTTGGACTTCCCAGCTTCCGGAACTGTGAGAAATAAACGTCTGTTGTTTAAGCCACCCAGACTGTTGTATTTGTTACAGCAGCCCAAGCTGACTGATACACCTGGGCAGTGCCAAAAATACCTTTCCTGGATACCATCATGCCTGCCTGTTTTTACCACCTGTGCTAAGCATGGTCTCTCCTTGAACACGTTAATGCCATCCTTTTGCTATATGCTATAGCTATATGCTAGCATATAGCTATATGCTATAGCATATTTCTATGGCAAGATGTAACTCTGAGTTCCTCCCTAGACTGTAGGTTCTACGAGGATGGGGCTTCGAGGGGCAACTCCAGCCCCAAACAGAGTGCTTTGGTGGGACAGGGCCGCCCCAGCAAAATCTGGTGAATGAACCAACAAAACTTGAAGAGAGAGGCCCCCGTCATCTGGTTGGAAAAGACACATTAGTCCATTTTCCACATAATCGCTTAAGCTGATGCTTTTAGGGCTCAGTTCCTTCCCCACTCTGTGTTAAAGTTCGTAGCTTAACTCTCAGGAACAATCTTATGTCCTTTGTTTCCAGGTCTTTAGAGAGCCCTGGCTGTACCTCCTTCTCCAAACTACCTACCAACACCCCACACAGCTCGATGCACTGACCTCCGTGTCACCCTCCCCCTCCCCGCCCCTGCCTGCATTGGGCAGGGACTAATTAATAAGCAATAAAATGGTCTTGCTCTTTGGAAAGCTTCCTTTGTTTTTCCCCAAATCTATCTGGGCAGGCTCAGACCCGTTCACCAACAGGGGTCCTAATTAAAGTCTGAAACGACATTGTAAAGCGAAGCTAGAAATACAGAGCCAGACATTACAGCAGCCCGTGAGCAGGAAAAGCAACGCAAATTAACACACAGCCAGACAGAAACCAAAGCAACTCGCCATTGCATCAATTACGCATATTAGAATCGGGGAACGTGAGCGCAGGAAACGCCGCCCCGAAAGCCTCGGAGAGATATAACGTTGCGAAGCGAAGCGTGTCCAGCCTTCATTTATAAGGAATTTAAAACAAAGGATGAGGTCTGCTGTGGCCACTCTCTAAATTGCTATGTGACTGGAATAAAAGCTGTCTGTGCTCCATTCATAATTTAAAGGCTTGGAGGTGGAAATGGGTTTTTAAAATCATCTGCTGAGGCCTTTGCGTGTAGAGGGACACAGGTGGGTAGTGAGACCTGGAAAAGGCTGGAGTAGGACTTAGATGGACCAGCTCAGCTCAGCCTCCACGTTGCCTTCTGTTAAATGGGAAGGATGCTAAGTGAGACCATTAAGACAACCAATACGAAGGCCCTTTGAAACTGCAAGCAGGGACCTCCCTGGTGGTCCAGTGGTTGGAAACCCACGCTTCCACTGCACGGGGCCCAGGTTCGATTCCTGGTCGGGGAACTAGGATCCCACAAGCTGCGCGGCCAAAAACACCAAAAAAAAAAACCACAAACAAAAAAAGCTAAAAGAAATGTGGCAGCAAATAGCCAACTTGGTGTGTTTTGCTGACTCATTCACTCATTTATCCATTCATCCATCCATCCAACCATCCACTCCTACTCTCGTTCTTTTCAATAAAAGGTCTCCTGCCAGCCAAGCTTGGTATAATCCTTGGCAAGTCTCCCCTTCCCTTTCCACACTCTTGCAGTGGACATGTGTGCATTCACTCTCGAGGAAGGACACCAACAAGATATGCAACAACAAGATGGATACACAGGCATCGCGGGGCCTCCTAGATGGGACACTTCTGCCCACTGCCACAACCCTGAGCTGAGCCATCCTGGAAACACGCCCCCTGCCCTCCCAGCCACCAGCACGGGCCGGGCCTAGCGAGTGGAGCAGGCCATCCCAAATGCAACCGACGAATTCAGCGCTCAGGGCCCCCCAGACGTCTGAGGACACACAGGATGCCCTTCGCCAGCTGCTCAGTCCACGGGTCCAGCCTTAAAATGCCCTATCCCAGCCGCCCTCTCCCACTAGAATGCCAGCCTGACCCCGCAGAGTGAGGGTTGTTTATTGTTTCGATGCATCTGCAGCACCTAGGACAGTGCCTGCAGGCTGGGGTCCCTCTACGAATATTTGTTGAGTGAATGGGCACCTTTCAATTCTGGGTCTTTGCCCTTTCTTTTCCCTCTGCCTACAAAACTCTCTCGTCCCCCTTCTGGCTGATTCCTACTCACCCTTAAGGGCTCAGCGTTCAGGTCCTAACCAATAAGCTTTATGGAGTCCCTCCTGGCTTCCCTCTGGAGAAGTGGCCTTTCTTTCCTATGGTCCCACAGCACTATCTTTCACATGCTTCTTGCTCTGAGCTTTATCGTCCAAAAGGTGAGAAGCCCAGCATGGACCTTTCTCATTTGCGCCTGGGACCGATGTATTCGTAATGTGCTAATTCTGTCCCCCGGAATGTCAATTCAATTACGTCCAACTCATCTTATAAAAGCCCCAGGGGTGGGAGAGACATCAGGAGTTCCTGCTCTTCCTTCTAAAGGATGGCTTTCCTGTCTTTTTTTTTGCCAGCAGGCTGTAACCCTCTTAAAGGCAGAGCTGGCTGAGGTCTCCCAGTGTGACTCATGACCTGCCCTTAGTAGAGATTTGCTGTTGAATGACTGTAGTTGGGAGGCTTAAAAACAGAACAAATGGCAGCCACTGGACACGCCATTTTGCACCGACACTTGTGAAGCAGGCTGGCACCAAGGTCTCACTGGAGAATATCTCAGCTCCTCTTCTCTGAGATTGGCTGTCACCTAGATCACCACATTCCTGCACGTCCCCGTCTGCTACACAAGGATAAAACCCCCAGTCTTCACCTTGCCCCAGTGGATAGGTGGGCATCACGTGATTTTTATGTCTATTTGACCTACTTACCCAAGAACAAAGAGGTAAAACTGCCTGTCCCGTGATGCTGAGCATTTACAAGGGGAAGACAGGATGGGACGTCCCAGAGCAAACAGCTCAGAGGTGAAGATCACAGACAAGAGGATTTCTCCCCAGTGAGGGTCCTGCACCCCAAACCTGAATTACTGTATGGGGTCAGGGGGTGGGGTGGACAAAGCTGTAAGGGGATGGCATGGTGGGGGGAGGGTCTCTCTCTTGCTGATATGTCTCGTTCAGAAAGTTCTTTCTGCCCTCGCTCTCGGGGCGTCTATCAGACCTCACTCCCCTGCAGTTTCCAGCGCCAGCCTGGCTCCTGCAAAATCCCAAAGGCAGCAGAACGGCTGAGAAAGTCCTGAGAGGTAACATAGTACATGAATTTCTGCAAAAAGTCAATTCTGAAAAAAGAAGTCGCACCCGGCTTTTGACTGCATTGACAGCTCAGTTCATTCCTCACGGGGGCCCTTTAGAGAAACCGCCTCAAGCGCCTGGAGCCTCTGACCTACCCGGGGTGAACGTTGATCTCTGATTCCAGGCTCAGCCACTGCCTAGAACTCTCAGTGCTGCCGGGACTTGACTCAAAATTAAAATGAGGGCAGAGAAGGCGTGAAGCAGGGAGGAAGAGAAATCAAGGTACACAGTTAACAGATTACACATCAATTTACAGAAGGAAACGTATGTACAATATACTGTCACCTTCACCCCTATGTTCATTGCAGCACTATTTACAGTAGCCAAGATATGGAAGCAATCTCAGTGTCCATCGACAGAGGAATGGATGAAGAAGATGTGGTATATACACACTGTGGAATATTACTCAGCCATAAAAAAGAATGAAATAATGCCATTTGCAGCAACATGGATGGACCTAGACAATATTACACTCAGTGAAGTAAGTCAGACAGAAAAAGACAATTACTGTGTGATTTTACTTATATGTGGAATGTAAAAAAGAAAACAAATGAACAAACATAACAAAACAGAAACGGAGTCATGGATACAGAGAACAAACAGGTTGTTGCCCAAGGGGAGAAGGGATGAATGAAATGGGTGAGGAAAATTAAGAGGGACAAACTTCCAGTTACAAAATAAATGAGTCACAGGTATGAAAAGTACAGTGTGAGGAATAATCACTAACTATGTAATACCTTTGTGTGGTGACAGATGACAAATAGACTTATCATGATGATCATTTCGATATGTACAGAAATAGCAAATTGCTCTGCTGTGCACCAGGAAATAACATAGGCTTGTAGGTGAATTACGAAAACAAGCAGGAACCCGTGGGGCACTCCTGGGCACAAAAGCCTTTCCATGTCCCCCATTTCTTGTTTGTAGGAAATAGGCTTCATCCAGCCTCCTTGACCTTCCCTGAGTTCCAAAGGTCAGATTCAAATAGTTGTTAATCAGGGAAGGGAGGGGATGCAGAAGCAAGGGAGGGGCAGTCAAGAAAGAGTAGTGAAGCCTTGGGGCAGGTCCTGGTTCTCCCTCAAACAATATACATAACAATATATCTTCCAGCTCTTCTGTAGGAACTCCCACACCTAGCCAACTTCAGGATGAGCACCAGATCCCTGGAGCCCGGCCCTGTTACCTCACCACCAGCCAATCAGAAGAAAGCCACACGCCCTGCAGCTCTCATCCCGAATTTTGCCTGTAAAAACTTCTCCCCCAGAACCATCAGGGAATTCGGGTTTTTTGAGCACAAGCCACCCGTTCACCTTGCTTGGCCCTGTAACAAACCTTTTTCTGCTCCAAACTCTTGACTGATTTTCAGTTGGTTTGGCCTCCCTGTGTTTTGGGCATCTGAACTTTTTGGTTGGTTTGGCCTCATTGGGCACCGGGCACACAAGCTTGCATTCAGTAACAATTGTACTTCAAAAACAAACTCAGAAAAAAGAGATCAGATTTGTGGTTACAGGGTGGAGGGAGTGTGTGCCAAAGATTGAATGACGGGGTCAAAAGGCACAAACTTCCAGTTACAAGATAAATAAGTGCCAGGAATAGAATGTACAACATGATCAATATAATTAACGCTGCTGTGCGTTATATACGTTATGTATTTTGAGAGAGCAAAACCCTGAGTTCTCATCACAAAGAAAAAAATGTTTTTCTATTTTTTTAATGTTGTATCTCTGTGAGACAATGGATGTTCACTGAACTCACTGTGGTCATTTCATGACGTGAGTCAAATCATCATGCTGTACACCTTAAACGCATACAGTGCTGTATCTCAGTAGCACTGGAAGAAAAAAGAAAAATAAAATTAAAAAAGAAACGATACACTGCCAACTTCATTTCTGAGCCAGCCTGGCAGACACCTTAAGTGAGTGGACGGTATCTGGGCTTCGCCGGTGGGGCCACTGCTGTCCCACTGTCACTGGTCATCCTCCTCCCTCCGAGACACCTATGGCTCATCACCGCTCAGGTCCTCAAATCCCAGTTTGGACAGCCTAAGGCATTGCTTGAACCCAGTCACCCAGCCAGGAGACTTATTCAAGTTACTTCTCAACCCAAGAATTTTCAAGAAATACGTTGCTCGCTCATCACAGGTGAAACTGAAACCACGCAACTCACATTGGGACTTGAACGCACGGTCTTTTAACCGAGATCACACACCTGGTCTCAGGACTTAATGAAGCTCAGGTTCTGGATGTCTCATCGCAAAAAGAATTCAGTGAGAGACAAGGTAATAAGTAAGAAGTGGATTTATTTAGAGAGAAACACACTCCAGAGTGTGGGCCATCTCAGAAGGCAAGAGCAGCCCCAGGGTATGGGGTTGTCAGTTTTTATAGGGGTGGGTAATTTCATAGGCTAATGCGTGGGAGGAGTATTCCAGTTATTTTGGGGGAGGGGTGGGGATTTCCAGAAATTGGGCCACTGCCCACTTTTTGATCTTTATGGTCGGCCTTGGAACTGTCATGGCACCTGTGGGTGTGTCATTTAGCTTGCTGATGTGTTACAGTGAGTGTATACTGAGGCTCAAGGTCAAGTGGAGGTCAACTTGTCTGCCTTGGAACTGTCATTGTACCTGTGGGTGTGTCATTTAGCTTGCTGATGTGTTACAGTGAGTGTATACTGAGGCTCAAGGTCAAGTGGAAGTCGACCTGTCTGCCATCTTGGACCTATTTGGTTCTAATCAGTTTATGTAGTGTCCTTGGACTATGTCATTCTTTTAAAGGTTTTGCCCTACCCCCTTCCCTCCTGTTTCAAAACTAGCACCAGCCTTTCCCTGGATGCTCTGTGGGCAAGACCCAAACTAGTGCCGCATTATCAAGCTCATCCACTGGGTTCTCGCAGAGATTTAAACATTGTTCAGACCACTTGAAATGCTGGCTGAGATGCCCATGAAGGGTATTTGTCCTTTTCTCTTTTTTAAAGTATGAGCAATGCACTCCTCTAACCCCTATTGTGATGCAAGTTTTCTAAGTGCTTGAAAAGTTTAGGTTTTAGTGGATTACGAAGTCCCTGGCATTTTCACTGAAATTCCAACATTTCGATTTTCTTCTGGTTATCATATCATTTTTAAACTTGCAAATGTTCAACAGCACTGCCCAGCTCAGATTTGCACAGGACACTGGCAAAACGGGAGCCCACAATGTCGAAGGCGAGACACGTTGGCTGTTGAAGCTACTGACAAGGGCAGGAGGCCTTACTGCCCTGCAGTGCACATGTGGGCCATCTCTGGACATAGGGAGCCCCAAACAGCAATGCCCCCTGAGAAAGAGATGCGGCAGCTTTCATGTGTTTCACAAATAAATTGTTTACCATTCTCTTGGTGGGAATGTAAGTTGGTGCAGCCACTGTGGAAAACAGTATGGAAGTTCCTCAGAAAACTAAAAATAGAACTACCATATGATCCAGCAATCCCACTCCTGGGCATATATCCAAAGAAAACCATAATTCAAAAAGATACACATACCCCAGTGTTCACTGCAGCACTAGTTACAATAGCCATGACATGGAAACAACCTAAATGTCCATCGACAGACGAATGGATAAAGAAGATGTGGTACATACATATATATAACGGAATACTACTCAGCCAAAAAAAAGAATGACCTAATGCCATTTGCAGCAACATGGATGCAACTAGAGATTATCATACTAAGTGAAATAAGTCAGAAAGAGAAAGACAAATACCATATGATATCACTTATACATGGAACCTAAAATATGACACAAATGAACATATCTATGAAACAGAAACAGAATCAGGGACATAGAGAATAGGCTGGTGGTTGCCAAGGTGGGGGAGGGGGATGGGGGAGGGATGGACTGGGAGTTTGGGATTAGCAGATGCAAACTGGTAAATATAGAATGGATAAACAACAAGGTCCTACTGTAGAGCACAGGGAACTATATTCAGTATCCTGTGATAAGCCATAATGGAAAAGAATATGAAAAAGAATGTATGTATATGTATAAGTGAATCACTTTGCTGTACAGCAGAAATTAACACAACATTGTAAGTCAACTATACTTCAATAAAAAATAAATTAAAAAAAAAAAACCCTCACCAAAATGTACTTTTAAAACGGGGCCATTTGGGACTTCCCCAGTGGTCCGGTGGTTAAGAATCGCCTTGCAATGCAGGGGACGCGGGTTCGATCCCTGGTCGGGGAACTAAGATCCCACATGCCGCGGAGCAATGAAGCCCGAGCCACAACTACTGAGCCCGCCCGCCTCGACTATGGAGAAGCCCGAACGCCGCAATGAAGAGCCCGAGCACCACAGTGAAAGACCCCGCGGGTCGCAACAAAGATCCCATGCGCCACAGCTAAGACCCAACGCAGCCAAAGATTAAATCAATCAATAAAATGTTTTTCTTAATAAAAATAAAATGGGGGCATTTGATCATATGTAAACTGGACCTCATTAAAGTGGATCCCGAAAAATGCTAGTCAAAAAAAAAATTGTTCATCATCATCATCATAAATTGTTTAATGTGGTGAATCTGCAAGCTGGATAACCCGCACCTACATGTCAGAGAGCTGACTGTAAGAGCAAAAACTCTTCATTTCTCTCTGGGCCCCAGTTTCCCCCACGTGATGTGTGATGTGGGCGCTCTCCGATGTGAGCTGCTGGAAACGAGTTCAAGGCCATGGGGTCTTAGGCCGCAACCCCTATTCTATCTCCGTGGAACTGGAGTTTAGGAAGTCTGAAAAGGGACCCCAAAACCAAGGCTCTGAAAATGTTGCTTCTTTTTTTTCCCCCGGCCGCACCATGCAGCTTGTGGGATCTTAGTTCCCGGACCAGGGATTGAACCCGGGGCCCCAGCAGTGAGAGCTCAGAGTCCTAACCACAGGACCGCCCAGGAAGTCCCAAATTGTGATTTTCTTTCCCCAAGGATTCCTTTTTCTTGCAACCATGATGACATCATAATTATGTTGTGAATGGTGCCTCTTCTGACCACAAAACTGGCAAATTGCATCGACCATAGATTGAAAAAAACATGAACGGGGACTTCCCTGATGGTCCAGTGGTTAGGACTCCCACCCAGCGCTCTCACTGCTGGGACCCCTGGTTCAATCCCTGGTCGGGGAACTAAGATCCCACGTGCCACGTGGCAGGAAGGAAGGAAGGGAAGAAGGAAGGAAGGAAGGAGGGGAGGAAGGGAGGAAGGAAGAAAAATGACTTGGGGACTTGGTGGAGGAATGAGCAGAATCAAGCAGATTCCCAGAGGACAGCTGAGTCTCACGGCCCAGCTTGGGGAAGGATGAGGGTCCAGCACAGACAGAGGGAGGAGCTTCTGGAACAAAAGCTGAGCCAACATGCTTGACCCTCCAGCCAAGGGAGGGGGATGGGAGGAGACCAGGGCAGCAGAGCCCAAGGTTCAGGGGACACATAAGCGCCCACACCTACCAGGGACCTGCTGCCGTCTTACAGGACTTAACCCATTTCCTCCTCAAAATGACCCACGATGATGCCACTACTGTCCCATCTTACAGATGGTCAGACTGAGGCCCAGCAAAGTTTAGTCACGAGCCTGGTGTCCCTGAGCTAGTAAGTGACAGAGTCGGGCAGCTTGGTTCCAAGTCCCGCTGCGGTTAACTCGCCTCTGCCTGTCCAGAAGCTTAGATCCAGAAGTCCGAACCCAGGCACACAGATTTTGTCGAGCACCTACCATGCTCCAGGCATTGTTTTAAGCACTGGAGCCATGAACAAGATAGATTAGATGGTTCCTCTAGGGGGCTGACATTCCAGGATGAGAGACAGGCAATAAAGAAGTAAACAAAGATCATGTCGGTGGTGATATGGGTCATGGAAACAAATCAGGAGAAAAAGTGAGAGACACGCTTGGTGAAGGGTTAGGGAGGTCAGAGAGGCCTCCTCCAGGATGTGACACTGGAGCCGAGACTGACCGGCCACTCAGAGCCTGAGGGGAGAGCTTGCCAGGAAGAGGGAAGGAACAGCCAGTGCAAAGGCCCTGAGGCAGACGGAACGTGGGGAGGGGCTTGGAGATGAAGTCAGAGCCAGCAGGGGGAGATCGCAGGCATCTGCAGCCTTGGCAACCACACGCTCTCGGCCGGTGGAGTCTCCTGTCCAATGGCTGCATCAGTGACTGACATCTCAACCACGTCTCTCAGTTGCCTCTTCCACCTTCACGGCACAGAGATCCTTTGTCAGCTCCAGAAGGAGAGGAACTATGGAGACTCTAATCTGCACCTCCTTTGACGGCCTCCTTCCCTCTTCGTGGCAAAGCCAGCCCAGGCCTTGAAGGACACTCTCGGTAAATTCACCTCAACCTCCCAGCCCTTAACGATAAGGCTCTAGAGTGAGAGCACGTTGATTCAGCCACTCGCTAACTCTGGGCGAGTTACTACCTGGATTTCCTCATCTGTGAAAGAAGAGAAGCATCAGGTGGTTGAACGACCTGAACGGGGCGATGCCCAGAGCCTGGTGCCTTGCAAGCACTGGTACGGGTTAGTTACTGTCACAGCTGTTGGGTTGATTCAAATACAGCTGTTGGCCCGGCGTGCACGGTCCACGTAGAGATTTACTGGGGTTTGTCCCTGGACCCCGTTCCTCCTTCCATGAGTTATCACTTAGACCTTTCCATAGGCAGAGTAGCAAATTCACACTGACAATGCAGATGGATATTGTTTCTCATAACAATAACAAAAATAACCGTAGCTAACATTTATCTGTGTCTATGGTGTGCCAGGCTCTGTGCTAATGCTTACATAGCTAATTCTTCATGTAACCCTCACAACATCCTATGAGGTGGGTGCTACCATTGCCCCCTTGCAAAAAATGAAAGCAAACCTCTGAGGAATGAGGTGGCCCGTCCAGGGTCATACAGGTGGAAAGTATTAGAGCTGGGATTTGAACCCAAGCCATGTGGCACCAGAGCCTGCCCTCTTAAGCAGGATGCTTAATCTTCAAAGCAACAAACATCTCATGAGTAGGTGCTGCGTTTCAGACTATGTTAGGAGCAGAGGCACAGATATGGGTCGTATAATGGCTAATTATAGTATTCTGGGTGTAGTACAAATTATATGTGTAGCAGTAATGTCTCTGGGTTGAATCGTGTCTCCCCAGATTTCATATCATTCCAGAACCTGTGAACGTGACCTTATTTGGAAATAGGGTCTTTTCAGACGTGACCAAGTTGAGATGAGGTCATACTGGATTAAGATGAGCCTTAACGCCAATGACTGGTGTCCTTACAAGAGGGAGGTTTAGACACACACGCAGGGAGGTATGTGAGCTGTGGAGGTGGATGACGCAGGGGTGAGGCTGCAAGCCAAGGGCTGCTGGCAGTCACCAGAAACCAGGAGAGACGCCTGGAACGGACTCTCCTTCTGAGCCTCCAGAAGGACCAACCCCGCTTATGCCTTGATTTGGGACTTCCAGCCTCTGAACTCTGAGAGGATAAATATGACTAGTGGCCCATCTGAGGCCACTAATTTTTCTTATAAGTCTAGTTGATTGACCGTGTTGTGCTAGTTTCAGGTGTACAGTAAAGTGATTCAGTTATACATATATATATATATTCTTTTTCATATTCTTTTCCATCATGGTTTATCCCAGGATATTGAATACAGTTCCCTGTGCTCTACAGTAGGACCTTGTTGTTTATCCATCCTCTATATAATAGTTTGCATCTGCTAATCCCAAACTCCCACTCCATCCCTCCCCCACCACCCCTCCCCCTTGGCAACCACAAGTCTGTTCTCTACGTCTGTGAGTCTGTTTCTGTTTCGTAGATAAGTTCATTTGTGTCATATTTTCGATCCCACATATAAGTGAAAGCATATGGTATTTGTCTTTCTCTGCCTGACTTACTTCAGTTAGTATGATCATCTCTAGGTCCATCCATGTTGCTGCAAATGGCACTATTTCATTCTTTTTTTTTTTTCCCCACACGTGGGAACTAAGATCCCACATGTGCAGCATGTGGGGTCTTAGTTCCCTGACCAGGGATCGAACCCGCACCCCCTGCAGTGGGAGCGCGGAATCTTAACCACTGGACCGCCAGGGAAGTCCCAATATTTCGTTCTTTTTCACACAGGCCACCTAATCTGTAGTAATTTGTTGTGGCAGTCCTAGGAAACGAACACACTAATAAAAGGGAGACAATAGAAAAGATAGTTTCTCAAGTCACCCTTAGCCCCTGTTTGGCAATAAGCGTTCTTTCTGAAAGTCATGGTTCCCCACTGGCGGTGAGTAGGCAGGGAAAAGCCCGTGATGAATCAATCCCTGGCCTCACAGGAAGCTTGCTTTCCTGTCAACAAAGCACAGGGTGAAAAGCCGTCAACCTCAGGCCAGAGGGCTGTCTGCCTGGCCACAGTCACAAGGCTCCGATGGAGAGAATATTTTCATCCAAGGGAGGAAGAAGTAGCAGAGCCCACCCAACTGTGTTTGCTCTGGTCCCCGAGATGCCCTTTCCGCTCAGCTGAGAGCGTGCAGGTGGGGACAGCTCATAAGAAGAATCCCGAGGCTCACAAATTGCGGTTTAAATAATGGGCCAGATATTTCCCCACAAACCCACTCGACACGAAAAGCAGAAGTTCTTAAGCACTTGGCAACCCAGTTCCCTTTGAGGATCTGTTAAATGCTCTGCACTAACACTCAACCCTAGGGAGAAAAAAAAAATCTGACATGCAAAATTTGGGGTGACATTTCAAAGCACCCTGAACTCCTGAAGCCCATTTACTAACGAACAAATACTTCTGAATAGCCTACTAGGAGCCGGGCACCGTGCTAGGAATACAAGGGTGGAAGAAGAGACGAGGCATTTTTCTTCCTGAAGCCCAGAGCTAGAAGGGCAGTGTATAATCTCCTGTGGCTGCCATAACAAATTACCACAAACTGGGTGGCTTACAATGATAGGAATGTATTCTCTCACGATTCAGGAGGCGAGAAGTCTGAAATCAAGATGGCAGCAGGGTTGGTTCCTTCTGGAGGCTCAGAGGGAGAGTCCGTCCCAGGCCTCTCTCCAGCTTCTGGTGGTGACTTTGGCTTGTAGGCACATCACCCCATCCTCTGCCCCCATCTTCACGTCACCTTCTCTGCTGCACGTCCCTCTGTGTCCCCTCCTCTTCTTACAAGGACTCCGGTCGTTGGATTTAGGACCACTCTAAATCAAGTAGGATATCACAGAGGTCTTTAACTAATGACATTTGCAAGGACCCTATTTCCAAATAAGGTCACGTTCTGAGGCTCTGCGTAGACATGAATTTGGGGGTGACGCTGTTGAACCCAACACAAGTGGCTAAGCAGTCACCATGGAGAGCAGCAAAGGTACACCTGAGGCATCCAAGAAAGGGTTCCTGAGGACCTCATGTGGAGTTAGGAACCAGATGGTGAGTAGAAACTAAAACAGGAGTAGTGGAAAGTGCATCAAGAAGAACTAATCACTATATGTATCAATGCAATAGATAACCAACAAGGACCTACTGTACAGCACAGGGAACTCTGCTCAATATTCTGTAATAACCTGTGTAGGAAAAGAATCTGAAAAAGAATGGGTAGGGGTTTCCCTGGTGGCACAGTGGTTGAGAATCTGCCTGCTAATGCAGGGGACACGGGTTCGAGCCCTGGTCTGGGAAGATCCCACATGCCGCGGAGCAACTAGGCCCGTGAGCCACAACTACTGAGCCTGCGTGTCTGGAGCCTGTGCTCCGCAACAAGAGAGGCCGCGACAGTGAGAGGCCCGCGCACCGCGATGAAGAGTGGCCCCCGCTTGCCGCAACTAGAGAAAGCCCTCGCACAGAAACGAAGACCCAACACAGCCAAAAATAAATAAATAAATTTTTTTTAAGTAAAAAAAAAAAAAAAAGAATGGGTATATGTATATGTATAACTGAATCACTTTGCTGCACACCTGAAACTAACACCACATTGTAAATCAACTATACTCTAATATAAAATAAAAATTAAATTTAAAAAAAAAGAAGAAGAAGAACTAATCACATAGGTGAGGCCCAAACAGAGGGAGGCAACAGCTAAAGAAGCCATCAGACAGGAGGGGCCGTGCAGAGGACCAGTGCAGAGGACCGGTGCAGAGGATGGGCCGGGCTTGTACACTGTTCTTTGGAGTTTGGATTTTATTCTTAGGGTCACCAAATGCCTTTGAAGGATTGGAAGCAGAGAAGTGTTTCTAGAAAGTTCACCTTGGCTGAGGTGAGGAGGACGGATTGGAGAGGGTGAGACCAGACGCAGGGACACCAAGGGTCCCTATCTCAGGGGAAAGTTCCCGGCTTAAGGATGCAAGTGGCTGAAACTCCAGAGACACCCCATGTGTTGTCCTAACCAGCCGGTTGGGATGATTCCCACGGAGCCAACAGGAGGGGTTTAACCCAGGCAGGTGGGATCTGAGCGGGCCAGTCAGATCAACGTCAGCCCAAGAAGAAAACCGATCTAAAATATTCATAAAACTTCGACCAGTTCAGATATACACCTCCTCCCCTTTTGTGGTCCCTTAGCGTTAAGTGCGCCTTAAATGGACCAGTAAGTCCTGTCCGCTCACAGATAAGAAAGTCCTTTGGCCTTCATGCGCCCCGCTGACTTTCAGTCACTCTTCAAGGGCACCTTCTCCCTTAAACCCCCAGGCTGGGGTCCACACCCTCCCCACAGACTCCAAAAATTCCTGATGCAGCCTCTCGGACTAGATTGTAATCTGTACTTTCCTTTCAACCTGTCTCCACTATGAGAGCTTGAGGGCAAGGATTGTTATTTGTTCACCTTTGTGTTCCCAGCTCCCAATACACACACACACACACACACACACACACACACACACACACACACACACAGACACACACAGAACAAGTATTATCAGAATTCCCTGGAAGTCCAGCAGTTAGGACTCAGTGCTCTCATTGCCGGGGCCCCAGGTTCGATCCCTGATCAGGGAACTAAGATCCCAACAAGCCGTGCAGCGTGGCCAAATAAAAAACAGTTATCGTATGGACAGATGGACGGATGGACGGATGGATTCCTTCATGATGCTGTACTGGCTTCAAACCAAAGCCATCAATCAATTAATTAAATCAACATGGACCCATCAATTGCTCTTTAAGTGCTTTATGCGGCCCCCTCCCCCCAAAAGAGTCAGGATAAAATATCCAAAGAGATGCTGGCTTGGCATCTCCTGGCATCTCAGGACTCACCTCATTCCTTCTGCAGCCATCTTATCAAGGTTGGCAGTGTCCTTCGTTTCTGCCCAGTTTGCTCCCAGGTCACCCCACCCCATGTCATCTGCCAAAATGATCACGAAATTCGGTTTCTGGTCTCTTGTTTCCCCACTGAAGCTAAAATCCACGAGAGGATAAAGACATCCCAGGAAACTCACCCCCACCAACAAAACCTTTAGGAAAGGCCAGGCCATGGCGATCAGGGGAGGATTCCAGCTGTGTGGAGTGGTGCAGTGGTGGAGTTGGCAAGAAGCTGCTGGCGGTGACGGTGGTGGTGGTGATGCCCACAGGGATGGTGGGCGCTACAGAAATGAGGCCCCCGTCTGGAATCGTGATTCAAGAGAGTCGGGAAACACACAACCCTGAACTTGACTTTCTCCAGCCCAGCCCCGTAAGGTGACGGGTCGTGTGCAGCAATCAGACCTCAGTGTCAACAACTGCTCTTTGGCCACTTAGGAAATGACCCCTCTGTGCTCAGAGATGTGAGAGCCGGAGCACAAGCCTTGCATCCATTCGGGGCTCCAGCTGGCGAGTGCGGGATAAATTTTCACATCTGCAGAACACCTGGACAGTCTAGAAGCCACAGTCAGTCCCAGTTGAGTTTCTGAGTTCCAGATGGTTGAAGGCTTCGTGTGTCTGTAAGGTTTCCTGAAAGAACAGAAATTGATGAGAAAACAGAGTTAAAACTGCCAGCGCAGCTGTGTTTTACTCAGTAGCTTAGGAAATAATCACTTTTCCAGGCCGACAGATGTTTTCCTTCTTATTCGACTACTGAACAGGTTCATTGCTTTCTCCACCTGAGAAACAGTGATGCTGATATTTGCAATAGACCTATAATTACAGGGTTGGAAGCAACAGTAGAGATGATCTCTCATAACCCGCTCACCGTATAGAGGAGAACATTCTGAGGCCCCGTGTTCCGGACAGAGGGGCAAGGACAAGCACCGCACTGTGTGAAATCCCCCTGGTCCCCGACTCCTACCTCACTGTGCTTCTCTGATTCACAAGACATTCCCAAACTGAGTGTGACCTTGTCAAAACCATCAAGGATTCTAGAAGAAAGGGTGAGACCCTTATTACCTTATTACCAAGACATGATTCTTTCTAACAGTCATGCTGTAAACTAGCATTTCTATATAAAATTCTTTTTTTTTTTCTTTTTGGCCGCACCTTAGTTCCCCGGCCAGGGATTGAACCTGGGCCCTCGGCAGTGAGAGTGCTGAGTCCTAACCACTGGGCCGCCAGGGAATTCCCCAATAAAGGAGCAGTCTGGTTTTGTTTTTGCTTTTTTGCCACACCGTGTGGCATGAGGGATCTTAGTACCTGGACCAGGGATTGAACCCAGGCCCCCTGCGGCGGGAGCTCGGAGTCTTAAACACTGGACCACCAGGGAAGTCCCTCTATATAAAATTCTTGATAGAAATTAATTGGGAAGAAAAGGAAAGGAAAAAAAATCAGTTAATGGTAGAATCTAGGTGGACAGTCTAGGGAGCTCACTGTAGAACTCTTTCCATTTTGCTGTATGTTTGAAATGTTTCATAATAAAATGTTAGGAAAAAATGTCCAAAAAATGTTTAACGGAAATGTGTCCCTTTACATCTTGACAATGTAATTTTTAATAAGAAAATCTTAAGAACATGCTCAACCGGTGCTTCTCACATTTAGATGTACATACAAATCAGCTGGAGATTTTATTAAAATGTAGATTCAGTAGGTGAGGCTGGGACCTGGGGTCTGTATTTCTAACATAGCCTTTAGATTACATTTTGAGTAGCAAGATGCTTAGGAAAAAATATCCAGATTCTGGTCCGAGAAGAAAACTAACATAACTGGAGGTGATTAACCTAACTGATACTTAACCTAACTAGAGACCTAGCTAGAGATGATTCAGCTTCAGCGGAAAAACACAAAACAATAAATCAGGTTGAGTTTTGAAAGACAGAAATGGAAGGTTATGCTTTCAACTGCAGGTTGCAAATGGAAACACAGAATAAAACCATATTACCCCTAGTTCACCTAAAAGCCCTAAATTGACTAGGTTAGTAAGGAGACATAGACTTGAAATTCTGGATCAGATTTTAAAAACCTCCATGGAACACCCAACCCATTAAAGGAGAACCAAGTTATAATATATAAAGATGCGGGACTTCCCTGGTGGTGCAGTGGTTAAGAATCCGCACTCCCAATGCAGGGGGCCCGGGTTCAATCCCCAGTCAGGGATCTAGATCCCACATGCACGCCGCAACTAAGAGTTCGCATGCTACAACTAAGGAGCCCGCCAGCCACAACTAAGACCCAGCACAACCAAATAAATAAATAAATAAATAAATGAACAGTCACATTCTTCAAAAAATAACAGTAATACTAATATATAAAGGTGCTAGTAGGGCTGGGGTTATGACAGATGCCATTTCCAGTTGTGTATCCCTGCCCTTGAGGAAGGAATGCACAGCCGACCAAGCCAGCCAGCCAACCCAGTGGCCAACCCAGATGGATGGGAGTGGTTGGAGGTATGTAAGTTCTGGAAGATCCAGATAAAGTCAAAAGGATAGGCAGCTATGCACTTAATCAAAATAAAAGGAATTCCGAGTCAACAGTCATGTCATCTGGAGGGCAATGAATCAATTGTTCAGCAACGCAAATTCTTCTGTTTTCCAAAAGGAAAGTTATTATTTCAAACTCAATTAGATTCAACTGGTATTTGTTGATCTTGAGGCCCCAAAGACTTCTCCCTTTCTAGAAGAAAGAGGCTTTGCACAAGCAGGGTGCCTAACAAACACTTGTTGACCTGCCTTATTCTACTGGCTTCTGACCATGAGCAACAGTGGCAGGGAGCTTTTCTTCCTAAAGCTACTTAGCTTGGAACACCAGAGCGGCCTCATTCTTCACCCACAATGCATTGCAGAATGACCCAACACAAAACGCCCCGGGGGGGCAGAAAAAACCACTTAAGAAGGAAGTTAAAATTAAGGTGGGAACATAAGTAAACAGATTGTTTTTCTTAAGAATTCTGTGGATAAAACATTCCTCTGAGGTTTTCAAACAGAATCATTAATACTTAAAATTTTTATGGCATGGAAATAAGCTAATTTAGCCAGTACACCATTGCCCTAGCCTTCACGCCCACACCTCCAGGGAGACACTTAATCCTTTCCCCACTTATTGTTTTTAACTAAAGGGAAAAAGCAAGTCAGACATTCAAAGAATGGACTTCAAGCCACAGACCTTGATTAAGATCCAAGCTGACATTATGGAAAACAGTATGGAGGTTCCTCAAATTAAAAATAGACCAACCATATGATCCAGCAATCCCACTTCTGGGTCTATATCCAAAGGAAATGAAATTAATATCTTGAAGAGCTACTGGCACCCCCATGTTTATTGCAGCATTATTCACAATAGCCCAAGTATCCAGTAATGGGTGAATAGGTAAAGAAAATGTGCTGTGTGCATTGTACACACATAATGGAATTACTGGGCCTTAAAAAAGAAGGAGATTCTTCTCCATGCATAACAACCTGGATGAACCTGGCGGATACTATGTGAAGTGAAATAAGCCAGGCACAGAAAGACAAATACCACATGATCTCACTTATATGTGGAATCTAAAAAAGTAGAGCTCACAAAAGCAGAGAGGAGAATGATGGTTGCCAGGGGCTGGGGGGTGGGGCAGGTGGAAGGGAGTTTGTCAAAGTACAAACAAACAGTTACATAGAATCAATCACTTCTGGGACTTCCCTGGCGGTCCAGTGGCTAAGACTCCGCTTCCAACGCAAGGGGCCCGGGTTCGATCCCTGGTCAGGGAACTAGATGCCTGCCACAGCGAGGAGTTCGCATGCCACAACTAAAGATCCCGCATGCCGCAACGAATACCTCACACGGGGCAACGAGGATGCCACGTGCTGCAACTAAGACCCAACATAGCCAAATAAATAAATAAATATTAAAAAAAAAAAAAAAAAGAATCAATCACTTCTGGGGATCTAATGTATAGCATGGTGACTGGATCTAATGTATAGCATGGTGACTAGAGTTTGTAAAACTGTATTACATAGTTGAAATTTTGCAAAGAAAGTAGATCTTCAATGTTTCCACCACCAAAAAAATTTATAAGGTAACTATGTGAGGTGACGGATGTGTTAAATTAGCTTGATTGTGGTCATCATTTTATAATGTATGTGTATATCAAAACATCACATTGTATATAATTTTTATTTGTCGATCCTACTTCAATAAAGCTGGGTCGTTGTGCTTTTTTTTTTTTTTTTTAAAGATCCAAGATCTTTTTTAAAGATCGTTTTTTAAGGACTATGGGCTCAGTGTCTTATCTGAGGCTACTTTCCCAAACTTTCTTTACACATCACACTCCCCATCTCAGAAGGGAGAGTGAGGACTTCCCTGGGGGTCCAGTGGTTAAGAATCTGCCTTCCAATGCAGGGGACACGGGTTCGATCCCTGGTCGGGGAACTAAGATCCCACATGCCGCGGGGCAACTAGGCCCACGTGCCACAACTAGAGAGCCCGCGCGCTGCAACTAAGACCCGACGCAGCCAAGTAAATAAAAGAAGGGAGAGTGGACACAGGCAAGGAGCACTCCTGGGGGCTTAGGAAGAAGGGGGAGCGTTTGACAAATACAGCCTTCACCCCTCTTTCCACTGGGCTGGAAGGTGCTCCACACACACCGCCAAGGCAGGTCCATCTGAGCTGACTGGGATGGGCTCTGCTGGGCGCGAGCACCAACCCTGCCCGTGTCCTCAGGAGCTCCGGTTGCCAATCAGCTTTGCGATGGTCTGCGCTCTTTTCCACGACCCCGCCGTAGAGCAAGGCCGCTGGGCCTCCCTTTGGGTTCCGGGCTTGCTGATGGGGAAGGGTACTCATCACGGAAACGACTCACAGGCGGGCTGTGGGCCAGAAGGGCTGAGCCTTGGAAAGCAGGAGCTGCCCCGAAGATGCGCTCTGCAGGCTGCACACCCGGGCCGGCTGCCCATCACCTGACCCTGGCTCCCCGTGGGCCCCCCGTGGCCAAGCAGCCCGCAAGAGCGCCTTGCAAACAGCTGAAGCAACAAGACAGTCGGGCAGACCTTTCTGGCAGAGGGCTCTGTTGGTTTTCCAAAGACAAAGCTTCGGATGAGCTGAGGCCAAGAAAGACAGAGGCGCAGAGGGAGTGTGAGCTCCGGCTGCAGAGCTCTGTGGTTTCACCCGCCCAGTCGGACCACGGTCACTGGGGGCGCTGGCTGCAGCCAGGAGTCACGCGGGGGTCCCAGGGCACCAGCTGCCCACGTCTGTCGGAAATGATTCCCCCCCTCCAACCCCGTGCCTTCAGTCATCCACCCAGAGAACGGGGACCGAGGCACAGGTCTCCATCTGGGCGCTGTGCGTTCAGCAGTGAATAACACACAGAACCCACTGCCCTCCTGCCACTTACCTGCTGCGGGGAGGAGGGGAAGACATGGACCCAGGAAACGCATCAGGGAGCAAACCACCACAGGAGGGGGATTGGGGAGAGCGAGCCGGTGAGCAGATGCGAGTTAAAGAAGAAGGGCAGGGACCGCCTCACTGATAAGGTGGTCTTTCTAGGTGGATCCAGGAGAGAAGGGGAGGAAGCTTTGCACCGCTGGGAGGTTCAGTCGGGAAGGGAAGGGACACCGCGGGCAGAGAGCCCAGCAGGGCGCAGGGCTGGGGCACGTGAGGGCAGCCGAGAAGCCGCAGGAGCAGCCTCGGAGTGAGGAAGGGCGCGGATTAGCTGGAATCGGGAGGAAGACAGCCTCCCCGGAGCCAGAGGATTTGAGCAAGCTCCGACTCAGCGTAACAGGATCCCTCTGGCTGCTCTACTGGGAGATTAGGAGTCACTGCCGCAGTCCAGGTGAGTCCAGGTGAGCCCAGGTGAGCCCAGGTGAGCCCAGGTGAGTCCAGGTGAGGCAAGCCAAGTGCCCAGGGCGCAGAACTTAAGGAGGTGGCGCTCCAGCTCAGGTGCCCTGACCGTGTAAGCGCAGCCCTGACGGTGAGCACCTCCTTCAATTTTGCCTCGCCCTCATCCAAGCCCAAGGGCAGAGGAGAATCCAGTTACCTTGGTGGCCAACATCAGATGGTCATTTAACGTCTACGTGTAATAAACATCCTCAAGGCCCCTTCCCTTTGCCTCTAGACCCCAACATGTCAGTTTGGGGCTGGCCCAACTCGGAAAGATTTCTTAGAGCATATGTACGGGGCCTCAGTCTTAGCTCACCAGAGGATGGAAAGGAAATCTTTTTTCTGTCATCTTTATTTCTTTTCATTTTATTGAGATATCTTTGACGTACAGCACTGTGTAAGTCTAACGCATGCAGCATAATGACTTGACATACATGTATTGTGAAATGATGACCACAGTAAATTTAGTTACCATCCATCATCTCATATAGATACAAGAAAATGAGAGAGAGAGAGAGAGAGACAGAGAAGAAAAACAAATGCTTTTTTCCTGTAGTGAGAACTTTGAGAATCTACTCTCCTAACAACTTGCAAATATTCCACATGGCAGGTTCACTATAGTCATCCTGTTGTACGTTACATCCCCCGACTCATTTATCTTCTAACTGGAGCAAAAGAAATCTTTGAATACCTCCATCCAAACTGGGAGAGCAATTCCATTTAGATAATTTAAAAAAAAAATTTTAAGCTTGAATACCTATAGCCGCACCCTGTTGGGAATATCAACCTCTGTGACCCCAGGGATGCCAGGAAACTCATCCACAGGGACAGATGACATCCTGCCTGGCTTTAGGCTGGAACCACTTATTGGGACTGTCCCAGAAGGAAGCCATGTGGCAGGAGCCAACTTGGGAGAGCAGAGGTGACATCACACCACGGATCTAAAACTCAGTAGCCCTGCAGAAATTATATCTGGGTCCTTGAACACAGGTCAGAAAAACAGAGAGAGTAGATGGGCCTCTGAATAACATCCTTCCTATAAAACTCCATCCTCCACTTGAGAAGAAAAATCATGAGGGGTGGGATCCAATGAAAAGGGCTTACAGTCAATTACCTGAAATCCACTCCCTTAAAGCCTGTTTGCCAAATGTTTAACGACTTTTTACAAAGCAGTGTTTATTATTACTTATTAAACTTTTGGTTATGAAAGTTGTCAAAATACAGAAGTTGAGAAACTCACACATACCTACCCAACATCTAGATTCAACAGTTATCAACACAGGGCCAGTCTAGTTTTACCCGTCTCCCCTCCTACTTGTCTTTCCCTTATCCTCCCCTTATACTGGATTATTTGGAAACAAATCTCAGATATCATACAACTTCATCAACAAACATTTCTATGTGGCTCTCTAAATTATAAGAATTATTTTAAAATGTAATCACAGGGACTTCCCTGGCAGTCCAGTGGGTAAGACTTCGCCTTCCAATGCAGGGGGTGCAGGTTCGATCCCTGGTCGGGAAGCTAAGATCCCATACGCCTCACGGCCAAAAAACCAAGGCATAAAGCAGAAGCAATATTGTAACAAATTCAATAAAGGCTTTAAAAAACATTCAAAAATTAAAAAATAAAATAGAGTATAATTGCAATTCTAGTAAAGCCCCCATTTTTAAAATAAACAATCATTTGTTAGTATCATCAAAAATCCGATTGGGGCTTCTCTGGTGGCGCAGTGGTTTAAGAATCCACCTGTCAATGCAGGGGACACGGGTTCGAGCCCTGGTCCGGGAAGATCCCACATGCCGCGGAGCAACTAGGCCCGTGCACCACAGCTACTGAGCCCGTGAGCCACAACTACTGAAGCCCGCGTGCCTAGAGCTGGTGCTCTGTAACAAGAGAACCCACCGCAGTGAGAAGCCCGCGCACCACAATGAAGAGTAGCCCCTGCTCACTGCAGCTAGAGAAAGCCCGTGCACAGCAACGAAGACCCAACGCAGCCAAAAATAAATAAATAAATAAATTTGTAAAAAAAGAAAAAGAAGACTGATTGGGGTTCATGTGTCAAAGCTTCATTTTTTCCTGTGTCATTTTTGCATGAGAAGAGGGAAAACTTTCTCTTAAATGCTACCTACTGTCTTTTCTATTTTTGCAGATTTATCCTTTCCCCAGATCTGTTGCACCTCTACAATGAAATATGTTGGATTCCATTATGGATTGAATGA
Organism: Balaenoptera ricei; assembly: GCF_028023285.1. Taxonomy (NCBI): domain Eukaryota; kingdom Metazoa; phylum Chordata; class Mammalia; order Artiodactyla; family Balaenopteridae; genus Balaenoptera; species Balaenoptera ricei. Next base: position 1,979,946 of record NC_082658.1, on the reverse strand, counting down.
TGGTGTCCTTTCAAAATTCCTATGTTGGAAGCTTACCCCTCAATAGGATAGTTTTTGGAGATGGGCCTTTGGGAGACAATCAGGGTTAGAGGAGGTCATTGAGGGGGGAGCCCTCATGATGGGATTAGTGCCCTTATTTGAAGAGACAGGGGAGAGCTTTTTCTCTCTCTCTCTCTCACAGATGGAGGCACAGCAAGTAGGCAGCTGTGAGAAAGCCGGGAAGAGAGTCCTCCCCAAGAACCAAATCAGCCGGCATCTTGATCTTAGACTTCCCAGCCTCCAGAACTGTGAGAAACAAAGTTCTGTGTGTAAGCCCCCAGTCTGTGGTGTTTTGGTACGGCAGCCCAAGCCTGCTAAGAGAGATTCGAGCTAAGTTTGGTTTTTTTAAAATAAATTTATTTATTTGTTTGTTTGTTTATGTTTGCTGCGTTGGGTCTTCATTGCTGCGTGCCGGCTTTCTCTAGTTGCGGTGAGCGGGGGCTACTCTTCTTTGCAGTGTGCGGGCTTCTCATTGTGGTGGCTTCTCTTGTTGCGGAGCACGGGCTCTAGGCACGTGGGCTTCAGTAGTTGTGGCACGCGGGCTCAGCAGTTGTGGCGCACAGGCTTAGTTGCTCCGCTGCATGTGGGATCTTCCCGGACCAGGACTCGAACCTGTGTCCCTTGCACTGGCGGGTGGATTCTTAACCACTGAGCCACCAGGGAAGTCCCCGAGCTAAGTTTTATCTGAGAACCTCTGAGGCTGAAGCAGGGGCAGAAGTAAGGATAAGACCAAAACTTGGGGGAAAAAAATGCTTAATTCAGGGAATTCCCTGGCAGTCCAGCGGTCCAGTGGTTAGGACTCTGTGCTCTCACTGCCATGGGCCGGGGTTCGATCCCTAGTCGGGGAACTAAGATCCCGCAAGCCACGTGGTCTGGCCAGAAAAAAAAATGCTCAATTAAGTGAAGTAGTTACTTGGCAAATCTGCCTTTTGGAGAATTGGCTTTGGGGATGTGATGGCCTGTCTGCAGAAGAATATGTCTCCAGGATCCAGAAGAGTCATTTCCTAGCTCCGTGACTTTGGATCGGTTATGGAATTTCTCTGGGCCTCTGCTTCCCCACTTACCTGAAGAACAGAGCCATAGAAGAGCTCCTCCACCCCAAACCCAACATGAGGATGAAATAACCCAGCACGAGTGCCTGCTCCCAATAAGCGCTCAGAGATGTGGACTATTATTCTCCCCTCTCTCAAATGGCTTGAGGATAAAGAGATAACAAACATGAGAATACTCTGAAAAAGTACCATGCAAAGCCAAAGCGTTACTACAATTAATATTAAGCAAAACTATTCCGAGTATAGACGGTGAAACCAGACTCCCTGCAGCTATTGGCTGAGTCTTTGTCATAACTGTCTGTCAGCATTCTTGGCTGTTGGATTCTGAACCCAGAAAAGGTAAAAGATACAAACACTATGGTTACAACAAGGCCAAAGGGAAAGTGAAGAGTCATCCTGATTTGCATTTCCAAAGCTCCAAACTATAGTTCCTGGTCACACAATCCCATGGTTGTCGGTGCTGTTTTGGGAAAACCTGAGCTGGGTCCTTCTGTCCCGGGCAGACTCTGGTGACACCTAGCATGGTCCTTGGAGTACACTGCCTACCAGCAAATCTGGTTTTGGACAACGTAACAGTACGAGGTCAAGATGTAGAGGGGCTGTGAGGGAAATCGTCCTTTGCTGATGATGCCAATTGAAAGTGGGAATTACGTAATACCATTTGCAGCCACATGGATGGACCTAGAGATTGTCATACTGTGTGAAGTAAGCCAGACAGAGAAAGACAAATACCACATGATATCGCTTATATGTGGAATCTAAAAAAAAAAGGGTACAAATGAACTTACCTATAACACAGAAATAGAGTCACACATGTAGAAAACAAACTTATGGTTACCAGGGTAACAGGGGAAGGGATAAATTGGGAGATTGGGATTGACATATACACACTACTATATATAAAATAGATAACTAATAAGGACCTACTGTACAGCACAGGGAACTCTACTCAATACTCTGTAATGGCCTATATGGGAAAAGAATCCGAAAAAGAACAGATATATGTATATGTATAACAGATTCACTTTGCTGTACATCTGAAACTAACACAACATTGTAAATCAACTATACTCCCATAAAATTTTTTTAAAAAAGAAAGTGGGAATTACATTTTAATATCAGAAACATCCAAAAGGATTATCTGTCCATGACACTGAGCTAACTGCTCCAACAAGAAAACACCACAACTCGAAGATGTGAATTCCATGAGGGCAGGGATGTCTATCTGTTTCACACACTGCATAATTCTGGGTTACCCAACCCAGGAAGTGTTCAACCCATATTTGCCAAATGAGTGCATCTGACCTGAACCACTACGGCCGAGCCTCCATTCCACCCTGAAAACCCAGCTTCATCTCATCACTTCCCTAAATTCAGATGACCTTTCTCAGTTCCCCTGCCTCTGAGATTCTCACTTGCAAAAGCGCCCTTGCTGAGGTGCTGCTTTAGGTGATAATCACATATGTGTCCTCTCTCCTAAACTAGAGAGTAAACACTTTGAGAGTATGGACCACATCCTCCGAGGTGTGGCTTTGTGGCCTGGGAAACTACTGCACTTGCCAGTGCGCATGAGTGGGCTGTATGAGCAGAGGCTGTCCGGACAGAGGAGCGATGGACGTGGGATGGAAGGATGGATGGATGTTCCCTGTACCCAGCCCCGCCCCGGATCCCTACTAAGCATTTGAGCTCAACACAGAGGCCAGAGCCCTCCACCGACCACGGCAGGGCAGGGTCCCTCCTTGCCTCAAACCCCTAACACAGTCCTGGAGCATCCGTCTAGCTTCTTTGCCTCATCCCGCTAGCCGCCTGGAAATGCACGGATGCGCTGCTCTGACAGGGTTAAAATAGCAGCTTAACAGTGTGTCCTGTTCCAGGGGGCAGCCAGACCGGCTGTGCATGTTTAGACAAGATGGGGAAAGCCAGCATCTCCCTTTAGGCAAGAAACATAGCAGGAGAGCAGGTTTTCATTCCTTGGACTTTGAGGAACATGATGGGTGGGACTTCAACAATTATCCAAAGGAAGCCTGATTTGGTTGGGGACAAAACCCAGTGGTCCCACACCCAGCACTTTCCAAAACTTCATGACTCACAACCGTGCCATAAGAGTCTAATATGACATGTATTTGTTCCTGAAAGCAATGTGATTAAAATTACTTGGTTCCGAGAATTTTAATTTTTGTTTTGTTCTGTTTTTAGGACTTTTGCAACAGGCTTGAGATCATTTATAGAGGCCTCCTCAAGGCCACTGTTCTCTCACTTTTTTTCTTTATAAGCAGCGAGAAGATGACAAAACTACAGGAGCAGTAAACAATGAGGACAAAAAAGGACAAATACCAGTGTTGACATCCAAGTAAAAGTGACTCCAGAGTGAACGCAATGCACACAGTGAGACATCAACACTGCCCAGAATGGTAACCAGACGTGAGAGAATTCAGATCACCAGAGGCCCCTGGTACCCTGGGTGGGGATGTGACCTCCCTGTCCCCAAAACCAGCATGCTCTCCCCCCCACTACCACCTTCCTCTCATTCTCTTCACCCTTCACCCCTCCGCCTTGCCAGTGCTTGCAAGATCTTTCCTACCCGTTCTAGGCCCACCGAGCTCCGTCTTCCTCAACGCCCCCAGCCCCTTACACAGGTTAATTCAGTTAACGTAGCAACACAGCACTAAGCTCCCCACACAACTACCCTCTGAGGGAGGTATTATTATTATTACCATCCCCCTTTCACGGATGAGCAGACTGAGGTAGAGAGAGGTTAATTCGCCCAAAGGTGACACAGCTACCAGGGCAGACCTGGGGTTCCAGTCGGGCCTTGGAGTCCATGTTCACGTGCACCTTACCACTTACAGCATCTTCCACCAAACCTCTCAATGACACAGCCCCCTCGCTTGCCTTTCACAGCCCGCTATGGTGACTCCTGGGTTTGTTTTCTCTCTCCAGGGAGAACTTATCCGGGAGGGCAGGGAACCACATCTTTCTTGTCCTCGTACTAACGTGGATCCTCCTCATTGGCCTGCAGATGTTTCTGCTTGGGTAGCCTCTAAAAGAATCTGGAAAAACAAAAAACCCCTTCTGTATTAACTCAAGCTGCCATAGCAAAATACCATAGACCGGGTGGCTTAAAAAACAGGAATGTATTTTCTCCTGGTTCTGGTGGCCACAAGTCTGAGATCAGGGTGCCGGCACGGTCAGGTGCTAGTGAGGGCTCCCTTCCTGGCTTGTAGATGGCTGTCTTCTCACTGCACCTTCACATGGCCTTTCCTCAGTGTGTGCTCACAGAGAGAGACACAGAGAGACAGACAGATTTCTCTCTCTTCCTCTTCTTATAAGGGCAAGAATTCCATCATATGGGCCCCACCCTCATGACCTAATCTAACCCTAATTCCTCCCAAAGGCCCCACCTCCAGATACTGTCACATTGCAAGAGGGAGGGGGGAGGGGGAGGGGCTTCAACATCTGAATGGTGAGGGGCACAAACATTCAGCCCCTAAAACCCTCACAGTGTTAAGTTACCTTCATTGTTTCATCCCAATTCTAAATAGCTGCAAAAGTTATCACTTCAACTGTATCCATAAATGTTGACTTTTATAACAAAACTATTAAACCACGCTTTTCAATGTATCCAATGTCCTATAAACACCAGAGCAATTGCAGGATCTTAGTTCCCCGACCAAGGGATTAGTTCCCCAATCCAAGGGATTGAATCCAGGCCCCAGCAGTGAAAGCGCCGAGTCCTAACCACTGGACCGTCAGGGAATTCTCACCATCATTCATTCAAAAATTACTTGAGAAGAGTTCTCATTAGGTTGGAAATTTTCTATCATTTCTCTCTTTTTTTCAAAACTGTATTTCCATTCTATCTCAATATACTAGAACTTTATGTTCAGAAGTACTGAATTACCTTATCCTACTTTTCTGGAACACAGACTTTGTGTAGAAATTGAAATTTAATTGCTTATGCTTTGCTCCAAGTGTAAAAAAAAAAAAAAAAAATCCCTTCTGGATCGAGCCACTATCATTACTACTGTAAGTAATCGTTGATAATCAAACAACATATATTATAAATTTTGACAAATTATTATTAGGCACAAGGTAACTTTCTTGGAAATGCATCTTTAACAAGATGCACTTGGGAGATGGGACATATTGACTTGAAGAAAGGAGCTTTCCCTGACATAATATTTTGATCTTCCCCCCAGAGGTGTTTACAGCTAGAGCAGGGCACCCTAGTGAGATCTTGGCTCTGGCTAAGCAAGAGAAGGCCCACCAGGCAGGAATAAAGCAACAGCGGGCCTGCCCCATGGTGGGTTCTCAGACAAATCAGCTTCAAGAAAGAGCTGATGTTCTGAAAAGTGATTCCCCCAAAACTGTGCCTCAGAACAGATTTTCCCCTTGGGAAATCTTCAAATTCTCCCCAAAACATGCATTTCTGTTTGAAGGGCCCTGCCTTCCCTCAAACCATCAAATGTCAGGGTTGGGGGAAATCCTATAAACCTCGAGATAAACCCAGCACCTCCGCCTCGAAAGTCAGGATTCCTAGAGGGAAAAGTCTGTGAAGTTCTGTGCTGTCCGGAGAAGCAGATATTAAAGTTTTAAAGCAGGAGTTTGAGTTCATCGAATACTCATGGTAAGACAGGCACGTGGTGCAGAGACAGGGAAGGAGGAGAGTGGGCAGGTGGGCAGGCCGTCCAGGCCTCCCTACAAGCCCCTCCAGGGCTCCCCCTCTTCCTTGGCTGCTCTGAAGACCCAGCCCTTAAAAGCAGGCTTATACTTCCCTGAGCTCCAGACAAGATGCCTTTCAGCCTACTTACCCCAAGTTGAAGTTCTCACGGGCTGGTAAATGCAGGGAGCTTATTTGCAAGCCAGGGTCATATCTGCCTAGCAACCCAACATGAAGACTAGAAGGACTCAGAACGTCCACAGAGACCAGGCAGGCCAAGTTTGCACAAAGGAATCTGTTCTCATGCAAATGAGCCAAAACAGGAGGGCTAGAAAAGAGACAGCAGTGGGGACAGTTCTCGGGAGCCAACGATTTCCAGAGATGTTGTGGGACTTTCTAAAGGCATCATTATAGCCTTGCCCCCTGTAAACGAAGGGCCCTAGGGGCTCTGCCGCCACTTGGGTTGCGACAGATACAAGAGAAGAGGCTAAGAGGGGAGCTGAACCCTGAACTTAATTTCCTGATTTTTCTGGTTCTGTACTCTAGATTGTAAAGGTCCTTTTGTTCGTATTTAGAACTAAACAGAGTTAGTTTTGTTTTTCTTTTTTTTGGGGGGGGGGAGGTAATTGATTAGCATGGTAATGCCTTGCTTTCCCTCCTTTGCTTTCCCTTGAAGAGAGAGAAAAACAGGGGTTTTCACACTTGGTCTCACTAGGATTCAGGGAACAAGGTGAAGCCAGCCTCTAACCACGGTGGACAAATGTCACTGCTTTGTGGCTGGCAAGACTGGACAGAGGTTGGGTTTCCAGACAGCTTGCTGTTATCCAAACGCAGGTGGCAAATGTCATACTTGGAAGAGCTCTCAGTTGCAAAAAGAGCCAGTGTGTCTGAACCTTGGGGGAAATCCCTTCCGTGCTCTGTGCCTCAACTTTTCCAATCTGTAAAATGGAGATGAGTGTCAACTGTAGAAGGTTGCTGATGGGCTTAAAATTAGATCACATGAACGGCACCTAATACAGGGAACAAAGCAAAAATGCAAAAAAAAATACTAATAGGTACAATTAATATGAATAAAATAGCATTACATTATTATTGTTATTATCACTACAGCCATGCTCCTCCAACAGCTACTCATCTCACCTGGTCAAACACTCAGATGCGACTTTCCCAAACGTTCATTCACCCCTAGGGCTTTCTGCATTATCTGTCTAATTTTTAAAACCAAGAAGCTGAAGCACCAAGATCTTTGGTGACTTGCTTGGAGTCACTCAGCTATAATTAATGGACTGCACACCTAGGTTCCTAAGCAGATCTCAATACAGTAATGTGCTGTGTCATGTTAAATATGACATTTCCACACTCAGAGCAGGGACAGGTCCCAAGGCACTGTAAGATCCTAAACATGGAAGATTATATTTACAGGCATTCCTATTTTAGCATTAAGTGCTTTCATGCCGGTGGTTAAAGTCACATTCTAAATTTCATTACGTGTGGAGTCCTGGAAGAACAGCTCGAAAAAGGACCGCGTGCAGGATGTGTGCTGCAGTCAGCTGTTGGACTTGGAAAGCCACAAACAGCAGTAACAATAAGAGCTACTGGCTAGTCAGGGCGTACCATACACAACGCCAGTCGCTGTGATCCGTCCTTCACTGGCATCATCAATTAAATCCTTTGATTCTGGGAATACCATGATTGTCCCCATTTTAGAGATTTGGAAATTCATGCTCCAGGAGGTTAGGTTTCTCGGGCAAGGTTGCAAAGCTCATCAGTGGCCCCCGGCTGTACCGTCCCGGTCGTAAGCAGGCACTCTGCGCCAACACACCTGCTCCCCTAACCCACGCCAGAGCTTGTTAACAGCACAAAATGGCACTTAACCCAGTAGACCCGATGCCAAAATCACGGGAGAAATCAGGCAGCGACCGCAAAGGGCTTTTTGTTATGATTCAGACCGCCGACTCCTCCCGGTGGCGACCCTCCGTACACGCACCCCCCAAAGTAGGCTCTCCCGAGTTTCTCACATCAGAAGCACATTCTCCGAACCCAATGCAGGGAGCGGCTGGTGCCAGAGTCGGCAGGGGGACGCGGAGAATAAGGCTTTCTGCTTCCGAGCAGTTCTCAAAGAGGCCCTGGGGACGTGAGGTGGACACCAGGCGGGCGAGTCTGTGCCCCCGCGGGCTCCGAAACGCCTGGGACCCGACACACGGCTTTGTCCCCGTGACGAGCTCCTTACTGAGGTTCCCGAGCATCATCTGCTGAGCCCCCTGTGACCCTGGGGTCCGGGACTCCGGGACGAGGGGCACGCACCCCCTCGACGTCCGGGTCCCTCGCCCACCGGAGCTCCCCGCGAGTTCTGCAGCCTGGCACCCGTGTGGACGTCGCCTCCCGCTTGGCGGGGAGGATGCGCGCGCGCCCCGGGCCGGGGATGCTGACTCAGCCCGGCTGCTCGCCCACATCCCTCGCGCGCAACGCGATGCTGTCGCTTCTGCAGCAAAGGGGGGAAAGCAAAGCGCCCGTGGCAGCCGGCCGCGAGCTTCCTAGGGCCCACACCCCCCCCCCAAGGGAAACCGCTGGGGTGCGCGAGTTGACGAAATCGGGGGAAGCGGGCACGAGAGGAGGAACTCGGGGTCCGCGGCGCTGCGCGCGCAGCTCACACCCGAACTGGAAGGAACCTGTTCTGCCCGGGGCGGGCGCAGAGCCGCCGCAGCCGGGAGCCCAAGCCCTCCGGGCGCGGGCGGGGCCGGCGGGAAGGGAGGCGGCCCGGGGACCCCGCACGTCCGGCCGGACGTGTCCGCAGAGTGGGTGCCGGCGCGCCCCGCTTACAGTGCGGCCGAGCGCCTGGGTCCGGTCGGGCCAGGCGCGCCAGGATGCGCGGGGCCGGGGCGGGTGGGGGGCGGCCCCACGGGACCCCACGGCCGGTCTGGGGTCTGGCACGGCGAGGCCGTTACCTTCCGTGACCCGCGACCCGGGCCCTGGGCGGGCGCGGGCCCGGCACGGCCTCGTCCACGTGGGCCGGCGCGCGCACGCCGGGCCGGCCCCCTCCTTGGCGGCGCTCCGCGCTCGCAGCACATGGTCGGCGGCGCGCCCCCGAGGCCGGCGGAGACCGGCTGCAGCCGGTATAGGATAAGCGATAGGCAGCGACGCGGGGCCGGGGCGCGGACGGCGGCACGCACGGCTATAGGCGCGGCGCGGCGCGGCGCGGGCGGCGGGGAGGGGGGCGGGGGGCGCGGCGCGGGGGCCCGAGGCGCGGGAGCGGGCGGGGGGCCGGAGCCGGGCGCGGCGGGGCGGGCGCCCGGGGCTCGCCCGCCGGAGCCAACTTGCCCTAGGCTCGGGCCCACGCCCTAAGGGGTTAATCCTCTCTCGTGTTCCCGAGCGGCTTATAAGGAGGGGGCGGCCTGGCCTCCGCCTTATTGGGAGCCTTTTGGGGTTTATTCTCTTCCCTTCTAACTTGGTGAGTTGGTTTTATCATTTTACATGTTTAAAAGTTTGATGGTGGGGTGTGGGTGGTTTTTTTTTTTTTAAGCTATGTTGGGAGCTTTTGGGGGCTGGTGGGGGGGTAGGTTGGAGGGAGGAAGAGGAAACCACTTAACTGCTTAACATTTTGGATAGGTTATTTCCCCGAATCTTCTCTGACAGTTGGGAATGCCCGGGTCCACCGGGATGGCGCGCTCTCACCAGTGCGGGCAGCCGAGAGTTGCCTGTCGGTGGCCCGGGTACAGTCGGTGTCCGGAAAACACGTAAAGGCAGGTTTGGCCTTTGGGTGCCCCCCGGCCCAGGCGAGGGGCTCCGGGCTGTCGGGCGAGGGGGGCGCCGCGGTGAGCCCCCTGCATGGATTTTCCGCATGAAGTTGCCCGCGCGTCACAGGAGCGAAATGTCAGAGGTACCGTCCCCAGGCTCGCGCGCGCGCGCGCGCAGGGCGACCCCGCAGACAGCGCCAGGGAAAGCGGGGTTCCCGGCCTCCCCACGCCTGACACACGCACCCGGGGCGGCCGACGGGGAGGCAGGCATGTCCCCGCCGAGAGCAGCTCGTCCACCTTGACCGTCAGGGCCGTCAGCGGCTGACGGCTGGTCCCGCTCAACTTCCAAGGTTCCCAGGGCTGCCAACCACGGGAAAGCGCCCGGGTAGCTGAGCGGCGCTGTGGCCAGGGAGGATGGTTTTGCAGAGGAAATGGGTTATTTCCTTCTGTTTCTTTTTTAAACTAGACCGCCACACTCTCCCAGCAGACAGGTGATAGAAGTTTGTTAGGTGGCATGTAACATGTCACCAAACACGGGGGGCGTCAGTCTTAGAGAAAAGCTCCCCGGAGCCAAGCGGGGAAGAGCAAGCAATGACACCTTGTCATCCTGGAAGCTGGTTTTGTTTGCTCGGTTATAGACACACCAAGCCAGCTCTTTCTCAAAGGAGACGGTTTCTACCCCGGGGAATGGGATTTCTCGGTAATCTTATTATTTTGCAAATCATACTAAGTGGATTGGGTGGAGGGTCTTGTTTGCAAAAACAATCCCAAGTGCTATGCAGAGATCTCGAAGTGATGCATCTGCCCATGTCCAAGCACCAGTCCCTGTCACTGGGCGGGGGGGGGGGGGCGATCAACAATACATCCTGCCTGGTGGATACAGAAATACCTCTTCTCATCATTAAGAGTGTCCAAGATAGTTCCAGTATGTATATAAACAGTGCAGCCAAGTGGAAAAGCTCCTTCTCTATGAGAACCACCAACCCTGAGTTTTCCTTCTGTGGTTTCCCAAAAAGGACTTTGCTCGGTGGAACTCCTGAGGACGACACTTAAATGAGGGGTTAGGTTTCTACATCACGATCTTGTAAAAGGGGGGGTGAATCGGTGCTCTCCAGGGATTCAGAGCAGCTGAGGCTGCCGTCCAGGTTAGGTTTGGGGGTTTTGTTTTTTGTTTTGTTTTTTTAAAATAGAGAACTGAAGTGAGCTTCACCTAAATACAGACTGGTTTTGACAACTAGGGCTGGAAACAACTTGTCGAAAGCTGTTCTCCAGGCTACGCCTTTAAGAAGAATGGCGATTGGCAGTGGCTCGCTGAGGCTTTGTTCACACCAGCCACACCAGCAGCTGCCACCGCTGCCCACCCAGAGCCTGCGTTTTGAACCCTGCTCTGACCTGACCCTGGACTGGCACGCTGACGGTCTATCACAGTCCAGTATTTTGCGTCCTTCGTGCCTCCAGGGGACAGCTTTTCTCAAGAAATCAAATCGCAGAGGGAGTCCCAGCTACAGCAGATTCCCAAGCCTTGGCAGGATTCTCGTTTATTTAAGATTAGACAACCAAATGCTCATAGGAAGTCACTCCAAACGACCCAGTGCATTTTGTCCGTTCTGCTTCCTTTGGGAGAACATTAGGGGGAAGGCGACACGGTTGCCAGGAACCCCCGCTCCGAGTCGCAGCATTTCACCCTCCAGACCTCCGTGTCTCACCCCTGCTCGTAGTGGATGAAACTCAGGAACAAAGTCATTTCCCCATGAGGGTGCAGCCAGTTAATGGTAAATAGAGATTCAACAAATAACGCACAAGGGCCTCACGAAGACAGACCTGTGGACCTTGCGTCAAAGGACTCAAAAATGAATTGAGAAAGATGAAAGGGTAACTTGGAGCAAGTGGGGGTCAAAGGCTATCAGAGAAATGTAGATTTTTAGGGCAGGCAGAGATCTGAGATCACCTCCGTCTAGTTCAACTCCCTTGTTCACCTCTTGACACTGAAAATCAAGGAGCAAGGTGATTCTCCCAAGGCTGTGGGGTCGCTCCTCGCTTGGCTATATCCCCACACAGTAAAACGAATATCCCATCCCGTCACGTCAGAGAAATTCACATGCCCATAAAACCAAAACAGATTATTTCCATGTTCTGGAATTCTTAGAGCCTTTGAAGCCACAGGCCTTTCTCTCTTTCGTTTGTAGAGGCCAACCCGTTAGTTAAGCCAGTCGGCCTGCTGAGGGGATGGCAGAAAGGAAAGAGTCCAGGGGAAGGATTTATTCTGCAAGCAGGGACTTCCTCACTTGACGACTGGGTTTTAGGAGGCTAGAGCCGTGCATTGCTTCAGGAGCGCCCCAAGACGAATACTTTGTTTAGTGAACTTTTATTGAGCACATACTATGTGCCAGACACACTGCCAGGCACTGGGTCTGGAAAGAGCTGCCGACTGCCCTGTGTGCAAGGCGTCCTCAACCCTATGTTACAGAAACCTGGTTCTTCTATTATCATTCTGTATTGTGATCTTCAAAGCTCAATATACCAGGGCATAGGATGCTTTAGGATGATGAAGGCGTAAACTTGGGAGTATCAGTAGGTTCTGGGGTGTCATCTTTCTTTTATGATGATCCCAGTAAAACAATAAAAAAGCTGTCCTCCCCAAACCTAAGAATGCAGGTGAGAGTTATATTTGGATCTAGCTCCAGGGGAGTAGCCCAGATGTAAAGTTTAAAGAAACAAAGGAATTGGAACACCCAGAAGGAGCTCAGAGAGTAAACAGAAGGAAAGCAGTCAGACAGCTGCCATCTTCGAGCCAGCTGTCCTAGATCGGATCTAACCAACGTCCGGCTCCTTTACACCCACGTCTGCAAGAACCACCTGGCACTTGCACTTTCTTCCCGGCTCCCAGCTCTCCTTGGGCCAGTAGGTTTAACCTGAGCAATCAGGTGGTTGAGAACTCAGTGCTGAATACCGAAGTGTCAGCTGCCAAAGCTGGGGGAGCTTTAAGGATTCCCAAAGCCAACCTCTTCATTTGACGAGTGAGGCACTCTGGCCCAGAGAGGTGCAGTGACTTTCTCCGGGTCACACAGTGACGTGGTGAAAGAGTCCTCACAATCTCTATAGGAAACGTCCCCTCCCTGGGCTTCAGAATGTTGTTCTGCATCCTAATACAGCGGGGCCCCGGGGAGACAGGAGATCAGATGCTGGACCATTTCGGTCCAGTCCCTTCCCCTCTTTGGGGGTCGGTTTCCCCATTTTGCAAAATGAGTGGGATTTTACAAAGAGGAGATGGACCCAGATGGGCTCCAAATCCCATTTTGGTTGTAACATTCTGTAATTCTAACTCCACCCACCCCGGGGCCTCCAGCCCCACCCATCTTGCACATTCAAACCACCAACGGCAACAGGCAAAGAAAGAGAGAGATGGGCACCCATCACCAGAACTGAGGCGCTGGCCTCACCCAGGGCCTTCTGATAGTAGGAAACCTCGTCTTTGTACAAAAACTGCAGTCTAGTCTTGATCCTCTAAAATGCAACCCAACAGAAAGATTCTGTGTCTTGGTCCTGCAGTGATTTTAGGCTAGAGAGGGCTTCTGTTTGTCTCTTTGGGGCCTTTATCAATTTTAGCCCAATGTGTTTTTATTCAGGTTGGCCCCGAGCCCTCTCTTAAAATGCTAAGATCTTATGGGCACCGTTCTGCGTCAGATCGTGCCAATGTGGCCTTGGACTTAGTCGCCACTGCTTGTCAGAAATGTCCTGAGCTCCGGGAGGACATGGCTGAATGGTTTTAAAATGTGATGGGATTTCAGTCTTAAGGTTCCTTATCATTATCATCAACAAACAATTTCATCCATGGAGGCAGAGGCCATCTCTCTATTTTCACTGTCCCCCCTAGCGTAGGCCCTGGCACCCAGCAGTTACTTTGTTGGAAAGAATTAATTAAAGCTGTGTGCAAGGTACCTGGGGCGGGGGGGAAGGGATGCAAAGAGAAATAGGCCCCAGATTTGTTTTCCGTGAGCTTACAATTTAACTGAGCAAATAGGATAAACGCATGCAAGTAAACAGTACCCCGTTATTAAAGGGTGCCTGTCACGTGACAAGGGCTCCTTCGGTTGGTTGAGCGGATCAGAGGAAGCCTGTAGAGCAGGAGGGTGTGACGGAGCAGGCCCTCATGGGCGCCAGCTGGAGGGGGGCCTCCAGCCTTGGGAAGGGGCATGGCCACAGGCAAGGTGGCTGGCCAGGCAAGTGACAGAGCAGGAAGAATGAAGGCTGCCGAGATCCGTGGGGGGCAGGGGCTCCCAATTAGGAAGGACTTTGAAAGTCAAGCTGAGCTCGTGGATTCTGTCCTTCAGAAAGAGGAAAGCCACTGAAAAAGTCCGAGCAGAAAAATGTAGCATTTCAGAAAGACTAATCGTACCAGACAGTTGAGAGACCAGTGAAGGAGTCTTGGGCTTCCAAGGCGAAGCTCAAAGGAGTGGCCCAGTAGGGGCGGCGAGATGGGAGGGTGACCTGAGCTGTGGACTCCCCCCCGCCCTCCCCCTCCTTCCCTCCTACCCCGCTCCCTAGGGCTGAACACGGTTCCAAAGCCAACACCGGCATGTACTTTTTTTTTTTTCCTTCTCAATCTTAAGCCCACTACCGTTGTCAGCTCCTCTGCCCCAGCTGCCTCATCTTGGGAGCAAACTTTGAAAGTCTTAACGGAGGAGGGGACTTGGGAAAACCTCAGCTGCTGGAGGGCTCGGGGTTCCCGTGTTAAATCAGCCGCTTTCCGTGTTGGGAACATGAATGACAAACTGGTGTGTAATTGTTACCCTACACCCAGAGCCACTTAAGTGCTCTTCCCACCTTTGCCCTCAGCTCTCAGGCATGACACGTTGACACACATCAAAATGCAGAGGCCTTTGCTGCAGGGAGCATAGCGTCTTAAAGCATCTTATGCCCTATTTATGCAACCAAATAGCCAACAGAGAGTAAAAAGTGAGTATACAGTCCTTTCAGAGTACTAGGCTACCATGCTATCAATAGGCTGAACAATATGAAATTAGGTCAGATTTGCTGCTTTGTAAGATTCCCAGAGCAGATTCCGAATACTGGATCCCCGTATCAGAAACTGGAAAGTCTACTGGCTAGATGAGGTTTTGTCCTGTTATTTCTCAATTGCTCTCCATTTTCAATAAAACCTGCCTTAGTATGTGAGCACGACAACTCGCGGCTAGGCCACGCACGCATCCTGAAAGTTCACCTGGATACAACTGCATAATCGTAGAGAATTCTTAAACTCAAGGTGCATTGCCATTAAGAGCGCGGAGACCACAGACTCATTTGTTATTTATAGGTATTAATTTTTAGTTGGGTTAAAAACACACATCACTATTTCAAAGTGTATGTAATTGCAGAGGCTTTGAAAATGTCCGCGTTTTATGCGCTTAAGCCCGCCGCAGAAGCCTTAAACGACCCTGCCTCCAGTGTTAAATATTGTTTCCCCTTAGTGGCAATACGGCACAGGGATCTGATGTTCTGATGTTTGTTGCAACCTGAATGGAAAAGCATAGCGAGGTCAGGAGTAACTTGGTTTAAGTTCCCTGGCTGTCCAGACCCCGCAAATTGGTAGTGCCTTATTTGGTCACTATATCCTAGAGTACTGGTCCTGTGTGGAGAAATTCCATTTCTCATACACCACGTGGTGACTGACTTTGAGGAACTCATTCATGCTAAACCAACACCCTGAAGACAGAATCCCCAAATTTTAATTTGTAGCCACATTCCGTTCCCGTAGGTACAGCCATATGGGACTCCAGACCATAATCAGAATGTTGCTGAGTAGGAAGTAGGATGGTCTGAATGACCAGGGGCATCAAGCAGAGATGCAGGACGTCTCCAGCACTTAGCT
Organism: Balaenoptera ricei; assembly: GCF_028023285.1. NCBI lineage: Eukaryota > Metazoa > Chordata > Mammalia > Artiodactyla > Balaenopteridae > Balaenoptera > Balaenoptera ricei. The sequence continues at coordinate 1,964,592 of NC_082658.1, read as the reverse complement.
GCCCCCTGCAAGGTGGCCTCTGAGCCTCTCTCTTCCTAGGCTTCATTTCTTTTTTTTTTTTTTTTTTAATTTATTTTTATTTATTTATTTTTGGCTGTGTTGGGTCTTCGTTTCTGTGCGAGGGCTTTCTCTAGTTGCGGCAAGCGGGGACCACTCTTCATCGCAGTGCACGGGCCTCTCACCATCGCGGCCTCTCTTGTTGCGGAGCACAGGCTCCAGACGCGCAGGCTCAGTAATTGTGGCTCACGGGCCTAGTTACTCCGTGGCATGTGGGATCTTCCCAGACCAGGGCTCGAACCCGTGTCCCCTGCATTAGCAGGCAGATTCTCAACCACTGCGCCACCAGGGAAGCCCTAGGCTTCATTTCTGATCCACATTCCTTACGGTCAATTCAATCTTCCTTTACCTAACTTGTCTTCAGGTTCAAGGTCAGCACTGATCCTTGGTCTGGTGGCCATTCTTTGTCCTCCAAAGTGCCTCTAAATATTCTGCCCAGATTCTTTATGTTTTTTTTTGGTTAGTTTTTCCATTTAACTGCCATAGCTTGGAAGTCTTCCTTCCCAGAATCTTTAGGGGCTCCATATACAATACAAACATAGTTAGTTCATTAGATAGATAGATAGATAGATAAGATGGATAGATAAAATGATAGATGACAGAGACAGATAATGATATAAATGTGATGATAGATAAAAGATGACATAGATGTATAGATAGATAGATACTATTATTCAAAGACTTTATACTAACTGCACATGATTTAAATATTCATCAACCTAAGAAATGTAGTAAGTAGTTCTCATCTGTTATGTTGAGTATTAGAATCATCCACCCTCATGCCATTGCTGGTCTAATTTTTTTTTTTTTAACTTTTTCTTTTAGATTAAGAATGACCCAAAAGAAATCACAGCTTTGTTCCAGAGCCAATGTTTATACTCAAGTGCCTGATGGAGGATGGGGCTGGGTGGTAGCTGTTTCTTTTTTCTTCGTTGAAGTCTTCACCTATGGCATCATCAAGTCATTTGGTGTCTTCTTCAATGACTTAATGGACAGTTTTGATGAATCCAATAGCAGGATCTCATGGATAATATCCATTTGTGTGTTTGTCTTAACATTTACAGGTTAGTACATCTTCCAGCTTAAGAGCTATATAAGCATATGCCTCTTTCAGTCTGCCTAATTATGTAAGAGGCGCTGAAGGAAAAAGTCTGCTTGCCAGACTTGACTGCCTTCATTTAATGCACATGTGTTAAACACCTACTGTATGCACTCTCTTAGGATACTGTAGATTATTTTGAGGACAATAGCAAACCCCGGTTCAATGGGAATGTGGTCATTTCCTAAAGAAGCAGCATTAAAAGTTCTTGGCATCCTGGGTCCTGGTCTCGTAAAAACAAGCTGAGGAAACAGGTTGGGAACATGAAAATGTGGCTACATGAAGAAGAAAGATGGAAGGTGTAAAAGGGTATATGGGAAAACTACCCATATTGTCCAGAGAGGATATTCTGAATTCCAAACACCTGTTTCCCTAAAGGACTTCACTGGCTAATCAGTGTGCCCAGCTCCCAGATCCAACAGCATCAGATGAATGGGGTTGTAGTATAATTCTTAACATTCTAATTTTCACTTGGTCCCATTCAGACCTAATTCAACACATCTCTGAGGTCTCATGACGGTTCATCCATCTGTCAGGGGCCGCGCCAGGGTCTTCTGAGAAAGCAAGGCCATTGAACTTACCGCTGACAGTTAACGGGGCTGAACTTCAGCTTCCCTAACTTTACCCTAATATCCTGTCATGGAACCATTGCCTCTGAAGTTTTCTAAGCCTGTCTTTAAAGGTACTTAGTTTTCAGCCCTATACTGTCTCACAAAGGTAGCTCCATTGTTCTTTGCTACCGGGTAAAGTCAGAATTTCTCCCGTTAGCCCTGATACTCTCTCCTACACGGTTCATGGAAGTACTCCTAGTTCCGGTTTGAGTATTAAGATACTTAATTTCTTAATTGGCAGGATGTTTACTTTCATGGAAAGATAACTTACATGAATTAGAACCAAAATTTTACATTTGGTAACCAAAATAAAACGAAAATCCCAAAGCTGAACTTTTAGCCGTTTTCTAACCAAAGATAATATAGTCAACAAGAAATTTCCAGCTAATACTATTATACCAGAAGATAATTGTTCTTCATGCTGTTATTCTAGTCATTAATGCCTTGAGTCTACACACTGCCTAAAAATGATCCTAGTGATTTCATTATTCGCTATATTAATATATTAGTTTACATTCAACTCACATAAGAGATAGGTATGCACCAACCCCAACAAAATTCTTCCTCCCCCCAACTCTGGAGGGTTCCCTTATCTCATTGTACTCAAGGCGGTATCAGTGGGAACCTAAGTAGCATCTAACTAGGAAGCTCATCTTCCAGATTTAAATGTCCTGGAGGATACAGAGCACAGAAGCTACGCCAATTGTAATTCATCAGCCACTTTGAACTATCTATCCCATAGCTAGCCTCCTTTTGGTATGCATAACAGAATTCACCATACTTTCATACCATTTGCAAAAAAGTCAAATGGAACTTAGCTGGAATTTGACCCTAAACGGAGCCTTTTAAAAAAAAATCCAAAGCAGCGAGTATAGAAAGAAAAAAAAAAAAAAGCCTCGTACAATCACAGGAAAAGCCCATTTTTATTACAGAATAACATAAATTTAATGCATATCCAATTTTATAGGGGCTCCTGGTGAGTCAAAATCTTTCATCGGAGACGAAAGATATGTTTTATACTATGACTCTTGATTTCTCTTCAAGGAGCCCCCAAAATATATTGTCCAGCTTGTGCAAATAGTAAAATAAGTCCTGAACTGACTTAAGGAACCATTGCACAAAATGTATTCTGTATCTTACATCATCACCTCCATGTTCAAGGCTTAAAAGATGGAATCTTACCATGGACTCACGGACACAGAGAACAGACGTGTGGTTCCCAAGGGGGAGGGGGAGGGATGGGGAGGGAGGGTGGGGTGAGCAGGTGCCAATGAGTGTATACAGGATGGAGAAACAGCAAGGCCCCACTGTGTAGCACAGGGAACTGCATTCCACATCCTGGGATAAACCATACGGGAAAAGAATATTTTTAAAACACGAGTGTATATACACGTATGTATAACTGAATCACTCGGCTGTACGCCCGAAACTAACACAACGTGGTAAACCAACTACACTTCACTAAACGTTAGAAAATGTAAAATTAAACAAGATGGAATCTTAGGGTATATGTAGAGCTGATTCACTCTGTTATACAGCAGAAACTAACACACCATTGTAAAGCAATTAAACTCCAATAAAGATGCTAAAAAATTTTTTTAAAAAAGGAGTCCTAGGGAGGCTAAGCCTTTTGCCTCTGGGAGCTGAGACCCCGTTTTGCTCTTTCTGCAGCTCCTGTGTCCACTGTCCTGAGCATTGGGTTTGGACACCGTCTGGTGGTGATGGTCGGGGGGCTGCTGGTCAGCGTGGGCATGGTGATCGCCTCCTTCTCACAGAAGGTCTACCATATGTACATTGCCATCGGCATCATCTCTGGTAAGCACTTCTCCTGGGCTCCCTCATTCTCCAGAGACTTAGCTTCTAGAACAAGGGGGGGGGGGGAGGGAATCAAATCCAAAGTGTATTTCTTTCTCCCTTTCTCTTTTTTTCTTTAAAATTAATAACGTCCCAGCTCAGTCGTTTTGAACTGGGCTGTATGGGCTCCAGGTATTCCCCTGGGAACCTCTTCTCAATGCCCAGGACTTTCTGATTTTTTTTTTTTTTTTAATATTTACCAATGAGAAAGAGAACTTCTCTTTTGTGATAGTTTGCAGCCAAAAGACATCATTTTCACAAAGTAAGGTTTGAATTTCTTTAGCTGAGATTTCCCAAGTCGGGCTGTGAGGATCCTGAGCTGTAGGGGAGGGGTCTGTGCTGGACTTATTCTTAGGGGTCTGAGAAAACTTTTTTCCCTTTCGAAACACTTTAAATCTTTTCATATATTTCTACACATACCAAAACTCATTTATTTCCAAATAGAAGTCATGTATAAAAACTATATTCGATAAGAGTTCTGTCCATTGTGGATTATATAAATTTGGGGGGAAAAAATTGCAGAAAAGTAGGGGAAAAAAAAAAGAAAACAGGTTTGTTTGTTTTTTTAACTCCTAGCTTTCCAAAACAGCTCTTGCAGTTTCCCCAGACCTCTGATGAAACCTGTTTTTTTTTTTTTTTTTTTTTTGCTCCAGCACTATTTTCCAGAATGAATTTCTGGGCTCCCAGAACTTATCATTTTAAATATGAACACAAAAATCCCAGATCTTTGAATGCATTCTTCTAGCATCAATGAGGATGTGGTCCTTTCTATCGTTTTTGACTTTCCATCACAGGTCTGGGATACTGCTTTAGCTTTCTCCCAACTGTCACCATTCTGTCACAGTACTTTGACAGAAGACGCTCTGTGGTCACGGCTGTTGCTTCTACAGGAGAATGTTTCGCTATGTTTGCTTTTGCACCAGGTAAGTGGATGACTACGGTCTACGTGTTCACGTGAACTAGCTCTTCTTGCTACACTAACTTTTGCCAACCGTCAGTTAATAGATTGACAGCTTCGACTGCGTGCAGAAGGAAAGGTTAATTGTCTTCTCTTCTCCAGCACATTTTCAGGATCTGTCTTCCCTAACCCCGATTTTAGGAATTCAAACATTTTCATACTGGTCCAAGTTTACATAAATAGGAATATACAATGGCACATATTCAGTGGTAAGGCTTGAAACAGCCATTCCAAAATAGATGATTTAATGATTTCGGATTGTTCCTATTATTCTATTTCTCTCCTTGGTCAAAAGAGCCATATTCACTGCGGCTTTAAATTGTGCTAGTAAAGTCCCTTTCGTTAACCGTGTGTGGATAATCTCACAGGGAGATTTTTATCCCTGGTTTATTTCCCTATCTTAACGAGAACCTGTGAATTTCACTAGCCAGTGGTAGACAAATCACCTTGGAGACAGATTAACCTCTTACTCTGCCGTTTCTTGGTGAATGTGTCAGTGGATCACGGCAGATTTGTTCAAAGGAGATACGTGTAGTAGTATTTCGGGGTGACATGTCATGTCTGAAGCTTTTCAGATAGTTCAGAAAAATTAATGTATGCTTGCCTATAAATAGGCAGACAGAGGAAAATGTTAACTGTTGAAATTCACTGAAGTGCGGGCAGGCAGGCAGGTATCATTCTTCGCACTTTTCCGTCCGTTTGAAATTTTTCAGAACAAAACATTGAGGGGAGAATCAGTGGCGTGTGAACGCCCTGAAGGTAGAAACTGCATCTAGGTCGGCTTTGTTCCCTAGCACATCCCTGGCACCTGGTAGGCAGGCACTCAAGGAACGTGAATTGGAGAAAAGAAGAGCAGACCGATCATTGCCAGAGGCGGGGAAAGCACTTTGAAATACCCAAGCCTGAAAGACTTTGCAATTCTGAGCTTTCCATATTAACAGGGGGAAAAGAGGTGTGAGCAAAGCATGCTACAAAGGTAAATGGAGACCCCCTGCCCCGGAATTCGGGGCTGTCTTGTTAAGCTGATCTTCTTTCTAGGGAACCAACTTACCATGTCTCTTATACCTGACTGTCAGCTCTCAGAGAATGAGAATCTAGTGAAATGAAATTCTAATGAACATCATTTCACCTCTGTGGGATGATGACGAAAATTCCTGAAGGTCTCGTGGGGCCTGCATTATCCTATTGTCACTAGGGGGCTTGAAGCCCCCTTTGGCCTGACACCCCTCAACCCCCAGAGGACCCCAGCCAGGGTCCAGTCCTCCCCTCCGGGCTGCCTCTGGGCTGGCAGGAAGGTAGTTAGAACATTCCACAAAGTAGAAAGCGGAGAACTGTAGCAATATAGTTACTGCACAGGACTGTACTGTATCCACAAAATAAGTGTCTTAATTCCAGGATAATCCTATGAGCTTTTAGATTCTTAGTTTATCTTCTCCTTCATCTGTTACTACTAAGGGTTGAAGGAGTGGATGGAGAACGATCTAGCTCAGAGGGTGGAAATTCTATTTTGAAGAGGCCAGAGAAGAAATATTTCAGGCCTCATGGACAAGTCCTTGTCGGATCCACTCATCTCTGCGGTGACAGCACAGAAGCAGCCGTAGACGACATTAAAGAATGATCTCGGCTGTGTTCTAGTCAAGGTTTATCATCCAGAACAGGCAGCGGGGGTTGGATTTGGCCCGCAGACGGCTGTCTGCCGAACCTCGACGTGGGTCACGGACTTAGTTCATCTCTTGAGTCTCTGCCTGGCGGAAGGCACCCACCAGAGCTCTTTCAGAGGCCTGGGCTGAAAACGTGTATCTCTACTCATCCTTACGCACCTTCCTCCTTCTCGAGTCCTAACAGCCCCCAAACCTAGAAGAAAGGGTAGTGCCTGTCGACTGCATTCCCACGGCCGAGTAACTTTTGTTTACCTGTTTCCCAGTCCGCGTTTCTTCTCGCTCTTCTCCCCCCCCCACTCCCCCCACCCCCGGGTCTGGAGTTCGTTTCTGACCTTGGCTTTTCTTTCTCCTTCGCTCCTGCCCACCCAAGCCATCACGGCCCTGAAGGAGACCATCGGCTGGAGGTACAGCCTCCTCTTCGTGGGCCTCCTGCAGCTCAACCTCGTGGTCTGCGGGGCGCTGCTCAGACCCATCATCATCAGAGGACCCGGGACCCCCAAAACCACCGCCCACGAAAATCGGAAAGAAGCGCAATACATGCTTGAGAACGAGAAAACCCGCACCTCGATAGATTCCATTGACTCAGGAGTAGAACTAACTACCTCACCTAAAAGCGTGCCTGGTCACACGACCGTAGAGCTCGAGCCCACGGCCGACCTGCAGCAGATCCTGGGCCAGCCCGGCTGCACGCCCGGCCGCCAGAAGGCCCCGCTGCTGGACTTCTCCGTTTTGAAAGAGAAAAGTTTTATCTGCTACGCGTTTTTCGGTCTCTTCGTCACCCTGGGGTTCTTCGCCCCGTCCTTGTACATCATCCCCTTGGGCCTCAGTCTGGGCCTGGACCGGGACCGCGCTGCTCTCTTATTGTCCGCGATGGCGATCGCAGAAGTGTTCGGGAGGATCGGGGCTGGGCTGGTCCTGAACAGAGAGCCCATCCGCAAGATCTACATCGAGCTCATCTGCGTCGTCTTACTGACTGTGTCCCTGTTCGCCTTCACTTTTGCCACTGAATTCTGGGGTCTCATGTCCTGCAGCGTGTTTTCCGGGATTATGGTCGGGACGGTGGCGGGGACCCACATCCCACTGCTCGCTGAGGACGACGTCGTGGGAATCGAGAAGATGTCTTCAGCGGCTGGCGTCTACGTCTTCTTCCAGAGCATCGCGGGACTGGCTGGACCGCCCCTTGCAGGTAAGTTAAATACACAAAGTAAAACCCTTGTCTGCTATCCTTTTACAATACTTTACTTTTCCATGATGGTGTATCCCAGGATATTGAATATACTTCCCTGTGCTCTACAGGAGGAGCTTGTTGTTTGTCCGTCCTGTATCTAAGAGTTTGCACCTGCTCACCCCAAACTCCCACTCCATCCCTCCCCCATCCCCCTCCCCCTTGGCAACCACAAGTCTGTTCTCTCAACCACAAGTCTATGAGTCTGTTTCTGTTTCGTAGATGAGTTCATCTGTGTCACAGTTTAGATTCCACCTGTAGGATGCTGTCCTTTTATTAATGCCAGCTTCCTATTTGAGTCGAATGAAGAAAAAAACTATTGATTTTTATACTTGCAGAGAATTTTAGAGGTGTTGGGATAGAGATTACCCGAGCCACCTCTCTTGACTTAAATATGAGGAAAGTGAAAGCCAGAGAATGTCAGCCTACAGCCCAATGGTAAATCAGTGACCAAGTCAGGATTAGAACCTGGGTCTGCAGACCAAGCTGCCCGGGCTTTTTCTACCAGTTGGCCTTGAAAAATGCTTGGCGGGGGGAACACTTGGATTTCTGACCTCATTACCCTGACTTTTGGGATAACAGAACCAAGGGTCTTCCGTAAGCCAGCTTCCCTTCTAGGGAGGGGTTTTAGGGAACTGAACCTAGAGCTGCACTCTGCAGAGAACTTCACTCATCACTACAGAATATTTCCCTGTAGGAAGGACATAGGTTTGTTTTACATCTTAGCCCTGAAATAAGTCCTTGAGGTTATTGTGATTAGAAATCTTACTCCATGTGAAAAGATACCTGAAGTGAACTCGAGTGAAAATAATAGAGCTCTTTCCTCTTAGGAGAGGATGTCAGCTTTCCAAAGAAGTGGGCATCTCACCGTTCCCAAGTTTTAGATTGTCAACTAGGACAGATCAGCCCACGAAGAACATCTGAGTGACAGAATTTTCTCAGGTGCTAAGTAGGCTGTATGTTTGTCTACGTCTTCTCTCCCGTCTAGAAAAGACTCCTACCTTCCACGTGTTTTTTTCTTAAAAAAAAAAAAACAAAAAAACCCCAGACAGAACAAGGAAGGCAGAGAGCCTGAGAAGTGGCTGAGTCTGGGGGAGCCGGGGGGTGAGGTCTTCGTGGCTAACGTGCCGATGCTCCCGCAGGGCTGCTGGTGGACCAGAGCAGGATCTACAGCAGAGCCTTCTACTCCTGCGCGGCTGGGATGCTGGTGGCCGCTGTGTGCCTCGCCCTCGTGAGACCCTGTAAAAGGGGGCTGTGCCGCCGGCCCCGAGCCGGGGAAGGGAAGGCCGAGAGTCACCGTGCGAAAGCTTTACAAGACATCCCAGAAGACTTTCTTGAAATGGACCTGGGGAAGACTGAGCACAGAGCGCCTATGAAAACGGAGCCCGTGTGACACGCTTGTCATTCACACCAGCCTCCCTGGGGGCTGCAGAGGGTGGGGGACAGGGGACCCAGGGCAGCAGAGACGTGGACCACCCACCCGCTTTCCAGACTACACTCTAAAGGGAATGTATGCGTGAACACCACTACCAACATCCTTCTTTTTTTTCTTGTAAGTTTTCCTTTTCGCTTGTTTTTTAAGCCAAAACAAAAACCACTGAACACCCTTTCCGTACATCAACCTGGCTGTATTCAGTAGCAATACGAAGATGCACAGGACTCTCGGGTTCGCATTCCGGTTTTAAAAGAGTGACATGAATTGGCAAAGTGGTTTTAAGAGCTCTCACATGTGATAAACTACTATCTTGGAAAAGGACATATGGCCAAGGCCATTGAAATGAACTTGGCCATTCCAAAAAAAAAAAAAAAAAAGAATCTTACATCATTTAAAACATTTCTCATTTTCAGAAATATGAACAAATTGTTTAAAACCCTTTGAAAAATACTGAGGTTTCCATTAACAAATTAGGGCCTCTGAATTTTCCACATAGTTCATGGAAATGAAGTACAGTTTGAGACCAAACATTTGGCTAGTAAACGGAAATTTTAAAAATATATGTAACTTGAACTTCATAAATGTGAAGATGACCACTTCTTTTTATGGCCAGTCACTACCAGAAGTATTTCAATACAGAATACACAGCACAGCATTCAAAAATGTGTTTCCTATTCCTTTTAATTATTCAGAAATATGTGATTGTAGTGTCTTTAATTTAAACCACTATTTATTATTAAGTTATTCTAGAATGAATAAAGTAATCAAAAGAAAGAAAATCTGAGACATAAGCAGAATTTTTACCCCCTTTCTGCAATCCTTTACATGCCTGAAAGAATACTTCTTAACTTGTAATGTGACTCTCGTAAAAGGCCAAGTTGTAAGGATTCTTCAGTTTGATGAAAGACGACGTGCGTCATTTAAAGGGGGCCACAACGATGAGGAGCAAATAAATCGCCGTAGCTTTTTTAAATGGTTTGTTTTATCACCTAAGAATACTTGAGGATCTTCTTTGATCAGAATTATATTTCATTGAATTGTTGAAGCATTTCTGATTTTTTTTTTTTAATCTCACCGTTGAAGCATTTCTGTATTTCACGTGGGATAGCAGAGACATTTATTTTACCATCATGAGTTATATCCTATAAACCTTGATTGCTCTATGTTACCAGAGTTATCGGGGGAACTGGTCACTGTTTTTTTTTTTTGGAGTTACATTACATGTATAGTATTTCTCATGTGCACATTTTTCTGTAAAAGGGCAAGTATGAGGGTAACAGGTTGGCTACGTACTCATAATGTCCTGAATCTCACTTCACAGGTGACGGTCAGTACCGCTGCTCCATCTTTATTCATTTACTGTTAATTTATGACAACTCAGGGGGAAAAAAAATATAACAAGCCTAGTTTGCCTAGTTTGGTTACAGGTACACACAAGCTTGAATATTTCTCTGCACTGAAATGAAAGTGGCATAGTTCATCACCACCTGCTACGTTTTTGTATAGTGTTTGATCAGCCATAGAAATAGGACAATCTGTAAAACTTTGGGGAGGAGCTGGGGAGGAAATGACAACGTGTCTGTCAAAAACAGACACACCTAGAACAAGTTGGATGTAGCAAATCTCTGTCACTACCAGAGAAGGACTTGGAGCTTGTGGCACTTTTGCAGACTTCATGACTTCAGCACTTTACAGCATTTTTTACTATGAATGTTCAATACAATTTAGTATTTATATCTGGTTTCAGAGCGATCTGCTCAAGACGTCCATTCTGTTAATTGCATGGAAAAAAAAATGTATGCCAATTTCAGTATGTCAGTAATCAAGGTTTTAAATGTTTGGCAGAAAATGAAAACAGGATTGCTGATTTGTTCTGTATTCTGTGACATTCTGGTACTTCTAGATTTGCAATAAATGTATGGCTTTTTTATTTAAAGAGAGTGATTCGGTTTTTTATTGACTCCTTGGCGTTCATTGTTGGATCCAGTTAAAGTTATAAAAACTCAAGTAAGATTCATGTCAAATAACGTTTTTAAAACCTTTTGTGCAAAATCTTTTAACTGCACTGGAGACGCATAAACGTTTCCAAGACGTGTTAGTTGAACATCATTATTTCATAAATGAAAAATAAATGAATGGGGACTTCCCTGGTGGTCCAATGGTTAAGACTCCACACTCCCAATGCAGTGGGGCACGGGTTCGATCTCTGGTTGGGGAACTAAGATCCCACATGCCACACAGCATGGCAAAAAATTTAAAAATAAATAAATGAATGAAATGATATCCTGGTGGCCACAGAGAGATAGCTCAGCCTATCAAAAGTAATAAGTGAAAATAGTTAAGACTAACCATACGTGGTTACAGAACAGGCCTAAGAACTGCTCTAACCTGTAAGTAAACAGCACGGACTTCCCATGCCAGGGGTCTGCAAAAACTTTTTCTGCAAAGGTCCAGATAGTAACTATTTAAGGCTTTGCGGGCCACACAGGCTTGGTCACAACTATTCAGCTCCGCCTCTGTAGGGCGCAAACAGCCATAGACAAAATGTAAATGAATGAGCATGGCTGTCTAAATAAAAGTTTATGGATACTGAAATTTGAATTCCATAGAGTTTTCACATACTATGAAATATTGTTGATTTTTTTCAGCCACATAAAAATGTAAAAGCCATTATTAGTTTGCAGGAGGTCAAGAAGAATCGGCAGTGGACCGGATTGGGCCTGCGGGCCTGCTCCACGCACCTGGGACACTGATCGGACAGGTACCACCAGTAGCAAAACTGTAAACTAGCTGTCCTAACTGATGGGAAAGGATCATCGTGGTCAAAATGAGCCTTAGATCACAGGTGCCAAAGATAGGAAAGATCAAACAGCTGCTAGCACATTATCAGGTTTCATTGCCTTGATTAAAGAGATTTGGCTTCCACGTTACTGATGAAGTAATTTCACTACAAATGTAGACCACTTCCCTTCCCAAAATAAAATCATTCCAGTTGTAAAAATGAGATAAGATCATGTGTTCTTTTAAGACAAATGCATCCTTAACAGATACAATGTTTCCAAGCTTTTTAACCAGGTTATCAATTTTCCACTCTAATAATGTGTAGGGTAGCTTTTGCACGTTTATTTGCCTTTCCTTTAGCTCAATACCTGGTGATAAAATATAGATTCTAACTCAGAGTTCCATGGCCGAGTCATCCATTCAAGTCACTTGAGGTATTTATTACATTTAGATTTCTGTACTTCTCAAATATTCTAAATCAGAAATGATCATGAATCTTTTCTTTCTTTCTTTTTTTTTTTCTCTTCTTGGCCGCAACACACCGCACAGCTTCTGGGATCCAGTTCCCCGACTAGGATTGAACCCAGCCCACGGCAGTGATAGCGCCACATCCTAACCACTAGGCCACCAAAGAAGTCCCATGAATCCTTATTTTTAAAAGCTCCCAGATATGGGGCTCACTAATACACCTAGAGTTTAGAAGCCACTGCCCTTAAAATTTTAAATGGTTATGAGCGTTAATTAAAACGACCAATTTAAAGACAATTCAGACATGGTACACGCTAAAAGATCACTCCTATAAGTATACACCTCACTGCAAAAAGAGAAGCTGTCCTGGGTTTCAGGTTTATGGTTAATACACGGGAGGCCTACAGTCTCCAACAGGTGGGCCAGACTCTGTTGCATAAGTAAGGGAACCAGCTCCCCCTGGTGTTCAGTGTCCGTCATGACCGCCTGAGGGTGCTGAACAAGAGAAGTGCCAAGGTCAGGAACTTGCAAAATTTCGTTTTTCACGAACGAAAAACTCTCACGGCCAAATCACAATGACCACAGTGACTATGGATCTCCTAGAGGGGAAATGGGACAGCAAAACTGATACCCCAGAACACTTTATCTATAAAGGCTTTTAAAATATAGCTCATCCAAGGTTATGGGGAAAAAATACAAATTGTGGCCATGAATTTACATTATTTATCTACCTTTCCAGCAACTCAGGAAGAGAACAAGCACGCTGACCATCCTAGCAACTTACTCCCCTAGAATTCGACCCAAACTTTACCTTCTCTACACTGGGGACTCTCTTGCTAAGTCCCGACTTCACCGCACATCTCCCAACTGTGTGAGAGCAGCAATGCCACCTTAACCTGTCTCTCAGCAGAAGCCTTGATCCTCCTCCCCACATCCTACTGGCTCTGCTTTCTAAATATATCCAGAACCTGACTGCCTTTGCCAACTCCGCCAGCAGCCCTGATCCGAGTCAATGTCATCTTCGCTCGATCACTGCAATCGTCTTCCAGCAGGTTTGCCCACTTCCGCTCTCGCCACACATGTACCCCAGCCCACCCTGGCCTTCGTTTTCCAGACAGAAGCCTTGCAACAATCCTTTTAAAGCATGAACGTACACGACCACATGCCTGAGCCTAGTACTTTCTGCCCGGCTCTCACTGCACCAGCTTTATTATTGTTCCTTGAAATCACACGCCTCAGGCCTTGGCATCTGTGGTTCCCTTTGCCTGGTCCCACTTCCCTGAGATGTGCACATGACATGAGCCTTCAATTTGGCCCCCCCCCCCGCAAAAGTCACCCCCCTGAGGAGGCATGCCTGAATATCCTATCCAAAACAACACTTGTTTCTACCCCTTTACTCTGATGTTATAAAAGTATTGTTTACTCACTTATTATCATTAAGGCATAGCAGTTTTTTGTTCACCGCTATATTCCCAAGGCTTTGAGCAGGGCCTGGCACACTGTAGGTGATGCTCCAAAAATACTGCTGAATGGATGAGTTAATGAGTGCCTCATTTTTCACTGACTTTTTCAAGAGCAAAAAAAAAAAAATGGTACCTATTTACGATTACACTCAAGAGGCTGGTGCTTCTATGAAGCAGCTGGACGGCCTGAAAGCACTGTGCTCAAAACCTGCTGGTCCCAGGCTCGCCCCGCACTCCGTACCCCTCCCTCTCCCCTGCCTGAGTGAGCCAGAGACCCCTAATCAGCTGCTCCTTTAACCCCGTCCTGTCTGCCCTCAGGTGACCTACACGCAGAGGCAGGGCCAAATCCAAAGCTGAACCCCAGGAGCTGTACGAACAAAGAAGAGAAAGGGAAGTCTCTCCCAGCAGGCTCAGGAGCAGCGGATTAAATCTCCACAATCAACTTGATGTACCTGCATCTGGGGAATACCTGAATAGACAACGAATCATCCCAAAAATGAGGCAGTGGACTTTGGGAGCAACTGTAGACTTAGGGTTTGCTTTCTGCATCTAATTTGTTTCTGGTTTTATGTTTATCTTAGTTTAGTATTTAGAGTTTATTATCATAGGTAGATTTGTTTATTGATTTGGTTGCGCTCTTCCTTTTTTTTTTTATATTTCTATTTCTTTTTCCGTTTTCTCTTTTTGTGAGTGTGTATATGTATGCTTCTTTGTGTGATTTTGTCTGTATAGCTTTGCTTTTACCATTTGTCCTAGGGTTCTGTCTGTCCGTTTTTTGTTTTGTTTTGGTTTTTTTTAGTATAGTGTTTAGTGCTTGTTATCATTGGTGGATTTGTTTTTTGGTTTGGTTGCTCTCTTCTTTCTTTTATTACTTTTTAATTTTTTTATTTTTAATAATTTTTAAACTTTTTTATTTTAATAACTTTATTTTATTTTTTTCTTTCTTTCTTTCTCCCTTTTCTTCTGAGCCGTGTGGCTGACGGGTCTTGGTGCTCTGGCCCCGTGTCAGGCCTGTGCCTCTGAGGCGGGAGAGCAGAGTTCAGGACACTGGTCCACCAGAGACCTCCCAGCGCCATGTAATATCAAACAGCGAAAGCTCTCCCAGAGATCTCCATCTCAACGCTAAGACCCAGCTCCACTCAATGACCAGCAAGCTACAGGGCTGGACACCCCATACCAAACAACTAGCAAGACAGGAACACAACCCCACCCATCAGCAGAGAGGCTGCCTAAAATCATAATAAGGTCACAGACACCCCAAAACACACCACCAGATGTGGTCCTGCCACCAGAAAGACAAGATCCAGCCTCATCCACCAGAACACAGGCACCAGTCCCCTCCACCAGGAAGTGTACACAACCCACTAAACCAACCTTACCCACTCGGGGCAGACACCAAAAACAACGGGAACTACAAACCTGCAGCCTGTGAAAAGGAGACCCCAAACACAGTAAGTTAAGCAAAATGAGAAGACAGAGAAACACACAGCAGATGAAGGAGCAAGGTAAAAACCCACCAGACCTAACAAATGAAGAGGAAATAGGCAGTCTACCTGAAAAAGAATTCAGAGTAGTGACAGTAAAGATGATCCAAAATCTTGGAAATAGAGTGGAGAAAATACAAGAAATGTTTAACAAGGACCTAGAAGAACTAAGGAGCAAACAGACAATGATGAACAACACAATAAGTGAAATTAAAAATTCTCTACAAGGAATCAATAGCAGAATAACTGAGGCAGAAGAACAGATAAGTGACTTGGAAGATAAAATAGTGGAAATAGCTACCGCAGAGCAGAGTAAAGAAAAAAGAATGAAAAGAATTGAGGACAATCTCAAGCCAGAAGGGAGTGGCGTGATATACTTAAAGTGATGAAAGGGAAGAACCTACAACCAAGATTACTCTACCCAGCAAGAATCTCATTCAGATTCGATGGAGAAATCAAAAGCTTTACAGACAAGCAAAAGCTAAGAGAATTCAGCACCACCAAACCAGCTCTACAACAAATGCTAAAGGAACTTCTCTAAGTGGGAAACACAAGAGAAGAAAAGGACCTACAAACACAGACCCAAAACAATTAAGAAAATGGTAATAGGAACATACATATCAATAATTACCTTAAACGTGAATGGGTTAAATGCTCCAACCAAAAGACACAGGCTTGCTGAATGGATACAAAAACAAGACCCATATATATGCTGTCTACAAGAGACCCACTTCAGACCTAGGGACACATACAGACTGAAAGTGAGGGGATGGGAAAAGATATTCCATGCAAGTGGAAATCAAAAGAAAGCTGGAGTAGCAATACTCATATCAGATAAAATAGATTTTAAAATAAAGAATGTTACAAGAGACAAGGAAGGACACTACGTTATGATCAAGGGATCAATCCAAGAAGAAGATATAACAATTATAAATATATATGCACCCAACATAGGAGCACCTCAATACATAAGGCAACTGCTAATAACAGCTCTAAAAGAGGAAATCGACAGTAACACAGTAATAGTGGGGGACTTTAACACCTCACTTACACCAATGGACAGATAATCCAAACAGAAAATTAATAAGGAAACACAAGCTTTAAATGGCACAATAGACCAGATAGATTTAATTGATATTTATAGGACATTCCATCCAAAAACAGCAGATTACACTTGCTTCTCAAGTGTGCACGGAACATTCTCCAGGATAGATCACATCTTGGGTCACAAATCAAGCCTCAGTAAATTTAAGAAAATTGAAATCATATCAAGCATCTTTTCTGACCACAACGCTATGAGATTAGAAATCAATTACAGGGAAAAAAACCATAAAAAACACAAACACATGGAGGCTAAACAATACGTTATTAAATAACCAAGAGATCACTGAAGAAAGCAAAGAGGAAATCAAAAAATACCTAGAGACAAATGACAATGAAAACACGATGATCCAAAACCTACGGGATGCAGCAAAAGCAGTTCTAAGAGGGAAGTTTATAGCTATACAAGCCTACCTCAAGAAACAAGAAAAATCTCAAATAAACAATCTAACCTTACACCTAAAGGAACTAGAGAAGAACAAACAAAACCCAAAGTTAGCAGAAGGAAAGAAATCATAAAGATCAGAGCAGAAATAAATGAAATAGAAACAAAGAAAACAATAGCAAAGATCAATAAAGCTAAAAGCTGGTTCTTTGAGAAGATAAACAAAATTGATAAACCATTAGCTAGACTCATCAAGAAAAAGAGGGAGAGGACTCAAATCAATACAATTAGAAATGAAAAAGGAGAAGTTACAACAGACACCACCGAAATACAAAGCATCCTAAGCGAATACTACAAGCAACTCTATGCCAATAAAATGGACAACCTGGAAGAAATGGACAAATTCTTAGAAAGGTATAACCTTCCAAGACTGAACCAGGAAGAAATAGAAAATATGAACAGACCAATCACAAGGAATGAAGTTGAAACTGTGATTAAAAATCTTCCAACAAACAAAAGTCCAGGACCAGATGGCTTCACAGGTGAATTCTATCAAACATTTAGAGAAAAGCTAACACCCATCCTTCTCAAACTCTTCCAAAAAATTGCAGAGGAAGGAAAACTCACAGACTCTTTCCACGAGGCCACCATCACCCTGATTCCAAAACCAGACAGATACTACAAAAAAAGAAAATTACAGACCAATATCACTGATGAACATAGATGCAAAAATCCTCAACAAAATACTAGCAAACAGAATCCAACAACACATTAAAAGGATCATACACCATGATCAAGTGGGATTTATCCCAGAGATGCAAGGATTCTTCAATATATGCAAATCAATCAATGTAATACACCATATTAAGAAATTGAAGAATAAAAACCATATGATCATCTCAATAGATGCAGAAAAAGCTTCTGACAAAATTCAACACCCATTTATGATAAAAACTCTCCAGAAAGTGGGCATAGAGGGAACCTACTTCAACATAATAAAGGCCATATATGACAAACCCAGAGCAAACATCATTCTCAATGGTGAAAAACTGAAAGCATTTCCTCTAAGATCAGAAACAAGACAAGGATGTCCACTCTCACCACTTTTATTCAACATAGTTCTGGAAGTCCTACCCATGGCAATCAGAGAAGAAAAAGAAATAAAAGGAATACAAATTGCAAAAGAAGAAGTAAAACTGTCAGTGTTTGCGGATGACACGATACTATACATAGAGAATCCTAAAGATGCTATCAGAAAAGTACTAGAGCTAATCAATGAATTTGGTAAAGTTGCAGGATACAAAATTAATGCACAGAAATCTCTTGCATTCCTATACACTAATGATGAAAAATCTGAAAGAAAAATTAAGGAAACACTCCCATTTACCATTGCAACAAAAAGAATAAAATACCTAGGAATAAACCTACCTAGGGAGACAAAACACCTGTATGCAGAAAACTATAAGACACTGATGAAAGAAATTAAAGATGATACAAACAGATGGAGAGATATACCGTGTTCTTGGATTGGAAGAATCAATACTGTGAAAATGACTATACTACCCCCAAAGCAATCTACAGATTCAATGCAGTCCCTATCAAATTACCAATGGCATTTTTTACAGGACTAGAACAAAATATCTTAAAATTTGTATGGAGACACAAAAGACCCCGAATAGCCAAAGCAGTCTTCAGGGAAAAAAATGGAGCTGGAGGAATCAGACTCCCTGACTTCAGACTATACTGCAAAGCTACAGTAATCAAGACAATATGGTACTGGCACAAAAACAGAGATACAGATCAATGGAACAGGATAGAAAGCCCAGAGATAAACCCATGCACCTATGCTCAACTAATCTATGACAAAAGAGGCAAGGATATACAATGGAGAAAAGACAGTCTCTTCAATAAGTGGTGCTGGGAAAACTGGACAGCTACATGTAAAAGAATGAAATTAGAACACTCCCTAACACCACACACAAAAATAAACTCAAAAGGGATTAGAGACCTAAATGTAAGACTGGACACTATATAACTCTTAGAGGAAGACATAGGAAGAACACTCTTTGACATAAATCACAGCAAGATCTTTTTTGATCCACCTCCTAGAGTAATGGAAATAAAAACAAAAATAAACAAATGGGACCTAATGAAACTTAAAAGCTTTTGCACATCAAAGGAAACCATAAACAAGACGAAAAGACAACCCTCAGAATGGGAGAAAATATTTGCAAATGAATCATTGGACAAAGGATTAATCTCCAAAATATATAAACAGCTCATGCAGCTCAATATTAAAAAAACAAACAACCCAATCCAAAAATGGGCAGAAGACCTAAATAGACATTTCTCCAAAGAAGACATAAAGATGGCCAAGAAGCACATGAAAAGCTGCCCAACGTCACTAATTATTAGAGAAATGCAAATCAAAACTACAATGAGGTATCACCTCACACCAGTCAGAATGGGCATCATCAGAAAATCTACAAACAACAAATGCTGGAGAGGGTGTGGAGAAAAGGGAACCCTCTTGCACTGTTGGTGGGAATGTAAATTGATACAGCCACTATGGAGAACAGTATGGAGGTTCCTTAAAGAAATAAAAATAGAATTACCATATGAGCCAGCAATCCCACTACTGGGCATATACCCCGAGAAAACCGTAATTCAAAAAGACACAAGCACCCCAATGTTCACTGCAGCACTATTTACAATAGCCAGGTCATGGAAGCAACCTAAATGTCCATCAACAGATGAATGGATAAAGAAGATGTGGCAATGGAATATTACTCAGCCATAAAAAGAAACGAAATTGAATTATTTGTAGTGAGGTGGATGGACCTAGAGTCTGTCATACAGAGTAAAGTCAGAAAAAGAAAAACAAATACCATATGCTAACACATATATATGGAATCTAAAAAAAAAAAAGGTTATGAAGAACCTAGGGGCAGGACAAGAATAATGATGCAGATGTACACAACGGACTTGAGGACATGGGGAGGGGGAAGGGTAAGCTGGGACGAAGTGAGAGAGTGGCATGGACATATATACACTACCAAATGTAAAATGGATAGCTAGTGGGAAGCAGCCGCATAGCACAGGGAGATCAGCTCAGTGCTTCGTGGCCACCTAGAGGGGTGGGATAGGGAGGGTGGGAGGGAGACGCAAGAGGGAGGAGATATGGGGATATATGTATATGTAGAGCTAATTCACTTTGTTATATAGCAGACACTAATACACCATTGTAAAGCAATTATACTCCAATAAAGATGTTTAAAAAAAAAAAAAAAAAAGCCCTGCTGGTCCAGGGACTTCCCTGGTGGCGCAGTGGTTAAGAATCCGCCTGCCAATGCAGGGGACATGGGTTCGAGCCCTGGTCCAGGAAGATCCCACATGCCGCAGAGCAACTAAGCCCGTGCACCACAACTGCTGAGCCTGCGCTCTAGAGCCCATGAGCCACAACTACTGAGCCCACATGCCACAGCTACTGAAGCCCGCGCACCTAGAGCCCGTGCTCCATAACAAGAGAAGCCACCACGATGAGAAGCCGGTGCACCACAATGAAGAGTGGCCCCCGCTCGCCGCAAGTGGAGAAAGCCCCGCACAGCAACGAAGACCCAACGCAGCCAAAAATAAACTAAATAAGTAAATTTGTTAAAAAAAACCCTGCTGGTCCAACATCTGAGATGGGTCTCAAAGGGCAGTAAGGTCCTATATGGGCAGGTCAGCTCTGAGGAAGAAAACATAAATCCATCAGAGACTAAACAAACAGTGGGAAGAAATCACCACTAGGGTAGGTACGTCAGTCTTCCGTATCTGCTGGTTCCACATCTGAGGAGCCAACCGAGGACTGAAAACATTTGGAAAAAAAAAACTTCCAGAAAGTTCCAAAAAGCAAAACTTGAATTTCCCACACTCCTGGCAACTATTTAAATAGCATTTACATTGTACTTACAACTATTTATATTGTATCCGGTATTATAAGTGATCTGTGGATGATTTAAGGTATACTGGAGGATGTGCATAGGTAATATACAAATACTACACCATCTTATATCAGGGACTTGAGCATCCACAGATTTTGGTACTGGGGGCAGGGGCAGGTCCTGGAACCAATCCTCCTGCAGATACAGGGAGACAATGCGAACGGAATGCTGTGAGTTTGAACATACTGCTGGTGTGGAATTTGTTTTAACTTAACCTATTTTCCAGTAGACTTTTTTTTCATGATGCCTCCCCCCCCCTCACCCGCACCAGACCGCACACAGCTTGTGGGATCTTAGTTCCCTGGCCCGGGCCCTTGGCGGCAAAAGCACGGAGTCCTAACCACTGGACCGCCAGGGAATTCCCTCACGATGCTTTTTTTTTTTTTTCCAGTGGCTCAACTGGTAGCAAGTGCTTTTCTATATATTGAGTCTCTCTTTTTTTTTTTTTTGGTGCTAAAGCAAAGCACTGTGATTTCTCTGACTTTGAGCAACCCCAGATGGCCCAACTTGAATAGAAAAGAGGTTGAAAGAAAGTTTAATCTTATAAGCTCTTCTATAAACAATGTGAAAAAAAATTGGTTAGGTGTCTGGCTTGTGGTATTTTACTTCTTATGAGGTCATACAGCACGGTGACAACAGAGCAGAACCTGAAATTGGGGAGATCTGGTCCCATTTCTGCCATTGGCGTAACTAACTACACAAGAGTTTACTTCGCTACTGCGGGCTTGTTTGCACATAAACACTTCCCAACTTTGCTTTCCAAAAGTGGAAAGGACGCACCAGGCCCTTGGCAATGGGAGGAGAGAGTAAAGAACCATCCGCCACAGGGAATAACTCCAAGACCCCAGAGCAAATCTACAGGGAATCCAGAGGCCCTTACAGTGTTCCCCACCTTTCAGCCTGAATGTACACACTGTCCAAAGACCCCGTGACCTTTTCCTTTCAAAAGCCTCACTCCCTTGTTACTTCAGCTTCATAGGGACATCTTTCCATGCAGACTAGAAATCGGTCCTAATTGAGCTCCGCCCTGTCCAATACAGCAGCCAGGACCCGTGGGACCTGTTGACCACTTGAAATGCGGCCAATGGGAACTGAGAGGCGCTGCCCCAGTAAAATACATGCGGAATTTGAAGACTCAGTAGGTGAAAATAACGTGAACTTCTCAGATAAGTCAGAGAAAGACTAATGCTGTATGACATCACATACACGTGGGCTTTACAAGAGCAGAACTGATACAAATAGGGAAGAGAATGGTGGTTATCAGGGGCTAGGGGAGGGCGAACAAGAGCGAAGTGGTGTTAGGATCCAAATTCGCAACTAGTTGATAAATAAATCCTGGAGATTAGTGCACAGTACAGGGATGACACAGACAACAATACCGTATTATAAACATCAAACCTGCCAGAAGACTAGGTCTTAGTTATTCCCAGACACACACACACACACACACACACACACACGCAAGGAATGCAAAATATGTAAGTCTTATACCCATCACCCGTTGGTAATATTCTGGACGTACTGGAGTACGCAGACTACACGATTACATTAATTTCACCTGCTTCTCTCTGCACGCTCTCACGGGGCTCCTAGAAACATGCCCTGCCACAGTGGCTTGTGTTACACCGGCCGGAGCCGCTCTGATCACCCATCGGAACCGAGGCAGGGAATGAGGTTAAGGCTCCACAGGCCTCGGCACCGCTGGGTCCGCGCGGATGCACTCACGGCTCTGCGCCCGCGCCCCTCGCCCGCCGGCCTCCAGCCCCGCCTGCGGCCCACGTGGCTGCGCTGCGCTCGGTTGTCCGGTCCCGCAGCAGGGAGGCCCGCTGCGCCCCTCGGTCCGGTCGGTCCGGACGGAGGAGCCCCGGGCGGAAGCTGCCGGGCGCTTCCTGCGGGGGAGAGGGAGGAGGAGGGAGAGAGGGAGGAGGTGGGTCGGGGGACCGGGATGGGAGCGCGCTCGTTCGCGGCGCGGGCATCTCTGCTGCGGGGCGGGGTCCGCGCTTGGCCTCCCGCTTTAGTCTCTGCAGCCTGAACTGAAAAAGTAACCCTTCCCTTGACCCTAGAGACACTGCTGAGTCCCTGGGCGCCACCGTGAACTCTCCAGTCTTCTAGAATGGTGTTCACCCGTGGAAAATTACTCTCTTTACTCCCAAATACCTTGTTCCTCCAGCATTTGCAGAGCAAAAGCTGCGTAGGTTTCTGTTTGTCACTAAGTGAAAATCATTCTTAAAAACTACAAAGATTTACCTACAGTGTATAAATTTAGTTGCAGGAAACAAATTATCTTTTGTAATTTAACCCTAAGAAATGTTCCAAAAGTAAATGCAATGCAGTAATTGGTTATACACACTTCAGTGATGATTTCTAAATAAGTGCCCATGACCTAAAACTTCTGCTGGTCCAACTTGTGACAAGAGTGAATGATTTGTTTCAATAGACCTTTTTCCTGGTCTCACAGTGCAGAGGCGGTGCAAACAGGCTTCTATCTTGACCAAGTAACTGTAACCCCCAAATGACACACACAGCCAAATCTGAGTTCTTTTAGGCTTGTAACTAACGCCGACCACAGGACTAAAGCTGTGCTTACCCTGCAGGAAAAGGAAAGGAAACTGAACGGGAGTGGAGAAGAGCTAAAGCACACAACTCCAGGAAGACACACAACCCGCAATACAATCCATCAAAGTCCACGCTGCACTGGGTTCGCTCTGCAGTATCAGAATGACCAAGTGTCTGCCCTCCAGTTAGTTTTAACAGCAAACCACCATTTTCTAAATGACTCAGGGAGGTTTAATTGAGTAGGAGAGTGAATGGAAGAGAAACCGTTGATTCGGTTCTAAAATGTGCTTTAAATCATACTGCAATAAATAATAACAGTGGAAGGATTTAGGCATCGACGTTAAAAAATTACCTTTAGTTTCACCCTCAAGATTAAAGGAGAAGTGGGAGCTCTGCTCAGCAGGCAGTCATGTGCTTTGCTCTAATTTCTAGATTTCCGGGAGACGCGGATGCAGCTGAGGCAGGCTCTCAGGTCTGAGGTCTTCGCCCTGTTCCCTACGGTGGGAATCCAGCCCATGTTCCCAGCCAGACAGGCTGTGGTGGGCATTGCTGGCACACCCACGGGGAACCCCACCCGACACTCTCCCTCAAAGAAACAATGCGACAGAAAAAGTGCAACACTCACAACCGTAAGGACCAGTATGTAAGAGGGAAGAACAAACCTGACTCCATACTGGATCTGTATCTTTCACTTTAACCTTCCTGCTCTACAGCTTTTGCTCCAATTTAAGAATGTTGCCTAGAGCCTGAAATATACAGAAGAGCCCATTCTCAAGGCTCTGACCTTTAAGGGTGTAACACTTTTTCATTCATATACAGAGGAAAAGCTGCAGAAGAGAATAACATTTATCTTGTTGGAGGTTTACAGGAACATGGTGACCTGACCTACGGGGACAGCTGCAAGAACAAAGGATTCTGACACCAAGAAGTTTGCAACAACCACGCCCCCGCCCCTTTTGGTATAAAAGCAGCCTGAATTCTAACTCCTTTGGGACACTAGTCCACCATCTTCTCGGTCTGCTGGCTTTCTGAATAAGGTCACGATTCCTTGCCCCCAAAACTCGCCTCTCGACTTACTGGCCTGCTGTGCCGGCCAGCGGTACAACCTTGGACTCGTTAACAACTACAACAAATTATCTGCAAGACCCCTCACAAAGGGCTCTCTCTGTTAAAGCTGAGAACTGCAATGTCCCCACAAGCATCCAAGGCTGGCGTAATGCAAGTACCACGGGCATTTTCACTGGAAAATGTTCTTGAGAGGAGGTCATAGTTTAAGCTGCTAGAACTGAAGCGAGCTGCTGCTTCTTTCAGGGATGAGCTAACAGTCAGCAAAGGAAAAGAAGAGGTAAGGCAGCGCCCAAGGGCGGAAAAGTCTGCAGAACAGCAGAGGGGTGTGAATGGAGAAAGTGACCTGGCCCAGTCAGCAGACCCGGAGCACCTCTTTCTAAAAACCACCAGAAATCCTCCTCTGGAAATTATGTTCCTTGTAAATCCTTTCTCAGGATGGGGAGAGCTATTTTTACAGGATTTGTTACTTACTAGTTACTGCTGGCCCTAGCTCTCTCAGGAGACATAAATGTATCTGAAGAATGGAAATGTTGTGCTTGCTGCCACAGACCAGGCTACTAAGACAGAAGAGAAAGAGTTTCGAGTTTTTATCATTGTAAATGAGCCTCAGTTCGAAGTTCCAGTGCTTTAAAAAAAAATTCCACTCTGTTACTTTGACACAGCGCAGAATCAGTGTAACAGTTTATTCCAATGCAGTACAGTACTCCACCCAAATGAAAGCATAAAGTGCAAGTGTTTAATTACTCCTATTTGAAGGTTCTTATTTCTGAAGAACAGCAAGGCATTTTGTTATCCACTCTCTCCATTCCTTAAAGGCTTCCACAGGTTTGGGCAAACTCAGAGGATCCTCACGGCTACGTTCCGGAGAAACTGTAGGTGTGTCAGTGGACTCGGCATCAACCCACCTCACCAGCGCCTTGAAAAACACGTTCACCTTTTAACAAATCCCAGCAAAACAGACTTCGGCAAGAGAAAAACATTAGCTTCCGAATCAAGTTATCTACATCGGTGACTTATGCTACCCCACGGAGATGTTCCATTTGATAAAGATGGTCATGAAGGTGAGACCATGCTTGTCAAACGGCACGCACCAGAAACACGCCAGCTGTGAGCACACAGGACAGTCATGAGGATGCACAGGAGAGAAGATTAGAAAGAATTACACTTAGTCCTCACAGTTTTTTGAAGGTGGGACGATAATTATTTTCTTTTCTCAACTTGCTAAGTGTTCCACAAGGCATTATACCGTGGTTGTAATTTGACAGGGCTATGTATACACCTGTTAAGTGTACACATAGGCATGGCACATATACATATGTGAAGACACACATGTAGACATGGACTGCAGTCGCTATGTTTGTGGACACACATTCACTTGCACATCGAGATTACTTTCCCTCCTTCTTAAAATCACGCCTTCCTCCTAATGAATATCATACCCTTGTCCCATATGTGGAAAGATAAATCACTTCCACATATTCATAGTTTGTGGGGTTTTTTAAATGTAAATTTATTATTATTATTTTTTTAATTTATTTATTTATTTATTTATGGCTGTGTTGGGTCTTCATTGCTGTGTGCAGGCTTTCTCTAGTTGCGGTGAGCAGGGGCTACTCTTCATTGTGGTGCACGGGCTTCTCATTGCGGTGGCTTCTCTTGTTGTGGAGCACGGGCTGCAGGCGCGCAGGCTCTAGAGCGCAGGCTCAGTAGTTGTGGCTCACGGGCTTAGTTGCTCCACGGCATGTGGGATCTTCCCGGGCCAGGGCTGGAACCCGTGTCCCCTGCATTGGCAGGCGGATTCTTAACCACTGCACTACCAGGGAAGTCCCTTCATAGAATTTTTAAACATGAACTTTGCCTCGCTTATCAATATTTATTCTGCTCTGCGAAGTCAAGCTCTCTGGCCCTAAACGAACGGGAGACACAGAAACCTCTTCCACCATTTCTCATTGAATTTTAAGTGTAAGGCAAGTCAAAGTTTTTAAGAAAGATATTTCTTTGCATTTTTTTTTAAACCACAGCTTCCTGCCTACCTTTGCACTAATTTCCTCTGATAAATCACCTCCAGAGAAGGGCCTAATAGAAAATGGTAGTTTGCTACTTAAATAACCACTTCCCCCTTTATGGCTTCCCCCACTTACTTTGTATCTGTCTTTAAGGTGGAAGCCGATAGCACTCTGCAACTTGCGTAAACAGATAGGGCAAAGGTCGAGGGGACGCTGGTCAGCTTCTTCCAAGTGGTTGGAGCCTTGCATCAGACATGCGAGCCACTGGCAGTGCCGAAGTCCAAAGATATGTCCAATCTCATGGGTTAAAGTCTGCAAGACATTCACATGGAGGCTTACAGCGCCACGGTCATCGGCAACAAGGTACACCCCCTTCTTTTGCATGCTCTTCCAAGAAACCAATTCACAGGAATGAGCTCCCTTGCCATCACCACCAAAACCTCAGTCTGCCCAAAGACTTAGACCCTCATTTCCCTGAATGTCTTACTGCCTTCCTCTCTGGGCTTCATTACTTCCCCACCAGGGCTTCTCCACCTCGACACCACTCACACGTTGGACAGGATCATTCCTTGATGGGGGCGGGGCGGGGTGTCTTGAGCACGGTAGGGTGTTGAGCAGCAGCCCTGGCCTCTACCCACTAGACGCCAGTAGCATGCCCTCCCCCGCTGTGACCACCAGAAATGTCTCCAGACACGGCCAAATATTCCCTGGGTGGCAAAATCACCCCTGGTTGAGACCACTGCTCTGGACCAGAGGGGTGCTTGCTAACATTTAGATTCTGAGGCCCTTCCCCCAGAGATGCCGAGTTGGTAGGTAGGAGGGGAGGAGCTTGAACTGCATGTTAACAAGCACATTAATGCAGGGAACGTACAGCTGACCCTTGAACAAGCGGAGGTGGGGCACCGACCCCCCTGCAATCGAGAACCTGCTCTGGCTTTACAGTCAGCCCTCTGCATCCGCAGTTCCGCGGGCCCTTGAGGTAGGGCAGTACCTATGGCGTCAGTGAGAAACACCACACGGCAGCGGACCCATGCAGTTCAAAGCCATGTCGCTTAAGGGTTGGCTGTACTCTGAAACCGTCATTCCATCAGGTGTCGTTCTCTACCCCGACACACAGCAGTGGTGAAAGCGGAAAAGCCCGTCTGGCTATGAAGAAGGGGGGAAACGAGGAGACAGGCTTTCCACAGAGCAGGGCAGGGGGAGCCACGAGGAACCAGCAGCTGCAGTAGGCGGCCCGGAGCCCAAGGGGAAGGCCGTTCCCCGCCAGGGGCCAGAGCGCAGGGGTCCCGCAGGCCCCCGGGAGTTAGCCCGACTTGACGAGCACGGCGTCCCTACCCGCCCAGAATTCTGGACTTAAGCTAATGGTCAGGAGACAGGTACAGCCAAGGCCGCGTGTAACTAACAGGACAAAAAACTGTCACAGATACTGTACATTTCAGTATGAAGGTACCATTTACATTCTGGTTTTATTGGTAACTTCAGTCAAGCAATATCCACCAGAAGTATACAAATGACACAAACTCATTTATGAAACCACCTTAAGGACCGCGGATACGTAAGTTCAGGGGATCGAGATCTCTTAAAACAACACTCCTGAGGAAAAAAAAAAAAAACACTCCTGGGGGACGGTTTGAACGGCTCACCTTACAGGACCGAAGCAGAAAAACACTAGTCACTTCAGGAACGTAATAATTATCAAAAACTGAGTAGTCACTTGAAGATTTCTTCTGCAGCTTCTTCAGTTTGCCTTCGTAGTGTGAGCTGTAAAAATCACTGCCGTACCTGGCAAAGCTGAATATCCCCACACCTAGGAAAAGAGGACAAACAATGACAGAATAAGAGGAAGATTCCTGAAGAAAAGACTAAAAAAGAGCCCGCTCGGGCACCTGGCTGGGGAGTGCCCATCGGTCCCAGTGAGTGCCCGCAGCCCCACTAAGCTCGGCTAAGGTTTGCCCAAAGGAAACTTCTGCCCCAGATTTCCCGATCAGAATCTTCCGCTATCCAATCTGCTCTGCTCTGTAAAACTCAGTGATCTTGACGTCAAGTTCTTGAGAAACTGTAAGTTCCAGAGAGTTTTTTTCCCCACAAAAGAAGTCATTTTGGGGGGAATTCCCTGGCGGTCCAGTGGTTAGGACTCTGCGCTTTCACTGCCGTGGGCCCGGGTTCAATTCCTAGTTGGGGAACTAAGATCCCGCAAGCCAAGTGGCAAAAAAAAAAAAAAAAAAAAGAAGTCATTTTCTTAAATAGCCAAATCAAGTACTCCAAAAGGAGCGACAGAGTGACTGAACTGCAGGCTCATGACCTCACTCTGGAAGATCACGGTAAACAGATCTCGGTGCCGTGCATGTCACTGAGGGTCCCGTCCTTCCCTTGTGCCCTGCTATACAGGAAGACATCCGGCCACTGGCCCACTGCCTTGGTGACCATGTCTGGACCCTGCCTTCAGACAGAAGAACCTCTCCTGTCCTCCCCACCCTGTAAACACAGCACAACTCTCTCTGCAGCTGTGCCGGTGACCAGAACAAACACCCCTGTAACTGACTTCCTGTGACACCTAGGCTAGTTTCAACCATCTCTGCCCAGAGAACAGACTGACGCACCACTCATTCTAAAGGGCACTGACTGCTTTATAATTCCACTTGTTTACATTGTCGCTTTCATGTATGCCTCTTTCAGTTGCTCTTCGAAAGTAGTAAGGAACATTTGTGTTAAGGAAGTGAACTCATAGTAAGTTTGTCCAACCTAATTTGATTCAAAAAGAATGCACCTCACCCCACCTTGGTATTTGAGATTTAGGGGAAGAGAGCATTCTGGAAGTTAAGAAAAAACTAAACCTACTCACAAGTGACCTCCTCTGACCAAACAAGTGTGGGTGTATTTCACTATAATACCTTCAGCAAGAACATTTTTTTCTTCTAATAATCCTACCAACAGATTATTTCCTTTGGTAATTAAATATTTCTCAATTTTAAAATACCAATCTTTATAAACTTGGAGAGAATGAAGTCACTTGTAGTAGGATACTGCCTCACTGCACGGCAGATCAACCCTGCTCTCCTACTACATCTTCTCTTACGTCACACAATATTTAAGAAACTTACTGAGAAAAAAAAAAGAAATAGAAACATTTGGGGGGAGTGCTTCCTGACCTCCTCAAACGCGTAAGATATATTAGTTAACAATATCTAGATAAACACATTGTTTAAAAATTTTTTTAATGGTTCCATCTCTATCAGGTTAATAATAAAAGGGGAAATAAAGATTGAGCTCATATAAATTTCTGATAGAAAACTCGTACAAAAACTCAGGGGGACAGCAGTGACCCAAGTCTGCGAGAGTGTGTGTTAGTAAGGTCATGGGGGCAGGGGGTCTGGCGCTGTAAGAATGTAAATGGAGAGTGAGGATGAAGGGCTGGGGGAGGATGAAGGGCTGGGAGGGAAGGAGGCTCCACGGCACCCCGGGCCCCCACCTCTGATGAACGGGGAGGAGAGGAGTGTCTCTAACAGGAAGAAACATTTGTGAGCGAGAGCTCCCACCCCAGCAAACCCTGGGGCTGATGTAACAGCCAGTCTATAACCTCTGTACTCATACAGGCCCTGGTACTTGCTCCCCATCCCTAGAACGCTAATGGACAATCATGCCCCTTAGTTTACTGGACTTTTCCCCTTCAAACCTGTTTTAGATCCTGGGGGATAAGGGTAGAAAAATAAGAGCAAAAACAGAGGGGTGGGGAGAAGGCAAAAAAAAAAACACAAAATAGGCAAAAATATGATTTGCTTCTGGATCCTTTCCCACCCCCAGTGTTATCAAGCGGGTTCACAATGAGTCAAAGTTTATTTTATTTCAAGTCAAAGACTGAAATTGACCATAAATAAAATAACAAAATGTCCTGAGACACTGGATATGAAGCACACTTGTAAATCAGTCTACAGCTACCTCATCTGTGCAAGATTACTAAAAGAGCTGAAAAACAATTAGCAAGATTTTCGTTTATATTAATGACAATTCAAATATCCTTAACTTATTTAGTTCACCTTGCCACTGAATTACCTACATTTACCACCTGTTGTGCGAACGCCTATATATGTGCCAGGCATATGTACACACTTCTTACGGGTCAGCACTCCTATGTAAATTATCTCAAACTGACACTGGGAAATAGGTATTATTAGCTTCAAGGTCACACAGGCACTGAACGGCCAACCTGTGGAGAAACCCAGATCAAAGGGGTCTATCAACAGCATCCTTCCCTTTACGGCAGGATGCCGCACCAGAAATACTATACAGTCTTAAGTATCAAAATTGTAATTGGTTGGAATTTTTTCCCTCTTTCAAAATCTTCAAATAGTCTCAAGTTGAGGAAGTGTCTACCAACAATGTCAAAAAGGAATACCATCTGTCAAAGAGGCCTGTCCAAAGACAAAATTCCAGGAGTCTCTTGGGTAAAGATCGATCATTGTTATTCCCACAACACAAAAAGCATCTTCAGGTTTCTTC
This sequence comes from Balaenoptera ricei, assembly GCF_028023285.1. Lineage (NCBI taxonomy): Eukaryota > Metazoa > Chordata > Mammalia > Artiodactyla > Balaenopteridae > Balaenoptera > Balaenoptera ricei. The sequence continues at coordinate 1,933,897 of NC_082658.1, read as the reverse complement.
TTTTTCAAGAACTTCAGGATCTGCCCTATATAAAAAGAAACGCGCATGTGATATATAAATACACACATATACGTATAGCTCAATTCACGTCGTAAAGCTGTTTAATTCACCTGCATGAATCTGTAGGTTCTGCGTGTTATCATTGATTCTAAAGGAACACCTCGTTGCAGAGACAGGAACCGGTTCTAGGAGTTTTACCGTCAAGCCATAGAAAAATGCTTCACAGTAACCCTTGAGCCATTTCACATATTCTTCACTGATACTTCTGGTGTTTCCTAGCAATCCTATAATATGGAAGAAAATTTAAAGACAGACTATGAGATGATTAAAATAGCCTTTACCTCAGTCTAGAATTAGAAATTTGGAATTAGACACAAACCAACTGTAAATTTTCAATACACCTTTATCGTTCACTGAGGTGAATACGAATTAGAAAGAAACAAAACATCCTTTTAAGGCAGTTTGGCTACAAAACTTCCACCTTGGGAATGAACGTCAAAAATGATTATAAAAACTGCCCGCTTGAATGAGATCGGCAAGCCAAACTATCCCTGGCAACAGCACCATTGCAAAACCAAACCAAAGCCAATATATACCAATGCACTGTATATAAATACTGTGCTTCTCTGGAGAAGGCGTCTTTCTGTAAGGATCGTTGAAAAACTCTTCAAAGTCTTGGGGAGCCTCAGGATGGGAGGTTATCCAGTCTGACTGCGAATGCAAAGTAATGGGTCCAAAGAGATCACTGTCTGGCCGGAAGGCTTCGTCCATCAGACGCTTTTCCCCAGCATCTAACTTCTCATACTGTGACACAAGCGCTGGGTTCTTTGAGATGAGAGCTGTCCTTAGTGTGTGTTCAGAGTGCCGTACTGTTTGCATCTACCAGAAAGACACAAGAAGTCAAATGTAAAATGCATATCCACACTGGTGACTTTAATCAATGTACGTCCTCCACAGACATCTTTTATTTCTCCCTAGCATGGAATGACTGATTGATTGCCAATGCCTTGGAGTGATCACTCCAAATTACTGTTTGCTTTGCCCATTTCTAATCAATTTCTTGGGGGAGGGTCTCTGGAAGAGTGAAAAGACAACCATGAAATTCATTCCTCCATCTCTTAGGGAACCTGCTCCTATTATAAAACCTAGTGGTAACCACAAGACACGACCTGATTTCCCATTTCCTTCTGCCATTTGGGTAATAACATTATGAACTGACTCATTAGGGCCACGTGAAAAATACTCATCCTTTCCAGTGTGACTCAAAGATGCTCACGACCAAATGGAAAGAGAACTAATGTAAATCTTGCCGTTTCTGTAACTTAACTGCGGGCTGATAATATATCTCAGCCACTGAAGTTCATCGTCTCCGGGTCGTGTCACCCTGAGGAAGACACCAGGTGACTAAAAGCCAGACCCACCGTGACAGGCCTCTTCCATTCACATCGCGTGCCTGCGCAGAGATTTCATCCTTCCCTTTGAACGGGTCAGACAGCTGTTCCACCGCGAGGCTTTGTGAGTGAGGAAAGGAAAAAACTGGACGTCACTGTCTGGAACTATCATATTTTCTAATTATCTACATTTCCTCCACTTTAATGATAGACAATTGATGGGAAAGTTTAAGCGAATGGCTGTCCTGGCTGGACATCTGAACTCTGGAGTTCCAGAGTGTGGAAGAAATCCCCAAAACGAAGCTCTCTCTCGTCAAAGCTCTCCTACGAGCAGAGGCTCGTCCTCACTGCTCCACAATGGGCCGAAACGCGACTTCTCCTCCAGGACAACGTCCTGTCGTTCCACCCACCTTCAGGGAGAGGACGGCCCCCTCTCAAGTTTCTGTCTCACAAGGACCGGCTTGTCCGGGCCTGGGAGGGAGCGCGTGGCGCCTTCACCCTAACAGTAAAAAAGCGGTGTCAAAGGTCAGGAGGCCTCCTTCGGCCTCCCAGGTGGGAGTCACTTCGGGGGATGGGGGCCCGAGAGCTGCCGGCGCGCCGGGACCGGAACCGGACGGCCACCCCCGCCGGGTGTCCATAGCAACTCGCTCCTTGGGCTCGGCCCCGCGCCAGCGCGACCCGGCCCGGTAGGGGGCGGCCTGGGGGATCCCCGGGGACTCTCGCTTCGTCTTTTCCACCCGAGGAAGCCTGGCCTGGCTCTCCCGAGACACACCCGCCCCCGCCGTCCTCCCCGCTTCCGCCACGGCTGCTCCTCCCACATCTTCCTCCCTCCCCACCGACCGCGACCGTCTCCATCCTCTACCAGCCGGCCGCCCGGCCAGGAAGCCCCAGCCCGGAGGCTCCAGCCCGGCCCCGCCAACCCCACCCCGCCAACCCCACCCCGCCAGCCTCACCCCGTCACCCTCACCCCGTCACCGTCATCCCGCCGGGCGTCGACACCACCCGCCCTGCGCCGTGCTCTGCGCCCGACGCCGTGCCCCGCCTCTTCGCGCGACGCCACGCCCCACCGTAGCACGCACGCTCCGTTATGCCCCGCCCCTTGACGCCCTGTCACTGCCCCGCGCTCCATGCCCCGCCCCCGCCGCGCTCCGCGCCCCGCCGTCGCGCTCCACGTCCGGCCGTCGCGCCCCACGCCCCGCCCGCGCGCCCCACGCTGCGCTCTACGCCCCGCCTGGCCGCGCGAGGCAGTCTCGGGGGCGCGGGGCTCGAGTCCTAGTGGCCGCCGTGGCCCCAGGTTCTCGAGCGAAGCGCGGTCACGAGGGGGCCACGAGGCGCTGAGATCAGCCCCGCGCTCGGCCTTTCCGCCCTGCCCTTCGGGGGCGCCGCTCTCCTGGGCGCCGCTCCCCGGCCGCGCCCGCGCCGCGGGGTCAGCTGCTCGTGCACGTGCTCGGCTGGCCGTGGGTGTGAGCAGAGCCCTCGGCGTGACACAGTCCACCGGCGCGGAAGCGAGTCCGCGGCGGCCGCAGGTGGACTCACGGCCCGGCGCGGGGATGCGCCCACTGGCGGGCGGCGCGGAGGGGGCGTCCGGGACACGCGGCTCGGCGGCGCTTCTCTTCTCCCGGGATGCGCCCGCTGGTGTCTCCAGGCGCTGGAGACGGGCTGGGAAGTAGGAGAGGCGCCCGCGGGCGGTAGGACTGAAGCAGCTCTGCGGCCTCTGTGTGCGGGACGAGAGGGGACAGCTGCGATCCCGAAGACCCCCTTCAGCCCTGGGAGGTCGCGGGATTGAAGCGGAGGGTCCCTCATCTCATCCGTGTGCTACCCCTTCGTGCGGCCAGCGCTCATCTCAACGTCGGGACGCGTGGACGGTCTGGCTGGCCAAGGCCACCGAGTGCTGCCAAGGCGACAGCGCCGCGCCATCAGCGTCCCCCTCCCTTCGAGGCGGGGGCCTCCGAAGAAGCCCCCGCCTCCCACTCGCTCCTTTCTGTCCAGCTCCCGTCATTTTTCCCCAGGTTCGCACCGCGCTCACCAGCCCCTCTGTCCTGAGGGCTTCCTAGGAAGGAACCTGGGGAACATCTGGCCCTTTGTAATCCTGTTTCCTCAAACCCTTATTCACGACCTCATCTAAAGGGACGCCCAGCTCCCCCCGAGCCAGCCCCAGACATGACTCCTGCCCTCTCAGCGTTAACTCAAAGATACTCCTAAATCCTATTTTTCATTCCAAGCCCCTGTCCTACTGCTGCAAAGCAACCTCTGGAAGAGGTTCTCATATTTAGAATCATACAAGTTGTCCAAAAAGAAAATTTGTAACAAGATTAGAAGGCTGCAGAACGGGTTAAAGAGATGCAAAGTATATGGCAGATGAAGGATTTTTAAATGACTTTTACAAACCAGTAGGAAGGAGATGGACATCATGACATGAAAACGAGCAAAGAACAGGTACTTTGAATGATCATTTAACATAAAAGGGTTCAACTTTACTCAAAGTAAAATGAAAACCATTCCAATACTTTTTTCTTATCGATCAAGTGACAAAACTGTTTACAGTTGACTCTTGAACAACAGGGGTTTGAACTGCACAGATCCACCTATACACAGATTTTTTTTTTTTTTTTTTTTTTAAATCGTATCCTCTGCTTTTTTTTTACTTTTTTGGGGGGGTTTATTTATTTATTTATTTATGGCTGTGTTGGGTCTTCGTTTCTGTGCGAGGGCTTTCTCTAGTTGCGGCAAGTGGGGGCCACTCTTCATCGCGGTGCGCGGGCCTCTCACTATCGCGGCCTCTCTTGTTGCGGAAGACAGGCTCCAGACGCGCAGGCTCAGTAAATTGTGGCTCACGGGCCCAGTTGCTCCACGGCATGTGGGATCTTCCCAGACCAGGGCTCGAACCCGTGTCCCCTGCATTGGCAGGCAGATTCTCAACCACTGCGCCACCAGGGAAGCCCTATACACAGATTTTTTTCACTAAGTACATACGGCAGTGCTACAAGATCCTCGGTTGGTTGAATCCATGGATGTGAAGCTGAGGATACAGAGGGTTGACTGAAAAGTTATATGCAGATTTTCCGACTGCAAAGGGTCAGCGCTCCTGATACCTCATGTTGTTCAAGGGTCAACTGTATTTTGAAAGAATTGCAAGCTTGGGACTTCCCTGGTGGTGCAGTGGTTAAGAATCCGCCTGCCAATGCAGGGGACACGGGTTCGAGCCCTGGTCCGGGAAGATCCCGCATGCCGGAGAGCAACTAAGCCTGTGCGCCACAAGTACTGAGCCTGCGCTCTAGAGCCCGTGAGCCACAACTACTGAGACCACGTGCCACAACTACTGAATCCCACAGGCCTAGAGCCCGTGTTCTACAACAAGAGAAGCCGCCGCAATGAGAAGCCCATGCATTGCAACGAAGAGTAGTCCCTGCTCACCGCAACTAGAGAAAGCCCGCGTGCAGCAACGACGACCCAACACAGCCAAAAATAAATAAAATTGATTCTTAAAAAAAAAAGAATTGCAAGCTTACAGAAAAGTGGCAAGAATAGTATAAAGAATCCCTATGTAATCTTCAGCCAGTTTCCGCAATTAACATTTTACTTCATTTACTTTCACTGTCTCTCTCTCTCCCTCTGTGTCTCTCTTTATGTTTCCTGTCTGTCTCTGTCTCTCTCTCTCTATTATATATAATATAATATAATATAATATAATATAATATAATATAAGTATATTTCCCCCTGAACCATTTGAGAGTAAGTTGCAGACATGATGTCCATTTACACCTAAATACTTCAGTATATATTTTCTAGAACCAAGTAAATTCTCATAAATAACCACAGGACAATTAAAACATACCAGTATGGACTCTCATTTTAATTGTACCCCTTCACCCTCTCCCCAGTGCATCTTCCCTACCATCTCTGAATTTTACTCACCCTGACATTCCACTAGAGATCCTTGTGCATTAACAATCAACTATAGTTCTTTTTCCTACTTCTTTGATTTTATTTAAAAATTACTAAATCTATGAAAATATTCCAAGTACGTGTCTTTAAAAGCCAAATAGTACGAAAAGGATTGTAATGAAGAGGAGTAGCCCCCAGCCCGTTGGCCAGCTTCCCAGAGGCTTCCGATCTCAGCTCCTCAGCTGTTTTCCCTGGTATTTATCTCCATATGTGTACACAGCGTGTGTGTAATGAGACTTCTTGATCTGTTGATGAAAGGTAGCATCTACTGACTTATTGCCATGATAGATGGGGACTTGACTTCTTTGTTCATCCGCACACTCCCCCCCTCCCATTCCTCTTGATGTGGGCACATCACAAATTTCGATTGACTCTCTAGTCAGTGCTTATGTTACGATGACGCAAACACTGTTCACTGCAAAGTCAAGTAGTGTACTATGACCATGCTTTGTTTCCTGTAGAACTCTATTTTTGCCTGGAGTTCATAATCATTTCATTTCTATTATTTAGTTTACTTTCTGTTTTAAATTATAAAAGATTAATTAGCCTAGTTTCATATGATCTAATTTTTTTTAAAAAATACGTCATCATCTCTGTTATACATTTGCCAATAATATTTTCTACATAGCACATTAGTTGCTTTTTTTTTTTTTTTCTGGGAATCTTTATTCTGGAGCTCTCCATCCCCCTGTTTCAGTCTGAACTGGTCCCCTTTAGGACTGCTACATAGGTATCACCCTGGAACTACACTCTGCTCTGTTGGATCCCCTGTCTCTTCAATTCTTAAACTCTTTGTCCCCCTCTTTCTTGGCTCACTCCTTTGATTGCTGTAGCACATCCCCCAGAACCTTTGGGAATAAAGATGCATAGAGGTAAATATTTGGAAATCTTGCTTATCTGAAAATGTTTTTATTCTATCCTCATCCTTGACTGAGAGTTTCCCTGGATTGGTGTGGAATTTTAGGCCGAAAATCATTTTCTCTCAGAATTCTGAAAACTCTCTTCCATTTTCTCCTCACTTCCAGTAACGCCACTTTGATTCCTAATCCTTGGTATGTTACCTGCTTTTTTTAAGGAAGATCTTACGATTTTCTCTCTATCCTTAGAGTGCTGAAGAACTCTTAGTTTGTAAAGTTTTTAAAGATGTGTCCTGGCCTGAGACATTTTCCCCCATTCATTTTGTTGCTCACTCATTGGGCCCTTCAATTTTTTTTTTGGCCACAGCCAACGGCATGCAGAACTTCCCCAACCAGGGATCGAACCTGTGCCCCCATTGGAAGCACGGGAGTCTTAACCACTGGACCACCAGGGAAGTCCCAGGCCATTCAATCTTGAGATACTTATCCTTACATTCTGAGAGATTTTCTTGTGTTACTTTTTTTTTTAATTTATTTTATTGAAGTACAGTTGATTTACAATGTTGTATTAATTTCTGCTGTACATCAAAGTGATTCACATATAAATGTATATAATGTATATTCTTTTCTTTTATAAATTTATTTACTTATATTTGGCTGCGTTGGGTCTTTGTTGCTGTGCGCGGGCTTTCTCTAGTTGCGGCGAGCAGGGGCTACTCTTGGTTGCGGTGCGCGGGCTTCTCATTGTGGTGGCTTCTCTTGTTGCAGAGCACGGGCTCTAGGCACGTGGGCTTCAGTAGTTGTGGCACACGGGCTCAGTAGTTGTGGCTCGCGGGCTCTAGAGTGCAGGCTCAGTAGCTGTGGCGCATGGGCTTAGTTGCTCTGCGGCCTGTTGGATCTTCCTGGACCAGGGATCGAACCCATGTCCCCTGCATTGGCAGGCGGATTCTTAACCACTGCGCCACCAGGGAAATCCCCTGTGTTTGCTTTGAAACAGTTCATCTATTTCTCCTTTCACTCCATCATCACATCATAATTACTTGCTTTCCAGTCTGACTTCTAGAATAGACTGTAAGCTCCCAGAAGGCAGAGATTGCTGTGTCTGCCTCATTCATCTCTGTATGCCCATATAAACGCTCAAAAAAATATCTGTACAATTTAACTGAATTTCTTAAATGTCAACTATGTCACCTATGCGCTAGATTCTTCTGGTGATAAGAAAAATGATCCACTTATGGAATTGATTTTAAGATGCTCACAGTCTAGTGGGGGAGCAAATATAGGTGCATAAATAATTAAACCAAGATACACAGTAATAACGACCACTCGGGAGGACTTGATAAAGTGCTACGGGGCCTTCAGAGAAAGGCAATTACTTCCATCTAGATGGAATCAGGGATGCTTTTGTGGAAGAGAAGGTACTTGGGCTGGGCCTTCAAAGATGACATATCTGGACACGAGGAGCAGGACGGCTGCTTGCTGGATGGACTGAACAGTGTAGAAATGAGAGGGCCTTCTCCTGTCAGGCACTAGAAGTAAAGAGGAGAAACAGCTCCCTTACCATCCCCACCCCAGAAGTTCACTGCCCAGTAGGGGGAACAAAATGTGGGAGGCTATGATACAAGATAAGCATGTGGAAGATGTTCTAGGCAGAGGCTACAGCACGTGCAAAGGCACTGAGACCTTGAACTCACGGGGTGGGGGGTAGCGGGTGGCAGCAGGAACTGTCTCTGAGAGACAGAGACAGAGAGAGAGATACAGCAAATAGCAAAATGTGAATTGTTCATTGTGCTATTAGTTTAAATTTTGTGTATGTTTGGAAATCTTTCATAGTAGAAGTTAGGAAAAAAATAAAGAGATCACAGTCTCATGGGGGTGGTATTAAACCGCCTCAAAGCCGAGACTTGAGTAGGGTCTGTACCAGGAGGCGTTCAGGGCTGAGTTAGGCCAACTCCATGACATCAAGATGCTCTCATCTCAGCCACGGTCCTCACGTGGCCCGGTTACCAGGCAGCCCCGAGGGGCTGTGCTTTTCCCTCCAGCCTTTGTGTGATTCGTTTATTTAATGGCCTCTTTGCTCAATAACACAAGAGGTCCAAACTGCCAGTGCCAGCCCAGGACATACTCGTTACATTTTCACCCAACCTTTCAACTCTAAATTATGACTTTTCCAGAGAATTCCTGTGCTTTTTCCTTCTATTTTGTAAGATTCTTTAAGGACTGACTAGAGGATGCTTCTGTGCTTGATAAACGAGAATATGGGCTTTGAAGTAAAATGAACTTGGATTCAAATCCAGGCTTCTGTGCTTCCTAAGCTGTGTGACCTCAGGCAGGTGCCTTGGCCTTTCTGGGCACTGGGAGCCTCATCTAGAACACCTGTGCGGTACGTTTGTGAGAGACTGCTACAGGGCCAGGCACCAGGTGGGAGTTGAGGGGAGCTATTACTATTTTTATCTTTTTTATTTTTTTATTTCATCTTTTTAATGTTATTCTTTTCACTCACTTGGCTTTCTTCGTCTTCCTTCTTCCCTCTTGCCCTCCTTTTTGCTTCCTTTGTTATTCACCTTGACAATTTTCCCCCAAAGAAACCAGAAACCAATGTGTAAAATTCTCAGTCTGTGATGACATTTTTGTCACCCAAAGGTGACACCTGAGCTCAAGGTCCCCTGAGAGAGGAGTCCTGTCAATACTGGCGGGCTGCGGGGAGGAGGGTGCCGTTGGTGAAGTTCAGCCTTATATGAATGGGACCCATGAGCACAGTACACGCGGACCCCGATCTTGCGATCGGCTGAGCACACAGGTATAAACCCGTACTACATCAGTGACAAATGACCCATAGAGTTCAGCTCTATTTCTACTATGGGCAAGCACAAAATAGGTATTTTTTCAAGTTAGCATTGTGTTCAGGCAGATACTAAACATTCCTCCACGGGTGAAGGGTTTAACATTCATTTTTCGGACATTTTTAATTCAGACAAGAGTGTATAGAAAAAACGGGGTCCCAGGTTGCCCCATCTCATTTTGGCCCCTAGAGCGTGAAAAAAGAGGAACACAGTGTGGTCTCTGCCTGAAGCTGGTTCCGTTAAGGGCCCTCCTGGGACCTGTCTCAGTAGAGAGGGCGCCCTTGCAAATCTGACTTGCCCAGGTGGGTTCGCTAGGGTGACAGGCAGCAAAATTAGTTCAGGAAGGCATTTTATAAGACTATCCCCTCCAAGGGGGAGGAGGGTGGGGGAGGGACGGACTGGGAGTTTGGGATTAACGGATGCAAACTATTATCTAGAGGATGGATAAACAACAAGGTCCTACTGTAGAGCCCAGGGAACTATATTCAATATCCTGTGATAAACCACATGGAAAAGAATATGAAAAAATATATAATATATATGTATAACTGAATGACTTTGCTGTACAGCAGAAATTAACACAACATTGTAAATCAACTAAACTTCAATAAAATAAATTTTTAAAAAAAGAATATCACCTCAAAAAGGAATTAAAGATGTAGACATCTGGGAATTGCCTGGCGGCCTGGTGGTTAGGACTCTGAGCTTTCGCTGCTGAGGGCCTGGGTTCAATCCCTGGTCAGGGAACTCCCGCAAGCTACGTGGCATGGCCAAAAAAAGAAAAAAGATGTACTCATCTGAATGCAAACATGCAAAACAAAAACTGGGGCGAATACTGCTAATTGTGTCAGTTTGCCTCTGTTTTGTGCCCTGTGAGCTACCCAAGAGGCTCAGATCCACCCAGAAGAATGGAGAGTCGCTGAGGCTGCCTTAGGGGTGGGGGGTGAGAGTACGCACGCCTCTTCCGGGAAAGTTTCCAGGATGCAGTGTGGCTCTGGAGATTGGTTGCTCTGTCTCGTCTGTCTGTCTGTCTCTCGCCAATCCTCTCCACATTCTCCAGTTCACTCCAGGGAGCTGCTCTGGTTAATCCAATTGCTCGCCCAGTAGGAGGGCATCCTGATGGGTCATCAATCAGCCGGTTGATGGGCCCGTTTTGGCAGGTGTCCCCCACCCCGTGCGATCAGTCGTCTGGGAAGCGCCCTGTCCCACTTCCCTTGCACCTTCTGGTGGGCGGCGAGCATCACACCTCACGTGCCCAGAACACGTATGTCAGGAGAGTGTATTTGACTTCAGATCTTTGTTCTGGAGCATGGTCTTGGGTCTGCCTTAGATAGCGAGGGTCGTGTAACCAAGCCAGCATTTCTTCTCACATTTCAGCTGCTTAATTTGCTCCTAAAATATATCCGGGGTGCTGGGTGGGAACATTCTGAATTAGCTTCTGATTCTGGCTCTAACTTCAGGGACCAGCTTTAAGGCGGTGAACAAGCCACCGCCTCTTAGGGTCCCAGTTTGTTGCCCTGTGACATGTCTCAGGACACAGATGCTCAAAGCCCCATTACGGGACTAACAAGCTCTAAGTGCAGTTGTGATACGTAGTAGCTCTATAACTTAGGGCACTGAAAGAAGAAGGTACCACTTCCATGACCAGGACCTGCAAGCTTGCATGGGTGGCGTGTTTAGGAGCATGAGTTCAGCTGGGACGGAGCACTGGCACAGTGCTAAGAGGAGCACCCCTGGAGTCACCCACCTCTGTGTAGCTGTGCCACTCGCCAGCTCTGCGACCTCTGGAGGGCTGTCCGACCTCTGTGCCTCAGCTTCCTCCTTTGGGAAGCAGGAGTTCTAACAGTTCCTGCCTCACAGGCACTTCAGAGGGGTGAGAGATAACATACCCAAAGCACTTAACCTGGGGCCCAGGTGAGGGACCTGGCGGTGAGTTAAGAGTCCGTGATTGAGGGGACGCCCAGTGTATTCATTTCCTGTGGCTGCTGGTAGAAATTACCGCAAAGTTTTGGTGGCTTAAAGCAACAGAAGTCTTTCGTCTCAGAGTCCTGGAGGCTGGGTGTCTGAAAACACTGTCTCTCGGCTACACCCCCTCTGGCAGCTGCAGGGGAGAATCTGCTCTTTGCCTCTTCCAGCTCCTGGGGGTGGCCGTTGTTCCTCGGCTTGTGGCTGGCATCCCTCAGTCTTCAAGGCCAGCATCTTCAAATGTCTCTCTGCTCCGTCTTCACATCACCTTCTCCTCTGGGTGTCAAATATCCCTCTGCCTCCCTGTTTTAAGAACACACGTGGGGCTTCCCTGGTGGTGCAGTGGTTAAGAATCCGCCTGCCAATGCAGGGGACACGGGTTCGAGCCCTGGTCCGGGAAGATCCCACATGCCGCAGAGCAGCTAAGCCCGTGCGCCACAACTACTGAGCCTGCATGCCACAACTACTGAAGCCCACGCACCTAGAGCCCATGCTCCGCAACAAGAGAAGCCACCGCCATGAGAAACCCGCGCACCGCAACGAAGAGTAGGCCCCGCTCGCCGCAACTAGAGAAAGCCCACGCGCAGCAATGAAGACCCAGCGCAGCCAAAAAAAAAAAAAAAAAGAGGGAGAACACACATGAGGGCATTCGGGGCCCACCGGATAATCCAGCATAATCTCCCATCTCAAGACCTTTACTTAATCACATCTGCAAAGACCTTTCTTCCATGTAAGGTAACATTCACAGTTTGGGGGTATTAGGACTTGGCTGTCTTTTGGGGGGCCATGGAGAGAATGTTCTAGTTGGCTGTGATTTTTTGGCCTCCACTGCCCATTTGAAGATGTGCCCTTGTCCCCTTTAAACTTCCCTAATGGCAAACATGTCACCTTTTCCCCCCAGCCCATCTCTCCCTTCTGACTTCCGGTTTCTGCTGACAGCTGCCTTATTTTCTCCATGCCCCTCCTCAGGACTGTCTTTGATCCTCCCATCGCCTTCCCTTCCTGACACCACCCTATCCACACTCGACGTTAGTCACCAGATCTCAGGGACACCAAGTCCCTGAGCAGAAGGGAAGCTTCTCCCCTAACACCTTTGATTCACAGACACAGAGCTGAGCCCTGCAGAGAGGCGGCAACTTGCCCACGTCACCTGGCGATGTGATGCCCAGGCTGGACCAGAGCCCGTGGCCCGGGAGATGCCCTCCGACCACAGCTGCTCATCCTGGTCAGGTTCTTCCTGAGGACGATCCCCCGTCCTTTCTCTGTGGCTCTATTCAGCAAACATCTATTGAGCATCTCTTGCGTGCCAGCTGCTGGACAGTCAGTGCTGGGCCAGACCCAGGCCCAGCCTTCCATCGCAGTCTGGTCCCTATGCCACCTTGGCCTGGCCTTCTCGTTTTTCACCTGTCCTCCTGTCCCAGGCAGCATGCTGCTATTTCTGCACCTTCGGGGGTGTCCCTGGGCACACAGCATCCTGCCCCTTCCTGACCCCGTGGAAGTGTAAGCTGCCTTCAGAGCCCCAGGCCTGCCCCTGCCTGGGAAGCCCTGGCCCCCGGTCCAGGCCCTGAATGGAGGCCCCATCCGGGTGGGTCCCCTCCTGCCACTCTCTGTCCTGCTTCCTGCCCTGGGGTGACTGAAGGAGCCCCCAGAGCTGCCTCTGCTGCTGAGTGGGGTGGTTTCCCACCTCCCCCATCCCCCCTCCCCACCTCCTATCTCTTTTCGTTCTTGCTGCTTCCCAGGAGGTGAGGGACCCCCCGACTTTGTCCCCACCAAACCTCCCCGGAACACAGCTCCCCGTGTCCTTGTCTCTCTGGGGGAGCACAGCCAGGGTTGAACAAAGCTTGGGCGGGTCCCTCAGCCCAGGGATGGTCTGAGCAAGAGCTGAGAAACCCCCCGGGGGCTGTCACCCATTCCCAGCCCAGCGTCCAGGAACCTGGGGCCCTCAGGGAATTCCTGTTTGGTCCCCAATAGGAAGTGCTCCTGCCTGTGGTTTAAACTCTACACATCCTTTCTTTTGACCCTGAGAAACCCGACCAGCTGGACAGCACAGATTCCTGACATATTTTGGGGGGGGATGGTGTACCTTTCCTGTGAGTGTGGGATTTCATGACCCAGTGCTGCACCCAAAACATCAGAGCTGAAAATAGTGGTGATGCTATTTGCTCACAAATCTGTGGGTCGAGAATTTAAACAAGGCCACTGGGTGGCTGGTCTCTGTCTGGGTGGAACGTCTGAGGTGCTGCTCCGCTCCCGTGTCAGGTGACCCAGAAGTGGAGGTCGGGTGGGGACGTGGGAGGGGTGGCAGGGTGGCCTGTAACAGGGGCAAACGTCCGGCTGGGTCCTCGGTTCTCCACGGAGCCCAGGGCCTCTCCCTCTCCACGTGGCCTCTCCAACAGGATACAGGGTGCAGGTTATGTGGTAGCTCAGGTCTCCCAAGAGAGCAAAAGCAGAATCCCCCGAGCTTCCTTAAGATGTTGGCCTAGAGCCGGTACAGAGTCACCCCTGTCCCGTTCTACTGCTTGAAGCAGCCCAGATTCAAGGATGGGTACCTTGCACATCAAGAGGCCATGAATACCAGGAGGTGTGGTCCATTGCAGGCCTGTAGTGTTCACTGTCACAAGCACTCTAAGTGCCTTATCTTTCCAGGTGCAGTCTAATTCTTCAGCGAATGGAGGGCTATTCTCCCCCTCAGTACACTTCCTGTGGGCTGGCTTGCTCCTAGGACTTGCTTCATCTACATTGTCTTATCAAGAAGGGACTAAGGGAACTGCAGGTGCCCTGGGGCCCTCCGAGCGGGCCTGTAATCCTGCCAACCCCTCCCTCACCAAGAGCTTTCTTTTGGGTCAGTCGGAGGAAAACGTAGTGATTTGGGCCACACTCCCATTTTACAGATGAGAAAACTGAGTCTCACCAGGGTTTTTAGCTCACACACTTGCTAAATTAAAGGTCACATAAGAAATGAGCAAATTAGGTTTGAGAGCCCAGGACGCTCGTTTTTTAATTGAAAAATTGGGAAATAAATTTACTTTTCAGAAATTCATTTCCTGGCCAGCTTCTCTGGACTGTATCTAATCTGTCAAGTGAGCGATATCCATGTGGTCTTCCATGGCCACCTTTGCCTAGACGTCACTTGGCCAGACCTGATTCTCTCTCATACCCTTCGCTGGACCCCAGGAATGAGTTCACCCACAGGAGCAACCTTTTGTGAAAGGAACTCACTCTCGATGGGATGAAACCTTCTCCTCGAAGGACTAGGTAAGCCCCCACCTCCTCTCCCAAGAGAACATTTGGGAATACTTCCTTATTTGAAAAGTATACGCACAAAAAGTTGGGGGTGACTCTGGGTTCTTTCCTTGGCTTGTTTTCTGTTTGTGTGGTTCTTGAACCTCACCTCCTTTTTCCAGACTTACTTCCCCTTCTTTGTCTCTTGATGTCATCTACATTCTGCCCAAAGAAGCCACCAAGTATGCATGGTGTTCTCCCTCGACTTTGCATGCATTTAAGTCACTCCTTCCACTCAGTGACATTAAGGAGCATCCAAATGCCACCCCAACAAGGAGTCTTTCTCCATCTGGCCCCATCAAGCCAATGCCATGTCCTCTCCTCTGAACTGGGAAGGCGTGGAGACCTCCGCAGGGCTCTTGTGCTCTGCTCTGGTTTTTGTGGTTAATTGCACTATGGTCTACTCTGCGAGCTCCCTGAGGGCAAAGATTGTGATCCACCAGCCTCTTCTTTCCTGGAGCCACCCAGCAAAGCCGGGCCTCACATGGGGAAATACTTGCTGTTTGTGTGGAAATGTGTCTTTTTGCGTAAAGAATGACCGTGCTTACCTTTCCAGGACCGTGTATTTGTTATAGAAGCATCCCCGAGGTCACCTCCTCCAAGAATTTGGAAACAGGGAAATAAGATTTTTATTTGTTTGTTTTATTTTTTATTATTTTTAATTTTTATTTTATATTGGGGTATAGTTGATTGACAATGTTGTGTTAGTTTCAGGTGTACAGCAAAGTGAATCAGTTATAAATATACATGTATCCATTCTTTTTCAGATTCTTTTTCCATACAGGTTATTACAAAATATTGAGCAAAGTTCTCTGTGCTATACAGTAGGTCCTTGTTGATTATCTATTTTATATATACATAATAACAATCTATTATTATCTGCGTATCTGTTAATCCCAAGCTTCTGATTTATCCCCCCACTTACCCTTCCACAGCCATGTGTTTGTTTTCTATGTCTGTGAGTCTGCTTCTGTTTTGTAAATGAGTTCATTTATATCTTTTTTTTAGAGTCCACATATAAGTGATATCATGTGATATTTGTCTTTCTCTGTCTGACTTACTTCACTTAGTATGACAATCTCTAGGTCCATCCATGTTGCCGCAAATGCCATTATTTCATTCTTTTTCATGGCTGAGTAGTATTCCATTGTATATATTACCATATCTTCTTTATTTTTCATGTGTCGATGGACATTTAGGTTGCTTCCATGTCTTGGCTATGGTAGATAGGGCTACAGTGAACACTGTGGTGCATGTATCTTTTTTTTTTTTTTTTTTGCATGTATCCTTTTGAATTATGGTTTTCTCCAGGTATATGCCCAGGAGTAGGACTGCCTACAGCCATACCACCCTGAATATGCCCAGCCCAAGCTCTTCTGATCTCAGAAGCTAAGCAGGGTCGGGCCTGGCTAGTACTTGGGTGGAGGGAAATAAGATCTCCCAGGGACAGAGAGTTGCCAGATATATACAGCAAAGAAAAAGACAGGATGCCCAGTTCATTAGCATTTCAGAGCAGCAACAAATAATCTCTTAGTCTGAGTACGTCCCATCCAATATTTGGGACATACTCATACAGGAAAAATTATTCGTTGTTGATCTGAAATTCAAATGTAACTGGGAACCCTGTCTCGTATCTGGCAACCCTACCTGGAGAGTTAACGTATGAAACTAACACGTGCGGATTCGAGCAAAGTCAAGTCACCTTAAGAAGTCAGCGTGGGTCCTTCAGCAAGACGATGTAATTGGAGCATACGAGAAAAGCATATTGACAAAACCACTTTAAACCTTCTCTTGTAACATAGCTCAGGAATGGGCCAGTCAGAAAGTGGAGGGTCAAAGAGACAAGCTTTGGTCACTCTCTCCAAGTTTGTCCAGGAGAATCAACTTTGAGGTCCGGGGTGGCTCTGACCCCTCATGTCTCTGGGTGGCAGGGGCCACTGGGGTCGTCCAACGGATTCCCCGGGTTTCCCAGGAAGAATTGTTAGAATTTGGCTTCTTGTGCCTCGTGGGGAGTGAATGTGCTGACCTGGGAACTATGACCTCTGAGGGTGGCAGCTAAATGACATTGGTTTTTTTTCCGCCCCATTCTCTCTGTGAACTTGACTCTGATCCATTCTCCACGCGCCGGGTCACCCCCATGGGACGTCCAATGTCAGTAAGTTGTGTTTTACTTCAACTAGTGCCCTCTGTTTTCTGGGTCTCTGCTACAGCCAAGGGCAGCATCCGTTTCTTCAAGGTCCAAGGGCAGCATTGATGGAATGCTTCCTTTATGCTCCGTAATCGTCACACTAACTCTCTATCCAGCTTCAGAGACAAAGAAATAGAGAGGTTTCGTAACCCCTCATAAGGGGCACAGCTGGGACGTAAACCCGTGGCTGCTTCCCATGATTATTAACCATGATTAACATTCTGGCCAACATGTTTTTAGGACAATTTTTAAATTTTTTTTTTTTTTTTAAATTTATTTATTTATTTTTGGCTGTGTTGGGTCTTCGTTTCTGTGCCAGGGCTTTCTCTAGTTGTGGCAAGTGGGGGCCACTCTTCATCGCGGTGCGCGGGCCTCTCACTGTCGCGGCCTCTCTTGCTGCAGAGCACAGGCTCCAGATGCGCAGGCTCAGTAGTTGTGGCTCACGGGCCTAGTTGCTCCGCGGCATGTGGGATCCTCCCAGACCAGGGCTCGAACCCGTGTCCCCCGCACCAGCAGGCAGATTCCCAACCACTGTGCCACCAGGGAAGCCCTTTAAATTTTTTTGTACAATTTGTAAAGGTCTTTCCATTTACAGTTATTACAAAATATTGGCTATACTCCCCGTGTTGTACCTACATCCTTGAGCCTGTCTTACACCCAATAGGCTACACCTCTCCCTCCCGCACCCTTATACTGCCCCTCCTCCCAGAGCCCACTGGAAACCACTAGTTTGTTCTCTAGATCTGTGAGTCTGCTTCTTTTTTGGCAAACAACTTCTTGAAACACAGGTACACCCACGTTTTTACATAAATAAGCTCAAGTTATATATGTGTGTGTGTGTGTGTATGTATATATATATATATATATATATATATATATATATATATATATATATATATACATACACACACACACACACACTGTTTGAAACTTTAAAAGAAAATTCAGCCAGGTCTTGGGGAATCTTCTATGTCTGTGCTTCTAACAGCCAGGCCACAGAATCCCGCAGAGAAGAGCCTTCAGTGTGACAATTCGGAAAACAAGTTCAAGAAGCCTCCAGAGAGGAAATGCATACATTTAGGAAGGAGAAATATTTGCCCTTGAGAGAAAGTAACGTCCTCATGCCCTTCCCCACCTGGGCCCATCGACCAAAGCCTAATCCTTTCTGAGGTCCCTTCGTGGAATCCCCTACTTTAAGGAGACTCTTCTCACGTTTGTGTTTTACAAGTGGACTGAAGCTATTTGAACTGCCATTTGAAATAATTTACCCAGGTTACCAGGCCGGATCCTGAACCAACAGAGGTGTGTACGTAAAAGAAAGGACTCCAAACAGAAGCAAATACGAGAGAAGGAAAGTCAGGAAAGTCAGAGGAGGGAGACCCTGGGACGTTATATTTACCACCTGGTGTTTCAGAAGGCTGTTACTTTCTGGACTGTAAATTCATCCTCCTGGATGAAAACGATTACGAACCACTGCTGTCTTTTCCCAAGAATGTACATATCTGCAAACCATTCTTAGGAGAGACCTTGGCCTTGAGACTTAAACCACCCGGTGACTCATGTCAACAGGCTGTTTGTCAGAGAGTTTCCATAATTAGAACCTGTGACCAACACGTCTGACCACGAGGATGTATCACAAGGACTTGTCGTGAGCATGGGCTTTTTAGCAAAACCTGACCTGTTGAAATGTCAGGGCTTGGCGTTTTGGCCTTTGGGGTTTTGTCAGGCTGTCTGTCCTTCCTGGAATCAGCTTCTTTGTATCCTACCTTCTCAGCAACCCTATGGGGTAAGGTTCTTATTGTCCCATTTTATGGATAAAGACACTGAGGCTCAGAGAGGTAGCGTATCTCATCTGAGACAGGCCATGGCGGGGAGGGGGGGTGTCTCACCTTGAGCGCAAGTCCACTGACCCAGATTCTAGGTTCTGTCTCCCGTGGTGCCCAGGGCTGAGCCTCCAGGATGTTACGAACGAGGTCGGTTGAATCCTCGTGTTCTCTACAGAGTCCCCGCCCGACACAACAGAGGCCACTGTCCAGTGCCTCGTTCCCTCAGGGCCCCCAGTGCCTGTTTGGTTGACTGGAGCCACTGCAGCCCAGAGAAGACAGTGACCCAGAAAAGCCAGGAGGAAATTGCAGAAGGAGGGAGCGCTCCGTGGTTTCAGATGCCAGGGGCGATAGGCTGACAAACGCGCCCGCTCTGTTGTGACTTTGTGCCTTCCTTGGGGACGTGCTGTTCCCTCACTCCTGACTGTCCTGCACTGGCCAGTCTTCCTCCTCCAAGACTCAGCCCGAAATACTGCCCACCCTCACAGTGGAAATATCGTTATTGTTTAAGATATAACACAGTGTCATGATTTTATAAAAAAGCACCCACAATAACAAGTTTTTAAACTTGCTTTTAGGGATTTCCCTGGTGGCACAGGGGTTAAGAATCCGCCTTCCAATGCAGGGGACACGGGTTCGGGCCCTGGTCCGGGAAGGTCCCACATGCCACGGAACAACTACCACATGCCACGGAACAACTAAGCCCGTGCGCCACAACTACTGAGCCCGTGCGCCTAGAACCCGTGCTCTGCAAGGAGAAGCCACCACAATGAGAAGCCTGCGCACTGCAACGAAGACCCAACGCAGCCAAAAATAAATAAATTTATTAAAAAAAAAAACAAACTTGCTTTTATACACGTGTAAAGTGGATATGTAAATTTCATACTTAACCTTTGTAATGTATATATTTTTGTACTCGCAGATTATATATATAAAGTATGCCAATTTGTGTATAGAAATGTTAAATACCAAAAAGGTACCATATTGTGTATAGGTTTTGTCTCTCCTGTCATTTTCAGTCACTCACTCACTATCTATCTATCTATCTATCTATCTATCTATTTATTTATTTATTTATTGGCTGTGCCATGTGGCTTGTGGGATCTCAATTCCCTGACCAGGGACTGAACCTGGGCCCATGGCAGTGAAAGCTCCAAGTCTTAACCACTGGACCACCAGGGAGTTCCCTCACTCACTTTATAGTGGATATATTTGATATCAGTAAGTATAGATTTACCTAAATTTTTTTCTCAAAATGAATAGTTTTAAAAAACATAAAACTGGTAAATGTTCCTTGCAAAACATATGTAAATGGTACAAAAAATATATAAAGTAAACAGCCAGACAGCCCTCCTTCTGGAGAGAACCATTATTAATATTTTGTCAAACATCCTTACACACACAGACACCCACGTTTTTATATGAATGGGCTCAAGTGATATATACTGTTTTGAAAACTTTTTAAAAAATTCAGCCAGATCTTGGCAACATCCTTCTATGTGAATCACAGCATGAGATCAATCTTTTTAATGACTGCATTCTATTTTACTGGGAGATTATAACTGCTTGACTGAAACACTAACGATGAACATTCGCTGTTCAGGTTTTCCAGATTATAAACAATGCTGTGATGAACATCCTCAGAGGCAGAGAATTCTTTCTGGAAAAAGAGAGAAATGGATTGAAAAGCCAGTCTGTACCAGTTTGGAGGTCTCGGATGATTGCAATTATGTTGGAAAACGCACAGCATGAAAAAGTCTGAAGGTTCAGCCAATGTTCACCCAGGTTATTTCTGGGCAGAACCAGGAGTGATTTTCTTCCTTTGTGTACTCTCCTGTCCTTTCGAATGTGTCTATTCTAAGCACGTCTCACCACTGTCTTTCGCTACGTGGCCTCCAGTAGAAACGTATTTTTACATGGCGTAAGAAATGTGTGCTTTCTCACCACTCAGGCATCACCCTGGCGATGCTTTCCTGTTTCCTCTGCACCAGCCTTTGCCCTCCATCTTCACATCTGTCCTCTCCCTCAGAGGCTGTCAGTCCTCCCCTGTCCCTAAGTTAGCACCAGCTGCCCTCATGGGGGGTGGGGGGGGCAGCTGTCCGACTTGGAGAGCGAGCTGGACTCATGGTCCCCCTCGGATGGCACCTCCGTGGGCACAGCCTGGTTTCCCCACGTCGGGAGCTCAGTGGATTGCAGCTCGTGGGGAAGAAGCCTTGAGGGTCACACGGGGGCCAGGAGGCCTCCCCGCCTCGGGCACATCCGGCCCCAACGCCCCACGCACCCACCCCAGAGTTTCTTCTACCTCCAGGCAGGTGACCCCGATGACCTGGCCAGGGGGAAGCTGGTTGCTTCTGGGCAGCAGCTGCCCTCGCCCCCAGAAGGTCTAAGAGGACACAGAGGATGTCCTCGGTATTTCCACCGAGGTCACTGGTCGAGTGGGGTGTTGGATGTCTCCTTAGTGCTGAGACACTTCCTCTTTCATTTGTGTCTCGTTCATCCCCTCCCCCCCACCTTCTTGGAGACTGAAAAAGGGGAACGTGAAAGAAAAACTGTAAATTTCAGACGCAGCTCCAGCACGGAGACTGTGTGACCGTCTTTAGCAGAGGCCGGGGCAGTGGGTGGGGTGGCCGGGGTGGGAGTGGGATCGCGGCATCCTCCAGGGGTCCCGAGGTCACTGGACCCGGCCTTCTTCCTCCCCTCCTGCTCACTTTCTTAGCTCCCACCCAAGGAGTCCTAAATGCCACCCACAGGAGATCCTTGGGACCCCAGTTCCTATTTTTCAGGGAGTGACGTTCTTAAAGTAAAAACCAAAGTCTGCGTTTGCTCATTTCACTGAGTTTACTATGTTCATTTGCAAGATAGATAGATATAGACACACATTTGTGTGTATATATATGCGTGCATGTGCACACACACACACACACATACACACAGATTGTGGCAGCTTTTTGGAAACTATCTGAGGCTCAGAAAATAACTTGCCTGACAAGACATCAAAGAACTACAGAAAGAGGTCACAGCACCAAAGGCCGTGGTGACGGACTGCTTCGCAATTTGCAGTGTGATTGATGATAAGCATCTATTTGCTCCAGTAAGTTGAAGTAGAACTGTAACATTTTGTTTGTTCCGGGAAACAGTAACTGAAGTCACAAATCATAAATAATAAAAGTTAGAAAAATCCCCTTTTAACCTAATGGACTAAAAGATTTTAGTTTGCTTTTCATTTCTGCTAATGGCCTCTCTCCCTTGGCACTGCCGGAGCTGGCCCATTACGGGCAAATCAAGCCTTGGTTTGCAAGTAGGACAGGGTCCAGAAGATCATTTATAAGCTGGGTGTTTGGGATGCAGGATGTGTTTCCCCTAGAAACTGTCTTCCCAGAGTGCCTGGGTTCTCAGTGTCATTACACAGTCCAACCCCTGCTGTACCTGGGCTCTGAGTTTTTGAGGGCAGGTTGTCTGCAGTGCAGGAGAGAGAAAACAAGTCAGCTCCTGCTCTCCCCATAGAGCCCTGGCTCTGAGCACAGTTTAAACACAGGTTAACTTTCTTTTCCATCTTCCCATCTCCTTGGAGGCATCCAGGTCCAGTGTCCTAACCCCCTGGGTCACAGCATCCTCCCCAACCTGCCTTATCTGTTCTGGGCTGCTCTCCTGCTGGGGGGCTCTGAGACCTCAAACTCCCCACCTTTCCCAACCTCCCGACCAATCAGACTTCCATTTCCTCAGAGCAGTTGATATCAGACAAAGGCTAGATGGAAAGCAAACTAAGCAGGTATGAATTCTTACTAGCAAGTGAATGACTGAAACCCTCTTAACGCTCTTAATGTATTCTCGTGTTAAAATGGGTTGGTTGTGGGCTTCCCTGGTGGCGCAGTGGTTAAGAATACGCCTGCCAATGCAGTGGACACGGGTTCGAGCCCTGGTCTGGGAAGATCCCACATGCCATGGAGCAACTAAGCCCGTGCACCATAACTGCTGAAGCCCGCATGCCACAACTACTGAAGCCTGCGTGCCTAGAGCCCGTGCTCCACAACAAGAGAAGCCACCGCGATGAGAAGCCCACGCACCGCAACGAAGAGTAGCCCCCGCTCACCGCAACTAGAGAAAGCCCACACACAGCAACAAAGACCCAATGCAGCCAAAAATAAATAAATAAATAAAATTAAAAAAAAAATAAAACAGTTATCATTGGGACTTAAGCTAATGACATGTTAATGAATCATATATAGGGAAAACTGACTAGACAGAACCATTAAAATTATTTACAGTGGTTGTGATAGCCTAGTAAGATTGGGGCAATTTTTTTTCTTTTTACCAAAAGTTTTTGGTATTATATGGAGAAAGTTTATACCAAAAAAAGGTGTTAGACAGAAGATACTCAGGAGCTGCTGGATTCTTATCCCTGCACTGATCACTGAAAACAAACAAAAAACAAGTCCTTCTTAGAGGGAAAAAAAGGCGGAAATCAAGCTGGATTGAAACCAATCCTGATGATGACTGTTATGGACTGAATATTTACATCCCCTCCAAGTTCATATGTCAGAGCCCTAATCCCCATGTGATGGTATTTGGAGGTGAGACCTTCGGGAGGTGATTAGGTCATGAGGGTGGAGCCCTGATGAATGGATTAGTGCCCTTGGAAGAGGCCAGCTAAGTGAGGGTAAGTCTGCAAACCAGAAGAGGGCTCTCCCTGGAACCTGATTCTGCTCAAACCCTGGTCTCTGACCCCGTCTCCCAAGCTCTAAGAAATGTATTTCTGTGGTTTGTAAGCCACCCAGTCTATGGTACTTTTTATAGCAGGCTGAACTAAGATAATGACCATAAAATGAATGAATCTGACCTTCACATATCTGAATGCTCCAGTGAGTTTTGGAGGCTATCAGATCCTGACTTTCAACACCTCAGAAAGACTAACACCACACTCTTGAATATCTATGGCCTGTTACAAGGACATTCCCCATGAGGAAAAGAGTGCAGGAAAAAAATAACAATACACTGGGGGGGGGTCACCTTTCCAAAAACCTACTGAGTTCCCCTTAGGGTCCTCAAAGACACGTACTTAAAAATTTCCCCATAAAGTCCCTCTTTACTTTTTTTTTTTTCAGGAAAATTTGAAGACCTTATCATAGGAATTTTGTGTTATCATTATTATTTTTGGCCTCGCCGAGTGGCTTGCGGGATCTTAGTTCCCCGACCAGGGATTGAACCTGTGCCGTCGACAGTGAAAGCCCCGAGTCCTAACCACTGGGTTACCAGGGAATTCCCGGAATTTTGTATTATAGACTATAATACTATATTACGTTATGAACAATTTTTGTTGCAAGTGGGAATATTCTAGAAGGTTTTCAAGAATCTGAAAGTAGTAAAGAACGTGGACACCATTGAGCTCAAGCTCCTTATTTCCCAGATAATTGGTCTAATCTTCAGCTTCTTAAGTTAGTGACCGTCCACTCAAGGGCCACTTGTCCACACGGGAGGGCCAAGTTCTCGCCACCCCTCCTCAGGCTGGTTCCATTCAGGCTCCCGTCACAACTGGACAGTGTCTTCTAAGGCAGACCCTGTGTCGGTGCCTCTTGGGAACAGTCAGACATGTCAGCCGGGCACACAGGGAGCTTAGCAAAAGCATCTGTGTAACAATGTCAGATTCGTGTCACCGTCGAGCAGAAGCATTAAGACGTGAACGTAAATCGCTCTACAGTAAGTGCCCTGAAGAGAGGGGTAGGATGGGAGGGGCACACAGAGGAAGAAACGGCTCCAGCCTCGGGGTGGTAGACATCCTGCCATCTTCCTCAGAGCCAGGCCTTAAAGGGTGAGCAGGATTTGGCCCACGGCCAAGAGAACCAGAGAGGCGAGACGTGGGGAGAACAGCTACCTAGTTCAGCTGGTGTGAAGGAAGCCGGACGCGCAGGCTGGCTGGAGAGGGCGGTTGATGCCTTGAATGTTGGACAGGGGTTTGAACATGATTCTGTTTCATGCGCTTTCGAGAGGGCTACGCTGTCCAGTGCACCTGTGTTACGCTGACGCTCATTATTGCCATAAAGTTGGGCATCCACCCTTGGTCTGGAACGTCATCCTCCTTTACCCCGATTTATAGCATCTTCCCCCAAACTATAACCTGCTGCAGAAATGCAAGGGCCGCCTGGACAACACTAGCTCGACTGTGGAATTTCCTCAGTACCACTGAGCCCTGGGCGCCGTGACGCTCTTTTTTTCGGGATAAAGTTTCGATATACTCATTCCGGCCTTAAATGAAACCAGTGATTTAAATCCCCAAGTTGGCAAGCACTGGGATTTTCCATGGAGAATAAAAGAAAAAGAAAACAACTCGACTTCTCCTCTCCCGAGGTCAGTGGTGTTTGACCTCGTGGCATCTTATGAGTTAACTCTCTCTTCTTGCACGTTTGACAGGGGAGGGAAATCAAGCCCAAGTCTAAAGCCGCCGTGGACTTAATTACAAAAGAATGATCGACTTTTAAAAAGACTTTGTGGCTTGTTTCCCTATCATGTTGCTTCATGGGGAAAAGATAAATCAACACACCTCCACTCAGTATAAATGTTCACTCTGGACATAACTTCCCTCTGTATTCTTGGGGCCAGCACAGAAGCTTAACCCTCTGCCCTGAATAGTTACTTTGTATGGAACCCTTGTCTGAGCCTTCGGTCATCTTGGTGGACTTGGAAAATGGATGCTTGAGAAGTGTAGGTGACAGCGCTCGGTAGATATCCCTTCCTCTAGCTGCGATGCTGTATTCCAGGGGCCCCACTCACTTCCGAGGGAAAGTTACAATATGTCTTTTAAAACAATGCCCAAGTCATTCCTTTTCTGAGGATTTGCCAAATTTCCCGTCACCAAACAAACCTCTGGTTTAACCTATGAACTGCAAGTTTCCTGCATTCTCAAGAGACCAAAGTCTCTTTTCTCTTTCAACAACCCACATTGTGGGCAATGGAACAGGTCATTTTGAGAGCATCTCATGCCAAGGCTCTGTGATGGTGCCCAGCACTTTAGTGGACAATAGTTTTTTAGCTGTTTCCGCCGACAAATCAATATTCTCTTGTTCCAACAATAGCCTAAGAAAAGCTTTTTTTTTTTTTTTTTTTGTAAAGACTTCTTGGTTTCCTTTGGGGGATTCAAATGCTCAAGTGAGTATAGTTTCCATTTTAAAAGATCTTAAGTCTAACAAAGGCTAATTTAATGACCTGTTTCCAATCTACAAATTTGTAGGTATTTGTAGATTTGTAAATACCTCTAAGCCCAAATTTTTCTGTTTTTCTTGGGACCAAGAGTGAAATCTCACTGTAAAGGTGAGGCCTTGGACACAATTTTTATTTTGCCAGAAAGGCCTGGAACCAACTAGTCCTGGATTATAGCCATCACCACTGAACTTTATTCACACCTGCTTTGCAATTCTGATGGTGGGAAAGGGCCCTTCACTCTGCTTTGGGGAAGAAAAGCACATGCTCAGCTTCCCATAAACGCCACTTAAAGAAAAGGTATAAACATACCAAAAGTTATTTAACAGCTTCTAATTTAGCTGAAGTTGCAAAGGGAAAAGATGAGTGCCGTGATTTCATGAGAGTGGTTACTTTACCTCTGTGGTCCCAAAACACAGAATCCAGTCTAATCACAAGGAAAATACCAGGCTGATCCCAACGGACGGACAACCTACAAAATACCTGACCAGCATTCCTCCTCCTCAAAAAAGCCGAGGTCATCAAAAACAAGGAAAGCCTGAGCAACTGTAATAGCCGAGAGGAGCTCAGACAGACAGGACAAATCAATGTAAGATGGTGTCCTGGATGGATTCTGGAACAGAAAAGGGCAACAGGGAAAAACTAAGGAAATCTGAAGACAGTATGGGCTTAAGGATAAATTATCAATATTGGTTCATTAATTTTGAACCAATATGGTGAATTAGTATAATGCAAGATGTTAATTAGTACAATGCAAGACGGTAAATGCGGAAACTATTGCCAACAGTGTGGAGTACAGGGAAACTACTATCTTTGCGATTTTTCTGTAAATCATCATCTTAAAGTTTCTTGAAACAAGAAAAGGAGTGGTAACATGTTGGTTTGTTTTTAAAACGCTATTTTGATGACAAAAGACACAGCAGCATTACTCCTGCAGGTGGACAAACCGTGAGCCCAGAGACACCCTAGTGCAATTTCAGCGATTTTAAGAGGAGCAGAGAGAAAAGTGGGTGTTCCCCATTCCCACATCAAAACAAGTGTTTGGGAACGTTCTTGAAGCCCACATCTCCGTCTTCAGTGAGGAAACGTTTATAGACTAAGTCAAAGTATCGCTGGAGATCTGACAAAAGAGCGATTTCTGTGCTTTCAGTCACTGGGTGAAACTTCTGCTTTCAAATATTAAGTGTCTGCTTTGCACTTGACATTTAATCAGATTTAAATAACATCATAGTATGGAATAGTTTATAAATGTTTATTAAACGTCAGTAATTTTTACAAAGCAAATATTAATAGCAAGAGGCAAAATTTTTGCAAAATATGTACAAAAGTAAAAAGCCTGGATAACTAGCAACTCATTTTATCAAATCAAACCATTCTTTCCACTTTCAGACCCTCCTGTAGAAATAATTTATTGCCAATCCTGAACTAAAGCACTGACAGAAAAAAAATTTACAACAGTATCAGATAATGTGCTCAGTTCCGGGAAAGTTATAAAAAGATATATGTATAAAAAATCCTAAGCCACAAATACTTTCATACAGAGCTAATACAAATCATGTTTTGTTAGGTACAGTATCTATGAGGTTGTTATGAAATAGACTTTTTGATAAGGCTTCCGTGGTAAATGAGCTCCACCTTTAGACTAGTAGAGAAAAGCCATTTAAACATTTTGCGATTCTGCTTTCAAGTAAGAGGTAAAGAAAGGGTAAATGGTATCCTCTGTTGCACTGTTACATATACTTTCCAAGAATTAACCCCTACCTGCCCCCTCTCTGTTTTTCTCCGAGAGCCATCAAATAGGCATGATTTGAGAACAAATGCAGCCCTTTTACTATGGCAAGAAATATTATAAACAAGCTTTCCAAAGACAAACCCAAATCAGAGAACAAGTAAGTAGCATACTTCTATCATGACCTTCACTGATTGATAATGTATGCATACTGGGTCCCTACTTCCATCCATCTGGACATTTTCATCATCATCAAAGGTAATGTGGTTTTGGAAAGGTCGCAAAATCTCTTATCAACCCAGAAATTACTGCCCTATATCATTAACACTTTTTTGTTCCATATGAGCTCTGGCATTTGAAATCAGATGGTTAGACCTAGATGCCACAAGAATGAACAGAGTTATTTAAATGCTAACTATACATTCAAGTACAGACATAAGAATGCTAGTGGTACAAACACTGGTACTTCAAATTATGTTAATAATCACTTATAAGCCTAAGGCTAGTATCAACTGGATGGTACTTGAAAAGGCCATAAAGTTCAACTTGTTTAAAATGTTCCGGTTTAGACTGACACTTTAATCTCTCTATAAATTTATTAAGCCCTAACCTCGTACCATAAAATGAGTATGTACTATCACTTGCTTTATTTGGAACAGGGGGACATGTACACACCACTCACGTACAAGTCCCTCCCTTCCTCATGTTTACTACACTGAAAAGCCAACCTGTGTCCTATCACTAAAAAAAAAGAAAAAAAAAAAACCAGTACTTTTTGTCCAGCAGCACAAACACATGGACAGATCATCTATAATTAATGTAACTTTATGTATTGAAATGATGGGAAAGAGAGAGAAAGTCAGATTTCCAACTGAAAAAAGACATGTAAATTTGTTCTTGATCCCTCAATTAAAACTAAAAGAAATGAAAAGGTAACAGAGTGACTGTCTCTAGATTTATTAGGGAGTTTATTACAAATGTTTGACTGAGCTTTACAGGCATGATTTCATGGATTCAAACAAGAAATTAAGAGTTAACACTGATATTTAGCCTTCTCATTACATATACAGAAATAACATTGCTACAAATTGCAATGAAGAGAATCTTGTTTCAAACGGCTTGGTTTGGGGTTTTGTCTAAATGTATCATTATATAATGAAAGCACCAATTTGAGGGTTTCTCAGATAGTGATTTTAGTTTCAGAACATAACAGAACATAACTTGGTAACTTTATTCTTCATATAAATAAAGCATAACACCGGATATGTGTACTAATGCTGAAAATACATTTTACCAAAAGCATAAATACAAGTATTTGGGTATACACTGGAAGTTCAGATTTACTCATTCCCGCTTACAAACAATTCTGGGGCATATGATTTTTGTGAGTCTGAATCAACACTTCTAATCACTTCTGGTATTAAGGGAATCTCACTTTCTTCTACTTTATACTGACCACTGCCAACAACTGAACAAGGGCCTCCCTCAACAACCTCCCTTGGGAGTTTAACCAGAGGACCTTCACCATGTAAAATACACGCCAGCGCAGCTTCAAACCAAACCAAACCAAACCAAACCAAACCAAACCAAACCAAACCAAACCAGACCAAACCAAACCAAACCATTTTCACCCCACGATGCCTTCTTTGGTTGCTGCTGTGCTCTAGCTGTCAAATGCCCTTTCCGGACAATACAATTGAAAGGAGGATTTCAATGCAATATAATATTTGGCAGCAAGCAATGATACGGGTTATTAAAAATAATATTTAAGTGACAGAGGCATTAAATTATTTGGATCTTCAGAAAAACATTTGACAAAACCTCTTCCCTATAAAATAATCAAGGCAAAAATCTGTGCTGTTCTTTGATTTATAAGGCAACTCTGTATACTATAAATTTCTTCAAGATCAATGAAGACACTTGTGTGACATTTCTTAAGAATTAAGCAAGAAGACATTCAGACTTAAGAACAGAATGTAATAGAGAATTGGGCACATTTTATTCCATATCATAACCATGAAGACTTAGAAAATCAAACACACTGAACAGCTTTAAATCCAAATTACATTTTTAGAGACTGGGGGGAAACTGGCATAGGGAAAACTATGAGCACCCTTTCAACTTTGTCCACTAAATTTCATGTCCCTCTTCACACAGTGGTATTTCAAAAGGATCTGGTTTTCATGCTATAGGTATAGGACTCCTTCAAACAGCTTAAAAGTACAGTATATAAAACATGTGGACTAAAGCCTTCAAATTGAAACTTAAAGTTCCACTGAGTGTCTAAACCAGCCTGCCATTAAATGTAAGTAATTTACTGCCTCAAAATATAGGCTAGGTTTTATTTTAAAAGAAAGTTGACTTTGAGACTTCACACACATCAGGAAAGGAAATCTCAAATGCCCAAAGTAATATCCTATCTATTTGGTGTTTTAACATTTCTTTGTGGTAGTCAAAATGGTGCTCTGTCAGGCAGTACTTATGGTTCATATCACGGATCTGAAATATAACTTAACTGAGAGTATCCTTCCTCTTTATACTTACACTGGAGTGAAATGATGTTTGGCCATTCGGTAGGACCATTTGCTAAATTTACACACAGACTTTCCACCCAAAGCCTCCATGTTACTGTGCACACACTCAGATACCCCTCAGCCCTGAAATGATTCTCTGTGGATTAAGCAATGCGCTCTTTCTGGTAAGAAGCACTAGATACAGAACTATTCTGACGCGCATCAACTCTGCTGTACTGTGGACGCCTGCATCATGACGTAGGGCTACGTGTCAGTAGCTCAGGTGTTACGACGACACGAAAACACTGGCAGTTATGGGTGTAATGATGGTGGAGTTTCACATGCAAGGAAAGTCAGGTACATTGAGAACAATCCCTGGTCAGTTCACTGCAAAGCCCTATTCTCACTAGACAGACAGACAGACCCAGAGCCACTGTCTTGGAAAGGCTGGGTGATCCAGAATGTTGACCAATCTTTCAAGGACTTTCTAGCCAATAAAATACCTGAGAACACAGTCAGCTATACAGTAAAGTGAAAGATATCACAGTCTTAATCACAATTTTCAGGAAAGGAAGAAAAGCCGTCAGACTTTCCAAACTGTCACCAGTCTTGTACATGTGTTTCTCTAATCCAATTCTGACACTACATACGACCTACAGGGCAGTATTTTTAGTCCTGCAACCCAGCCA
The DNA here is from genome assembly GCF_028023285.1 of Balaenoptera ricei. NCBI lineage: Eukaryota > Metazoa > Chordata > Mammalia > Artiodactyla > Balaenopteridae > Balaenoptera > Balaenoptera ricei. The sequence continues at coordinate 1,903,481 of NC_082658.1, read as the reverse complement.
CTCCGAGTTCACTATGCATGTATCTGTAATTGCAAAGCTACTTCATGGGTACATTTTAATTTGGTAAGTGGTGGAGGAGGTCAAATGTAATCACCTTTCAGTATGAACTAAAAAAATTACTACTTATTCTTGGAAGTATCCTTGAAACCTTCAAAATGTACCTCAAGAAAGTTGGAATTTCATAAACAATAATGTTGCAAACACATACATACTCTTTTAGAGACACACCAAGAATGAATAAGAATCTCAAATAATAGTGAATAGTGTGACAGGAAAATACTGCCCTTGGCAAGCTCCAAAAAAAACAAAAAAATCCCATAAATGCCACCGTCTGGAGTTGATGGGAACAGACAGGAGAGCAAAAGAACGATGTTTGTGATGGTGCAGCAGTGATCCCACCGTAAGGACACATCATCTGAGACAGGATTTCAAAGTCTGAGAGTAAAACACATAATATTCTTGGGAAAGGGTGTATTTATTTAGAAAGTTCTGTTATCAGGTTGCTTGCACTTTTTTAGTTGCTGCTATGGCCAGAATGTTTCCCGTATGGCACACTGATTACATGCTATTTAAATATGCAAAGGGCAAATTACATTTCACTCATGACTTTTAATCAGAACACTACGGACGGCACGCGCCTGCCTTGTGCCCCCCCTGGACCATTTGTGAGCTTTCATTACCGTCAGACCAGAGATCCTCATGGAAACTTTAAACACGCCAGAATACTGCCTTCAGAAACCACAGAAATTTAAAAAACAAAACAACTGTTGCGTATATAAGCAATCAGAAAACCGTGAAGGCTAAAACTGGGTGAAGCTACAGAACGCCATTCCTTAGATCACACATTTTTCCAACGGCCCTTTCAAAACAGGCCACCACAAAGCTGGGCACAAGTGTGGCGGCCACCGCAGGGCGAACAGAGGTGCCTTACGCGTTCCAGAGCCGAACGCTCTTCACCTCACACCTACAAACATCAAGGGCACCTTCCATACTTGGCACTACAGCAGAACGCAGTGCGAAAAGCCGAAGAATGTAAAGCCTGAGGGATGCCGTGCTGAGGTCTGGCAGGAAACGACTCCACCCCGATGGAAGCCGGAGCGAAGGAGATCAGAGCCAGGCCTCAGCAGGTATCGGCCGTGTGTTACTCAGCAGCTCTCAGCCACAACCAAAGGCCGCAGAGGAAGGACTGAGATTCCCAAGAAGTTAAACACAGAATCAAGATTTTTCTAATTCCTGTTGTAAACTTCTATTTAAAAAAACAAAACAAACCGAAAACAATCAAAGAGACAGAAAGATACGAAGGCCGCAAGGCTTCTGTGCGTCACTGGAGCATGAGCTGCTTGAGGTTGTCGTGGAGGATGGTGTCCTTCACGTCGCGGAACACAAGGCGGATGTTCTCCGTGTTGATGGCCGTGGTGAAGTGGTGGTACAGGGGCTTCTGCTGCTGGTCCCGGCGTCTGTTCCGGAAGCACTCCACCAGGAATTTTTGGACGTCTCTTAAGCAGTGGGGATCCCCTTCGAATTCCAAGAAATAGTCTTTGATGCTCACAATTTGCACTTTCTCCTCAAGCAAATCTGTCTTGTTCAAGAAGAGAATTATGGAGACGTTGCTGAAAACCCGGTTGTTGACGATGGTTTCAAAAATGTTCAGAGACTCTGTCAGGCGATTGGTCAGACGATCTTCCATAAGCACCTGGTCAAACTCACTTGAGGAAACAAGGAAAAGTATTGATGTCACGCTGTCGAAGCATTCAAACCAACGTTTTCTCTCTGATCTCTGACCACCTACGTCAACCATTTTGAAAGGAACATTTTTAATTTCAAAGTCGTACTCGTGAATGCCTTTGGTGGGTCTTCTGGCTAGCAGAATGTCTTGCTGTGATGGAATGTAATCCTGGAAAAGAAAAAAAATCGTTTCCTACTCAGTAATCCAGGAGTAATGAGAATTTTTAATGTACGACTAACTGGGCTAGTGAATGGATACGCAAACAAAATTATCTTTTAAATGACAATCTCCTGGTAACATTAAAGCATCAATGCTATATTGTGATTCTCATCATAAAACAGCAAGATACACTGCAATGTTAGTGTCCGCACTGGTTCAAAATTCGCTGCAAATGAAGGCGCCTATGATCTTTTCAGCCCCGCCGGACGACCCGAATGTCCGTCCACGCGTGACGCCCCACCGTGCCAGCACCCGCCCGCCGCTGTGTGTCCACGGCCACGGTCACTGCTCCTCGCCCCTCCGTCAACAGCGGCGGGGCCCCCAGTCAAGGTCCTCTGCCCCCCGCGGCCCCTGCTCCGCGCCCCCGCCTGCAGGGCCGACGGCTCTACCCGGGCCGCGTGTGTCGTCGCTGCACGACGCGGCCTCTGCTCTGCCCCCTTGACCGAGCTCACCCCGCGGGGCTTCCCAGCTGTTTGCGGGGGGCCGTCTCCGTGGCAGGGCCCCAGCTTTTCCCCTCTGCCGGCACCTGTGCCCGGACACAGCGGTGCCTCGGAGGGAGGGTCTACACCAAGACCCTGGACAGACGGACGGGCGGGCGGAAGCTGCTGGCCTCCCGAGCCCCCGGCTGCCGCCGACGGTGAGTGCCCCTGGGCAGTGAAACTGGTTCTTTCTTCTCAGCTTAGTATTTTTCCAGAACTTTGATGGAGCTTTTTGATAATACTGAACAGGAAGGTTTCAAATGCTCATCACCAAGGTCACACTTTTTTTTAAATCAAGGCAAGATTTTAAAACAATGCCAACTGTTACTCACAATGCTGCATTTTATACCTTTCCAAACACTATGATTTTGAAATTTCATTACAGTGTGGATACTTATCTCCTTAAAATAGTGTAGCTAAGAATCACAAAAAAAAAGAAAAAAAACAGTCAGCAGTTCTCAGTTGTCTGCAACCCACCGCGATGTATAAAGTGCCCACAGGGCTCTAACGAAGCACGCTGGGGTTCGCACGTGTCCCCCCAGCTCCCGTAAACGCACACGCACCTGCCTCACCTGTAATCAGCACCGCCCCGATTCTCTGCCCGCCCCCAGCTTTTGGCTGAACATTTAATCATGAACTGTTTCACATGCTGATACGGTTGTATTTCATTTTAAAAGAGCACAACATACATCAAATGGATTAACGTGCTATCATTTACATAAATATTCCCCTACTAGTGGTCATTTAGGTTGGTTCCAATCTTTCGCTTAATATAAATGCTGCCATTAAAATTCTCATGCACATTCTTCTTTTCTCCCCTTTTGGGCTATTTCCTGAAACGGAATAACCAGGAATAAGATGGTGATGAAGTCAAAGCTTGTGAAGATTTTCATGATCTGGGACACTTAATGTCCAACTGCTTTCCAGAAAGGTGGGGACCAGTTCACAGTGCTCGTGTGTGCCAGCCGCCTCAGAAACATGCCAGCCCCGAGTGGTAATTTTTAATTTTCTAGTTTCATAAAAATAAAAAGCTCTTTATTATTGCCTTAGTTAGGAGCTAAGGGCTAATTCATATAAAGCGCAAACACAGGACGAGGTAATCAAGTGCTCAAGGGTCTGGCAGAGTCACGGTGATTAGGACTGGATTCTAGAGCCAGCTCCCCACATACTACCTGGGTGACCTGGGACAAGTCATCACGTAACCTCTCTGCGTCTCAGTTTTCTCACCTGTGAACAACACAGACAACAGCACCCACAGGGGAGCTGTGAGGACTAAACACGGCACGTGGGCGAAGCGCTTAAGCACCGGGTTCGGCCCGTGTGTTACTGTCTAGCGGTTCCCACTGCCACCACTGCTGCCACCACTGCTGCCGAGAGCGGGAAACCACGGCAGCGACGGCGCCCCTACCCGTGCGCCCGACGGCCCTCCCCGGACGCGGCCTCTTCAGTGAGAACACGCGCCGTCTTCCTCGCCAGCCCCCGGGGCGCCGGGGCGCTCTCCCGCCCCGCCCCGCCCCGCCCCGCCAGCCCCCAGACCCCCCCGTCGCGGCGGACCTTCTCCATCACCTCCTGCTTTGTATCAAATCCCGCTGCTCCTCCTTTGAACCTTCCTCACATTTTCTTTCTCCTCTTCATTTTCACCGCCCCCATTTTTTAACGTCTCAGCCTGGATCACCATCTTGCCCCTTGGTCCTCCGCGCCTCCTGGGTCCACCTCTCAGCCCCCCGAGGCCACCCCTCCCTGCATCAGACCAATCCGCGCGGACCCGGCTTCCAGGACCCTCCTCACTCCTCGCCTTCCGGGCCCGGCAGCCTCTGCTCCCCGTCGGGCGCCCCAGAGCCCAGCGTGGAGGGCCGCACCAGCCTCACGTCCTGGTAGCGCTGCGCGGCCAGTCGGCGTGATGCGTGATGGCGCCACGACAGCGCGTCCAGACCCTGGCGGCTGCCTTCCTCACGTCCGTTCTTGTAAGTCAGCGCCACGCACTTCTGTCAGACAGACGCGCCTCCGGACCCCGGGCATGGCCCGCTGTGCGCGTCTCCTCGCCGCCCCCGGCCGCCCAGGCTCGCGTCCTCTCACGGGCTGCCAGCTTCTCCATCCATGAACCAGTGCCGTCTTCACCATCAGTCTCATTTAATCGCCCTCTGCTTGTTTTATGCATGTTAGTTTTGTCTCTGACTAGAATGAGTTCCTTAAACACGGAGGTCAAAGAACCAAACAGCTAACGACGAGCAGTTATTACAACCGCAAGGCACCAATCTGAACACCTTACTGGGAGCCGTGGATTGAACTGCGTCCCTGCACCGTCCCCGCACACCCCCGCCTGCATTCATGGGTTGAAGCCCTAACCCTCAGTGTGATTGTCTTTGGGGACAGGGCTTCTAGGAGGCGACCAAGGTTAAATGAAGACATATGGGCGGTGTCCTAATCAGGTAAGTGTTGGTGGCCTTAAAAGAAGAGGCCATACATACACTTCTTGCACGTGTGTGTGCTGAGCAAAGGCCACGTCAAGGCACAGCAAGAAGGCCACAGTCTACAAGCCAGGAAAAGAGTCCTCACGAGAAACCGACCATGCTAGCAACTTGATCTTGGACTTCTAGCTTCAAAAACTGCAAGAAATAAAGGTCTGTTATTTAAGCCACCCAGTCTGTGGTATTTCGTTATGGCAGCCTGAGCAGACTTTTGAGACATGGGGTTTATTTCATGTAATCGCCCCCAAGACCGACGAGGTTGGTTCTCTCACTACGCGCATGACATGGATGAAGAAACTAACGCTGGGAGATGCGTAAGGTCATACGGCCAGTCTGCGATGGAACTGGGATTGGAACTCTGGTGGTCTGGCTGCAGAGTCCTGTCCTTGACCCCTGTGGTTCCACCTCCCAGAGGGTCACGGGGCTTGGCACACCACGGGGGTTCCATGGTCCTAGAGCTTCGGTCAGAGACGGCGAAGCAAACGCAATCCCGTGGCCTGTGTGATGTGCACAGAACGGGCGGCCCGTCTGCAGCCACCCACATTTATTCTCCTCGCCTTTACAACTACCTACTGATCACGGCACTTTTTTGGTTTTATTCCAGATGTGGCCTCAAAACTGTTCTCAACGTAAGACTCTAAGCAGCCAGTACAAACTGACCGGGGCTGGCTCCGAGTCACTCGTTCCGACGCTATTTGTTGAGTGCCTACGAGGCACCAGGCACTGTCACCGGGCAGCAAGAACGCAGCCCTTCACAACCAAGACCCGAGGTCCTTGCCCTTAGGGAAAGAGGCGGGGGAAAGACTAGCAAAACCTATAGATGAAGAGACCAACTGTAATAAGAACAATGAAGCCTGAAAAGAGCCAGAGCTGAAGCTGAAGACAAGAGGAGGGGACCCACTTTGAATGGTTTGCTCAAGGAAGGCCTGTCCGAAAGGCAAATTGAGAAGAACGGGTCAAATGCACACTCTCTGGATCAGAAAACATGAAATAACTCTTAAAAAATTAATTTATCTACTAAAGCTTCTCTCCATTTGGCTTATACTTAACTTTTTTTTAAGGCTTATTGCAATCTGACCACATGGAAAAGTGACAATGAAATAAGTCTTAAGACAAAGTCTTACTGATGTGGATTGAGTGAACAAAAACAGACAAATACAGAGACCCTAACTTCTAGAGCACCTGTGTCTACGAAACAGGTAGGAGAAACACATACTGACTGAACGGCAGACAAGTGCAATTTAGCAAAATACAAAAAAATAAGGGAAAATGCAAAACTTAGCGTTCTAGACACACATATGCTACTTTCCTACTTGCAATAGGTTTCGTTTTGTGCTTTCCTTCTGTTTTATTTTTAAAGTTAAACATCTCAAAGAACCCATTAAACTTTACAACAGAAATCTGGTTTAAGAGGAGGCATACGAAGCTATACTCAGTTGAATGGGTCCCACTGACGCTAGCGCAGTGGCTTTCAAGCATTTTCTCAGCAGCACAAAGCTTCCTTCCAGTGAAGTCTCTGCACAAGTCCAACACGGAGAGCGGCCAGCGCCAGCCCTCACCGGTCGGCCACGGCCTCAAGGGATGCACTGTAGGACAGTCCGGTGGTCCAGCTCCTTCGCAAGGGCGACTCCTCCCACATCACGGCCTTGAGAATCCAGCCTCCTACCCTCCAACCCAACACATGGGGGTCCTGAACTGGAAAATACCGTTTGCTGAAAAGTTCTGAAATCAATCAGCCCACCGCGTTCTTTCAGTTTCCACTTACAGAAAAGCAAAAGACACTGACGTAGGCTAGTTAATGTGCCATCTCATTTTCAAGCATAAACTTCTTTCCATAAAGAGTTTTACTTTCACAAAATAGTGGACAGGGCATTCCTCAAGGAAATGGCAGAGGTCAGGACAGCAGAGGGAGAAAAAATGAAGCAGGGACAATCAGCATGCTGCCACTAGGAAAAAGGAAATAGCTTAATACATAATTTTTTTAAGTTTCCTTATCCTAACTACTGCTTTCAAATGGCAATAAACATAAACATTCAGTCTGAAAACTTACTGGTTCTCCAAGTTTATCCAAGTTATCCAGGAAATATTTTACAGATTCACCCTGAAAACAAGAAGAAAATAAATAGTTATTAGGGCTTAGAAATGGAAGACTTTGTTACAACAGTTTATATTAAACTGTCTGGTTGTACACTTAATCCAAATCCAAACATACTTTGTTTAGTCACCAATTTCAGACTGAGCAGCTAACCCCACTAAAGACGTATAAAATGTCTGCCTCTGGCAAAGTGCTACAGCCTGGTGAGGCTCACAGAGTCTTTACAGAAGCGATACCCCCAAGCACTCATCCATTCGGACAGGATCACATGTACGTGCTCCGATATATCTGTGTATCCAAAGGGAAGATGTAATTAAAAGGTGAAAACTGCTTTTGCGATACACATACAACTACAATTCAGGTGGGATTACTTCTGTCTACATTTTTCAATCAAGTTTATATCAAGAGCGAAGCAGGGATGAGGTGAGAACACCTAACAGGCAAGTGCCTAGACAGACATGCCTTTTTGCTCCTGAACCCTGAAAAATGCTGCAGGCTTCACCTCTCCAACAGGTCTTCTCTACCTGAGTGATCAGCCTACTCTCTCTGAGCCCAGATTTCTATCAGACCTCAGGCAATTTCCACCGTCTAAAGTGCATATGGGAATACATTCCTGAGAGGAAACACTCGCACAAAGGACAGGCAGGTGAGAGCGACCCGGCCGCAGAGAGAAGGGCTGTGTCCTGAGTCTCCCAGCGTTCTCCCTCTCCTGCTGGGTTTCTACCAGCACAGCACTGGTCCTGCCCGAAACTGCTACCCCGAGCTCCAGAAGGCAGTGCTTCTTTCATACAGAAGAGAATCCCCTGAAGATCTTGTCTGACTGCAGGTTCTGAGGGGGCAGGGGCGGGGCACGTAATTTCTGCAATTCGGGTGATTTCTGGGACCACAGTTTGAGTCATGAGGCCTTAAAGCAGCAGTTCTCAAAATTTTAGTCTCTGGATCCCTTCATACATCTTAAAATTCTTCAGGATCCCGAAAAGACGTTGTTTAAGTGGGTTATAGCTACCAATACTTACCACATTAGAAAGTAAAACTGAGACATTGTAACAAATATTTTACTTATTAATTCATTTAAAAATATCGATAATAAACCCATTCATGTTAATGTATTTTCGTGTAGCTTAATAAAAGCCAGTGAGACACTTCTGCTTCTGCATCTGAACTGCTACTACAGGTCGTTTCACCTGTAGCATATGAAGATCTGGCCTCACAAAGAATGCTGATTGGAAAAGGGAGCATTTTAATAACCTTTGTAACTGTAGATATTTTTGTTTCTACACCAGAATTTGACAAATGGTAGTTTCTTAAAAGTAACGTCTCTGTGGAATGGAAAGCCTACCAATGACCTTTTTGCACTTTGTTACAGACACTAAAATTCACTGGTCTATCTTGTACTTTGAATGGGTCTTTCACCCACCCACAATTTTGTAACACCAAGCGCTGACCACATGGAACGTGGTGGGCAATTAAGTATACAGATCTTCCAAATGTTGGCATGTTTCATGACGTAATAGTAAGAAAATCATATTCATTAATATCATAATGATCTCATAAGAAGCCTTAAGGCTTGGGAAGTTGACAACCTCACAGTGGTGGGCAGATACAAGTTTTCCTAAATTCTGATTTTCAATTGAAAGCTCAAATTTTATCAATGGCAACAAATACTGATATTTTCCTTGAACTGGCAGGCTAACTTCATTCATTTTCTTAAAAAATGCCTGTCAAATGCCCAAGTCTGAGTAAGTTGGTTGTTTCTTTCAAGTAAAAATGGTGTTCCATGAAAAACACAGTTAGTTCAGCTCCCGGCACAACCAGTCACAAAAGGGCTTTCCCCGGAGACCACGGCCCTGCTGCAGAAGCGTTTTCAGGGTGCCGCCCAAGCCATCATACAGCGTACTACAGAGTTGTTTAAACTGAGATCTAAAACAATTTTTACTGCTTAATCAAGGATCATCTTCAGTGAAACTGGCGTGTGTGTCTCAAACTGCAGATGCAGAGCAGTGACGAATACACCAACTAGTAGTGTGTTTGGGGCTGATACCCCATCTGCGCTCAGGCACTGGCTGGCAGCTGCAGCCCTGCTGTTCTGTGCTATCGGTGCGAGTGTCAGCTTCATGAAGGGAAAGAACATCTTAAGTGACACTCTCAAGAGTGCTGGACACGAAGACTCCTTTTAAAGGGTTTCTGGGATCCCCAGTGGTCCACGGACCGCACTTGGCGAACTGCTGCCTTAAAGCACATGGTGGAGCGCGCGTACACAGGTGTGCGTGCTGGGGCTGGGTGTGGTGGGGTGGGCAGGCCTGGCTGTGAGTTCCTCGTGACTGCAAAGCAGCAGCGGCAGATGATTCCGCTTTTTTCTGGACCTGGAATATTCGTACAGTGTTTACAGCACCTGAAGATGATTTTTAAGAGAAGGGAAAAGAAAAAGTTTCAAAAAAATTCATTCTGGGGTAATGAAGAGATTATTTGGTCAAGCCTGTACGTGTACTTTGCATTATTTCATCCATTTTAATGAAAAACATAATATTTTTGTTTTTATGATGGATAACATATATAGGCCAAAGGGAATTTGGGCTTAATCTTTAAATAACATCGATATTTACTTATTGAGTTGTTTGCACAACCCAAATGAGGTTATATATTTAAAGTACTTTAAAAAGTAAAATTCAAACGAATATTACCAATCCTGTTACACTGAAGTGTACACGGTAGAGTCTCTTGGACAAATGTGATAAAAAGTAGTCACTCTGTTTCTGTATGAGTAAGACTTACAGAACTGTTACCCTTTCAGTAATGTGCATATTGAATACTTACATAATGTTAAATACCTTAAATGAAATTTAAAACATTTCAAAAGGGTGTTTTTTGACTGGTGTTATATGTTGCATTTATTGACTTTTCTTGATATTAGAATTAGTAAAATTCACTGTGGAAAACTTGAAAATTAGAAAAAGGAAGAAAGAAGGAAACAGGCAATAATCATTAATTCCACAGCTCAAAAATAACTACAGTTAACGCTTGAAGAGATTGCCTTCCAATCACTTTTTGTATATTTAACACTGTTGAAATAATATAGACAAATCTGCATCCTTATTTTTCACTTACGTAACTCTAAGTACATTTTAATGGTCAAAATAATTCCCAGTACTTATATGCTAAAAAGTTAACTAAAACCGCTAATCTAATGTTGGATATTTGAGTTATTTCCACCTTTTAAATAAGGTTTTAATATTTTAAAAATAAATAATGTTGTGTAAACAGCTTTATGTGCTCTTGAATTACATTCTTAATGATCTCAGAAGAATTACTAAGGCAAAGAGATCCAACATTTTAATACGCCTACTACTCACTGACACACAGGTCCTATTGATTCTCTCCTACACAACAGTTACAACACTGAGTATATGAATAGTGAAACTATGAGGACGATAAATAAGCCAAGATCACAGGAGAGTGTTTTACAGATGCTTCTGTAATAAGCTAGAATGCAGACTCTCAGAGGCCCCACACTGTGCTGGCTGATGTTTATCACTTTAGGGACCCCAGAGCAAAGGAGCTCTGTGTAAAAGAGAAAATGACACGTTCCATGGCCAAATTGACAATAAAGGTTCAACTACACAAAAATTTATTTCAATAAATATTGCTGTTTAACTAATGGTCAAATAAACGAAGGTTAAAGTAACCCTAAGATGAACATATTATCGAAAGTAGCAAGCATCTTTCCCCCCTTTAAAAACTAAATGCTTACACCGAACTCATCATTTCTGAGGGTATCGGGAAATTGGTATACTCATTCTAGCGACCTTGCAAATTCACACAAACTTTTTAGAAAGTTATGAGTAGTACACTTCATAAAACTTTCAATGAACTTTTGCACATTCTAAGGAATTTACTGAACATAAAATGACACAAACAAAATGATATTTTACTTGATGCTACCTATAATAGCAAGATTTGGAAGTTCATTTTTCCACTTACTACGGGAATGAGTTAATAAATTTTGGCACACTAACATAACAACATAGTATAAGTCATCAGGTAACAATTATTTCGATATAATCGCTACGTATGAAATATGTATGCCATTAAGAGCTAAATTAAAGCAGGGGCTGACAAAGCTAAGCTCCGCAACCCCTTACCCTACCACACGCTGCTTGTATGCTCACCCCTACACTCACTTGGCAGCAAAACCTGACCTGAAGTGGCTAAGACTCTTTATATAGTCTTTATTTCTCCTACTTAGTGAAACTGTTCAAATGTTTTGCTGCAGAGGAAGTGTGGAGGGACTTCCCTGCTGGTCCAGTGGTAAAGAATCCGCCTTGCAATGAATGCAGGGGACGCGGGTTCGATCCCTGGTCGGGGAACTAAGATCCCACATGCCGCGGGGCAACTAAGCCCGCGTGCCAGAACTACTGAGCTCGCGTGCCTCAACTAGAGCCCGTGTGCCGCAAACTACAGGGCCCATGCGCCCTGGAGCCCACACGCCACAGCTACAGAGCCCAGGCGCCATGGGACCTGCGCAGCACAGCTAGCGAGAAGCCCGCGCACCACAACTAACGGCTTGAGCACCGCAACGGAAGATCCCACGTGCCGCAACTAAGACCTGACGCAGGCAAAAAATAATAACAATAAAAAATAATCATAAGTAAATAAATAGAAAAAAAAAAGAAGTGTGGAGATTACTTAAAAAACAGTACATGCATTATATTATGTATCTGTAATCCAAAAAATTCTTAATGCCATTAATAAATGTGGACTCGGGGATTTATGATAAGAATAGTTCTGCATTACATATGCTTTGATTTTTGCTATTTAAAATATGGACAAGGTAACTTTGCAGTTCTGTTAGTGATTATATTCTCTTTTCAAAAAAGTAAAAAAGGAAATATCATCCCTATTTGTTCTTCTCTTGGTATTACAATACAAATATAAAAAAGTATTTAAAAAGTTCTTTTCACTGAAGCTTCCTGATTTAACTGCATTCCCTAAGAGGGGATCTTAGATCTTTGGGGTTCAAGTTATTACATACCTTTGTTTATTAGGAATTCATCATCTCACCAAAATCAAATAATATAACACAGGTATGCACATGCTCCTGTTATTAAGTTTAAACTTCTGCTGAAGAAAGTTTCATCAGTGTAATTTACAAAGTCCTTTGTGCAGTTGAGACTGTATAAAATCTAAATAAAAACATTTTAATACATTTCACACATTTAAATGTGTGGATTATCCCTAATATTTTAAGTCCTAAATAAAGTGCCCTTTGTCCTCTCCCCCATCACTCGGCCAGGACTCAAGGACTATAAATGCTTTAAAATATTATTCCTATGAAAAACACATTTTGGTTTAAAATAACTCCTCAGTCAAAAAAAAGCTATTTACATCATAGGTGATACTACTAATCCTTGCATTAGTGAGAAAACTGAAAGTGGGGGACTTAAGAATAATCTTAATCATCTGTTAATGCACGTGGTGGTAACTCTTACTGTTAAGAGAAGAAGTTTAGCCAAATGAACCTATTCTGAAACAAAACAGTTTTAAACACACGCATGCAAACGCACACGTGCATATGCGAACACACACATGCTATAAAAGGATGAATACTTTTCTGAATTAGGTAATTTAGGGGAAATTTCTTACAGTAGCTTTAAAGACCTTTACTGGAAAAAAAAAGAGAGAGAGAGAGAGAAAAAAATCTTTCACCACCTCAAAAAACAAAAAAAACCACCAAACTAAAAAATATAAAATGTGTGTTATTTGCAATTGAACCACGAAGGACACAGAAAGTGAATAATGGCACCTCTGTTCTCAGTAACGGAGAGCTTCTGCCCTGGCCTTTTGTCTGAGCGTTAGGCCCTCATGCAAATCCGACACCTTGCTCAGTGCCTGGCACCTGGCGGCCTGGGTCCTTCCTCCCCAAGTGTCTGGTGAATGAAGGGTGAATAACCAGGGGATGATTCCCCTCAAATCCTTTTCCCTAAGCGGTTCAGAGGTGATCGAAATCTTCTGGTTGTCTAATAGTAACACTAAATCTAGTCGTTTCCCTAACACTGAGCCATCTGCAAGTCTCTAAACTTCTCTGGGCCTCAATTTAACCGTCAGTAAAACAAGGAAGTCGCGTGGTTCAATGCATAATCACCAGCGCTCTGCCCCAGGCAACAATTTCAGTTTGTACAACTGGTTTAAATTTAAGTTCTTCTTTCCTTTATCTACGTGCCTGTTACCCTTAAAGTCACTTTTGCTGTGACTCATTATTCAGGTTGTGTTGCTTAGTCTCCTGGCTAACACAGAAGTAAACAATTTCATGTATCGGGCAAGAAAGACCATGGGTTTAAGACTCACTCTTTGTTGGTTATGACTTGAGAGCTATTGTAACTCTCCTCCGTATGTTTTATGTTACTGAAGGGAATTTTTAATAAAATTCCAAAGAAAAGCCATTTCGCACTTACGACTTTTTAAGTTTAAGATGTTTTAGGTCATCCCTTAGTTCTTTTTTCTCTGTTTGAAATACTGAGATAACTTTCTAGGTTATTGAAGCAAGGCTGAAGAGTCCAAAGTGGCACGGCACTCTGAAAGTTTTCCATATTTCTTTAACCTGTGGATATTTGGGTTCTGCCTAAACAAGGGCAGAGCAGCCCGTGGGCCTGGGTTCTACTCGCAAGACAGGCTCTGCTATTGACAAAGCCAGGGAACCCTGGTGAAGTTAACTCAAGGATAAAAATAAAATGACAGATGAAATTAATTAGCTCCAGCATCCCTCTGAATTGAATCCCAGTAGTTTTATGAACCATAATTTGTGTCAGCTTTACAGAGCTGAGCCTAAACTAGGAATGGCTTCAATGTTGTCCCCATTTACAAGAGTCATGTGCTAGAAAGACTGTCTTTGCTTGCAGAGACAAGATGGGTCAGGGGCCCTGAGTTTGAAGGTAACAGAAAAGCTGAGAACACAAATTAGAAAATAACTTCTATTAAACAAATGTGTAATTATAGGGAGACTTGGCAGTTTATTTGCACAGTTATCAAACAAGTGACAGATTTACTCAACACCCTCTTCTGCGCGGCTGAAATATATAAAGGACAGGATTTAGAATGCACTACTCTAAAAGGATGTGGAGGGGCTTCCCTGGTGGCGCAGTGGTTAAGAATCCGCCTGCCAGTGCAGAGGACACGGGTTCGAGCCCTGGACCGGGAAGATCCCACATGCCACGGAGCAACTAAGCCCGTGCGCCACAACTACTGAGCCTGCGCTCTAGAGCCCGCGAGCCACAACTACTGAGCCCGCGTGCCACACCTACTGAAGCCCGTGCGCCTAGAGCCCGTGCTCCGTAACAAGAGAAGCCACCGCAACGAGAAGCCCGTGCACCACAACGAAGAGTAGCCTCCGCTCGCCGCAACTAGAGGAAGCCTGTGCGCAGCAACGAAGACCCAAAGCAGCCAAAAATAAATAAATAAATTTAAAAAAAAAAAAGAAAAAAGGACGTGGAATTTAAGCTAGATAGCCGAAGAATACACAAGAAATTATCTGCTGTTTTAGAAGAATATATGCATTTACTGGCAGCTTTACAGCAACAGGAAGGGGACAACTCTACTTGTACAACCTAGGAGAGATTTTAGCTTCAAAGTCTTATTTAAATTTCTGAAGTCTATAGAGATAAGGCCCAACTTCAGATATTTTAAAAGCAAGGCATGAATATTCTAGAAAGCAATTTGGTAATCTGTAACAGGAGCTGTAGAAATGACCCACATCTCAGAGCTGCAGGAGCAGCACAAGAGCGACGGTGAATGCCTACGGTGGCAGAAGGAAAGGCTGGTCGAGAGCCACTGGATCACTCCTTTATTGCATTTCACACATTCTAGACCAGGGTCCTCCAACTATGACGTGCAGGCCAGACCCAGCCCACTGTCTGTGTTTGTGTGGCCCATCTAAGTAGTTGGAAAAAAAAAAAAAATTAGAAGATTACTTCATGACATCTGAAAATGATATGAAATTCAAATTTCAGTGTCCATAAATAACACCGCACCGGAGCACAGCCATGCGCATCGGTTTACGTCCTTACTGCCTACAGCTGCTTCCCGGCCGCCGCCAGGAGAGCAGCCGGGACAGGCCACGCGTGGTGCTCTTCACTCTGCACCACGAACGGCGCGGACGCAGCTGTAACGTGAAAATGTCCCAAGTGTCATCAGTAGTGCAACACCACGACTTTTTGTCTTTTATTATTACAAGTGCACGTCCACCAAAACAAGCAGAAAAGAAGAGGACTTCATGTGTCACGCTTTTAAGGCACAATGGAATGTGGATAATTTTGATATCAAATGAGATGGCCAAGCCCTGTGTTTATTATGCAATGACCCTACAGCTGCGCTAAAAGTACACACAGACATCAATACTACCAGACTAAGCACTCTACAAAATAATCCCAACTCCTACAGAAAAGCAACAGTCAGAAAAATTACAAAATTTTAAATGGAATAGCTCATCACAGAATTTCTTCACAAGAGGAAAAAAGTAAAAATGAGACTGCAGCTGATAGCTGACAAGTTTCCAAGGAGTTCGTATTTGTTAGCCAAGCAAGGACTGCCACGGACTGCTCAGCGGTTGTTTACTCAAGGGATCAATGCCAAGGGTGAAGTGACTGAAGAATAAGCCTGTATGAATAGGCTGTGTGGAAGAACTACAGATGAGAATATTTTCAAGGAAGCTGAGAAAACACTAAATCAGCACAACCTGAATTGGGATGTGTATTACAACGGACGGTGGTAAAAATGTGTGGAGCAGAAAAGGGACAAATTTACAAAGATTGTGAAGATGGGTTACATCATGTATTCTTCACCAGCAGGGACTTTGTAGGAAATACATTAAATCTATACTGTTACTGAACCAGTATTGTTAACGATGAATTTAATTCACTCTCATGGACTTGACCATCACCAGTTCCGTGAATTTTTGTCAGAAACAGAAGCTAAATATGCTGACTCGCCCTATTACACCAGTTCGATGTCTTAGCAGAGGTAAGTTTTTACTGACATTTTTTGAACTAATGTATGAAATCGAATTTTTTCTGAACAAGAACCACCTTCAACCATTAATGCAGAACACTGAACGGCTTTTCAAAATCAGCTTTAGGGAAGACTTGATTACGTTTCATAATGAATTCAATCCAAAACTAAAAGGCAAAACAGTTTTTTGCAAACTTTATACTGTGGTAAAATCATTTTGACAATTAGTGTTACTGGAATCATAAGCAACGTCCAACTGCTTTATACACTTCCTTTGCTGTCAAGTTAAAACAGTAGGCTTCCATTCTGCAAATGTGCAGCAGATATACATTTCTAAAATCAAACTATAGTTCCAGCAACATCTTTCAGACTGTAATACAAGTGTAAAAAAAAAAAGTCCATACTTCAAAATCCATTTAACTGTGCAACGACTGGAAATGGTAAGCCTGCAATGTAAATGACATGCCCAGAGGCAAACATGTGGAAGAAGCTAACAGAATTCTCTAAATGTCTTCCAAGCAAAGTCTATGCTCGATTAAAACCAAATGCTTGGGTTTCCCTGGTGGCACAGTGGTTAAGAATCTACCTGCCAATGTAGGGGACACGGGTTTGAGCCCTGGTCCGGGAAGATCCCACATGCCAGGGAGCAACGAAGCCCCATGCGCCACAACTACTGAGCCTGCGCTCTAGAGCCCGCGAGCCACAACTACTGGGCCCACGTGCCACAGCTACTGAAGCCCGCGCACCTAGAGCCCGTGCTCCGCAACAGGAGAAGCCACCGCAATGAGAAGCCCGCGCACCGCAACGAAGAGTAGCCCCCGCTCGCCGCAACTACTAAAATAAATAAATTAAATTAAATAAAAATAAATAAATAAATAAAAATAAAATAAATAAAATAAATAAATAAATAAATAAAATAAAAATTAAAAACAAAACAAAACAAACCCCCCCCCCCAAATGCTCACTTGGCAGTACCCATCTGTGTGCAAAGACACTTCCAAGGGTGGAACGTGTAAAATCGTTAATGGATGAACATTTGCACCTGATTGTGACAACAGGGAACACCAAAACCCTGAACCCCACTTAAGCAAAATGTTATCCCCCTTCCAAAAGAATCCAATTCTTCTCATTAGTAAACCTATACTACAAAAAACCGTAGACAACTTTATTATGTTCTGAATTTCGTCAATAAAAAAATCTGTGCAAACTTGCTCTTGTTACACTGATTTTGTCTCTTGGCATGTGACGTCTAAAATATCACACCACCTAGCCCTTTACGGAAAGTTTTCTGACTCCTGTGCTAGCCGAGCGGTTCTTAATCTCGGCAGTGCATCAGAACCACCTAACGAGCTCCTTGAAGACAAAGATCCCCAGGCCTACCGCAATTCTACCAAACCAGACTTCCCACAAGGCCCACGAGATGCGACCCTGAGGAGCCGACTCTGGCATCAGTTCAGATCTGGACAGACAGCAGATTTTATTCAAAACTGGATTTCATATTAATTTTACCTTTTGATACTGATCACATCAAATCAGCTAGGGTTTTTTTTTTTAAAGCTTTGTAAAAATGCCAAGAATATTAAGAATCCAGATCAGAAACTTATTTAGCTTCATCTTATTACAAAAGTAGGTTTCAAGCAATATTTACTTGAGTTCAACTAGGTCTCACATGAAAAGCATCAGGCCTCCATTTGACATATTTGAATTGTGAGATGAACAGCAGAATTAAGTCCACAAACAGCTTTCTTTCTTTCTTTCTTTTTTTTTTAAATTTTTATTTATTTATTTATTTATTTTTGGCTGTGTTGGGTCTTCGTTTCTGTGCGAGGGCTCTCTCCAGTTGCGGCGAGCGGGGGCCACTCTTCATCGCGGTGCGCGGGCCTCTCACTGTCGCGGCCTCTCTTGTTGCGGAGCACAGGCTCCAGACGCGCAGGCTCAGTAGTCGTGGCTCACGGGCCTAGTTGCTCCGCGGCATGTGGGATCTTCCCAGACCAGGGCTCGAACCCGTGTCCCCTGCATTGGCAGGCAGACTCTCAACCACTGCGCCACCAGGGAAGCCCGAACAGCTTTCTTTCTCTTTTTTGAAAACTGACTTGGTGATTCAGACACACTTTATTTCCTGTGTTACTACCGTTCTAGCAGCCTTCCTCTCCATATTCCTAGAGCCCATTTTCAAATGTCCAACACAGTCCACAGCCTTCAAAGCTTAACTCCCAGAGATTTGTGTGGTTAAAAATTAATGAACCTGGTACTCTAGCTGTAACACTGTTAAGCAGCTAAAAAAAGCACAAATGAGAACAAGTATTAGAACTGCTACTTATATTTTAGCAATAGGACCCTAAGGAACTTAAAACCTCAATTAAACTTATAAAATTAATTTGCTTCTGCAACAGACACCGAAACTTTGCATGACAGGTAAATAAAGCAATGCAAAGTGTTTAATATGGAGCACTATCTTTTTACCTGGTGAACAGGTGAAAATTACACTTTGGAATGAAAAAAGAGGTAACAAAATTCAATCAAATGCAAACTATGAGTAATGCAGTGGATTTTAGTTTGCTACTAAAATGAACTACTGTTGCTTAATCTTGTAAAATGCCTGGAATTTAATTGCAGGCTGATTAGGTCAGTCTATAAATGGCAGAAAATTCACTGTGAAAAAATAAGTCAATTAGAAAAAAATAAGTGAATTAAAAAGCATCCCGGGCTTCCCTGGTGGCACAGTGGTTAAGAATCCACCTGCCAATGCAGGGGACACAGGTTCGAGCCCTGGTCCGGGAAGATCCCATATGCCGCGGAGCAACTAAGCCCGTGCGCCACAACTACTGAGCCTGCACTCTATAGAGCCTGCAAGCCACAGCTACTGAAGCCTGCACACCTAGAGCCCGTGCTCTGCAACAAGAGAAGCCACTGCAATGAGAAACCTGCACAGCGCAACAAAGAGTAGACCCCACTTGCCGCAACTAGGGAAAGCCTGTGAGCAGCAACGAAGACCCAATGCAGCCAAAAATAAATTAAAAAAAAAAAAAAAAAAGCATCCCATTTTTATGTGTGGAGGCCCTTTTAGTTATGAGATTAGCATTACCTAAAATAGTTTTTTAAGAGTAAACATATTTCTTGAGAGTACAAGAAATATTAAAATTCAAAGGAAATCTATATTACCAAGACAATTAAGCAGTGACAGATTCTCTTTTGAAATGTAAGTATACGTGTGATTCTGAAAATGATGGCATAACTCGAAGTTAATATCCAGTTTCTCTTTATATAGAGAAGCAACCACTAGCCAAGTACTACAAACAGCAAACACTTCCTGAAGTACTAGTAAACTACAAAACAGAGGTCTGTGTTCTAAAATAGCTAAATCCAACGGTTTAAAGTGGTTCACACCCTTGCCATGCACTTTAAGTCCTTCCGTTCCGTTTGCAAGTCTGGAATATTCAAAGAGGAAAAAGAATCAAGACATAAAATTACAAATCTCTGTTTACTCCTTAAACTGATTACAATTGTGAACTGAACTGCCATATGGTGCTGCCTTGATTGCCGTAGTAAGGTTTTTGCATACCTATAACGTGCCTTTAATTTTCATCAGTCTTATAATCCCAAAACTAAGCCAGGTAGAAATGTTCTCTGAATATTCATTAGGCAGGCTTCACTATGCATATATTTGGAGAACATCTATTCAATAGGAAACTAATTAACTTGCTTTTAAAAGTGACCTAGAAGTAGGGTTGTTTTTCTTTTTTAATCAATAATTCATATTTTGTATACACTGGTAATTTCAGCCCTGCAAATATCCTGGTGAAGCCACATCTAAATAAGGAGGCTTTAAATATTCTATGAATAGACTCTGTGTAATATAAGCCTTTCCATCTAGCATTTAATTATATATAAGGTTTACAGCAAAAAATTAAATGTCAAATATAAGTAAGGTACAAAATGGAAACATTTGAGGTCAAAGCTGGTTAATGAATCAAGACTCCTCATTTCAATAAGGACGTGGCTAGTAACAGAGACAGAAGGTAATACTTCTTACTGGATGGGTTCTGGGTCTCTTTTCCTCCTTAGTTTTTATTTCAAAATAAAATACAGTGGAGAGGCTGGCGAGCTCCACACACAGGGCAGGCATGAAACTCTCCTCCTGGTGCTCAGGCTCTCACCATGCACAGCTTCACTTCTGCTTTCATTCACCTGCCCTTCCAACATTCTTGTTCTGCCTGGTCTTCACAAAGGACCTATTTTACTATTTCTTATCTTTGAGATGACCTACCTTTTTTTTTTTTTTTTTTTAAATGACTTTCTCTATTCATTTTTCTCTGGACAAAAACATTGTAAGGTATTGAAGTGACACACAGCATATGTTTAATAAGGGGATACTGTCATCTTTATCACTGAAGCATGAAGTACTACCACTCATGCCTGTTCTTTGGTTCACAAGGAGAAAGACAGTGTTTACTTATATTCAAAGAAATACAAGCTATTTTCTTTTGTTCTGTAGATAGGTCAAAATTAAGTAGACTCCAACTGAATGCACTTTCAAATTTCTTGCTGGCATTTTCTATGTACATCACTCAAAACTCCCGAAAGAGCCAAAATTAGTCAGTTACATTAAAAACCATCCAAACATTTGAAAATATTTTTCAAATTAAATACCTCTCCAAACTAAGATAGTTTATAATAGCCTAAACAGAATTTCAGAAAGAATACCTCTAAACAGTTAGTTTCAGATTTTTCTTGCATATAAGCTATAAAAACAAACTAGTGCACAATATTAGTAATCACAAATTTTTGGAAAGAAGTTAGCACTTTATTTTGTAAATTGCCGTTTTCTTGCCACTGCTCACAAATTAATAAATTCTTTTTTATATCAAGTTTTCTAATTAGACTTATCACCAAAATGATTCAAAGCTAATGATCTTAGTTTTCTAAGAGTACTCCTGTAGTCCCACCAAATTCCAACTGACATATAACCCAAAAGGTAAATGCAGTTTAATAATTCTACTACAGATGTCACAAAAAAGAAGGCCTTTATTTTATTAAAATGCTTCACCCTGGAGAGACAGAAAAAAGAGTTTGGCCATATGTCTAATAAGCATTTATAGGTGCTTATGTCTTACACTTATATGGTGTTCAACTTTGTTATCTTAAAGTATCAATTATTTTCAAAACCCTATATAAGAATTACAGCCCCTTCTTTAAAATACAGGTTTCAGAGTGGCAGTCAGCATTTCTTTATAAAATCTTATTCCCTGAAAGATTAAATACACATTTTCAGTGTGAGGAAGGAGCTTAACACTGCAGAGGCGGGCTAGCTCTGACATGGTGTAAGCTGCCGCTCACCACGGCGGCAACACGGTATGATTTACCGAAGTATTTATTCCATGTTACCATCTACCACCCTACTATTCATAAATACATATAGATGAAAGAATTTTCCATATAAGTCAAAAACTCACATCCATTTCTAGAAGAATGCCTTACCAGTCCTCTGAGAAAAATCACCTCCTCCAAGAAATGCTAATGGCACAACATTAAATGAACAGGATATAAAATTGTACAGAAATTACAGAAAAGTTTAACTCAACAGCCAATATCGTATTCAAATACTGGAAGAAAATACACCCAATTGTCAACACAGATGTCTTGGGGTGCAGGTATGGTGGTTAACTAGATGATATTCTACAATGGGCATACACCTGTTTTAAAATCTAAATTAAAAAAAAAAAGCTAATTTAGATTCTGGAGCCTATTTCAAGTCAAAAAACAAAAACAAAAACAACTTCCCTGTTTTTCAGTTTTCACATAATGGTAACACTAAAAAGCTTAAGAGTTTTGAACCCTGAAAAATTCCTCAAAGTTAAAATACTTTTTTGAAAAGGGTCAATCATACACAATCAAAACAGCATATAAAGAAATGTCTCGAATTCTAAAAGAAATGACCTCAATTGTTAAAAAAAAAAAAAAAAGAATGTGCAGTTTTCCAACATAAGACATAACTTCCCAAATATAGTTTCAATTCCCCTGCTATCTAAATAGAGGGGCTCATACAAGCACTTTTTAACACCCAGAAGTCCTTGTGAACGCACACCAGATGGAAAGCTCTGCTCTGGGCTGATGTGCTGCAATGCCATCTTGAAATCCCCACAACTCAAACATTGCGCAATAATCCACGTTAATTAACAAAGTAATTCTATGCCTAATATCACACCGCAGGTGACAGGAAAACCCAGACTTTGATGGATTTCACATTCAAGCCATCACCCCAAACTCTCCGCAGCAGAGAAGCTCCGCACGCCACCCCTCACCTCCGATCAATCAGGTCAGACAGCAAAGACAGACATGCAGCCTGTGAATGTTTTACATGTTGATGAATGTGGGTAACAGCTCGTAACGTGTGCTGGAGTATCAATTCCTGTTTCTAAGTCACTACGGGGTTAAGTGTGTTATTAAGGGACACAGGGAAGCACAGCAGTAATTGTGACTCTCACACCCAAACTAGCTACGACCTTAACCTCGATGGACCTGGGTTTTATGTACAAAACGAAATGTACGAAATGTACAAAGCCAAGCGAACTGGCCCACCTGCCCTCCTAGGCCTCTTCTCAGTCAGTAAACACTTGCTGATTCTGCACTCTTGGAAGAGAGGCTACAAATGCAGCACTCTACTCCGTTTATTGTATCATTTGCAGCCACCGCTGGCTGACTTATCTGCTCCTCACTGGATCCAGAGCCTCCAGGAAGGTAGGCCAGCCAGGCAGCTCCTGAGCCCCAGGGCCTACTCATCCCAGCACACGGTGTGGGCAGATACTCGACACACGCTTGCTGAAGGAGGGAAGGAGCAAACGAGCGCCACGCGGCATCACTGCTAAGTTACTGCCCTCGCTGCATAAGCAATGGTCTCAAGTAAACATTACTTGTGTTTGCCTGGCCTAACAGATTAACACTATCATTAACTGATATTAACTCTTCTTCTGAGAGTGAGATTCAAAGAAATTGGTTAATATAAATACAATATACTCTTAAACTTTAAAAAGGCTTGAAAAAACCCAACCTAGTACGTCAGGTGGGTTGAAAGTACTGCAAAAGGGAAATGAGAACAGTCAGCTTGATTTCAAGAGAACCTTCTCCACTTCCTCACCTCCTGTCCCTCACATCACCTGCCACAGTCAGCAGTAACCTTCCTGTTGTCCAGAATCAATGACCACATCTGTCTTCACCTCACGAGACTTCTCAGCGGCGCGTGGTGCCCCTGACCATTTATTCTGCTTTAAAACCCTTTCCTGGCTCCCACGGCGTTACACGTTCCTGAACGCCTTCTACCTTTCTGGCCATCTCCGCTAGCATCTCCTCCTCCAAACAGTCTCAAACAGTTTGAAGGTTCCTTAAGACTCTTTCCTGAGCCCTAATTTATTTTACACCCTTTCCCTGAGTAACTGTATGCATTCTAAAGACTTTAAATATCACCTGAACACAAACAGCTCTGAAATTTCTCCCTCTAGCCCAAAGCTCTGTACTAGATTCCAGACATATATATCCAACTGTCTACTTGATTCCTCCTGTATGTCTCAGAGAGCTCAAAACCTAATAAACCCAAACTAAAGCCTTACTCTTCCCCCCTCAAATTTCCTTCTCACACGGTCTTTTCATTTCAGCAAGAAGCACCACTGCCCACCTGGTTGTCAAACCAGAAATCCAAGTCACTCTTGACTCGTGCTTTTCTCCCTCCCCTCAGTCAATCCATCGGCAGCCCCGTGACTCCCCTACCAAGTGTCCCCGACGCAGCTCCATGGCGACCACCTGACAAGGAGGGCTCCCTCTGCAGCAGCCTCCCAGCTCTGGGGCTGCTCGGCCCCCAGGACAGCACAAAGGCCCTCGTCCCCTCCCTCGGGTTCCCACACTCAGGCGAGCCCTGGCCCACTGCAGGCCCTGCACATGTGGCATCCTTCTGCCTGTGCAACTCTCCCCTCTCCTGGCCTGGCTGACCCTCTCCCACCCCTGGGGTCTCAACGTCAATGTCACCTCTTCTGACTGCCCTCCTGCTCTCCTGTGGCTTCCTCTTCTCCTCCTCCAGAGCATTCATCACAGGTGGCATTATTCACTTGTTTGCATCCAAGATCAACGGGAACAAAGATTACTCTCATGTGGTTCGCTAGCAAGTACCCAGCCTGCAGAAAAGCACCTGACTCATTAACAGGTGGCCGGTAACATGTCCCTGAACAGCTGCTGAAAGCTGCCAGGTACCATGATTTCACTAAGGTTTAACTCTTGTTAAAGAGGAATACGTCTCCTGAAATGTGCTACCCAAGGCCTTCTTGTTCTTTTACACTTGCTCTTCAGTTTTCACATTTGAGAAGAATTCAGATTATCATGATGAAAAACGGATACTTCTGAAGTAATGCCCTAAACCTTAATAACTGCACATAGTATAAAATAGTTACATATAAAAATATCAAATGGATATGTATATATATTCCTATCAAAAGAATAAAGTTCTACAGAATGAATTTTTTTTTTTTTAATAAAGCACCTTTTTCAAAAGAAAGCTATCTTACATTAAGGCCAAATGTGCAAAATACAAGAGATGGGAACCTTGGTTTCTTACTAGATTGTAACGCCATCTTAAAATTGATTGCAACATTTGATCATAACATAACAGTTTAAGAAGTCAAGAAAAAAGTTAAGTATAATTCTCCTTACCCTAGCCTAGAGTTGAATGTATATAATCTATATGACGATTCAATGTCCCCGTCATTTTTGAAGCTGTAGCTAATAAAGGCAGTTTTACTGCAAATGTGGCAAGTCAGTACCAGTTAAAAATGGGAAATCATTTGTACTGCAATATTTTAACTCAGTAGGCTAAATCACATGACTCTTTTAAAAATATTTCAACTAGGATATATGGTATTTGCAGCTTTGTGAATATGAAGCATTTAATTATTTAGGTTTAAAAAAAATCACTAAAAATGAATTTAAGAGACCATCGGACGTCTGAACAGCAGACAAGTTCACCTGCCTGAAGTACAGGTGTGTGCATCCTCTCACCTGCGAGGCCTCGCGGAGCCAAGCTGGCCAGGAAACCCCTCGTGAGCGACTCGCTGGCGACCCGGAGAAGCTCGCGCCACTGCTCGCTGCCAGCGGCTTCTGTGAGTTTTTCTTTTACTTAATATCAATAAATGGAAACCACCACACTACACAGTGTGAAGCCTAAATGCAAGTCACATGATATAAGAGGACAGATTCTCTATACAATTTCTAGTGAGGCAGTTCATTCTATTTAACAGGAAAATAATTTTTAAAAGATCACCCAGGGATCAAAAAATGGTAACCAGGATATTGAAAAGGAAAGCGAAAGTCTCTCACCCCCGTGACAGTGCTCATTACCCCAGCACTTCTTGTTTAACCTTTCTAGAAGGGAGAAGAGAAATGTCCTATTAACAGGCTAAATGGAGCTGCACTGGTTGGAAGAACCCAAAGACACTGGGTTATTTTGGGGGACGGGGGTGATAATACAAGAGTTCTGTTTGCTGGCTAGCACTGTTTTTAAATGGCAAAATTAAAATTTCGTTTTCTTTAGGGGAGTAAAATTGAAATTTGTTTATTTTGCTCCATTATTCTTTTAGACTAATGTTTTCAGTTTTGTTTTTTTTTTTTTTAACAAAATGGTCAGTAGTTCTAAAATCTCTCAAAAAGTAACATGAAATCTTAAAAAAAAATGACTCAGTATTTTATGACTATAAGGAATTTTTTAGGTTGGAAAAGAAGCCCAAATACCCTCCTCAACGTGAGTCCTCACAACACCTCTGCCAGGCCAGAGGCACAGGAAACGGCAAAAAGGGAAAGAGGATACACGTGTGCAGCGGGAGGGGCGCCAGAAACAGCCGAGCAGGGGGAGGGAAAGACAGAAAGCGGCACATTTGGCGAGAGTCACAGAGCACCTGCGCCCTCGCCGCGGTGACCTCACGACGCCGCCGGCAGGAAGACAACTTTGGCTAATTTAGACCACACATCTGAAGCGTCTCAGGAGCACGTTATCCAAATTAAATACTTCCGGCTAGAAATCTCACAGTGCAAATGGGAAAGATCAGTACTGGTGAGTTTCACGACACATCTATAGGCTGCCTTATTTTCAAAGCATTTTAATTGTCATTATTGCATTTGATTCCTTAGAATTGTGTTTTAAAAATCATTTACAAATATATACAAGGACTAACCATAAAGATATAAACCTGTCATTTATAAAATGCTTTTTGTTTAAAATAAATACATAAGCAAAGGGCTTTCCGAACTGACATTGCTATAGCTGTCAGGAAGACAGATTAAGCAACATTTTTAAAAAGTTTGTATATTTGTCAAGGAAATGGAAACTATAGAGTCAATATAGTGAAAGGTAAAGGTAAAATTAGCTAATCTGGGTCAGTATGGTAATTTATGTACGAGAAAAACAGTCAATATAAAATAAGTAGAGAGCAGACTTTCAAATGGACGTCACGCTGGGTGGGATACTTGGGGTTAATGTTTCTAATGTTAAAAGTTGAGAACATATCATCCCCATTTTCACAAAATGTTAAAAAGGTACTATGAAGAAATGAAGAGCCACATCATGAATTTTCGATCTGGAAACAAAGCACAGTGACGTTGGAAAGGAAACAAGAACTGACGTAGCAATGAAAACCTCAAACCTCTCTTTGGTGCTGCCTTCATGAGAGATGCCAAACGGTCTAATGAGACTGTAAGTCATATTCTGCACTGTTTACAATTCAGGATTTTTATACGGGAAATCAGGTTCACAGAGTTAATCAAATCAAAGTTTACAGCACTCTATCTCTTAGGAAACTACTTATGGCTTGTGGATATGGCATATACTAGGGCTGTTAATGGCTAACAATAATAAAATGATTAATGTGTGTCGGGCACTGTGTCAAAGGCTTTACATGGATTACCTCATGTAATCCCTACAACGACTAACAACGGCAGTTGAATCATCCCCATTTCACAGTCGCAGAAAGAGAAAGAGAGCCTGGGGGACTCGCTCAATCTCACACAGTGAGAGGCAGAACCAACACGAGTTCTGTCTGGCCACTTAGTTCCACTTTATCGCACAGCACAGCAGAAAACCACATCACATTTTAAGGTCCCCACATTAAAACCAGTTGTAATAATGTTTTACAATATGGAAAATAAATGAATAGATTTGAACACGGTTATTTTCTAATTTGTTTGGAAGATACAAAGTAAAGTTCCATGTAGCAAAACCAAGTATACAAGTCTAATGACTTAGACCAAAAACCAAAATAAATCAGAGAAGGGTAATTCTACTAAAGTATTCTGCTTCTATTGTAGACTAGTTGTGTATGAAAAAGTTCACCCACTGCAGTGATTTAAAAATGTTTTTTATTCGTTTTGCCAAAAGAAGAGATTAAATTTGAAAGATTAAGATAAACAACTACCATCGCTGAAAGAGGCTGGTAAATGTAGCCAAGGCCACTGAAGTCTAGTTTTCAAAACAAAACTACTTCCTTGATCCGTATCAGCTCATTCTAATAATGCTCTGCTAATGTGGATGTAACAAAATCTCTTAAAAAAAGGCATCTCGTAAAAAAAAAAAAAAAGTTCACAACAAAGACTGAAGTGAATTGTCATACAGCTAGAAAAAAAACAAAATACTTTCAAAAAAGGAAATAAAAATCGCTGCTAATTTCCAGAAATAGGTACTTTCTAACTGGAACAAAAACTTGCAACAAACTACAATCTGGCGTGCTCATAAGCAGAATGAAATATGTGACAACTACATGAGAAACACTGCAAAGGAATTCATAAAAATAACAATAAGAGTGCTCTGATATCTCCTCCAAACCAAGAACAAATCTGGGCAACTGTATACCAGATACGTGCCCATTTCAAAACGTCACTTTCCTACAAAAGATATATGGCTGCTTTTCAGATAACTGGTTGCCATTAAACTTCTATGTTTCAGGGTAAGTTAAAAACCATGTTCACTGATGAAACATCAGTTGAGGGCACTAGTACTTAGTTTTCAAGGAGGTGAACATTCAAACAGCCTTCACCCTGATGTATGGTGGTTAGGATAAACTGTATCTCTCTAACTTAGTATATTTACCATTACATTTAAGATTATTACCATTACCATTGTTAACTATAATCTGAGTTCATAAAGTAAAAAAGGAATGGCACAAGGATGCTATGGAAAGTTCAGAATATTAAAAACAACTGTGCGCGTACCGGTGCAGTGCTATGTATTTGTAAGAAATCCTTACATATATTCAAAATGACGTGCTAGAACTTAACTAGGGGAGTGTTAACTATCAGTGCAGGGTGTTGCTCAGAAGAGGAAAGAGAGCTGGAGGGCTTGCGAAACGGGGCTCTGCCGACAGGCAATCAGCAGGCTGAGGTGCCAGGGTCTATCCTGTCATCGTTTACTACCTCTGGGAGCTGAAGGAACCTCCTTGCCTCTGAATTTTTTAATCTGTGAAATGAGGACAACAGCCCACATTCCGTTTGTTTTCTTTTACTTAAGGATTAAAAAACAGTGTACGTGGTAGAAATAATTAATGTACTCTGAAAAGTACAAAGCAATTTTTGTAAAACATAAGGTATTAAAAAGTGATGTAGGGGACTTCCCTGGTGGCGCAGTGGTTAAGGATCCGCCTGCCAATGCAGGGGACACGGGTTCGAGCCCTGTTCCGGGAAGATCCCACATGCCGCGGAGCAACTAAGCCCGTGTGCCACAACTACTGAGCCCGCGCACCACAACTACTGACGCCCACGTGCCTAGAGCCCGTGCTCCGCAACAAGAGAAGCCACCGCAGTGAGAAGCACGGGCACCGCAACAAAGGGTAGCCCCCGCTTGCTGCAACTAGAGAAAGCCCACACGCAGCAACGAAGACCCAACGCAGCCAAAAATAAATAAATAAAATAAATAAAATTAAAAAAAAAAAAAAAAGAAAGTGATGTAATTAATTATCAGCACTTGAAGTAATTTTCTGGAGAAAGAAGCTGGCACCTGTTTTGGGCTAATATGACAAGATACGGCAAATTGGTTGGGCTGCTGCGTATCTGTGAAAGAAGAACAGGGACCATGCAATGCACAAAGTCCTTGGGCCATTATGCTTTTCTTAAAAGCAAGCTCACAAGTCTCTCTCCTGAGTTAGGTCCACACTCTAGTAAAGAAGAGCAATAAAAGGTAATATAAAAAGCAGCACAGTATTTTACAATCCCTCTTCAGCACCCAGAGTTCGGATATCCCACAGCTAGTCAAGTTTCTACCAAAAATAAAATCATGTAAACATGGACACATCAACTTGATATAACAAATCAAGAGATCTACTTAGGTGTGCATGTATATGTGTTACACACATGCACACACACACAAAATCTCACAAAGTTATATTAAAACTATAAGCACATGCCAAAACAACCTCTTTGTTTTCAATGTAAACAGTAGTACAGCTCTGGGTTTCCCAGGCTTGGATAACATGGAACCATTCTGACACTGGATCAAGTTTACCAAGAACAAATTCTATAGACCTAAATTTAAAAATCTCCACAATTCCTAATGTAACATATAATCCTTGTTATACAGGCTGAAATATTTCACCCTAAGCCTGGAATCAGGAGGTTTTTAGCAACTTGAAGTCAAAGTCCTTCTTTGATTTTATTCATAAAGAAAATGGACGAAACCCTTCTCCAACAGAAAACTGAAAATAGTTTACAACTGAAAGTAGTAATTCACCCTTTAAAGCAAATCCTATCTAGTGTTAAAGAACAAACAAATGCCTCTAACTCTACAGTATTTCAAATCCATACTGCAGTGCAAACAAAGAAACAAATCTCTCAGCCCAAAGGGAAGCTCCCGTTTTACTGAGGCTCAGCTGCTTTTTTCAGGCCACTGCAAGAGGCTAAGTAGTTACTTTGTTACACAGACTGAGGGAAGCACTGCCTTCATGAGAAAACTAGCTCACCAGCTTGGAGAAGTGTAACTGTCCTCAAGCACAAGCTGTACTACTTGAGTAAGAAAAATTTAGTCTAACCCAAGGTACCACGATAACAAAGAAAATGGTTTCAGTCACAGGAACTGCGAAGAAAAGCCTGGCCATCACCAGGAAGCTGTATTAACGCCGACGACGTTACAGTGTGTACAGAACGCAGCAGTGTTCCTCCCAGGGCCACACACTTTCTTGTCCTGTGTAACCAGGGCTATGCGTTCTGCTTACATTCCTGAACAAGTAACTGTGTCACACAGTCCAGAACAATCTAACCGGCAGTGACTCCTGCTACACATCCCCAGTTGCATTGTTTCCCAGCCATCTCTTTAGTCCTCTAAGTTAGCAAATTCCCTAGTTACCGTCACGTGAGTTTTTCTAAAGAGAGGGTATCTCCTCAGTACAGTGGCAGGCTATGGTGAATGTACAGCCGAGGCAGAGCATTACAAACATTTAATTGAGACCTAGAAGAGACCACTTCTTAGGATATACTGTCCTCAGTGTGCTAGCTTATACAAACGAGAAAGGCACCATAAGCTGTAACAACAACGTGAATCTTTAGACTTTTCTTTTTCCACAGTAAGCTATTTAGCTTACCCACAATGAGACTAACCAGAAAAGGAAATGTTTGCCTTTGGGAACTAGGGAAAGAAAACATTCATGTTTGCACCCAAAGTTATTACTAACAAACGAACAGCCTGCTAAAAACTAAAAACCAAAGCTGTGATATCACTACCCTACCCACGTCCCAAAAACTGATTAAAGGGCGGTCATTCATCTTAAGCAAAAAAGCCGTAGGGAGGCTTAAAAACTGCCCCCATTTTTTTGCATTTAAATTTGCATTAATAAATTTAATAATCAAGGGTTAGTTGAAACCAAAAAGGCTAATTTTTGTTATTTTATCTGCTAATTCCTCTCATTTCCCCAATGACTACTTTTTCTATCCAAGATTCAAGAATATACTACATTGTTAAACATAAAAAAGAAAAATTGATTCTGTAATACAAGAACTTCCCATCTCCTGGAAAATTAACAAACTAGCATACAGAAACACTCATGTTTCCCAGGAAAAAAATGAGGACTGTTTCTTTTTTTCTAGAAGAATATTATAATTCAGATCGTCTAAAAAAAATGAGGAAATAAAATGTGTCAGGCCCTATGCTAATGAGACAGAAAAAGACCAAAAAAAGGCAGACCAAAGGAGATTCTGCTTTAGAGGGAGAAGCAAACACAAACGAAAGAGCTAGAACACCAGGTGAGGCACTAGATGGGGGTCGGCACGCAGGCAGGCAGGCAGGCAGGCTAAGGAAAGGCACCCCCGTCCAGCGGGAGGACCAGGGAAGGCTCCCCGCAGAGAGCTCGGGCCCGGCGGCACAGTGGCCCCGGAGCAAAGCCACCCCACGGCCTACGGCCTGCCACAGATGCGGCCCACGGGGCTCCTCCCAGGCTCCCCAGGCAAGGAAGGGAGTTGAGGAAACTGCTCTGTTCTGGTTAAGCAACGATTCCGGCTGAATCTGCTGCAAAGGGCCCATGGACCACATGCAGTCACATTAAAATCTGGTTGGTGCTGTTCTAAGTGAAGGGGGAGACCTAGTAACCAGATACGGGCCTGAAGAACCCGGGCAGAGGGACTCTGTGAAGACGGCCGCGGATGCAGAAGCCCAGGGCACGTGGGATTTGAGAGGTTGTAGGGTGTGTGATGTGGTCTAATGACAGTGGAATCCTAGGCAAGCCCGCTGGAGTCCGGACTCACACCGAGAGGTTGCACTCTGCTCCAGAAGCTGTGGAGAACACGCAGAGCTCGCTGAGCAGACCTGGCCGTGTCTGGACAAGATCACCTGGGAGTCCAAGCAGGAGGTACCAGGACATGGAAAGGTGGGAAGGAGGGACTGATGCAAGAGACTTTTCGGGGCAGAAAAGACAGGACTCGGGGCTTTGTGTGTGTGGGCGGGAGAAGGAACCAAAGAGGACTCCGAGGAAAAGCTGGAGTAGGTGAAGTGCCTTCCCAGGGTCAACAGCACGCCAAGCACCACGGGGCATCCTGAAGCCTGAGAGCCACTGATCCAGCGTACTCACTGAGCACCTACTACCTGTGCCAGGTACCATTAACAATGCCGAGGAGACACACGGGAAAAAAAATCCCTGTCCTCCAGGAGTTAAAACTAGATCTCTCCCTGCTCCTCTTTCCCTGTGTCTCTACTTTTCATCAGAAAAGAAGTATTTCTGGAACTCGTCTCTCCTTGTCTGTGAGGCCTTCTCTGCTCTGAAAGCATCAGCTGGCTCAAGTCAAGAACCTGCAGGTCCTCAGCCTGAGTGGTTTTACCCATTCGTTCCTAATGGCGAATAAATCCTCAGGAATGCCTTCTCAACAACGATGACCATGAGACTGTAAGGTGTGAACGTTCAAATTCAGTTAAGTGTCAGTGAGGTGCAACTTCAATTAAATGGACTTACGGAACTTCCCCACAGAGAACTTTACAGTACAGCCGTTTGTTTATTCACTGAATCAACATGTAGTGTGTGCTATTACAGATGGATGCTTTTTCCCCGACCTGGAAGGACGAATAACATCCTGAGAAAATTCATAGTGAAAAGTGTGGTTTGCTGAGAAAATGAATTTAGAAGAGAATAAGCAGCACTTAAAAACAGGAGGGAGGGTAAAGGGAGATGAGAAGGGGTGTGTGGAAGACAAAAATCAACCCCAAGTCGGAGAAGTGGATGGCAGTCACTTGTCAAGTTAATTCATAATTTTCAACATATAATGCTGCCAGCTACTCAATTTTAACAATTACGTGAGATCGCCCTTGCCCCTCATTAATGGATAAATTAACAGACAAGATACACACACCAAAGAAGAGAACTATACCAGACAATACATAATCAAGTGCTAGGCTGTATGTTACACACCGGGGCCATAATTCAGAGAAAGTAAAGATTCAGGTCTCAGTTTTATCAGGAGCCAACGTGAACAGTTTTCTAGAACTTTCGATTGCCAAGACTGCTGCTGAGCACAAATTGTAACAGCAAGGACTGCTGGCTGCACAGCATTTTGCAGCCACACCCAGAAATGTGAATTGCTTTAATGCCAGTGACATCATCAAACAACTTTCTAAGCAGCTTTACTTTTAACTGTCACTTTATTTTGATCGCATTACAGTAAAACACTTCAGATCTGAACTCCCTCCAAATTGCATACAGTCTAGATGGCTATCATTCCTGGGATCTTTCCGGTCTTTGGCAAATAAAACCCTGAATACAATCAAAGCATTCACAATTAAATTACAGAACACTTGATTAAAAAAATCTATTTCAATCATTATTTTTGTATCTTTAACCTATATCAGATCCTTTTCCACTCTCTCTTCAATGTTGTGTAATAGCTACAAAGTCTTACAGGAGTCTCGTTTAAGACAAAGTAGATATAATAAATGTAAAATAAATTCTAGGTGATTCCCATGTGAAACAGAGGTATAAAAAATAACAGATTATTTTTGTTTTTTAAGAAGGAACATTTTGTAAAATGTGCTTAGAAGCCTTAAAAAATCACAGCATGCAAATATACAAAAAGCATGACTGTTAAACATTATTAAGGATTTTAACCTCTTTATAGATTAAATTAATCTAAATCATGACATAAATACCTCTAAAGACTAAAGGTAAAGAGCACATTTGAACAATTAGGTTACTGAACTCTTAATCCAAGAGTAAAAGGTCAGTTTTTTAGAAAGATCAATATTGTTGCTGGAATTGGGAGGAGATTACTTCTAAAAGGAGAAAAAAATTAATAATTTGAAAGTGTCTGAGAAAATCATTATGATCTTACTTTCAAAAAGGAAAAATGACCAACTAATTATAACAACTTCACCAAACCTGTGGGGTTTACCTTACTTTTATCTTCCTTAGTTTAAAAAGCTCATCTCTAGAGCAATCCAAGTTTCTGAGGCTAGAATTCTGGATACATTATATTGTGGAAGTCAGTGAAAAAGGTGTGTTAGAATCAGATGTTAATAAATGCCGTTAAAATAAAATCACAACATTAAAAAAAACCAAATCTCTTACCAATTGAAATTCTCGACGCCGGTCATAGGCATTCTGTATACCACTGTCTGCCCATAATGCTCTTATAGCAGGAAGATACTGTAAAAAAACTCGAGTTTCCACGATTCCCTGGGCCGTCAAGGGGGTCCGCGTATCAAATGCCATCAGCTTGTCTCCATTGAGGTGGTTTGAGTTATCCCCCCAAGGAATGTGAAGCTTCTCTCGAGCATCTACCAGCACCCTCATACCTTTGTTTAAAAAAAAAAAAAAAAAGTGTGACGGGAGTCATTAGATATTCTCAGAGATTTGATTCTAGTATTATTTCCTTAAACTTCTTAAGTACTCCAGGCCTGGTGCCTCCAAAACTGGAGACCAACATCAAGACAAACAGGAGTAACTTCTCAGAGCGTAAAAAAAAAAAACTAACAGTTGTTCACAGTCATAAAATTAGAGCCTTGAAAAGCAAATACAATTAACACAAGTGCTCCTCCTGAAGGATTTTAACATGTTCTAATTTATAAAATAACTCCTGGGTAGAAGGCAGTCACAAGAGAACCAAAACTAGCAAAGGAAAAAGAAATTATGCTGCATAGCCTGATGTCCAGGCTCTGAAGAAAGATCTGCAAGCAAGATTTTATGAGTCTCTCAAAGAGACATTTATTTATGAGACGTCAAGAACCAAACTTATCACCCTGTGATCTGCTTGGTCCCTGAGCACCCCGCTTAACCCTGAGTCTTCCAGGAACACATTCAAAGCTCAGAAACAGCTCCCATCTCAAGCTTCAAATCAGTGTAAGGCCGAGAATGGAGTCAGACCTCCCTAGAAGGAGGAAGACCAACTGCAA
Organism: Balaenoptera ricei; assembly: GCF_028023285.1. Lineage (NCBI taxonomy): Eukaryota > Metazoa > Chordata > Mammalia > Artiodactyla > Balaenopteridae > Balaenoptera > Balaenoptera ricei. The sequence goes on along the minus strand of NC_082658.1, from coordinate 1,868,617 downwards.
AAAAGATGTAGAAGCTGAGATTTCAACTCACAGAGATTAAATCAAACCCATTATTTCTAACACTAAACTGTTACCTTTCGTCCCTCTTAACAATCACAGGACTATTAGATCATCTGTTTGGATAACTGAAAAACCGTTTTGCTGTCAATTTTCTGATCACGCCAACTCAAAAAATGCAGATGGCTAGTGATTGCATCTCATCACCAATGCTCGAAGTAGGTCACACGTAGGAGCCAGTGCACGTGAAGAACCAGGTGTTTACCTGGCTGACTATCAGTTAACATGCTGGCTCTATTCATTGACAGAATCCCTTCCGTTCAGCTGCATCGTTCAGCTGCATGGGGATACAAAGGTACCTTCGGTTAAGGACTGGCTAGGCAGTCTTCGGCCTTGAAAGAGACCTTAATTAGTTTGGTTCTAAACTTGAAAACAGGATAAATACAACCACTTTTTACAGCTTAACTTCAGAGGTACTAGGGCTGGCTGTGGTCTGTGAGCTCCTGGCCCAGTGCCCTTCCCCCGTCCTTACCCCCGCCAAGCAGTTTTCCTCTACTCAATCCCGGGAGAAAAAAAGTGACACCAAAGAGTGACTTAAGTACTTCCTGAACAAAAAAAAAAAACCTTAAAAAAAACGATGTTTGGAAAGGCTTGAAATCTATAACCAGCTCCTATATAACTGCTACCCAGATGCAATAGAGAACCCTCATGCACCTGAAGTACCAGGCTCTGTATCTCAACTCTGCCAAAATGCCTTTTATAAAGTACAAAATAGTTGCTAGTAAGAAAAATGAGTGCTAATTATCGCTCCAATGACAAAAAATAAAATCCCCTCTTCTGTAATTCTTTGGAAGCCCAGAACTAAAATTCTTGTGTGTTTTTCACCTGAGAACAAAGCTTACCCTCAATTTTAAAAATACCCACAAACAGCAGCAAAGCCTATGGTCTAAGCCAACACCAATTCATTGACTCAACCTGTACAGGCGCCGCATCACATTTAGGCCAAAGATTCTTTGTATCAACACACGACTTCATTTAAGTAGTAGAAGCAAGTGTGGTACTCCCTCCCTCCCGCCCCCAATTATTAAGCAAAAGGAGAGTGGAACGTGCTGCATGGTGATTACAGGCAAACATCCTGCCCGACCGTGACACTGGGGCGAAAAACCACCGCTAACTTTTTTAGGCTGACTGTATGGTGTACTCTTTCCTGATAGCAGCACAGTAAGTAGGACACCCTCAAGTTTCATATCCTTGCCCCAAAGGGCCCAAGACCTGTCACCCTTCGCCCTCGACCAGGGTCTCGGGCACAAGTTCCCTGACTGCGGCGGTTCCAGAACTCCCCGGCTCAGGAGTTGGGAGCAGCCCCGACCCCATGTGACTCGGGTCACCCACCACCCGGGGCGGCGAGGCTGGGCGGGCAGCGCCCGGGCGTGGGGTGAGGATGGACGGTCTGGGTTTGGCTCGTCCGGAGGGAGGACAGGAGAGATCACCCCACACTCCGGGGCACCCGGCTCGCCTCACTTCCCTCTCGCAGGGGGCGAGGCCAGCGGCGGGGTTGGGGGTGGGGGACCCGCCGCACCCCCTGCCCGGGCGGCAAGGGAGGGAACGGATCGCCCCCGGGCATCCTCTCCCCCGGGCCGCGCCCCCTTCCCGCCTGCCGGGCCCGGTCCTTCGCCAGGCACAGAGCGAACGAGGGCGGTGCCCGGCCCCGCGCCGCGGCCCGAGGCCGGGCCCAGCGACCCACCGGCCCCCGGCCCCCCGGGCCCGGGATCCCCGGCACCTTTGATCACGTTGCTGTAGATGGTGGGGCGGAACTCCTCGCGCGCGCGCTGGTCGAAGTCCTGCCCGTGGATGATGCGCATCTGCTTGAGGAAGGTGGACTTGCCGCTCTCGCCCGCGCCCAGCAGCAGGATCTTCACGAGCCGCTTCACGTAGGTCTTCTCCCGCGACAGGCATTTGTCGATCTCCTTGGACTTGCGCTGCTGCTCGGCCTCGCCGCTCGTCAGCACGCAGCCCGGGAAGCACACGGACAGCACGGACCGCGACGGCAGGAAGTCCGCCATCTTGCCGCCGCAGCCGCCTCGGCGGGCCCCTCCGGCTCCTCCGCCTCCTCCGCGGGCGGCGGGCGGCTCCGGCTCGGCGGCTCGAGGGCGCGGAGCGCTGCGGCGGCCCGAGCGCGCTGGGGGAGGGAGGGAGCCAGCGGACTGACTCGCAGGGCGGGCCGGGCAGGGCGGGCCAGGATAGCCGAGGAGGGAGGGAAGGAGGGCGGGCCCGGGAGGGGCGGTGGCCCCAGGGCGTGCGCGCGCCCGCAGCCTCCCGGGGGCGCGCGCGCACGCCGCGGCCGCTCCCCCGACTCGCGCCCCGGGCCGGAGACTCACGTTCTCTCGCGAGCCCGCGACCGCCGCCGGGCGCGCGCGGGGAGGGGTCGGCTGGGCGGGGTCTTGTGGTCACGTGACCTCCATCGGGGCCGGGCGCCTCCGCCCGGGGCAGGCACCTGGGGAGCCGGACTTTCGGTTGCCCTTGAATTGGCTGCACCCACTTAGGTGCGGAAGGGCTACTTCCGAGGGCCCGGGAGGCCGGAGACCAGGTCGCGGGCGCTGCCCTTTGGGCTCCCCAGCCGCTCCCGCCGTTCTTACTCCTGGTTACTCCCCGCCGCCGGCTGTCACCTAATTTCGAAGTCTTTGGTTCGAAGTTATACAAACAGCGAGCGCGAGCTTGGAAAGTTTTTGGTGCATTTTCTTAAAGTGGGTTCCTTGACATCCTGCTCTCCCAAGCCCAGAACGGTGACCAGGCGTCATCCATCCTCCCCCAGCCCCACCCGCAGCTCCCTTCGGCATTCTCAGACCTTGCCGTTCCTCTGAGATGTGCCAGGAGCGATTGTTGATGTTTCGTTGATGTGGGTTCCCACCCGAGCTGCCGCGCTGAAATCTGGACGGTAGCTGCCGGAGGGTGAGGTCATGGTGAAAATCCCCCTTCACCGGACACTGTGATGCAGGCTCTTCCCTAGAAGGAAGCAGATAAGCAAACAGACCGAGGACAAGAGCCGGCAAATTTTAGGTTTCCTGCCAGATTGCGGAGGATATGACCAGCCAAGGGACTTTTTTTCTATCTTAGTAGCGGATTCAGGCCAGGACACCTGAAGGGCTGCCAGGAGACAAGCGACAAGTGACAGCTGGCTTGGCAGACTGCATCGCAAGGACCCCGGAAGCCAACTTCTTCTCTCTTAGTGTTCTAGTTTCAAGTGGAAAAAGGCATTTGGGTCGGTCTCTGTTTATGGCAGTGCAGCCCTAATGCTCCTTGATTGGGGCTTCTGGGGCTCAGAAACTTCTATGTGTCAGGCACTGAGATGAGAAAGAGGTCAGCAGTCTGAGAGGCTCATGAACACGTTTAAATTTAAAAATCAGTGCTAATCAGTTTACTGGCCGGGTTGGGTTAATGGCTGAGGAGCCTCATGACTCGGTAAATTGGCTGCAGTAAACAATACCTACAGTAGGATTATCTCCTGTTGTCCTGGCCAAGCCCACAGGGGTGGATAAGCTACAATATACAAAGTAGGGTCGGTTCAACTCCAGTATCTGTGGATTGATAGGGTCAGAATCACTAGGCCGTGCCTTCAGGCAAAATAGATGGTAAAAGTCCACCCGGGATGCAAGATCTCTCTGTAGCCTCAGCTAGTGTTTGGGAAGCTCTGTTTTCCAACCATGAAAGGACAGACCTCTGCCCAGGACAGGGGTATAGCATTGGCCCCCAAACACCCATTTCTACCTGGACTTCAGATGCTAATTTGAATTCTACAAAAGCAGGAAGAGAGAAGCCTATCAGTTAGGTAGGTAACATCTTTTTTTCTTTTTCCAGAAGTGTGTGCAACACAATTGGAGAACCAAGGATCCCTAGGAGGCAGGAAGGTATTCCCGCCCTGCCAGCTCATGTTGTGACACGTAGAGCAGCAGAGAAAGCTGTTCCAAGCCCTGCCTGTAACCTTCTGTTGGAACAAGCTTGGCTCAGATCAAGCCCAGCTGCTCTATAATCAGTGTTTCTGAAAAAAAGACACCTCTTTGGGCCCAGCCTGGAGTCTGGCTGCAGTTGTCCAACTGCTTCTAACTGTCTGGTCATCAAGCCACCTTGAAAACGTGAGCATTAAAATGAGCTAGAGGTTTGGTGGCTCCTCAGAAAGTTAAACATACAATTGCCATATGGACCAGCAATTCCACTCCTAGGTATATACCCAAAAGAATTGAAAACAGGCGTTCAAAGAAAAAAATGTACACCTGTGTTCATGGCAGCACTATTCAGAATAGCCCAAAGGGGTGAACAACTCATAGATCCATCAATGGATGGATGGATAAACAAAATGTAGTGTACCCATGCAACGCAATTATTCAGCCATAAAAGCAAATGAAGTACTAACACATGCTACAACGTGGATGAACCCTGAAAACATTATGCTACGTGAAAAAGCCGGTCACAAAAGGCCACACAGTGTAAGACTCCATTTATATGAAATGCCCAGAATAACCAAATCCATAGAAACAGCAGATTAGTAGTTGCCAGGGGCCGGGGGAGGGGAGAACAGGGAGTGACTGCTTAATGGGTACAGGCTTTCCTTTTGGGGTGATGAAGATGTTTAGGAACTAGGTAGTGGTGATGGTTCATTCACAGAACATTGGGAATGTACTAAATGCCCCCGAATTGTACACTTTAAAATGGTCAAATGATGAATTTAATGTTATGTAAATTTCACCACAATAAAAAAAAATGAAGTAGGGAAAACAATAGTTTCCATAAAAGTCTTTGGATTCATTTAACACTGTGCAATAGTCAGTGAATAAAAGTGTGATTATGGTTTTGGGGGGGTTTTTTTTTTTGGCCGTGCAGCTTGTGGAATCTTATTTCCCTGACCAGGGATTGAACCTGGGCCCTCAGCAGTGAAAGCGCAGAGTCCTAACCGCTGGACAGCTAGGGAATTCCCTGATTATGATTATTTTAAAGTAATGCTAACAGTTTAAGTTATTCGCACCAGAAGCAAATCCACTCTAGCTGTTGCTTCAGGTTACGTTGTAATGATATTAGTGATATTCTAATTTTCAGATAGTTTCATAACCAAAAAAAATTCTAAACTTTTTAAGGGAATATAGAGTTTGTTGGTTGGAATTGGATTGGCTGGCTACTCCATTTTCAATAGACCCAGATGTGAGTTCATTGGAAACATCTGTATTAGCCAGTTAATCCATATGCAAATGAGGGGTTCAGATGCCCAGAGGAGCTGTGATAAAATGATTAAACAGTTAATTAGTTGCAGTGCTCTTTTCTTTCTGGAAACTCTAAGTCTAGTGGCAAACAGTCTAACTAGATAAATAATGAAGGTGTGACTAAAATTGTAGAAATGCATTTCCAGATGGCTTTTCTACTCTAATGTGGGCACCTTATGAAGGATCCTTTCTAGCAATACTGTCGATTCCTGAAATCTACTATTTGTTCCTTTTTTTTTTTGGCTGTGCTGCTTGGCTTGCAGATCTCAGCTCCCCAACCAGGGGTTGAGCCCGTGCCCCCTAGAGTGGAAGCGCGGAGTTCTAACCACTGGACCACCAGGGAACTCCAACTATTTGTAACTTGCTGTTGGAACTGAAAGAAAGTTTTCCTATCTTATAGTCACAGTTTTTTAAAAAGTGGCATTACTTAGCCCGTTTACCAAACTCCATGCCAAATAACTTTGGGCTGTTTACAAAAATCAGTATTTTCCACAAAGGACAAAAATTTGTCACCCTCAGACATGTTCGAAAGAATGTGCCAGAAGCTCTAGGAACAATTCCAAAAGAAGAGTTAAAAACAAAAAATTTTTTTTTGGAATGATGGGACATATAATTTAAATAAGTGTTTCACCTGCCAAGGTGACTACTCTCTATGCAGGACAGGACCACACCCCTTTAAATATGTTTATTTAAAAACCAGTCACATTACTGGATGGTGAAACCATGTGTTTATTTTCTAATAAGGATGACGACACATCCACGGTTCTCGTTACTAAACTGTCTTCTGTCTCATCATCAGTGTTATAAATAGGTGGATTCTAATTCTTTCGTACAGGTAAAACAGGCATGGATTTTTCATATCTTCCTTTCTGTCCCAGGAAAGGAAGGGAATTCCTAGTCCTCCCATAATACAAATCCCTTACAGTTTGTGTGTGTGTGTGTGTGTGTGTGTGTGTGTGTGTGTGTAATGTTTTAACTGCCGCAAAGCACTTTGACCTACTTGATCTCATTCTCTGCTCACAATAACCTGACAGGAACACCCAGCATTAAGCTCACTCCCAGAGCAGGAGGAAACTGAGGGAAGAAAGGTCTAAGTGATGTACTACTCACAGCCTCCCTCAGCCTGGCCACTTGCAGAGCCAGAACTAAGAAATCCCCCCTTTTGACTCTGAACCCCGGGCTCTTTCTGATATGCCGAAAAGCGGTAGTTCCCCGAGTGCCCAAGTGTATTAAGATCTCAAATTTAAGGAACAAACAGTTAAGTTTTGTTTATTTGTTGGGTGGTTGCTTGGTCTGTTTTTCTAGCCCCTTTCGGGCTAACTGCCACCTCAAAGTTTACCAGCTTTTAGGCTGATTCTACTAAGATGTTCTGTGATGGAATTCAGGCTCTGGTTTGTAAAATGTTCCAGGTGGTTGATGTAGAAATAAGAAAAGAGGAGCCACGCTTCTGGCAATATTTACATGGTGGCGGAAGCCCCAGATGTTCCCTTAACGTGAGTTCCATATGAAAAGGCAACTTTTTTTGTTATGAAATGCGATGGTGCCCCTACCAGAATAAGCCTCTCATGGGGAAAGTTTTGTATGAAACTCGGCATGTGGAATTGCGTTGTCGGTGGGTTTTGTTGCTGTTGTTATTAAAGGAGAACATGATTTTAATTACTGGTTGTATTTTTCTCAGCCTCCGAGAAAGATCCATGAGCTGGTGTTGACCAGCTGTGACCTCACTCAGCTTCTCCAAAGTCAAAAGCCTGTGTCTGAAAGACACACACCAGCTCTCGTAGAAACGCTTACACCTTGCTTACTGCCTCAGACGCATTTATGGGCAGTCTATTTATATAACACTCAACACAAGGCTTTGCTTGGAAATCTGAAGCTCTTTCTGGGAAACTCAAAACATCCTAGCTCAATCTCTCGCCTTTCTTTTCCCTTGCAGCTTTTCAAGATGAGGATGACTTTTTATGTTTTATTGCCTGTAAGTGGGCTGCCCCTTGCCAGTAACAGGTAAAGGTCCTCTAACATAAGTTCTGTTTCTCCAAGGAAGTTTAAGTGTGCAAAATCTCAGCTGATTCCTGTATCTTAACATCCTCTGCTCCCAGCCCAGCTGCTGCGTGGTTTTTTTCCCTCGGAACGTGTACTAGCAGGAACCACGCTCCCGGCTAGCTGGCTGGCCGGGCATCATCACACGTCATGGCCTAGAGACTTAGCCTTTGCCTCAGTATAAATGCCAGGACGTGTTGACCATCATGCAGTAAGGGCTCACCCAGGGGCACTGAGAAACAGTCCGTGTTGCCTTTGTCAGACTATGACATTCTGGCTCCCTGGAGCAAATAATGCCATCAACGCATCTGTCTCCAAACTCCTGTGTCAGCTGCTAAGGAAAAGGAGGGCTAGCTCACGGCAGGACTCAGGGCAAGGCACCCACTGCTGAATCAGAATCACAGTCAGAGGTCTGGAAGATGAGCACCGGCCCCAGAGGTCCTTCTCTCGCTTCAGTTGCAGCCTGTCCCCTAGCCGTGGGAGGGTTATGCCAGACCCACACACGAGAAGACGGGGAGGAGATAAAAGCAAGAGGAAGCATTTCTTTGTGTGGCAAGCAGTTTTGTACTGTGATTGCTTTCCCTTTTTCTGCTAATACACAGAATGGTAATAGGAAAAAGTCCCTCGAGCAGCAAGTTGAGGTCATCCGCTTTTCTGGTTAAACCATACGAAGCATATCAGATTGTTTGCTAGTCGTTTTGTTTCCCAGAGAGGGAGCAGAGTACGGGAACTTGGGGAGAACTCAGTTAACACATCCGAGCCTTGCCTCTCCTATCTGTAAAATGGGAGTATTGATACCTAACGATACGTCCTGAGGATTAAGTTATAGAACAAATGCACTCCATCTCAGCCCATACATGAGAGATTCAGTTTTAGATTATTTGAGGACGAAGCCACCAAACTTCTTTAAAAACCTTCTGAAGGTTTAGCAATATTGTCCTGGTCAGAACATTGTCCCAGGTATTTCCTGAGCTCTTCCTTCTATGGTTGAAACATCTCTCTTCTAGAGAACCATATTCAATATCCTATGATAAACCATAATGGAAAAGAATATATATAAAAAAAGAACGTATATATATGTATAACTGAATCACTTTGCTGTACAGCAGAAACTAACACAACATTGTAAATCAACTACACTTCAATAAAAGGAAAAAAGAAAGAAAGAAGAAAACAAAACAAAAAATCTCTTCTCTTTCCTGTGCTAAGATTCACTCACAGACGCTGATGTCTCTCTTCCCCAACAGGGTCTGTTGACAACAACAGTGAGAAAAATACATGCATATTGGAGGTTGTCCCCCAAATCTGAACTCTGAAGAAGGGGCGGGGTTAATTAGTTTTCACCAGCACCAGGAGTGTCAGGTAAGGAATCACCTCAACCAGAGGGCAGAGGTTCAAGTGGAGATGTCAGCACAGTGCATTCAGAGCATGGGCTTTGTCTTCTAATCTGTAAAGTGGGTGCAATAATCTCAGAGTATTGGAGGGGAGTTATATAAAATGACAGAGCAGGCTTTTAGTCTGTGTCACCATGTTTCCTTCTGTCAAAAGTATTTGCTTGTCCAACTGATAAAGCAACAGCTGCACCATCGAGGTCATAGGGATGAGGGGATGCCTCAGCCCACGTGCCATACTCTGTGCACACCCCTCCCTGCAGCCTCCATTGGACACCCCTCGCCCTAGGGGTGGGTGCATTTGGTATGGGGGGGAGCACAGGCTATGGGTGGGTCCCTTGGCCTCACCCTGTGAGTAGGGACTGCAGCAGAAGAGGGTCAGAGCAGGACCTTCTAAAGCACAGGTCGGGGGCAAGGGGGCTTCTCTTGCCCGGAGCTAGGGCAGTACTGGCTGGGAGGGTATAATGAGATACCATCTAAATTGCCCCATTTGACAGACGTGGGGCCTAAACTAGACCACAGAAACCTCCAACTCCCCAGGCCCTTGAACTGGGTCCCCACGGGGAAACGTGAATGCTCGGCCGAGACACCGCGTAGAAGTCACCCCTTAGCTAGTCCCTGGCTGGGGACTTCTGTGCTCCTCTGGCAGAAACTGCCAAGGTTCTGGGGCGTCGCCGTCCTTCCCTAGGCCACCCCGGGCAAGAGGTCAAAGAACGCTCTGTAGGACAGACACACGGCGTGCTTTGGCCCAAACCTCAGTTCTTCCCTTACCCTGGATCTCTGCTCAGGGCCTGAGGGGAAGCAAAGGGAGGGACCCCAAGGAGTTAAAGCCCGCTCCAAGGGGACATGGGGTTCCGTGGGACCACCTCAGGCAGGATGTGAGGCTCTGCAAGCAAAACTCATCCTCTGTAACTTAGGAGCTCTGTGTGTGCTTTTTGGAGGGCAGAAAGGGCGACGTGCTCAGATATTAAAAGACTGACACCTATTGCCCTAGATGCTTTTCTCAGTAAGAATCCTGCAGATCACAGAGACATTTGGATAATTTGTTATAATCCCAATTAAGGAATTGGGATTGGGGAGTTATTTAACTCCCCAGGGAAAGCACAGTGAGTTCTGATGTGTGTCCATTTACGTCTTGGGTTCCCAAAAGATTTGGCCCTTCCTGGCCCTATTCTTAACTATTTAATCTTCTCCATAAACCAGGGAACAAATAGTAGCGGGCACTTTATCAATAGCCGGGAACTAAGGGGTGTTTCTGAAAAGCCTTCCCGCTATCTCCCAGCATAATCCTCTCATGGAATAATGGCATTTTCTTAGGGAGATGTTTCTTTTGACACACTACTCTCTTGGTGAATTTCATGCCCATCCCAAACCAGTGCCAGCCATTTTTGTCGACGGGCCGGCAGTGGGAGAAAACACCCAAAGTTCTCCCTGTTTTGCTTCGCAGGCCGTCTTCCTCTATCTCAGCTCTTTTCCTTCCCCTGCTCCCTCTCCTTCCCTGCCCTCCGTCCCACAGCCCATTGTTTCCTTCCTCCCTTCCTTCCCTCCTCCCTCCCTTCCTTCCCTCCTCCCTCCCTTCCTTCCTTCCTCCCTCCCTCCCTCCCTCTCTCCCTTCCTCCCTCCCTCCCTCCCTCCCTTCCTTCCCCTCTCAGTCTCCCCAGGCTGATCAAGGTACCCGGCCTCTGAGGTCCTACAGCAGCCTCACCCCCCATCCCCCACCCCAGCCTTGGTCACAGTGGACTGTAATTGTCCCCTCCCTCACCCGCTGCACCAGAACGTGGGCCCCCGAGACAGGGGACACAGCCAACTTCCCTGGTACCTTCAGCATCTAGCATGTCGTATGCTAAAGGCTCCCTAAAAGCAGGTAATTTAAATCAGTAGGCACCATCTGCCTACTCCCAGATTGTTTTCCCGCATTTCTGATGGCGGCCAGCTGGATTTGCAGCCCTCCAGGACCGGAGGGTCGTGTGCGGTGACCAGAGGGACTCATGGCTCAGCCCCGCTTGTCAGAAGCAGGGTCCCAGATCGTGCCGCGTGCTCTAACTTGGCACTGCCAGATACTACCACATTATGAGCTGTTAAGTGACTTGAACTAGCCGAAGGGTGTGCATGGGGCGGGGGGGGGGGGGGTGATTAGGACACACCGTCACACTCTGCACATCAGTCAAGTGGCCCGCTCACAGCGGGCAAGCAGGATGGCAGGGTTTGCCTGTGTGGGCCAGGAGAAACTAGAACTTGAGCCCTCATCCTTCTCAGCAGCAGATCCTTCATGGCTGCCCACTCCTATCAGACGTGAGCTGGGGTCGCAAAGAACAGCAGCGCGAGCCGGGCCGGGGTGGGATCACATCGCAGCTCTGCTGCTTCATGCATCTACCGTGAGAATCCTGGCACAAACCACCTAAACTCTCTGAGCTTCGCTTTTGTTATCTGAAAAATGGAGCTAATTATGCCCACACTTCACTGAGTTGCTGAGAGGGTTCAGTATGATGGTAACGTGTAAAGTAACCTGACAAACTGCCTGGCCCACATAGGTGTCAGATAATGTAGCGTTTGCTGCTAGGTGTTGGGGATTGAAAGTGGTTAATGATTTTGTTATATAAATATAGAGATTTTAAAAAAATACAAGGTTGTGTATGCTAAGTTTTAAATGTACTCTACTGATCACTGCTTCAGGAATCTAGAGTTCTGAACATGGCTGTTTAATAAAAATATAATGCAAGCCACAGACGTAATTTTAAATTTTCTAGTAGCCACATTAGAAAAAAAAAGTGAAATTGATTTTCACGATAGAGTTTATGGAACCCACTATATCCAAAATATTTCAACACCTAATCAATATAAGGATTACTACAGAGATATCTTACATTCTTATTTATTGGACTAAGCCTCCAAAATCCAGTGTGTGTTTTTACATTTGCAGCGATCTCAACTCAGATGCTAAATTCTTCATTGAGGACATCTGGCCTGTATTTAGATTTCATAAAATTTACAGTTGAAAAAATAGAGTCACAAAACCAAATTGTTCCCAACATACTTAAACATTTCCCAGTACCTGAGTCGAATTTTTTTTCAGTCTTTACATTTAAATTAATTAAAATTTAAATAAAATTTAATATTAAGTTCCTCAGTGTCACGAGTCACATTTGAAGTGTTCAAAAGCTACTTGGAGCTAGTGGCTGTTTCCTGGGCCAAACCATGGGAAGTGGACGGAAGCCTGGAATGATTGTTTGCAAAGAAAGGAAGGGCGTTGCAGGCAGGTGCCCGGCATGTGGCCAGGACACGGTGGGAGCCGTCGGTTTGATGAGAATCAGCCAGGTTAGGTTGACGAGGCATGGTGGTGTCAGGTCACAATGTTGGGATTTTATTCCGTCGCTGAGCAGGAAGCACGGTAATGCTCTTGAGCAGGGGCCGGTGCCATGTGCAGTTTTAGGCTGGTGCACCTGGCGCTGGTGTCCATGAGGGGACGAGAGAGAGGGGGCACAAGCCAGGAAGAGCAGCTTGGAGGTGGCTGCAGTAATTCAGGTGTGCAGTGACAGTACCTGGCTGGCGTGAGAGCGAACGGAACCGTCCGGAGACTCCTCAGAGCCAGCCTCCACAGGACTTGGAAAGCCACGAGCCTCTTTAGTGTGACGGCAAGGACAGAGGCGGAGATTGCTGGCAGGCTTGGGGACCGCTTGCCTGCTTGGGAGACTGGCTTGACCCTGAGAGGTTTAAGGAACCAGGGTGTTTCTGCCCATCAGAAAGCAACTGCCCAAGACAAATGGCTGAGCCCAGGCCCAGGAGACTGTTGTTCTTTCTTTTTTTTATGTTTTTTTTTTTTTTAAGCAAATATATGATTTATAACATCCACTCCACCCTCTGAATCACACGGTGACCCTGGACTTTGCCCAGAGTCTCTGAGATTGTGAAAGACACTCCTTAATTCTAGGGAACTCCTTGAGGTGCTGGGTCCAGGCTGGAGCCGAGTTAAAGACTTCAGATGTTGGAGGAAAAGTTGAGGCTGCAGCAGCTCCCTGGCTAGTTTTTCGTCCCCCTCATACCCTCCCCGGGAAAGCATGACTTCTAACGTGACTTGAGGCTTTGCTGTGTTGTAAGGGAAAGGACAGCTCCCCGACCTACCTCCGCCCCCCCCCCCACGCCCCCCTCCTCCACGCCCCCCCTCCATGCCCCCCCCACGCTCCGCGCCCCCTCCTCCGCGACCCCCTCCTCCACGCCCCCCCTCCTCCACGCCCCCCCCAACGCTCTGCGCCCCCCGGGCTCCTCTAATCCTCCTGTGGCCTGAGTCACCGTGATGTCCAGTCTCCTCCTGCCGATGGTCCAGGTCAAAAAGCAAGCCTGTGGCTGCTGGCGCACAGGGCGGGACTGACCTATGGGGGGGTGAAGCCAACCCAGCACTGCCTTGTCTGGACACGTGGGGAGCGTCTGCGTGGGCCGGGCACTGTGCCGCGTGTTGTGGGGTGCGAAGGGGAGGGCGTTTACGGGGAGGTTGCAGTGGGCGAGGCCAAGTGGCCAACTAGCCACCACAGTGCTGAGTGGGGAACAGGGACAGCTGACGTGTTAGAGCACATCTACCAGCCTGGGAGCTCGGCTGGGGCCTCGGAAAGCAGCTGAATGGGATCGGAGTTGTTTTGAGAGAAGGGAAAGGGAAGAGGGAAAACGGGAAGGTGGGCATTCTGAGGTTTTCTTATTGTCTTGATGAAGGAACCTAACTGGAGGGGTTGCAGGTAGTTCTGTGTGGGACACGAAGGGGACACGTACGTGACCGTCATGGCCCCAGTGTGGGCAGAGCGGTCCTCGCCCCCAGGCGCGTCCAAGCAGCTTTGCACTCACGGGCTGGTTGGGTCTGGGCAGGCAGTTCCTCCGGGCACTGTCTGGGCACCAGATGTGGGTTCTTCTAGGTCAGGCGGGCAGAGGATGCAGTTTGTGTAAACTGCAGGCATGGCCCGAGCACTGTGTAAACATAGACTATCTCCCACTCCAACGTTTCCTTTGGGGAGGCTCCCCATCCAGCTGGGATGCTCGATTCCAACTTTCTTATCAACTTGAGCTTCCTACCCTGATATAAGGAAGCTATTAATGTCCGGTTCCTGGTATTGCCTTGACCCCCCAGGCCATGCTTGCATTGAAGGGAATGCCCCCTTAGAGGAGAACATTCTTCACCTTTGAAAATTCTTTAGCCTCAAATCTCCCACATCAAACAAGCCTGCAAGCATTTTGAAAATGTTTCTCCAAAGCCTTATGCCCTTGACGTTTACTTTCTACTCCAGCTAGTTTACGCCTATTTACTTGGCTTTTGCGACTCTTCTTGGCAAAAGGCAGCCCAGGCTGCCTCTCTCACCCTATTTCTAGAGTTTTTTCCTTCCCAACGTTAGTCTCCTTTTTACTATCCCTTAAATAAATCCCGTTCACCTCTTTTTAAATTTTCCTCATACTTCCCCTGTCTCCCCTTTGCCCTTCTGATTATCAAAGTCCTACCCTCCTCTCTGTCCAAGTGTCACAGAAATAAGGAATTTGAGGAAAAAGAAGTGGTGATGGACACCCCTCGAGATCTAGCTGTAAAAAAATCCATGCATTCCCTAAGCCCTCTTACCTTCATTTTTCTCCCTCTCATCTGAACTCCTATGGAAGTTATAGTCTCTACCACACAATTTAGGACGTGGTGGTGGTCAGCCTCCAATGAGTCTTTACTCCAGGTGTTCACACCCTTGTGTAGCCCCTCCCAAAATGAACAGGGTCAACCCCCATAACTAGTAGGTTATTGTGTCTCAATAAAAAACAATAAGAGACTGTGGCTTCTGCCTTGCTCTCTTGGATTATTTTGCAGGCAAGGATCCAGCTGCCATATTGTGAGGACTCTCAAGCAGCCCCATGCAGGGGTCCACGTGGGAAAGAACTGAGGCCACTGCCAACAGCCAGCGCCAACTTGCCAGCCTCATGAGTGAGCCATCTGAGAAGCAGATCCTAGTCAAGCTCCAGGTAATGGCTTGTCTGCAGCCTCTTGAGAGATCCTGGGCTAGGACCAGGCAGCTATAAGTGGCTGCCGAATTCCTGACCCACAGAAACTAATAATAAGTGAGATAATAAATGTTTCTTGTTGTATTAAGCTGCTAAGTTCTGGGGTGATTTGTAATACAGCCATAGAAAACTAATTCAGAACGTAAAAATAAAAATGATAGTAATAGCAATTAATATTACTGAGTGTTTCATAAATGCCAGGCACTGCTTAGCACTTTATATATAATATCTCACTTAACAGTATAGTCAATCATAATCATCACTACCACAGTTAACACTGGTAAAGTGCCAGAAACTAAGTCCTGCACGCATATTCTATTCAGTCAACGAAGTGGGTACGGTGATTAGTATCATTCCCATCTTACCTTTAAAGAACTTGAGACACAGAGAGGTTGAGTCATGTGTCCAGGGCACACAGCTTGGATGTGGCAGAGCTGGGACCGGAACCCAGTCTGGCTCTAAAGCCTGCGCCCCCAACCCCTCTTCCCTACACCGTTTGTGCTGGTCTGTGTGAGTCCTGGCTCCCTGATACAAGCTGACTCTTTTTTTAGTGACTGTTTCTTTTGCCTTTGATTCCCCACCACAGTGTGCAGATAATAAGGGCTCAATAAATGCTTAAGGATCTATGGGATCCCCACTCAGCCCTCAATCATTCAACCGGTCGGTGGTGGCACTTACCACTTGTAAATACGGCAACGTCCTTATCACATGTAAATACGGTAAAGCTTTTTCCAGGCGGGAGCAGAACTGCTGTCACACCGAGAGACCAAGACAAGGGCTCTGTATGGCCCGTGTGGGGATGTGACCTGAGGCCACTCATGTTCCTCGACCCTCCACGCTTCTGTCCCGCCCATCGGGGTACTTTGCCCCCACCGTGGCCCTGGGAACACGGAAAGCACCTTGCATTTACCTGTCAGGCGCTGGCTTGGAGATGCTCCGACAGCCAGGTCACCTGAAAGCGCAGTTGCTCATGTTCCGCATCAGCATCTGCTCCCTCCGGTCCTGCCTTGGGTCTGGGAGGCCGAGAGGTGAGAGCTTGGGAGAAAAGAGGGTGTGGGTCTCCTGCAAAACTCTGGGATCCTTGTTATCACACGGCTACTGCCAGGGGCTGCTGGAAGGAGCCTGATAGAACAGGTGGCTGGAAACCCTCCCCTGAGTAAGGTCCTTTGTGTCGTGTTGCTCCAACGTGGACCTGACGGATGACTCAACAGCTGCTTTACAAATTCATTTTACCAAACACCTGGGGAGCTCCTCCTAGGAGCAGAGCCCCAGACCAGAAAGATGAATATGACAGGGTCCCTGCTTCCCAAGTGCTAACAGCGAGCGACGAATACTGACTGAATATATAATTCAGACCTCTTTCAAGGCCTGGGGGGGACGGGCGATGGGGAGATGGGGGGGCATAAGGGGATGGGGAATTGGGGTTGGGAGGAGGCCAGTTGCCAGGCCCCAGTTTTCACATGAGAACACCGTGCCCAGGGCTGCTTAAATGTTAACGGGCTGGCCTGCTCAGCCTCTTGCCTCTGGAAGCAAGATGCCAGGCTGGATGGAAAGAGCTGTTTCTACATCTGTTCCAAGGGCTTTCTGGAAACACAGAAGAAAGGAAAAGAAAGCCCAGGCCCTTGAGTCCCAGCCTGCTTCTCTCCAGGGAGCTGTGAGTCACCCTTGGGAAATAGTCTGAAGAGCCCACCAGCGCATCCCGAACCTTTACTTGATGGTCTTGACCGTGGCATGGCCTCCCCAGCTGTCTGACCTTCCCAGGGCTGCTGCTGTAACAAAGTACCAACACTGGGTGACTTAAAACAACGGAAATGCCCTGCCCCATCTGAGAAGCAGATCCTAGTCTGCTGGGGGCTACGCGTCCTAATTCAAGTGTGGCCAGGGCCACACTCTCTCTGACAGCTCTAGGGGAGGATCCTTCTTTGCTTCTTCCAGCATCTGGTGTTTGCCAGCACTCTGGGCACCCCTTGCTTGTACACGTATCACTCCGCTCCCATGGCCATCGTCTTCCTTCCGTCCAAATTTCCCCTTTTTATAAAGACGCCAGTCATATTGGGTTAGGGTCCATCTGACCTCATTTTAATTTGATTTTCTCTGTACAGACCCTGTTTCCTAATAATGTCACATTCTCAAGTAGTGGGTGTCAGGACTTGGGCATATCTTTTTTTTTTTTTTAATATGTTCAATGTGATTCTCTTTTTTTTAAATTAATTAATTAATTATATTTATTTTTGGCTGCATTAGGTCTTCGTTGCTGCGCGCGAGCGCGCGAGCTTTTTTTTTTCTCTAGTTGCGGCAAGCAGGGGCTACTCTTCGTTGCAGTGCGCGGGCTTCTCACTGTGGTGGCTTCTCTTGTTGGGAGCATGGGCTCTAGGCGCGCGGGCTTCAGTAGTTGTGGCATGCGGGCTCAGTAGTTGTGGCTCGCAGGCTCTAGAGCACAGGCTCAGTAGTTGTGGCTCACGGGCCTAGTTGCTCCGCGGCGTGTGGGATCTTCCCAGACCAGGGCTCGAACCCGTGTCCCCTGCATTGGCAGGCAGATTCTCGACCACTGTGCCACTAGGGAAGCCCCTGGAATCCAGGATTTGAAGGCAGCACATTTCTGGGTGAGGACAAGGTCCGGGGTGTGGCTTTGGGGGTGGGTGGGTGGCCGAAGCGAAGGGGCAGCAGGGGTCCTTGGGGGGGTCTGTGAGGTGGGGAAGTGCGATGGGTCACCCAGGGGCCTGAGCACACGAGGCTGAACACAGGGAAGACACCTGGCGGCCATGCCTGGTACCTGGGTGGCTGGGAAGAGGCGGAGCCGGGCGGCGCGCGCCCCGGAGGAGCGGGGCCTTTGGCGTCCGATCGCGGGCGTGTCCGGGGAGCTAGGAGGAGCCTTCGGGCCGGGCCGGGCCGGTGGGGAGCAGCTAGGGAGTGGCCCCTCGAGGGCTGCTGCATTTCAGGGTGGAGTTCTGGGGGGCGGAGGGCAGTTTGTTTAGGAAGGGGGTCCCATGGGGGCGCGGGTGGAGCGTGTGCGATGCCGGGGCAGGAGGAGGGGTCTCGGGAAGCTGTCCCGGAGGGGACATGTGCCCCGGGAAGCTGTGTGTCACATGCAGGCACGAGCCAGCCCCAGCGAAGAGGAAGGAAGCGTGGCTCCGACCGGGGCGCAGGGGGCTTCGGGGCCGCAGCAGCGGTCAAAGATGTGGACGTGCGGGCGGGGATTCAGGCCGAGGAGGAGGCAACCAGTTCAGCCAGGCAACTGGCTCAACGAGTGCCCAGGGCAGAGCCGGCCGCCTGAACTGACCAAAGAAGTGCGTTGGGGAGGGTTAGGGAGCAGCAATGGCTGGAAAACTAGCGCAGATCCCGGGCCGGCTGGGATGGGGCGCCGGCTTCCTCGAGGAGGCTCGGGATGCTGGCCGTCCCCGCGGAAGAGAACTTACTTTATTTTTTAAATATTTATTTATTTATTTATTTATTTATTTATTTTTGGCTGCGTTGGGTCTTCGTTTCTGTGCGAGGGCTTTCTCCAGTTGCGGCGAGTGGGGGCCACTCCTCACCGCGGTGCGCGGGCCTCTCACTGTCGCGGCCTCTCTTGTTGCGGAGCACAGGCTCCAGACGCGCAGGCTCAGTAGTTGTGGCTCACGGGCCCAGTCGCTCCGCGGCATGTGGGATCTTCCCAGACCAGGGCTCGAACCCGTGTCCCCTGCACTGGCAGGCGGATTCTCAACCACTGCGCCACCAGGGAAGCCCGGAAGATCACTTCTGAGTTTGGACTGAAAAAGAGAAAAAAGTTCGGTGTCTGTAGGGCAGGCTTGGCGTCGGTCCTGGAAAAGCTGCCTACCCAAGAAGAGAAAGGAGACAAAAGGGTAGGACTACTGCTTCCAAGGTCAAGGTGCCCACTACTGCCACTGGGGAAAGAGAGAGAACACGGAGTGGGGAGGCGGGGAGAAGACGGCTGGAGCGGGAGGGAGGGAGAGAAGCAGTGCTGAGATCCACATGGGGAGCAAAGAGAAGTAAGGGTGTGGGAGATGGGGGTTGAAACTCCCCGTCTAAAGAAAGAAAGTGAAACTTGTGGATGTTAAACAGAATCCTCGCAGGTGCCTCTGTTTTCACTTCCTCCGCTCTCCTGCATCAGTCAGCTTCCTGAGCCCTTCCAGAGGGGCTCTTCCCAGGAAAATCAGAGCCAGAAGGCAGCCGGGTGGGAACTTTGGAAAATCCCTGACTTGGGAAGGTCACAGTTGGAAGGACATGGAAATAACACTTTTCTTTCTGGTAGGGGCTAAGTTGGAGACCTGAGCTTCGGCTGAGGGTCAAATGGGCCCACGGAAGCCACAACAAGACAGGATCTCCCACCTGGTCCAGGGCAGGGCTCCTTAGGGTGGGCGCCGCAAAAGAGATGCCGCCTGCAGGAAGCTCAAGGCTTAGGAGGAAAGGGTTTGCCCATCAGACGAGTCACCCCACCTCCTCCAGAACAGAGGGAGTGAAGGGGTGGAGCCGGGATGGGAAGGTGGGGGCCGGAGAGCAGCAGCCTGGAGGGGAGAGGAGCCTTCTCCGTTCAGCTTACCCCACACCGCCTGCATCTTTATTCCACAAACATTTACGCCACACTTCACGGGGGGAGTTGCAATGCAGTAGAGCAGTTACTCTGTGGACTTTGGTGCTGCACTGCTAGGCCGAAATCCTACCTCTGCTACTTCCTAGTTCTGTGCCAGGCCTCACGGGGCCTCTAGGTTCTCCCCTGAACGGTGGGCAGGGTATCCAGTTGACATGAAGGTTGTCTTTAAAAAACACACCAGTGCCGGGCTCATGATAGCTTGGCCCTATGAGTTTTGTTGTCATTATTATCATCTGGAAGGTTTCCAGGGGGGTTTCCGGCACTCCAGGAACAGAAAGGCCCTTGTGCCACCTTACGTAAAGTGATTGCAATGACATGTCCGTGCATCCAAGGACAGGCAGCAAAATCAGTGGACAGCGGGGCCTATGAGAGCTGAAGAAACAGAAACTGAGGCTCCTGGGCCCCGGGGTCCCTCATGTCTGTTCTCTGCGAGTCTTTCTGAATCTCCTTCTTCTCTCATATGTTGACTAAAAGCCTCCTCTACCCCAAGTGCTGGAAATAGCATGTGGATAAGAGAATCAGGTCCCTGCCCTCATGGGGCTGAGGGTCCGGTTAGGAAGACAGACAGACAGTACCGAGAGACTCACATAATGATCAACCATGTTGGAGCACTGGCCAGATTTTCTTCCTTTTGAAGGCTGAATAATATTCCGTTATATGCGTGTATTACATTTTATTTACCCATTCATCCATTGATGGACTTTTGGGTTGTTTCCACCTTTGGGCTACTGTGACTGACACTACTATGAAAGTTGGGTGTGCAAATCCAACCTTTTCCTTTTACAAGTGAAAAGAATTATAGTTGCAGAAAGTGGACCAAGAAGAAAGAGGCAGAGTGGAAGGACCTAACCCATTCTGGGGAGGGAGTCAGGGAAGGTTTTCAGCTGAGGAAGTGACATTTTGGCTGGAACCCCAAACATGAGAAGTTAGCCAGGTGAAAAAGTAAATGAAGAAGGGTTTTGGCCACACGTGACAGCCCTGGGACAGAAAGAGGCTTGGGTTGTTCTAGGAATGGAAAGGGGGCCGGAGTGGCAGGGGCATAATGAAGAAGGGGGTGACGGGGTGCACCTGAGGGGTCTTGCAGCACTCATTACAGATGGGCTTTTTCCTAAGAGCCTGGTGGACAACAGAAGCCCTTGAAGCAGAAGAGTAAAATGTCCAGATATGGAGTTAAAACAAAAAATGGCTCCTGTCGCAGTGGGAGGAGTGAATTGGAGTTTGGCGGGGTAGGGGGTCAGGAGAGCGCATCACCCCCTTAGACAGCGTCATAGTTACCCAGGCAAGCAGCGCTGGTGGCCCCAGTCCGCCCTTTTCCGTCCTGCCTCCCCAGCCACTCAAACTTCTTTTCCCAGATTAGCTATTATCAAAATTTAAAAAATGCACTTCTCTCTATTCCCAGATTTTCAGTAGTGAGCATATATTTATAGTGGGAAAAAGAGACTTGTAAAAGCAAAGGCGTCAGTATTATTAAGCAGAATCCACCTGACTCCTGTTTAAGGGAGGTAGAATGTGATTTCTTATGGCGGACAGAGGCTGGGACAGTATGGTCCTATTTGTCTTTGTTAATGTCTAGCAAGGGTTTCTGGGAAATTTCCGCCCCGGCCTCACTGCAGGGACGCTACTCCTTAGGATGGCGAGGATGGAGGGAAACATTCCCTATTAAGGGGGGACGAACTGGGGGTGACTAGGAGGTCTCACTTAGCTCAGATGATTCTGTGTGAAATTCCTGAAGTCCTGGCAGCCAGCCACTTCCCTCCATTCCGCCCCGCTTCCTCCCTCCCTCACTTGCTCACCCATCTCACCTGGAAGTTATGTGGATGCAGGGGGGAGAGAGGAGATCTCAAGTTGCAGGAATGAGACATCCTTTTACTTCCGAGCTGAGCTGATCAATTTAGATGGACAGGCGTGATCTAATCAATTGTCTTGTAAGGAAAGCAAGATGTTCATCAAATTCGAATACATTTTCACCACACTGTTCTCCCTCTCACACGTTATCTTGGGCTCAAATTAAACAGTGTAGATCGGACAAATATTTGGATAAATATAGTCACTTATCTTGAAGACCCTTGAGACTGCACATTTTTTTCCTTTCTCCCCCACCTTGTCTCTCCCACTCATTACTCAAATATAATTTATGTAATTAATTTATATCCCAAGTCATTCCAAAAAGGAGTTGTTGTGGCTTACCAAATGACAAAACCCAGATAATAAAACCGATGATATATGAACTCAAATAGGAAAACAGATTGGAGAAAAAAATTAAAAATCAAAAGTTCATTCCAGTTGCTCCAAGGGACCCTAATGCCAGATTTGAAGTGTTTTGCTGATCAGGGTGAAAAAGGAAACTGGATACACATCTCTTTTGATCAGAGAAAAGGATACATTGTGATTTTCTTTTTCAGGGAAGACTTAGCTTTTCTTGTTACTAAATGTGGAAAGAAATTTCTCCTACAGTATGTGGTAGAGAGACAGAATGGACAGTATCTTGACAACCGTTTGGGGTCAAGTCAGAATTTTTTCAAAAAGAAATTCGTATGACTTATTCCAGTAATGACTTTTGGTAATAGTCAAAAACCCGAACACTGCAGATTTACCCAGAGATGCTGATTCATTGTGGGCATTTGAAAGCACACCGGAGGAAGCTCAGACTGGCAAGAATTTTTGGAGGCAAAGGCTATTTTCTAATGTATTAGCCATTCTTTTATTTTGCATCTTTGAAAACGTAAACATTATGTCACCAGTGTTGTCATCCAAATCATTATGATTTTTAATAGGGTGCAATTTTGGGCAAATCCTGTGACATGCAACGAGAGACCTATCTCCATGATTAAGGAAGAATTGGGGATTTGGTCATTCAGACACGAGTCCTCTTAAGCTAGTTCTCATCTGAACGGTGTATTCATTTATACCATGTCTCTTTTCACAGTTGGGCCAATGGGGCATACAGGAGATGCATAATATAAAATGCTCAGCTATAAATTAGAAACCAAGACAAGGAAAACATTAACTATGGAGTCAAGACCAGGGTGGGTATAGGGTGAGGTTGGACAGAGTGAAGATATGATGGCAGTACAATGCTACTGTTGCTACAGATTGGTTGCAAATTTGTTTTGGGCTTTGGGGGTCGGGCAGCGATAAAGTTCAGTTTTCCCCTGTGGACCACAAACGTCTTGCTGAAACACAACTGTACTGTATCTCCATCATTCTCCTGATCTGTAGCCCATTACCTCCACGAAAAACTAACTAGAGACAGTGCAATTTGCTCTTTGCCAACAAGGGCCCCAGGGGCCTTCACTTATGTTTGTAAGAGCTCTTGGGGCCTCTCTGTCTTGCTCTGTGCTGCTGTTTCATTCTCATTTCTACCCCAGGCTTCCACTGCCTGCTCAGACTTTGTCCCCTTCCTAACTTTAGCTCACCTATGGCTTTGCCCCACCATGGGCCTGATTCCACCTCGGGGCTTCTTTTCAGATCTGGCCGCCTCTACTACTGGCTCACGTGGTTCCTCCAAGAGTGATAATCTGGTTGGCCCAGTTCATCATTTGACATTTGGCCATGTTACAGGTTGTTGGCCTTTCTATGGACTGGTGGCCTGGGTCAGGTGCTCCAGGGCCCCTGGTCCAGTTAGCCATGGGTCAAGTGACGTGGTCCAAAATATGAGCCAGGGAGTCGGGGGAAGGGATGTGGAGGAACCTGTAGGTGAAACCATTTTCCTCACGACGAGGTTCAAGTCCTGCAAGCAATCAAAGACCCGCCAGGTGGGCTGGCTCTGAACCCGGATTCGCTGCTTGCTCTTCCATCTCCAGCCAGTCGTGGAACCTTTTCCTCATCTTATCAATGAGGATATTGTACCCTCGTTGTGCTTCTTCTTTGTGGGGGGGGGGGGGGGTTGGTTGGTTTTGGTTTTAAGATTACTGAGCTAATACATATGATCTCACTTATAGGTGGAATCTAAAGAAGTGACACAAATGAACTTATTTACAAAACAGAAACAAACTCACAGACACAGAAAGCAAACTTGTGGTCACCAAAGGGGAAGGGGTGGGGATAAATTAGGAGTTTGGGATTAACAGATACACAACACTATATATAAAATAGATAATCAACCAGGACCTACTGTAAAGCACAGGGAACTCTACTTAATATTCTGTAATAACCTATATGGGAAAAGAATCTGAAAAAGAATGGCTATATGTCTATGTATAACTGAATCACTTTGCTGTACACCTGGAACTAACACAACATTGTAAATCAACTCTACTCCAACATAAAATAAAATTTTTAAAAAAAGCACTTAGAACTGTGACTGACAAGTGTCCTAGATGAGGGAGACATTGTAGGGTAGGGGACACGAATATGACTGGAACTCAGGACACCTGGATTCTGATCCCAAATCTATTGTGGATCTGCTGGGGGACGTCAGGCAAGGCACAGGTGACACGAAGTGACACAGGTGGCCACTCTAGATTCTAAAGTTCTTTTCTAGTTTACAGAGCCCTCTCACATCTGTTACGTAACTTACACAGCATAAATATCCAATGACTAGATGATCTTAAAGTTCTAGCTTTTCAATAAAATCCGATTCTCAAGTAAATACACACACACACACACACACACACACACACACACACAATCTCAGACAAATCACCGTCTAACCTCATTGAGAAAAAAGAGAGAAAGCCCAAATCAACAAGATAAGAGAACGGGGAAACAATTACAGACGCACACCAATTTAAAACGATTCTGAAATTACTTTGCTCTGCCCGTCCCGTTGAATTTGGGAACCTGGATGAAATGGGCGGTTTCTCGCCCTCTGTCACACACCATCGCAGGGCCTCGCCGGGGCTGGCCCTGCATCTCATTGCTTTCTGTCAAGTCATTTCCCTGTGAATCAACCAGACCTCAGAGTCTGGTTTCTGAAACGCTTATTCTAGCACTTTAACCCAGAGCTAAGATGTCAGAGTGGCGTGGCAGGAACTCGGCTCTTCCGCTGGGATGGGAACCAGATTATCTGAAGACTTGTTTGCTGACTGCCCCTCTGACGGCAACTGCCCACCCGCCCTCTTCTGACGTCAGCGTTATCTGCCACGCTCCGGCGCCCAGCTCTAGAAGGAAAAACAGGCAAGTCCCTGGTCCTGAGAATCCTGACTGCTAGACCTGGGAGGTCTCACCCTGTCGGAGACTGGTTAGCTCTAGTCCCTCCTTTATAGATGAATAAATTGAGGACAAGGGGAATGATGTAGTTGTCAAGTTGAGACTATTTTCATTCATTTTGTGCTCTTTCTATTACACTATCTTTAATGATACTAATATTAATAATAGTAACAACTGATATCTGTTGATTTGTGTACTCCTTTATCTCCCCTTAACAACCCTGTTATGTAGGCGGTCGTTGTGCCATTCCCATTTTACAGAAACTGAAGCACAGAGGGGTTAAGTAACTTGCCCAAAGTCACACAGTTTGTTCGTTAGTAAATAGCAGAGTTGAGATTTGATCCCATGTAATCTGACTCCAGAGTCTGTACTCTTACCTCCATTGACTACTCCAAGACTTCTTGTATTATTCTGGGATAATATAGGTCTCGGACTATGGGTATAAAGAAGCCACTAGGGACGGTAATTTTTAAGAATCCCAAGAGACATAAGAGAAACTATGGTTTATTTGACATTCACCATGTGTCAGTCACGGTTCTGGTTTTTTTTAATTTAATTTTTATTTTATATTGGAGTATAGTTGATTTACAACGTTGTGTTAGATTCAGGTGTACAACAAAGTGATTCAGTTATACAGATACATATATCCATTCTTTTTCAGATTCTTTTCCCATATAGGTTATTACAGAATATTGAGTACAGTTCCCTGTGCTATACAGTAGGTCCTTGTTGATCATCTCTTTTGTTAATATATATAGCAGTGTGTCTATGTTAATCCCAACCTCCTAATTTATCCCCACCCCTTCCCCTTTGGTAACCATAAGTTTGTTTTCTGTGTCTGTGAGTCTGTTTCTGTTTTGTAAATAAGTTCATTTGTATCATTTTTTTTAGATTCCACATATAAGTGAGATCATATGATATTGTCTAAGTGCTTTTTACATGTATTAGCTCAGTAATGTTAAACCCAAATCAACCCCCCCACACACACACACAAAGAAAAAGCACAGGGAGTGTGCACCGTCCTCATTGACAAGATGGGGAAAAGTTTCTGTAACCGGCTTGAGACCGCACAGCCAGTGGAGATTCCGGGGTCGGAGCCAGCCCGTCTGAAGGGGCGGGGCAGCATTCCTCACCGCCAGCCACACTTCACTGCCGATTAGCCCGGAAACTCATTCCGTCCTCATAGTACCTGACACACAGGTGTCACTTCCCACCCACTCACTCGCTTTTCTCCCGTGAGATGAGGAGACAGATGCTCTTAAGCAATTTGCTAAGGCCCATGCAGGGAGCTGGTGGCAGCCCAGCCCGGGGTCCAAGGCCCCTGATGCACTGTTTTCACTCCCCGGCCTTTGGTGCTGCGGTCCAAGCTCGCCCTCTGGGGCAGAGCCTCCCACGCGGGTCCCGGGCGCGCGGGGCTCACCTGTGGCTCCGCGGGCCCCGGCGGAGCCCGACACCGCCCCCTGGCGGCAGGCGGGCGCCGGCGCGGAGCACGCCCGGCCCGCGGCGCGGCGCGCTGATTGGCCGGCGCGGATTCGGGCAGCTTCCCGGGGGCGCCGCAGGCCGCACCACCCCGCCCGCGCACGGGGACGCCGGCGCGCTCTCCGGGGGCTTCTTCTTCCCTCCGGTTGTGTCCCGGTTCTGCGTCCGCCAGGGTCCAGGATGACAGTCCGACACCAAGGCCAGCAGTACAGGCCGAGGATGGCATTTCTGCGGAAGGTGAGCGCGGTCCCATCACCTGGGCCCGGGAGGGGCGCGGGGACCAACTCCGGGAAGTGCCGGCGGCGATGCGGGGAGGGGCGGGGGGCAGCCCTTGTGGTCTTAATAACCACAGGATATCAGTTTCCAGGCTGCCTCTTGGTCCATGTCGGGCGGTGAGAAGCCCGTTACCAGAAGCTTCCTCCCCACTGGGGCCGCACTGTCCTGGGGGTGTTCTGCCCTCCATGCTCTTGCTCCCAGAGGCTCCCCGTAACCCCAGTGACCCACGGAGGGGGGGAACCTGCACACCTGCACAGGAATGCACGGGGTATTGCCCTCCTTTCTTTCCCAGGCTCCCTTTCCAACCACTATGGCCACTTCCGGCCGTCAGTCCTCCCACTGACACTATAGCAATAGGTTTGACAATTATCCCCATTTTACAGGTAAGGAAACTGAGGCGAGTAAGGACCAGCGCTGGAAGAACGGTCGGTGTGATACAGTGAAGCTGGTCTCGCTACAAGGCTAGGAACAAAAAGTACAGCGTCTAGTGGGCAGGGGCTTCGGATTCTACTCCAGGAGCAGGAGAGGCCCAGCAGAGGAAGAGCCTTGAATCTAAGACTGAAGGATGCTGCATCGGGGCTTCTGCTGGGCCCAGAAGAGGCAGAAGGAAGGCCCAGGCAGCGGGAGCAGCGTGCGTCAGAGCAGAGGTGTGTGCGAGTCTGGTGTGTTTAAGGCAAGTTGTTCCTTGTTGCTGAGATTTTTATACACGGGGAGTGTGAGGCCAGACAGGCAGGCAAAGATACATGGTAAAAATCTCCTGTGCCTTTCAAAGGTGGTCTGACTTTTCCCAA
Source organism: Balaenoptera ricei (assembly GCF_028023285.1). NCBI lineage: Eukaryota > Metazoa > Chordata > Mammalia > Artiodactyla > Balaenopteridae > Balaenoptera > Balaenoptera ricei. Next base: position 1,841,640 of record NC_082658.1, on the reverse strand, counting down.
AAGAAGCCACGGAGGAATTTGGAGCAGGCAAGCGATGTCAGATTCAAGTTCAAAAGACCACTCGGCTGTGAGCCAGAGGAATGGATGGAGTGACTTTTCCCTGAGCTTAGAGAGTTTGCTCAGGGTCCTCCGGTGTCCACTCCAAGTCCAGCTGCTTAGGAAATGACAGGCTTGTGACAGGGCTGAGGGGAACGGTGCTGGTCAGAAGGACCCTTCTTTCTCCTGTGGCTCCCAGGCTGCCACCTCGGGCCCAGTGCCACCCCTACGTGGTCGTGACCACCAGCCCCACGTCTGATTTCTTTTTGCACAGCCTGGTGATGGGCGCCCACGACGGAGGGTCCTGGGCTTGTTTAAGATGTGGCAGAAAGTGCTGGAGTATCCAAAGCCAGGGGCTTCACCTGGTGGAGTTAGCTGATGACACACAGTGGTCCGAAGAGCGTGAACTCTGACACCCGCAGGGCTCTGTTCCCGGTCCAGGCTGTCATTTCCTGTGTCCCGGCAGCCCTGACCATCTAGGGGGAGGTGGGAAAAAACTTGCTGCAGCCCTCTGAAAAGCTTTCCTCTTGACTTAGGGAAACAGGTGGTCCTGGGCGAGGACTGCAAGGAATAGGGATCATAATGAGGCTTGGACTGATTTATTTATTTACTTATTGAAGTGTAGGTGATTTATAATGTTGTGTTAGTTTCAGGTGTACAGAACAGTGATACATACATATATATGTGTGTATATATATATATATCACATATATATACACATGTGGCCTTTCTCCGAGCCCCCCATCATCTCTGTGTTCTGTGTGCATCCCTCCTGCGGGTCCCCTTTCATCAGACACAGGGAAGACCCCCTGGCCCTTTCCCAACACACAGACACACAGACACAGACACGCACCGAATTGACCCTGCTTTTTCAGATTCTTTTTCAGATTCTTTTCCCTTACTCTACAAAATATTGAGTAGAGTTCCCTGTGCTGTACAGTAGGTCCTTGTTGGTTATCTATTTTATATACAGTCGTGTGTATATGTTAATCCTAGACTCCTAATTTATCCTTCCCCCCTTTTCCCCTTTGGTAACCACAAGTTTGTTTTCTATGTCTGTGGGTCTATTTCTGTTTTGTAAATAAGTTCATTTGTATCTTTTTTTTTTTTAAGATTCCACATATAAGCGATATCATATACTTGTCTTTCTTTTTCTGACTTACTTCACTTAGTGTGATCATCTCTAGGTCCATCCATGTTGTTGCAAATGGCATTATTTCATTCTTTTTTATGGCTGAGTAATAGTCCATTGCATATACATATACATATGTGTATATGTACCACATCTTCTTTATCTGTTCCTATGCTGAAGAGCATTTAGGTTGCGTCCATGTCTTGGCTGTTGTGAATAGTGCTGCTATGAACATTGGTGTGCATGTATCTTTTCAAATTATAGTATAGGGTTGGGCTGATTTAGAATTGCTGGTAGCATTTATACAATCCTCCCACAACAAGCATTTATTAAGCACCTACTATGTGTCAGACATCGTTAGATGCTGGATAACAAAGACAGTGGGGCCGTGGTCCCTGTCCTCAGGTGGCTTCTAGTCTAGTAGTGGGAGGCGGTCATGTACACCAACCCGATGGCACATCACAGGTGCGATGGCAGATGCCCGGAAGGTAGAGGAAGCGCCCTTGCAGGCATTCACTTTATCCTGGGTGGAGTGTCACAGAAGGGTTCTGGGAGATTTGGTGGTAGTTTAGCTGGAGCTTGGAGGATGTTCTTGAGGCCGATGGGGCGCCGGAAGAGGACCAGGACGCAGGAGGAGGGACGTGCATAGAGCCGTGGATCTGTTGACTGGAGCCCAATGGCGATGGCCAACAGGCAGTTCTGTTTCTAGAGGGAGGCTCTGGAAGACTTGACAGTGGTTCTCAGTGGTTATTGGGGATGTAACAAAAGTTATATCGAGGCTGGATGCAGCTAAGAGGCCACATGTTGGGGGGCTTGGGCGTTTGGGCTGTGGACGGCAGTGCTGTAGTTGGGACACGAGCCCTTATGAGGAAAGCAAGATCACTATTTACAGCTTTGCACAGCAAAGGGCGTGATGAGTCTTGTTGGCAGGGAGCCCTCTCTGGTTTATGGGAGCACTGCTCACTGAGATCTCGTGGAGAATGACAGCCACGTAATGTGAGAAGAAAACATAAGTGTGGGTGGACGGATGACGGATGTTGAAGCCATGGCTTCTGATACTTTTAGTGACTGGATTCCTTGAAATGCTTGATGTCATACCTCAGTGAGCTGGAATCTGAGAGCGGAGACGCTAGGCCTGCTGTGGGGTCTGACAGGTCAACGATGACCTCTTGTTACAGCCGGGAAGCTGTGGTCTGGTCAACTGTGTGTGTGTGTGTGTGTGTGTGTGTGTGTGTGTGTGTGTGTGTGTGTTGGGAAGGGGCCAGGGCGTCCTGCCTGTGTCTGATGAAAGGAGACCCGCAGGAGGGATGCACACAGAACACAGGGATGATGGGGGGCTCGGAGAAAGGCCACCGCAGCATCCTTTCTGAAGAGCTTTAAAGTCAAGGCAGATTTTCTGTTGTTGGTGGACAGAGTTTCTGCTTAAGAAAAGGAGATGGCTGAGGTTGCCTCCCTGAGATCCTAGGAGTCAGTCATATTTTTTTTTGCACTTTACATGTATTATAACTTTTTAAAAGGGAACCACTTAAGTGAATTTACAGAGGAAAATTATTCTGTACGCTAATGGGAAGACTCCTTCCTGAGTCCACTGGGGCTGCTGTAACAAAATACCACAGACTGGGTAGCTTCTAAACAACAGAAATTTATTTCTCCCTCTTCTGGAGGCTGGAGGTCTGAGATCAGCGAGCCAGCAAGCAGGGTTGGGCTCTGGTGAGGACCCTCTTCCTGGTCGCAGACTTCTGGCTGTGTTCTCACATGGTAGAAGGGGCGAGGGAGCTTCCGGGTCTCTTTTATTTGGGCACTAATCCCACACATGAGGTTTCCACCCTCGTCACCCCACCTGCTGTGGGAGATGATTGCTTTGGGGGTTAGGTTGAATTTGGGGGGGACACAAACATTCAGACCATGGTAACTCCCTAAGAACATACATGGTGCACACATGTTCCCCTCTTCCTGGCAAACCCTTTGTGCAAAGTGGGCCCTCCCTGCTGGAAGGAAATTTGTCTGTGTTGGGTTTTTGAAAATAGCTCTTGTTAATCCCCTTTGAAGGGTTTCAAATTCTTTGTAGATTGATTTTTTTTTAACACAAAGGGAAAGGAATGAGCCTGCTGATTTTTTTTTTTTTTTATCAGAGGAGTTTACATTTCTCACTGGCGAAGCAGGTAAAACGCCTAACTAGCTCCCCCTGATTCTCTACTAAGAAGCTGGTGGCTTCACCCAGCGAAGTACAGTATTTTCAGGAAGAGTTGTGTGTAACCTGCAAAGCTATGAGGGAGAGGATGGAGCTCTAAGCCCTGTCATCAGAAATGAGCGTAACAGGTGTGTGTGTGTGTGTGTGTGTGTGTGTGAGTGTGTGTGTGTGTGTGTGTGTGTTGGGGAAGGAGTGACCCCTGCCGCCCCGTGGCTCCTCGGTCCCCGCCCACGTCCGGGGGAAGCAGCCGCCCTCCGGCCACCTCCTGGGGTGTCCCCGTGCCCCCTTCTCCGCTGGGAGCCGCTCGGTGCCCCCGTGGCCCGAGACGCCCCCAGGCCCCGACCTTGCAGGAGGCCAAGCACTGCAGCTCCGAGTGGAGCGGAAACGCATCATTTCCATTCCAGAAGGATCCCGCGAGCCGAGAGCGCGTCTGTGCGGATGAGCTCACGGTGGGTCTTGCACGAGGAGCCCTGGGCGCCCCTGGGCCCCGGCCAGTCCCGCGGGCGGCTGAGGGGCCGGCGCTGGGCCCGGAGCGGCCGTGACCTTGGCCCTGACCTCGGCCGCTTCTCAGAATTGAGGTTCCGCTGCCGGTGCTGGTTTAGCAGCAGGTGGAAATAGGACAGCCCAGCCCTCGGCGCTGACCTAGGACGTCGTGTGTCCCCCCCTCCTCCCGCCCTGGGGACGTGGGGGGGCCTGCCAGCCTCTGGGGTGGTGGGTGGAGTGTCTCCAGTTCAGGGCTCCCCGCATGACCTTTCACCTCCAGCGCAGCCAGGTCAGTGGGCACCCACCCCGGCCTGGCCACATTGTGGGCTCCCTTCAAAGTCCGCTCCCTCCAGGAAGCACCCCTTGACCATCCAGAAGATCTCCGCTCCCTCTGAGCTCCTGCGCAGGACCCGTACGACCAGCTGCGGCACGCTTTATCCTGTGCTGTGTGTTCGTCTCTACCTGTCTCCGTATTTTGCTGCCCCGGCTCCCAGAGGACGAAGATTGTGTTGTTTATTTGTAGCAATCATACAGTTGGCTCCAGAGGAAGCATTCAGTTCAGTCGCTCTCTTTGGATTTGGTTGTCTGGCTGAGCTTTTCTCACGTAACCTTATTGGTTGACCCCTAAAGGGCATCATGTGACAATAACTTCTATCACTGCCACTCCCACCCCAGATGTCACTGTTCCTATATTGCCTTAGAGATGATAAAGCTGTTTCACATTCAGTATTTTCATTTGATCTTGACAGCTGCTTTTTTAAGTAGATGAAGCGGGTATTGTATTTTTTCTGCAGTGGATGAAAACCCTGAGGTTTTCAGGGTCCAGAGAGGTTAGATGACTGGCCCAGGGTCACAGAGCTGACAGAGAAAGCTTCCGCGAGGCTGGGAAGACCACTGCCCCGTTCAGACCACGGGTACCTTCATGCCTGTGAAAGGGCTTTGTGAACTGAGGGTTTATACAAGGTTACATGGAATTGGATGAACTGCAGGAGCATCGCTAGAGTGAGACAGTGAGATTGAGGGAACAATCGGTCTGGACGGCTTTGACTAGGTGGGCAGGAGTCAGGGCGTTGGTCGCATCTGGGGGCCCCCGCTGGGCGTGCGGCAGCAGGAGGTAGTGGTGGGGGGGGCGGGAGGGGAGACCCGAGTCCCGAGGGCCGTCGTCCGCACACACGCTGACCCCTCCAGCCCCCGTCCCTCTGCTTCTGCTCTGCCCTCCCCCTGGCTGCCCGTCCGCCCTCCTCCCCCGGAGCTGGGGGCACTGTTGCCAGTCGTCCCCTAGACGTTCTGAGGACGGTCCAGCAGCACGGCGCAAACTGAAATCTTCCTCTTCCAAAGCAGGCTGCTGCTCTTGTGCTTCCTACGCTGGAGCCTGGACACCTTGCGGTCCTGTTCTCTTCCCCTCCCCAAAGCGAATCCAGTCTCCAAGGACCAGCATCCCCCCGGTCTCCGGGTCCTTGCGCTGCCGCCTGAACTGTTGCGCTCACCCGCTCTCTGGGCTCCCACCTCTGCGTGCCCCTCTTTGTGTTGCCTTCTGTGATCTTGTGAATCGAGGCAAACGATGACGTTCCTCCCCGACGGCTTCCACGTGCCCGTTGTCCTGGGCTGAATTGTGTCCCCCAGATTCACGTGTCGAAGCCCTAACCCCCAGCATCTCAGACTGTGACTGTATTCGGAGACTGTCTTAGTCCGTTCAGGATAGCTACGTGCTGGGCGGCTTAAACGACAGAAATCTATTTTCTCGCCGTTCTGGAAGTTGGGAAGTTCAAGATCAAGGGGCCGGCAAGGTGGGTCTCATCCTGAGGCATCTCTCTTTGGCTTGTAGGCAGCTGCCACCTCTCTGTGAGTTCCCAGAGAGAGAGAGGGAGAGAGCAAGCTCTCTGGTCTCTCTCCTCATGCGCTCTAATCCTATCAGATCCAGGCCCCATCCTTATGACCTCATTTCATGTTAATAACTTCCGAGAGGCGCCACCTCCAAATACAGTCACATCGGGTGTTAGGGCTTCAATATATGAATTTGGGGAAGGTGCCAACATTCAGTCTGTAACAGAGATAAAGCCTTTAAAGAGGTGATTAAGGTCAAATGATGCCATTCATTTGGGCCCTAATCCAATTTGTCTGGTGTCCTAATGAGAGGAGATTAAGACACACGGAGAGACACCAGGGGCATGTGGGCCGAGGGATGGCCGTCTGCAAGCCAAGGAGAGAGGCCTCAGGAGAAAACAACATTGCTGGTACCCTGACCTCAGACTTCCCGGCCTCTAGAACTGTGAGAACATAAATTTCTGAAGTTTAAGCCCCACAGTCTGTGGTATTTTGTTACGGCAGCCCGAGCAAACTAATACACCTGTGAAATGATCGTCAAGGCCTATTGGGTCCTAGGTCTCTTTGCTCTTACGTTGCATACCATGCATTTTTATCCTCTCATGCCTTTGCACGTGTTTGCTCCTCAGTCTGGAACGCCCCTTTTCTCAGTGGCAGAGGCAAAAAATTCTCACCCGATATCCCATGTGCTGTCTTAGAACCAACAGGCTACAAGCAGTAGTGATACGTGTGGTTTCCAGGCTGAAAGCATTGAAAGGCAGGTGCACATTCTCCACTTTTGGTGTCTTCCCTGCACAGCGCTCGTGAAGGCATGTGGACCATGGATGGTAGCAGCCTGCATCCCTGAGTCATGGCATTGAGGGAGTGCCCTGGATATTGCCAGGGCAATGAATTAGCATCTGCATGAGAGAAGCAAATCTTTGTTGTGTTAAACCTTTGTTACTGCAGCATAACCCCGTCTGTCCTGACTAACACACTTTCATTCTCTGCCGGTTAAAATTGTCATCGTCTACGTTCCAGTTTAAATGCTGCTTCTTTCTTTAAAGCTCTTCTAAACCAACCTAGCCCCAGTCAAATTAATCTCTTTCCTTTACGCTTTCACAGCATGTGTAACTTATGTCAATTTGACGCTTAAAGCTTAGTATTATGCTTAGTGATCCACACATAGAGTTAGTGACACAGAATGAGTAAGACTGTGAATTCGGGAACCAGACTGACTGGGTTCATATCTCAGGCCTGCCATTTATCAGCAGTGGGACTTTTGATGAGTTACTTAATCTTCCAGGACCTTGATTCATATTTGTTCTTCTAGGACCTGCCAGAGCACCTGGTACAATAATTAATTGTTCCAATAGTACCAGCTTACTAGCCGCCTTCTGTTTTGTCTTGCAGATCGAAGCATCAGTAAAAGACATGCAGAACCAGAGACGGGGGTCAAAATGCAAAGCCAGAGGGTCCTGTAATCAGGGGTCCTTGTGACTTAACAGGTGATACAGCCTGTAGCTCAGGCCAGGCCAGGCCTGGAACAGACTGGAGTTTTCTCCTACAAATTAACTCAGACTGGAGGGGTAGGACTCAGAGGGAGGAAGGAAAGATACATCTGATCTTACTTCTTGAAACCACTTTCCCTGAGGTCATCATTTTTAGGTATGCACCAACATGGTTTATGATTCTTTTTTCTACTAATGTGATGACTTACCTTGATTGATTTTAGTATATTGCATCACTTGCATTCCTGAAATAAACCCTAGCTGGATGCTTGATTTTATTTGCTAGTAATTTATTTAGGATTTTGCATCTAATGTTCACAAGTGAGGTTTTTTTCCCCCTCCTGACACCCACCAGTTCTCTAATTCTCTGATACCAACTGGGTGTCTAACAATTCAACTCAATTTTGCCACTGTCGACTGAAAAGAAAAAACGCACAACCTAAAAGTTGTGAGTTATGTTTTATTCTGGGACCTTACCGAGGACTATGGCCTGGGAGACAGCCTCTCACATAGCTCTGGAGAACATTCCAAAGAGGCAAGGAAGGAGTCAGGATATAGAGGAGTTTTTGCTGAAAAATAAATTGTGTAGTCGAACATCAAAAGATTACTGCTACTCACAAAAAACAAACACGTCAAGTAAATGATTTTAGTCCTTTTCTATGTATGGGGAGATGCAAGGGTCTGGGCTCATCGAAATTCCTTAGATCTGCATCTTAACCCTCTGGGGCCAGTAGCCTGTTTTTCTCCATCTGGCATTCCCCGACTTGGCCACGGGCACCATTCTTTGCTTGCTGAAATGGCCGGCCACTTTTTTTTGTCTGAAATCCTAACTACCTGGAGTTAGGTGTGGGGGGCTCAGTCCCACAAGACCCCCCCCACTTCAGACACCAGTCCCAAGGCTCAGGTCGCCGGTGCTTCTGACCAACTGGCTGTAAACTGGGGGCTTCCACATACCCGCCCCCACCCCGCCCACCAAGTTTAGATATTTCGTTAAACGACTCACGGAACTCAGGGAAGTGCTTTCCTTACTGCTGCCGGTTTATTGTAAATGACAGGGTTCTGTAATAGGCAAATGGAAGAGAGGCGTAGAGCAAGATACGGGGGTGAGGGCACGCTTGGAGGCGCCATGCTGTCTCCGGGCAGGTCGCCCTCCTGGTTCCTTGATGCGCTCGCCAACCCAGAAGCGCTCTGAACCCTGTCATTTAGGAGTTTTTATGCAGGTTTCATTATGTAGACACGATCATCGATTGAATCATTGGCCGTGGGTGATTAGCTCAATCTCCATCCCTCTTCCCTCCCTACAGCTTAGGGGGCTGGGCTGGAAGTTTCAGTCCTCTAATCAGGCCTCCTCCTTTCTGGTGACCAGCCCGAAGGGCCTCCAGGCACCAGCCACCTCATCAGCATACAAGGGACACTCTTGTTACCCTGAGATTCCAAGGGGTTCAGAGCTGTGTGCCAGGAACCTGGACAAAGGCCAAATATTTACTTTTATTATATCACAACGTGAGTGACTGGCCAGTGATTTTTCCTTCTTGTAAGATTCTAGTCCAATTTTCTATCAAGGTTATGTTGGCCACATAAAGAGTTGGGAAGTATACTCTGTTTTTCTATTCTCGGGAAGAGTTTGTGCAAGATTCGTGTTATTTAAATATTTGCAAGAATTAACTGGTGAAGCCATGTACGCTTGGAGTTTTCTCTGTGGGAAGTTCTTGAATAACTTCAATTTATTTATTAGATATTAAAATTTTCATTTTCTTCAGTGGGCTTTGGAAAGCTGCATTTTTCAAGAAAATTTTCCATTTCATCTGAAATTCCAAAATTTTAGTGTAAAGTTTAAAAAATAATATGTTTATTAATCCTTTTGATGTCTGTAGGCTCTGTAGTGACTTTCTTTTTCATTTCTAATATTGGGAATTTGTTTTGTTTTTGTAGGACAGTATCGTTAGGAGTTTACCATTTAAAGATATTTTCAGAGAGCCAACTTTCGATTTTGTTGATTTTCTCTGTTGTATATTTGTGTTCTACTTCACTGTTTATCATCTTTCTCATTTACTTCTATTTTCCTTATATTTAATTTGCTGTTCTTTTAATACATTCTTGAAATAGAAGAATAAATCACTGATTTTCAGCCTACCATTTTTCTAACGTGTACATTTTTTTTTTTTGATGTCTTTCTGCCATTGAATTCTTTTTTTAAAAAATATTTATTTGGTTGCACTGGGTCTTAGTTGCGGCTCGTGGGCTCCTTAGTCGTGGCATGTGAACTCTTAGTTGCGGCATGCGTGTGAGATCTAGTTCCCTGACCAGGGATGGAACCCGGGCCCCCTACATTGGGAGCGTGGAGTCTTATCCACTGCGCCACCAGGGAAGTCCCTCTAATGTGTACATTTTTAAGGTTATAAGTTTCTCTCTGTGCCCTGCATTAGCTGAATCCTGTGAGTTTTTATATAAGTTACGTCTTTATTATCATTCAATTAAAAATATTTTCTAATATCTGGGGGTTTTCTTTAGTTTATGAATTATTTAGGAATATATTTTTAAATTTCCAGACAATGCATATAATCTTTTTATTACTAATTTCTAAGCTTAATTCCACTGTGGTCAAATAACATTGTCTGAATGATTTCAATGTTTTGAAATTAGTTGAGGCTTTCTTTATAATCCACTATGTGGTCAATTCTGGTATATGTTTCACTTACACTTAAAAATGTAAATTCTGTCATTGTTGAGTACAGAATTCTACGTATAAGCCACCAGGTCAAGTTTGTTGTGTGTTTTATCTTCTATATCCTGATTGGTCTTTTATCTGCTGGTTGTATAAACTATTGAGGAAAGTGTCTTAGTTTTTCGCTATGATTGTGGATTTGCCTCTTTCTTTGTTTAATTTTTGCTGTATGTAGTTTGAAGTTATGTCATTGACTATGTACAGATTTGTGACTTGTTATCTTCTTGTTGGATTGACCCATTATGATATTTCTTTAGTTCTAGTAATGCTTCTTGCCTTAAAGTCTTATTTGATACTGGTATAGATACACTTGACTTCTTTTTGCTAGGGTTTGTGTAATCTATCTTTTCCCGTCCTTCTACTTTAATCATTCTGTCTCTGTATATTTAAAGTGTCTCTCTTAGAAGTTACGTGTTTTTTTTTTCTTTATCCCATCTGACAATCTTAGTCTTTTTCTTGTATTATTTAGTCCATTTACATATAAAGTAACTGCTGATATAGTTGGATTTATTCCTACTTTCATAGTATTTTTTTTTTCTATTTGGCTAATCTGTTTTATGTTCCACTTTTCTTTTTTCTTGCCTTCTTGTGGTTTAATACAATATTATCTCTTACTCTGTTCCCCACCCCAAACTTGTAGGTTATATGTTCTGTTATTATACATTATTTTCTTTTAGTTGATATCCTAGAGATTAGACAATATGTAATCTTGTCTTATTTCTGTCTAATACAATTTATTACTTTTACCAGTTTCCCAGTACTGCTAGAACCTTAGACAACTTTAGCTTTCCTAAAAGTTTATCCCTTTCCTCTTTTTGTGTTGTTTCATACATTTTTAGTTCTACACATAAATTTAACTCCACAAGACATGATAATTGTTGGGTTGACATTTAATATTTATTAATAATTCCCCGTATTTTTATCCTTTCTGGTATTTTTCATTCCTTCCTGCATTTCCATGTTTCTGACTAGGATGATTTTTTTTTTTTAATGATTTTATTTTTGGCTGCATTGGGTCTTCGTTGCTACGTGCGGGCTTTCTCTAGTTGTGGCGAGCGGGGGCTACTCTTTGTTGCGGTGCACGGGCTTCTCATTGCGGTGGCTTCTCTTGTTGTGGAGCACGGGCTGCAGGCGCGCAGGCTCTAGAGCGCAGGCTCAGCAGTTGTGGTGCACAGGCTTAGTTGCTCCACAGCATGTGGGATCTTCCCGGACCAGGGATCGAACCTGTGTCCCCTGCGTTGGTAGGTGGATTCTTAACCACTGTGCCAGCAGGGAAGTCCCAAGGATGATTCATTTTCATTCTGCAGACCTATTGACAATGAATTCTCTCTTGCCTGTTGTGACCAGGAAATTATTTTTAAAATCTTTGCTGGTTGTTCTATGAAGTTAATTAGCAGAAAAATTATATTTGGCCTTTCTCTTATGCCCCTTCCCTATTCAGACCATTCTCAATCATAAAATTGGGGAACACTGTAATGCCTCTTATGGGGTGAAGGTCAAGGGCCTGAAAAACATCAATTGAGAATATATCAATGGATTGAAGGTGAGGGAGATCTAAGTAAAACGCATTTTGATTAGCATGTTATATGTACGTATATTTTAATCGAAATATAATATTCACTTAGAAAAGACAACATATACAGGTCTTTCGAACATGTTTTCACAAACATGATTTTCACAAACAGAATGTGGTGCATATATTTTAAATCATTAAATTCTGTTTAAAGAAGCAGAATTTTGCATCGCAGGCACACGTTACTCACTGTTCAAGCAGATGGCTTCCTGAAGAAACCTGTGTGACTTTGCACTATGTGGCCCTCTCCATCAGACCTCCCTGACTGCCCCAGCTGTGATCTTTCTTCTTGTCAAGGTGCCCTCCGCAATCCAGTTCACCTGTGCTTCAGGCAGACAGAGACAGGGTCTCCCAAGCAGCCTTCCGGCTTCCTCTGCCCCTAGGGAGGAAAGTCTCTGTGTGACCACTCTATAGCCTATCTTTCTGCCCCAGGTGCAACTTCACAGAGGTCCAGCTGGATGGGGGCTGTAAACAGAAAAGATTGAACCAAGTCAATTGCATTGTACTCCAGCTTGAGAAAGAATATGGGGAGAGCATCTCTGAAAGAGATGTTCAGAGAGACAAAATGGCTTATCTTGTCTCTAGCACCATGGATGAGAGTGCTTTCACCCAGGAACATGAAGATCTAGCTAACCTGACAGGTACATCTGTAGGGTGAAGACACCCAATGCCATTAAACTTGGGTATCATTCTTGTTCTGATTCCATGCCATGTGTCTCCTATATGATATACCCATAGTATATGAATCTGGACTCCCATGCAGATCTTCTTTCAAGAAGGAACACACTGTTGGTGAATAAAGTTTGCCAGCTGCCTGATAGGTACATTTTTCACTAGAAAGGAATTACCTTACACTCCGGGTTTATCCATTGGTCCCTTTTGAGTTTGGTTAGCATTAGTGTGTCCTCTGGAGCCTGGTTATCTCTGTGCGAATGGTGTAGGTTTCTGGCCCTACAGGATGGAGGACCAGACACTGGAACAAGGACACTGTAATGTCTTGTCACTGTCATCCTTAGGCAGGTCCTGCTTGAAACTGCAAGTTTAGTAACATACTGGTAAGTCACTTCAAAGCTCCCCTTGATAGAGGTTTGCACCAAACACATGAAATTGCCTTAAGAGCTTCTGTTGTTACTTCAGCAGCTAAGTCATCATGAATAAAGCTGAAGACAGTCCCTGTACTAAATTTTATTCTATAATGTTAGGGCAAGTTTCGAGTGACTGTCACTTCATATATACATACAACATACTTAAGCGTTTCTTAGCTACATTCTATTTATAGCAGGAAATGTTAATCATGTTTTACTAAAGTAGGTCCTTGAACAAATGTCCAAGGTTTGTCATTCAGAAGCCCTGAATTGTAGAATTTCCACTTGGAACAATCCGTGTTTTTCAAAGTAATTATTCCTATTGCTTTATGAATAATATGCTGATAATACGCTGATAATACTGGCGCAGTGACGTTAAGATGTTATTTACTGTCCATGATGTACGAAGGAGGAAGGGTGAGGAAGGTTCACTTCCTTTTCCGAATGTTAACGGCTTGTAGTACTTCATTATTTATGGACCAGTTTCTCCAATGTCTGTAAAACTGAAACTATCCTTACTGAAATCCAGTCAGGTGATTTTCAAAAAGTAGTTCTGAAATGTCTTTTGAGAAGTGAGAGTGACTCTTGCACAGGTCTGTGCTCACGTGAATGATTTATGTCAGCGTCTCCCAAAAATGTGTTCTGGTCAAAACCGCGTTGGGGAGATATTAGTAGGGTGTTACTCAAGTTTCTGTGGTCAAATGCTTGAGAAACACCCGGCTCAACAGAGTTAGATGAGTTCCATTACTGCAGAGCTTCTCAGAACAATTTAATATTCTATCAGTAACTGTGGCGAGAGACCGCAGTTCAAATCCCAAACTTGTCCATCTTTTATTTTCCCCTCAGGAACACACTGCGGTGAAAGTTTCTTTCTATGAAACATTCCCCCAACACAGTCTTCTAGTATCAGAGAAGGTAAATCCGGTTCACTAAAGAACATATGCTACAGTACAATCACACACAGTAGGACAGGATTACACACAGTAGGACAGGATCACATATGGTAGGACAGGATCACACAGTAGGATGGGATCCCCCCCAGTAGGACAGGATCCCACACAGTAGGATAAGATGATACATAGTAGGACAGGATCCCACAGTAGGACAGGATCCCACAGAACAGGATGGCCGATACCATCCTCACTTTAAAATCGAGGACACTGAAGTCAAAGTCTAGGCAGTCATTGCCTGTAGCGAGCGCGGTCCTGGAAGAGGAAGAACCGCGGCCAGTGCTCCGCAGGGATCTAATCGCCAGGCCCACTTCCGGGCGAGAGCTCGGTTCTGAGCCTCACCCTGCCCGCCCCCCGCCGGGGGAGGCCGTGCCGACCTTCCGGGCCGCCCTCTCCCCCGGCGCCCAGCTCCTTCCAGGGCGCAGGGCCTCGTCGTGCGCCCCAAGTCCTCCCCCCCGCATCTGCACACGACGAAACACGAAGACACACTTGTTTGTTTTAGCTACTTGACTGTTTTTCACACAGGCAGCCGGGCGTTCTCTCAGATACACCAAGACAAGCCTAAATCACGTATTTTTAGGGCGGGTTTCACCACGGCCTGAGGAGTTGTAACGAGGAAACAAGTCCCCAACGCTGGGGGCTCGAGGGGCCAACCCCGAGCCCCCATTTCGGGGAAAGGGCCCCAAACTTCCGGGGTCCGCGCCGCCCACTAGCTCCCCGTAGGAGACCCACGCCCAACCGGCGCCCGGGCCCGGAGGGGCGGGGCCGGAAGTGGCCCCCGGCGGAAGTCCGCCTCCGGGAGCCTGCGCTTCCTCCCTAGGACTTTGGAGGTGTCCGCGCCTCTATGGTCTGGGCCGGGCCCGGCCCCTCTGCGGGAAGGGAGGGGGCGCTGGGGACCGCGGAACCCTTCCCTGCCCTTTCGTATCTGCGCACCTGGCCGCACTGCTAGCAGAGAGGCGGAAATTCCCCTCATCACGATGTTTAAAAACGGAGATGCAGGAACACAGTAGGGTTCCCCCAAACTCCCCATCAGTTTTCTAGCCGGTTTTTACCAGGGCAGGCGCACATCCATTTTTTAATGACGTGGAGTCTAGCTTTCATGCAATCACACAGCTGAAATGACCCTAAATAATTTTTTTTAAAAAAGGTTTCACACCGAAGTGCCTTTTGAACGTGAACCCCAGTCTGGGTGCTGGACCTGCGGCTCTTGTTTTCTTCTCCCAGACGCAGCCCTCTTGTCCCCTAAAACGGCAGGGATGAACGGGCACACCTGTCCTTGCCTCGCGCCGGCGCCCCCTCTGGCTCACCTGTGGATTCAGAGGGTCACGTTAACAACTTTGAGATAGTACCCTCTTATTTGGATTTTCTGGTCTAAGAAGGGAAAACTATGCACATACAAATACAGAATCTAGAAAAATTAGAATTGTCTAGGTATAAGAAACGTAATAGCACCCAACACAAACAAGGGCGTGGTGAAATTAGTTCATTTTGGGCAAACGGAATGTAAATATGCGATCCTGCTGAAAAACTACTTGGCGCTCTGTGTCAGAAGCCACTGAAGAAGTAAGTTCAGACTCTTGACACATGAGATGACCATCTGTGGAAAACTCATCCCAGTCCAACAATCCGAGAGAGAGGAAAAGCTGCATTTTTGAGGTGACTCTACCATGGACAGCTGTTGATTTTGCTTGCCTAGCACCCAGTGTTCTCTGTTTCTGGTTTTCACACCATGATTTTTCTGTGGGAAACCAGCTAGCTCTCAGTTCACGACTGAGGCGGGCACGGGACGCAGTTCCTGGCCGATCTGAGGACCCTGGCATCGCGTGGAGGTGAGGTGTGAAGTCAGAGGCCAGTCTGCCTGGGTCCCAGTCCTGGCTCTGATGCTTAATAGGGGCAAAAACTTCAGCTTGTTATTTTTTCTCTTTACTCATTAAAAAATTTTTTTTAAATTTTATATTGGAGTAGAGTTGATTTACAAGTGATTCATATATGTACATCTATTCTTTTTCAGATTCTTTTCCCATATAGGTTATTACAGCGTATTGAGTAGTGTTCCCTGTGCTATATGGTAGGTCCTTGTTGCTTATCTGTTTTATATACAGTAGTGTGTGTGTGTGGTAATCCCAATCTCCTAATTTATCTCCCTCCCCACCTTTCCCCTCTCTTGACTCATTTGTTGACTGGGGGTCTTAATAATAGACAACTACTCCTAGGTTGTTGCGAGCCCTCAGTGAGTGGGCAGGTACACTAAGGCCTGTTATGCGAAACCATTATGATTTCATCTGAGCAGTCTCTTACCACCTTTCTGTTCTTTCCTTTTCTTTTTTGCCTTCCACATACTCCCACACCATCCACTGCACTATCCCAGAATTATATTTTATGTCTTTCTTTTCTACTGGAGACATCTTCAAGGCAGGACCGTGTCTTATTCACCTTTATACCACGGGTGCTTGACATGGTTCCCAGCCCAGAAACGGTGCTCAGTCAAGGTTTGTTGAACAAAACTGAGTACTCCCTGACACAGAGCAGAGAACGCTGGAACAATGAATGAAAATGTCGTGAATCCTAGAGGAGAAACAAAAGGGAAATGGCGAAAGCCACATGAAACTAGAACAATTTTCTTAACAAAAATGGTGTGATCCCTGGAGATTGCAGACTCCATTTCTTCCTGGCCCTGGACTTGCTCTCTTATGGTGGGCAGGTGAGTTCCAGCAATAGACTGGTACCCAAGACTGACTTTCTGAATTCCTGCTTCTTTTTTTCTGCCTTGGAACCTATTTCTTCCCTTGGGGACTGGCCAGGAGAAATAACCACCGCCTTCAAGGAAATCAAATCTACCCGCAAGATATCAGACACCGCCCTGCAAGCCCAACGTTCATGTGCAAAACTTCACACATACGATGCAGTGAAGAGTGGGCTTAACAGGGCAGGCTTCCTTAGGTGCGTGGAAGAGGTGGATCGGGGCAGCCAGAAAACCCTTTCTAAGGGGTGATTGCCCAGCCTCTGAGGGTGATACTGGGTGAGTGATACCAGCCATACAAGACTCCCTTGGAGCCACACCCATCTGAGACTCAATCATTCTCAGAGTCGGAAGAGATGCAGCCATTGAGTGTAGTGTAGGTCTTGTCTACAACATCCTAGACCATGGCCTCTTAAGCCGCGAATATTCCAATGACTCCCGATTCTCCTGGTCCATGAGATCACCTCTGAAGTTTCTGGAACAGTTCTAGTTGCTATAAAGTTTTCTGCTCAGTCTTTATGTAACGATGCTCTGGTTCAGGTTTTGCTAATCCTTAGCAGTTTTTGGTGCTGCAAAATGAATCCAACAGATATAGAAGGACCTTCACCTCCCGTCCAGTGATTCTGTGGTCACTGATGTCACATTAACAGGAGTATTTACACCTCAGAGATTGGCAGTGCCACAATCAGATCTACCCCCTGCCAGAACCAAAACCAAAACCCAGAGACGGCTGCTCACAAGCTGCTGGCTGACCTTATTCTTGGTGAAACTCATCGATTAGCAGGGGATGTAAGATGTTCACCAATGATGTCCCACCCAAACTTGTGCATGGAAGAATGCCACGGGGATGGCATCAACTCAGTGGTGAAGGAATGGGAGGAGGGAGGTGTCAGCAGAACCTGGTGGGAAAGACTTGGGGGCAGAAAATCCACCACAGGCTGGTGAAAAAGCAGACTTCAAGGCTGGCGAGAGAAAGAAACTCCATGTCGCTGGGCAGTGACACTACAGGTGACAGTTCAGATCGGGCCAGACTGGGAGAGAATGAATTTCATTAGGGAGGTGATGGAGAGCCCCTGAAGATTGTTGAGAGAGGGGGCCTTATAATAGCAAAACCTGGGGAAAATTATTTCTCTGAGCTTGCACTTTAAAAAATTGAGGTATAATTCCCATACCATTACAATTCACCGTTTTCAAGTGTACAGTTCTGTCCTTTTAGTCTATTCACAAGGTCGTGCAACCATCACCACTGTCTAATGCCAGAACATTTTCATTATCCCCAAGAAGAAACTCCATACTCATTAGCAGTCACTCCTTCCTCCCTTAAAGGTTTGCACTTTTTGCAAAACACCAAATTTGGTTGTCTGTAAAGTGACTTGAGTTTGAACCCAGGAGGGCTGTGTACCAAACATAAAGAGGGAAAGGGAAAGAGCAGAACTGGCTTTTCCAAGGTTCAGGTGATGTAACCAGACATTATCTATCTATCTATCTATCTATCTATCTATCTATCTATCTACCTACCTATCTATCATCTATCATCTATCTACCTACCTACCTATCTAGAAAGAGAAGAGAGAGAGAAGAGAGAGAAAGCAGTACTAGACCCACACATGGGAGCAGAGAGCATGGGTGAAGTTGATCTTCAAATGCAGCATCTGGGTGACGTGGAAGCTATGGGTGTCAGAAGAAAATTCTTTTTTATTTTTTATTTTTAACATCTTTATTGGAGTATAATTGCTTTACAATGGTGTGTTAGTTTCTGCTTTATAACAAAGTGAATCAATTATACATATACATATGTTCCCATATCTCTTTCAGAGAAACTTCTCTAGTAACGAACTATAGAAATGATCCCTGAAAGTATAGTCTTAGAAGAAAATTCCCGCTTGGGCTAATATTTTTATTTCCTTGGCATCTCCTGTAGCGTTCATCTTCCTGTACCCTTCCAGACATCGCTGTTCCTGGGGAAGCCAAGGGAAAGAGAAGACGCAGGAACTTTGGAAGCCCTAAGAAAGACACTTGCTCTCCGTGGACAGAGGTGGCCGCTGGGAGCAGGACAGGGGCTGGAACCCAGGGTTTTGGAGGCTGAGCCACCCCACAGGCAGGGGGAGCATCTGAGTATCAGTAGACGACCCTCGCTGGCATGCTTTGGGTTTAAAAATCCTTCGCAGGATGGGCATGTTTGACAAAAGAGAAGGATTTCAGTAAGATTGACGCAGATGGGGTGCACCAAGTAATACATTTTCTTGGGGTCTCTTCTCCTAAGGTGGGTCCCTCTTGCCCCTCTCCCCCACCCCTCCCCGAGCACGTGTGGCAGGAATGGTTGGGGGCACGTCCATGGTGGCACTCAGCTCTTCGGCTCTTTTGAATGTCTGCCATGTGGAATCCCGTTTTGGGGTGGCTGGTCTAAGTTCAGAGAGGCCTCGCTTTGTAGGGAGCGCTAAATCCCACTCTGCCAGCCTTCAGGCTGATTGAGCTGTGTATTTATTTACCTTCACTTATTAAAGTCATGTGACTTTCAAACTGGAGGGGAATTTTGAATTCATCAAGTCGGATTCTTTCTTATTACTACTGAGAAAGTAGAGACTTGGAGAGATTACGTGACTTGATCAGATTAACCCCTGCCACTAATTCACGGTGACAGAAAGCAGGTCAGGGGTTGCCTGGGGACAGCGGGGGGAGGGATCACAAAGGGCATAAGGAAACTTCGGGGCGTAACAGATGTGCTCCCCATCTTGACCGTGGGTGTAGTTTCATGGGGGTATGTATATATCGAAACTCATCAAAGTGTGCACTTCAGATACATGCAGTTTAGTGTGTGTCAGTTATCCCTCAATAAAGCTGTTAGAAAAAAGTCTCACATCCGGTGAGAGGCTGAGCAGGGACCAGAGAGGCCTTCACACTTCCCCTGAAGCCCTCAGCTGTCTTAAAACGAAAGCCTATTTCAAGTTGTGAAAATGCCTTTTCCCATAATGCCATTTTTTCCTTTTTTAAATTAAAATTTTTTAAAAAAATTGAAGTATAGTTGCTGTACAATATTATATAAGTTACAGGTGTACAATATAGTGATTCACAATTTTTAAAGGTCATACACCATTGGTAGTTATTATAAAATATTGGCTATTATGAAGTATTCCCCATATTGTACAATATATCCTTGTAGCTTGTTTGATACCTAATAGTTTGTACCTCTTAATCCCCTACCCATATTGCCCCTCCCCTCATCCCCCTCCCCACTGGTAACGACTAGTTTGTTCTCAGTACCTGTGAGTCTGCTTCTTTTTTGTTACATTTACTAGTTTGTTGTAGTTTTCAGATTCCACATATAAGTGATATCATACAGTATTTTTCTTTCTTTGTCTGATTTATTTCACTAAGCATAATGCCCTCCATGCCCATCCATGTTGCTGCCAATGGCAAAATTTCATTCTTTTTTCATGGCTGAGTAATATTCCATTGTATATATGTACCACATCATCTTTATCCATTCATCTGTTGATGGACACTTAGGTTGCTTCCATGTCTTGGCTATTGTAAACAGTGCTGCTCTGAACGTAAGGGTGCTTGTATCTTTTCGAATTAGTGGTTTTTTTTCTTTTGGATAAATACCCAGGAGTGGAATTGTTGGGTCATATGGTAGTTCTGTTTTTAGTTTTTTTTAAATTGAAGTAGAGTTGATTTACAAAGTTGTGGCAATCTCTGCTGTACAGTAAAGTGACTCAGTTACACACATATCTACATTCTTTTTTTAAATATTCTTTCCCATTAGGGTTTATCCCAGGAGATTGGATGTAGTTCCCTGTGCTCTACAGTAGGACCTTGGTGCTTCTTCATTCTAAACAGTTTGCATCTACCGACCCCAAACTCCCAGTCCAACCCTCTCCCTCCCGCCCTCCCTTGGCAACTACAAGTCTGTTCTCTCTGTGAGTTTGTTTCTGTTTTGTAGATAGGTTCATTCGTGTCATATTTTAACATTTTTTTTTTATAAGAGACTTAGTTTTTTATTTATTTATTTATTTATTTATTTATTTAATTATGTTTGGCTGTGTTGGGTCTTCTTTTCTGTGCGAGGGCTTTCTCTAGTTGCAGCAAGTGGGGGCCACTCTTCATCGCGGTGCACGGGCCTCTCACTATCACGGCCTCTCTTGTTGCGGAGCACAGGCTCCAGACGCGCAGGCTCAGTAATTGTGGCTCACGGGCCCAGCTGCTCCGCGGCATGTGGGATCTTCCCAGACCAGGGCTCGAACCTGTGTCCCCTGCATTGGCAGGCAGATTCTCAACCACTGCGCCACCAGGGAAGCCCCGTGTCGTATTTTAGATTCCGCATATAAGTGATATCATATGGTATTTGTCTTTTTCTTTCTGACTTAGTATGATAATCTCTAGGTCCATCCATGTTGCTACAAATGGCATTATTTCA
This sequence comes from Balaenoptera ricei, assembly GCF_028023285.1. Taxonomy (NCBI): domain Eukaryota; kingdom Metazoa; phylum Chordata; class Mammalia; order Artiodactyla; family Balaenopteridae; genus Balaenoptera; species Balaenoptera ricei. The sequence goes on along the minus strand of NC_082658.1, from coordinate 1,820,994 downwards.
TTCTTTTTTTATGGCTGAGTAGTATTCCATTGTATATATAAGCCACATCTTCTTTGTCCATCCATCTGTCTTGGTTATTGTAAATAGTGCTGCTATGAGCATAGGGTGCATGTATCTTTTAGAATTAGGGTTTTTTTGGGGGGTTTTTTTGTTTTTCTTTTTTGGATAAATACCCAGGAGTAGAATTGCTGGGTCCTATGGTAGTTCTGTTTTTAGTTTCTTGAGAAACCTCTATACTATTTTCCGTGGTAGCTGTACCAATTTACATAATTGTCATTTTTAAAAGGTCCATAGCTTCAAATTTTCTATAATGAAAAACAGTACTGCCCTTAACAACAAAAAAAGTTGCAGATGCCATTTACTCGTTGCAGCCTGACCTGCTCCACAGGTAGACAGAAGTGCACCCAATGGAGTTGGGAAGAGGGTGGGGACAGAGGGAGGCATGATCGTGTTCTATTTTCCTGTGTTTATCTCTAGCCATGCTTGTGAAAAGTATCACCTCTGGATGCATCCAATGCATTTAATTTAGGAGAAAACAGATAAGGATGGGATTTTTATTCTAGGACTGTACTTGGTGGTGGTATCTGGTAGCCCCTGCTGGGCCAAAATAGTTTGCGAACAATCTCCAGTTGATGAAGAAGCAGGAAACCTTCCAGAAAAGTTCCCCAAAGTTCCTCTTTTTCTCCCTCTCTCCCAGGTCAAGCACTCAGAGCCACACCAGGTGTGGTCAGCTTCTGAGGGTCTCAAGTAGCTTCTTGTGGAGAAGGTGAAAGGCAGAGAGAAGCGTAGGTGTGGGCTACGTAGGGCTCCACCCACACTTCCTTCCCTTTATTGCTGAACTGGCGCTGACCAGTGAGTGTGCAGAGAGGGTCTGTCCACAGGCCCAGTGTTCTCACTGCGTGGAAATTAAGGCCCTCTGAGTTCCCTCCCAGAACTCAGCTATTGCCTGAGCTATTGCTATAGCTATAGCTATTTCATGAGCTATTGCCTCTCTCAGGGGAGCTAGGAAGAAACATTCATGCATCTAAGGTTTTTTTTTACATATATGACTTTTTAGAATCGCCAGTGTAATACACACTTGTGACAAAATGCAAACGAGACAGAATTATATGAAATGCGAACATGGCCCAGAGCATGCCCAGGGAGTCAGGTGAATTCAACGTGACTTCTATCTGAGTCAGGGAGACGTCTGTTCGGGGTGGGTGGTGCTGTCACCGAGCTGTCCAGAGCGCTTGGGGACACAAAATCCAAGATCTGTGCTCTGGGCGTCCACGCTATCGAAGACATTGAACCCATGGTGCTGCTTCTTCACGATTTGCCTCCCCTAAGTCCTTCCCATCCCCAACCCTTTGCCCTTCTCTGCCTGGCTGTGTGCCCTGGGAGGCTGATCTTGACAGGCTGCATCGCCGGGCCTCTATCACCCTCTGGCTTCCGGTCAGGACTGACAAATGGGAGGCACTCAGAGGAGAGAGAGTCGGGGTATTTATTCCGCCAGCACCCTTTCTAGCCATGGCTGTGTCCCTCCAGGATGACAGCCCCAGCATGGCAGCCCCCCACCAGGGCTCTGGCTTGCCATCCCTCGGGCCTGGGTGAGGGCAGTGGCGTCCCACGGTTGCTCTAACCCTCACCCCTCTAAGAAGGTCTCTGCCTGCAGGCAGTCTGAGGCATCCGTCATGGAGAGATGAACTGTTGATGATTCTGCCCTTCCTCCCAGTGTGGGAGGAGGGCACAAGGGCTGAGAGCAGGACGTTTTAAGTTTTATCTCCTGAGCGCTAAGCACAGTGGACTGAACTGAATTGTTGAGTTGACCAGAGGTGTTGGGACATTTTCCTGGGAGGTGACCTTGGAACTGGGGTTTAAAGGGCACTGCTATGTAAATGACCATATCATTGTGCTTGGATGAGGTTTATCCTACAGGGGCCAGGCTCACGGAGATCCCATTGTATGGTATCCAGGGCAGCAGGACCCCCATATAGGTCCCGAATCACACCTCTGTGTTGATGAAGAGGAGGCTGCGGATGACTATAGTGATGACGGTGGTGATGGTGGTGATGGTGGTGATGATGGTGGTGGTGGTGATGATGGTGGTGGTGATGATGGTGGTGATGATGATTAGATGTCCACTTACCTGACCGAGTCACAGGAGAATTTCATTTTAGCACGATGTCCCTCTGCTGCCTTGCAAGATAATACTTGCTTTTTTGGGTCAGTCTTTTTATTGAGGTAGAGTTTACAGACAATGTCATGCTCCAGTTTTAAGAGTACAGTTGGATGAGTTTTGACAAGCATGATTACCTGTGTATAACCATCACTCCCATCCAGATATAGAGCATCTTAAACAACAAGGATTTACTGTAGAGCACAGGGAACTATATTCAATCTCTTGTAATAACCTCTAACAGAAAAGAAACTGAAAAAATAGACCAGGCAGCTGGCCCAGCAGGGACCTCAACTTTCCTTCTTTATTCTTCACTTCCTTTCTTTTGTTAACCAACATCTTACCAATTCCACGTAGAATTTGCTTTTCCCCTAAACACTTCTAAACATTTAAAAATTTTTTAATTTTTTTATTGGAGTATAGTTGAGTTACAATGTTGTGTTAGTTTCAGGTGTACAGCAAAGTGATTCAGTTATACGTATACATGTACCTATTCTTTTTCAAATTCTTTTCCCATTTAGGTTATTACAGAATATTGAGCAGAGTTCCCTGTGCTGTACAGTAGGTCTTTCAGGATTATCTATTTTATTTTATTTTTGCCATAAATGTCCTTTTTCTAAAAAATAAATTTTATTGGGGTATAGTCGTTTTATCTATTTTAAATATAGTGGTGTATATATGTTAATCCCAAACGCCGAATCTATCCCTTCCCCCCCTTTCCCGTGCCTTGTCGCCCTTCCTAACCGAAGTCCCATCCTCCTTAAGGGCTCGCCCTCGGCCACAGAGCCTCCCACGCGGGTCCCGGGCGCGCGGGGCTCACCTGTGGCTCCGCGGGCCCCGGCGGAGCCCGACACCGCCCCCTGGCGGCAGGCGGGCGCCGGCGCGGAGCACGCCCGGCCCGCGGCGCGGCGCGCTGATTGGCCGGCGCGGATTCGGGCAGCTTCCCGGGGGCGCCGCAGGCCGCACCACCCCGCCCGCGCACGGGGACGCCGGCGCGGTCTCCGGGGGCTTCCTCTTCCCTCCGGTTGTGTCCAGGTTCTGCGTCCGCCAGGGTCCAGGATGACAATCCGACACCAAGGCCAGCAGTACAGGCCGAGGATGGCATTTCTGCGGAAGGTGAGCGCGGTCCCATCACCTGGGCCCGGGAGGGGCGCGGGGACCAACTCCGGGAAGTGCCGGCGGCGATGCGGGGAGGGGCGGGGGGGCAGCCCTTGTGGTCGGTTAGTGCCGCTTGATGTCATTAAGTGACTTACTTGCCTTGTGTTTCTGTCTGTACGTCTTTTCAAGACTCTAATGGTTAGGTTTCCTTGTTACCTGTTTGTAGTGGAGAATCTGCAGCCGTGGGCGATTGCCGGCTGGAGGCTGGAAACAACCTGTTAACTTGGGAGAGCAGGCGGGAAGGCAGTTCAGCGAGGCTGGGTCAGATTTGAGACAGCCTCCTGATACTGTTAGAGGCTCCCAGATGTTAAATTAACACGTTTGCTGTTTTTCTGATTCAACACTGCAGTATTTTAAAGCGTGTGTGTGTGGTGAGTGTGTACACATAGACCGTGAAAACGGTGTGATTTGCAGGCTAAAGGGACACCCCACTTGCAGCGCCCCTAGATTCCTTATTCAAGTGTGTGTATTTGTGCATCTCAGGTCTCTCTGTGCGCAGCGGAAGTCAGGACCCTCCCCATGCAAAGGCTTTCTCAGAGCAAGTGGCTGGGCACAGGGGGTGTCCATACTGGGGACTTGTGTGGGGTGGAACGCACCTTGTGGGGTGATGTATTTGGGGATGAAATGGCTCGTTTTGTTCTGGGCTTTTGAGGTGACCAGTGTCAGAATAGGTCAGCAGAGGATTAGGTCCTGGGTCACTTGCCCGCCCTTCCTCCCATTTGCAGCCACTTTTCACAGTGTGGTGTCCACCGTCTTAGGCTTGTCTTGAGTAGAATTAGCTGAATGCTTTGTGACAGTAAGAGCCCTGCCCTGAGCCCTTGGAGCTCAGCAAATTGGCATAGTCAAAACTGTCCTGATTTGTCTAAGACTTTCAACGCTAAACCCTGGACAGTCCTGGGCACCCTGGGACAGTTGGTCACCCTCGGTCCACCTGCTTCAATAAGCTTGTGCGTATTCCAGGTGGTAGAGGTGTGAGGATATAAAACAGAGGCGGAGTGTGGTCTCGCTGGGAAAGAACCCTGAGAACCTCTACTGCAGACACCAGCTCCTAAAATCAGAGAAAACTACCCAGACTGGATCTCTGAGAGCCGTCAGTCATCTTCCAGGATTCCCCAGGACTGCCTTCTTCTCCCAGACAGGGCAGCTCTGGCGCTGAGGCTCTGAGAGCAATTGTCTGGCGATATGCTGTCTGTTTTTGAGCCTCAGACATTGTGTTTCATCATGACTGTTATGTGGTCGACATTGCTGTCTTTACCTGGGCCTTCTGACTGGTGTCTTGGTCTCCAGCCCATCCTCCTCCACCCCAGCCTCCTCTTTTCCACCCCAGCCTTCCGTCCTCCACCCCTTTCTCCTCATTTCCACCCCAGTCTCCTGTCCTCCACCCCAGCCTCCCGTCCTCCACCCCTTTCTCCTCATTTCCACCCCAGTCTCCCGTCCTCCACCCCAACGTCTCGTCCTCCACCCCAGCCTCCCGTCCTCCACCCCAGCCTTCCATCCTCCACCCCAGCCTCCCGTCCTCCACCCCTTTCTCCTCATTTCCACCCCAGCCTCCCGTCCTCCACCCCAGCCTCCCATCCTCTACCCCTGCCTCTTTTCCACCCCAGCCTCCCGTCCTCCACCCCTGCCTCCTCTTTTCCACCCAGCCTCCTCTTTCCCACCCCAGCCTCTCATCCTCCACCCCAGCCTCCCATCCTCCACCCCTGCCTCCTCTTTTCCACCCCTGCCTCCTCTTTTCCACCCCAGCCTTCCATCCTCCACCCCAGCCTCCTGTCCTCCACCCCTTTCTCCTCATTTCCACCCCAGCCTCCTGTCCTCCACCCCTGCCTCCTCTTTTCCACCCCAGCCTCCCGTCCCCCACCCCTCCCTCCTCATTTCCACCTCAGCCTCCTCATTACCACCCCAGCCTCGCATCCTCCACCCCTGCCTCCTCTTTTCCACCCAGCCTCCTCTTTTCCACCCCAGCCCCTCATCCTCCACCCCAACCTCCCATCCTCCACCCCTGCCTCCTCTTTTGCACCCCAGCCTCCTGTCCTCCACCACTGCCTCCTCTTTTCCACCCAGCCTCCTCTTTTCCACCCAGCCTCCTCTTTTCCATCCCAGCCTCCTCTTTTCCACCCAGCCTCCTCTTTTTCACCCCAGCCTCCCATCCTCCACTGCTGCCTCCTCTTTTCTACCCCAGCCTCCCGTCCTCCACCCCAGCCTCCCGTCCTCCACCGCTGCCTCCTCTTTTCCACCCCAGCCTCCTGTCTTCCCCTCCACCTGCCGGCCTCCACAATACCATTCATCGGCATGTTGGGTTTCTTTCCCAAACTGACGCGGATCCCCTCGACCTGAAACCCTCCGCTGGTTTCCCACGTGCACAGGGTGACGTCCAGCCTTCCCAGCCCGGCCACTGAGGATCCTGCTCCCAGCCACCCCTCTGGCTTGACCTCCCGCTGGCCTCCCGCACCTGCCCTGCGGGGACACAGAACAGAGCAGCCCCCCTTACTCAGGGGGGCTCTGGCCTCAACGACCTCCTCGTCTTTCCAGGAACCCTGTGCCCTTCAAGCCTCAGATACCTCCACTGGGAAAGCCCTTCTGCCCCTTCTCACCGGCCGAGCCCCCGTCCCCCCCCGCTCCCAGGCCCAGCTCAGGGGCCCCTCCCCTGTGACGGCCGGCTCTCCCCACCCCCCGCCCTGCAGATGCTGCCTGCACCTCAGCGCTGCTCTTTCCCTTTGCCTTGTTGGATGGGGGGAGACCCCCGTCTGTCTGTGTCTTCCGAGGTCCTCGGTCAGATCACAGAGCAGGTCCCAAGAGCCTGTGCCAGGGGGGCCCTCAACCGTGAAGCAGCTGAACGAGGTGCCCAGCCTTCGGAGAAGGACCCAGACCTAAGGAATGTGGACTTGGGTGCAACTGTCACCCACCACTCAATGGATATTTTTGAAGTAGGCTGTGTCCCCACTGGGAGCCGTACATGCGTGTTCTCGTCTGTTCCATGAGGCAGACTTATCATCAGCATTCTACAGAGCAGGAAGCTCAGAGAGGTGAAGTCACTCGCCCCAGTTGTAGCCGCTAAGTGGTGGAACCAGGAAAAACACAGGTTGTCGCCAAGTGTGATCCAGTGCTGTAAGCTTTCCTGTGATGTTGGGTGCAGGGGAGGCCGTGGGAAGGCCTGACCGAAGGTGCCTGGCGGACGCGGAGCTGAGAACTGAAGGATAAATGGGGGTTCTAGGCGGAGAGAAAGAAGGCTGTTCCAGGCAGGGGAACGGCGTGTGCTGAGTGCATGTGCGTGTGTGTGTGCGTGTGTGCGTGTGTCTGTGTGTCTGTGTGTGTGTGTCTGTGTGTGTGTGTGTGCGTGTGCGTGTGTGTCTGTGTGTGTCTGTGTGTCTGTGTGTGTTGTGTGTGTCTGTGTGCGTGTGTCTGTGTGTGTGTCTGTGTGTGTGCGTGTGTGTCTGTGTGTCTGTGTGTGTGTGTGTGTCCGTGTGTGTGTGTGTGTGTGTGTGTGTGTGATGACGCACGGTGGACCGCCTCCCGTGGCTCCTGTGGGCTCCTGTCCTAGTGCTGGCCCGTCCCCCCCCGTCTCCCCCTCCCCCGTGATGTCCGGATCTCCATACCAGCCAGGAGCAGCTGCTGCCCTTGGGATGCGCCTCAGGACTGACTGTCTTGGTGCCTCATGGAGAAGCCTCGACTGCTTTGCTTTCCTGTGTGGCATCCGGCATCTCCTTTTGCTGCGGGGCGAGGGGCTGCGGAAACAAAAGTGAGGAGACCTGGGCAGAGCACGGGATCTTTCGCTTGTATCATTCTTTCATTCAACACGTGCACAGGGCCGTGCGCGTCTGTGCTGGGCGCCGTGCCTGATGCTGGGGACACTGTGGGATTAGGACACAGCCCCTTCCTCCTGGAGCTTAGGGTCTAATAGAGAAGGACCGCTGTATAAGCAAGAAGAATGTTCTGTAGGTCGTGGGAGACGTCGTTAGAGGAGATGCACGTGTATAAAACACAAAGCAGGGAGTGGTCAGTGCCATCTGGGGTGGGGACCAGCAGCCTTCACAGGGGGGCTTGTAACTGAGTGGAGGTGTGAAAAATTAGTAGGTGTTTTTTTTTTTGCCAGGAGGATGGGAAGATGAGTGGCATTTGGGGGAGTGCAAAGCTCGGAAGTGTGGAATAGCACTGTGCCGTGGGAGAGTCTTCAGAGGTTGGGGTAGCTGGCTGGGGGGCAGGGGTGGGCAGGAATTTGGTGACGGAAAGGCTGGTAGTGAAGGAGGCTCCAGAACTGGGGGCTTCGCACGTCCAGCCGGGGGTTTGACGCTTTCTGTGTTCGCTGAGAAGCCATTTGACGTTTTACAATCGGGGACGAATAAAATGAGTTGGTTCCCATGTTAGAAAGATGATTCTGATTAAAGAGTAGGAGTGCTTCTCTACCCTGGCTGCACTTTAAAAAACATTGTGATCAGGTCACCATCCTTAGAGTTTCTGATTTACTTAGGAGATAATTAAGTAGTTAAGTCAGATGGAGTCCAAACATTGGTTTTTTTAAAAAAAATATTTATTTATTTGGCCGCACCGGGTCTTAGTTGCGGCAGGCGGGCTCTAGTTCCCTGACCAGGAATTGAACCCCCTGCATTGGGAGTGTGGAGTCTTAACCACTGGGCCACCAAGGAAGTCCCGAAACATTGGTGTTTTCAAAGAAAAGCTTCCCATGGACTTACCTGGTGGTCCAGTGGCTAAGACTCCGCACTTCCACTGCAGGGGGCAAAGTTTCCATCCCTGGTCAGTGAACTAAGATCCCGCATGCTGTGCGGTGAAAATATATATATATATATATATGCCTATGTATAAAATCAAATACAGAAGAGCTTCCCAGGTGATTTGAATGCACAGCCCAGAGGAAAGCCCCAGGACATTTGGCGACATCTGGGGTTGTCCCAGCTGGGGAGGGGGCTACCCCTGGCAGCTGGAGGGAAGAGGCAGGAACGCTGCTAGACACCTACGGTGCACAGGACAGCCGGCCCCAAATGTCAACAGCACCACCACTGGAGGGCGCCCTGGAGGCTGGGGACCTGCCAGGCCCAAGGCAGAGGCCAGTTGGGCCGAGCCTGACGGTCCAGGAGGGAGCTGAGACGTTCCACAGAGGCCTGTTAGGAGACAGGTCAGAAACAAAAGCAGGGTCCGCAGAAGCTGGCCGGGGTCACGGAGGGTGCTTCCTGGGCTTCTGGCTGGGGTGGCCGAAGCACCGACCACCAGAGTGAGTGTGGTGCCCCCGAGGGTCCGAGAGGCTTCGGGGTGAGATGGCCCAGGGGTCCGCTGGCCTCTGGGCGGGCAGGCTCCTTAGTGGGAGCCTCTTCTGTTTGCCAGACAACCCCGTGGTTCCGGGTCACTTGCTCCCTCCCTGTACAAAAAAGTACTGATTATTATCATCCCCCGGGGAACCTTCTCCGGCTCAAAGGAAAATCCCAGCCCGAGATCTCGCACAGGGAGTGACAGCCAGGAGCGGCGTGGGCGTGGGAGGTGGGACGTCGAGGCCTTCGGAGCCGTTGTTCCTGCCACTTGGTGACACACCTGCAGTCGCGCGGAGACACGTGGCATCCGACGCCCCCATCCCGCCCCCAGCTCGGGGTTACCCGGGGTTCAGCACCGCCCGGTTACCCCGCTGTCCTCGTGTGGCCCAGGATCGCGGGGAGCTGAGTCTGGGAGACTGGAGGGGGCCTGACGTTTGGGGCGGGGGTGGCCGTCCCTCCCCGTCTCTGGAGGGATGCCCACCAGGCACAAGGAGGAGGGCGTGAGAGTTGGCAGCAGTTGGGAGCAGACAGGCAAGGGTTCCTCACCCTCTGGGGACCTGGGGACACAACTCGGATTGTCCCCTGTCTGGGATGGGCAGAGGGGCTTTTCTGCTGGAAGCAGAGCTGGAGCGCAGAGCCTGTATGGCTGGGCTGGGGCCGCCACGGCAGAGCACCGCAGGGCCCAGGCAAGGTGTGGGCGGCGTGCTTTCCGGCGGCCTCTCTCCGTGGCCTACAGATGCCGTCTTCTCCCCGTGTCCCCACGTGCTCGTCCCCCGTGGTGTCTGTGTCCTCATCTCCTCTTCTTCAAAGGACACCAGTCACACTGTCACAGGGCCACCCTAGTGACCTCCTTTTAACTCAGTTACCTTGTCAAGGACCCTCTCTCCCAATCCAGTCACATTCTGAGGTCCTGGGGGGTAGGACCCCAACCTATGAATTTGAGGGGTGGACGCCAGCCAGCCCATAGCACAGTTTCTCAGCGACGGGACCACCAGCCAGAGTCCTACGGTTTCCTTGTTGGGTGCCTGGGGAGACCCCTCAGAGGAACTGATACAAGGAAAGTTCTGAGGAAAATGGATCCAAACCCCAATGGGCTGAACTCCCTCAGAATGTTCTCGAGGCCCCTGTGACGCGCCCTGCTCCCCCAGCCCTTCTCTTCTGTGAAGGTGACACACCTGCCAGAAAGAAATCTGACTCCCCTCATTGTGTTTTTAAAATAACTCTCATTACTCCTCCTCTGAAGGTTATTTTCAAACTCTTTATAACTAGGTTTTTTTTTTTTTTTTTAATGCGGAGAGAACGAATCAAATCCCCTGACTTTCTATCGGAGAAGCTCAGGTTTCTAACTCATAACGGGGGTTTCTATTTCTTCTCCAATATATGGGCGCCCTGACTGCAAGAAATGCTGCTGTTTCAGCTGATAAACGTTTTGGAGCAAATGTGGACGTTCCTCTGGCAGTTACCATGGGCCGGGGGGGTCCCGGGCTCTCACGTCAGAATGGTGGGCACTTCTGGCAGGAGCAGGTGAATCCGAGGCTCACGGTCAGTCAAGAATTCCAGAAAACCATAATGGGAGAGGATGTGTATAAAAAAGAATGTCTGTATGTGTGTAACTGAGTCACTTTGCTGTACAGCAGAGACTGGCCCAGCACTGTAAATCAACAGTGCTTCAGTTAGAAAAACAAACTCCAGAAAAGGTGACCCCTGCCGCCCATGGGGAAGCGGCCGCCCTCCGGCCACCTCCTGGGGTGTCCCTGTGCCCCCTTCTCCGCTGGGAGCCGCTCGGTGCCCCCGTGACCCGAGACGCCCCCAGGCCCCGACCTTGCAGGAGGCCAAGCACTGCAGCTCCAAGTGGAGCGGAAACGCATCATTTCCGTTCCAGAAGGATCCCGCGAGCCGAGAGCGCGTCTGTGCGGATGAGCTCACGGTGGGTCTTGCACGAGGAGCCCCGGGCGCCCCTGGGCCCCGGCCGGTCCCGCGGGCGGCTGAGGGGCCGGCGCTGGGCCCGGAGCGGCCGTGACCTTGGCCCTGACCTCGGCCGCTTCTCAGGATTGTGGTTCTGCTGCCGGTGCTGGTTTAGCAGCAGGTGGAAATAGGACAGCCCAGCCCTCGGCGCTGACCTAGGACGTCCTGTGTCCCCCCTCCTCCCGCCCTGTGGACGTGGGGGGCCTACCAGCCTCCGGGGTGGTGGGTGGAGTGTCTCCAGTTCAGGGCTCCCCGCATGACCTTTCACCTCCAGCGCAGCCTGGCCATCTCTCTCTCTCTCTTTTAAAAAAAATTCTGTTTTATTGTGGTGAGAACACGTCACACAAGAAACTACCCTCCTACATTTTTTTAAGTGTATAATTCACAATGTTGTTAATTATAGAAACAATATTGCAGGGCAGGTTTCTAGAACTTACTTCATCTTCTTGACTGTAACCTTATGCCCAGTGATTGCATCTCCCCGTCTCCCCCTCCCCCAGGCCCTGGCAACTACCCTTCCACTGGTTCTGTGAATTAGCCGATTTTAGGTAGTGGAATCGTGCAGTCCTTCCGAGACTGGCTTATTCACTTAGCATAACGTCCTTCAGGTTCATCCGTGCTGTCGTGGGGGTCTGGCAGGAGGGGTGGCTGAGGTGGTCTGCCCACCCCTTAGGTGGTGTTGAGCGCAGGGGGCCTGCGCAGGACCCTGCTTTTGCTCCCGGCTCTTTGGCAGTGGCAGTTGGGTTTTTTTGGCCTTTTTTGTATCTTTTTGTCCAGAATTTGCCCCAACTGGGCATGCGTGCAGTCATTTTTCGTCCCTTATAGTTTCTTTGTATTCTGTTGCTTGAGGCGACGTGTGTCCAGGTGCGGGCACTGCAGCAAAGGGCCCCAGGTCCCAGCCTGTCTCAGTTCTATTTTTAATTTTGGGAGGAACCTGCATACATTTTGCGTTCCCACCAGCCGTGCCCGAGGGTTCCAAATTCAGCCGTTCACTTTCCTGCGTCAGGCGGCGCGGGGCCCCTCACACCGTCCCTCCTTTTCAGTACAGCGGCCGGCTGGGAAAATCCTTCTCACTCTCTGCGTGTGATTTTTGGGGATCATCTCAGCCATCCTCTTCTTCTCCTGGCTCTTACTCCCATCACTGCTTTCCCTATTTTTTGGTGCACAATTCAGTCTGCAGTTGCTGTCTAATAAATTCTTTGTGCGTAGCATGGTATTAGGTGCTTTCAGTGCTTCATCTCCTTTGATCTTCACAACATCCGTCTGCTGATGTAGGTACTGTGCTCATCTCTGCTTTACAGAGGATGAGTCTTAGTGAAGTTTAGTGATTTACCTCGCCTACTCATTGGAGGGGGATTTGAACTGAACTTTCTTCGCACGCAGATCCCTAGTGTTTGTCTTAGTTCATTTGTTTATCTTCATACCAATATCTTCCCGACTCTCTGAGGACTGGGAGGCTGTCTTTTACCAACCCCCCTGCCAGGGCTGGGCACCTAATACATGCTCAATAAATACCTATATTTGGATGATTGGTGGAGCGGGGTTTTTATTCCCAGGCATCTAAAGACAGCTCTGCGTGCAAAATTTTAAAGATGCACTGATTATACAAACACTACTGATGTTAATGATTCTACCCCACAAACACTAACAAATATCTCTCCTTATAAAGTATATATCTTTATGCTTATATATCTTTATATATCTGTCCTTACAAAACAGTTTTACACAATTACTTAGATTCTAAGAGGTAACAAAACGCTATCAATCTCGAATATACTGTCATTTTATGGTAGAGGACGGGAATTCAGAGAGGTTGAGCGGATTCCTGCAGGTAGGAGAGAACCTTGAGGTCATGAGAATCTTGGGTTCCTTTTCTCTGGGCCACCAGCACACGCAAACTCTAAAAGGACTCTGGAAATTGTAAAGGGCTGTACAGTGTGAGGATGAGTTATTTTATGAAGCTGCAGGAGAATAAGGGTCATGTAACCAAGCTAGTTAAACTGGGGGAAGCGGTGGCTCAGTGAGCCGTTTTGCTTTGGGTCGTGGTTGGGACGTGGGCAGGTTGGGTTTGAGGGGCGACCCTCCACGAGCATCTGTCCAGCCGTGTGCAGCTGCCCTGACCTCAGGAGAGGGCTTCCAGCCGGAGGAGGACAGGAGAGGTCTTTGTTTCCACCTACTCGTTCGTATTCTGTGTTTTTGCTTTTGCTGCTCACTGAGCCTTAGGGTCCTTGCCTGCCATCCTTTGCCCTTTCTGCCTCCTAATTCCTGTTCGTCTTTTTATGACCACTCCAGGAGTGCCCCTCCCGGCCACCTCCTGGCACAGGTGTGTTCTCAGGACACCGTGGCCTCACCCTGGTCGCTGTACTTCCTGTGTCGTCCTGTAATATCCTTGCACTAGATGGTGAACTCCTTAAGCTCAGGGACCAGATCTCTTTATCTTTGGTTCCCTGAGTCCACCATGGCTGCCTGGTGGTTGAATGACGGACTGATCGTTTGCAAGCACCTGGGGGGCTGGGGGTGTGCACGGTTTCCCCCTCGCGAGGAGTTTCCTGGAGGAGCATGAACTTTGAAGCGTCTGCATGTGAGGCTTTGTCGATGCCTGTCATCAGCATTGACCAGAGAAGCGCTTGGGTGTCTTTTTGCAATTGTGCCAACCCATCCGGTTTGTTTTAAAATATCCTTCAGTTAAGTTTACTCCCATTAATTTTTTCAAGTGGAAAAATATTTTGTATTCATCAGTGTTAAAAAAATACTCTAAAGACAATCAGGGCTGTGCTTGGGTGTCTTCCTGCACTTCCAGCTTCCTCCGATGGTTCATGGATTCTCTCTGGTGTCAACTGATGTTCGTGAATCGAGTTCGTATCTCTGACCGTCGTGTCCTTTGAAGTTGGGACATTCGTTTCCAATCGCCTTCCAGACGTTGTGGCTATCTCAGCAGCCCTTCACAGTCAGCATTCCAAAAGCCGAAGTGTTTGCTCTCTCAAAGTGCTCCTCCTTTTGAAACTTCTATTTTGGTAACTGGCAACTCGGATCGTATAAGTTATAAACTTTGCCGTTATTCTCTGCCACCCTGACTGATCCAGTCAGTCACTTGCATGCGCAGTTAATTCTAGGTAATTAGAGCCAGAACGAGGGCTCTAAAAGCCATGCCTTCTTATCACCTTCCCTGCCCCCGCCTTTATTTATTTATTAATTCATGCGCCGGCTGTTTACTGGGTACCGTCCGTGTGCTGGCGCTGTTCCAGGCAGTCAGAATACAGCAGCAAACAGCAACAGACAAAAGATTTGCCCTCGGGACCTTCCTGGCGGTCCAGTGGTCAAGATTCTGTGCTTCTGCTGCAGGGGACGTGGGTTTGATCCCTGGTCGGGGAACTAAGAACCCACATGCTGTGCAGCGCGGTCAAAAAATTAAAAAAAAAAAAAAAAAGATTTGCTCTTGAAGACCTTACTTTCTAGGAGCGAGGGAGACACATGGCAAACGTGATGATCAGCGGGTAGATTATTTCATACGTTGGAAGGTGAGTGCTGTAGGAATGCCGGGGGGGGAGTCCGAGGTTGCAGCACGAAGTAGGATGCAGCTGGGAGTGGCTCCTGAGCCTTTTAGGGGGAGAGCCGGGGGGAAGTGATCCCAGCCATGTAGACCAGTAGGAGAACTTGGCCCCTGAGTGAGTGGAATGGCCCTTGCGGGGTTTCAAGCGGAGGAGAGATACAGCCTAAAATAATTGAAAGTCTCGCACGGGCTGCCCTGCTGAGGACAGGCCGAGGGGCGGAAGTGGGAGGGGTGGAAACCCCATCATCTTGTGCCCGGACGATCGCAATAGTGTTGAACAGGCCCCTGCTTTTCTCTGTTGGGGCGGGTTTCTTCATGCTTCGATGCGCCTCTCTCAGGTGTGGGCCACGTTTCCAGATGCGGGCCCGATGGCGCTGCTCCCCAGCCAGAGCTGCTGGGACAGAGCCCACCGTCTGGGGGGGGGGACATCTGAGGCCCCCTGAGACCCGGCCCCTGCCCTCCCCCCGTCCCACTCCCACCCTGGGCGCTGTCGTTCTCCCGTGCCTTGTAGCTCTCTCACTTTCTATCCAGCAAAACCCGTTTTCTGCCAGGTCCCATCTTCTCCTAAAAGCCTCTGCAGCATCTCCTTGTCGGAACGAATCCGTCCGAGCTCTCACACCTGGGCGGGTGTTTGTGCCTCTGATGCACGCGTTTAGTTCTGGCTGCCCGACAGCTGCGCGGTGCCCATCTAGGCGGTGGGCTCCTGGTTATACGTGCCCCGCGCTCCGCTTTGCATCTTTTGCGCCCTCGGTGCTGCCAGAAGGGCCTCACTCAGCCTTCGAGATGGTTCTGCTTAGCCAGCTTTGGCGGTTCTGTCTTGCAGATTGAAGCCCTCGTCAAGGACATGCAGGACCCAGAAATGGGGGTCAGAGTGCAGAACCAGAAGGTCACGGTCATCAGCGTCCCTCACGCCATGACGGGTAATGTATCTTGTGATTTGGTCTTGGCCTGGAACGGACCGTACACAGAGGCTGGCAAACTATAGCTCGTGGGCCAAATGCGCCCCGTGTTCTGTATCTGTGAATAAAGTTTTATTGGAACAGATACACGCCCCCATTTATGTATTGTCTGTGGCAGCTTTTACTCTGCAATGGCAGAGTTAAATAGCTGTGCAGAGACCGTAACGTGGCCCACAAAGCCGAATATACTTACTGCTTACTTGCCGATTCATGCACCACAGGTTCCTTCTGGGCAAGGAGTCAGAAAGGAAAGAGAAAAGAATCCAGTAGGTCACCTTGTGAAGCCATTCCTCCTACTCAGGAGGTCATTTTACAAACCTTTACTGTTGTTTTTTATTTGATTGTCTTGTTTGATTTGTTTTAATAAAATCAAGTAGCAGGAAAAATACTATTTGGAAAAAAAAAAAGAATTGGCCTTTGTTTTCTCCATCCTTCCCTGTCTTCTAATTCACATTCAGACCCTTCTTGACTCCCCCAAGGACAGGGCACCTTAGTCTCCTTTCTCTGGGGGTGGGATAAAGGGCGTCACTTCAGGATACCGGCAGAAGGGGCTGGACCCCCAAATAAGAATGCATTTTGATCTGTGCGTTGCGTTTGTTTTGTGATTTTGGTTTTGCAGTAAAGAGTCCCTTTCCCACCGAGTCGTGTTGTTGGCAGAGGGGGGCAGCTTCTCAGAGCACTTGCCTGGGACTTGCCGCTGTGCTGAGTTCCTTGTGAGCCCTCGCTCTTGACCTCACCCATGACCTGAGTATTTGTCACTCAAGGTACTGGGGTCTCTGCAGAGGCAAGCCGGCCAGAAGGAGGCGTGTCCCAGCCAGCACAGCGTCTCTTGGGTTCCCTGTGAGCGACAGAAGGCCAGCTCTGGCTGGTGGGAGCAGTAGAGGAATGGATTGGCATGCGACAGGCTAGCTCACAGAAGAAAAGAAAACTCCAATGGTCTAGACTTGGGAAAGACTAGGACCCAGAGGAGCCTGGGCGCCCCAAGACTTTGCAGGCTGTCTCTGACCCCTGACCCCACCCCCTCTCGGCTCCTGGTCGTCATGAATTCTGGCTTGAATTCTCCACTGGATTGGGCAGCCCTCGAGGGGAGAGATCTCGTCTAGCTCATCTGAGTAACCCCTGCGCTTAGTGCAGCTGGGGGTCAGGGTGGAAGTTTAATAAAAGTTTATCGAGTGCATGAATCAATCCTGGTCTCGAACTGTCCGAAGGGCGCTGACATTGAGTCAGGCACCCTGGGATTGAATCCTTTGGGTGCCTTTTCTTTTTCTTTTTTTGCTGTGTAGCCCTAGTCTCCATTTCCTCATTTTACAAGCAGAAGTAGTGATCCCTGCCCCAGGGGATGCCTGCAGGAACCAGACAAGGCTCTCGTGTACACGTGGCCGGTGCTCAGTGACGCTCCACGGGCCCCATAGCTGGCAGTGTCCCGCGCTGTGTCACCCACGATGAGCGTAGGGAGAGATGTGACCCCCCCCAGCCCTTTCTTGCAGCCGGGGACACGGAGATGCAGAGTTCCAGCATCTTGTCCCCAGGTCACTAAACGCACCCAGGGCTGAGCGTGGGCTTGAGCCCAGCTACACAGCTCCAGCGTCCGTGCTCCCATCCCCCGTCCGGGTTTGTGAGCTGCTTTCCTTCCTGGCACGTGGGGCCCCTGGTTTCCTGGATTGGGTCGGGGGCTGCCCACCCAGCCATGTTCTGCCTTGTTCCTCCTACTCGGGTGAATCCCAGCTGCAGCTGGAACCCAGGAGGAGCCCTGTCCTGCAGTGTCGGCACTAATCAAAGCAAACTGCATCAGTGCCGCCCGCCTCCTCAGAGGGCAGGTGACTCAGGGCTTAAGGGGACGACGGTGGCCGACGGGGGCGCTGAGCAGCCTGTGGTGCTGTCAGCACAAATCGCGTGGCGGACACACCAGGACCCCCGTAATCTCATTCCATCAAGTTCAGGAAGCGGTCAAGTGGACGAGAAAACCTTCAGCCCCTTGGTGGGGAGCGCTAAGCCGTCTGCTCTCCGCCGGGGGCTCTCTTTCCTGGTCTGCACACCACCGTCTAGAGACTTGGGGTGGAAAGTCTAAAACACCCAGTCCTGGGATTTTTAAGTAGGGGTTTAGGTGAAGAATTTTGCTTTTGAATAAGCAAAGCGCTGACTAAAGCCAGGAGCCACAGGGGACCCTCTGAAAGCCGTCGCGGGGGGCACGTGGGCGTGGAGAGCTGTTGGCTGGATGTCTGTGGCCCAGGGCGTGCGCAGGAAGGGCAGTTACAGGGGGTCCATCCTCAGCCACACTGCGGGCAGCTCCTTCAGCCCAGAGAGGGGAGAGGGGCCCTAAGCCCTCCCACCCCCCTGCGGGCGTCAGAAGAAACGCCCCTTCGCCACCTCCAAGCAAGCGAGGAAGTGTCCTTTGTGACAGTCCAGCTACAAGAACACAGGCAGGCGGGGTTTCAGACCCTGACCCTCCTCCTTGGTGTGTTTCGTGGGCCGGTTTCCACACAGGCAGGGGACGCAGCTCAGCCTCTGGAAAGCAGGCCGGGGTGGCTGGAGAATATGGTTGTTGGCATTTGCAAGATGACGTCGGAGTTGGGATGCACCTTCCTCCCGAGATGATCCTGCCCGTCTCCTACAAGGAGCGTGTGTTCTGCCGACGGGGCCAGAGGGCCCGGGCCGAGGAGGAGGCCGCAGCTTCCCTGGGGTCCTGCATCAGCTCTGGACTTGGTGGGACCCGGCTTGCCTTGGCCCTTAGGTCGATCTGAACACTTGTGGGGGGCGGTGGGGTGCACATTCCCTCCTGATCTTGTCCCCGTGTGCCTCCCCCGATTTCTTCCACGCCGGCCTGCAGTCTGCTTTGTTCCCAGGCCAGCCCCTCGGCCTCGCAGGGCCCAGGGCGAGAGGGCACACGGAGCCCACATTCCATGGTCTGAAGTTGTAAATCAACCCACAAAGTGTTCCTAAAAAAGTGTCTCATCTTCCTGCTTTGACAAAAGCGTCTTTACAACGACCTGGAAAGCCAGGTTTGGATTTAGAATTCTCTGACCCCTCAGAGTTCTGCCTGGGAACTTGGGGGTGTGGGAGAACCAGCCCTGCCCTTGGTGCACCCCTTTCCCCTCCCATCCCTGGCTCTGATTTACTCCCCTGGGTCCGGGCTCCATCCAGAGTTCCACGGACAGCTTGCTTTGGGTCTGGTTTTTTTTTTTTTTTTTCATTGTTAAGTCTTAGTCTGTTTACTTCCTACTCGGTGAATGACAGTCCAGGCACCAATTATTGTAAGGAGAGAGAATAAGTATCACAAGAGAGGTGAAGCCTGAAGCGTGTAGGGGATGTTAGGCTGGAAATCTGGCCGGAGTCGGATCATGGACGGCCCTGAATTATGGGCTGCAGGGTTCGGGCTGAACTTTGTTGGGGGGAGGGGTGGAGGGGCATCCCTGAAGGTTTTGAGCAGAAGGACGAGGTCACGGCTGAACAGGGAGGAGGCCAGTTGGGCAACCGTGTGGAGGAGGGCGTGGAGGTCGGGGAGGCTCTGACGGTGGCCAAATGCTTCTGCTTTGCAGGGAGTGATGTTCTCCAGTGGATCACCCAGCGGCTGTGGGTCTCCAGTCTGGGTGAGAGCTCGTCTTTTCCTCCTAGACCAAGGGCTGCTGTATGCGCGTCACCCTGGGGGCATCTCTGGAGAGTAGAAGCTAAACGGGGGCTCAGCCCGCGTCTCTGAGAAATTGACATTTTAATTGGAGAGATGAGAACTTCATGGGTAATCAAGAAAGACTTCCTGGAGGGGGTGATGCATACGTACCCTTGGTCTCGAAACAAGTGTTGCCTGTGAATACTGGAAGGAAGCTCAGAGGGTCTGTCTTACCAGCGGGGAAATTAGCAAAGTCGTAAACATGGAATGAACGAGGAATGGAGCGGTAACAGGGGAAATGGGGAGTAGTGACTTCAGCTGGGTGTGGAGGGCAGTGGACGGATGGGGTGCACCTGGTACATTCTTGGATTCCAAATTTTATCTGGGAGAGAGGCAGTGTAACCCGTGGAGGGTTTTGCAGCGTGGCGGTGTGTACAGTAATCAGATTTAAGCTGGGATGTTAGGCAGCAGTCTGAAGGATGGATTGGAGTAGAAAGACTCGGGGACCTGACTTGCCACTAGCGAAAAGGCTGTTGGTACAACGAGGGTCTGGTCTCTGATAGAGGGAGGGAGGGTGGGGAGGAAGCCTCCTGGGAGGCTGAGCTGTGGGACGGGATGTGGGTTGGGTCCCTGGGCCTGCAGGATGGGAGGGCTGGGATTCTCTCTTGGTGGTAGAAAGACACCTGCTGTCACTGGTGCCTCTGAGAATGAACCAGGACAGTTTTCCTTTAATCGGTGCAAATCCAGAACCAAGACTGTGTTTCTGAGCAGACTGGAGGCAGGTGGGAGTTGAAGGGAAGTGGCAAGGAGCCGAGGGTCTGGACCCAGGGTGCAGGCAGAGTTGAGCTTGGGGTAGAAGTTGGCCATAAACACAGCCTCCCCTTCCTGCCCCTCTCGGGATGAAGACGTTCTCTCCCTGCTCCTCTGGACTTCTCCGGACCCAAAGGGCCCAGCGGTGCTCCTCCAGGATTTCCCCATCCGTCACCCCAGACACCTGCAGTGGATGACCTGTGGCGCTGTCAACACTGGGGTCACTGACTCCCCTCCAGACTTACTGAGTTGTCATTCAGGGGTTGGGCTGGGGGACCCTCCTTTTAGCCTTGGCTACCCATATGATACCTGTCCACAGCTAAGTTCAGGAACCACTGTCCCCACTTCTTGGCTGAAGTGCTGTTAGGATGGGGGTACCTGCCTTGAGTTTGGGGTGCTATGCGGGGGCGGGGCTGTGAGCTTCTGCCCTTGGCCCCCCGCTCTTAGCTTCCTTGTCTCAACCGCTTCTCCCCAGAGGCACAGAACTTGGGCAACTTTATTGTCAAGTACGGCTACATTTACCCCCTGCAAGACCCCAGGAACCTCGTTCTCAAGCCTGACAGCAGCCTCTATCGATTTCAGGTGAGCCTTGGCCTTGACCTTGGGTGTTCACAGGGGGTTAGTGTCATCTGAAAAGATAATTGGTTGGCTTCACATCCTCACAGATCTTTAGAAACAGTGGAGGGGGCTGAGGCAGCTTTATGTTTTAAGCTACAGGGCTGGGGGCCAGGGGTTTACAGCCCAGTGTGTAAGCCTGGTTCCCTGGTTTCTCTTGTAGACACCGTATTTCTGGCCCACCCAGCAGTGGCCGGCTGAAGACACAGACTATGGTAAAACTCCGCCCCTCCTCCTATGCCTTGGGGAGGACTTACCATGCTGCTTATTTACTCGCTGCATTTTGGTGACATTTGTCTTGCTGTCATCACAACAGTCAGTTCTTTACGTCAGTTCTCATCTGTATTAGGAGTGATTCCCAGGGGAGGGACTGGGTCTGCTGAGTGTCCTCTTCACTAAGCTGAGCACAACAGGCTCACGCATAGAGGGGTTTTGAAATATGATGATGATGGTAAATGTCATTGTTTTCTTTTCCAGCCATCTATCTCACCAAGAGAAATATCAAGAAGAAAGGGGTTTTAGAAGAATATGAAAAGGTATAGAGATGCTTTCAAGTATAGGTTCTTATAATTGAGTGGAATATAGTCTTGAGTTGTTTTCCCCTGTTCCCCCCATTAATCGATTCATATGTACCCTCATCATCCATCCATCCCTCATCTATCCATCCCTCCATCCCTCATCCATCCATCCCTCATCCATCCATCCATCCCTCATCCATCCATCCATGCCTCATCCATCCATCCATCCATCCCTCATCCATCCATCCATCCCTCATCCATCCATCCATCCCTCATCCATCCATCCATCCATCCCTCATTCATCCATCCATCCCTCCCTCATCCATCTATGCCTCATCCGTCCATCCATCCATCCCTCATCCATCCATCCATCCCTCATCCATCCATCCATCCCTCATCCATCCATCCATCCCTCATCCATCCATATATTTAGAAGCAGCCGGCTGAAGTAAATTCTCCTCCATGTGGAGGTTCAGTTTCTCCTGCTGTAACTTAAGCCCTTGCCTCAGTAACTACTGGGCACACAGTAGCTACCACTTTCCTTTTGCTGTCCCAACATAATAGGACTTAATTAACATGTGTGATAATGCATATTACAGGATGGACAAATTTGAACTTGAGTTTGAGATGGGAAAACAGGAGTGCAGACTTTTGTTTTAGGCAGGATGAGTCATATTTCTCAAAGAACACACCCTAACCCTCAAAGGCTAGATTTCTGGGCAGAAAGCAACAATCTTGCTGTTTTTTTTTGCTTTTTACAAACATGTTTTTAGATAGCCAGCATCACACCAATGTTAGGGCTTAGCTTTGTGGATTTGTTGTGCTCTGTTGTTGAATATTAAGTTCCCATATTCTCCTCCACGCTACCCGCCTCTTCCTTATCAGATTTGGGATACATTTATTAAAACAAAATCCAACCCGAGGGTTAAAAACAAAAACAAAAACAAACAAACAAAAAATCCAAGCCAACCTGTGGCTTCTGTTGTGAAGGCTTGTCGAGAATTCGGTGCTACCCTTTGAATGACTGCCTTTGCACAGCTGGGCTGGGAGACCGTTTGGCTGCGTCTCGTTGTTGACTTAGGACTTCCTGCCCGCTGCACACAGCATAGGTTGTGGGGCTCAGTGTTCTCATTTTGTTTTCCTCCTCTAGGAAGATTATAATTTCTTGAACAAAAAAATTAACTACAAGTGGGACTTTGTCATCATGCAGGCCAAAGAGCAGTACCGGTGAGTCAAAGATCTTGTTGGTCCCCTGGTTGTCTTTGCTCCTCCCTTCCTTCTTTGTTTCTTTTTAATAAAATTAACTTTTATTGGGTGTGTATGTGTTAAACAGTGGGTGAGACATAGGGAAGGTAGAGGCATCGTCTAGGGAGCCCGACAGACAAGCAGACAGGACATGATGCCTCAGTGAGTTGAGAGCCCCATGTCGGGGTTTGGAGAAGGAGCTGCAGAAACAACATTGAATCTGGAGGCTGCAGAGGGTGTATCCAGGTGAGGGATGGTGGTGGTGGATGGAGAGGAGAGGAGAGGAGAGGTGGGAGGGAGGGTGCTCTAAGCAGACAACCAGAGCCTGCGGGCATGGGAGTGCCCACCTGATGCTGTCCCTTGGAGCTGGCACAGAGAGTGCAAAGCCCCAAACTGGCGGAAGGAGGCTGGATGTGTTAGCAGGAGCAGATCGGGAGAAGGTTCTGTGCTCAGGGCTGTGGGAGCCATAGAAGGATCTTAAACGTGGGAGAGCTGTCATCAGTCACCTGTTAGAGCCACTCACTGCTCGCCCTCATTTGTCGGTTCAAAACTGGACCTGAAGTTCCCCCTGGGGGCCCTGCCTTGTCTGTAAGGGCCAGCTGTACATGTTGGGGAGCGTGTATCAGTCAGGGCGAGGTTAGGCTGTCGTAACAAACATCACCCAGCAATCAGAGGCATGGAACCACAAGGCTCATTTCTTGCTTGTGTCACGTGTCCACCGTGGGTCAGCTGGGGCCCTGACATGCTTGCACCCACTCCAGGACTCACGTCACTTCTGCTCACAATTCACTAGCCAAGGCAGCTCATGTGGTTATGCCTGCTTCAAAGGAGGGTACACGGGGTGTGCAGTCCTCCTGTGTGTCTGAGGTGCAGGAGAGTCAGGAATATCTGGGGACCAATACCAGTGATCACCAGAACAGTGAGTCCAGCCGGCCTGGCCTCACTCACCCTGGCAGTTCCAGACCCCGGGAGGTCTAGAGTGGCTGGCACATGGTTGGGCTGGATGGTGGAGACCCCGTCCTCCTGAAGCAGCCCTGGAAGAAGAGTAGTGGTGGGTGAGTCAGGGTTCTCCAGAGAAACAGAATCTCTACGTATTGATCTAGCTAGAGAAGAGGTGGGGGAGGGGAAGGAGGGGGGAGAGAGAGGAGAGAGACTGAGATTGAGATTTATTACAAGGAATTAGGTCACACAGTTGTGGAGGCTGAGACGTCCCAGTACCTGCAGTCGGCCAGCTGGACCCCCAGGAGAGCTGATGTTTCGGTTGGAGCCTGAAGGCAGGAAGAGACCGATGTCCCAGCTCGAGGCCACCAGGCAGGAGGCACTTCCTCTTCTTTGCAGGAGGATCAACCTCTTTGTTCTATTCAGGTCTTCAACTAAAAGCACCCTCATCCAAAGACACCCTCACAGACACCCGCAGAATAATGTTGACCAATCACCTGGGCACCCCTGGGCCCATAAAATTAACCATACCAAGTGGTGAGCACTGTTATGCAGGAGGGCCATCCGGGAAAAACAGAAATCCGAAAGGCAGACTGGCTTTATTGCTCACGTGGGGAAAATCTGTTCTCAGGCCTTAATTCATGTGGAGGGGCATTATGGGGAGTGCTGGCTCTGCCCTTTCACCACGAACATGCCTCTGCCTGGGTATTTTTGAGACAGAGCGGCAGGGGGGATGTTTGCTAATCTTTTGTCACGTGCATTTGTGTGTGAGGCTCCGCTGGGTGGGTTCCGTTCACTGTCTCATCCCACGCTGGGGCGAGGAAATGCCTGGAGCAGTGATTCTTGTCGCCCCTCACATCTGCAGCCGGGGAAACGGAGGCTTAGAGGGGTCAGAATACTTGGCCAAGGTCACTTGGTGAGGTCGTGGTCCAGCCTGGCCTAGTGTTAATCCCACTCAGTGGGCGGTTTTTAGTGCCTACTGGGTTCCAGCACTGGGCCGGGCCCCAGGGACACAGAGTTGGCTGGGATATGCCCCCGCCCCACCCCTGACCCCTCTCTATCTTCCTCTGCCTCTCTGCTCCAAGCAGGAAGAGCCCATGACCCAGAGGACTATGGACCCCCGAGCTGCCTTGCAGCGCAGAGGTACCCCCAGTGGCCCCCGCGAGCCCCACCACTCAGGCCTGAGCGTAAAGCTCTGAGCTGCCCACATCATGGGGCAGCCCCTTGGCCATTCGCTTCTAGACGCCTTGGGATGAGCGCTTCCTGAAAGCCACTCTCCTCCTGAGATGCTGGCTTTTCCCCACTGATTCTGTTGCTTCACTCAAAGGCTGCCTCAGATTTCAGGTTTAGGATCTGTGATGGTTAATTTTATGTGTCCGCTTGGCTGGGCCACAGTGCCTAGAGAGTTGGTCCAATACCCATCTCAGATGTCACTGTGAAGGTGTTTTTTAGATGAGATGAGTATTGAATCAACAGACTTGAAGTAAAGCAGATGACTCCCCGCAATGTGGGTCGGCCTCATCCAAACAGTTGAAGGCGTTACAAGACTGGGGTTCCCAGAGGAAGAAGCAATTCTGCCTCTAGACGGGCTTGGACTTGAGTTGCCGCATCAGCTCTTTCCTAGTCCTCCAGCCTGCTGGCGTGTCCTGCAGAGTTTGGACTTGCTGGCCTCCTCAATCGTGTGAGCGAATTCCTTGAAATAAATAAATTCTGTCTCTGGCTCTCTCTGTTTATTCTCCTACTGCTTCTATTTCTCTGGAGAAGCCTAACTAACACAAGTACAAGATCTCACCACAAAAGCAGGTTGGCCACGTAGTCTGGCTCATGAGGCGCCCATTTCGTTCCCCTGAGTCTCTGCACACAGACCTCTCTCCTGAATCCCAGACTCAGCATCTCAGCTATAAACTCAACTTCTCACGTTGACGTCACACCTCAGCCTGACCTTGTCCATACTTGAATGTTTTCCCCTTGCTCCCCAAGCCTTCTCTCCCTTCAGCGTTATGCGTAGCAGTACAACGAGCCCCCATTCACCTCTCCCCGACCCGTGTCCTGTGTTCAGTCATCCAGTCTCGCTGGTACTGTTGGCAGAACCCCTCTGCCACACCTGTCCACTGCTGTCTGCTTCCATCACCCTGGAGCCAACCTCACTGTCAGCTGGACCGTGGCAGCATCCTCTGCTCCCACGTGCCCCCAGTTTTGAAACACAAACAGGATCCTGTCCCACCGTTTCGAGAGAGAACCCTCAGTTCAAATGTCATGTGCTCAAAGAAGCTTTTATTTCTTTTTTTTTTTGTTTAAGTTTTATTGGGGTATAGTTGGTTTACAATGTTGTGTTGGTTTCAGGTGTACAGAAAAGTGAATCAGTTAGACGTAGACATATGTACACTCTTTTTTAGGTTCTTTTCCCATTCAGGTCGTTACAGAGTACTGAGCAGAGTTCCCTGTGCTGTACAGTAGGGCCTTATTAGTTATCTAGTTTATATGCGGTAGTGTGTGTATATCAATCCCAATCAAAGAAGCTTTTCTGATTAGCTGTTATTCTGCACACAATCATCCTGAAACTCCATGGCTCAGAGTGGCAACAGTATTTTATTATCTCTCAAGTGTTCTGTGGGTCTGGAGTTTGGGACGGCTGGGCTGGGCAGTTGTGGATCAGAGCCTCTCAAGTGCTTGCAGCCAGAGGGCTAGAAGGTCTGCCTTGGGCTTCCTCACAGCACCAGGCATATAACACTGCCTACAGGTGGTCGGAAGCCCCAAGGGCAAATACTTCACTGAGGAGGGTGGCAGCTGCCCCACCTTCGATGGCCCAGCCTCAGAAATCACACAGTGCCGTTTGTGATATACTCTGTTGGTCAGCACAGCCACAAACCCCACCTGGTCTCAGTGCGGGAAGACATAGACCCACCTGGCAATGGAAGGAGGGTCACAGGACTGTAGACATACTATTTAAAAAGTACCACACTGGCCATCCCTGATTCTGCACTATAGTACACTGAATGTGTCCTCACAGCTCACGACACAATTTGTAATTTTATATTTATTTCTTGACTATTTGTGGAATGTTTAGACCTAAAGGTACTCAAGGAAGGGCAAGAAATATGTCTGTGTGTCAGTCTGCTCAGGCTGCGGTATCAGAGTATCATAGACTGGGTGTCTTAAACAACAGACATTTATTTTCTCACAGGTCTGGAGCGGGGGAAGTACAAGGTTCTGGCAGGGTTTGGTTTCTGATGAGGACTCTCTTCTCAGCTTGCAGACAGCTGCCTTTTTGTTGTGCTCTCACATGGGGGAGAAAGACGGACAGACAGAGAGACAGAGAGACTCTTCTGGTATCTCCTATTACCAGGGCACTAATCCTGTCATAAGGGCCCCACCCTAATGACCTCATCTAATTACTTCTAAACCCTAATTCCTTCTTAAAGGCCCCATCTCCAGATACTGTCGCATTGGGAGTTAGGGCTTCAACGTATGAGTTTTTGGGGGACGCAAACGTTCAGTCCATTACAGTCTATTTGGTTCACCCGAATTCTCCCAGTGTTTGGAACATAGTGGAGATCAGTAAATACATGATTGAATGAAAGTGTCATTGACGAAGGGATACTGTTGCTGTAAAGATCACAACATGACAAAGTAAGATAATTCTTCGTTTACTGGTTCTCTTGAACGCCGTTCATCACCACTCTCCTCCAATAACCTCTGTCACACAAGAGCACAAGAGCAAAGCCAGAAAGGGCATTGCAGTAAATTAGCGATCAACTCTATTGCCAAGGTGGTCCAGCATTATGGAAAGTCCACAGTGCCTCAGGCCATCTGCAGCCCATCTTCCTGAGGACACGGGGTAGTTAATGCGGTAGAAAATTCATTTCAGTTGGCAAGGGGGAAGTTGGAGTGACAGTGTTTATAGTTAATTTCCAGAGGAGGCTGCAAAACACCCCACTGGAAGGGCACTCTCCACCCACCTGGCTCTCTGGATATTATGTTACTCACAATACACGAGCTGGCACATAAATCCGCCGACTCTGTCTCGAGGAGGGCGCGTGCGTCATCCTGCGTTGCCTGGGCAAACAAGCATCACCGAGCGGAGCGCAGGTCGCCGTGGCAATGGCACTGGATGGGGTATGATAATGAGCCCTGCCTAACCCTTGCCATTTCCTACCTGTAATGGGAAAGAGGGAGACTGGGAGATGAGAGGGAGCGTGAATAACCTTTCACAGTAATCAGCTGGGCTCAGAGAAACCCTGACTTGGTGCGAACTCTTTGAAGTGACAGAGTGGAACTGACAGAGAGAAACCAGAACTCCCCAGGGCCCACGTTTTCCCCATCCCAGGCTCTGGCATTGCCGTTGCCTCCTGACTCAGGTGTTGATTATGTTGTTTATCAGAGCAGGGAAAGATCCGGAAGCCAGGTGGGCCCAGAACGTCATCCACACTCACTCCAGTGGAGACGCTGGTGGAGGTGGTCTGATCATGGTGGCACGATCGCATCTCACGCTGGTGCTCTCAGGGGGAGCTGGACTCTGGGACCAGATTCCTGGTTCAGGTCCCACCTCTGCCCCCTGGTGACAGCACGACCCTCAGTGGGACATTCAACCTCTCTTTGCTTCAGCCCCTGAACTGCAAATTGAGAATTGCTCACTGGGAGGATCCGAGTTAATATGTATAAAAGTATTTAGCTGGGTATTTAGCACATAAGTATGATATTAATGTTTGCTATTTTCATTATTCTCATTATGGCAAAAGCACAGATTATTTGGACAGATTGGGAGAGTGGTCCGGAATGGGGTCCAGCAGGAAGGGGGTCCATCAGTGAGCAAAAGATGCAAAACCTTACTGGCCTTTAACGTGGCTTTTGGCTTTTCAGGGCTGGAAAGGAAAGGAAGAAAGCAGACAGGTACGCACTGGATTGCCAGGAGAAGGCGTATTGGCTGGTCCACCGATGCCCCGTGAGTGCCATCCTCCCTGGTTGCACCCATCTCTTCTTGCGCCTGACCACTCCCAACCTTACTCCCCATCCCCCTTTTGTGGCTCATCTCTGCCTGGAGCTAGAATTGAATCTGCAGGAGTTGCTGCTCAGTGTTGATTAACATCCAAGGGCCTCTGGCTGGAAGAGGAAATTCACCATCTGGATGGAGTCCACCGGTGGCCCATCCCTTGCTGTTAGGACTGAGTGCATTTCCATAGCGGAGGGACCTGAATGAGTCTGCCTTGTGTGAGGGCTAGGACTCGATGCCTGAGAAGAGGAATGTAAGAAGAAAAAAGTAGGACACAGGCTCCACCGCAGGAAAAAAATCACACGTGTAGGGAACCGGAAGCCAGCCTCGCCACAGCCATGCTGTGTCTCTTGCTGCCCTCCTTTTCCTCTCTGGGTCTGGTCCCCGGCGGAGATGGGGGCCAGGGGATAAATGTGTGCTCAGCCTTATGGCTTAGAACATGTAGCGTCTCTGGCTTTGGGACGTTAGGTGGCCTAGAGGCACAAGCTGTACATACGAGATGCGACTTGTAGCAGCTCATTACTTGGGAGGGAAGCCACATCTCCAGCGCGGAGAAGCAGGCTGTAACCGCCACCCACCGTGGGGACCTGTGCCGCCTTGGTTCCCTCCCGCGTCAGGCCCGTGTGCTGCCTCCCGGGCACTGGAGGTGGGAGATGTGGAAGGAATTCTGCAAAGTGGAGCATTCGGAACACACGTTCCTCTCTTCCTCCTTCAGTTTTCTTGCCTGGCCGGGAACCAAGTTCTCAGAACCAGAGAGCGAACTGCGTCCCTCACGGGGCCAAAGCTTCTGGAGTTTTGAACTTGGAGCCCATCAGATTTGGGCCGTTTTGCTACTTTTCTTTCTGCATTCAAGACAGGCAGCCCATAAGGTGTTCCAGCTGTGAGGGCATTGGTTTGGATGCCTTGTTGCCGAGGTTAAGGCCCTGGGGTTGAGGCGTGTTTGGTTTTGCTTTGTTTCGGGGCACCTCCTCCAGCTAGACCACTTGGCCGATGCCCGACCCAGGTCCCTGGGGGCCTGAGCGGAAGGCTGGTTGACCGAGCACAGGGTCCCGGAGGTCAGAGCCCACACCCGCCGTCCCGCCGGTAGCGCAGGAGTGAGATCTTTGTGTGAGAGGGAGCCAGACCTTGCTCAGCCCATATTGTCATCTGATCCTGAAGCGGGGGGACCCTTGGTGAGGAGAATGGCGAATGGTGGATAAGCCTCTCAGATGGTAAGAGGCGCTGGTGCCCTGTGGCCCCCGTGACCGAGGCGGTCCTGCTCCTTGTAGGATGGAAAACGGCCTCCGTATCACGTGTGGGGACTCCATGCTGTGGGATGCCCGTGTGCCTGCATCCCTTGCCAGGCGACAGAGTCTGACTGTGCACGCGATCTGCCCTGGGACCCTCCCCTCCCCTCTGTCCCTGCAGCCAGGAGGTCTACAGGGACACGACGAGAAGCAGATTATCCGTGTTGTTCGCAGGCCTCCTGGGGCAGCTCTCAGCCCCGACACCAGGCAGGTGGCCGAGTGGCTCTTCCCTATGTGATGCAGAGGCACAGACGTTCAACAGTGTGTCCCTGGCAATGGCTTCTACCACCACCTCCCCCATGGTCCCCACTTCCTCCACCTCCATCGCCTCCGTTGTCACGGTCACCGTCACCGCAGACCTGAGTGGAGACCTTACGGTGCCCCGGGCTGTGCGCCAAGCATCGTTCTGCACGCACTTTCTCGTTCCACCTCTGCGGCCCTACCTGAGAGGCCACGTAATTAGTCCCGTTTTGCTGATGAGAAAGCAGAGGCCCAGGGCTGCTGCTGACTTGCCAGTGACAGCCAGTGAGTGAGCACCAGGGGACCTGGACCCACAGACTGCAGAGCCTTCCCTCCTGGTCTCCATGCTCCTTTGCCTCCGATGACAGTGTCACGTGATGTTGTTGTGCGTTTAGGGTCTTTTGTCACTAGAGCATCACGTGGTTGCTGCCACTGTCATGCACATGGTGCAGGGTTCAGAGGTGCCTGTCCCTCACTGGTGGCACTGGGGAGCCCACGTTCAGAAGGAGGCCTGATGTGCTTGGAGCAGACATGAAGCTCCCCGGACACAAAACCTCTCTCCCGCCCCGGCCCTCTCACCGCCGATCCCCTCGCCCAAGACCGGACCAGGAGTCGGGGATGGGCCCGGGTGGCCCTGGCTCCTTCTCTCTCTGACTTTCATAAAACCTTCAGCCTCTCGGTGGCCCAAGAGCGTCAGGATGAGGGACGTGTCCTGTGTGAAGAACATCCGGTTTGAGGTCTGTCTCGGCTGGAAACTGAGCGATCTGACTGACAACCCAGCAGCCCAGGCGCTTGGGGGCTGTCAGACCGTCTCCAGGGGCCCCAGACACACTGTCAGCTGGGCGGGAGGAAGCCAGCCGGGCAGACAAAGCGTTAGGCTGGGTGGGGTGACTGTAGCCAGCTGCCATACTTACTGAGCAGATTCATCCCCTGTTCGCTGGTCTGTCCCTGAATCCGCGAAACCTTCCTGGGGCCCTGAGTCTGCACCAGCCGAGGAGCCGGGCGCTGGACGTGAGGTAACAGCTGAAGGCCGCTGAGTACCTGCCACGTGCCTGGGTTAAGCTCTGGCTTAAGTGCCTGGCTGATCCCATGGACCTGACGGAAATGCTGTGACATAGGGGTGTCATTGCCCCGTCGTTCAGGTGGGGACATCAAGGCTCGCGAAGCTGCAGCGGCCTGGGCAGCGCTGGGACGTGAACACACCTCTGTCTGACATGCTGCTGCCATGGAATGTGCACCCACGGGTGGGCCCCTCTCTCAGCTCAAGCAGCTCCAAGTCCAAACTGCTGACCCTGGTGAGCCACGCCCTCCCGGAGCTGAGACCTCAGTGTGAGGGGCACAGCGAGGGGGGATGGATTCAGGGAGTGGGGGGCATCCTATCATGAAGAAAAACGAGGTTCCTCTCACATTTTTCCCCAGTGGAACAGGGTACAGGTCTGGGCACGATGCAAACAACGGTTCATTGTGTGTAAACGAACAGAAGGAGAAACGGTTTCTTTAGAAAAGTCACCTTGGGGCCTCCCGTGCATCGTTGCTGTGGCATCCGTGTCTCCCCAGGATACAGGCCGCTGACACGTGGGCCATGGGTACAAGGAGGGTGTGGTCTGGGGACAGAGGCGGCCTGTGGCACGTGTGCTCTAAGTCGGGTGGTTGCTGGTCTGAGCATCGAGCTAAACGGCCTTTGTTTCAATCACAAGTGCAGACACTCACCCGAGAGGATACCTGTCCTCCACTTCCTGCTGAGGTTGGACTGAATGTCCAGAGAGGGGCAAAGTAAATTAAGTTACAGCTCCGTGACTGAATGCTGTGACACTATGAAAATAATATTTTCGAAGGCCAGTTGTGAACCTGGGGAAGTGGTCCGACATGCAACATTTTACCATTAAAACAGGATGGGAGAGTCCATTGACTCTGATCCAAATTAAGAAGAAAAACCCCAAACATCTGTTTTGTGAATTTCCACTCTGTGCCAGGGGCTTAGGAGGCAATGGGGGTCTTTGCCCTGGGAGCCGAGACAGACGTGGCCCTCAGGGAGCTTACAGTCTGGTGGAGGGTCTGAGACTAGAACTGCTGCACAGCGAATGTGTCCTGTGCGGATGCGGGGACAGCTGTGAGGGGCAGGGTCCTGCTTCAGATCCAGGGTCTGGGACCAGCTCTCCGCGGAAGTAACGTTCACGCCAAGGTCAGCCTCCTCCAGCCCTTCCCTCCAGTTCTGTCTCTCCCTGCGTCAACCTCATCTCTCTCTCTGTCCCCTGTTTTGTTTTGTTTTTAAAACTATCTGGTGTTTTATTTGTTATTTGTTTTCTGTGCCGTGCACCAGAAAGGTCCAAACTGGACGTTAGGGGAGAGAGTGACGGTGAGAAGAGGAGAGAACAAGACAAGGGACGGGAGGAATGTGGTGCAGCCACGTGTCACCGGGATGTGGCACCGGCGCCCACCCCGGCCCTGGCTCTGGGACCGTCCCCTCCTCGTGAGCAGCCCTTGGGGGTACGAGGGTCCTTTCCCAACCTGAGTTAAGGAGCTGTTAGCAAATTGTCTCTTTGGCTTTCGCGTCAGGGATGTTCTCGGGCACCACGCCCTGGCGTTCACACTTCCTCCGGCTGGAGGCGGTGGTGGTGGGCTTGGCGTCTCTGGGCAGGCGGGGCTTCCTGCACTTGGCCCGGGCTGCACGCGGCTGCACGGCTCCCTGTCTGCTGACAGCCCACCGCCAGGCCACCGTGGCCCTTGTGTCCTGTGCGCTGACGGTCAGCTCTGCGGTATCTGCGTTCCGGCTGCCTCTTGCATCCCAGAAACTGTGTCAGCGGTGGCTCTGGTGACTGTTGTGGAGAGCAGAGACCCCCATGCTACCTGGTGAATGAGTGGATGAAGGAATGAGTGGATGGATGAATGAGTGAATGGATGAATGAGTGAGTGCATGAGTGAATGAGTGCATGAGTGGGTGAATGAATGCATGCCTGAATGAATGAGTGAATGATGAATGAGTGAGTACATGAGTGAATGAATAAGTGGATAAGGGAATGAGTGAATGATGAATGAGTGCGTGAGTGAATAAGGGAATGAGTGAATGAATGAATGAGTGTGTGAGTGAATGAATGAGTGGATAAGGGAATGAGTGAATGAATAAGTGAGTGAATGAATGAGTGGGTAAGGGAATGAGTGAATGAATGAGTGCGTGAGTGAATGAATGAGTAGATAAGGGAATGAGTGAATGAATGAATGAGTGCGTGAGGGAATGAATGAGTGGCTAAGGGAATGAGTGAGTGAATGAGTGAGTGCGTGAGTGAATGAATGAGTGGGTAAGGGAATGAGTGAATGAATGAATGAGTGTGTGAGTGAATGAATGAGTGGGTAAGGGAATGAGTGAATGAATGAATGAGTGCATGAGCGAATGCAGCCTGGGAGTCTCCCAAAACGGCAGCAGGAGAAAGGCAGCCCCATGCAGAGGTCTGAAGGCAGGGCCCCGGGTGGGACTGCAGCTGGATGGGAGCGGCTGAGAGGTGAGGAGGGGCCGGCGGGGACCGGCCGGCGGGACAAGGCCCGCCGGGCGGCTCCGGCTCAGGGTCCTGCGCCGATTACACAGGTGCACCGTGCAGCAGCTGAATTCACATCAGAGTGTGGATCAAGTTCAGAGCAAAGAGTTGGAGAAGGGGCCCAAGACGCGAGCGGACGACTGCGCGGAAGCCCCTGAGGCTGGAGGGCCTGCTGGGGGGCAGGGGCCCCGAGGGCGCGGGCCGGGGGAGCGTGTGTGTGTGCGTGTGTGTGTGCGTGTGTGTGGCTGTGCCGGGATGGACGTGTGTGAGCTGCAGACGTGAGCACGTGTGCCTGCGTTCGGGCGTGAGTGCATACCTGTGAGAGTGCGAAAGAGTGATGATGTGAGTTGTGAGTGGGAGGGTGTGTGCACGTGAGCGAGTCTTTGAGTGTGAGAGTGAGTGTGTACGTGTGAGTAGTGTGAGAGTATGCGAGTGTGCGTGTGTGATGTCTGTCTTCCGTCACCCTGGGGGGATTTCTTTGTCCCAGACGGGTGCCCGCACCAGACAGACAGAGGAGGTGGAAGACCCGAACTGCTGGCCCCGAGGGTCTGAGAGACGGAGCAGGACTGGCTGGGGAGGTAGCTGCCTGAGGGAGACAGACAGACGCTGAGGCCGGCTTTGGGCCAGGTGTTCACACACGTGATCCTACGATGAACACAGCCTTTGCTTGGTAACAGGGACGCTCTGCTGAGAGCTCCGTACTCCGTCGTGCTAAATCCTCACAGGAACCTGACAGGCAGCAGGGATCGTCTGCAGTTCTCAGGGGTGGGAAGGGCAGAGAGGAGAAGTGGTTTCCAAGATCTTCCTCACAGCTGGGAAGTGGCAGAACCGGGATTGGAAACTCTGGGTGCCTGACGGAAGCCTGGACCCTCCAACACAATGAACTGTAGAGTGGGAAGGGAGTCGGGAGTCCCATGTGCTAATCCCAGGGAACTCTGATTGAGTTTGCATGTTGTTTATCCATCTGTGCACCCACCCGCTCATTCATCCATCCCCCTACCCACCCCTCATCCATCCATCCATCCATCACTTATCCATCCATCCATCCATCCACCTACCCACCTACCCACCCTCCATCCATCCATCCATCCATCCATCCATCCTCCCTCCCTCCATCCCTCTCTCCATCCCTCTGTTTTAGGCTCTGGGGATGCTGTGGTGGTGGAATAGCCCCATGAAACTCACCAGCTCACCTGGAGAATCGTACACACCCCTGTAGCTCCCCACAGGCTGGACCACGACCCTAAGCTTGGTCTCACGATTGGCAGCTTGACCAAGATCCAAAGTTAATCAGAAACTGGAGACTCTCCCAGCGGTGGTTCTTATGTTGTTTTTGTTTTTGTTTTCCCACTCAGCCGGGAATGAATGACGTGCTGGACTATGGCCTGGACCGAGTGACCAATCCAAATGAAGATCAGGTAAAACAGGTAGGTCTCTGCTGCATACGTTGGGCGGGGCCTAGGTCAGGGTCTCAGGCTGGGAAGGTGTCCACATGTCTGTTGTCTGTTTGTGTCTGTGGGGCACTGGTACCTCCCCTTTGAGACTGCCAAAGAGGGGAGGCCTATGGGCTGTGTGGTATCAGAGCAGGGAGGCCATGGCAGGGGTCCTGGTCAAGAGAGACCGGAGTTGGCAGCGTGCAGGTCAGAGCCAATGGGATCTAGATGGTTGGTTTTCAGACTTTTCTGAGTCACTTCCCCCTTTGAAAACCTGATGAAAGTTATGAACCCATTTCACCCAGAGATGCACAGACAGGCATTTCGCACACAATTTCCGCCAGTCCCCCCTCCCCCACCCCGAAGTCTGTAGGCCACAGGCTCACAACCCTTGAATCAACTTTGGGTTTAAACCTTAATCCGCGTGACCGGACCTGGACTGTCCCAATTTCTTTTGCATCTCGTTGGGTGGGATCTTTGCAAAGATTCTCCTGTGCTTTTTATTTTAAAAGGACCCTTTCCCCCCGGTAGGCCACCATTGATGATGGATGGCCGATTTCCTAAGACGGGTTTTTATTTAACGAAAGGTGGTGCAGAAGCTGCTGAAAGAGTGGGCAGCCGGTTAGGGTTTCCCGACCGTGGCACTGTTACCTGGGGCCAGACCGTGCCCTGGGGCTGTCCTGTGCGCTGCGGAGCGTTCGGCAGCATAGCTGGCCTCCACCCCCTGGATACCAGTAGCTCCGCGCCTTTCCCTGCCTGCCCCTCAGTCCCAACTATCAAAAGTGTCTCCAGACTTGGTCCGGTGGCCCCCGGGGGGCCAAGATTGCCCCAGCTGAGAACCACAGCTGCCAGTAAACCAGCCTAAACCCACGTAAACTAGCGGTAGATGGTTTCCTTGCTTTCTGTCTACCGTTGTCTTTGGGCAGCAAGGGGTCAGGGGCCTTGTTAGCCTAGTGTGTCATCCGTGAGCCAGTGCCTAAAGCCCTGGGCGGGGGCCGGGGGGTGGGGGGTGGGCCCGGAAAGGAGGAGGAAGGAAGTCGGAGGGGCAAGAGGAAGGAGCACGCGAAAGCTGGCCGGGAGGCTCTGACTTGTGTATGCTGCCCACCGGGGCCTGGAGCTCAGGATGGCTTTGGGGACCCCCCCCCCAGTGTGTGGGCCAGAGGTCCAGGTTTCGGCTGGAGTCCATCTGGAGGGGACGTCGCGTCCCCAGAGGGCATCCTCCGGGGACGTTGCTGGGACCCTCGTCCGTAATTCAGAGTCACCCTTCCTTTGATGCACGCTTGGCACTGTCAACCTTCAGCGGCCTTTCCTACGTTCCCCTCGTCAGATAACAGATAATTGCCGGGGCCTTGTCAGGCTTGGTTACCAAGGAAACAGAGTCATCAAGGAAAATACTGAACCGGGCTGGAAGATTTGCAGTTATTATGGGTCAGGCAGCTCTGGAAAGCTCTGTGGTGTGGAGGAGGGGAGGGTGGAGGGGGACGGCCCATCACTCGCTCTGACCAGGCGCTGCTGTGTGTGTGTGTGTGTGTCTGTGTATATGTGTGTGTGCGCGCGTATGTGTGTGTATGTATGTGTATGTGTCTGCGTCTGTGTACGTGTGTGTGTATGTGTGTGTATGTGCCTGTGTGTGTATGTATGTGTATGTGTACGCGTCTGTGTACGTGTGTGTGTATGTGCACGCACGTATGTGTGTGTATGTGTATGCGTCTGTGTACGTGTGTGTATGTGTGTGTATGTGTCTGTGTGTGTCTTGTGTGTGTATGTATGTGTATGTATGTGTCTGTGTGTGTATGTGCGTGTATGCGTGTGTCTGTGTCTCTGTGTGCGCGCCTGTGTATGTGTATTTGTGTGTGTGTGTATGTGTGTGTTTGTGTGTGCGCGCATCTGTCTGTGTGTGTATGTGCGTGTATGCATGTGTCTGTGTGCGCGCCTGTGTGTGTATGTGTATTTGTGTGTATGTGTGTGTGTGTGCGCGCGTCTGTGTGTGTATGTGCGTGTATGCACGTGTCTGTGTGTGCATCTGTGTGTGTGTCTATTTGTGTGTGTGTATGTGTGTGTGTGTGTGCGCGCGTCTGTGTGTGTGTATGTGCGTGTGTGCATGTGTCTGTGTGGTGCACGTCTGTGTGTGTATGTGCGTGTATGCATGTGTCTGTGTGGCACGCGTCTGTGTGTGTATGTGCGTGTATGCATGTGTCCGTGTGCACGCCTGTGCACGTGTGTGTGCGCACGTGTGCGTGGGGCGGGATCTCTAGCTTCAGCCCTGGCAGGACGGTGCAGATGCTGAGTGAGCTGCCTCCTCTCGGGCGCTCTCTGGGGTGCCTTCCCAGGAGGGCGGCCAGGCCCCGCCGCCGAGGAGGTGTATCCAGGCTCCCTGGTGGGCAGGCTCGGGGCCGAGATGCCTCCTGCTCTCCGAGCCCCTTTCCTGGCAGACGCGGGCCACGCTCTCAGCCCGGGGTCCGCGCACGGGCCGGGGGTGAGGCTGCGGCCGCGGCGCTGTGTGACCGGGGTGCTGTCACTGCCGTTTACGCTCTGTCTTCTGTGTCTCTCTCCCACCAGCTCTCTTTCTCCTGTCGCACTCTGGCTGCCCTGGTGCGTTAAGAAGAACAAAGAAGCGTAACCCTCCCTCCGTCCTCCTCTCGGCCAGCGCGGGTCACAGCCAGCTGTTAGGGGCTGGGCTTTACCTGTGTGACCTTCCCCACAGTGGGACCCAGTGTCCCCTGTTTATCTGGCCTGAGAGGAGAGGGTCCGGAGGACGGGGCGTGTGTCCAGGAGGCCTTGGGGGTGCAGAGGTGTCGGATTGCTGCCTCGATCAGAGAAGATCTCTCAGTGCCGGTTTGAAGAGATGGCCCATTTCCAAGAATTCGTAAATTCTTGAAAAGATCTCTTTTTTCCTTAAACAGGGGCAAATGATCCAAGAGCCATAAACACCATCGAGCACAGGAAGGAGGTTGTGGGGTTGGCAGGTGTCCACGACCCTGGGTGACCCACTTCCTCAAGCTGATGGCCGCTGGCCGCTGGGCACCCAGCCCTGGGAGGAGCCAGCCAGAGCCAGGGTGACACGTAGGGAGCGTGTCCTCTCTCAGTCCTGATGTCTGGAGGTGGGGGGCCACCTTCCCGTTATCTCAGAGAGGATTTGGCCCTGCAGGGAGGGGCTGAGTGGTGGCCGGGCCCCAGCCTGCTGTGGGCAGCAGTGCCCGGGGCCGGCCCTCCCTCCCCGACCCCGACAGGGTCAACAGGGTCATTTTGTGACGAGGGCCAGTGCCCTGTGCTCGAGGGAGCTCTGACACCAGAGTGACTACAGCTCCGCCACCCCCTGGAGCTGTGACCTTGGACAAGCTCTTGAGCTCAAAGCCTCAGTTTTCTCATCTATAAAATGGGAATAAGAATAGTTCCTTCTTCAGGGGCCTCAGTGAGGTCATTTATGTGAAGTGTCTGGAACGGAATCCGACGTGTACACAGCAACTTTCACTATCATTACAACCGTCTCCCTGCTGCCAGAGAGCATTTATGGGGTCTGGAGGCCCTCGACCCTGCTTGGGGGACTGTCCCTCGCCAGTTTCCTTCTTGTCCTTCTCGCTTCTCATCCTTCTGCCCCGGCTGGGGGTGGGGGGAGGCAGGTGCACACCAGTGTCCACACCCCTGCCTGGTGCCTCCAACGGCTGCCGAGAACAGCACTGTTTACGCTGGCGGCCACACCGGCCTTTGGGCGAAGGACAGAAGTGTGGCTACACAGACGTAAGTGCTGTGCTCTGCAGAGCCCCCGGCCTGGAGCCCCCCGTGAGCGATAACCCCTCCCGCCGTGTGTTCCCCCCAGCTGGGGACAAACGGCTGCCCTCCTGGGGCTCCTGCGTGACCGGTGGTAGCAGGGGAGGGCTGAGGCTTGCCCACAGCTCCCTGTGTGCCGGCCACGGGGCCGGCCGCTTCACCCCTGGTCAGGGCTCTGCAGATTCAGCAGCTCACGAGGTAGAAGCTCTAGCATCTCTGCTCCACAGTTGAGACAGGCCGAGGGACCAGGCAACGTATCCGAGTCACACGTCTCGGAGACGGTGAAGCTGGGGTTTGCGCCCCAGGGGGCGGGCCCCTGAGCCCACTCCGTGTCCTGCTGACGTGCCCTGATGTCCGTCACGCAGCTTCTAGAAGCTTCGCTGGATTTTATTACCTTCTCCCAGCAGCTTGGGAAGTGAGGCTTATATAAGTTCCCTTTTTCAGAGGACAAAACGGAAACAGACAGATTGAGCCGTTTGCCCAGGCTGGGCCAGCCACGGGGACATTTAGGGCCTCTGGGTACCACCTCTGCTCCCCGACCGCACCCTTCGGTGCTGCACCCAGGGCCCCTTTCAGGAGCAGACGGCCTGTGCTCAGGCCCCCAGCTCCACGCTCAGCAGGCCCGCACTTGCCTTGATGTTCTGCTGTCTTAGAATTCTTACTACTTTTTCGGACCAGGGGCCGGGCATTTTCATCTTGCCTTGGGCCCTAGAAGCTGTGTGGTCATCCCCCCCCGACCTGATCGGGAAGGACATGGCAGGACAGACCTCCTTCGGATGCTCACAGCCTCGGATTCTCAGCCCCTTGGCCGGCCGGCTGCCCCCATCTCTTTCCTGTCTGCTTTGCGATAAGCGCCTCAGTTCCCGGATTTCCTGGTTTCTGGCTTTTGACCCTTTCTCTGCTCTCAAGGCCCGTGTTCCCCGATTCCCTGTGGTTCTCCCCACCTTGCGTCTCACTCCATGGCTTGCCCGGCTCTCAGCCCTGTTTGCACAGATTCCTGCCTGGCTGCCTGACCCCAGGGACCCTGCTCACCCCTCGCTGGGGCTCCCGCGCCTCTGTCCACTGTCACTCCAGGGTCTCCCAGGGCATGGGCTTGACCCCTCCTGCCCTGTGACAGTCGTCTGCAGCCTGCATCTGGGTTTCAGGGCCAGCAAGCTGGCTGCAGAGCTGTGTAAACAAGATCTGGATGCGTCCCTATTTGGGCAACTCTGCAAGTGAAAAATCATAAGTCAGAATCCCAAGAATGCAGAGTATTTGACAGTTCCTTAGGCGGAGTGTCCCTGTTGTAGTGAAATGTGTCACTGGGATGAAGGATAAAGAAGTGACTTCATCCCAGGTGGACCAGCTGCTGAGAAAGCCGGGGTTTGTGCATGCCTTCCAAGGTGCGACAAATGTTTATTTCTTATTTTACCATGAGGTGGCTTTCTTTGAATTGCTTAGAAGTGTGTGTGTGTGTGTGTGTGTGTGTGTGTGTGTGTGTATTTTTTAATAACTGCACTTTAATGTTTCTTATGGCCTTTGGCTAGGTAATAATCATATTGAAAGTAGGTTTGTGAGGTTTAGCGAGTAAAATACAGGATGCCCAGTTAAATTTAAATTTCACATAAGCAGCGAATAACTTTTGTTGGCGTGACTATGTCCCCGGTATTGCCTGGGCATCCTGTATTTTATCTCGTAGTTGGGGCTAATGCCGTACCCTGTATCTTCTCAGCAGCAGTATCTGAACCCTAATCAGTAGCCAGGGTACGTTGAGTCCCCGCCTTATGCCAGTCGCTTAAGGATTCTGTCATTTAATCCCCCCTTTTCTATTCCCTTTTACGAATGAGAAAACAGAGGCTTTGAGATGCCAAATAAGTCATCCAAAGTCAGGTCACCGATTAGTGACAGAACAGGGATTTTGACCTTTCTGACCCCGAAGTTGATACTCTTTCTTATAACGACTCCCACCCCCATCAAATTCTCTCTCCGGCTTTCAGAAAAGTCCAGCTCCCTCTCCCTCACTGCCCAGATACACATGCACTCCTAAAAGCACAGAGATACCCTATATGCCAGTCCACAGGAGGCAGATCTTATGTACAGCTTTTTTTTTTTTTTTTTTTTTTTAGTATTTACTTGGTTGCACTGGGTCTTTAGTTGCGGCAGGTGGGCTCCTTAGTCATGGCTCACGGG
Organism: Balaenoptera ricei; assembly: GCF_028023285.1. NCBI lineage: Eukaryota > Metazoa > Chordata > Mammalia > Artiodactyla > Balaenopteridae > Balaenoptera > Balaenoptera ricei. Next base: position 1,780,799 of record NC_082658.1, on the reverse strand, counting down.
CTCCTTAGTTGTAGCATGCGAACTCTTAGTTGAGGCGTGCATGTGGGATCTAGTTCCCTGACCAGGGATCGAACCCAGGCCCCCTTCATTGCGAGTGTGGAGTCTTAACCACCGCGCCACCAGGGAAGTCCCTGGACAGCTGTTTTTAAAGCTAGAAATGCTGAAATCCACACGGACAATCCAGGGTGGAGGTGGGCAAACTCTTAGACTCAATCAAATCCACTGCAGTCTGATTCCCAGGAGACAGCTGGTAATCTGGGGACTCAGAAAACCCACAGCAAACCACACCTTCGACACAGAGCCCTAAAAGGATAGCAAAGTCAAGAAGGGAATTAAAATATAAAAATTTTAAAACCCTGAAGCTTGAGATAATGACCCCAGAAATAAAGGTATTAAGCCGAAGTCAGACCACGCTAAGTAGACTGGAAATGAGTGTGCTGGTGACCGGTTTGCAAGCACAGCTCCCCGGGGAGCCCAGAGACCATCGGACAGGCTGAGAGTCTGCCTGTCTTGTCTGTATTCGTGCACGCAGGGTCCCCGAGGCCAGAGGACAGTGGCCCACAGGATGGCTCATCCTGGGGCCTGGGCGCTTCGAAGGAGGGTGTTTGTGATGGTGCCTGCTTGATAGTACAATTGCCATCTTTATACCAATGTTTGTGCTTCCGGACTCCAGCTTCATTGAAGTATCCTTGGCGCATAACATATGTAGGTTTCAGGTGTACAATGTGTGATTAGATGCATGTAGATATTGCAGAATGATTACCGCCAATAAGGTGAGGTAACACCTCCATCCCCTGACGTAATTGCGATTTTTGTGGTGGTAACAGTTAAGCTCTACTTTCTGACCAACTCCCAAGTATCATTAATTATAGTCACCATGCTGTGCTTTAGGTCCCCAGATCTTATTTCCCTTCTAGCTGGGAGTGTGTTTTCCCATCACTAGTGTTAATTACAGAGTGTCTTCTGTGTGTGTGCTTCCTCTTGTGATTGGGGCCCTAGCACTCTTTTTTGTTTTAATTTTCAACGAAATGGCCGGACAGAGAAGACATTTCGTTCGGCGGTATCCTCAGCTTCAGGGCAAGGAAGAAGGCATTGGTGAAGAGAGCAGATCATTTTCTGTCTTTCCTGGATCACTCCTCGGCTTTGCAAAGGGCAGATCTGGGTTTGAATACTGCCTCAGCCAGTTACTGACCAGGAGATGTCAGGGCCTTGGTTTCCTCAGCTGAAAATCAGAAAAATAAAACCTTCCTCCCTCAAACTCTGTAAGGGCTCAGAGAGGTGTAAATTGCTTTGTACTATTGCTTGGTGGTTATTATTACACAAAAGTCCAGCTTCCCTACTCTGACCCCAGGGTTCTTTTCTACCTGAAACATGTGTCTTCTAAAACAGCCCTATGTTAGGGCTGTTAGAGAATTGGAACAGATAATCAGTGTGATTGCCAAAATATTTGGGGGTGTTCTCAATTTTTTAAGTGGAAAAATATTCTGTTAACCTTAAAATACATCTCCATTTTTCTAGGCCTCCAAGCACACTGCAGTCATCATTTGTTTGACATTTAATGAGCACCTACTCTGTGCCATACATTATGCTCAGGAAGATAAACATGGCCTTCCTGCTCTTAATGGTGCTTAATGGGTGATACATAGATTAAACAAAGAGTCACACAAACAAATATCTAATTATACTGTGATCAGTGCTATGAAGTAGGAAGTTTGGGGGGGGGGGCGGCAGATTAGAGAGGCCTACCTGAGCATTACCTTTCTGAGTTAACTCTCCCTACCCCACCCAGGAAGAAGGATTTCCTGCGAAAAGCAAGCACATAAAAACAATCTAAGGATGCAAAATGAAACCCAGCGTGGATTAGAAGGGAGAGACTTGCGTATGACGTTCCAGATCAGACCTTCCTTCATTCCTCGTTAATGGGCTCTGGTCCAGTACTTATTTTACTAACTGGCTAAGGGAGATCGTGTCCTCCTTGGACTTCTGACTCTATTTCAAGCGCAAACTCAGCAGCATGGGTTTTAGCAGCCAGCAATTAGATGCTCAGCTTGAAGTATAAGAGTCAGCACCAGGCAGCCCCTGGACCAGACCTAGGAAAACTGAATTGGAATCACCCACCGTGCCCAGCCTCCAAGAGTTGCAGGGGGCAGACAGGTGGTACCAGGGAAGCATGGCAGATGGTAGGAGAGTTCAGTAGGAGACACAGGTCTGAATGGTTTCCAGGAGCTTCCAAGACCCTAAACGTGGGGCCCCTCTCGGAGCCCTCCTTCCTCGGCTATGACGCGAAAAGTCCGGAGAGAGGACGCGAACTTGCTTCAGCGGCTTCAGAGAGGCCAGGGCCCGGTGTGAGCTCTTCCACGTTACAGCTCAGCTCTTGGACTCAACTTGCAGTGGGGGCTTCTCTTGAGTCTTTTAATTGTGTGCTTTGTTTTTGACAGCGTGGCTTTCCCCCCCGCAACATATGGTATTGGTCAAGTTGCTAGTTTCTCCCCCTCCCCCATTCCATTTCAGACGTTCTGTAGGCGCTACGGTGGGTTGGGAGCAACCCCAAACTTAGTCTTCAATTCATCTTGGCTTTTAGGAGAGTGGGATAAAGTTACAGTGGTAAAGCATCCCCTTCCCTCACCAAACCTCTTAGTTGATCTTATTCTCTACTAGTTGTGTAGAATAGGGTGGAAGGGGTGGTGATGGGGAAATTCTATCTTTTAAGTCAAAAGAGACGGGCAGTTTCGTCTCGGGGAAGGGTTTTTATTTTTCAAGTGGGTTATTGGACTGTAATGATTTCATGACATCTGTTTAACGGTTTTTGCTTCTTTGTTTTACAGAAACAAACAGTGGTTTCTGTCAGAAAAGAGGTAATTAGTCTCCCAGTTTCAAGGGAAGTCTGATTTTTAATCCTCTTAACAAATCATATGTACTTTGGCTTCTTGCGCTGCACTCAGTGATGAAATGAAAACCATGTGTGACGTTCGAACAGTTGTTTCCCGATTAACGGACGGCACGGAATGCCAAAGCGTCTCGTGTAAGATCTGGATGGGGCTGACGCTCAGGGTCAGGGTCAGGCTGTGAGATGCCCTCCGGAGGCTCAGATCTGAGGGACGTGGGGCAGGTGCATCCACCCTGGTCCCTGCTGCTACCGTCACGGGGCCGCTCAGCATCTGTCCAGGGTGACAGGCTACCTGTGTTGGCAAATCTTGTATCCGGGGCGCAAGACAGAGAGCCCTGGGGAGTGTTGGCCGTGAGGTTAGTTAGATCTGCTTCTGTGAGTCAGAGGCATTTGGGGGCAAAGCTAAGCTTCTGTGTCTATCCCGTGTCTCACTTGAACGCACCTTAGAACTTTTTTTTTCCCAGTTGGTGCCTTTTCCGAGACTAACACACGATGAGATGAGTGAAGGAGGCATGGGGGCCACCCATCTGCTGCAGACCTGAGCCCTGCTGGTCCTGGGGTGGCCAGCTTGCGGGAACGGAACGGGGTGCTTTGCTGGGGACATGGCTTCTGGTTTGGAGCCATATGTGTGTGTCGGCGTTGGCGACACCCCGGTGGGGCAGTTGGACATCTAACAACTGTGTCTCTTCCAGATCATGTATTACCGACAGGCCTTAATGAGGTCCACGGTGAAGTCTTCCGTGTCCCTTGGCGGGTATGTCCCTGCTTTGTTCTCCCATCCAAGTACTAACCAGGCCCGACCCTGCTTAGCTTCCGAGATCAGACGAGATCGGGCACGTTCAGGGCGGTATGGCCGTAGACCCTGCTTTGTTGGTCTCGGTGAGGTTTGCACGATAGTTAAGCAGGAGGAGAACTGCTTCAAGGTGAACTTGACAAGTCATAGGTTGACGTAAGAGCCTGAAGGACTCAGAGGGACAAAAGCAGTCTCTTGGGGGTTTAGTGCCTAGTTCTTCACTCAGTGCTAGTCTCCAGGTCTCGGGCTAGGCAAAATCAGGGTTGGGTGAGGCCCTAGACAAGCCTGTCTGTGTGGATGGGAAAGTGGGAAGAGTCAAAAGTTCACCGGCTGGATTCTGCAGTTCAATGTACTGATAAGTATCCGTTGTTAATGTTTGATTTAAAATCCCATTGGGAGAAACTGGAAATTTATGTTTGATCCTTGAACGTTCAGGCTACTTTGATCCAGTCTCCCAGAGTGCATTATTTGGAAGACAAGAAAAGGTTTAGTGCCCCCCAAATGTAAGCAATTACCCTTTCAAAATGTGGCATTCTTTGGAGGATCACCTTTCTAGCTCTGCGATTTTCCTGCACACTTGAAAATGGACTTGGCTGATTTCTGGGGACACACAACATGACTAGTCATTTATTCTGACCACAGGTACCCATCGGGGTGGGAGATACTGTGTTTTGTCCAGTGCCTTTCTTCCAATGCGGTTAGGGTTATGCTCTTGTAAAAATCTTCAAGTATCTTTTGACATTCTCCCAAACCCCTAGTTTGCAAAACTACCACCTGCCCGAAGATACGTGCCCTGACCTCACCCACCTTTTGCAGTGACTTCTGTCTGTGGCTGCTGAGTCACAGGTGGGTCTGCACCTGGGTGCTCGGTGGGCGCTTGCTTTGGGTTATAATGATACTCATTGTTCTGTGATAAAGTCAGACCCATCTACTCTGATGTTCCAGAAACCCAATTCCGTGAAACCAAATAGAAAGTCCATTAGAGGAGGTTGGAAGGCTACGCTGGATACTTCGTAGGCCCACTTTCCAAGCCTCATTACCATAATTTTGACATCATTATAGTGTTTGGACCTGTGGATGCATTTTTTCCCCTTCCCTTCAGCTGCTCCACTGAAAAGGTCTGATAAGAATAAGAAGGTCGTGGGGGAAATGGAGCCCAGGGGCTTGAGTTCTGCACAGAACTGTAAACCGAGAGCTCTGGTGTATCTCTCGGGCATGGTCCTGCTCTATCAAACTCTCATGGCTGTGGGCAGACTTCGTGGCAGGTGCCTTACGTGTATACTACGGATGCAATCCCCACCTATAGGGTGAAGGCATGCCAGGTTTTACCAAACTGCCAGATACCAGGACACGTGTTGACTCAGAAGATCTAACCCTACTAGGAGGAATTAGCTCTTGCCCACATTTGTCTCAATGAGACCACCGTTTTGAATACTGGGTCTGAGTTCCCAAATGCAGGCATTATTTGACCAAGGGTGGACCCCAGGGTGGCAACAGAATCTCACCGAGTCCGTGGTGACCTTGTGCTTCCAAGATGGTGCCAAGACACCTGTGTGAACACGTGCAAACAGAGTCAGCTTTGCATTTTGAAAACTCGTGATCAAATGTAAAGAGGCTGTATTTTAATGAAATAGGTACAGAGAAGTCACAAAGAACTGGTTTGGGAGACGACGTTTCATTTCACAACTAGAATAGGACAGATCTTGTTTAACACCTGCCAATCCCGAGGGCTGTTAGAGCATTTTTCTAAGAAGACAGTAACAAGCATGTAACTAAATCCATCAAGTTGAAGGAGGACAGCCTGGTCGATCAACCTGAGTGTTGATTTGGTCTCTGGGGTGTTGAACTTCTAGGAAATCGCTTTCCGTTTGCTTTTCAGGATCGTCAAGTACAGTGAGCAGTTTTCGTCCAACGACGCCATCATGTCGGGCTGCCTTCCTAGCAATCCTTGGGTAACGGATGACACCCAGTTCTGGGATTTAAATGCCAAACTGTATGTATTCGAGATATCGGGGTCCTTTTAAAAGTAACTTTTTGAGTTAGAATTCACACACCATATAATTCACCCATTTAAAGTATACAATTCAACGGTTTTTACTATATTCATAGAATTGTGCAGCCATCACCACAATTTTAAAATGTTTTCATCACCCAAATAAGAAACCCCCTACCCTTTAGCTATTACCCTCCAAATCCCCCTCCCCCCAAAACCCTCCAGCCCTCGGCAACCACTAAACTTTCTGTCTCCAGAGGTTTGCCTGTTCTGGACATTCATATCAATGGAATCATACAATATGTGGTCTTTTGTGATTAGCTTTTTTCACTTAGCATAATGCCTTCAAAGTTTATCCATGCTGAAGCAGGTATTCATACTCAATCCCGATTTATGGCTGAAAAATTAATTTATATGCATATGCCACATTTTGTTTACCCATTCATCAGTTGATGGACATTTGGGTTGTCTCTGCCATTTAGCGATTGTGAATAATGCTGCTATGAACATTCGTTTGCTAGTTTTTATGTGGACATATGTTTTTCATTTCTCTGGAGTATGTACCTAGGAATGGAACTGCTGGGTCAAGTGGTAACTCTGTTTTAACAATACATAGATCGCTTTTGAAAAGAAAACAATCATCTTTATGGCTTTGCATTTTTGACTTCTGATTAGAGTAAAAATAAGCTCCTGGAAGGCAGAGCCCTAAACCTGCCTTGGGGAATTACACCATTCACTCCTTTGCTGTTTGTGAAATTTGAATAGTTGTTGCTGCTACCTGTGTCCACGTAAATCTGTCGTCTGGAAGAGGGGGCAAAGGCCAAAATGCAGCAAGGAAAAGCACAAGCTAACATAGGGAGGAAGAAGAGAAGGGCAGCTCAGAGGGAAAGGTGGAGGAGGAGGAGGAGAGGGGAGAAGGGGCCGGGATGAGCGTGTGAGATGGGTGGGGAGATTGGAAAGACAGAGGGCGTCAGGTACGTGCCACAGCTGGGTTAACGCCAAGGCCATCACCACCTAAGGCATGAGGAACACCCAGGAGGCACAGATCCGGCCAGGTGAGCCGGCGTAGCTGCGGAGGCCTTTCACCCCCTCCGTGTAGCCTGCTGTGGGCAGCGGACAGGTGAAGGAGGGCGCTCATCTGGAGTCGGGGGTCCACCGCAGAGCCCAAGACTCTAGAACCATCTTCTGGGGAGTCTTCCGGGGCCTCTAGTTAATAGGACGGTTTTCTGGAGCTTGTGTCTCTCTCGCAGTTATCAGAAGGGAGAGGCAGCCTGAACCTCCCCGTGCACAAGGTTGTGCAGAAGTCGGGTCTTGTGGGAGAAAAGGCAGGGCCACCTGGCCAGGACAGGGATTGTCCTGAGAGGGTTTGGGAAGGAGGCGGGATGCTGCCGGATGCTACGTGAAATGGAGAGTAGAGTATGGAAGCTTGAGGTAGAGATTTGCTGGTGAAGAAGAGAGGTGATGCTTATGTAGGAGCCCTTGCTCAGAGGGTACTGGGTGGATGCCAGATGAACCCCCCCCCCCCCAAAATGGGAGGCCTTCTTCTTAATGGTTTAGATTTTAGAACGGTATTAACATCACCTGGGAAGCTTAAAAAAAGTACAAAAACAGGGACTTCCCTGGTGGTCCAGTGGTAAAGACTCCGCGCTTCCAATGCTGGGGATGCGGGTTCAAACCTTGGTCTGGGAACTAAGATCCCACATGCCGTGCAGTGCGGACAAACAAACAAAACAAAACAGATGAAAACCCAATATCCAGCCCTTATCTCCAAAGCCTCTTGTTAACTGCCCTGGCTTACCTCCTCACCCCCATCAGCCCGTTGATCTCAGTGAGCAGCGAGGGTTCACAGGGCTGGCTCGGAGCATCCGCCCCCAGGGTTGGCCACGGACCAGCCGCATCAGGATCCTCCAGGAACTCGTGGGAAATTCAAGTTCTTGGGCCGCACCCGAGACTGAATCGGGAAGTTGGGGGATGGCACCCAGCAGTCCGTGTTTTAATGAGTCTCCCAGGGGATTCTGATGTCCGCTGAAGTTGGCACACCTGTTTGACGCCGGGCCCTGCTTCTTACTGTGTGGGCCCGGGCAAGGGTTTACCCTCTCTGAGCCTCCGTCTTCTTGGAAATACAGTGGGGACGATGCTATCCAGCTGGCCGTGTTCCCTTTGGGACCCAGCGATGGGTGTGTGTGTAAAGCACAGTGCATCACAGATGGTGACTCCGTAAGCGGTAGCTGTTATTCCGGGATTCTTACTGTTTCCACGCTGATGTTAGGGAAGTGTAAGCTCGCCTGACCGACTTGAGATCCCACAGACATCACTTGTACCCAGCCACGGTTTCAGCTGTTGCATCAGTGGGCAACGTGGTGTCTGGGACTTGGGAACCTCTGTTTCCAAGGGGCTGTGTTGGGTTATGGAGAATTCCATAAGGAATAGGAGAAAAGCCAACAGTTTTCCGGATTTTCTAGACCGTGAGACCCATCCCATGCTAGCTGGGCTCGCGTGTCCTTCCTGAGATCGAGGCATGTTCAGAACGAGCAGGGGTGGAGTGGGCCTGGCATCGTAGGGGAGGCTCTGGGAGAGGGTGCACGGCTGGCAGGGCCTGTGGGGTGTCTGCCTGGGGGCACGGGGCCTGAAGCAGGGCAGGAAGGGTCACCAGATGTCCCCGTAGGGAAGGGGCGTCGAGGGGGTGGCGGTGGCCGCAGCACCCATCACCGGGGCCGTTCTGGGGTTCTCTCTGGTCTGGTGTGGCAGCCTGGCCCCCTGGTCTCCACAGGCCTTGGAGGAGGCATGCATGGCCCTCTGCCCTGAAGGGTTAGCGTGAGGCTGTCTGCTGGGGGCCTCCTTCCCCCCGCTGGGGAGGCCAGATCCTGAGACGAGGCCCAGGGGGCTTGTCTGAGGCTGCATTTTCCAAGCAAGGGGTTACTCGGCTTGTTTGTGCAGGGATGGGGGGGGGGGGAGGGTTGGGTCGTGCCCTGGGCCGGGGGACTCGCGGAGGTTAGCAGGGGCTGAAGCCCCCTCGCCCCACCCAGGCCGCCCCCTGGCACAGCCCCGAGTGTCTGGAGCACTTAACAAATCGTGGTCCTTGCAGGGTGGAAATCCCAACCAAGATGCGGGTGGAACGATGGGCCTTCAACTTCAGCGAGCTGATCCGAGACCCCAAGGGCCGACAGAGCTTCCAGTACTTTCTCAAGAAAGAATTCAGTGGTGGGTCTCTGAGTTTTTTAAATAAAATATTTGCTTTTAGAAATATTCCTGAACGTCTAGCCTAGGGCTCCGAGGGTGCTGGGCAGGTGTTTGCATAGCTCTGCCTGGGCCGACTCTCACCCCGGACCCGGCCTCTCCATCGGCTCCCGGGGGCCCCGCAGTCGGGGGAATTGCTTTGCTCACAGAATCCACGTGGACATGACGCAGGTTTCCAAGGCTTCGTCCCCTCTGGCTGCCCTCACCGGCTCGCCCTGATCCCTGGCTCTCCCACCCCCGAGCTCCCAGGTCTGCCGCTGCCATGGGCCTGGCTTTCTTCAGCTCAGGGCTCCTCCGCCGTGGCCGCCCGTTCAGTTCACCTGGATCCCATCCCCAGAGGTTCCTTTTTAGTTGGTTTGGGGCGGAATCTCTGAAGTCTTGAAAACGCCCCAGGTGATTCTGACATGGGGCCATGATCGAGAGCCACTGTCTCAGCTCCTGGTCTGCTGCTTCCTTGGAGGATTTGAATGGAATGGATGGGGCCACATTTTATACCCCAGCTCCGGGCGGCTCACTGTGGGAGGCCCCTGCAGCCTCGTAAATACACTGCAGTGGGAGACACCTGGGAAAAGCAAAGGCCAGATCAGGACCAACTTCCCTAGGCGGAGCATGCCATGGGCTTCACCACCTCCCCTGAAAGATTTACTTTTACGGGGTCCCTTTATTTCTCTCCAAGTCCCCAGTCGTGGGGAGCATCACATTTGAGCCTTGACACAGCCTGGCCTCCCAAGACCCACTGGCCTGTGAGGTTGCACCTGAAAGCATCCCACGGGACTTGCCATGAGCCTGTTTGACTGCCGGGTGCACACATTACATGCTAAGATGGATTCTTGAAAATCGCTTTTTTCTGATTAAGCCTCATTGCCGTGAGGTAATAAAACCCAGAACAGTTGGATGGGAAAGGGAGCTGCTTTTAGGCCGGAAGCAACTGGTGAATAAGTGGATCCGGCGCCATCCAGTGGTCGGCTAACAAACTACACCCTGAGCTTATCCCACCCACGCCTTGCTTAGTGTTGGTAAGAATCCATCCCCAAGATTTCCCTGCGTTATTAAAAGAGCGCTACTGGTGATCTCGGGATGAGATTCCCGAGGCTTCCGGTACGAACAGAACAGGTAAATAATCAGTTCATTTAATTAAAATTAAAAAAATTGAGATATGCTTCACATGCTGTAAATTCACAGACCGTATCATTCGCATGCCCTTTTAAAGTGTGCCGTTCAGTGCTGTGTAGTAGGTTCACAGAGTTGCACAACAATCACCACTATATAATTCTAGAACCTTTTCACCACCTCAAAAAGAGACCCCGGACCCACAGAAGTCACTCCCTTTTCTCTGTCTTCCTCTGCTCCCAACTGCCCGGCCCACCCCCCCAGCCCTAGGCAACCACTAATTTACTTTCTATTTTCATGGATTTGCCTATTCTGGACATTTCCTATAAATGGAATCATACCATATGTGGCTTTCTGTCCTCTTTCACTTAGCATAGTATTTTCAAAGGCCGTCCACGTCGGAGCATGTAACAGTGCTTCATTCCTTTTCGTGACCAAATAATATTCCATTCTGTGAAGATACCACATTTTGTTTATCTACTTCTCAGGTGGTGGACATTTGGGTTGTTTCAACTTTTTGGCTATTATGGGTAGTACTGCTATGAACATTCACGTACACATTTTTCTGTGCTCATTTAATTTTTTTTTACCCTGGTAAAATATTCATAACGTAAGACTTACCATTTTAACCATTCTAAGTTTAGAGTTCAGTGAAATTAACATCATTGTGCAACTATCACCACCATCCGTCTCCGGAACTTTTTTATCTTCCCAAACCGAAACTCTGTCCCCATTAAACACTAGCTCCCCCTCCTCCACTCCCCGCCAGCTCCTGGGAACCATTCTACTTTCTGTCTCTATGAACTTGACGACTCTAGAGACCACATATAAATGGAATCACACTGTATTTGTCCTTCTGTGTCTGGCTTGTTTCACTTTGCATGCTGTTTTCAAGGTTCATCCACATTGTAGCTATGTCAGAATTTCCTTCCTCTTTAAGGCTGAATAATACTTTGTATGTATGCACCACATTTTGTTTATCCATTCATCGGCTGATGAACGTGTGGGTTGTTTCCGCCTTTTGACTAGTGTGAATAATTGCTCATTTAATTTTACCTTTAAGCAATTAACCGCCTTGCCGTGGGCAAGGTGGTCTACAGGGCGCTTGCTGTAAGACCAGCGGCTGTCACTTAAGAGCACTGCTGGCCTGTTTACTCATGCTTGTGACCTCGGTCCCAAGAACACCCTGAACTTTATGCTGAAGAGGAAGGAGCTCTATAGAGTTACGGGACAGAGGTCAGCTAGCTTAGGATCGTGCAAACTTTTCCAGTCTAAAATGCCTGGGAGCCTTCCAGAGAATACTGGGAATGGAGAGGGGATGGTCTGGTCCATTTCCGCCCACCATGGCATTCCGTGATTCACCTCCCCCCCCGCCCCACATGCCCACACACACACACACACATGCGCACATGCGAATACGCAGACACATGCGCACGCACAATGTACACACATACGCATGCACATATAAGCTCTTGTTCTCCCACTGGAGTGACCCCCTTTATTTTCTCAGGCGAAAACTGGCCACCTGGGATGGTGCACCGAGGTGTTCGCACTACTGGGGACTGGGAGAACCCGTTAGAGAAGTTGGAAGGAAACGGGGTGGGGCGGCAGCTGACTTTCCTTCTGGGCCCAGAGGCGCAGACTCTCTGGCTCAGGTGACCAGGCCTTCCTCGAGAGCCAGCCCATCAGCATCGCCGCTTCGGCAGCATCTCCGTGAGGGTCTTTGGCTGGAATACGCCCCGCGAGGAGCCCTAAGAGACGGGCTCTCTGTGCACAAAGGAGGTGGGAGTCACGTGCGTCATCGACCAGGAGCAAAGTCACCAGAACCCTTCACGGAGAAAACCTACAGAGCAGCGACGCATGCGTCCCAGCCTAATCAGATGTCACTTGTCCAAGCAAGGTGTGCGACATCCTGGATGAAGAGGAACGAGACCGCCTCTGGGGGTTCATCTGAGCTCTGACTTGCGTGCCCTGGGGGAAAGCGCAGGTTCCCGGCAGACACGTAGGGCTACACACAGGGCATGTGCCCCCCTGGTTCACTGCCGGAGCACGTAGGTGCGCTCACTGGGGTAACAAGCCTCTCTGGGCCCTGGACGGAGGACGGGCTCCTTCTCCCCAGGAGCGTGTGGTCCCGCCCCCGACGTGCTCGCCGCTTCAGGATGGGATGTACCCCAGCTGACCCGTTTCTTTTCTTTCCTCCCTTCCCCTCCCGTCTGGGCTCCTGTGGACCCTTCCCCCGCCCCCCCCGCCCCCCCCCCACCCCCATCCCGGCCCGCGCAGGGGAGAATCTGGGATTCTGGGAAGCCTGTGAAGATCTGAAGTACGGAGATCAGTCCAAGGTCAAGGAGAAAGCGGAGGAGATTTACAAGTGAGGATGAGCCAGATTGGTGGGGAGGCCTCCCCGCGGCACCCCAACCGGCCCCCCCAACCCCGGTTACGCTTGAGGTCGGAGACTGGATGGAGGCCCCCCCACGCCTCGCGTCCCCATCGGTCACCGCACCTCGCGCTGTGGACACCTCACCCCTGCTCCGGGAGGCTGGAGGTCCTGGGAGAAAGCTGGGGGAGGGTCACCCCACCCACTTTTTGCTCTCTCTCTGCCAGAGGTTGGGAATTCCAAAGTCAAACACAAGTTCACATTCCCGATGCTGGCAGGGCTGTTTTCTTGCTTCTAGGAAACGTTGCTTGACGCCCTGTTCAAATGCTTTAGTGTCTCCTAAGAAAAGGACCACTTTCACCCCGGGGGACCCAAGCCACGTCTGTCAACCCCTCGCTCCCAAGCAGCTGTGAGCTTTTCATTCACTGACTCGGTCTGGCTGCTTTTGCTGACATTTTCCTCCCCGTCTCAGGCTGTTCCTGGCCCCAGGGGCGAGGCGGTGGATAAACATAGACGGCAAAACCATGGACATCACGGTCAGGGGGCTGAAGCATCCCCACCGCTACGTGCTGGACGCCGCACAGACCCACATCTACATGCTCATGAAGAAGGTAGGCGCGGCCGTGGTGAGGGTGCACGAAGGCCCGGAAGCCCTTCCCTCCCCAGGCACCGGGAAGGTTCTTTAGATGTGGGGAAAAGGGAGAGAATGTGTGGTTGCTGCTTTGCTGGTGTTAGATGCAGAGCTGTCAACTCTCTCTTCCTCCTGCCCGCCCGGCTGGCCCCTCCGTGTGCTCCTGAGCCCTCTGGCCAGGGAGGACTGCCTGCCTGCAGAGGCTGTGTGCCCTTTTTTTAAAAAAATCTATTTATTTATTTATTTATTTTTGGCTGCGTTGGGTCTTCGTTGCTGCGCACGGGCTTTGTCTAGTTGCGGCGAGCGGGGGCTACCCTTTGTTGCGGTGCGCGGGCTTCTCATTGCGGTGGCTTCTCTTGTTGCGGAGCACGGGCTCTAGGCACATGGGCTCAGTAGTTGTGGCAGGTGGGCTCAGTAGTTGTGGCTCACGGGCTCTAGAGCGCAGGCTCAGCAGTTGTGGCGCACGGGCTCAGTTGCTCCGCGGCATGTGGGATCTTCCCGGACCAGGGCTCGAACCCGTGTCCCCTGCATTGGCAGGTGGATTCTTAACCACTGCGCCACCAGGGAAGCCCCTGCGTGCCTTCTTAAGGCTTCTCACTCTGCAGTCGTCGTATAGACCGTCATGATATAGTGGCTGCACCAATTTACATTCCCCCCACCGTGTAGGAGGGTTCCCTTTTCTCCACAGCCTCTCCGGCATTTGTTATCTGTAGACTTTTTGATGACGGCCGTTCTGACCGGTGTGAGGGGAGAACTCGCGGTAGTCCTGATTTGCATTCTCTAATGATTAGCGACGTGCAGCAGCTTTTCATGTTCCTGTTGGCCATCTGGATGTCTTCTTTGGAGAAATGTCTATTTAGGTCTTCTGCCCATAGTTCTCATGACTTTGACTGCTACTACTTAGTCTTTAGAATGGTACCGTTTCAATAAATTTTTAAAAATTCTCAATTGGTTGTTGAGAAATTCTCCTAGATGTTTCTGTGGGCTTTGTCCCATGTATGTTACGACTAGAGTTTGCAGTCGGCTTGCGGGGAGCAAGCGTTGAGGAAGCGACTTCCCTGAACCTGCCGAGGGTCCCAGCAAACAGCCACACGAGAGACGAGTCTGAGCCTGGGGCTTTGTTTGGTTGGGCTGGGTTTGGTATTCTCTTGCCTTTCTACTGAAATTCAGGGGAGAAGGGGTTGTGAGTGGGCTTCGAAGTGGAGGTGCTGGGTGGGCAAGGTTGGAAGCAAGGGTCTGCCGTTGCATGCGTACTTCGCCGAAGAGCCCTCGAGACTCTTTGGGGGCGGCTATGGACCAGGGGGGTCTGCCGTTGCATGCGTACTTCGCCGAAGAGCCCTCGAGATTCTTTGGGGGCGGCTATGGACCAGGGGGGTCTGCCGTTGCATGCGTACTTCGCCGAAGAGCCCTCTAGACTCTTTGGGGGCGGCTATGGACCAGGTTCTCCAGCGCAAAGGGCAGCAGCATCTGGCCAAGACTCAGCGTGTCCCACACCCCGGGTCTCTGATTCAGCAGGACTGGCGTGGGCCTGAGAATGTGCATTTCTAGCAAGTGGCCGGGTGAAATGGATGCTGCCGGCATGGGGACCACACTTGAGCACCGCAGCTTTAGACACACATCTGAATGCCTTGCACACAAGGATACAAATCCTCTTAACTTTGCAATCTCACTGCCAAGGGAAGGCTGGGGAAACGGCAAGTGTATTCGTTTGAAGTGACACTTTCCCTCTCATAGTAACTGCTTTTCTCTTGTTCCCGCTAGGACTCTTATGCCCGCTACTTAAAATCCCCAATCTATAAGGAAATGCTGGCCAGATCAGTTGAACCTCAGGAAACCACCAAGAGAAGGCAAGTGGAATGGGTTGCAATCACTCATTGCCTGCTGCTTTGTTTACAGGGAAAGGAGGGTCTCTTTCAGCCAAATGGCTATTATCAAGATATTTGCTAGATGCAAATATTGGGGACTGGGAAGTATTTCTTAGGGTCTGACTGCCTTATTGTCTTCACCATGCTCTGAAATCATGCTGGCAAGATGTACATAGTAATTACCGCCAGTAAGTTTTGTTTCCCTAACACTGGTTTCAAAGAGTTTTGATTATGAGCTGGGATAATGACCTTTATTACAAATGGAAGCATCTCATTGGCTTTTTAATGGCTACACTTCTCCACCTCCAAACTGATGTGTAGGAATTAATTTAGCTACATCCTGGTAATGTCCTTTGTAACGGCCTAAGACCATGGAGAGAAGAGCAGATTGCACCCCAAGAAAAATATAGACTCTTAGGGAAAATGTACAGGAAAACTCTAGGTATTCTTGCTGACCCCGGGGGACTGCCTTCTGTATTCATTCTCACCTTCCTCACTGGAGACATGGAGCATCCCTTCTGGCAGAGCCCTTGGGCAAAGGATGAAATGTTCTGAGGGGCAGTTTGAACTCCTTTTTTGGGGGAAAAAGAAAACTCTACAGGGACTAAAGATTCAAAAGAGTAGCCAAACGGCAGCTTGAACAAAGACGCAGGACTTTGGCGGAGGTTTTCCCAGCGCCAGCGCATGTCCTGTCCCCCCCTCCCCAGGCCCCCCCTTAGTAGATGTTCCCCCCCCCCCCGCCCCGTTTGCCAGCTCAGCCCACGCTGGGCTCTTTTTCCAGAGTCTCCAGTCAATTCAAAAGAGGGGTGGTTGGACCAGAGCCTTTGTCAAAGGAGCTTAAAAAAAACCCCAACTTGGTTTCATTCTTGAGGATAATGGCCCTGTTATGAAAAGGAGAGAAAGGAGGTCTTTGTGGTGCTATTCTTCTAGGTTCACGGGGTAAGGAAGGGAGTTCAGTGTCCCTGGGGACTTGAAAGCTTTTCTTTAAGCCACAAGAAAGGGCCATAATAGCTCCAGAAGTTCTGCCAGAAAGTAGTGGGGAAGGGAGGAGAGCCTCGTATGTCTCTCTCCAGATGTTTTTTAAGTTGGCACAGACCTGAGAAATCAGCTGAGGGCTTTTGTGGGGCATCCGGGTGCTTGGCTGGGGTGGCACTAGACCACAGGTGCAGTGCTCGGCTGTGAGGTCGGGTACCGCGGTCCGGTGATGCTGTCACCGCTACCCGGAGTGAGAACACCCCCGTGGGACGTGGGAAGCCCGGCCTGGAACTATGTGGGGATGGCAGGGCGGGTATGAGTTTGTCCCGTGACTCTCAGGCGTGAGACAGCGCACAAAACTTAATTTTTCCAGAACAAGTTACATGGAGCTCCAGGAAGTCAGGGCTGGTGGGAGCCCTGACTTACGGGTAGGGGAGCCTCTTCCTCCCTAGGGTGGATGCTGGAGTTCCAGGGGCTTACGTGGTCCTGAAATTTGCGGAGGTCCTAGGTTTTGTCTCCCCTTGCTGCTGAAACGCGTATTTTCCAAGCCTGCTCTCCATCGCCTGCCTCACTCAGATACCTGGAGCTTTGTCGTGGCTCCCGAGGTCGTGGTGGAGAGTTTGGGGTCGAGGATCCACGCTTGGCTTTCGCGGACGGGGTGACGGCTCGCGCATGCGCACAGCGCTTTGCAGGAAGGGTCCGCAGGGTGTGGTGCATGCGCACAGCGCACGGCTGCTCATCAACCCTCTTCCGGACCCTTCCCCTTGCTCTGCCCGTGCAGCCTCGCTCTTCGATGGCGCCGCTCTTTCCTTCCTTCCCAGAACCTTGGCTTTTGAAAACAAGCGTTCCAATTCTCCCTGGAGGCAAGAACCCCTGGGTTTCCAGTCTCCAGACCCTCCTTGTCCGCTTCTTTCTGGAAGGGCCTCCAGGAAGATAAGATGCCTCGTTGATTTCTAAACCTCATGAAAGGTGGTCTTACTTGGCACCATCTGAGTCTTCCTGGCCGCGTCTAAGCCTAAGATCTGATGGCAGCTGGTCCTCAGTCTGGTCCCATCCTCCCAGCGGGGAGAAAAGAGCCACGGCTGGATGTGCCTCTGAGGGCCCCCCTTGAGGTTCCCCGCGGGGATAAGGGGCCGATCCGGAGTCCGCCTCACCTCCCGCCCGGTGTGCCAGTGTCGCTTCGGGGAGCGCGTGGCCCTCCACCGACCACCGTTCTCTCCTCCCGTTCAGATCGAGCCTCCCGTTCATGCGGCGCCCCCTGCGCTCCAGCCCAAGCCCCGTCATCCTCAGGCAGCTGGAAGAAGAAGCCAAGGCTCGGGAAGCGGCCACCACGGTGGACATCACCCAGGTCATGAGCAAGCTGGACCGCAGGAGCCAACTCAGAAAAGAGCTGCCTCCCAAATAAATCCACAGTTACTTATTTATTCCTGGGGAGGGGGGGGAAGCACGCGGGCGAGGGCGGCAGAGGGGGTAGGGGGAAGAGTCTAGAGGGTTCTGCTCCCCATTCATGGGGCGGTGGGCCAGTCGGGTTCACCCCCGATTCCTCGGACCCCTGTCTTGGGCTTCCTCCTACCCCTCCAGATCGCCAAGGGGCCGGGCGGGCACGGGGGAGGGGGGGAGAGGAGGGCTGCACCTGACTCCGTTGCTGTGACATCGCCTGTCTTACCCTCCGGAGTCCTTGGGGGTGAGAGCCAGAGGGAAAAGCTGCTTCGTGAACCGCCATTGGCGAGAAGGGCGTAGTTAACTACCCCCAGGGTGTCGTTCCGCACGTTTGTTTCCAGTAGCTTCATGAAGCTCCTCCTCCCGTCTCTCCAATTTAGACTCTGCCTCTAAAGCAGCCAGGGACGGGCCCCCCAACCAGGGGCTGGCTGCAGGGCTCCCCTGTAAATGCCCTTTCCTGGGGCCCCTCTGTCACACCTGCCTGGAGAAGCTCTGCTGAGACATTTCTTTTGAGCTTGTTCTTAGTCCTAAGTTTTGAGGGTTGGTGGGCTCTCTCCTTCCCTTTTGCCTCCCCATCCCCCTTTTACATGATGCCAGGGGAATTAGTAGCTTGTAGGAATGAAGGACTTAGGCCAGAGGCTTCCAGAGAAGTCCAGGTAAAATGGAGCATCTTTTTGGTTAAAGGACGAAGGTGCTGATGTCTTCATTCATGGGAGGAGGGATGATTAGAGGTCTGTGACATTTTCAAAATGAGTCAGGGTCAAAGATAGTACTCTTTGGGATATCTAGATATTGGTGCTTCCCTCCTCCGTAGCTTTAGATTAGGCTAGCTTGTGGTCAGGGGTGGGGGGTGGGGGTGGTCAGGACAGTTCCAGCTCTGACCTTGGAGGCCTAAATGTAATTCTTGAAGTTGGGTTTGCTCCTGTACACCTGTGTAAGAATGCAAAAGAGATAAAATAAGTGGATGAACAAGGTACCGACCTTCTACATCAAGAAGACTCACTCAGCAAATTAACTGAGCACCTATTATGTGCCAGGCATTGGTGAATAACATAGACATGGTCCCTGCCCCATGGAGCTTATAGTCCAGGACTGACAAAAAAATAAGGTGTATCAGGTAGTGTATCAGGTAGCTGCTGCTGTGTAACAAACAAGCACACAACTAGAGTGGTATAGAAGAGTAAGTGTTCATGGCTTATGCATATAGGGTCATCTCTGTGGCTCTGTTGATCTTGGTGGGGCTCATTCCCACGCCTGGTGAGGGTTGATCTGTGGCAGCCTAGGCTGGGATGAGTTGAAGGATTCTGCTCACATGTTTCTTATCCTTCAACAGCCTGGCCTGGGCATGATCCTATGAGGATGGCAAAATTGCAGGGGAGTTGGTGGAAGCACGTAAGATTCTTGAGATGAAGGCCTGGAACTGGTACCTCATCTTAATAACCAAAGCAAGTCACAAATCCAGCCTAGAATCAAGTGCTGGGGAAATCGATTCTACCTCTTCAGTGAGAGAAATTTCAAAGTCTCCTGGCAAAAGACAGGGAGATGTGGAGGGCTGAAGAACTGAGGCCATCCTTGCAATCGGCAACTCAAACAAAAATATGATAAAACCCATAGAATGTGCTTTAATGCATATGGTGCCGTAGTAGGGGGATGAGACATGTGTGGACTCAGGGGGTCTCTCTGAGGTGGTGGCGGATAAGCAGAGGATGCAAAAGATTTGGCCGTAGAAGGAGTGCAGGTGAGGCAGGAAGAACTTTCCAGGCAGAGGGAGCTGCATGAGCAAAGGCTCAGAGGTGGGAAATGGCTCAGACTGAAAGGCCAGCTGAAAGGAGCCTGGTAGACAGAGGGGCAGTGGTACCAGATGAGGTTCAAGAGGTGGGCAGGGCAGGCCATCGAGGGCTTTCCAGGCCATTGTAAGAGGTTTGAGGCTCTTGGTTTCATGTTAGCAAAGGGATTCTATTACTCTCCCCGTCTTCCCCAGTCATAGACTGGTTTACACTCTGGAAGAGCAACTAGAGAGATGCTTTGTTCATCTCTCTTTTGAAGAATGTTGGAGTCCTCCAACTCAGGGGCAGCGCCTCAAGCGGAAATTTCAGGTGATGAACCATTGTAAACTGAGTGACATGAGGGAAGGGACCGTGTCTCACTCACTATTTGGAATCTGATGCTTTAGATCTAGTGAATTCTGCATAAACACATTACATGGATGGATGGATGGATGGATGGATGGATGGATGGATGGATGGATGGGTGGATGGATGGGTGGGTGGAAAGAGCCCTGGGTTTGGAGAAGGCCTCTTAGGCTCTTGTCCTCATTCTGTCGCTAGCCATGTGGTCTTGAGCAAGTCACTTCACCTCTCTGCTTCATAATTTTTGAAATGAGGGGTTGGGACCAGATCCATGTTTCTCAAACCAGACTCAGTGAATTCCAGGAGCATACCCAGCCTGGGGCATCAGTTTTACTTGAAGATTTGCAATGGAAGGAAAGTTAGATAATTTTTAAAATTTCACATTAAAATAATCATGAATATATTACGAATTAGACTGCAAGATGTACATGAATTTTTTAAGATAAAAGCTGAGACATCAAAGATATCTCATGCCTGGCTGTGGCAGGTTCAGGCTTTTGCCCTCAGACTCCTGGGAGAGCATGGTTGCCCAGTTCTCCTGCTGTTTGGCCTGCTTCTGTGGGGAAGTTTGAGAAGCATGGAACTGGAGGTATTTGCCATCCATCCTAGTTACCCCTGTATGAGCTGAGGTTACACACCTAACAAAATGGTGGTGGGGTGGTGGGAGAGTTGAAATGCACCTTGAATTCTTCAGGACACAGAGCATGTCTTGGTCATCTTTCACTCAGCGATTCACCAGCCCACTCCTCACTCATGAGACATGTCTGCCTCATGTGCCTGTCAACCTCCTGCAGAGTACCCAATGCACTGTGTCAGACGCATAGTAGGTGTGGCGCACGCATTGATGGAAACCTTCTCGGTGTCAGACACACAAGGATCCCCAGTCAAAGGAGAGGCACAGACATGTCAACAAAGTAGGTTATCGTTCCTTATTGGACGGATGGGTGCTTCCACATTACCCTTCTGAAGGAAGGGAGATGACACATGGCTTCACTTCTGGATGCGTTCCACAAGTGTAGTCTATATATTTTTTATTATTAAAGTATAGTTGGTTTACAATATTATATTAGTTTCAGGTGTACAACATAGTGATTCAATAATTTTATAGATTATACTCCGTTTAAATTTATTATAGAACGTTGGCTATATTCCCTGTGCTGTACATTACGTCCTGGTATCATTTATTTTATACCTAGTAGTTTGTACCTCTTAATCTCCATCCACAAACGTATTTTAAACACCTGTTTTGTGTGAGAGCCCGTGGTGGGTGCTATGGCACAGATGCAAAAATGGCCGAGGTGCTCTCTGCCCTCAGGGGGCTGACAAGGGTGCCTGGAGGTGATCTAGGCTGGGTGGTGTACAACACACTAGCGGAGCACAGAGATGGGGGAGAGTTGTCTGGCGGGGGTCGAGGGGGATCCACCAGGAAATTCTCATGTTTGGTGGAAAGGAGCCCTACCCAGTTTTGAGGTTTTGGAAGTGTGTCTGCTTCTAGACTCCAGCCACTGGTATCTGCTCCTGCCAGCTTTGATGCACTAACAGTAGCCCCACAGGGTCCATTTGAATCTCAAATGGTGTAAAAATAGTATTTATTTGGACAATAGTATTGATACATTTAAATTACTATGATATTCTCTATTCTGCCACGTACTTAGGCACTGTCTTAATTCCATTAATGCCGTATTGTAAACAGCTTGAGTTTCTCTACCCATGTGGTGTATATCTGATGCTAGAATGTAAGTTATGCCATAAGGTACCAGGATTCATTTTCAGGCTTGGCTTTTAGAGAAAAGACTGCTTTTGTTGTGAGGGTTGAGTGGAAGTACAAGGGCTAGGGAGTAGAGTAGAGTGCTTAGGAAAATGCCTGGCATATAAGTGCTCAGTAAATGCTAGCTGCCGTGATCATCATCACAACCATCATTATTATTACCATCACCACCATCATCCCCATCATCCTTACCATCACCATCATCATCATCAACATCACCATCATCAGCACCATCATCATCATCAATATCACTGTCATCACCATCATCCTCACCATCGTCATCACCATCATCACCATCACCACCATCATCACCATCATCACCACCATCATCATCATCAATATCACCACCATCATCATCACCATCATCATCATCAATATCACCATCATCATCATCACCATCATCCTCACCATCATCATCATCACCATCACCATCATCCTCACCATCATCATCATCACCATCACCATCATCCTCACCATCATCATCATCACCATCACCATCATCCTCACCATCATCATCATCACCATCACCATCATCCTCACCATCATCATCACCATCATCCTCATCAATATCACCATCATCATCCTCACCATCATCACCATCACTATCGTCATTGTTGTCATCAGTATCATCAGCACCAACCCTAGTAGCTTCATGGTCTTAAAGTAAGCTTGTTCTTCCTTGCATTTGTCAGTGTTGCCCAATACAGTGGTTCGTTATTCTTTATTATTTAGGGCATTTCCTGAGGTGTATTTAAAGCCTTGTTGACCCAAACCATCTTACTTTTCTTCTCTCTCAGAGTCTAGCTCTCCAGGGACCATTAGGATATATTTGAGGGGAAGAGAGTGGGGAATTGATGTCATGTCGTATGTCCGCAGTTCCTAGGAGAGGGCTGACCAGCAGCAGTGTAGTGACTGGTCAGTCCACGGGTCCCCAGTTTCGTCTGTTCAAGATGGGAAGGTCTTGCGCTGGGCGGTGGCAGATGAGCTGACTGGTACGAGAAATGGGGTGTTTGCCCATGTGGATTTTTCTCCACGGGGCCAACTGTGCTCATTTGCTTTTGGGGGCAGCAGGGAAAGGGCGAGTGAGAGGGGCTGGGAAGGGGGGACCGGTGCATGGAAGGCGGCCCTCTCCGCCTGCCTGCTCCCAGGAAGTGGCCACAGGGTCTCCTGCAAATTCTCAGCCAGTTTCTGTACGGAAAGTGAGTTGCGTCTCTGCATCATCTGCTTTGCCTGTCATGAAAAGCCTGTGCTCGTGTTCTCATGCCACTGAACCCGCTCCATGTCATGCTCTTTCTGCAGCAGAATAAAACAGCAGCACGAAAGAAAGCCAAGCACTCCTTCACTGTGTCTCTGTTGTGTCATTTCTTTGCCACGTGCCTCGCACACCGCTGCTTTGCTGCTTCACACCCGTGGTGGGTATAGGAGGGGCCAGGGTCTTGGTGGGAGTGGGTAGAAAAAGGCATCTTGCTCAGAGTGTCCAGGGCCACGTAGGCTGATGCCTGTTTGCCCAGAAGAAGGGACCTTCTCAGGCCAGGTAGGTGCAGCAGGACAGTAGCCATCTTCCTAACGTGTCCTGTCATTCATCCTGGAAAAAAGCAGGTGCTGGGGGGAGGAGTGGGGTGGAGAGGAGGGGCCAGAATTGGGCGGGGGGATGTGGCGGGGCTTGGCTGTCCTAAGCTGTATCGTCTTGGTCAAGCTGCATCATCTCCATGAGCCTCTGTTTTTTTATCTGTAAAGTGAGGATTATAGCAGGAGTTGACCGCAAATTCTGAGTGAGTGGGATTTAAGGTAATGAACTGGGGGTGGGTGTGTCCTTGCTTAACTCGATGCCTCTCCATCTCTCTGAACAAAGCCTGGTTCCTAGTTTGCCGTTTTGGCCCACGACCCCAAGTCCCATCCAAACCCCCCAGGCAATGGGCTGGCAGCATGGACCAGTAGGAAAAGCAAAGGCTTTGGGGTTACACAGACCTGGGGTCAGAGTCTCATTTGGTCACTGTATTAGTTAGCGATCACCGAGGGACAGATTAGCACCGACAAGCACCATTTATCAGCTCGTAGTTGGCCAGGTGAGACTGGGCAGGACTCTCTGTTCAGGGTTCGCAGTCAAGGTGTCGCGAGGCTGTGCGTGCTCTCATCTGGAGCCTCTTCCACGGTGTTGGAAGGATTCCGTCTCCTGTTGTGGGACTGAGGGCCCCCTCGTTTTTGCCAGCTGTCGGCTGAGGGCTGCTCTCAGCTTCCAGAAGCCGCCCGAACTCCTTGCTGCACGCTCCCCACCCTCCATCTTCAGAGCCAACCGTGGAGAACTCCTCCCTCGTTGAATTCCTAATCATGCTCCGAACCTCTCTGACTTCTGTCTCTCTGGCTTCTAGACTCAGATTTGAAGGGATCAGGTGATGAGATCAGGGTCACCGGGATAATCCCTTTTTAGAGTTGCCTGTGCCGTATGCCATAGCCTGACCTTGGGGATGACTGCCCCGTGACTTCCACAGCTCACACCCATCCTGAAGGGCAGGGGCAGGCATCTTGGTGCCACCTTAGAGTTCTGTGTTCCACAGCCACTGGTTTGTGGTGGAAGCATGGGGACGGTACTGAACCCCTCTGGTCCTCAGCATTCTGGTCTCTAAAATGGGGTGGTTATAGATGCGTTGAGCACCTGGCACATCGTAAGTGCTTCATAAGCTGCAGGGCCGTACACCTGACAGTCATCTCCCAAACCCTTCATCAGGGCCCAGCCGTCCCTCTTGTTATTCTCCTTTGCAGGCTGTGCCCTGTAGGAGGCAGGTGTCGGAAGTGCAGTGCACAGCGCCCCAAACTTACTGGGTCTTGCAAAGCATCTCCTTCGCACACGCAAAGTTTGTGAGACTTTGCTTTCCCTGAGTGCCCCCTGTGAGGTTCTCCTCCAGTGGGTCTTGGGTGGGGCTGGGCTCTGCATTTGTAACGGGCACCCTGCGCGATTCTGACCTGCAGCCTGCACTGAGACATCCGGCTGGTGTCACCCACGCAAACTACGGAGCCAGTGAGCCTGGTTTTGCAAAATCTGCTCACCGTTCCCGCGTTCCTGGGGCTTGGCTTCTGGAAGCCTTAGTTTTCTCATCTGTAAAATGGGCATAATGAGAGTTGACTGCCTCACCGAGTGGCTCTGGGAGATAAATGCAATAGTCCACATAAAGTGCTCAGCCCAGAAACACATTTGCTAAATTGTCACTGCATGTTAACAGTAATCACAATGATGATTAGCGTAATAACCCAGTGGCCTCAGCTCTGGGCCTCGGCTCTGGTTTGTCGGCCTGCCTGAGCAGTGGAACAGCATCAGCGGCTCCGAGCTGCTGTTTCAGAACCGAGTGTTGCTTGAGCTTCAGGGAGCTGGTGGGAGAGAGTGGAGACGGCCCTCCCCCACCCCGGTGGCAAAGCCCCCTGTGGCCCCCTGGCCTTGCTTTTCCTCTCAGGGCTGTTCTCGGATGTGCCCTTCCCTCTTCAGGTCGGGACCAGCACACTCCTCAGAAGCCAGGAGACTCCAGCTCAGCGCCCGGAGCTGCCCTCCTTCGGCCCCAGGGCAGTGCCCAGGCCCCTGGGGACAGGTGGCTCCCTCTAACGGGGACGTCTGTGTGGCAGTGACAGTTTCAAAGAGGCTTTTTCTTCCCTGAAGGCATTTCTCTCCTGGAGGCAGTGTCGGTCCAGCTGTCCCGGGAGCCGTCTCCCCGCCAGGACCAGCACAGCCCCCAGCTCCGTCCACACTGGGCTTTGATGTGGCACGTGGCCGGGGCAGGCCTTCGGGGTGGGGTGGGGGGACACAAAGCAGGCCGAGGAGAGGTGAGAGCAGAGAGCCTTCCTGCTGAGGAGTCGGATTCTAGCTTCCGCCGTTAGCTCAGACGAAGCTGTCTCGGGCTCCTTCCCGACAGCGTGCCTGACCCCGTGCTCCTGCCCCCTGGTCGGGCCCCGTGGCCCGGGGAGGCTGATCTGCTGACCTGCTTCCCCTTTCCCCACCCATAACCTCCTTGTCTGTGTTTCCAGGCTCCTTCTCCGCGGAAGGTCCAGGTCCTGCTGCGCTGCCTGCGGGAAAGGGCACGGGAAAGGGTGGGCCCGGCCATCCCCGGGGGAGACCCGTGGACATGGGTCGGGGCTCAGGACCAGACGGGTGGTCTTAGGCCTGGGGGGGTCAGCACGAGCTCCTCGTGCCGCCTCCGCTGCTCTGCGGAAAGGGTGTTAGAGGCCTCCAGACTCCAGGCGGTACCGAGGACGGAGAAGGGAGGGCATGATGGACCGTGGGTGCAGGCGGTGCTCGCTGGGGGCGGAGTCCAAGGCCGATTGGAAATCCAGCCTGGCCACACCCCTGTCCCAGGCCTGGAAGAACGGCCGTCTGTGCCCTGGGGTGCAACCCCCCAGCTCTGGGGACGTGGCCGGGGCCTGGGGACGGGCAGGCCCCTTGGTGGGAGGTCTGTGTGCGGCCTGCCCTCGGCCCAGGCGGCGGGGTCAGCCGAGCGCGGCCCGCGGGCCGTGGACCAGCCACACGGCTCACTCGGCGCTCTCCCCCTCCTTCTCCGCAGCCGGGCCAGCGCGCGGCGCCCAGCCCTCACCTGGCCGTGTACACCGGGACCCGCCTGCCCCCCTCTCCTTCCAGCCCCCGCTCCCCGCGCTGCCGCTCGCCGCGGAGGCCCTTCCCCTCGCCCGGCCGCTTCCTCCGGCGGCCCAGCAGCACCGTCTGCCCCTCGCCCATCACGGTGGCCTTGGAGGGCTCCCCGGGCGAGGAGCAGAAGCGGGAGGCCGCCCGCGGGCGCGCGGATGCTGGGACCGGCGGGGCCTCCGCGGACCAGCCCCGGCTCCGGGCCCCTCCCAAGGCCCGCGTGGCCCTGTCCCTCGGCCGGTTCCTGAGACGAGGCTGCTTGGCCTCCCCGGCCTTTGCCAGGCTCTCCCCTAGGTGCCCCCCTGTGCCCCACGGGAAGGTGCAGCCGCTGGGGGACGCGGGCCGGCAGCTGCCACGACCGAGGTCCCGGAGAGCAGCCAAGTAAGGATGGAGGGGTGTGTGTGTGAGTGTGTGTGATGGAGGGGTGTGTGTGTCTGTGTGCGCACGCACGGGCACGTGGATGTCTGGTGAGGACCGAGGCTTTGGGGGCTGGGGCTGGGGGCTGGGCTAGGGGGGCAGTAGGGGGCTGGGGTCTGGGGTCTGGGCTGGGGGGCAGTAGGGGGCTGGGGACTGGGGGCTGGGGGCTGGGCTGGGGGGCAGTAGGGGGCTGGGGGCTGGGTAAGGAGGATTCTGGGAGAACAGACACCACCCACAGGCCCATTAAACTCCTCGGCCTCTGGGTCGTTTCCAGACACTCAGTGCTGCCCTCTCCTGTTTTTCTGAGGAAAAGGAGAAGAGTGCCTTTCTTTTCCATCTTTTTTCCCCTTTTTTATACTCTTGCACCCACCCTGCTCCACCCCCAAAACGTTAATCTAATGAATCCGTCGCATTTTTAAAGGTCCGGAAAGGTCAGTGGCAGCAGTGGGACCCACAGGCGGTGCTGGGGCCCCGGCACCCCCTCCCCTCCCCCAACCCCTCCTGCACACACCTGCCCCGTGGCTCAGAGGCGCTGCAGGGGTGCTGACCGTGTCCGGTCTCTGCGCAGGGGTGGCCCCTCTAAACCCCACTGTGGGCGGTGCGGTTCCCACCTCTGAGGACCCCCTGCCCCGAAGCAGCTCTCTGGGTGCAGAACAGAGGCTCTGAGGGGCGCTTGATCACTCCCAGACCAGGGGCAGAAAGAAAAGTTACAGACAGTGCAAAACAAAGAATCAGCCCCCATCTTTATTTGGTTGGGGGGGGGAGACAGCAGGCGGGGGGGCAACCTCGCACCAACCAACAGGCTCCTGCGCTTGGCCCTGCCAGGTCTTGGAGAAAGAAGGCGCCTGCTGAGGTCTCCGGTTGCCATGGAGACCCACGCATCTGGCCTCTGCTGTGCGCTGTGCATCCGGGCATGGGGGAGGGGAGGGGTCAGGATCCAGGGTGAACATATCTGTTGATTCCTCCCAACTGGCTCTGCTGAGGGAATGTTCTAGCTTTGTGGCTACAGCCAGGCCACACATACAGGCTTGGGGCTTTTAAAACTGTTCTCAGTGGCCACCACTTCATCAGAAGGCAGTTTAAAGGGGCTGAGGATTAAGTCCTGGCATGTTCTATAGGAACATCCTGAATTCATCAAAACCATAAAAACTCAAGCCCCTTGAAAATGAAAGTAAAGCATTTTCTGAGTTGTCCTTCATTCAGCAGGAAAACAGGAGCCTCCCTCCTTCCCCAATGAAAGGGTTCCGCCGAGCCAATCCCTGCACACACAGCTTTTGGCAAATGCACCTGTGTCCACGCTTCTTCAGGGATGTCAGGGTGAGTTGGGGATTTGGTGACCTCCTGTCCCCACACGCCTGCTTTCCTCTTGTGCCTGAAGCTTCTTCCAGATCAAAATGGATGTGCCTATGGGGAGCGGGACCTGCCTGATGGACTTGGAGGACACGGGGACAGGAGAACGGAGTGACCAGGCCATAGAAAAGGAGGTCATCTGCCCCTGGGAGAGCCTGGCCGAGGGCAAAGCTAGCTGAGCCCGGGGCCT
The DNA here is from genome assembly GCF_028023285.1 of Balaenoptera ricei. Classification (NCBI taxonomy): domain Eukaryota; kingdom Metazoa; phylum Chordata; class Mammalia; order Artiodactyla; family Balaenopteridae; genus Balaenoptera; species Balaenoptera ricei. The sequence continues at coordinate 1,753,019 of NC_082658.1, read as the reverse complement.
CGGACTAGGCAGTCGCTCCCGCACACTCGGCTGGATGGGGCCGCGGGACATGCTTGCTCTAAACCAAAGCGCATTAAGATCATATTTGGGGATTGGAGAGACAAGACGGATGGATGATGGAGAAGAGTGCTGTGGCTGGGCTCCCCCTGACCAGCCCCTTCCCTCGACCCTGACCCTCGGTCAGAAGAAAGGCATGTGGACCAGAGGACTTGACTTGCTGCCTTAAAACCGATAAAAGGTTACCTTGTCAAAGTGTTTTTGGATTGGAATGTTAGTGTGTGTCTGGTTTTATTAGCTATTTATGAGATAATCTCAAGTCTTCTTTGGTTTTCTGGACCAAGGGAACTGAATCACTTCCAAGAACTCCCTCCCTGTCTAAACTGGGTTTTCTGTGATGCTCTCATCAACGGAGCCCCCCGGGAGGAAGCCCCAGGCTGTGGCATCACACAGGAAGAGGGGGCTGGGGAAAGGCATCCTTCTAGAATGCCAGGTGTGCTCCGATCCGCCCAGAGGCAGAGGCCAAGATGGGATGAGGTGGGCAAGGGGATTGCTGGGGGAGACACCTGTGAAGGATGATGGGTGGAGGCTGGAGAACAGGGGGAGGGCTCTCGGACCACGACCACGGTGCGGGGCTGACCTCTGGGGAGGCGGTGGGCAGGGAGTCTCAGGTGGCGGAGCATTTCCAAGAAGGTTTTGGCCATGCTGCCCGGGTGTCCTTGAGCCGGTGTCTTGTGAGAACGGTTCTGCCTTAGGACCCCCACCAAGCAAGGTCATTGGCTGGGAGCCCCCGTGGGCAGCCTGGCCCTGGTGTGGACGTGCTGGGGACCCTCAGTCCATTTGCCCCCTGAGCGCACATTTTCACGTCCGCTGCACGAACGTCGGAGGCACTTCTGGAGGTTTGGGCCTCGGTGCACCCCGCCCACCTCTCCTCCAGTTATTAAGGCAACACGCCTTGACGGAGCCCCAACAAGCATTGACGGAGCGCCCCCTATGAGTGCAGTCTGCGCTGAGCCCTTGTGGAGGCAGCTGTGACCTCTCAATGCGTGGAGTTCATCTAGAGCACCGGTTCTCAACCAGCGTCCAGCTCTGCCCGCAGGGGACGTTGAGCAGGGCCTGGAGACATTTTCAGGCGCCATGACTGGGGCGGAGAGCGGTCCTGGCATCGCGCGGGCAGAGGCCAGGGTCGCTGCTACACATCCTACAGCGCACGGGGCAGCCCTCAACCCCCCCCAAGATGATCTGGTCTCAAATTTCAGTGCCGCTGTGGAGGAGCCCGGGACTCGAAGCTACAGGTTACGCCCTGGGCTGCTCGACATTGTCATTGGTTTCTGCCCAAAGCCCTGAAGTGTTGCCCCAAAGGGTCCCGCTGGGCTCATACTTGGATTGGACAGTGGGTTGAGATTAAGGGTTACGTGGTGAATAAAACATTTCTTAAAAGTTGCCTGGAAAGTCCTCGTCGGAGGAAAGATTGTAAGTGATTTGCCAAACACTCATTATGCCCTTCACCGTTAATCCTCAGCTTCAGCAGAAACCAGTTAGCAGGTAGGAGCCCCTCACTTGCTTGTAACCTCAGACAACTTACCTTATCTAGCCCATAAGTACTGGGGCCGCTGAGCCATCTCTCTGCACGCCTCTGAAGATGAATGCAGGTAGGTGTGTGCCCAAGACCCGGACTCACTGCCCCTGCAGGGAACACAGATGCTTCACCACTGAAAGAGTGTCTCATCTTAGATTCTACAGAATCCACTCTTTGGGGCTCACAAGAGTCCCTCGTCTAGGGGAAAGGAAACATTTCTCCCAGAGAGTAAGCAAAATCAGCCAGATCTTTCTTGGAAGGCGAGCAGGCCAGTTAATTTGATGCCTTTACTTGCAAAGCTCGTCTACAATGAGATTAAAGGCAAATCCATACCCTACCAGCAGCCAGTGTGTCTAGAAATCAGGAGAATTTCAACCCTGGACTTGCATACTTGTGTTAGGGGGCTGTACTCCTAGGCCCCCAGGGTCCTACAGAGAAACCAAGCCCAGCATCAATTATGGGAGACTGGAGGATTCCCTGGTTGGACTAGGTGAGGTCCAGGCCAAAGAGCACTAACAAAGAGGCCTGGAAGGGAGGCAGTGGTTTACACGTGGAGGGGTTTCTGTCTCTGTCACATCCTTGCTCAAAGGCAGGAGGCGGCCCAGGGTGAGTGGACTCCAAGGAAGAGCGGAAATCCAGGGACCGAGACGTTTTCATCTTGCTGCTCCACCCCTCCCCTCGGCGCTGGTATGATTATTCTCCGTCTTGTCTGGACGTTAGAATCTTCTGGTCCAATCAAGTCAGAATCTGGAGGTGGAGCCCTGGCATCAGAGGGCTTTTTTAGAGCCTTTGCCCAGGTGATCCCAAGGTCCCGACAAGGTGGGCAACCACTGCCCTGGGGTAGTGACTGAAGCTGATTCACCACCCCCACGTCCATGGTCATGCCTGGGAAGACAGTGGGAAGAGAGGAAGGGGTGGGTGTCATCTCCACCCACCTCCCATTGGCCTGTACTTGGTCACGTGGCTGTACCTGGGTGCAAAGGAAGCTGGGAATTGTAGTCTTTCATTAGTCCAGCTTGTGACTAGCTGAACTTCTGGAGGTTCTAATACTGGGAAGGAAGGTGGGGAGAATGGATATCGGTGGATACATAGGCACTCCCACACTGGAATGGTTACACTGTCGTGGTTGGGGGATGGGAAAATGGGAGGATGCAGGAGGTGGGGCAGGAGAGGATTGGAGTGCTGGTTAGTTTTTATGTAGCCAAATAGTTTGTAAATATCTATGAAATGCAGTCATGCTCTATTCCATGGCTGGGTGGCTTTTCATTCATTCAGATGGAATGCCTGTGAGGTGCCAAACACCAAGAAAGGGGGTAGGAAAGCTGCTTATCTATGGAGCTCTGTTCTTGCTCAGAAGAAGGTGGGGAAGTTGGGTCTGTGGGTCTTTGGTGGATTGTAGGGTTGTGAGATGCTTGAGCTCCCCCAGCCCCTTTCCAGCTTGGGACAGCTCCTTGATTTCTGTGAACCCAGGGTGATCATTTGACCTTCTTCCTAGGGTTATTTGGAGATACATAAAATGAGGTGATACATATGTAACTTTTTGTCTGTTCAGAACTTTATAGGGTGCAAGAGGAAAACAACTGTATTTCCCCACCAACACACACACACCCCATTCTCCCTTTAAACCTACACTGTGCATTCTTTCTTTTCCTAAACCCTGAATGAAAGCTCTGGCAAGTCCTGTATCTTTTCTGGTCTCTTTCAGAAAACAAATCCTCCAAGCACTGTCCGTGACAAAAACCATCTCGAGTTAATTCTGTTTGCACTGCAAATGTTAGCGTAATGAGCAAACTCAGAACTTCATCCAGAGGTCAAGCTCCTTCCTTCCTGCAGCCTGCATTGTTCCAGGCTGCGCCGCCTGGGGTGCCCGGGCTGCGGAGACAAGGGTCAGCTTCTTCTCTCCTGTCTGCCTTGCTCTTCTTTCCTTCCTTTCCCACTCGTTGTGGAGCCTCTGGCCCCTGGAGCGGGGAGGTGGGAGAACAGGGAAGCGCTTAGTTGACTGACGCAGAAACCACCCGTCCTGCTGACTCTTACTTGGGTGGGGGGTTTCCTAGATCCTTGAGGGCTTTCTGGCTTCGGCTTCCGTAGTCAGAAGGGACCACGAGTCCCCTTGCTGGTTGCATGAGGGCCTCTCTGGGCCCTTGAGCATCCCCTGGTCCCCATCTGAGTTGTGGTCACATCTCCAGTTGCCTGGGGCGAGATTCAGATGGCTGCAGCCACTCCCTTCCGCGCGCAGCCCCTCCGACACCAGCATCCTTGCCCCAACAGGGCACCTGGTCCTCCCTCCGACCCCTCTGCTGCGTGGCCTCAACTGACCTTCACTTTCCTCCGGTCCCGCCCTTCTCACTCCGGAGCACAAGCCAAGCCCCCTGAACGGCCCTGTGACACCCCCTCACTTAACTGAAGAGAGGGCACAACCCCTCTTCCCCAACAGGCTGGACGGCAAGGATACCTTTTGGTCCACCAGGTGGGCACTCCTGTCCAGCACCTTGTCTGGACCTGGGCGAGTGGTGGGCACCTACCGGTTTATTCTCAGTCTTTGGGGCCACAGCAGAAACAGAGACAGAATCCCGTTACCTTTGTCAGAGTTTTGGGAATGTGCTTATTTTCCTTCTTTTGAAAATTGACCACCAGGGCCATTTCTCCGGGAGTCCTCAGGCGTTTGTCCCTTGGCCCTCTGGGGAGGGGACCATTAGTGGCCCCCTGGAGGCTGTGAAGTCGTTTACCCTTAGAGGAGACAGTGCTGCCGGTTGCTAGTTTCAGGAAACGGAAGAAGGATCGTGACGTCTGCGTCAGCCAAGGTCTCCGGGGTCCCAGGGTGCAGAGAAGGCGAGCCGGGGGTCTGTGTGTCTGGGGACACGGGGCGTCCCTCTCCTCAGCCTCAGAGGCCCCGCCCTCCGCTCTGGGGACAGTCCCCTCCCCACACTTCACCAGAAGGGGGCGTCCCAGGCTCATGGATCCCCAAAGAGGGGCGGCTGGGCTTTCCCCTTAGGGATTCAGGGACCTGTTGTGGAGAAAGTCCTTTCCTTGTTGGAAAGCCGGCTTGGGGTGGCGTGGGGAGCAGAGGGGACCGGGCTTCCCCACGCACCCCGTCCTCAGCCCCAGGGCCCCCGGAGCCGGCGAGGTGGGAGCTGATGGTGGCGGGCGGTGGGGGGGGGGCGGTCGCCGCAGGGTCTCCTGGCTGCTGTGCCCTGGGGGGCTAAGGGGCCTCTGCCCTGTTTCTAGTGGCTTCGGATAAGTGTTGAGACTCTGCCGAAAACCTCAGAAAACCTCGTGCGGAAAGAAAACTCGCTCCCTGGCCTGTGGACCACGGCCAAGAGAATTCCTCCCTTTGAGGGTCATCTCTGTGTGTCCAGCTCCAACTCCTGGCACCGCAAACTGATCAAGCCCCCTTCATCTCCCCTCCTCAGCCTGAGTGACTCGTCAGCCCCTCCGCTGAGCAGGTGAGGTCGGGGCCTGGGGCGTCCGGGGGCGCCTGCGCGGGGTGATGTGCAGGGGGAATAAGTGGTGCCAGAAAAGAAGCTTTTTCCGCTTCTGGTGGGAGGGCGCTGTATGGCCACACGATAGGGGATTGAGGGAAGAGATGGCTCATCTTCTTCTCAAGAAGTGAACCAAGGGTCTCCGAAGGCCGCTGTGGCTAGAAGGAGCGTATTAGGGACGGCGGGGTGAGTGTACAGGCGCCAGTTTATTGGCGTCAGCCGCGGAGGGGAGGGAGCCGGCCCGTGTGCGTGACAGTGTGCGCGTTCACACGTATGCACGCACAGGGACCACATGCGAACGCCCTGTCCGCGTGTGTAGGGAGTGCCTCTGTGCTGCCCACATGGCATGCTGCGGGTGTGAGCCAGGTTCCGGCTGCAGTGGGCGCACCACGTACACCCAACGCAACAGCAACTCAGCGGTGAACTTGGAGACCACGATGCACGTGGCAAACATCACAGGATGTGTCCTTGAGATGTTGGTGACGAATGCCTCTGTCTTCCTTCAATTCTTTCCCTTCCGTCCCTCATTATTTAATTTATTTATTATTATTATTTTTATTTCTTGTGGCATGCGGGCTCAGTAGTTGTGGCTCGCGGGCTCAGTAGTTGCGGCACGCGGGCTCTAGAGCACAGGCTCAGTAGTTGTGGCGCACGGGCTTAGTTGCTCCACGGCATGTGGGATCTTCCCGGACCAGGGCTTGAACCCGTGTCCCCTGCATTGGCAGGCGGATTCTTAACCACTGCCCCACCAGGGAAGTCCCTGCCTCTGTCTTCCTGATCCCAAATATTTAGGGAGAGGGGGCACTGCATGTGAGACAGGGTGCTGGGGTCCAGTGAGATTCAACTGACCTGACCAAGCCCATGCTCTAGGCTGGTCCTGGGCAGAATTCCTGCAGGACTCTGCTCAGAACCTTGAGAAAGAAATCCTTTTTCCATCTTCTAACCGGCTCTTCTTCCTCAACCATAGGCGGCCACCAAGCTGTGTTGTCCTGAAGATCCCCGTCTCGGGGAATTAGGGATTTGGGCAACCCCAGCTTCCAGGCTTACACTGAAAGAGTCCCTCCATGAATTCTTGCTTCATTTCATTCTCACTACAGCGCTGTGGGGGGAGAGCATCTCTACCTTCATTTTGCAGGTGTGATTTCCCCACTTGTAACAGGTAGAAGCACTCCAATGGAATCTAATGCACCTTATTTTCTTTGTGTGTTAATTATAATTCAATTTTGGAATTTAAAAATACATAAAAATACAATGAATAACATAGCAAACATCCATATGCACATCACCTAGAATTAACTCATGTTAACTTTTTGCCCAAATTACTTCTAATACGTAATAAAAAAGCAAAACAATATTTCTATACTCCTGCCTGCATCCATCCTCCCTTCCACCTTCTATGTCAGCAAAAATGAACAGACAATAAAGATATGAACGGATGCTTAACATCACTAATCTTTATGTAAATGCAAGTTCAAACCACAATGAGATACCACCTCACCTCTGTTAGGAGGGCTACTATCAAAAACCCCTGAAAACAACAAGTGTTGGCAAGGATGTGGAGAAATTGGAGCCCTTGTGTATTGTTGGTGGAAACGTAAAATGGTGCAGCCGCTCTGGAAAACAGTATGGTTGTTCCTCAAAAAGTCAAAAACAGAGTTGCCATATGATCCAGCAATTCAATTTCTTGGTCTATACCCCAGAGAACTGAGATCAGGGATTTGGACAGATTTTTTTTTTTTTTTTAATTAATTAATTTATTTATTTATTTATTTTTGGCTGTGTTGGGTCTTCGTTTCTGTGCGAGGGCTTTCCCCAGTTGCGGCAAGCGGGGGCCACTCTTCATCGCGGTGCGCGGGCCTTTCACTGTCGCGGCCACTCTTGTTGCGGAGCACAGGCTCCAGACGCGCAGGCTCAGTAGTTGTGGCTCACGGGCTTAGTTGCTCCGCGGCATGTGGGATCTTCCCAGACCAGGGCTCGAACCCGTGTCCCCTGCTTTGGCAGGCAGATTCTTAACCACTGCGCCACCAGGGAAGCCCTGGACAGATATTTGCATATTCATGCTCATAGCAGCTTTATCCACAAGACCCAAAAGGTGGAAACAACTCAAGTGTCCATCAGTGGAAGAACGGATAACTGAAATGTGGTCTATCCATACAGTGGAATATTATTCGGCCTTATGAAGGAAGAAAACGCGGACACAGGCCACAACATGGGTGAACCTTGAGGACATTACACTGAGTGAAGTAAGCCAGTCACAAAAGAACAAATACGGTGTGATTCCAATTATATGTGGTCCCTAGAGTCGTCAAATTCATAGAAACAGAAAACAGAGTGGTGGTTGCCAGGGCCTGAGGGGCAGAGGGGAATGGGATAGAGTTCCAGTGTGGGAAGGTGAAGAAAGTTCTGGAAATGGACGGTGGTGATGGTTGTACAACAACGTGAATATACCTAATGCCACTGAACTGTTAAAAATTGTTAAAATGGTAATTTTTATGTCGGGTATTTTACCACCACACAAAAAAATGGAAAAACCATTTTTACCACAAGGGCCATATGAAAACAGGCTGTTGACTGGATTTAGCTCCAGGCTCAAGGTTTGCCAACCTTGATGTTATTATTAGTACCATTACGGTTTTAAACAAATGAGTCATTGTGACTGTTATTATTGTTTATTATAGTCAATGCTGATTTAGCTTCAACTGCATGTTTACCCAGCTCTTTGCTCACCGTCACCCCTAGGATCCCACTTCCTCCTTCCAGGTCCACTTTCTTTTTACTGGAGTGCATCTTTTAGTGATCTTTCATCAATGGCTTTGATTAGGAAACTGAGTTTTTTGTCTGAAAATGTCTCTGTTTTACCCTCATTCTTATTGTACCCTAACACTATTTTTTCCTTTGAGTATTGCTTTTGTTTTATTTATTTTTTATTTTTATTATTATTTTTTATTGAAGTATAGTTGATTTACAATGTTGTGTTAATTTCTGCTATACAGCAAAGTGATTCAGTTATGCACATATATATATATTCTTTTTTTTCATATTCTTTTCCATTATGGTTTATCATAGGATAGTGATATAATTCTCTGTGCTATACAGTAGGACTTTGTTGTTTATCCATTCTATTTATATATAAAAGCTTACATCTGCTCATCCCACCCTCCCACTCCATCCCTCCCCCAACCCCCTCCCCCTTGGCAACCACCAGTCTGTTCTCTACGTCCACCTGTCACGATTTTTATCATTACCATTAAATGATTATTTAGCTGGATAAAGAATAAGTTGAGAGTAATTTCCTCTCTGCATTTCAGATATTATTTCATCCTTCTGCCCTGTCTTGCTGCTGATGAGAAGTCCAACTGTTGTTATTTTATAGATTTTCTTCCCCATTTCACTTCCAAGAAGAGGTCTTTACCTTGAGGGTCCTGCAGCTTCCCTGCCGTGTGTCTAGAGGTGGGCATGTGTCTGTGTGTCCTGCTCAGGATGGTGCTTATTCAATCTGAGGAGCCAGGTCTTGTTTCCATTCTCAAAATTCTCATCCACTGTCCTTTGAATAACGTTCCTCTGTCCTCTTTCGGCAGCTCCTATTATATGTTTGCTATACCTTAGGGAGAAGTCCTGTCTTTTATCTGAGCCCCCTTTTCCTGTCCTGGGCAGCCCTTCAGGTATTCCAGCTTGATGGAGGGGACCTAGGTCTGATCCCCCAAGTCTCTGAGCGTCCTGTTGTTCTCCCCCAGGGCCTATGTAATTGTTATCTTCATTTAGGATTATTTCTGCATTTTATAACAGAAGGGAGTCCGTGTTAGCTCAGCTGTCCTGTTGCTGGAACTAGAAGTTCATCCGGGGTCTTCTTTTCCACTGCAACACAGCTGTCTGACATATATATATATATATACACACACACATATATATGATATATATGTATATATATGTATATATATAACATATATAATATATATTATTATACACATATATTTATAAGTATACATTTCATATAAATTCTCAAATTATACCATTTCCCTCTCTATTGTAGCTCCATTTAAACAGGGATCTCTGGCTCAAGAAAATGCATCTCCAAACTTAGAACTGTAGGCACCTCAGCAAGCTGTGGATGTAATTTGGTGGCAGGAGATTCATACGGAACATCTTGTGAGGCTGACTGTGGCTCTGGCCCTGCTGTAAAATGCCTCTTTACTCTCCACCCCAAACGCACAGATGAGTTTATACCATCCACTTTCATCATTCCATCCACCCATCCATCCACCCACCCACCCATCCATCCACCCACCAATCCACTCATCCATCCATCTATCCAACCATCCATCTGATAGTATCCACTTGGACCCACCAATGTGATATGAAGCCTATTTTAAGCTGAAAATATCTGAACAAACAGCAGTAGCAGCAAAAACCTTACCTGATTTTTTTTTCTTTCTGACTTAAAGCCTCAAAAATACAGCTGCCATAAATCCCCTCTCTGGGAGGTTTACAGCCAGAAAGGAGATGGACCACTTGCACCTGCATGAGAAATTACATAAACAAAACCTTATCAAAACTTTCCATACCCTTTGCTTGTTTCTCCTATTTGTTTCTCGTTAGTTTCCCACCATTTGCTTTCCCTTGAAGTCCTAACCTCCCTTTTGATTCAGATGACATATAGACCCTTAACTAGTTGTTCAGGAGGCATTTCTTTGTGTGCTCTCATGCTCATGAATAAACTTTGTTTTTTCTCTGTCAATCTGAGAATTAACCTCCATTCATTAATCTGTTAATCTGTCCTTTTGTCAGTTAATTTGCAGGCCCCCAAGCAATGGACATAAATTGGTAGAGGGAAAAGGTTTTTCCTTCCTATCATTTCCATCCATCCATCCAATTTCATAGAAGGCCAACTAGGCATTTGGTATGTTGCCATGAATAAAATTAGGTACTGCTCTCAAGAATTCATAGTTTAGTTGGGAAACATACTTTCAAACTAAGAATTAGAATACACTATATTAAGAGGTGGGGCAGAGCATGACAGTAGGAGCACACTGCCTGGTGCACAGCACCTCGGGGCAGATCCAGGTTCTACCCTTTCCTAGCTGAGTGACCTTAAACATTTAATAAAACTCTCCAAACTTGGTTCTCTCGTCCATAAAATTGAGATCTGTGTAATACCTGCCTCATACAGGGGTATGAAAATTATGGGAAATTTTATGTAAAAAAAAACTCAGTTCAGTGCCTGGTACCTAGTGAATGCTCGATGACTATTTGCAATTTTTACATGCAAGGTTGTATTGATGCAAAGAAGAGCCTTCATAAAGTCTTTCTGGCCCCAGAATGTGGCTCTCTGTGAGTTGGGCTTGTATGGGGAAGGATTTCATTCCCTTGAGGAACATGTGAAACATATCAAAATAATCTCAGAGCACTGACCTTCAATAAAATGCAAAACAATGTGGTGAGATGTTATCCATATAAAATGAGAAGGCATAGAACGAAGGAGACACCCATCTCGGTGAGGAGCTGGCATAAAACACCTTCTGGGATCCAGTTTCTAGAAGCCCAGGGAAGGAGGACAGACCAGAGCCTATTTCAGCCAGCAGGGAAGCATGACCACCTATTCTGGGAGGAGAGCAAGCTTCATTCCCAGTAGGGCGCAAACCTTTGACCCAAGCCGTTAGCTTCTATTATGTGTTGATACGTTATTAATTAGATGTTAGAGAGACCTAGGTTATGGATTTCTACTTTCCTTGCAGCCTCCCTGGTGCTGGTCCTTCCCTGTATTAATCCTCTATATCCTCTCACTCTTTGGCTTTGAGGCAAAAGGAGAACTTGAAGCATTTGTACTGCCCATTACTCTCACCTCAATCAGTTTCAACAAAGGGAACTTCTCCAGGGCAGGAGTCACGTCTATAACCTCATCTTTGTACAGACCCCAAGGCAGTACCACACTTAGTTTGGGGTTTAGGGGGTTGAGGATGTCGGGTCACCTATAAAAATAAAAATCTCCTGATTACACAGGAAACGTCCAAATACATCACTACACATTGCGACTAATACTGTGGATTGGTGGCCCTATTATTACCTCACTTTTACATCTCATATTACTTTCTATTATTTTTGGTGAAATAGGTGAAAAGTCAATGACTTCACAGCAGTTATGGGTGTCCAGATTTCTATGTCTTTTTTAAAAAAAAATCCCGGGACTTCCCTGGTGGTCCAGTGGTTAAGACTCCGCGCTTCCAATGCAGGGGCACTGGTTCGATCCTGGTCAGGGAACTAAGATCCCAAATGCTGTGCCGTGCAGTCAAAAAAACAAAAAAATCCCTAATGGTGAATCTACTGAAACGTTAGTCATGCTGGATTCGGTTGGGCCCTAAATCCAGTGAATGGAATCCTAAGAAGAGGAGACGATACACAGAGACACACCGAGGGAATGTGAAGACAGAGGCAGAGATTGGAGCGATGCAGCGACAAGCCAAGGGATGCTGTGAATTGCCAGGGCAACCAGAAGCTGGAAGAGGCAAACAAGGACACTCCCCAGAGCTTTCAGAGGGACACTCTGCTCTGAAAACAAGGACACTGCCCTGCCTGCACCTTGATTCCAGACTTCTAGCCTCCAGAACTATGAGAGAATGCATTTCTGTTATTTTAAGCCCCCTAGTTTGTCGTACTTTGTCACAGCAGCACTGGGAAACCAATACATTTAGTTTGTATCATGGTTTGATTATTCTCCTGTAGATGAACTTTAAGTTGTTTTCAAGTTTTCATGAAAACAAACAATGTTGCAACCAACACCGTGGTGCATTCCTTTCTGGGCACATCTGCAAGGACCTCTCCAGGACAGAAACAAAAAAAGAATCCCTGGGTTAAAAAGTATGCATATTTTAAAGACCAATCCACCATAACAAATTGCCTCTTTTTTTTTTTTTTTTTTGGCAGCGTTGGGTCTTCGTTGCGGTGCATGGGCTTCTCATTGCGGTGGCTTCTCTTGTTGCGGAGCACGGGCTCTAGGCACGTGGGCTTCAGTAGTTGGGGCGCACGGGCTTAGTTGCTCCGCGGCATGTGGGCTCTTCCTGGACCAAGAATCAAACCTGTGTCCCCTGCATTAGCAGGTGGATTCTTAACCACTGTGCCACCAGGGAGGTCCCCAAATTGCCTTTTTAAAACTCTGTACTAATTCAGATTTCTACCGATCTGAAGGTCTGCGGGCAATCATTTCCTTGCATGCTAGCTGGAGCTGATGTTGACACTGTTACATTGTCTGTGCTGCATCTGCTCAGCACTGAGATCACCTGGGCTCGAGTACTTTTTTCTAGAGTCTAGGGCAGGAGGCCAAGTGTGCTGGGGCCTTAGTCTCTCTGAGCACCCCTGACCCTTGGGGGACAGGACAGTGGGGACGGTCACAGACACTGAAGGACATGTGCCTCCCTGCCTGTCCTCTGGGGCATCCCAGCCTCGCTGGGGCTTTGGGTGTTTGTTGTTTGGTGTCACTGTCACCCGGGGTCCCAGCCTACAGCTTAACAGGAAGTGGAGGAGCCTTTATTATGACCTCAGTTACAACGCATTTTGTGTTGTTTCCATATGTGGTTTATTTTCCCTAGAAGCGGTGACGTCCTTGGGATCACGTACACGTCGGTCATCTTTGCATGGATGCAAAAGGTACAGAAAAGTCCGGTTCCTGGAGGGTAGAGAAGTGAGAATCTGTTTCCAGCCTTCTCTTGGGTGTTCTTCCCTTGAGGCTGCTGGTGCCTCCACATCTTCCCCAGCAATGAACTCTGTGTCTGGAGACGTAAGTGTGATCCGGACGTCACACTTAACAGGTCTCAGGATATCAGTTACCAGGTTGGGCCGCCCTGACCCCAGAAAGTGACTCAGGTCCCTCAAGGCCACCCGGCACGCTCACAGTGGGAAGACCCACCCAGGAGAGGCTGGCTCCAGGGCTGTTGAAATAGGAGAGGCGGGTTCTGCCGATGACTGCTTAAAATTCATGTTGCCATGGCAGCGTGGCATTAGGCCACGGGTGATCCCGGCTGCACAGAGCTTTCATCTCGGGGAAGGCAGGGTTTCTTCCGCTCTCGAGCTGGTTCCGAGGGGACTCTGCCTTGGGGTCAAGCTTTGGCTTTGCTCTTGCGCCTGGGGATTGTCCCAGAAGTGAAAAGCTGGGGACGAGAAGACAAAGAAAGAGGCCCTAAGAAGTCAGCTAAGCCCTGAGACTGAGATTCTAGTCTGGGGGTGTTGGCTGGAAACCCTCAGGGCAAGAGATCTGGGTCTGAAGAGAGAGCAGCTGGGCGGGTCTGTAATGAGGGATGTGTCTGCGCTGCTTGACTTGTGAGGAAACGCCAGTGAGATGGTGCGTGTGTGTGTTTAGCAGCGGAGCCAAGGAAGAGAGTTCTTTATCCACATATGTGGCCTGGCTCGGCAAGTCTCAACAACCTGAGTAACTTAAGGGTTCACTGAACACCCGTTATGAGGATTTACGCACGGCTGTTGCTGGAAGATGCAGGAATGGATCGCACGGCCTCAGCCCTCAAGGACTTTGTGGGTAGTCAGAGCGCTAAGACCTGCATTAAAATGATACAGAGCAGAATGTGATCAACTGCCTAGAGAGTACAGAGCTTCAGAGAAGGGAGAATCACCCCACTGGTGCCATCAGGGTTTTCATAGATGAGTTTAGGTTGAAACTTAAATGATGGGAAGGGGAGAAGGAAAGCGCTCCAGTTCTAGAGGGACCCACGAGGACAATGCGGTGGCCAGAGGATAGAGGGGGGGAGCATTCCAGAACAATGAGGAGCCCAGCTTACTAAAGGGCCAGTAGGGGATGATATTGTAGCTTAGGTTGACCCCAGAGCTGAGCTCAGGAGGATGGACGCAACTTGATAGGTGACGGGAGAGTCGCAGGAAGCTTTTGAGCTTGACAGTGGCTGATCAGAGCCACACTTTGGAAGAATAACTCTGGGGACAGGGTTTGGGATGGATGGAGTCACAGCAAGCTTGTGAAATCTCCATAGGGCTGGAGAGGTAAGGGGACTGCACAAGGGTGACAGCAATGGGACTAGAAAGGAAAGAGCAGCCAGAGGTCGAACAGACCTGGAACATGTCATCAGGGGAAAGGAGAGGGTGAAGGCGAAGGCACTGAGACCGGGGAATCCTGTGAGTTAGAGAACGGAGCTGCCTTTGATGGGACCAGGAAACCAAGAGGAGGGAGTGGTTTGGGGGAGATAAATTCATGACGTTGAGTCTGAAGACGCCGAATGGGTTCCTGGGAGAGGAGACGGGAAGGGTGATGTAGCTTTTGTGGGCTTCCTCAGAGACGTGATGGGAGCGTTGAAGGCCTGGTGTTCGAGGAGGATATTGAGGGACAGAGCAGAGGGAGAGAAGAGATTCAAGTGCAGCATCTGGGGGAGAGTGAAGTGAGAAAGGGCCAGAGGAATGCGGAGGGTGACTGGCAGCGTTGAGGACCCACTGGCGGTTAGAGACCATGAGTGCACGTTGATGGCGCCCAGGGAGGGTGTGTGTTGTGTGGCCACTCGATGTCACAAGCGTTTTCATAAGCAAATGCCTCAGCCCCACCACTTACTTATGTGTCTAAATATGTGTTCTTTAGTCCTCTCTCCCTGTAGGCTGACTCTCCATATTTGACCTCATCAGCCACATTTTTGGTGACCTTCAACTCTTTCTTCTTTTTCCCAAGACATAGTTGAAATTCCCTGGTGTTATCACTCCTATGTAGAATACAGAAAAAAATGCTTAGTCCTCAAACAACTTTTTCTTTCACCTTTCTCTTCACCCACTTGACCCACCATGTATGATGAGGGGTATACAGGTAATAATATTATTTTTTCCTTCCCTCATCGGTATTTATGATCATCTGTGTTCTGTGTGTATCTCAGTGGTTCTTAAACTTGGCACTAAATATCTTTTTATTATTCCATCACCATCCTGGTGTCCATCAACAGGAGAATGAATAAACAAAGTTTGGTATATTCATACAGTAGAATGCAATAAAAAAGCAATAAAAAGAAACAAACTATTGGTATATGCAACAGCATTTCTAAATCTTGATATGAATTTAGAGTTTAAAAAAATTTCTTACAAAGTAATTCCACACCTAGGAGTCTAGTTGGAGGAAATTATCTGAAATGCAGTGTTATTTCCTAAAGTAAAAACAAGCAAACAAAAATCCCCAAACAAACAAACAAAAACTCCCTAGCACTTTAAGTACTTCTGTAATGTTGCCATTAAAATTATTTTCATAGGTGACATTTAATGGTGTTAGAAAATGCTTGTGATAAATGAAAATAGAAGATAAAGCTGACTGTACAATATGCTTTTAGCAATAGAAAAATGCAGTTAAAAGGTAAATTGTGCGAGGTAGTTTTTTGGTTGGCTTATTTGAAGAACATGCCTTATTTTCCCCTTTCTATGCATTATTTCCCCCCGTAGAACAGTGGTTGCAAATTGTTAGTCATGGGTTGAATTTGGCCCACAATCATATTTGTTTTGCCTGGTGTTTTAAAAACAAAAAAGATTTCCAGTATTTAAACATTGAGATATTTTACATATAAATTCTGATTTTCAGGTCCTCTTGAAGATCTGGCAACAATGCTCCCACGTGGCAACTCCTCATTAGAGCTGTGTAGTGGCTCCTACAGGAAATGTGCCCTCCGATCATTTTTGTTCTCACTGGTGCCTTGTTTACACCACCTTGCCTCCACAGGCATCTGCTTGTGCAATCCCTGATTACATGCTGAATTTAAACCTTGGATTTTATCAGAGCATCAGAGCATCTTTTCCTCAACCACACCACTTCAGCTCTTTGGCTTCAGCTTATGGACTTTGTTACTATAATCACTGCAGGCAGTTGTTGAGGAGGTGGTTCTCTGCATGTCACAGGGTAAATTTTTCTCTGCACTCAATGCTAGAACATACCTCCGCTTCTCTCCAGCTATGTTTTGTTTTTTTTTTTAAATCCCATGGATGCCTTGAATCATGTGACCAATCATGGCTCTCTCAGCACTGGCTTCTGGGAAGGTCAGAGCCAAGTTGTCCATAAAGTACAGCGTGTACTTTCTCTAGATTCTCCCTTTTCACTCACCCCCAACCCCTCACAACCTGGTCACCAAACTCCGGGTTGGGGAGTTGGGGGTGAGTGAAAAGGGAGAATCTCTAATGTATAGAGAAAAGAAGGGAAGGAGATGCATTTGAGCATCAACAGCAACAACATAGCTGTTTTCCTAAAAGCAGACCCTGAGATGGAGATTCGTGTGCAGGTGATTTACTACGGAAGTGCTTCCAGGAGAACCTGGTCAGGGAGGGGGAAGCAGGATAGGGATGGGGAGGAAGCCAAGTCAGAATGCAGTCTCAGTATAGTTAAGAGTAGCTCCAGTCTCCTCCCACAGGGAAACTCAGGAGTGTAAATTATGCCTCACCGCATGCTCTACTCCTTCGCGTATAGTCTGCCCAGCCACCTCTCCCTCTCTGCACATTCGGGCAAAGCAGCTCCAGGATCCTGAAGGTAGCCCTTCAAAGAGAGTCACAGGTGCTCGTGGTGAGAAGCAAAGCCACACTGGACCCAGGAGAGGAGCTCCAGAAATGGTCGAAGGAATCCGTGGGCTCTCAGTGGAACACCAGAGTCCACTCCCCGGTGATCATTTCTGAGAAGCAAGCTTATGTGTGATGATTACACTTTTTGTACATTTTAGTAATGTTCAGATTTCTACATGATTAGAATATATTATTTTAGAATTGGAATAAAGACTAAAATAAAATGTTAAACCATCTCTTGATACTATTTTCCTCTAGCCACTGGCCTTTCTTCTTTCCCTCTTTGATAAGCTCCCTTTAAAGAACATTTAAGATAAACTTTATTTTTCTTATTAAAAGCACTACAGAAGGACTCCACAGTCATTGTAGAAAGGATAGAAAATACAGATTAGTAAAAAGAAGAAAATAAGTGCCCTTGATCCTACCACACAGAATAACCACTATGATCACCTTCAAATATATTCTTCAGTGTGTATGTCAAATATCAGTACAAATAAGACAGGACTGTAAATATCTGGTTTTTAAGATATTTAGACAAACTTTTACATTTGAGAATAGTTTTAGATTTACAGAAAAGTCGTGAAGTAGTACAGAGAGTTCCCACGTACTTTTCACCCAGTTTAATACCTACTTTTTTCACTTAATTTGTCATGAACACTTTCCCATGACAATAGATATTCATCTCAACATCATTTAAAATAATCAGATTGTATTCAATTGTAGGGAATATAGCATATTTATTGAACTAATCCCATTTTGTTGGCTATTTGGGATATTTCTAATTTTTCACTTTTACAGGCGTTTCTTACCAAAAAATTCCTACAAGTATTGCTTGTCAAGCACCAAAGAGTTTGGTGACCGGGTTGTGAGGGGTTGGGGGTGAGTGAAAAGGGAGAATCTAGGTGTTACTAATCAGTGTTCTCCAGAGAAACAGAACCAAAAGGAGATACACAGATAGGTATGTAGGTAGGTAGATAGATAGATAGATATCGAGAGAGAGATCTTAAGGAATTGGCTCACATGATAGTGGAGCCTTGGTGAGTCTAAAATCTGATGGGGGAGGAAGGCTGGGGAGAGCTGCAGTTTGAGTCCCAAAGCTGTCTTCTGGCAGATTTCCTTCTTGCTCGAGGGAGGTCAGTCTGTTCTTCTGAGGTCTTTGATTGGATGAGGCTTACCCACATTATAGAGGGCAATCTGCTTTACTCAAAATCCACTCATTTACATGTTCATCTAATCCCCAAACACCTTCACAGAAACATTTAGAATAATGCTTGACCAAATACCCAGGTACCGTGATCCTAACCGTCACGCAGAGGCAAGTCCTACTTCCTGACTTGGTCTTTGACTGGCTGCATGATGTCTTCCAGCTGGCGCTTTTTGCTTAGCTTTGTCTTTTGATCAGATCATCAGTACCTCAACGCCCTGATTGCCCACAGCACCAAGCACCATGTCGAGCATTCAGTAGGTGCTCAGTGATCCCCCCCCACCCCCGCCGTGGTTCATAAACTGGTTTCAAATTCAACTCACCCTTTGTTGAGTAGCCATTCCAGGCCAGCACTCTGCTGGGCTCATTGACCTCCATGGGCTTCTGCTGTGCCAACATCACTAACTTGTAAGGTAAATGTAGTAAGTTAGTGAATGTAGTTGATACAGAGCTTTCAAGAAAAGTCTAGAAGGCTTAAAGGATACTCTAGTGGTATGGGTGACGGCTCTCCTACCTTTATCTTCTAGGGCAGGGATGTTCAGACTGTTCTGACAGCCATCCGTGATACAAAATACGTCTTACATGGTGGAGCAAATGCTGCTGTGCTCCATGTATATTCCCTTGGTCTCCCCCAGCGTCCTCACAGACAGTTTCTCTGCACTCTGTCCCATCCCTCTGCCTGAAGGGGTTCTCTGGCCACGGGGGCATATTTGGTCTACGTATGGAACATCCTAGAAGCGACAGGGAGCTAATACCCAGGCGAGACCCTAACCGATGGAGGACAAGCCTTTGTGGACCAAGGTTTCAGCTCCCTCATTTTTGGTGGGACAACTCAGAATGTCCCCAGAGGGACGGAGCTCCAGTGGCCCATGGTGGCAGCCCAGTAATTAACATGCAGTTCATTGGCTTTCTTCCTTCTTCTCTCATTTACCCCGCCTAGCACAGAACTTTCTGGAATCACCCCCCCCCCCCCAAATAAGCGACTTGCCCCCAGATCCTTGTCTCAGGGTTTCTCTGGTGAGGAAGTGGTGGTGGTGATGCGGTAGTTGACCCAGGGCACTCAGATCTGAAGTAGAGTTTCAAGGAACAATACGTAGCCTAATACATCCAATGCATTCTGATCTTTCCTTTTCTTTTCTCTTCAGTTCTGCTGGACACAATCCACTACATTGATTAGATGACTCACTCATGGGTCTCAGCCTGGAGATGGAAAAATCACCATCCCAGAGGGCGGGTGTATTCAAAGGAACTGGGTCTTGATCAGAAGGGCGGTTTGATAGCTGACCTCTTCCTTGGGGGGTACAGCGGGCAGCTGAGGTCAGCCGGGGGGCGGTGTTCTAACAGCCTGGGGATGCCTCCGTTTCATCAGATTTCAAACCAACACTTCTTGTCAAGGGGCTACTTCACTGGCCTCTGCTGACCATCCTGGCACGAAGCCAGATAGAAACAATGCCCCTGTTTTCTCTGCAGTCCTTCGGGTCACCTCGAAGAGGACCAGGGCTCTGAGTGAGGGTGGGGAAAGCAATTAGTAAGGAGGAGGAGGAGGAGACGTGGATTTTCAAAGGTCAGCTGGAGTATGATTAGCAAACGCTTGGAGGTTTATTCCAAGGGCCTTTCCTGACTGGAAAAACAACAATAAAAGAAAAAAAAATGCCCCAAACCCACAAATGGGGTGGAAGTTGAAGAACACTTTAATTCATAAGGAAAAGGACTTGAATAATTGATGCTGCCGCCATGCCAAAGATAATTTCAGCTCGCTCTCTATCTCACAAAGACATTTAGCATTGATTGAGATCAAAGCACCTAGAACCCCTGCTGCTGAGCTGAATGGCAGAGCTCGCAGCCGCCTTTCTCCGCTCTGATAATGTCGTCTTTATGTAGTTAATAAACTGCACACTTCAGTCAAACTACATCATTACAGAAGACTTAGGGAGCTAATAATTTAAAAGCAAAGAATTGCCTCTGTTCCTCACTTTGAACTAAACAACATTCTGTTGAATGAGGAGCACATCAAAGTCTTGTCACTATTACCAGTGTGGATTGAGCAAAAGGCTGTACAGAGTGGGTACTTCAGTCATCGAGGGGGAGAGAGACAGAGACAGAGACAGAGAGACAGAGACAGAGAGAGACAGACAGAGAGAGACCGAGACAGAGAGAGATAGAGAAACCGAGACAGAGAGACAGAGACAGACACAGAGAGAGACAGACACAGAGACAGACAGAGAGAGAGACAGAGAGAGAGTTGGGTTGGCTGATCAACCCAAAGGCAGTGCCAGGTGTTTTATTATTATTTTTCCTACCATGCAAGCATCAGGTGGTTTGCTTATTCAATGAGCATCTTTGTTGCACGGATGTACTTGAACGAGGTCACAGTGCCCGTTTTTCACCTTGGCCCCGTTCTGGACTTTGTCTCAGCTGCCTCAGCCTGCCCACCCCCTCACCGCTCCTGGACCCCCAGGTTCTGTGTGCCGGCTTCCTCGGCCTCTCTCCGTGAAGGGCAGGGAATCTCCACGCCGCCTTCTCGTAGCGCTGGCTTGTTTGTTATTGCACGGCTTGTCTGCTCCTACTTCGCCTCGAGACTCACTGGCTCGCTGGGTGAGGGCAGCCCGTGCACGTGTGTTTGGGGAGATGCGTCCATTCAGAGCAGGGTGTCCTGGGATGGAGACCCCCATTCTACCAGCACACACGCTCGTGCTGCCTAGCTGTGTGGTCACGCGCTTTAAAGAGTGACAACCACACAATGCACCTAAGACCTCCCACCTGACGCCCCCCACTGCTATTGGATGGGTGTTTCAAGATGGAGTCTGTGGAAGGGATTCCCAGGGAAATGATCTACTGATCGAGGAAGGCTCTTGGGAGAAAAGCCTTTAAGGAAGTGAAGGAAGCGGGCTAGAGGAAGAAACTCAGCCGCGATGTGGTTCAGCTGAAGTCCGGTCTTAACCTGATCCCGTGGGGAGCTTGGGAGCAGGAATGGAACCACGGGTTGTGCCACCTTGAGGCCAGGGAGCTGGCCTTTGCAGCCTGTGTCAGTCAGCCACTGGCTGCGGCCTGCCCTGGGGGCGGGCTAACATGCCAGGCACTTCTCAGGTGGGTGGCTCCCATAGGCCAAGGGCGACGCTCCAAATGACAGTGCAGCTGTGAGCCCTTTGCAGTCAACGTGCCCAACAGGTGGGAGACAGGTGCACCAGGCTGGCAATGGGGTTCTGGGCAAGGGCCATGGAGGGTAAATCAAAATAGTTCTCAGAAGATTTTAGAAAATGTACCTATCGTTTAACCCAGCGGTTTTGTTTTCTTGGCCCTTGTTTATCTATTTTACATATAGTAGTGTGTGTCTGCTGATCCGAAACTCCTAATCTATCCCTCCTCCCCTCTCTTTCCCCTTTGGTAACCTTAAGTTTGTTTTCTTTTTTAAAAATTTATTTATTTATTTATTTTTGGCTGTGTTGGGTCTTCGTTGCTGTGCGCGGGCTTTCTCTAGTTGCAGCGAGCGGGGGCTACTCTTCGTTGTGGAGCATGGGCTCTAGGCGTGCGGGCTTCAGTAGTTGTGGCACGGGGGCTCAGTAGCTGTGGCTCACGGGCTTAGCCGCTCCGCGGCACCTGGGATCTTCCTGGACCAGATATCGAACCCATGTCCCCTGCATTGGCAGGCGGATTCTCAACCACTGCGCCACCAGGGAAGCCCCATAAGTTTGTTTTCTATGTGGACCTATTTCTGTTTTATAAATTAGTTAATTTGTAACATTTTTTTTTAGATTCCACGTATAAGTGATATCATATGATATTTGTCTTTCTCTGTCTGACTTACTTCACTTAGTATGATAGTCTCTAGGTCCATCCATGTTGCTGCAAAGGCATTATTTCATTCTTCTTTATGGCTGAGTAATATTCCATTGTATCTATATACTACATCTTCTTTATTCCTCTGTTGATGGACATTTAGGTTGCTTCCATGTCTTGGCTATTGTGAGTAATGCTGCTGTGAACACTGGGGTGCGTGTGTCTTTTTGAATTAGAGTTTTCTATGGATATACGCCAAGGAGTGGGATTGCTGGATCACATGGTAACTCTATTTTCAGTTTTTTAAGGAACCTCTAGCCCAGCAGTTTTGTTTTTAGGTTTTTATCCTGAGAAAAATAGAGATGTATAAGAAGCTGTGTGACTGTCACCATCACCGTCATCACCATCTTCATCATCCTTGAATGAACACGTTTTTGCTGGGTACTTTACACCTTTACATCTACTATCTTATTTAATTCTTCCAACGACTCTGTGAGGTAGTGCCAGTGTTTTATAAATCAAGACACTAAGGCTTAGAGAGATAATGAGCCTTGTGTTAGAACCCACAGCTGAGAGTGACCTGCCCATGGGACGTGCGTGGCAATGTTATTTACGGTAATAAAGATTTGGAGATTCAGACAGTCCCCAACTTAACAGTGGTTTGACTTATGATTTCTCAACTTTAAGGTGGTGCGAATTTGGATCTTTTCCTGGGCTGGCGATATGAGGTCCGATCCTCTTTTTTTTTTTTATAAATTTATTTATTTATTTTTGGCTGTGTTGGGTCTTCGTTTCTGTGCGAGGGCTTTCTCTAGTTGCGGCAAGCGGGGGCCACTCTTCATCGCAGTGCGCGGGCCTTTCACTGTCGCGGCCTCTCTTGTTGCGGAGCACAGGCTCCAGACGCGCAGGCTCAGTAGTTGTGGCTCACGGGCCTAGTTGCTCCGTGGCATGTGGGATCCTCCCAGACCAGGGCTCGAACCCGTGTCCCCTGCATTGGCAGGCGGATTCTCAACCACTGCACCACCAGGGAAGCCCCCGATCCTCTTTTGATGCTGTGCAGATGCAGCCGGGCGATCACGAGGGTAAACAACCAACACACTGACAACCACGCTGGATCCAGACGACCATTCTGGATTTTGCTTTCGGTCCGGTATTCAATAAATTACATGTGATATTCAACACTTTATTATAAAACAGGCTTTGTGTTGGATGATTTTGCCCAGGCTAACGTTAAGTGTTCTGAGCACTTTTAAGGCGGGCCGGGCTAAGCTATGATGTTTGGTAGGTGAGGTGATTTAAATGCATTTCCGACTTATGGTGTTTTCAATTTACAGTGGGTTTATTGGGATGTAAGCCCATCATAACTCAAGGAAAACGTGTCATGAATTTCTCCAACACTGGGTGCACTAAGGTAAGTGACTGCACCCCAGACAATGGCACAGCATGAAGTCAATAAAAATGCCATCATGACACAGGCATGGGTCCACAAGGCATCGCTACATGGAAAAATTAGGCCACAAAGCTGCGTCCTCCTGGGGTGCGTGTGTGCGCGCACATGTGTGTGCAGACAATATCTTTTCAACATTAAGGGATATTTCTGTATCTCCATTTCCTTTTACCCTTTGCTGAACTTCCTCCCAGACCGCTATCTCGGAATTAAAGTTCAGCTCTTTGGTGCTTATTGCCTCGGGGAAGGGATGTAAAACAGGAAGCAGTGGAAAAGGAGAGTCTCAGGGTTTGGGGCTTGAAAAACAGAAAGGTCTTGAGGGCTGCCACAACAGAAGGCACGATGGATAAACTTTCCCCCAGCTCCACCCCAGAAAATGTCCTCTGGGGTTAAGATCGGAGGCGGGGGAGGGACAGAGGGATGCTGGAGGGGGTAGAGGGAGAGAGGCTGAGAGTTTAGAGGCTGGAGGGTTCCTGAGAAAAAGTCCTGGGACTTCCGCAGTGGTCCAGTGGTTAAGACTCCACGCTTCCCCTGCCGTGGGCACGGGTTCGATCCCTGGTGGGGGAACTAAGGTCCTGCCGTGAGGCACGGCCAAAAAAAAAAAAAGGAAAAAAAAGAAAAAGTCCTGAGCTTTGCTCATCTCTTAGGCAGAGCCTTCCGGGGGGCTGCATGGAGGTGGAGGAACCTTCAAAGGCTCTGAGGACCAAGGGCGTCGGAGGCAATTCCCCTGAGGCCTTTGACCCCAGAGAGAGGGTGCTTTGTGGAGAGGATCCTGTGATGGGGCCTCAGACCGCCTCTGTGGCATGCCCCGGCTTGCCCCCAGCTCCAGGGGACCTGCGGGGCCTGCAGATGGGAGTGAGGGGCAGTGGGCAGCAAACCACATAGATGGATGCCCAGAGCCATGGACCAGATCCCCCGGCCCCCAGTTCCTCCTCCTTCTCTCCTCCACCCACCCTGAGAATTTGGATACGACTCCAGCGAAAAGAAGGGGGTTGAACTGATGGGGTGAATTCCTGCCTGCAGGGAGGTGGGCTCATAACAGAATTCAAGCTGAACTAGAGGAAATCAACATCTATTTCTTGCCCACCTGAAGCTGGGGACCAGGGTGTATGGACAGGAACGGAGTAAGAGGACACACCACAGAATTACGACTCGGGGGTTATCGCTGAGCGATTTCTGTCTCCTTCTGGGTGCGTTCCTGTGGTTTTCATGTGTTTGGCAATAGAACATCCTTAATTTTGAAATTAGAAAAAAACTTATTTCAGATCCTTTTCCAACGACAACAGTAAGAGTTCACATTTACTCAGGAAGTTCAATATGCCGGGCATGGGGCTGGCTACTTTATATCACCCCATTCATTCCTCACAACCGCTGGGATCACATTTTACAGGTGAGCAACTTGAGGCTCAGAGAGGTTAAGCAACTTACCTGACGCGGCAGAAATGTGTCAGTCGTCCAGATCTGACTCCACAGAAGCAGATCTGGTTCTCTGCTCTTTCCATCTTACCCCGTGGTCTATCAGACAACGTTTTTTCCTGCCGAACGCAAAATTAGCCAAAGCATCTGGGATGGGGTTAGAGGTTCCAAGCGAGCACAGGTGCTGAGCAGAGCTGGCCTTGCCAATAAACAAGATGAGTCCACACAAAGGGCCGGCCAGCATGGGGCCTGGGACACAGCTGTCTGTACAGTGTGAAAGGAAAGCTTGCCATGATGAATTATATTGATGCAACAATGAAAGAATCGTTTTTGAAAGAATTGAACTGTTTTTGAAAGACAAAGGCACATGAATCACATCAACATTGATCTATTCAGTGTAATTTTTGAGCCAGGCGGTCTTTTTCTTTTTTAAGGTACATTCTCACTGAAGTCTGACATAAATAGAGAGGCTCACACAGCGAACCAGGGTACAGCTTGATGGATTTTCACAGGCATTTCAAGAACCCCAGGAGCCTCCCTGGTACCCCTTCCAGTTTCCTGCCCCTTGATGACAATAATAACCACCCTGACTTCTAACACCTTAGGTTAGTTTTGCCTGATTTAAACTTTATGTGGATGGAACTTTCTGAACATTATATAAATGGATCACACAGTATGTTTATGAGATTTGCCCATGATGTTTATCTAAAGTTTGTTCAAGCTCATTGACATACAGTATCCACCGAGTAACTACATTTACAACTGTGAGTCTACACAGTAGATTTTACCCGTTCTCCTGCCGATGGGCATTTGATTGTTTCTGATTTTTTTCATGTTGTTCGGTGAATGTGTTTCTTTGGGGCACATACCTAGGAGTGGAATTGTTGGGTCACAGGGTCTATGTGTGTTCCGCTTTGGTAGATCCCACCAAACAGTTTTCCAAAGTGGTTGTACCAGGTTATGTCCCATCCTCACAGTGAGTAAGAGTTTCTCGTGCTCTGCTTCTTTGCCCACACTTGGTATTTTCTATTTCGATGGGCACGTAGTGGTATGTCATTGCCTTATTGAAGCTGAGTACCTGAATACCTCTTCATGTGTTTATTGGCCATTTGGATATCCTTTTTTTTTTTTTTTTTTTGTGAAGTCCTGTTCAAGTCTTTTGTAGAGAGTGCTATTTTAAAGAATAATTACTACAGTCCTTTGTGGTATAATTCTGGTTCTGTTGATAAGTTGAACACTGGGGTCTGTGTGGTATGATTTTTTATGTTTCCTTACTTAAAATATATGTACCAACTAGTCTTTTCACTAATGCCTGAAATGTCTACATCAAACTTTCTTTTGAGGTAAGACCTGCACGTGTTAGGCGGAGAGAAAGGTATGATAGGTTCTTTTAAACTGTATGGAACAGGGGTGCGTTCAGGCTGTGTTAATGGGGTTTATGATAAGGGGACCCAGGGAATCTAGAGAGACAGCAAACATCTTAGCAGCTGCATAGCCACGCCCCACAAAGAACGGGAACATCTTATACCATAACAGGAGTTATGGGATTTTTTTTTTTTTTTTTTTTTTTTTTTTTTGTTATCCAGCCACTGTTTTAATATTATAGTTATATGCCATTTCATGTTTTGTCAAAGAACAGTGTCAAATACATCATGGGAGAATTCCAAGTTATTTGGATCCTTTCAGATATTAGTTTCTACTTTTTTGAAACAAGTGTCCATTTTGGCAAATTTCCTATAAATAGACCAACTATAAATTCTTCTGTGGAAAAATGCAAAAAAGAAAATTTAACCAAGACTTAAAAAAGAATATTAAAATTTTATGAATTTTATAAATAATGACCTACATAAAATAATTCTTCGGTGTCAGAAAAACAAATCTAGACCTTGTTATAAAGTGTCTACCTGTAAGTGCCATTGTAACGTGCACTGCACATTGAGAATCTCTGTTTTCTTCTTCAATATAAATAAGAGATATATACAACAGAATGATACATAATACATTTAGATTCGTAGCCTATTTCTATGATTATAGGCTTTGACTGGAAAGACATTAATGTATACTTAATTGAGTGGGTGTTTTATTTGGCTGTCTATATTAAAAGAAATTGATCTTATTTCACCTCAGGATGTTTTTAGTCATGGTTTTTTTTTTTTGTTTTTTTTTTTTTCACACACACACTGTATTTTATTTTTACAAGAGATAAATCGACTGACACCAAGCATTGTACATGGATGACCACAACAAAAGCAACAATGATTGCAATTACCAAACATGAAACACACTCATACTATGTCATAGTATTGACATTCAGTCCAGTAATCCTCCACTGTAACAGCTCCTTTACTTTGCAGTGAAAATTGATTTGTATATTCTTTGCCTCTGAGTCCGTGTGGAATTTTTTTTTTTTTTTTTTTTTTTTTTTTTTAATTCAGACAGAAAGTCACAAAAATTATACTCATCCTCATCAGTTCACTCAGTCCCATGTAATTAATTTTTTTTTTCGTCTTGATCTTTTGTTAGCACTTTTATGAGTTCATCAGTTTTTCATTAGAGTTCTGAAAATGCTTATTCATTCAGTTCAGCAGTACAGTCCGTTACCAGAAACCTGTACTTGTCAGAGTCTTTTCCATGTATTTCTTGAAGATGAAACCCTTTTATAGGAACATATTTGCAAAATCATCAGAGTACACCCAGAACTGTCTGTAAATGACAAAAGACTTAAAAATGACCACGGTTAAAGATTTGATGACAGTTCATAATAATGCAGTTGACAAGAAAATTAGTTATTTCTGAGATATACATTTTAAAGTAATAACTAGGATTATTACTTATAACATTATACCAGAACATATAAGATTTTTAGAACTTTCATGTAATGTCTGAAACATTTATATTAACATATTTCCATACATATTTCCATACAAGTACAAATATAAGATTTTTAGTAATTTCATGTAATGTCTGAAACATTTATATTAACATATTTCCATACATATTTCCATACAAATACAAATATAAGATTTTTAGAAATTTCATGTAATGTCTGAAACATTTATATTAACATATTTCCATACAAATAACCCAATGAAAGTTTAGTATTAGTTGTTTTGTTTGTTTTTTTATACTGCAGGTTCTTATTAGGCATCAGTTTTATACACATCAGTGTATACATGTCAATCCCATTCGCCCAATTCAGCACACCACCATCCCCACCCCACCGCAGTTTTCCCCCCTTGGTGTCCATATGTCCATTCTCTACATCTGTGTCTCAACTTCTGCCCTGCAAACTGGCTCATCTGTACCATTTTTCTAGGTTCCGCATACATGCATTAATATACGATATTTGTTTTTCTCTTTCTGACTTACTTCACTCTGTATGACAGTCTCTAGATCCATCCACGTCTCAACAAATGACTCAATTTCGTTCCTTTTTATGGCTGAGTAATATTCCATTGTATATATGTACCACATCTTCTTTATCCATTCGTCTGTTGATGGGCATTTAGGTTGCTTCCATGACCTGGCTATTGTAAATAGTGCTGCAATGAACATTCGGGTGCATGTGTCTTTTTGAATTACGGTTTTCTCTGGGTATATGCCCAGTAGTGGGATTGCTGGGTCATATGGTAATTCTATTTTTAGTTTTTTAAGGAACCTCCATATTGTTCTCCATAGTGGCTGTATCAATTTACATTCCCACCAACAGTGCAAGAGGGTTCCCTTTTCACCACACCCTCTCCAGCATTTGTTGTTTGTAGATTTTCTGATGATGCCCATTCTAACAGGAGTGAGGTGATACCTCATTGTAGTTTTGATTTGCATTTCTCTAATAATTAGTGATGTTGAGCATCTTTTCATGTGCTTCGTGGCCATCTGTATGTCTTCTTTGGAGAAATGTCTATTTAGGTCTTCTGCCCATTTTTGGATTGGGGTGTTTGTTTCTTTGATATTGAGCTGAATGAGCTGTTTATATATTTTGGAGATTAATCCTTTGTCCGTTGATTCATTTGCAAATATTTTCTCCCATTCTGAGGGTTGTCTTTTCGTCTTGTTTATGGTTTCCTTTGCTGTGCAAAAGCTTTGAAGTTTCATTAGGTCCCACTTGTTTATTTTTGTTTTTATTTCCATTACTCTAGGAGGTGGATCCAAAAAGATCTTGCTGTGATTTATGTCAAAGAGTGTTCTTCCTATGTTTTCCTCTAAGAGTTTTATAGTGTCCAGTCTTATATTTAGGTCTCTAATCCATTTTGAGTTTATTTTTGTGTATGGTGTTAGGGAGTATTCTAATTTCATTCTTTTACATGTAGCTGTCCAGTTTTCCCAGCACCACTTATTGAAGAGACTGTCTTTTCTCCATTGTATATCTTTGCCTCCTTTGTCATAGATTAGTTGACCATAGGTGCGTGGGTTAATGTCTGGGCTTTCTATCTTGTTCCATTGATCTATGTTTCTGTTTTTGTGCCAGTACCATATTGTCTTGATTACTGTAGCTTTGTAGTATAGTCTGAAGTCAGGGAGTCTGATTCCTCCAGCTCCATTTTTTTGCCTCAAGACTGCTTTGCCTATTCGGGGTCTTTTGTGTCTCCATACAAATTTTAAGATGATTTGTTCTAGCTCAGTAAAAAATGCCATTGGTAATTTGATAGGGATTGCATTGAATCTGTAGATTGCTTTGGGTAGTATACTCATTTTCACAATGTTGATTCTTCCAATCCAAGAACATGGTATATCTCTCCATCTGTTGGTATCATCTTTAATTTCTTTCATCAGTGTCTTATAGTTTTCTGCATACAGGTCTTTTGTCTCCCTAGGTAGGTTTATTCCTAGGTATTTTATTCTTTTTGTTGCAATGGTAAATGGGAGTGTTTCCATAATTTCTCTTTCAGATTTTTCATCATTAGTGTATAGGAATGCAAGAGATTTCTGTGCATTAATTTTGTATCCTGCAACTTTACCATATTCATTAATTAGCTCTAGCAGTTTTCTGGTGGCAGTTTTAGGATTCTCTATGTATAGTATCATGTCATCCGCAAACAGTGACAGTTTTACTTCTTCTTTTCCAATTTGGATTCCTTTTATTTCTTTTTCTTCTCTGATTGCCGTGGCTAGGACTTCCAGAACTATGTTGAATAATAGTGGTGAGAGTGGACATCCTTGTCTCGTTCCTGATCTTAGAGGAAATGCTTTCAGTTTTTCACCATTGAGAATGATGTTTGCTGTGGGTTTGTCATATATGGCCTTTATTATGTTGAGGTAGGTTCCCTCTATGCCCACTTTCTGGAGAGTTTTTATCAGAAATGGGTGTTGAATTTTGTCAAAAGCTTTTTCTGCATCTATTGAGATGATCATATGGTTTTTATTCTTCAATTTGTTAATATGGTGTATCACATTGATTGATTTGCGTATATTGAAGAATCCTTGCATCCCTGGGATAAATCCCACTTGATCGTGGTGTATGATCCTTTTAATGTGTTGTTGGATTCTGTTTGCTAGTATTTTGTTGAGGATTTTTGCATCTATATTCATCAGTGATATTGGTCTGTAATTTTCTTTTTTTGTAGTGTCTTTGTCTGGTTTTGGTATCAGGGTGATGGTGGCCTCATAGAATGAGTTTGGGAGTGTTCCTTCCTCTGCAATTTTTTGGAAGAGTTTGAGAAGGATGGGTGTTAGCTCTTCTCTAAATGTTTGATAGAATTCACCTGTGAAACCGTCTGGTCCTGGACTTTTGTTTGTTGGAAGATTTTTAATCACAGTTTCAATTTCATTACTTGTGATTGGTCTGTTCATATTTTCTATTTCTTCCTGGTTCAGTCTTGGAAGGTTATACCTTTCTAAGAATTTGTCCATTTCTTCCAGGTTGTCCATTTTATTGGCGTAAAGTTGCTTGTAGTAGTCTCTTAGGATGCTTTGTATTTCTGCAGTGTCTGTTGTAACTTCTCCTTTTTCATTTCTGATTTTATTGATTTGAGTCCTCTCCCTCTTTTTCTTGATGAGTCTGGCTAATGGCTTATCAATTTTGTTTATCTTCTCAAAGAACCAACTTTTAGTTTTATTGATCTTTGCTATTGTTTTCTTTGTTTCTATTTCATTTATTTCTGCTCTGATCTTTATGATTTCTTTCCTTCTGCTAACTTTGGGTTTTGTTTGTTCTTCTTTCTCTAGCTTCTTTAAGTGTAAGGTTAGATTGTTTACTTGAGCTTTTTCTTGTTTCTTTAGGTAGGCTTGTATAGCTATAAACTTCCCTCTTAGAACTGCTTTTGCTGCATCCCATAGGTTTTGGGTCGTCGTGTTTTCATTGTCATTTGTCTCTAGGTATTTTTTGATTTCCTCTTTGATTTCTTCAGTGATCTCTTGGTTATTTAGTAACGTATTGTTTAGCCTCCATGTGTTTGTCCTTTTTACGTTTTTTTCCCTGTAATTCATTTCTAATCTCATAGCGTTGTGGTCAGAAAAGATGCTTGATATGATTTCAATTTTCTTAAATTTACTGAGGCTTGATTTGTGACCCAAGATGTGATCTATCTTGGAGAATGTTCCGTGTGCACTTGAGAAGAACGTGTAATCTGCTGTTTTTGGATGGAATGTCCGATATATATCAATTAAATCTATCTGGTCTATTGTGTCATTTAAAGCTTCTGTTTCCTTATTTATTTTCATTTTGGATGATCTGTCCATTGGTGTAAGTGAAGTGTTAAAGTCCCCCACTATTATTGTGTTACTGTCGATTTCCTCTTTTATAGCTGTTAGCAGTTGCCTTATGTATTGAGGTGCTCCTATGTTGGGTGCATATATATTTATAATTGTTATATCTTCTTCTTGGATTGATCCCTGGATCATTATGTAGTGTCCTTCCTTGTCTCTTGTAACATTCTTTATTTTAAAGTCTATTTTATCTGATATGAGTATAGCTACTCCAGCTTTCTTTTGATTTCCATTTGCATGGAATATCTTTTTCCATCCCCTCACTTTCAGTCTGTATGTGTCCCTAGGTCTAAAGTGGGTCTCTTGTAGACAGCATATATATGGGTCTTGTTTTTGTATCCATTCAGCCAGTCTATGTCTTTTGGTTGGGGCATTTAATCCATTCACGTTTAAGGTAATAATCGATATGTATGTTCCTATGACCATTTTCTTAATTGTTTTGGGTTTGTTTTTGTAGGTCCTTTTCTTCTCTTGTGTTTCCCACTTAGAGAAGTTCCTTTAGCATTTGTTGTAGAGCTGGTTTGGTGGTGCTGAATTCTCTTAGCTTTTGCTTGTCTGTAAAGCTTTTGATTTCTCCATCAAATCTAAATGAGATCCTTGCCGGGTAGAGTAATCTTGGTTGTAGGTTCTTCCCTTTCATCACTTTAAGTATATCATGCCACTCCCTTCTGGCTTGCAGAGTTTCTGCTGAGAAATCAGCTGTTAACCTTATGGGAGTTCCCTTGTATGTTATTTGTCGTTTTTCCCTTGCTGCTTTCAATAATTTTTCTTTGTCTTTAATTTTTGCCACTTTGATTACTATGTGTCTCGGCGTGTTTCTCCTTGGGTTTATCCTGTATGGGACTCTCTGCGCTTCCTGGACTTGGGTGGCTATTTCCTTTCCCATGTTAGGGAAGTTTTCGACTATAATCTCTTCAAATATTTTCTCTGTTCCTTTCTCTCTCTCTTCTCCTTCTGGGACCCCTATAATGCGAATGTTGTTGCGTTTAATGTTGTCCCAGAGGTCTCTTAGGCTGTCTTCATTTCTTTTCATTCTTTTTTCTTTAGTCTGTTCCGCAGCAGTGAATTCCATCATTCTGTCTTCCAGGTCACTTATCCGTTCTTCTGCCTCAGTTATTCTGCTATTGATTCCTTCTAGTGTAGTTTTCATTTCAGTTATTGTATTGGTCATCTCTGTTTGTTTGTTCTTTAATTCTTCTAGGTCTTTGTTAATCATTTCTTGCATCTTCTCAATCTTTGCCTCCATTCTTATTCCAAGGTCCTGGATCATCTTCACTATCATTATTCTGAATTCTTTTTCTGGAAGGTTGCCTATCTCCACTTCATTTAGTTGTTTTTCTGGGGTTTTATCTTGTTCCTTCATCTGGTACATAGCCCTCTGCCTTTTCATCTTCTCTATCTTTCTGTAACTGTGGTTTTTGGTCCACAGGCTGCAGGATTATAGTTTTTCTTGCTTCTGTTGTCTGCCCTCTGGTGGTTGAGGCTATCTAAGAGGCTTGATGGGAGGCTCTGGTGGTGGGTAGAGCTGACTGTTGCTGTGGCGGTCAGAGCTCAGTAAAACTTTAATCCACTTGACTGTTGATGGGTGGGGCTGGGTTCCCTCCCTGTTGCTGTGGCGGTCAGAGCTCAGTAAAACCTTAATCCACTTGACTGTTGATGGGTGGGGCTGGGTTCCCTCCCTGTTGGCTGTTTTGCCTGAGGCAACCCAACACTGGAGCCTACCCGTGCTCTTTGGTGGGGTTAATGGCAGACTCTGGGAGGGCTCACGCCAAGGAGAACTTCCCAGAACCTCTGCTGCCAGTGTCCTTATCCCCACGGTGAAACAGAGCCACCACTCGCCTCTGCAGGAGACCCCCCAACACCAGCAGGTAGGTCTGGTTCAGTCTCCCCCAGGCTCACTGCTCCTTCCCCTGGGTCCTGATGCACACATTACTTTGTGTGTGCCCTCCAAGAGTGGGATCTCTGTTTCCCCCAGTCCCGTCAAAGTCCTGCAATCCAACTCCCACTAGGCTTCAAAGTCTGATTCTCTAGGAATTCCTCCTCCCGTTGCCTGACCCCCAGGTTGGGAAGCCTGACGTGGGGCTCAGAACCTTTACTCCAGTGGGTGGACTTCTGTGGTATAAGTGTTCGCCAGTCTGTGAGTCACCCACCTAGCAGTTATGGGGTTTGATTTTACTCTGATTGCGCCCCTCCTACCGTCTCACTGTGGCTTCTCCTCTGTCCTTGGACGTGGGGTATCCTCCTTGGTGAAGTCCAGGGTCTTCCTGTCAATGATTGTCCAGCAGCCAGTTGTGATTCTGGTGCTCTCGCAAGAGGGAGTGACAGCACGTCCTTCTACTCCGCCATCTTGGTTAATCTCCGAGTTATGGGATTTTGATAGCCAGGTTTTTCAATAGGGCATTTCAAGAGTTAGGGTATTTCCATGGCAACGCCGGTCATCCAGCAGAGAGTGACTTGGTCATACTATTGCCCTTTGAGCAGAAGACATCTGTTAGCTGCCTGGCCAGTAGGTCCCTGCTGCTATTGACATAGTGGCATCAGATTTCTTTCTTCCCGTTTCCTGGATGTTGCCATGTTAAGCTTCTAAGTCTCAGACCATCTATGACATCTCCTGTCTTCTTCTCTCTGTGTGTCTTTCAGTGGCTTCCCCCACCCTATAATCACACCTCTCTCTCTTTTTCTCTACAAGCCTCATTTTTCAGTGAGAGAATCTGATTGGACGGCCACTGTAGGTCACTCCTGGTGAGTAGAGCTCTTCCACCAAAGCACCGCAAGGGCCACTGGCCAGCCAAGACCACTGCGCATGTCAGTTGGCTGTGCCAGCATCAGTTGGTTCAAAACACAGCAACACACGCATAGGCACCTCTTCTGACCACTCTGCTTGGAAGGAGACGGTGGCAGAAGATCCGATACACACAGATGCTTCTCCCGTAGGCCAAGACATCATGAGGCATAGATGCTGTTCCAGTTAGTCAGATCAGCTGGGCCCACAGGGAGAAAGACATGGCAGAAAGAATTCTTGTGAGGCCCTTGAGGCTGGGAGACTTTCCATATATGTTTATGTTATTTCTAATAACAATTACAGGTGGGAAACAGACAGTGCGTTATTTCCATTTGAAAAAGGAGGGGGTTAAATTCCAGTACATTTCAGTGGCTCCTGTAATTTGCATCTTATAAACGGTAGATCTGGGATTTGAACCCACATCTGTCGTATTGTCATCATTCATTCTATGGCATCCTTGCAATGGCTCGGGCACCTTTCTGGGAACTAGACACATCAGTGAACAAAGCTGACCTACTGGTTCTAAAAGAACTGAGCCCTGCGGAGGAGGCCAAGTCTAGGCAGGGGGCTGTATTAGTCAGCATTGTAAGTGACAGAAGCCAACTCGAACCAGCTTAAGGGAAAGTGGGTCTTGATTCGAAGGATACCGAGCGGGTAACAGGGCAGTTCTGAGGACCTCAGAGTCACAGACTCTCACTCTGCTCCCATATCTGCTTCTTCCTGGGGGGGCACCTCCTTTCTCTCAAGCAGAGAGCATGGCTGCCGGTAGCTCTGGGGTCCCGTTCATCACCATGGTATGGGGTCTATGATTAGACCATCCTAGCAACCGTGTCCATCCCAGCAACCAGGGAATTGGCATTTTTCGTGAGAAGCTGCAGGTAGGGAGCAATGCTGAGAAGACAAAAACTAGTTCCCCAGGTGCCTCAGAGGGGCCCCCCTGAGTAGCCGGGAGTAATAAGAAGATGGGATTCACAAGGGATTTGACTCCAAGATGAACTTGGTCTATATTCAGGCAATATTCATTGAGTTCCTTAAAATAGCAGGCCCTGGGTGTGCTGCTCCGAACAAAGGGGTAAATAAGATATCGTTCTTATCCTTGAAAAACTCAGTCCGGCCGGAAGATAGTGATATTTGTCTCACATTAAGTGATAACAGACAAAAAACTCTGTTGTGACCACATGGTCAGGACAGATGGGCCCCTCTCAGACCCAAGGGAGAAACCGTGATTGGACGAAGCCAAGTGTAATCCCCAGTTCTACGGATTGGCTTAGGGTGTGGTCATGTGACCAGATTTGGCCAATGAGACGCTAGGAGAATTTCGTGGGGAGACCTCGCGCATCTTTTTGACTTGAGAATGGTTGTGTATAGAGATGGCATTTGGAGAGGTAGCAGCTAGATTGGGATCAAACCAAGGATGAAAAGTCAAATGCCGAGTTTCACAACATGGAAAGAGAGAACCTGATTCCTAGCAGGCCTCGTAGAAATGCTGTGCCAATCCCAGAACCCCCTCCCCCTGGATTTTTTCTTAGGCAGGACGATCAGATCCCTTCAGCCACTGTCAGGCACTGTACACCTGGGAGCAGGACACATCCCAGACGTACAGAGGGCTGAGGACGTGGAGAAGGGAGTTGGGTGTCGAAGGTGGGACAGATCAAGGAAAGCTTCTTGGGGAGGAAATTTTTGAGGTGAACCCCGCAGTATAAATAGATGTGTTAGAGAAGTGTGGGGTGGGGGAGGGAAGAGAAGGAACACCCCAAAAGAACAAGGCAGAACTGCACGGCATTTCTATGACTTAGCCTTTGACATCACATGGTGTCACTTCTACATCCTCTACTGGTCAGGCAGCCCTCAGGCCCACCCTGGTTCAAGGGCAGGGGGATGCCAAGGTTCTAGAAGAGCATGTGGGGAAAGAAGACATTATTGCAGCCATCTTTGGAAAATGCCATTGGCCAGAATCCTTTACCCTGGGCCCCAGAACTACTTCACAAGTCCTAGGGCTTTCATGAAGGTAAACGTATCGGAGGGAGAAGTGGAGAAAAATACAGCTGCAGCCTGAGACAGAGCAGGTGAGTGGGTGTAGCGGCCAGGTGGCATTTCTGTGTTCTCCACATCTCTCCCTCTGGACATAGAAGCCACCTTTCCATTCTGCTTGTCCTCAGCCTCAGCTGCTTAACCTGGCCTGACCAATCACAGTGCTTATTCCATTTCCCACCCCGCCGCCATCACAGTGGTTGGTTCAGGAACAGTCAAGGGACCCAAGGCAGGCCTAGCAGAGTCAGCCCTGGGAACTTAGCTAGAACTGCTGGGCGAGTCCTACTCTTTTCACTGTGATCATTGGCTCTAAGGACCAAGCAGGCTTGGAGCTACTTGGGCAGCATCTTTTTGAAGGCTCCGTGTGTA
This sequence comes from Balaenoptera ricei, assembly GCF_028023285.1. Classification (NCBI taxonomy): domain Eukaryota; kingdom Metazoa; phylum Chordata; class Mammalia; order Artiodactyla; family Balaenopteridae; genus Balaenoptera; species Balaenoptera ricei. The sequence continues at coordinate 1,716,710 of NC_082658.1, read as the reverse complement.
AGAACCTGCCTAAGAAGGAAGCTGGAACTGAGGAAAGTAAGGCTGAGGGATGAAGAGAGAGAAAGATTTCTGATCACATCGTTTATGGACCTGGTTTCAGCTATAGGCAGAGGCAAATCCACCTCTGGAGTTTTGGTTTACATACACCAATAATTCCCCTCAGGCCTTAAGCCGGGTTGGGTTGAGTTTCTGGCACTTGTAACCCAAAGTGTTCGATTAACATAGTGAGCTTTGTACATAAGTATTAACATGAAGAAATTGGATCAGAAGTTTGCAAGATGCTCCTTGGAAAAAAGATTCAAGGTCCCAAGGAAATCAGATCACCTCCTCCTCCTCCGGAATGGACAAAACAGAGGCAAGGCTGGGCCTGAAAGAAATGAACCTACAGCTAAGTGAGACTTGGATGGCTAAAGAAAGATGGGACACATTGGGTTGGTTCTGCTGTGTTTCTGAACCTGATCATGTCTATTGTGACATGGAACCCTGGGCAGGAGAGAAAGCATCTGCTGGTCTGATAGCATCTCCATCCACCTATTCATCTATCCATCCATCCATCTCTGCATTTGCCCATTAATTAAACAAATATCAATTGAGTTTAAATAACTGGCACAAGAAAGTAAGTCAGACAGAGAAAAACAAATATCATATGATATCACTTATATGTGGAATCTAAAAAAAATGATACAAATGAACTTATTTACAAAACAGAAATAGACTCACAGACATAGAAAACAGACTTATGGTTACCAAAAGGGAAAGTTAGGGGAGGGATAAATTAGGAGTTTGGGATTAACATATACACACTACTATATATAAAATAGATAAACAAGATCCTATTGTATAGCACAGGGAACTCTACTCAGTATTCTGTAATAACCTATATGGGAAAAGAATCTGAAAAAGAATGGATATATATGTATATGTATAACTGAATCATTTTGCTGTACACCTGAAACTAACACAACATTGTAAATCAACTGTACTCCAATATAAAATAAAAATTAAATAAAAATAATAAAGCTAAAAAATAAATAACCGGCACAAGGTGTTATGAGGGAGGGGAATTGAAGCACTAAGTCATAGTCAAATAAGCCTTCCGTGCCTGGAGGCTGGGACTCAGTCAGATGCCCTCTTTTTCATTAGAAAAATGAGAAAATCTAACTAGATACTTGCTCACATCCCTTTGAGGCTATTCTATGACGATTCAAATGGTTTTCAAAATGGATGATAATTTAGAGGGTTATCTGGCCCGATTTTCTCACGTCTGGGGTGAGAACAACCAAACTTTTGGTACCCAAAGACCTGACACCCACTCCACTCCCTCATGACTTCATCACTTGCTGATGGCTGGTGGGCGGGGAGAGAAGGAAGACTGTGACAGAACCGCTGCTGGTTACAGGCAACAGGGCTGGTTAAAGACCAGTGGCCGCTGCTGTTGTGATGGTGCAGCGAGGGGCGGGGAGAACCCGCCCAGGCAGCAAAAGTGGAAGAAAAGAGCTGGGAGCCACAGAAAAGCTGCCTTGGGCTTCTTTCCCCCAGCAGTTGAAACACAGAGCATCTCTGCCTAGACTGGGAAAGGAAACGGGCCCAGCTGCCTTGCGGGACACGATTTCTGAGCGGTGGCCCTGGGAGCACGTGAAATGCCACTCTGGGCAGGCTCGCGGGGATGCCAGGCTGCTCTACCCAGTAGCTGTTGCCCTGACTCCCCTCCTTCAGAAAGGAAACGGCAGGCTTGTTACTGCTTTGCTCAGGACCGGGGATTATGGAGCTTAAACTCTCTCCTTCAAGCCACGTTCAAGTTTTTGACTTAAAAGGGAAATGTTTCATTTTAGGCCAAATGCATCCCCCTCTTTCCCCCTTCCTGGACCAAGAACAAAGCAATTCAAATCAGAAAACAGAGGGAACTCCGTGTGCACTGTCCACAGGGACCCGGCTCCCAACTGGATCTGACGGAATTTGATTGAAGTACAACTGAACCCCTCCGCGTTTGTTCAAATGTCATTTCAATAGAAACGTTTCAAATCTCTGCCAAGGAACTGCCCAGGGGGTGGCGGGCAGCTTGGGCCGGAGACCGCAGGGGCGGGACCCAGGCGAGGCTGACTCAACCCAGCTCAAAAGGGTGGGGGGGGGGGGGGAGTAGTGGGAAAAGGGGAGGAGGGGAAGGAAGGAAGGGGGTAGAGGTGGGCTTTCTGGGCAGCTCTTACACTGCAGAGGCAAGATATAAATGAGACACGAGATGCCTGGATATTGGCAACGTATTTTCCTTTTATTTTTTTTTTGTTACAGACAAATTCAAAGCCTGGAAGGATTCATATCAGAAGAGTGACGAGGCTTCAAGACTTGGCTAGTCACCCCCTTGGTCCACGGTGATCCAGCGCGAACGCACCACGCTTGTCAGTTTGGAAAGGGGACCATGTGTCTGGCTGGCCTGGGCTTGTCAAGGCAACTGAATAGGATTTTGGTTTGAGGTTGGGGCGAGGAGGTGGCTCTTGGTTTTCTTACCCCGCGTGGTTGGTAAAGGTGGCCGAGGTCAGGGGCTTGATAGACAAAATAATCTTTAAAAAGTAGACCTAGGGGCTTCCCTGGTGGCTCAGTGGTTAAGAATCTGCCTGCCAATGCAGGGGACACGGGTTCGAGCCCTGGTCCGGGAAGATCCCACATGCTGCAGAGCAGCTGAGCCCGTGTGCCACAACTACTGAGTCTGCGCTCTAGAGCCCGTGAGCCACAACTACTGAGCCCACGTGCCACAACTACTGAAGCCCACATGCCACAACTACTGAAGCCCGTGCGCCTAGAGCCCATGCTCCACAACAAGAGAAGCCACCGCAGTGAGAAGCCCGCACACCGCAACGAAGAGTAGCCCCTGCTCGCTCCAACTAGAGAAAGCCTGTGCGCAGCAACGAAGACCCAACAGAGCCAAAAATAAATAAATAAATCAAATCAAATAAAAAATAGACCTAAGTTGGAAGACTCATACTTTCTCGATTTCAAAATATAGAGTAAGCTACAGTAATCAAAAATGTATACAAAGCTATAGGAATCAGGACTGCTTGGTCCTGGCATGAGGATAGACCTGTGGATCAATGGAATAGAATTGAGAGTCTAGAAATAAATCCGTATACTTATGATCAATTGATTTTAGACAAATGTGTCAAGACAATTTGGTGGGGAATGAATAGTCTTTTCAACCAATGGTGCTGGGACAATGGGACATCCACATGCAAAACAATGAAGTCGGACACCTCCCTCATACCATATACGCGAATTACCTCAGCATGGTCAAAGACCTAAATGTAAGAGCTAAAACTTTTAGAAGAAAACATAGTTGTAAGTCTTTATGGCCTTGGGTTGGGCAACAGCTTCTTAGATATAACATCAAAGGCAAAGAAATCCCCCCAAAACTGATAAATTGAACTTCATCAAAATTAATTGCTTCAAAGGACACGATCAAAAAAGTGAAAAGACAACCCACCGAATGGGAGAAAATATTTGCAATTCATATATCTAATAAGGGCTTCATATCCAGAGCTCTTGTAACTCAAAAACAAAAAGACAACTAACCAATTTTAAAAATGGACAAAGGATTTGGACATTTCTCCAAAGAAGATGTGCAAGCAGCCAATAAGCGTATGAATGATGCTCAACATCATTAGCCTTTAGAGAAATGCAAGTCAAAACCACAACGAGGTAGCACTTCACACTCACTAGGATGGCTGCAATAAAAAAGACAGACAGTAACAGATGTTGGCAAAGATGTGGACAAATTGGAAGTCTCCTCCATTGCTGATGGGAATGTGAAATGGTGCAGCCATTTTGGAAAACAGTTTGGTAATTCCTCGAAAAGTTAAATATAGTGTTAGCATATGACTGAGCAATTCCACTTTTTGGTATATCCCAAGAGAACTGAAAACAAGTGTCTACACAAAAACTTGTACATGAATGTTCATAACGGGATTACTCATAATGGCCAAAGGTAGAAACAGCCCACATGTCCATCAATTGATGAATAGATACAAATTATTCCTACAAGGGAATATTTTTCAGCCAGAAAAAGGAATGAAGTACTGATACATGCTACAACAAGGATGAACTTTGAAAACATTATGTTATCTGAAAGAAGCCAGACACAGCAGGCCACATATTATACGAGTCCATCTATATGAAATGCCCAGAATAGGCAAATCCACAGAGACAGAAAGTAGACTAGTGATTGCCAAGGCCTGAGGGTTGGAGATGGGGTAGAAAGGACAAAGGGTACAAGGTTTCTTTTAGAGGTGATGAAATTCCTCTATAATTTTAGAGGAATTATATAGTGGTGATGGTTGCACAACTTTGTTAACACACTAAAACCACTGAATTGTCTACTTTTAAAGAGTGAATTTTGTGAATATGAATTATACCTCAATTTTTTTAAAAGGCCATGGGGATGAATTTGGGGCATGGCTTAGGAAAGCTAAGAGGGCACGTGAGAGCTTAGGAGGTAACAAGACTCATTTCTCTTGGCCACACTAGGGTTTTTCCTTAATTATCAAATATCAGTGAGGCATGCAAGAGGTCACTCATGCATAGTGACAGCGGCCCAAACTAAGTGACTGAGACATGCATGTTTTGGTCTCGTTTCTTCCACTGCTAAGGGACTTTAATCCGGTCATTGGACATCTCCTGATTTTCTCTTACACACGTAGGTGGCTCCGTACAGAAGAAGGAACTAGAGCTTCAAAGCCAGGCAAGGCTGTGTTGCATCTTGGTTCTGCCCTTTGCTCGCTGGGGGACCTTCGGCAGGTTACGTGGCTGCCTTCACCTGCATTTTCTCATCTCCAACGTGGGTTGGTGGGAAGATGCAATGGCAGCTCCGGGCACCTGCTGCATACCCAAAATGCCTTGCTTGTCCCTCCTCCTTATCTTCCCAGAGCCTTGTTTATACGTGACAGAGAAAGAGTACAGGAAGGCTGGGCGAAGGGACAAATTATACTCCCCCCGACCCCATGCACCCTCTCCAACAGGAGGGGAAGCTGATTACAACCAAATCCTCCAGGTCTACATTTTGTCTGAGGGCAATGTCAGAATTGGGCTTACTGTGCTATCTCTCTAGGGCTGCCCCCAAAGGATGGTGAAGAATCCCATTCCAAATCCCTCAGGTGTAGACTTTGAGGGCAACTTCCCATGAGTCCTACAAGAATTCAGCTGGACCACAAGGCTCGGGGCCGGATGGAAACCACTATAAACTAGGTAACACCCATGAGTTTTCAGGAACCCAAGCTTCTGTTGCCCCCTCTCCCCCCCCACCCCCGGAAAAATTCAGATTCCTTGTCAGGTTCCCAGGTGCCTGCACCACTGCAATGGCTGCCATGATGTCACTGGACTTGTCCTCGTGACCTCCCTGCCACCCCCTCCTTAACACCAGAGAGAGCCTTCGGTGGACGTGGAAACTGAGTCAGATGGTTCCTTCCAGAAGCCACTTCCCCCTCTCCCCGCCCTCCCTCCCCACTCTCTGACCCGCAAGCTGGTTTTCATTCTCCATCTCTCTCAAGCTGCGAAGGGTATGTCTTCCTAACACTTGTCAAAAATTAAAGCGAGACCTGCTTTCAAACGTTCTGTCTGTGCTTGCCGCCAGGAAAGCAAGTCTGTCTCCAAAGAATTTGCATCTACAGTTCCAAATATGCACTGGTGCTCAGACGAAAGAATGTCTTCCCGCTTTCAAGCTGGGTTTGGCGTGACCTCTAGGTTTTAATATTTTCAACAAAGTGTCATTTGACAATGCCACCGCGTTCAGAAAGAGGAGAAAAGTGAATGTCCTTTCATATACGTGTAGCCTGGCTTGAGAGTCAGATGAGAAGAATTAGCCCAGAGCCACATACTTGATTTTATCTTTTGCTTTCACCCTTTATTTAATTTAAAAAACCTGCACAGAAGCATTATTGTTTTCATTTCTAGGTTTTAACTGCTGTTTTGGTGAAGGGGGTCAACGTGAGTTTTTTTAAGAAGACCGAGGTGTCTGCAATTCCTAACACAAGAGCAGCAAGTCAAGCCCTTTCTCCTGTGTCTCCATCACTGACCTCACGCCCAGCCCCCTGCCACGCACCCTCTCCCCAGCTCCAGCAGGAGGGGAAGCTGATCGCAGCCAAGCCCCCCACGTCTAGATTTTGTCCAAGGGCAACGTTGCACGAGTCCTGCAAGAATCCGGCTGACTGAGCTCTCTCTAGCGCTGCCCCTAAAGCATGGTGACCGGTGGGGTTCCCGCTCAGAGTGGTCGGCTCTGGCCACCCCCAGACAGGGAGCCCCAGGGGCTGTGACAGCCGCAGTGCCCCGGGTGGCCAGGAGGAGGGCGTCTTGTGCTTCGGAAGGTCCTCTTTCAGGGCCGTGGTCCCCGGCTCTTAGCTCTTATCCCCCTGCCCTTCATGCACAGAAGGCTCCGTCTTGACAGAAGTGGCGGCCACCGCACGGCCCTGCCTGTCCATCAGCTTGTCAAAATAATCAGCGCTGCCCCAGGCCACGCCGCCCAGTTTGACTTAGAAGTCGGCCCAGCGGTGGGTTTCTCAGCTTCACTCAACACCCCGACAGGCCTGGGGGCCCAGGATGGGCAGGTTGACACAGATGTGGGCCTCTCGGCGCCCGAGCAGGTGTCCGATAACCTCATTCTCCACCCTCCCAGTGAAGAGCCCCCTCGTGCTGGAGGGAGGAGAGGCCGGTCTTTGGAGAAGACTCGGGGGGACCCATCCCCTGCCCGTGCTGCGGGCTGGCTGGGGAGTGGGAACTTGAGCTGAGGCTGGGGGGCCGTGGCTTCGGTCCAGTTTCGGGAGAGCACGTGCACGCTTCCCATAAACCCTTCATCGACTCATCGCGGCCGCCCCTCGAGGTGTTAGTTTTCCCATCTACACCCCCGAAGACAGGCTCAGATTCACGAAGTTCTTCGCCAGAGGTCACAAAACCAGGAGGTCTCGGAGCTGGGCCCGACCGGAGGCCCTCTGAGCTCTCGGCCCAGGCCTGTCCCCCCTGCCCCACCTGTACAAACAGACGTGACCCTTCGGAGGCGGAGGAAACAGCCAACCATCAACACGTGCTTTCAACCCGTAAGAGTCTTTCCGCATCTACTTCCGTTATCTTGTTTGCTTCTCCCGGGAGATCTGTGATGCCGTGGCGGGGGGAGACGGCAGTTCTGGCGCTGCCTCTCCTCCCTGCTGACCTCTCCCCCCCAAGGGACCCCACCCCCCGCGTCGGGCGGCCTGCACCCCGGAGTGTGTGGGCGGCCGCCCTCTCCTGAGAAGCCCGCTTGGGCGCAGTGGCCTTCGTGGGCCCCATGAACCGAAGGAAGATGCCCGAAAGTTCTTTGAAGTGTTCTATTTTATCTAAAGAAGAAATTTCCCGGAAAATTACATTCAACTTCATCACCTATCTGCTTCTCTTCTTTCTTTCTTTTTTTAAAAAAATTGTAATAAAACGCATATAACGTAAAATTGACCATATTAGCCGTTTTTAGCTTCAGTGGCATTAAGTACATTCACACTGTTGGGAAACCATCACCATCACTCACCTCCAGAACTTTCTTGTCCTCCCAGATTGCAACTCTGTCCCCATTAAACACTAACTCTCCACCCCCCCTCCCCCCAGGTCCTGACAACCACCGCTACTTTCTGTCCCTATGAATTTGACCCCTCTAAGTACCTCACGTAAGTGGAATCATACGGTGTGTGTCCTTTTGTGACTGGCTTTTTCACGTAATGTCCTGAAGTTTCATCAATGTTGTAGCATGTGTCAGAATTTCCTCCTATTTTAAAGTTGAAGAACATTCCAGTGTGTGTGTGTGTGTGTGTGTGTGTGTGTGTGTGTACACACACTACGTGTTATCCATTCATCTATACCTGTTTCTTTCAAATAAAATGTCTTAAAATTACTTACTGGTTAAGCAGATTATTCACACCGTAATAAAGCCTGGCAAATAGGGCCAGGGGTCAGCAGACGTTTCCCTAACAGGCCAGATAGTAAATATTTTAGGCTTTATAGGCCATTATGTTCTCTGCCGCAATCACGCTACTATATAACTGCCGTGGTGGTATGACCACCATGGACCAAGCAGAAATGAATGGGGTAGTTTGTGTTCCAATAAAACTTTATTTACAAAGGCAGGCAATAGGGCGGATTTGGCCTGTGGTTTATAGACACCTGTCCTGGGGGTCAATATGGTATCTCATTGAGATCACAGGTTAGTGGGATGATTGAGTTCACACAAAAAACTTCCCTCCCAGGCTCACATGGTCAAGGCCCGGCCAGCACGCTCCGTCCCGAGCCACCCTCAGCCCTGATCTTCAGGTTCTGTGGCCACGTCTGCCACCCTCTGGCCAAAGTCCTTTTCCCAGCGCGACTGATTCTCAGATGACCCAGGCCTTCCCAGCACCACTGCCCCACGTTTGCCAAATACATCTGCCAATGACTGAACGACCCTTGTGTACAAGATTTTCCCCAAGAGGCCCTCAGTCCCTCAGGTCCCAGATGGAAATAGACACCTGTGGAGTTGGGTGTTGTAGCTCCAGATGCCGGGAGAACCTGATGCCCAGCACTGGCCCAAACAAGAACCCTAAGTCACTGTGTCCCAGTGAAATCTTTGTCGTTTCTTGCGAAGTATCCCTGTCTGTTTTCCCTTCTTGGGAGGGGTTTCACCTGGGATACTCGGCCCCCGGACTAGGCCTCTTAGAGATGCTCTCTCTAAACCAGGAATGTCTCAGGAGCAGAACACAGGAGGCTGGGCACCAGGCAGATTGTGCAGCTGGGAAAACAAGATTCCAAGGGGAGACTTTCTCCTCTGCCTTCTGGAAAGCCTTAAGACATTTTAAACAACAGCTTTCTTAAGGTGTAATGGACATATAATAAGCTGCACATAAAATGTACAATTTGACAAATTTTGACGTACATCTATATCCATGAACCATCACCACAACCAAGAGAGTGAACCTCTCTCTGTCCCCCTAAAGTTTCTTCATGCTCCTTGTTGATATTCCCTCTCTCTCCTCCCCACACCTTTCTCCCCAAGTAACCATGATCTGCCTTCTGTCTTTATAGATTAATTTGCATTTTCTGGAGCTTTATATAAATGGATTCATGGACTTCTCTGGTGGTCCAGTGGTTAAGACTCTGCACGTCCACTGCAAGGGGCGCGGGTTCGATCCCTGGTCAGGGAACTAAGATCCCACATGCCATGCGGCATGGCCAAAAGATTTTTTAAAAAAAAAGGATTCATAAAGTATGCACTCCTTTTTGGTTCACTTCTTTTGCTAAGCATAATAATTCTGAGGTTCATCCATTTCATTGAATGATTCATAGTTTATTCTTTTTTGTTGCTGATAGCTTTTCACTCTAGGCGTATAGCACAATTTGTTTTTTCATTCCCTGTGGATGAGCATTTGGGTTATTTCCAGTTAATTAGGTCAAGATGGTTGATAGTGTTGTCCAAATCTACTACATCTTTGCTGATTTTCTGTCTACATGATTTATCAATGATATAGAGAGGAGTGCTGGGATCTCCAACTATAATGGGAATGCGTCTACTTCTGCTCTCAGGTCTATCAGGTTTTGCTTCATGGATTTTGAAGCACTGTTATTAGAAGCATAAATGTTCAGGACCATTACGTCCTCTTGATTCACTGATCCATTTATCATTATGAAACAATTTTGTTTATCTCTGGTGCATGGCCCAGAAGGCAACATTTTTGTTGCTTAAACTTGGTTTCACCAATCAAGGCTGCAGTGATTGAGTCAGCCCCTGATGGGAGGCTGAGTCAGTCTTGTACTTGGCCTGCCTTGATGGGCTGTGCGAGGTCCCATTTCCAGTTTCCTTCCCGTGTTTCTCCACTGGGAGGGGCTTCGTGAAAACCAGACCCAGGGTGGGGTGGGTTAGGGCTGGGGGCCCAGGACTTGGAATTTCTTGGTTTATCACTGGGCACGATCCCCAACCTGATGACGTATGAAGACCCAGGGGTGGCAAAGAGGTCATGATGACCCTGTCTAGACTCTGAATTTATTTTTAAGAGACAGTTTTGTTGGAACCAGGTCCCAGACTGTTCCGTGTGTTCTGAGATAGTGCTAAAAGGATCTCCTGTACAGGGGCCATGTCCTAGGTTTACAGTTTCCTAAGTCCGCCATAAACTTAACTGTCTTTTCTTGGGCTTTGAAGCCCTAAGACTCCCCTTTTGGCACGGGACTCCCGCCCCCCGCACACACCCAGATTCCTGGCAGGAAGCACCGGCTGAGGATCCAAGTGCCAGGGCGTTGGCACTCTCCCTCTTCAGGAGGTGACGTCAGGGAGAAGCCACGTTGCCAACAGCACGCTGGAGCGTTTGGAAGCAAGTGCCCGGGCGTTGCTGCTTCTAGGCCCTGCCCAGAGTGCTGTCTTTAGCACCAGGGAGTCCAGCTCATCATCTCGTCTGCCCAAGCCCACCCTTCTATGGCGCAGGAGCTCTGCTGAGTCTGCCAGGTCTTACCCATGTTGTCTTAGATCTCGTGTTATCCTCACTACAACTCTGGAAGCCAGGTATTAGTGTACCCATTCTACAGAGGAAGACACTGAGGCCTGGGTGAAAGTAAAGGAGTTGAGCGAAGATACACAGCTAGGAGGTGTAGAGCCAGGGCTCAAACCCAGGTCATCTTGTTCTAAATTCAGGGTTTGTTCCATTATGCTGCACACCTGTATCTGTTTCCTACGGCCGCCATGAAAATTATCTCGAAACTGGCGGCTGAAAGCAACAGGAATTTATTCTTTTCTACGGTCCTGGAAGTCAGAAGTCCAAAATCAAGGTGTTGGCAGGGGAGGTTCCTTCCAGAAGGAGATTCTGTTCCACGTCTCTCTCCAAGCTTCTGGCGTTCTATGGCTTGTGGGTGCCTCGCTTCAGTCTGTGTTTGTCTTCACACGGGTCTTGACATGACCTTCTTCTTTGGATAACAAGGAAATAAGTTGGAGAGTTGGAGGCCCGGTGGGAAAGGTAGTCCAAGACGTAAGGAGGGAATAGAGTCAGGGACTTCTAGGCCTGGGCAATCAACTCATGCTTTCCACGCCTGAGCCTCCTTCCTCATCTGTAACATGAGGCTAGTGATCTCACACCTCAGGGGCTCTTGTAAGAGTTAATTGTATGCAAAGTGCTTCGCCCCAGGCCTGGCACCAATGAATATGAGTTATGAAAAAAATAAGATTGATAAGATGGCTCCTATTTCCCTGCAAATAAAGCCCGAAGTCTTTGCCGTGGTCAACGAGACCTTCCATGATACGGACCCAGTTCTTTCCAACCTCACTTCTGACCCCTCACCCCTCTGTTCTTGGCATTTCAGCTGCTCTGACCTCATGGCTGTTGTTCCCTGCATCTGCCCAGGGGCTTTGCATCTGTAGCTGCTTCTGCCTGGCTTGAGTCTGGTCTCTCTTTAAAGGTCATCTGATCTGAGACCTGCCCTGGTGTCCCTATTTAAAATGCTACCCAATCAATCAATCAATCAATCAATCAAATTCCACCCTGGTCCTCCTATGTGTCCCCGTTTCCAGCACTCTGGCCCCTGTGGGCTGCTTTCTTTCTTCTTAGCACTTAGCATTAATTGATGTATTAAATACTGTTGACCCTTGAACAACGCGGGGTTTAGGGGTGCCACCGTGTATAACTTTGCAGTCGACTCTCCATATCCTAGGTTCCTTATTTGCTGACTCAGCCAACCGCGGACTGTGTTGTACCGTAGTATTGACGGAAAAAAAAACCCTGCATACAAGTGGACCCGCGCAGTTCAAACCTGTGTTGTTCAAGGGTCTATTGGATTTATTTATCTGATTATTTATTTCTGTCTTCCTCCACCAGAGTGCAAGCTTTTAGGGAGCCTGTTTTGTTCACTGCCAAATCCCTAGTGCCCATGATAGTGGTTGGCAGGTAGTAGCTCTCAATCTCTCTGTGACATGCATGCATGAAATCCGATTGGGCAGCCCAGTTGGTAATGTAATTCACGTATACAATCTTGCCCCACTAGCCATCTTTTGAAGAGGAAAATGACATTTAGCATCTACCACCTACTCCAGGCACTATACTCAGTGTCTCAATTCACCTCATATCTACTTTTGTAGGTGAAGAAACAGGATCAGAGAGGTTAAGTCAGTAGCCTAAGATCACACAGTTCATCAGTGGAGAGATGGCATTCATACCCGTGTCTGCCTCTTTCCTGCCCCCGGTCCCTCAAGCTGAGGTGTCCCTCAGCTTTTGATTCTAGAGGAAGAAACTGGGGAAAGATGGAATCTGCCCCCGTTAGGGGGCTCCCTGGGAAACTCTCCAACCTCGGCTCCCAGAAGAGGGTCCTGGCCTCTGGAATTCTTGGCAGGAGGCAGGAGATGTGCCTGGGCCCTCCTGTCACTGACCTTGAAGAAGTGTCTTCAGAAACTCTTTTAATCTAAAATCCCCTGCAGCTTCCAGCCACCCACATCTTAAGTCATGTCAGCAGAGCCTCTCATATTTGACATTCTTTCCCCGAGTTCCTGACCCCAGCATTCTCCAGCACTGCTCGCCTCTGCTTTCTCCCCTCCGTGGTTACTGGTGCGTCGGGGAAGGAGGGGTGAAGGCCGGGAGGGGCCAGACCTTAGCGCCCCGGCCCTATGGGGGACGGGCGGGGAGCCGCAGGTCCTCTGGGGCTGTGCCTCAGAAAGCCCACCTCTAGGAAAGACTCCAGAAGCTGCCATGAGAGGCTGGGGTCCTCCAGGGGATGGCTGGGGTCAGGGGCCATGGGCTTGTGGCTCAGCACGTCCTAGTCCAACGTCGGGGGCACGGGCCCACCGCGTGGGCCAGCAGAGTCGTCCTCAGACAGCAGGACCCGCACCCTGGGCCTCCGAGTCCACCCCGCACGGCTCCCTACCCGCCACGCTGTCTCCATCAGGACCGAACCGAAAACGCGTATGGACCCAACGTACAACTTGTCTGGGGCTCTGGGCCTTCTGTGCCCACCTTCCCTGCCCATCCATTGCCTGCTCAAGACCTAGCCCAGATCTCAAAACCATCCTGAAGGCTCCCCAGCTTAACCTGCTCCAGATTTTGACACCGATTCCAGCATGTGGGGTTTTCCCCCAACCACAACCGAGCAATTCTCTGCGACACCAGGGGGGTGTCCTGCAGTTCAACTCAGCTCTGACACTGTCTACCTGGAAACAGCATCAGATCCCACAGGCGAAGGGCTCAGTCCTACAGGACTGCCCCTTGCCCTTCAGACACCAGCTGAAAGTCCAAATTGTCGCCCGCGTGTCTGACCGAATTGCTATAGATCCGAGGGTCCAACGACCCCCTCCTTGGGTTCAATTAATTTGCTAGGGTGGCTCACAGAACTCAGAGAGACATTTTACTCGCTAGATTACCCGTTTATTGTAAAAGGATATGATTTAGGAGCAAACAGATGGAAGAGATGCATGGTGCAACGTATGGGGAAAGCTTGTGTGCCCTTTCCAGGCGCGACACGTTCCTCAGATCTCCACGTGCCCCAGATCTCCACGTGCCCTCCGAACCCGTCCTTTTCGGGGTTCTTATGGCGGTTTCATTACCTAGGCAGGATTGATTAAATCATTGGCCACTGGCGACTGATTCAACCTCCAGCCCCTCTCCTCTTGGGGTAGGGGGTTGGGGGATGGGATTGAAAGTTCCAACCTTCTAATAACTCGGTTGGGTCTCCTGGCAACCAGCCCCCATCCTTAGGTGCAGGTCCAAAAGTCATTTCATTAACATAACAAAAGACACCTTGATCGCTCTCATCATTTAGGAAATTCCAAAGGTTTTCGGAGCTCTGGGCCAGACGAGGGACAAAGACCAAATATACATTTCTTATTATAAATCATCATATCACGTTGCTCAACTCAGATCCCTTCAAACTGCAGGCCACATGGGGGCCCAGGTTCCCTCTAGAGCAAAGATCTGATGAGGAGTCTCGCTCCTGGGTCAGGCTAAGCCCCGGGCTTTCCAAGCTCCTGGGACGCCCGCTTGACTGTCTCTCCAGCCTCGTCTTTGCTCTTCCTGATCTCTGCAGCCACTTTCTGTGGCCTGGCTTTCCCTTTCTTCTTCCTGCCTTTTTTGCGTGCTGTCCCTCCTGTGGGCAGTGTTCCCCACAAACTTGTGTCCTTCCCAGAACCGCAGAGTGTGAACTTCTTCGGAAGTAGGGATGTAATTTGTTAAGCTGTAGGCCTACTGGAGTAGGGAGGGCCCCGAGGAGACCAGAAACACGCAGAAGAGAAGCCAGGGAAGACGCAGGCGGAGATTGGAGTGAGGCGGTCGCAAGCCCAGGACCTTCAAGGCTCGCCTGCCACCACGAGAAGTGAAGATAAGGGCAAGGAAGTCTCCTCCCTTTGAGCCTGGCCCTGCCAACACCTTGAGTTTGGACTTCAGGACTGTGAGAGAATAGATTTCTGTTGTTTCCAGCCATCCGTTTGCGGTGCTTTGTGACGGTGGCCCTAGGGAACTAGTCCTTGCTGCATGGACACGGCTTCTCCCCTCCCCCATCACACCTCACTTTCCGACCTCACCAGGTGGGGTCGTCCCAAAACGCATCGTGTATTTTTCCTATTGGAGCAATTTCCCTGTGGTCCCTGGAGGGCCAGATTCAGGACTGCGGCTCTCTGAGCCATTGCAGGCAGATTGCAGCCTGTTTCCCAGAGCATCTACCAAGAGAAGACTCCCCCTGAATGAGCTCTGTGGTTGTACTCGCCATGAAGCCATGGGCGCTCTCAGATCCCCTTGCCTGTCTTCTTCCCCGCTCTGGGCTGGCGTCCTTGCTCTTCTTGAAGACTGAGATGGAAACTCACACCTCCAGATATGGAATCTGGAATCACTGCTGAGGGGTCTGGAGAAATCCTGTGTGCCCAGCAAGCACACCTGCTGGACAGCCTCGTGGTCAAGTGGTACCCAGGGGGATGACGCATCGTGTGATGACGCTTTGCGCCTCTCCTCGCCCCCTTTCTCCTCCCTTCATCCTTACTGCCTTTATCCTCACAAATAAAGCATCAGCACTTTCTTCTTTGTCTCCTAGAGGGCCCAGTCTAAAACAGTGGTCAAATAAGATTAGGAAATACTACCTATTTTACCCCACTCCCTGCTTCCGGAGTCACGTAAGCACATAAGCATGTCAAAGACTGAGCAATTCTGCAGTAAAAAAAAAAAAAACAAAAAACAAAAAACAAAAAATCTGTTTACCTTCCAGGCTGACATTTATTGAACACTTACTCTGTGGTAAACATGATTCTAAGCATTTTACATATATTGACTTGTTAAAATTCCCATGGCCACCCTCTGAGGTAGGTATTATCTTTCCATTTTACAAACAGGGAAACTGAGCCACAGAGCATTTAAGTAATTGTCTAAGGTAGCACAGTGAGCCAGTAGAGAAGCCTGGCCCGAGTGCCTATGCATAGTCATAATGCTGTATATACTCTTGCTCTCAGTCAGAATTGCCTTTGTTTTTGGATGATGGAGTTAAAAAAAATCATATCACCTACGAACATCGACTGAGCCGGTTCTACCGAAAACAGTTTGCTCCAAGTTTATCTTAATTTCCTGCAGAAGTGTCGTTGCAGCCGGCAGTGATCCTTCTGCCTTGATCTGCTCAGAGACCTACCCCAACTCCCATGAGCTCACAACTTTGCCCTATAATAAATGTTTGAGGAAGGGAAGGAAGGAAAAAAGGAGGGAAAGTTGTCCTTATAAAAAAAGCAGGATCCCTGTCTTAAGAGCAGGAACCCTGGACAGAAATTCAGTGGTACTTTCGATTCTCAACTGTGGTTCCCACATGGAAAGAGACAGTCTTCTTCTATTACATACATCATCATCAGCTGCTCTACTACTTTGTGGCTTCTAAACGTGGGGATGGCAGAGAAGAAAACCAGAAGAGGCTGCTGCGATAATGAGACACAGTTCCCTGGTTTCTGGAAGTGGAGCTGCCTCGTACAGTCGTATAGGTTGCACACTGCACAACTGTAGGGGTGGCCATTCCCATGATTGTCCATTGCACGATTGCCCTGAGCGGGAAGCACACAATCCAGCAGCCACAATGCTGAGGTTTGGGTGGGGTGGGGTGAGGGTAATTGCAGGACTATAATCATTCCAAACACAATCTGTCTTATCTGAGTGGCTCAGGGTGTAGTCCATGCCATATCACAAAGCACCAGGAAGGTCTGACACTGGCGCCTGGAAGCCTGCCCGGTCTGAGGCGAGGCCTGAGCTCTAGCGGGAGTGTCTGCAGTGGCATCGCCCTGACAACCTGGCCTTGAGTGCCCACTTCCGCCCAGTGTCCTGTGGCCCCTATCAGCGGGTTGGGCCGGGTCATTCTTTGCTGTGGGCGTGCTGCCTGGTGCCTTGAAGGATGTTTAGCACATCTTTGGTCTCTACCCCCAGATACAACCAAAACTGTCCCTAGACATTAGCAAATGTCCCCTGGGGAAGAAGATCACCTGGGATTTGCAAAGCAATGCTTTCGAGGTTAACTCAGTGTTGTCTAGATGGTAGCAGCCGTGGCTCTCGAGCACTTGGAATGGGACTGGTCCAAACTGAGATGTGCTCTGCATGTAAAATACACACCAGATTTCAAAGAGTTGGTATTGGGTTGGTCAGAAAGTTAGTTTGGGTTTTTCTAACACAGCTTACGGACAACCCCGAACGAACTTTTTGGCCAACCCGTTACAAAACAAAACAAAACAAACTGAAGAGTGTCAAAGATCTCCATAACAATTTTCAAGCCTTGATTACACATTAAAATGACAATATTCTGGATAGGTTGGGTTAAAATATAACATTCTTTTCATCTATTTCTTTTTACTTTTTTTTTTTTTAATGTGACCCCTAGAAAACTTAAAATTTACATGTGAGTCTTGACTGCGCTTTCTGCTGGAGAGCGTGAGGCTAGCTGTTCCCCGCCCCCCCCCACCCCCCCGTCATCCAGGACTCAAGGTAACACTATGGAATGAGTGTCCTGGGCCTGCCTCTGTCTTACCCTGGCCCCCCTCCTGCCCCACCCCAGGGAACCTCCTGCTGCATCTGAACACCCAAAGACCATGCTCAGGCCCAGCCCCTTTAAAAACACCCGATGGATGAAGTGAGAGAGTTGCATGGACATATGTATACTACCAAACGTAAAACAGATAGCTAGTGGGAAGCACCTGCATAGCATAGGGAGATCAGCTCGGTGCTTTGTGACCACCCAGAGGGCTGAGATATGGAGGGTGGGAGGGAGGCTCAAGAGGGAAGGGATATTTGTATGCATATAGCTGATTCACTTTGTTATACAGCAGAAACTAACACACCATTGTAAAGCAATTACACTCCAATAAAGATGTTAAAAAAAACAAAACCAAACCAAAAACCCAGTGCTTGAAACTTCACCCTGTCAATAGCTCCAGGGAAGAAGGACCCAATAGGCCTGCTTCTCTATCCCAGCTGGGCCTGCAGGGACCTCCCCCTACCCTCAAAAGCATCTGCATTCTTGTGTCCCCCAGTCATGGGGTTCTACTATTTTTGCCATTCTGGAACCATTCCATCAGTTTCTTAACGCTTTTCCTGCTGCAATCTTCCAGATGCATTGCTCTGATCCTATTGATTCCCCCATTTAAGAACCTTCAATGGCTGCCTCACGACACCGAGATAGCCCAGACCCCTTAGCTGGGTGTTCAAAACCTGCTGCAAACTGGCCATAATCCACTCCAGGGGTTGGGACTTTCGGTCACAGGGTTTCCTTCCTGTTCCAAACAAATGGGTTTACTTCCTCGTATGTCCTCTGCCCTTGGCATGTCTCCTCCTGCCAAAGCCTATTCATCCTTTAAGACCCTTTTCAATCTCTCCTCCTCTAAGAAGCCTTCCATGTTTACACCATCCATGGTCACCTTTCCAATTGTCAGACCACATCTGCACCAAGTACTTGGGAACAGTCATCTGATTGTCTTGAGGAAACTCTGGTATCTATTCTTAAATGACTGTATCACTCTTTAGCTTTTCCTGGGTTTAGATCTTCTTTACGCACAGAGTTTGTAAATTCCTTGGACTTGCCTTCTAGGAATATACTCATGAGAATAACTAGACCCGATATTTAAATATGAGGGCTCTCCCTCTTACATTGGAGATGGATGGTGATTACGTTTAAGCCTCTTGCCATTTCCTGAAAGCCCAGTACTGTGCAAGGTGCATCTGAGTATTCACAGATGTTGGCTGGAGAATAAGGCCCCCATTTAGAAGAACAAATCAGTTGGGAGGGGTTCAGGCAGGAGAGAACCTTGGAGAGGCTTTGGGTACATGTATTGCCACCTCTTTGCTATGACTTAGATATGCGTGTGTAATCGCCCCACCTCTGATGTTCTTCTCTGAGCGGGGAGAGGGTCGGGGGGCATGGCTGGCAACGGCGTCCCACATTCTTTGACGGAACATCTGAGGTGCAGTCTCCCTGGCTCTCTTCTCGATCAGCGATTTCCTCGGAAGTGGCGATCCTCTCCTCCTGCCACCTTACAGCTCAATATCTGAACTGGCAAATTATGGCGATTAACCAGAATGGTGGGCCTCTTTTCTCTGCATCAAATGGTGCCGGGCCCTGGAGATGGGGCTGTAAACCCTGACTCAAAGGGAGACGGCCAGCCGAGGAGGACGGTCCTTCCTGAATAACACACTTCATGTACAATCGACCTGCGAGAGCCGTCACTGCCCCTCCATTTATATGACGGAAAAACCACCCTTTGTTTACCGGGCTCTAAATGCTCTGCCCTCTTCTTCCTGACACCTAAGCTGTGAGCAGCCTCTCATCATCAGGGGCCGATGCTTTGCCATAAAAGTTACTCCTTCCCTTTGGCTTTGTCCTCAGCAGGATTAGAGGAAGAGATCTGGGTCTTCCCAGGCCTTCTCGGGGACAGTCTAGCCTGGCCCGAGAAGGGGCAGGACAGACAGAAAACCCTGCCAAGTAGCTGTGTCCATCTGCCCTCTCAGGCCTGAGCCTGTTCCAGGGCCTGTTCTCAGAGCCGCCGGTAGGTGGCTCTGTGACACACTGATCACGTCCCCTCGGGTCCTGCAGGAGGACGGCCACCAGAAACCAGATGCTGAGAGGCCTTCCTCCCCCTCGGCCCAAACTGCATCACCCACCTTGCCCAGGGGACTCCTCAGGTCCTCTCTTCTTGGCAGGAAGCAGGAGAGGGCATTTTAGGGACTCGGAGAAGGCTGGGAGGACCAGAGCAGGCGTGACTCGATGGAGAGACCGGGGAGAGTGAGGTTTGCGCAGAGTGGAGGAGAAGCTGGGGGCGGTGGGCGCACCCTCAGTACCAGGCGGGCAGGAGGTGGGGGAGGAGGGAAGGGGCCTGGTGGAAGGGGGGTGCCATTGCAGAGGCGTTAATCACACAGCCCCTGGAGGAAGGGCTGAGTCTGGGTTTGTCTCCTAGCTTGAACTCCTACAATCTGTGTGGCTTTAGGTAAATGACTCAACCTCTCTGTTTCCATGGATTCATCCATAAATTTAAGACACACTACCTCATAGGGTTCTTGAGATAAGAGCCTGCATGAACAGTGCCTGCCATGTAGTAAGCACTCAGTGAATCTTAGCTATTGCTTTTTTTTCTTATTTTTTTCTTTTTGGCCACACCACATGGCTTGTGTTCAATCCATAACCAGGGATTGAACCCACGGCCCCCTGCATTGGAAGTGCAGAGTCTTAACCACTGGACAGCCAGGGAAGTCCCTTAGCTATTTCTTATTAAATAGAATAGGCAGGCTGGCGAGGCTGGTGCAAACTTACCCTCCCCCCACCACACACACACACACACACACACACACACACACACACACACACACACACTCCCTTTAAAGACAGGAAGAGGAAGGCAAGAAAATAGGGCAGGGAACAGGAATGATCCTTTCCCTTTGGCGGTACAGAGAGCTGATACCACCAGGGGATTAGATGAAGTCTCCGTGATAAAGGAAGGCTCCCCTGGAGACGGGAGAAAACAGTTGAGAACTTGGAGGCCAGATTTATTCAAACCAGCAGGACCTGTGGAGGTGCACCTGAGGGATCCCCGAGGGACTGGTGCATGCCCGGGTGGGCCTGTTATCCTAGTGGCATCACAGAGGACGGGAGGGGGGGCCCAAGAATGGGACGTGGCAAATGACTACCCACCTCTGAAGGGGGACAAGAGCAGAGAAGCCCTGTTACCCAGGGACCCGCAGGCTGAAGCTTTCCTGGGAAGATGCTAGAACTGACCAAAGACCATCTGGGGGGGAGGAATGGGGGGAGACGGCTTAGCGACAAGAGCAGGGGCCCTAGGTTTCAAATCCTAATTCCCGCACTGATTACATGACCACAGGGCAAGTGCATTAACCCCTCCAGTTCCTTCTACCTGCCCTGAGGAGGCTGTAAGGACCCAGTGAGCTAACCTAGGAAGTGCTAAATAAACGATGCCCGTTACCCTGAGATGGAGGAAGTAACCAGGTGACGCTGGGAAGCGCACGTGATCCCAGACCGATTTAACTTAATTCATCGTCGCTTTAAGGCGAAAACAGGGCACGCTGGGGTTACCAGGGAAATCCAAGCATTTTGCTAAACCAAGGCTCAGACAAAAGTAACTTATCCAAGGTCATAAGCTCATTAAAGGCAAAGGTGGGATCTGGTCTCCTGACTTTAAGTCAAGTGCTTTTAAGAATTATTATTACGCTTCATCCTGATGTCAAGACTTAATCGATAACAGCATTTCTACAAATGTTTCTCAAAGAAATAGTAATAGGTGTGTCTAGAAACAGGGTTTTATAGATAATTAAATTTGGGGAATGCTGAGTTTGAAAAAATTACATAGGATTTCTCTTTTTGTTTTACTGCAGGACTTCTCAGAGCCTTTACTATGTGTACACACATTGGGAATCTCCTAGAGGCCAGTATGGTGAAAAGCATTTCTCAAAGGAATTAACAATGTTACCCTTGTTTTCTTGGACCATTTCATGGAGGTATTCATGGAGTATACAGTTAACTCTTGAACAAGGCAGGGGTTACGGGGTGCCAACCCACCATGCAGTTAAAAATCTGAGTATAATTTATAGTTCGCCCTCCCTATCTGTGTTTCCTCCGTGTCGACGCCTCCTCCGCATCCCGGGGTCCTCCCATCCACAGATTCAACCAACCATGGATCATGTAGTACTGTAATGTTTACTACTGAAAAAAATCCTTGTCTAAGTGGACCCATGCAGTTCAAACCCGTGTTGTTCAGGGGCCAGCTGTAGTTTGGGTTGCACTCGCATGTGTGCTTGTGTGTACACATTACATATAAAAGCTTTTGATTTGGGCATGTCCGTGTAGTAGCTGAGCATGAATAGTAACTAGCTCTCAGGTCAATGTATACGATCAAGTTCGCAAATAAACACAAATGTGTATCGTTTAATCCCCGTTGATTAATGTGTGTGTGTGTATACATATATATAAAACAAGAAGGGCCCACACAAAAAGACAGCACTTACACCTGCATGGTGGGATTACAGGTTATTTTTATTTCCTTCTTATGCTTATCTGCACTTTGTAAATGTTCTACAAAGAACGCACTTTCTAGGGCCAGCAAGGAAAGCCATGCTTTATTGCATAATCAGTACTATGGCATCGGCTTGAAAGGCTGCCGCCCCTCTGGGGATTAAGTGCCGGGCCTATCTTTACTAATGACTTAAACAAAAGGATGGAGGTTGTACTCCTCAAATCCTCACATGATGCTAAATTTGGTGGGGTGACTCCCACTCAGAAAGCCAAGAATAAAATTCAAAACAACCATGACAAATTGAAAACACGACCCTACAAAAACCGGATGAAATTCAATAGTACAATTAGACAGGGATCTATTTCGGGCTAAAAGCAGCCACCATGCGGAGGAGGAAGAGAGGACCAGCTCCCAGTGGGTCACCGACACCAGGTGAGCACCCATGAGGCGCTTTCCCCTGAGCTACGGATCAGGGCCAGACACGGGGATGGAGAAAAAGGCCTAGTGGCGATCGCTGCCCAAGTGGCCACACTTTCCGAATACAGACTCCTAACAGAGTGGTCTGGCATGAAGAATAACTCCCGGTTTGCTACAGGGAAGGGTCTTTGAAATCTAGTACCGCCATCATGTGACCTCGCCACATGGGGATGTCATCTGTCCCCTGCCAGGCTGGGGGACACTTTAGTGTCACATCCCTGGGTAGGAGGCACTCTGGGGCCTGCAGGGTGGAAGCGGAAAAGTTAGAAGTTCTGGGACATTTTACAGGTTTATGGGGACCATCAAATAGAATATTTGAAATCTGAACCATCTCCAAAAAGCCCGTCCTGGAAACTCCGGGGCATCTGGTCGCAGTCAACAGAGCGCCTTGCCTTCTTCAAAGCCGGCTGGATTCCACACGCATAAAAGGCCCGTGACATGCCCCGGCCCCCAGGTTATCCAGTCTCTCGGGTCCGCATTAGTCAGCTCCTCGTTAGGCCGCTGAGCTGGGTCTGTGTCACCCTCCTGCGAGGGCTGGGGCGGCTGGAGAGTGTCCAGTAGGAGCCACAGAAATGATCAAAGCAGTGGAAACAAGGGCCTGTGAGGCAAGGTTAAAGGAATTGGAACCATTTCTCTTGGAAAAAGCTAGGGAGAGTCTGAATAACTCAACTCCAGAGACGAACCGCACAAACCCCACGTTAGCCTGACCGTCTTCCATCGATGGCTTTCATCCAAGGGCCCGACCGGAAGTAATCCCAAGAGCTCCTAATCCCAAGTAATCCCATGACCAGAGCTCCTCGTCACGCACGTGGGATGCTCCAAGCTTTCTGCTAAGAGCTCTGCATAGTCGTCATCTCATTTCATCATCACGACGGTCCTGGGACGGCCCTGCCTGCACATGAGGTCCAGCACAGAAGTTATGTAACTTGCTTCGGTTCTTGCTGGGCTCCAGCGCCAGCAGTCAGTCTCATGCTGTTCCAGACGATCTTCCGACAGCAAAGGTTCTTTCTGGTGCCCTTTACGAGAGTATCCTGATCTCCCACTGTAGGGCATGAGACGTGTGGGTGACTGCTAGCGAGGAAAACTTGTGAAATGACAGAAGGTACCAGGCTGTCGCCAGATTCGGTTTCAACAATGTATGCTATACAACCACGTGATAAATACAACCACGTCCCCCTACGTTACATCTGGAGTTACAGGCCGAATTGTGCCCCTGTCCCCCCGCCCGCAATTCGTATGTTGAGGTCCTAACCCCCAGGACCTCAGATCATGACTGTATTTGGAGACGGCTCCTTTAAAAAGGTCATTAAGGTAAAAGGAGGTCATTAGTGTGGGTCCTAATCCAACATGACTGGTGTCCTTCTAAGAAGAGGAGACTGGGGCACAGACACAGAGGGACGACCACGTGAGGACACAGGGAGAAAATGACCATCCGCAAGCCACGGAGAGGCCTCAGAAGAACCCTGGTGACACCTTGATCTTGGATTTCCAGCCTCCAGAACTGAGAGCAAATACATTTTTATTGTTTAAACCCCCCCAGCCTGTGGTACCCTCTGATGGCAGCCTCAGCAAACTAATATACCGAGAAATTCTCAGCCAACACCCTTTTCAGAAGAGGAAACCGTGTCTTGGAGGATCCAGTAACTTGTCCACTGTGACAGAGGAAGCCTGCAGGGGAAAGAGATTCAAGCCCCTTTCTGTGACCCGGGTCCCGCATTCTTTCCAGTATCCCCAGGAACACAGAGGAGAGAAAGAAAACACGCGAATATTACACAGCACACACCAGGTGTGGGCAGGGGAGGGTGTCAAACCTCGACTGGTCCAGGCTGTATTTCGATTCCACATTTCAGTGGATTCGCACAGAGTTCTTTTTAAATCAGTATATATCTTTAATTGAAGTATAGTTGATTTACTATGTTAATTTCTGCTGTACAGCAAAGTGATTCAATAACACACATATATATACATTCTTTCTTTTATATTCTTTTCCATTATGGTTTATCACAGGATATTGAATATAGTTCTCTGCACTCTATAGTAGGACCTTGTTGTTTATCCATCCTGTATATAAAAGCTTACATCAATTCGCAGAGTTTCAATAGCGGAGTTAAACGTGGGATGGGGCAACCCTGTTTACTGAAAAAAAAACAAAAAACAAACAGGAGCCAAGGACCTGGCAAGGCACACTTACAATGTAAGCCTGAAAAAGCTTCCCCGGCTCCTCTGTGGGGGGATAATACAATGGATCAGAGTGTGGAAACACAAACCTGGCCCATCTCGAACTCCAGCAAAGTTCTTGCAGATCAAAGAAGGACGCCCCGGCTATCGTCCTGCAAGGGAAAATGTGAATTAGGTGTTGGTAATCAGACCTCCACTTAGATGCAGGGCAACGATGACCACTGAGTAAAGAGAAATAGAGGAGTAATCCACAGGCCCCAGCTTGGGCTCCCTGGGCCAACGTGGGAGACAGGGCTGGTGGGGGAGAGTGGCCCAGAGGGCTGGGGGCTCCGAGGGGACTAAAAGGCAATCAGGATCTGGCTGCCCCGGGAGGAATCTGGTTTCTGAATGGGTTTTGGGAGGGGGCTGGGGGATTTGCTCACAGACCCTGGACCAGAGCAGCTGAGTTCTCTGACTTCTGCCCACTGAGGGTGCGGCCTATACATGACATAGTGATGGCTACCACCTATGGCACGTGTGTGAGTACCAAGTACTTTATATCTGTTTTATCTTGAGGCAGCCCTGATGTTCCAAGATATCCTTACTTTACGTGGGAAGAAACGGAAGCACAGAGAGGTCAAGTAACTAGTCAGAGGTCACACAGCTCATAAATAGCAAACCCAGGTCTTGAACCCTGGTCCACCTTATTCCAAGGGCCCTGTCCTCTCCAGTACGCTGTGTTTTCTCTTTCCCTACCGTCTCTTTGCTTTTCAGTCTTCCCAGTGTTCAGCCTGGTACTCGGTACTGAGCGTGGCACTCCATTCTGCCGGATCAGGTAATAGCCGTGGTGAAACACAAACCAAAGCATCCAACTCCCCTTTGGACCGAAGTATTACTGAGTGTTCCTCAAAGTATCTGTTTTGGCACACTGCTCCTCAAAGATAGGTTTCTGTGGTCAGATAGGAGCAGGGACTACGCCTTTGAAGGCACCCTCTTTGAGAACCACAAACCACTTTGAAGGTAAAAGGCACAGAGGATGCCTGCCGTCCCTGGTCCCAGGGCCCAGCCAGGCCCCTGACTCCAGAGGAGCTCAGCCAATACTACACAAGTGAAAGAATGAGTGACCGTCCTACTGGAAACTTCCACAAGGTTTAACACAGTAGGTTAGTCTGCTCAGGCTGCCGTAGCAAGACATCATAAACTGGGCGGCTTAAACAACAAAAATTTCTTTTCTCACTGTTCTGGAGGCTGGAAGCACAAGATCAAGGCGCCGGCAGGTTTGGTGTCTGGCGAGGGCAGATGGTCAGGTGGTGGTGGGAGGGGGAGGTGGGGGACAATGGAGAGAGAGAGAGGGACAGACACTGGGACGGAGAGACAGAGAGGGAGGGAGCAAGCCCTGTCATGCCTCTTCTTCTAAGGGCACCAATCCCATCACGAGGGCTCGCCCTTCATGTCCTAATTCCCTCCCAAAGGGGCACCTCCAAGTGCCTTCACACTCCAAGTGCCTTGGACATGAATTTGGGGGAGACACAGGTATGTGGTCTATAACACAGATTGAAAAGGATTCTGTTTTTTTTTCCCCCCCTTGGAAATTGAGAAGAAGGGGAGAGAAAGAGAGAGAGAGAGAGATTGATGGAAGATTGAATCAGCTCAACCTGGACACCGAGGGTAGGCACAAAATGACCTGACGAGGTGGCCACCTCCAAAGATGAGGGCAGGAACGAGGGAAAGCCAGTGGGTCCCTGTAAGGAACGAATCCCGCCGTCGCCCTGTGCTGAGCCCACGGAGGGATGGCGGGTCCCTCTGCGGCAAACTTGGCACCCCTTGTGCCCACAGAGGTTGGCAGGACGAAGGCTCAGGTCATGGAGGTGCCCACAGTGCCCTGGGTGACGAGAGCTACAGGATCCCTGGGGAACCCCATCTCTGGCTGCTGTTTCCCGGGGTGGGGAAAGCCTGGGATACCTCCCCCCAGAAAGTGCACTCAGGCAAGAGGGACAGGATTCTCTTCCCGCTTCTATGAACTTGACGCATCACGGATGCTCTGTCCTCAGAATTTCATCTGCTAAGTGACCCCCCCCCCATAAGTTCCCTTCAACAGTGGCATACGATTCCATGATTCAGCATGGATCTAGGGGGGCTTGGAGCCCATCTTCCTGGAAGCCAAAAGGTCTGGCTCGGTGGGAAGGAGGAACCCACCTGGCCTCCCCTCCCCTCTCCAAAGCGGGAGCCCCATCCCGGTGGGCCCACGGTCTCACGGCAGAGCCAGTTTGGAATATTTTTGTTCCATTCATGGGCCTCTAATGGAATCAAGACCGGGCTATTTATATTTACAGATGGTGCAAACTTCAGTGGAACATCAAATGTGCCAGATGTTGTCAGGACAGAGCAACATGAGGGAACTTGGCTGACAGAAATCAAAGAGCCCCCCACCCAAGACTTCTTTCTGGACCCAAGATACACAGGACCCTGAACAGGCAGGTAATGAGAAACGCCAGGATGCTGGACCCCTGGGATGGAGGGCGGCCCCTGCGACCTGGGGAGGAGAGTTGGACAGGGCTTGTCTTGCTGGAGGACAAAATGGAATCACTGTCTCTTCCATCGTTCCTCCCGAGACAACTCGGGGGACCAGGCAGCAGGCGTTTCCTCTCCAATTATTTTCAGCCAAAGGAAAAAACAGATGGTAAATAGCACTGGAAAAAAAAACTTTTTTGGAATTAATATTAATAAAAGATATGTGGGCGGCTCTGGCTGAATCCCGAGGAACCAGGGCGGGGTGCGGGGGGGATGAAGGGAGAAGAAGGCACGGGGTAGGGCCGAGCTGACTGCTCCCTGAAGGATCCCCAAGGGGCCAGAGGGCAGGGTGGGTGGGGCGGCACCCTTGGGAGCCCAGCATCTGGCGGGGGCTGGAGCCCTGCAGCCACGAGGCGCCTGGCCAGGCCCTGAGCTCCGGGGGGAGGACAGGACTGCCCAGTGCTCGCGAGGGACACTGGCATCACGGGGCCCCGCTTCCAGTGCACAGAGGGGGCGCGGGGGTCCTCACCTCCCCGGCCACGCCAGCTCCTCTCGGCCAGTCCCCGCGTCCACCTGTCAGCGAGTCCCATCGGCTGTCCGCCGGCTGTCCAACTGTCCGTCCTCTGAGAGTCTGGATTCCACGTTCAAGCAGAGACACTGATCGGGCTCCTTCAGGATTTGTAGGTTTCATGGGGGAGGAAAGAGTGACAGGCAGCGGGTCCTGGGTGCGGAGGGGGAAGGGCAGCTTCCTGGGGACACTCGTTTACTCCACGAAAGCTCTGGAGCACGGTTAGGTGCTTGGGATTGGTCTAAGGAACCAAAGAGATGAGGGCCCTACCCTGCGGGATCTTCCAATCCAGCCAGAGAGAAGCAGTCGTCAAATGCACACTCACGTGTATGTCAACGACTGTCAAGTTCAATTAATCCATAGGAAGTGACAAATAATGACAGTGTCGTGAAAGAAAGAACAAGAATGCTGGGAGAGCTTCCTGGGGGTGAGTCTGCGTCGTGTTGATTAACAGTGTCTCCGAGCTTCCTTCTCCCCTTCATCCCAGAGTTCAGGGTGGTATAAGCTTGGAGAAGAAGCTGGAAGAGGGTAGGCACCCTAGGCATTAACACTGAAAAAATAAAGTTACCCGACAAGACAGAAACCTCCACTTGGGACCATCCTGCTGTCTTGTCTCTCTGATCTTGTTTCTTTCTTTGCTTTGGCCGATAGAAAGCTCAAGATGGAAGCATGGTTCATCTCCAGCGACAACCGTGAAGGGTTTCACGCGATGTCTTTTTCTGAAGTAATCTCGTTCTCAGCTCTAGTGTTTCTTTCCTTCTGTTTCATTTCCTTCGTCGGATGTTTTTAATTTGTATTATATCTTATTATAGATGCGTGCCCCCTTTTTGGTATGCTGTTTGAAATCCTTTCTGAAACCCAGCAGAGAAAATATAAACAAAACAGGATGCATATTGATGGGGTTCAATTAAGACCAAAAAATCATCCTTGTTTTCTGTGATTCGAGATGGATCATAAACCAGAAGGTAAACGTTGCCAGAAAGGACATTATTGGGATAATTGATGAAATCAGAATATGGACTATGGACTGTAGATTAGGTAAAAGCCTTGTTTGAATGGAAATTTCCTAAATTTGGTAATTTACTGTGGTTACATAAGAGAATGTCCTTGCTCTTGGGAAATACACCCTAAAAAGGGTAAAGAAGTATGGTATCTGCCACCTCCTCTCAAATGGTCCAGAAATGGGGAGGAAAAAATGTATATGTATTTATATACATTTATATACAGACGTCTTTTTGTATGTATATATAAATGTATGATGAGAGAGAGAGAAAACAGGGAAAGAGGAAAGATTACAATCTCATCCTTGAAAAACGAAAGCACTTGTACATCTAAGTGAATTTGCCTTGCAATTTTAATTACAGTGGGTGTCCTTTTAAAAGGAGATCTCAAAAAACAGATTTCTTCTTGCTTTCAACGCTGCCTGTTTCCTTCTGCCCTCTCCCTGAGGACTCTCACCGCCCCTACCCACGAAATGCTAAAAGAAGACTGCATTTTGGAGTGATTCCGGGAAGAATTGTTTTCAGATAATTAGGCATGGTCTGCAGTTGCCTCTGGCATCGGTGTAGATACAAAAATCCCATCTGGATGATCAGCAAGTGTTTAAGCTTTGAAATTTTTTCTTCTGGAGGCTTTTATTAATCCACTGGGGAAACGCCTCCACCTTTCTCTCCCAGCCCCAACTTCTTGTCATTTGCAATCCAGCCACTTTGGGCTTCAGAAGAGAGAATGTTGCCAGCGTGGGTCATCGCAGGCTTTCTAGAATCGGAAATGAGCCCTTTCCACTGACTCAGTGGCACTCCAGCCCAGCACCGCCTCCCTCTCCCTCTCTCTCTCTCTCTCTCTCCCCACCCCCTGTACTCTGGGCAAGACGGGCTTGGGTGGAAAGCTCTGGCAGACACTGCTGAGTGCCCACCTGTACCTGTTACTCAGGAACGCTCAGAACAGGATGCTCTGGTCCTTCTCTTCACCCCCTGCTCCTACTCCTGAGCCATCAAGACTCCAAGACAAGGACACGACCCTTCTAAGAAGACCTTCCGCTCTGGCAATGTCCCTGCCATCCTCTCCTGTCTTCAGACCACGGGGCGGACACCCAGCACCCCCCGGGGGGGCTCAAGCCCGGTTCAGGGACTTCAGCCTGCGTCCGGCCAGTGGAATTGGTCCACTGGCCCCTCTCCTTGGCCAAGGCTTGGCAGGGCGGCCTTCTTACGTACCTGCCCTCCTCTGACCACTGACCCTCTCACCCTCCTGCAGGTCCTGCTGCCCTGCACTTGCCGGCTGGCTAGTGGGGTGACCCCCGTTCAATGACCGTCCTTCTCTCCGAGTCTCCAAGTCGTGGGCGTGCTGTGAACCTGACTTGTTTATTCCGCAGCCATGCCCGTGTGATCTGATCAGGGGTCAATATAGTCCACGTCCATGGGGAGGAGAGGCAGAGAAAACATGGTGATGGCAGGATGGCCTCCAGTGGGTAAAAACCGTGGTGCGAGCGCCGAAACACAACGCGATTTTTCTCTCAGCGCCCAGCAGTGGCTCTTTATCCCCGTGGCCCATTATTTTGCTCTTTTCAGCTCTCTCCTTCAAACCCCCTCTTTCCTGCAGTTCAAAGTGGCTTTTGAACCTGGAGCTCTTTAATCCTGACACTCAGGCAGCCGACAATGACCGTGATCAGCCCCGGAGCAGAGGAGCTGAGCCCCGGCCAAACCGGGGGGTTGAGCCTGGGACACGTGGGCCCCCCGCCCTACAGGAGCTCCTGGCAGGGGTGGGAGGGGCCGGCCGAGCAGGGCTTCCGGTTCAGGTGGAGAAATTGGGGGTGAGCCGGTGGGTCACCGGGGCTCGGGGTCTCTCCAGCCAGGGGCAGCGATGGCCGTGGGCCAGGGTCGAGACCTTGAACTTTGCTCCATCTCCCGGCCCAGCCCCTGGCTCTGTCCCCTCCCCACCCACCCTGCTCCTGACACCCTCATTCGGCTCTCAAACTGCCCAGGCCCTCCAGCAGGGAACAGAGGCCCGGGTTCAAGTCCCCTCCTAATCACCTGCCAGCTGGGTTTACTTGGATGTCTCTGGGCAGTTGGGGTGTCTGACCTTATAACGTGGTCCATCCTTGACCTGCCAAGCTGGTCCCTCTCCTACTCTTAAACCAGTGGGTATTTATTTTCCCTGCAGCCTCTCTGCTCTCAACCTACAACTTAACTTATATTGAGGTTTGTGTAGGCAAAGGGTGACTGTGGTCCCCCTTCCAGGGAAAATGTTTTCTTTTAATTTAGACCTTGTGGCGGTATGGAAGGGGCTAAGGGGATGACAGTCGGTATTTAGGAAGGGGGTTGAAGGATGTGTTAGGACGATCTACCTCCCACCCCATCATCACAGTGGCGACCAGGCCCACCAGAGTAATTACAATTCACTGCTGGCGCCAGGCTCATCCTGACCCAAACCATTTAAGATAGGCTGGCATTTCCCATGTTATAAATGACGAGTCTGAGACCTGAGATGCTGCAGTAACTCACCCAAGCCCCCGTTGCTGGTAAGCAGCCCAGCAGCATTTGCAACCTCAGTCCCTCAAATCTGCCCTAATCCTACATCCTGAATTCAAGGTACTTTGAAGAGCTCCCACAAAATAGTCCAGGGGCAGCATTTCATCCATCAATTAAAAAGTGTATATGTACATATGTCAACAGGTGCCATGTCCTGTCCTGGGACTTGGGGAAAAGGAGGGTGTCAGATGGACGCAGCTCTTGGGGAGTTTGCAGTTGAGTTAGTTTCCAGCCCTGTAAATCGGAGTTTGCAGTGCAGATGGTGGAAAAGGCCCAGAGTGAAGAGAGAAGAATCTGGCAGGGGAGAGGCCACTTTGGATCAGGTGGTCCGGGAGGGCTCCTCAGAGGAGGTGACTTTGGGTGGAGATCTGGAGGGTCGAGGGAGCTGAGAGAAGCAGAATCCGGGTGGAGGGGACCACAAGGGCAAAGGCTCAGAGGCAGGACCCTGCCTGGCATGTCAGAGGATCTGAAAGTGACCTGTTGTGGGTCAGAGAGACATGAGCATCAAGGTGGGCTTTGCAGATTGTAGGAAGACGTTGGGATTGTATCTTATTGGAGGGACTCTAGCCGGGGTGGGAGGCTCTGATTGGTGCTCTGAATAGATGGTTCTGGCTTCTGTTGAAGGGTGGACACTGGTGGGGGGAGTGGAAGCTGGGAGACCCTCCAGGAGTACCTGGGAGGAGGCCAGCGCATCTCACACTGGGGAGAAAGGAGTCTGGAGCCACAGACTTAGGAAAAAGAAATAGTGAGACCCCAGCACGGGTGCTGCTGCTTTGCTGAGGCCGAGAGAGGATGGACAGGAGGTATGAAGGCCCTTGGGATGGGGCTCCCCCTGGGGGTCTAACTCGAGGACAAGGCGCCTTAGAGGCACATTCACAGGGGTCAGCTCGGAGCTGGTGCCCGCCCCAGAGTCACTGCCAGAAGCAGCCGCCCAGACAGCACCCAGGCCCTCTGGGCAGACAGAGCCCCGAAGGGTGCCCGGCCTGCAGTAGTTGCAGAGCGAAATGTCCTGTTTCAGCTCCACTTTGGGCCCCTGGGCTGGGGGCCTTTGTGAGCTCCTGCCCCGCATCACACGGTGGCCGGTTCAGAAGATGAGCAAACCGCTCACACAGTTGTCAGGGGCACCAGCCGGGGGGCAGAGCAATGACGGCTAAGAGTCGTGCAGAATTTACCAAGAACCAGGCCAGTCCCGGTTCTAAGGCCTTCACGTGCATTAGCCCTTGACCCACCCTCAAACAACCCTATGAGGGGGGCACTATCGTTACCCCTACTTTACACTGAGGAAACAGGAAGGCGGTGCACAAAATGACTAAGCAACTTCCCCCAGGTGAGGGAGAGACAATGGAGAGACAGACAGAGACAGAGGGACAGAGACAGAGAAATAGCGAGACAATGAGAGAGAGAGACAGAGACAGAGACAGAGACAGAGAAATAGCGAGACAATGAGAGAGAGAGACAGAGACAGAGAGACAGAGACAGAGACAGAGAAATAGCGAGACAATGAGAGAGAGACAGAGACAGAGAGACAGAGACAGAGAAATAGCGAGACAATGAGAGAGAGAGACAGAGACAGAGAGACAGAGACAGAGACAGAGAAATAGCGAGACAATGAGAGAGAGAGACAGAGACAGAGAGACAGAGACAGAGACAGAGAAATAGCGAGACAATGAGAGAGAGACAGAGACAGAGAGACAGAGACAGAGACAGAGACAGAGAAATAGCGAGACAATGAGAGAGACAGACAGAGACAGAGAGACGGAGACAGAGACAGAGAAACAGCGAGACAATGAGAGAGAGAGAGAGACAATGAGAGAGACAGAGACAGAGAGACAGAGACAGAGAGACAGAGACAGAGAAATAGCGAGACAATGAGAGAGACAGACGGAGACAGAGACAGAGAAACAGCGAGACAATGAGAGAGAGAGAGAGAGAGACAATGAGAGAGACAGAGACAGAGAGACAGAGACAGAGAGACAGAAACAGAGAAATAGCGAGACAATGAGAGACAGACAGACAGAGAGAGAGTCAGGGGCCCAGCCAGCATCCAAAACCCCCGTCAGCTTTGGAGTTCTTGCTATTGAGGCCGACCCTACCCTGCCTCTCAGAAAGTTCCTCGAGGCGCTAAGAGCTCACATGTCCTTCAAGGTCCAAGCTCTCCACAGTAGCTGGCAGCAGCCCAAGCCCTCGCTTCAGCAGAAGACCATGGGGCAATTCAGCCTCAAAAAATAAGTCACCCATGAGGCTGTCCTCTGTGTCTGTGACTCTGTTTCTGTTTCGTAGGTACGTTGGTTTGTGTCGTATTTTAGATTCCACAGATAAGTGATATGTGGTATTTGTCCTTCTCTTTCTGACATAGCTTTGCTTAGTATGATCATCTCTAGGACCATCCATGTTGCTGCAAAGGGGAAGGAGGTTTGGGGGAGGGAAGGATTGGGAGTTTGGGATTACAAGGTGCACACTATTACATATAGGATGGATGAACAACAAGGACCTACTGTATAGCATGGGGAACTATATTCAATATCCTGGGATAAACCAAAATGGAAAAGAATATGAAAAAGAATGTATATATATATGTATTATGTATAACGGAATCACTTTGCTGTACAGAAGAAATGAACACAACACGGTAAATCAACTACACTTCAATAAAATTTTAAAAAAATAAAAAAATAAAGATCACATAAAAAGTGAAAAAAAAACAAGTCGATCAGAAAATGAAAACCCTTACGAGAGAGAGAAAAAGGCCGGGCGTTCTGAGAACCTGCAGTGGGCTCTACGGCGAAGCTGGGAGGGTCCTGGGACGGTCCGAGGAGAGATGCTCCTGGGTATCTGTGCCAGCCTGGCTTCCCTGGGGAGACGAGAGCTGGGCTCCAGCCCCCCCAGGGCGCCCCCGCTGCCGAGCGGCTGACACCAGAAAAGCCAAGCCCTTCTGTGGGAAAATCAAGGACGGCTGTGACTGCCCACCCTCACTCCCAGCAAGCCTATACTTACACGTGATTAAGTCCGCTCTGTGCAAAGGAAATGCCCCACCGTTTAGCCAAACATGGGGGCTCCCCCCCCGTCTCCCCAGCACCGTTATGGTGGTTTATGCGGCGGACTCTGTCCTGAACCAGGACCAAGTCCGTCAGGCCAAGTTCCAAGCTGGCTTTTTTCCAGCAGCCGGGGCCTCCCTGACGCCAAGGAGGAGCCTCCATCCCGGGTCACGCTCACAGCTTGGGGTGAGGGTGGGGGAACAATGAGCGCCAGTGGGTCCTTTGTGCCTCTCAGCTCCGGACGGGCTGACCTCCCAGCCGGCCTAGCTGAGCCTCAGAAACATTCAATTTCCCTTCTCCAGGGAGAAGCATTGGGAAGAACAGGATCTTCCTAGGTGAGGGGAAAAAAACCCCGGAATATATGTTTGTTCCTTGCTCATGTCAGTCAATTAAGGGAATCTGTAGGTGACTTGGTAAAACCAATCCCCTAGAAATAGAGATTATGGTTTCCAAAGTGGGCATTTTCCCTCCCCAGTGCGGTCAGAGGCAAAGCACTTCATTCTCTTAATCCTACGGACACCCACTCACATACGTAAATACCCGTACACGAGGTGATATTCCTGTGCAGGTGTGTGTGTTTGCACACCCTCACAATCTGCTTCCAGAGTGCTGTAATTAGCACCCCGTAAAGGACAATTCTACGAATTAGAAACCCCCAGCCTCCATCCTGGGTGACTGACAAGCCAGTAAACTTAATTTCCCTCCTTGTAGGCGAGATCTTTTAAGCTACTGTTAGATCGCCTCAACAGATTAGGCCAGTTCTGCACTGCTCTGGAGAAATGTGTTCCTTTACCCCAGCTCTCCCCACCCGCTGGGTGATAAGGCATCTGTAAACAGTCTCTGAAGCTCTCTCTCCAGCCTTCTTGGCTTTGCCACTTTGAAGTTGAACTGCAGGAGGGCCTCCGTAGGAGATGAAACTGTCTTGCCAACCGATAAAGAAGTGCGGACCCAGCTGAAATCCACTCGGTCACACGGATTAGCGAGCCTGAGAAGGTTTGTTTGGGTGGAAGGCTGAGTTCAAAACTGTGAGGTTTGGATTCAATCACAAACGAATGCAGACCCCAGTCACCCGGCCCCCACCCCCATCCCACCATCGGGGGTGCCCAGCCAGGCGCTGGGAGCGCACCCACCTCCCCGTTCACAAAGTCCTTCACGCTCATAGGACTTTCCCTCTGCACGGTGGTTCTTCGATTCCGTCAGGCGTGCACATCACCAAAGAGCGGAGTCCTCTCTGCAAGGTCGAAGGTGGGACTCGGTGAGCTGGATTTTTAGGATGACTCCGGGGCTTCTGATGCAGGTGACGACTAGAGTCTTACAAACACTGACAGTGGTGATACCGTACAGGCAGGGCTGTGGTCTGTACTGCATGCGGGGTGAAAGTATGGAACTCTGGGGGTAAAACGTTGATAAACAGCCCCAGCCTCTAGTCCTCCGGGTGCCGCTGGCTGCCCCGATTGCCCTCCCTTCCCCCCGGGACCTCCTGGACTCTCCCACCCTTCAGGCACCGAAGAGTTAATGCCTCCTGAGCCTGCTCTGACTGGTCAGAGTCTTGTCAGTGGCTACGCGTCTTATCCTCACACCCAGAGGGCTTCCTGGCAGGATCCCACCCAGCTCTCCGTGCGAGGCGGCCACTTCTCTCAGCTAACCCCATCAGGGGCATCACGAGCCACCCTCTCCTGCAGGGGCATCTTCTTCTGCCCCTGCCCTGATTGCTCTCCCGTCCACTCCTTGCCTTTGCTGCTCCCCCTTCCTTGGCTCCGCCCTCTCCAGGTTGGGTCCCTCCTTCCGTCCAGCCCTCAGTGATGACTTAAGTACCACCCACAGGTCAGTGGTAGCCAGTGTGTGGTTACCTCTTCCTGGAACCCCAGGCATGTTTCATCATTGCCTGACACATCCACCTGGATGGAGCACCTCCAGCTTCACAAAGACAAAGCAGAGCCCCTGATCCCTCCCCTCCTGCAACCCACCCCGTCTCTGCCGACGGCGTGTCTACACCCATTTGTTGACTCCTCTCTCTTCCTCATCGCCCACATCCAATCCACCGGCAGTTCCCGGCAACCTATTCGGGATCCACCTACCTGTTTCCACCTGCCCCTGCCACCTGGGTCCACCACCACCGCTTGCCTCCCATATCACCCCCCTTCCCCCACTCTTGCCCTGGCAGGCCATTCTCTGCCTGCCGGCAGGGTGGTCACACCAGAACAAAATCAGATCCTGTCACCACCTTGCTTCAAGTTCTCCGTGACTTCCTCTTGTGTTCAGAATGAGACCCAAATTCCCCACCGTGAGACACATAGCATCTGCACTGCTGACCTTCCGACTTCACGTCGCACCACTCTCCCTCTGGGCCGTGCAGCCCAACCTCTCTGGTCTCCTTTCCCATCCTCGGAACGACCTCAAGCTCATTCCTGCCTCAGGGCCTTTGCACTAGATGTGCTGTTGACCTGGGATGCTACGTCCCCGTGGCTGGGTTCAAAAACTAGCCCTGGTGTGCTCACACTTCACAAGCTTGGTAAGCACTAGCTTAGCGCACAGGCATGGAGACACCTAGTTCAGACGTGTGGGGAGAGACCTTCACTGCCTGCTCCCAGGACAGGGTTTCTCAAGGGCATTGCTATTGACATTTGGGGATGGGTGACTCTTTGCTGGGAGATACTGGCCTGTGCACCCTGAGATCTTTAGCAGCATCCTTGGCCTTTCCCTGTAGATGCCC
This sequence comes from Balaenoptera ricei, assembly GCF_028023285.1. Classification (NCBI taxonomy): domain Eukaryota; kingdom Metazoa; phylum Chordata; class Mammalia; order Artiodactyla; family Balaenopteridae; genus Balaenoptera; species Balaenoptera ricei. The sequence continues at coordinate 1,680,265 of NC_082658.1, read as the reverse complement.
TGGCACCTCTCTTCCAGCTACGACAACCAAAAATGTCTCCAGACATTGCTTCATTTTCCCTGGAGGGCAAGACCCACTGCCCCAGGGTTTCAGCTACGTTTTGGATAGCCTATAGGAGACCTCTGTAGTCAATGGTCGAAAAGATTCCGTCACCCAAAGTCTGCAATAACATAGGCAACCACTCAGAAGGCCAACTTTTGTTATGCTAGACAACTGCCTAAACCTATACATGCTTATGTGCTGGCTTTGTGTACCTGGAAATCAAGAACAGCTTTTAACTAATCCAAAAGAGATATCCTGGTCAAAGCGTATCTGAAGACTGCCATGTTTTAAAACTCGACGTGACTTAAAACAGAATCCTATAAGTTCCTCTGCTAAAATACTTTCAGGATATATTAGGTATAACAATAGTTCGCTACATGAAAATGGCTTTGAAAATCTTAAAAGTGTTTTAAAAGAAAAGGGACTTCTTTTTTGGTGCAAGGCGTTAAACTGGATGTGAATATGACAGATTTCAAAGACTGTCAAAATAACAAATTTACATCATAAATGCACCAGCTTTCTCTTTAAAGGCTTTTCCACCACTGGGGAAGGCATTTAATGGTGGGCAGGTTCAAAATGTCGCCAACTCCCACTGGTACAAAGGGGAGGCGATCCCCACTAGAGTCTCCGGGATTCAGATAATGTCTCTGCCTCTTTTCAACTTAATAAACTGCACTCCTGTCAAAATGCAGATAAATGAAAGAGACGGCACCATTGTTTTCTCCCACATCTTGCTAAGAAAGATATCCCCCAATATTTCGGGAGGACCAGTATGCCAAAAAATAAACCTGAAATAAATCCACCCCGCCGTGACTTTACCAGATCAAAGACAACAGAATTTCCACAGAGGCACTTTTCTGAAGTTTGCAGCGCTTTAGTTCAGAGAGCGGCTCGTTAAGAAGCTTCTAATGCGTTTGATTGTTTCAAAGTTAGCCATCTAAATTTTTAATCATGTGTGGGTGCAAGATAGTCCTGGGGTTGTACCCAAACACTGTAAAGCCTTTATATTCTGAAGAGTCGTGTCAATATCATATTTTCCTGAATAATCAGCAGGTGGCTCGGGGAGAGGGTGGCTTCAGACAGCTCCCTTCTTTGATGGAAGGGTGGACAGTTTCTGAAGTTGCCTTTGGAAAGAGAAATACGTCTGAGTGTTTGGAAATCTGGATTTCTTTCTTTTTTGAGGGAGTGAGGCTGCCGCTCTCTGTTCTCCCCTGTCTCCTTTTCTGTCCGCAGAGATGAAACTGCTATTCGTAATAAGGAGGAAAATAGGGTTTAGCTGGGAACCCAGCCTCTCCACCTAGAGTCTCCTGGAAAAGAAGCACATTCCCTTGTTCAGCACACTCGGGTTAAATCTCTTCCAGTAGGAACCACAGACCGGTTTTTTGTTGCTCCCTCCTCTTTGGGGACAGCCTGTCTTTCCTTCTCAAGAGCCTGATATTTGATGGGGAGCATACAAGGGCATGGGGGCAGCTGACCACAGCCCTTAGCTCTCGGGTGGCCCCGGGTACCAGCACCTCATGCTGACGGAAGTGGGAGTTGTACTTAACTATGGGCAAAAGGTGAAGGAGAGGAGGGGGCTGGAGAGACCCTGCTGCAACCACCCTGGAGAAGAGAAGGCACAGCTCACCTGGATGGGAAGGAGCTTGGGAACCCTTGAGATAGCTCTGAATCTGCTCCTTATTTCTTGAGCGTTTACTCGTCTCTGTTCTAAGCTCCTTATTTGGAGCCTCACATTTAATCATCACAGCAACCCTGGGTGGTGGGTTCTTTTATGATCCCCATGTTACAGGTGAAGAGGCTGAGACACAGAGCCAGTGAGTTGCAGAGGCAGGATTCGAACCTTGGTCCTCGGGGTCCAGAGCCTATGCTGGAAGTAGCTTCCTTGTAGCACCATCTGTAAGAGTGAAAACTTCCAAACAACCTAAATGTCCAAAAAATGGAATATTGCTTAAATAATTTGTAGCAGATCCACACCAGTGAATATTCTATGATAAACACATTACAGCCATTATATGTGACATGTGAAATAATAATGACATACAGCAGTAATTAACACAACACTGTAAATCAACTATACTTCAATTTAAAAAAAGTAAAAAAAATTAATGACACAGAACACAATTCATACTATATAGTTAACATAAGAAAGCAAAAGGCGGGAGCTGAGTGTGGCCGGGACCTTGGTAGATGGTGGCTTTTCTGCAGCCCTGTTCCTTGGAGGTAGAACGAAAGCACGTTAGGTAAGCAGTAACTTGAGAGACAAAGCCCCAAACCAAACGTTTGGGGCTTTGTCCAGAAGGACACCAGTGAATCCATAGCGCGAATATCTGGGAGGAGAAATTCACTGGACTGGAACAAACTACAAGGCAGAATTGCCATCGGGAGGCCCCGGCTGCAGCCCCCCACTTAGCACTCAGTCTCCACACCCCCCAAGCCTAGAAGCCGGGGGTGGCACCACCCTGCCAACCTAACGCAGTATCAGGGGCAAGATCTAGATTTCCATGTTTCTGAAAGTGTTTCTTTCCCCAAAGTTGAGTTTCTTTCTAACGTCCGTCCGGCAGACTTGAACTCACTCGCACAAACGTGCAGAAAGCATGAACGCTAACTCAGGTATGTGCAGTGGAAAGCATGACCTAAGCTGAGAGACCTGCACCCCAGCCCTCGTCTGCCAGTGACGGCAGGTGCAACTTCGAGCAGGCTGTTTGACTCGATTTTCACATGGGAGTACAGATGTGTGCCCTGCCTACTTGATGGAATTACTTTGAACGCGGGCTCTCTTACCACTGTACCCCCGGTGGCTTGGGCAGAGTCTGCCAACAGGATGGATTTGAGGGAAAAGAATCCCATGATTCAGAAATCGAAAGCCCTTCGGTAGCAGAGCAGAAGCCCAGCCAGGGGGTCTCTAAGTTGGACAAACATGACAGCAGAGAAGCACCCATGAGTGCTTCTGGGGGGAAGATGGGGCTTCAGAAGACCCCTCACATCTTAAACTCTTTAACACCCATTGAGGGCTCAACAAATATGTTCAGAGTGACCACATCAAGAAAGACTGTGAGCCAAAAAGAACAATACGACCACAGAGAAGTACTGAAACACGATGATGAAAGAATACTAACTGAAAATAATGAATATACAAAATAGTATTAAGTAAAACACTTTTCAAATTCTCTGGATGATGGGGTTGTAAATTTTTTTTAACTTTCTTATCGAAATTCTAAAAAACTAAATACATTTTTCGGAACCCTGCCAAAAAAAAAAAAAAAGAAAAATGTGAGCTAATCTCTATGAAAGTGGTTTTCAAAGTACAAAGAATATTACACTTTGTGACAGAGACGGATGCGCTGCTTACTGACTCTTTTCTCCCTGGGTTCACAGCTAGACAACATCTCCCAGAGTCTTGTAGGTCAGGCAATGCAGGAGCCACGGCCATCGAAACATCTGGAAAGCCAGGTGTTGAAGATGGTGCAGCCATAAGGCGGAAGGAGATTGGATCCCTGAATGAGAGGAAAGAAAGCCTGTGTCCCATTAGGCAAACCTGTTTTGACTTTATGTAAGTAAGTCATAAACATCAATTTTGCGTGAGCCTGTGTACATCTTAGGGGTTCTTTAGCATCTGGTGCTATCCGAACCAATGTACAGTCTCTGGTATAATTTACATCCAAGAAGCTCCGAGAGGCTGTGTGATGTTGGGAACAGAGCCCAGGTGCTCAGATCTGGAGTCTTGTACACAATTCCACTGCAAGGGCTGTGACAGAAACAAGCTTCCAGAGAGTGGGAAGCTTGCAAAAATGTCGTTCTGACAATGCAATTTCAAGGGGTCCCAACGAGGAAGCAAAGTGGGCGGGGGCAGTCTGAGGAGACTGGCTGCAAAGGGGGTGTCAGGAGAGCCAAGGTTCTAAAAGGACACATACAGCCCAAGATGGAAAGAAGTTCACTAGGACAGAGATACCGAAGTGGTCTAGAATTCGAAACATGATGTCTGCTAGCTGAGACTTCTGAATGGTACTTAGGATGACTGTATTAGTTAGGGCAAGGCTAGCCGCCAAAACCAACAAGGCACAACACTTCAGTGGTGGGACATCATTCAAGCTAGTTTCTCATCTGTGTGACAGTTTAACGAGGGTGTCTGGGTAGGCAGGTGGCCTTCCACACAGTGAAGCAGGAATCCACACCAGGAGTTGGTGGAAGTGGGAAAAGCAAAAATGAGGAAGAGCACTCATATCCTAAGCTCTTTAGCCCAGAAGTGATATTCATCCCTTCTTCCGTACTCTGCTGGGAGCAATTAGTCATACAGCGCACCGGGATGCAAAGGGGGCTGACAGTGTGGTGTCTGGCAGGCCAGCCCTTCCCAGACACAACCCTACAGTATGAAAGGGAAAGCATAGGAGTTCCCTTGCGGTCCAGTGGTTAGGACTCAGCGCTTTCACTGCCAGGGTTTGATCCCTGGTCGGGGAACTAAGATCCCGCAAGCTGTGTGGCGCTGCTGAACGATAAAAATAATTATAAATAAAAATTATTAAAAAAAGGGAAAGCGTAGATGGTTGGTGAACCTCTCACTGTCTCTACTACAGCAGTATAAAGGGCTTTTCTTTTTTTAAGTGATAACACAAGAAGATGAAAGGGGTGGACCTGCTCTTTCAATCTAATGGTCCAGTACTTATGCTGGAAAGGAGATGAAGTTCCTCCTCTCCTCTTGCTTCTCCGTGTGGATTTCTTTGGGAAGAGAATAAGCAGACTGAACGGAGTAGGACGGATGCTGGTAGAATAGGAGTGAAGCTCTGGAAGTGTCACTGACTGCTGTGGCCTGGCCGGTTCTCCGCCAGAGATCACAAGACCAAGACGAGCCAAGCTAATCTCAATTCATCTTCTTAATCTGGTAAATCAAGGAGGTGCAGGAAACCCTGAAAATAGAGTTTTGTACAGCATTTGGCAAGGCCTCTCATAAAACCCGAGGGAGACTCTATGGCCTGGGAGATGGTACAACTAGGTGGATTTGTAAGTAGCTGACGATCATACTCAAAGGGCGCTGGTAAATTGGGAGTAGGGCCTGCCAACTGAACAGCTTCAGGAGTAAGACAGATGTCATCGTTTAGTAGGACTGGGCAGGGTGCTTGATAATAGGCAGGGATGGGGACATAGACAGAATGGAGAGCCTTTGTGTTGACTAACGGCTGCAGTGGTCACTGCATACATCCAGGTGGGACGTGCAGTCTACAGCCCACAGAGCTACGCATAGCTGCCTTGGCCACGCCAGCTGGCTGTTGCCATGTTGGACTCTGGACCCAGTGTTGAGATATATTCAATCTTTGAGGAGAAGCTGAAATCCAGATGTTGGCCACTGAATCAAAGTTAAAAAAAAAAAAAGGAAAGAAAATACCATGCAGGCCAAACAAAACACATCTGCAGGCTGCATTTGGCAGCTGGACCATCGCTGTGTGATCTCTGACCCCAAGAAATATTTCTAATAGCACAGGGTTATATCGTTGGTCCGGTTCGATTCAACATTTTTAACCAATGACTTGGACTAAGCTCCAGAAAGCATGTGGATCAAATAGGCTGTTGACCAAAAGGCAGAGGGACCCCTGGACGGCCGACTCGGAATTCTGAATAACCTCAACAGGCTCGGACAGGGCCTGAGCTGCACAGAAGGTGCTCTCGGGTAGATATATATATATGATCATATCCTTGGGCCCCAAAATATCCAATATATATGATCATATCCTTGGGCCCCAAAATATCCACCATCCAAGTACAGAAGGGCTTAACAAGAGCACATGTTAAGAAAAACATGCTGTAGAGTTTCAGTTGCTTGCGGATCAATGTGAGACAGTAGTGTGATGTGCTTGCCAAAAAGCAAAGGCAGTCTTAGCCGGCATCAAAAGCAGCAGATCCTGCCCAGCTCAGGCCAACGGCATCTGGAGCTCCGTCTTGCGTTCTGGGAAACACTTGAGGAGGGACGTGCAGAAATTGGAGCACATTTGGAGGCCATCAACTGGCCTGGTGAAAAGACTGGAAACTCTTCAAATGAAGAATAGCTAAAGATGTTAGGGCTACTTTGCTTAGAGAAGGAAAGCCTTGAAGATACATACGTGCTGGGTTCCCACATTTGGGGGGTTCGTCATGTGGATGGGGGAATTTGGCTTTTTGCTTGTGTGGAGACTAATGGCGAGAGGGAAATGGTACAGAGAACCAGAGTTCAAGTCAATGTTCAGACGCCTTCAGACACATCTCTGGTGAGGGGAAGGGCTGTCCAGAACAGAAATTGGCCCCCTACACTATCCCTAAAGATAGAAACGTGGAAGCAGAGGGTGCGAAACCTTTGGGACAAAGTAGAGGGAACTGGACCATTATACATGTGGCCATTAGAACAGTGATGGGCACAGCCGAGATGGAAAGCAGACAGGGCCCAGGTGGGATATAGGGTTTTCCTAGCTCTTGCTACAAAGAAATAGCCACACAACAAACTTCTGGCAGGTAGAGCTGGCGGAAAATAGAACATCAAAGAAACTTATTGGGGTGGTCAGGGGGAAGCAATGACAGTAGGGATGTAGGAGAAATCTAAGTGTCAGAATCACTACAAGCCACAGTGTCAGAAAAATAAATCACGGTACATGGGGTTGAAGATGACATATCAGTCCTGCGGGCAGATTTGGGGACTGAAGCTTAAGGTGATATTTTAGTAATGGTCGTGAAAATGTTGGGTCTCCTCTTGGTGGGTATTGTGTATCACCAGTTGAACCACAAGTTCTAGAACAAAGGTAACTTGAATTCTTAAGCCAGAACCCTTGCGAATGAACTAGTTCAATCTCTTTGTTGTACAGATTAGGAAATTGACTCCCAAAAAAAGGAAGTGACTTGTCTAGGTGTAACCAAAAGTGGGGTCCGGCTGCTCGCCGCTCAAAAGCCAATAAAGAGGCTAGGTTGGTGGAAAGGAAAGTTTGCTTTTATTTTGGATGCCAGCAATGGCGGGGGGACAGGGGAGGCGGTAGGGTGGACTCCTGTGCAAAGGCCAGCCACAACCAGTGGGTGAGAGCTTTTAAAGGCGGAGGGAAGCGCCTACATATAGAAACAGCACAGTCAGCTCTGACAGTCATCACGAATTTGGTCATGCGGCAGTCTGACCAGCATCAATCTTGATTGTTTTAAGTACAGTTAGTCTTCAGTTCCAGGGTCAGTTTGTTCTCATTTCCTTGAGCCATTTCTCAGAATTGTGACAGCTTATGTCATGGCTACAGTCTGGCCATCATGTAGTTAACTTCTTCCATCTGGTGGGGTTTCAGTATCTACAAGACAGCTCACGGGACATGGCTCAGAATATTATCTATAGCCCTTGAGGAGGAACTAAAAGTCCTTGACGATGCTTGGTGACTAAACTAATATTATTTAGTCTTGTTGGACCGTTTCCCTTTGTTTCTGCATTTTCTCACCTCTCTGATTAAACTTATTCTTTGGCTAAAGTTTTTCCACAGACAAAAGGCAGGTGGAGGACATGGTGGGGAAGGACCTTAGGGCCCTACTCCATTTCATAGGGTCATATAGCTGGTAAAGGACAGAATTGCAACTTGACTCAGGTTTCCTGACCTAAGCTGTTTCCATGATGGTCATGCTCAGTGTGAATACTCCATGGAAAAATTAACCTCAGAATCATCTTTATTCTCAGAGTCACCTCCCTCCCTGCCTTTGGTGGCTAAAAAACTGGTCTTGGTAGTAATTATAACGGTCTCCAGACACAGAGCCTTCTAGAGCCTGAGAGCGGATCTTGACACACCCATTCTGGTTCCCCTTTTTTTCCCCTTAGGTAGGTTGGTTCCAAGATTCATCATATTCTTTCTATGCCATAGCTCACTCTTATCTGTGGTTCCTATGACATCTTCTTGCCCAAATGCAGGTGCACCAGGGTCCCTGGGGAGAAACTGGAGTCTTCTCGCTCCATCTGTAAAGACCAATTCCCAAATCCCCTTCATATTCTGTCTCTGAAGTCCAGCAGGCATGACGGGGCAGGCGAGGGCTGCCAATGCCCATCCTCCAGCCTGTGCCTGAACATAGCCCAGTGGTACAGACTTTCCCAAGCTCATTGCTGGGCCAGTCACATCCCTTGAGCTCCTCAGAAATGCTGTTGAGCTGCCTACTCAGTGAGAGATGCACAGGGGCACATTGATCAGGGATGAGCTTCCTCCTTATTGAGGTACCATCCCAGTTCAACAATTCTCCATCAGCTCCCCCTCAACTGTAGCCAGAACGGTGATGGAGCAATGCCCCACTGGGGAGCCCACGTGCCACCAGACCAAGATCCACTAGATAGAACCCCTGTCTTGGAGTCTTGGGGCTTTGGCTGTTATTCTGCTGAGGCGAGGCTTTCTGCACAGACCGGAAGTGGCATCCGTGGGGTTCTCCTCCCAGCAGGTCAGCAGACCTCTTGTTTCCCTCCACTGCCTTTCCCCTCTGTCTCACTGCTGCTCAGGGCTTTCATACTTTGACAGTCGTGATTCTCGCAACAAGTTCTTAAGAGAAGAACTCTCTCCCTTCCAAGTTCTGGAATGTAAGAAATCTGCTCCCTTCCCAGAACAGGCTTGGTCTGGACCCTGTAGGCTCCTGAGGATACCAGGCAAGTCTAACAAAACCACAAAGCCTGAGGGATCAACTACCTTCCTAGGGACAGAAGGAAATGTACATTTCATTGCAGCCAGAGGAGGAAGAGAACCCCCGAAGTCCTTGTGTACCACATCGCTGCAGTACAGACACCTCCCAGAGCAAGAAGTGAGATGGATTCTAGGTGAGATAGGGAACCTGAGCTACAGACCCACCTCCTGCTTCTCTGGTGTGTCCTATCCCTTCACACCAGCTGTCTTGTGGTAGGACAAGGTGGGCCTTCCATTAAGGACCGACTTGCTGCAGATCCTGAGCCAGAACTTGATTGTGCCCAGCAGGGACAGCTGTGGTTATCAGAGCAGTGATGCCAGCTCACAGTGAGCAGACGGGGTTTCCAGGCTGGGACCAGCCCCCTGTGGCCATACCTTGAAGGTGACCTTCAACCAGAGCTTGAGTGTCATCACAACTGTGTACCTCCACACCCCAGTCCTTCTCCTGGGCGTGGGACCTCTCATTTGATTTCTATCCTTAGCACTTGGCCTGGCTTGTTACTCTGTGAAAACTGGGCTCCATATGGCCCCCAGCTTTCCTCACCTTCTGGTATTCACAGCCTTGTGCAATTCCCTCCCACGTCAGTTAGAGCTGACCTGAATAGGGCTGACCCACCGCAGAAAAGACAGAAAGTGTGACTATTTGGGCTCCGTCTTAAAAAAATTACCTCTTTCTCGTCCGTCTCCCTCTGATGACTCACTCTAAGGGAAGCCATGGGCCATGCTGTGAGGATGCTCAAGCCGCCCTATAGAGAGGTCTACTTGGCAAGGAGCTGAGTGAATGAACCACCTGGGACTGGATCCTCCAGGTCCAGCCTTCAGATAACTGTAGCCCCAGCCAACCTCTGGACCGCAACTTCACGAGAGACCCCGAACCAGGACTGCCTAGCTAAGCTGCTCCTGGATTCCTGACCCACAGAAATAAGAGATAATATTTGTTTGTTGTTGTTTAAGCTGCTAAATTTGGGGGTCATTTGTGACAGAGCAATAGACAACTGATACTCCATTGATGTTTGGTGAATGAATAAGTGAGTGAACAAGGAATGAAGAAATCTGACAACGCCTGTACATGACCCAGGGGTCATTGCCACTCACTCCGATGGAAGAAGCAAAATGGCCATGTCCTACCACAAAAATACCTCAATCAATACAGGGGGAAGGAAGTTGACAGCTTAACAAGATTCCCATTCTAGCAAAAGAAACTCATTTCCCACTAAATCCCATTGGGTAAGGGATGTGCTAGTCCCCTAAGGTCACCCTAGATACCGGAAACCCATTCCCTCACCCCTCTGCACCATTGCACGGGCTCTCCACCCTCACTGCGATGGCCTTCCTTAATTCCTCCTCTGAATAGCTTCTACTCACATCTCACAAAATAAGAATACCAAAAATTAAAATTCCTGGAGGGAACATATGGTTCCCTGTGAGTCCTCAGGGGCCCGTGGACCCCGGTTTAAGAAACCCAGAACAATGGGACACCCATGTGATGGTATGTTATACAGCCACTTACAGGAATGTGGGAGGAGAACAATTCATGGCCGGGAGAGCTATTTATGATACACTGTTAGCTGAAAAAGGAAAACAGCTTACAAAGCAGCAAGCGCACTTGAGCAAATATATGATGTAATATTTAGCATCGCTTAGCAGTATGTGTTATCCAGTTGTATGTATACATTTGTCATTCCCGTGTACACACGGTGAGAGAGAAAGAAGAGAATATACATAAAATGTTGATAGTTCTCTTCTTGGGGTGAGGCATCACCAGTAATTTTTGATTTAATTTTTAATTGTTCTGTGTTATCCACGTTTCCACATTGAACATGTGTGCCTTGCTTATAATTAGAAAAAATGAAGTCTTTTCCAAGAGGGAGGAAAGAGGGCACAGTTGGCTTAGGGCTGCCTCCTCAGGCTTGGTGGGGGCTGGAAGAACAAAGAGACTCCAGCGCCCACGGGTCCTTGGGGATCTCCTGCAGCCACTGGGTCAGGTTTGAAGGGAGCTCGGGCTTGGCCGGGCTCCCACCAGCATGAAGAGCCAGGAGCGGCCCAGGGGCCACCATCTGGGCTGGAAGGTCAGCGTCTCTTCCTTCCAACACAGCAGGAGCGAGACAAAGGAGTTGTTGGGCAATCAGGAATAAAGAGCTGGGATGAGAATGTAGGTCATCAGGAAATCGAGGAAATAAACAAAGCGTTCCTGCGAAGGGAGGGCTCGCTTTGATCCTGGGCTGGGAGTGGGAAGGGCTGCCCCTGGGAAGAGGGACCGGGTTTCTGAGACATCCCCAGCCGACCTCAGGTGGACATGGTTAGAGTCTTAGCGCAGCACAGATGGATGCGGAAAGGGCTCCCGAGTCAGCCCACCGGCATCCTCGCGACGTCCACGTGCCCGCAGGCCACACGGCAGCTCCACGGCGGGTCTCCAGCATCTCTGCTCTGCCTGCCCACGGCCATAGCCTCACGCATCTCTTAATGGGGCCCCGCCTGACACCCCGCCCTGGCACAGGCTGCCCCTCTGCCCAGACTCTTCTCCCTCTATTAAGAGTTAGTTAAAAAAAAAAAAAAAGAAAAGTTAGTTCAGCTCCCCACTCTCCAGAGCAGAATTATCTACCCTCATTGCCCTGACCACCCTACCTGTCTGTCTTTCCCAGTGGCCTGTTGACACCCCTCTTATTCCTTTCCTGTCCCCGGTACCCAGTGGGGGACCCAGTACAGCATCCTTACTCCCTATACTGCTTGCCTACCTAGATGTACCTGATTTCCACCTCTCCCAAGGCCTTGGGCCAGCCTGACTTTGCTTGGTGTTCGGAGCAGCTTGTCCTGGGGAGTCCAGGTCACTCTGACATCAGGGCATTTTCCCCAGGCCGGGCAGAGCTGCCAGCTGGGGCAAATCACAGCTCATGGTTTAAATTTCTTGCTGGCGTATATCTCAGGCACATAAATCCATTATTTTAACGTGTACCCAAGTCTCCCTTACCCCAACACATCTTCTGATTGTTAATTTTATGTGTCAACTTGACTGGGTTAGGAGATGCCCAGAGAGCTGGTAAAACATTACTTCTGGCTGTGCCTCTGAGGGTGTTTTCGGAAGAGATGAGCGTTTGAATCGGACTGAGTAAAGAAGATCATCCTCGCCAAGGTGGGTGGACATCACTTCATCCGTTGAGGGCCCTAATAGAACATAAAGGTGGAGGGAGGGCAAATTCTGTTTCTTACGGAGCTGGGACATCCACCTTCTCCTGCCCTCAAACATAGGCTTTCAGGCTCAGATCACACCATTGGCCCCTCGATTCTCAGGTCCTTTGGATTTAGATTGCATCCCAACGCCAGCTTTCCTGGTTATCCAGCTTGCAGATGGCAGATTGTAGGACTTCTCGGCCTCCTAACTGTGTGAGCTAATTCCTATCACAAATCTCTGTCTATCTAACTATTTATCTATCTATGCATCCATCTATCTATCTATCATCTATATATCTACCTATCTATCCATCCCTCCATCCATCCATCCATCCATCATCTATTCTATTGGTTCTGTCTCTCTGGAGAACCCTGATTACTACGCACCTATATCCCAAAGATGTATCCATTAGATCCAGGAGGCTGGTAACATGTTGGCCTTAAATGCATAGCATTACAACTGTTTTTTAGAAAGAAATCCAGAAAACAAAACCCAAAATGCTGCCCTTGTCTATCACTGAGTTGGATTGACAAATAACAAAATTGAGAATAATAAGCTTTCAAACTTTCTTTTTCCTTCTGAGACTCACTAAACACAAACATCTGGGCTTATTCCGTGGACCTGCAGAGTAGAATTCCCCTGGACTTGGGAGAGTGGAAAGAGAAGGAGCTTTGAAATCAGACAGACCTGGATCCCAATTCCCTGATCAGCCACCTACCGGCTCCGCGACTTTGGGCAAGGCCGTTAGCCTGGCTGAGCCACGAGGATCTCATCTGTCAAAAGGGATGATGTTATTTATGTCTCATACTGTTGGGAGCGTTCGGGAAGCTAGCAACTGTCAAGCACAGCGCACAGGGCCAGGTACGGTGTAGGTGCTCATTAATGGCAACTTTTTTGGGAGTCCATCAGCGTAGTTCTAGTCTGAGCTCAAGTTGATGAATTTCCGGCTCTCAGTGGCTTTGTCGGTGAAGTGGGAGAGGAAGGGGCCAGACTCTGCCCCCCCAGCCATACTGACCTCCTTTCAGTTCCTGGTACAGATATTGCTCCCTCGTGGTGGGGACTTTGTGCTTATAATTCACATTAGTTAGGATTAGACTCAGCTGCATAGAGAGAAAATCCAAAGGAGGAGTGAGTTAATGAGATAGGGGTTTCTCTCCTGTAAAAGTCCAGGTAGACTGTCCAAAGCTTGTCTGGTAGCTTTATGACAATCGAGGCTCCTTCCATCTTATTGTTCACCATCCTCAACGCACAGTTGCTATCGCGCGGCTAAGATGGCTGCTGAGTTTCAGCAATCACGTCCACATTCAGTCAGCAGATAGTTGCAAAGACAAAGTGAAGACACATCCTCTCCCATTAAAGACATTTCCCGGAATGTGCGCACGGCACTTCCACGTATATCCTGTCAGGCAGTACTTGGTCACGTGGCCTCACCCAGCTGCAAAGGAGGCTAGGAAATATAGTATTCATCGCAGACAGCCACGTACACAACTACAATTTGTTAAAACTTTAGATAAGCTGAAATTTGTTAAATAGCTTCTCTTCCTGAAGGAGAAGCAGTAGATATACCAGATATTGGGGCAACCGTCTGTGATACGGTTTCTTCTTCCCTTCCCCTCCGCCTCCTAGTAAACTCCTACTCCCATAAGGAAGAATTACATCCTTCTCCCAGAAGCTTATTCATTTCCTTTAGAACACTTGTTTTGGGTGTAATTACACATTTTATTGTGATTGATCCCTCTCTCCTCCTAGAGTATAAGCATGATGGGAACGAGAATAGTGTCTAATTTTATACACCTTTGCACCCCCAGTGCCTAGCTTAAAATCTAGCATGTAGCAAACACTCGATAATGGCTGAGTTAAATAATGATGAGTCCTAAAGACCCTCCAGCTCTAACTTTCTGTGGACCTATGAGGTTTCTCACATCAGTGCTAGAGACTCCCACTTGGACCTCTCCAGGGAAGTACTTGAATTTCTCCTTCATGGGAACATACAGCCTCCCACGTTGTTCACGCCTCATCCCCGGGGCATACTATAAAGCTGCAGTCATTAAGACAGCGTGCTACTGGTGTAAGGAAAGATAAATAGATCAATAGGACAGAATAGAGAGTCCAGAAATAGACCCATGCATATAAAAACAACTGGTTTGAGCAAGGTGCAAAGTCAATTCAGTGAAGAAAGAGTAGTCATTTCAACAAATGGTACTGGAACAAATAGATATCAATATGCAAAAAACAAAAAAAGAACTCTGTGCCTCCCCAATACTGTGTAAAAAAAATTAAACTGGATCCTTAACTTAAATATAAAACCTAAAATTATAAAGCTTCTAGAAAAAATATCACAATTTTTGTGACCTTAGGTTAGGCAAATGTTTCTTAGAAATGACACCAAAACCCAACCCACTAGAACAAATTGTTAAGTTGGATTTCATCAAAATTATAAACTTCTGCTCTTCAAAATATACTGTTAATGAAAAGACAAGACAGGGGAGTGCAGAGAAGGAGGATTGGATAAAGGTGGTCAAAAGATACAAACTTCCAGTTATAAATAAGTGCTAGGGATGTAAGGTGCAACAAGATAAATATAATTAACCCTGCTGAATGTTATGTATAAGACACTGTATTTACTCAGACGACTCACAGTATCTGGAGCTCATGCAAATATGCGGCTGTTGAAATAATTCCATCACCATTAGCTGTCTGATGCCAACAGGTTGGGATCCACTGCCACAGAGGATTATAACTTTTGCAGTTAGTTGGACCAAACATTTGTCTCTTACATATTTTAATTCCTCTATAAGAGTGTGTCTTCTTTTCTTGCATTAATAGTGAGGCAACCAAAGCCTTCTGTAGACCTAGGAGAGTCACAATGCTTATCTCTTGGATGAGGTATATGGTGGGTGGCAAGATGCATTAGATGGGGGAAGGCAGAGTCTTTAGATCACAGATACTGCTTTTCATGTTCACAACAACTGTGTGAGGCAGGGACTGTTATTACCTACGTATTACAGTTAAAGAAACTGAGCCACATGTGGATAAGTCAACTTGCCCGAGGTCTCACGGTTACAAAGAGATGGAGCCCAGACTTAATCCAGGTCTCTTTGACCCTCTCATCCAAGGTCTTTTTATCCTGCTAGTCTGCATCACGACAAAAAGATGAGGATTTACATTGTTTTCTTTTTTGTTTTTTAAAGATCTTCAGATTACCACACTAAACAAAGATGACAGTCAGGCAGATAATTCAAATTGGTAGACAATAAAAACTCAGGGTCTCTTGAGTCAGACAAGGTTTGAAATCCTGTCCTGTCATTTTCTACCTGTATGATTTCCACAAATTTCTTAGCTTCCCTGACCCTGTTACTTCATTTATAACATGATAATTATAATAACATCAATTTTACAGAGTGGTTCTGAAGATTATTCGCTCATTAATTTATGCAACCGACGTTTGTTGAGCACCTGCTATGTGACAGGTACTGTAGTGCTTGGGATTCATCAGGACGGACAAAAATCCTGCCTTCATGGAGCCTGGAAGTAATGATACCTCAGTAGCCATGAGCACAGCAGCACCCAGATCTTAGTCTCAGTACCATTCTCCAATAAAGGAGACCAGGGCTCCTTGGAGAAATGGCTGTTTCTAGGGATTGGGCAGGGAATGGGCCAGATGAGTCTGGAACAGCTTGTAGTTCCAGAAACTGAAGAAACGCTCAAAAACCAAAATGATGAGGACAGGTCCCAGGTGCGTAGGAGCCAAGCGGAAAGAGCTCACAATGGCCAAAGCTGGAAAAATTTGAATAACAAGGTAAGTGACATCATCAGATTACGATCTAAGGCATAAAAGAAGTATCCATGAGCCCATGAGTCCATACTAATATAAAAAAAAGATTGAATAAATAACTAAATGAGGGAGAAGAAACAAAACCCCATGCAGAATAATTCCAAATAATTTAAGGAGGTACTCTACTCTCAGAGACCGGAGGCGGTTATATTCATTTTCTAGGGCTGCCGTAGCAAAACGCCACAGACTGAGGGGCTTAAACAACAGAGATGTATTTTCTCACATCTCTGGAGGCTGGAATTCCAAGATCAAGGTTTGGTTTCTTCTGGGGCCTCTCTCCTTACTTTCTTGCTATGTCTTCACGTGGTCTTCTCTCTGTATGCGTGCACGTCATGTCCAAATGTCCTCTTCTCATAAGGACGCCAGTCCTATGAGATTAAGGCCCACCCTGAAGACCTCATTTTAACTAAATTGCCTCTTTAAAGACCTTATGCTGAGGTGCTACGGGTTAGGGCTTGAACATATAAATTTTGGGAGAATACATGTGACGCATAATGGCTGTGTTTAGAGACCTGCTTCCGAAGACTAGACTATAGGAACAGAGGAAAGTGTAACTTCACAGTAGTGACAGCTGGCAAACCTTACTCCAGCAAGGGGATCAAGGTCAACTTCCTCAGTGCTAAGTCATGTTGATAGTCTGGGCCTTGGTAGGACCGCCCTTTGCCCCCATGGTCTTCCTCCCAAAACCCATCGTCCTGTTTAACCATGAGCGAAACCTCAGGTAAACCCAGACTGAGGGACCAGCACACCTCAAAACTGTCAAGGTCATCCCAAACAAGGAAAGTCTGAGAGACGGTCACAGACCAGGGAGGCGAAGGATGCGTGATGGCTAAAAGCAACGTGGGATCCTGGATGGAACCTTGGAACAGAAACCAGACATTTGGGGAAAATTAGTGAAATCTGGATAAAGCCTGCAGTTTCATTAATAGCAACATACCATTGTTTCCTTAGTTGTGACAAAAGTACATAGTAACGTAAGAAATTACCAGTAGGAAAAACTGGGTGTGGGGTGCACAGGGCCTCTCGGTACAACATTTGCAACTTTGCTGTAAATCTAAAACTATTCTAAAATAAAAAATTGTGTTTGAAAAAATAGCCCACCTTCGTGGACTTTCCTTCTTTTTATTTATTTATTTATTTATTTATTTATTTATTTATTTATTTATTTATTTATTTTTATGGAAGTATAGTTGATTACAATGTTGTGTTAATCTCTGCTGTACAGAAAAGACATTCAGTTATACATATATATACATTCTTTTTTCAAATATTCTTTTCCATTCTGGTTTATCACAGGATATTGAATACAGTTCCCTGTGCTCTACAGTAGGACCTTGTTGTTCATCCATCCTATATATAATGGCTTGCATCTGCTAATCCCAAACTCCCTATCCATCCCTCCCCCAGCACCCCCCATCCCCCTTGGCAACCACAAGTCTGTTCTCTATGTCGTGGACTTACATTCTGATTGTGGGGTGGGGACAACCAGCAATAAACAATAAATAAGTTCATTAAGTAAGTCAGGTGGTATGTTTGAAGGAAATAAATACCCTGAATAAAAGAGCAGGATAAGGGTGGGAAGAACAGGCCAGGAAGGCTGCTGCAAGGTTAAATCCTAAATCGACTGAAAGCATATAAAGGGCTGGCCCAGGGTTGCATGTAGTAGGTGCTCAGTAAATCAGGGCCATCTTTCTCTTTCATATTATCAGGCCTGTGGCAACCCTCCCTTGCAAGTATTTTTGTTAGGGTGATGTTCAAAGGAATTGCGTTATTTAAAGTATGAAAAACAGAGGACAAAGAAGAACAATTCTAAAGCTCTTTGGCAGCAACATGGATGGAACTGGAGATTGTCATACTGCGTGAAGTGAGTCAGACAGAGAAAGATGAATATCACATGATATCACTTATATGTGGAATTTAAAAAAATGGTATAAATGAACTTATCTACAAAACAGAAATAGAGTCACAGATACAGAAAACAAACTTATGGTTACCAGGGGGGAAAGGAGGGGGAGAGATAAATTGGGAGATTGGGATTGATATGTACACACTACTATATATGAAGTAGATAACTAATAAGAACCTACTGTACAGCACAGGGAGATCTACTCAGTACTCTGTAATGGCCTATATGGGAAAGAATCTAAAAAAGAGTGGATATATGTACATGTATAACCGATGCACTTTGCTGTACAGCAGAAGCTAACACAACATTGTAAATCAACTATACTCCAATAAAAATTTTAAAAATTAAGTTATATACCTTAAAAAAAAAATAAAGCTCATTGGGTGTCAAGCGGAAGTCAGATAATCTACAAAATGAGAAAGTAGAATTTAGCAGCACACCTAAGACCTAAGGCTGCCTGTCCTGCTAAAAATCTGGGAAGCAGTATCATAAGAGCCCTTTCCATTAGCTCAGAAGCCCAAGATTTGAGAGGATCGAGTTTAACATCCCCGTTATCAGTGATAAATAATTACAGGGGGAAAAAAAGAGCAACATCTACTTCTGGAGTCCCTTTGACACTCAGGCTGGGTGTCGTCATCCTCAGAATAATCCTGCAAAGGAGATGCTACTATGCCCATTTTACAGGTAAAGAAACAGAGGTTCAGAGTGCTTAAGGGAATTGCCCAAAGTCACAGGATTTAGCACCAGCCAACCCTCCCTGCTACTCTTCGACATTGGGGCAACGTCAGTCCGTTTGTTCTGTTCTTCGCAGCCTCGGAGCCTCAGCGCCCCACGCTCCCTTGAAGCAGGCTGGCCAGACGCTCCCACCCCAGCACAGGCCAAAGAACCAAAAAGGCCCCATTCATGTGGTCCCACAGGAAGCCGGCGTTGAAAGCAAACACACACGGAGCGGGTGATGGTGACTCACAACTTCTAACCCTCCTTCTAGCCAGTTGCATACACTTTTCCAACGTATTGAAGTCTGGTAGAAATCGTGCTTCCTGGGAAGATATCAAGGAAAATGTTCCAGGAACGAACCAGCAGGCCTTACTCTGAGTCCTCGGCCCCCTTTTTGAGGTTTTTCTTTTTTTTTCCCCTCAGCAATTCCTTTCAAAAAAAAATTTTTTTTTCCCCTCACCATTGACCTTGTTACAGTTGCTAGTACTTTTTCCCCTTACACTGTAGCACTTCTGTAAATGTTTTTGTTCTTTCTTCTACTTCCTGTGCTCTTTGAGCTTGGCTGTGATGTCTGTTCACTGGGGCCTTTCTGATCCCATTGTCCCTCGTCTGTACATCCTCTCCCCAGGTATCAAAAATGAGGGCAGCGGGGCCTGGGGGGGCCCTCATTAGAGGGAGGGAGGCTCGGGTCTTCCATCAGTCACAGCAGAGAGGGCAGCGCCAACTCCACGAATGACCAGTGTTGAAAAGAAATCTCCGGGGGTGAGAGAGACACCAACTGGCAGAGTCAGAAGCAGAAGGTTAAAAAAGACAAGAAAAGCCAAAAAAAAAAAAAAAAAAAAAACCCAACCCACAAAAGCCTCCTTTCTGACTGCCTAAGGTCCTCCCTTTCTTTCCAAAAAAACGTCCTGTGAAGAATAGGCCATTTCATGCTGCAAAATCTTCCCTCTGAGGGCAATGCCTCGGGTCCACCGGGTATTCGTTCCCAGAGTTCTTGGCCAAACTCAACTGTCTGCTCTGGAGAGGAGGGGTGTCTTTTATCTCAGCCAGTTCTGCCATGGGGATCAGAGGGGAGGTTGGTGGCCAGCTCCGACGGGAGCAGACTCCAGGAACTTTGCTGGGATCCACGTGAGTCAGCCTCCTTGGAGGGAGGAGCGGGGGTGGGCAGAGGAGCCCTGGAGAGCTGCCACTGGTGGGCGGGGGGTGCAGAGCTCTGCATCGCTGCGGTGGTCAGCGGGGGCACTGGCTCTCCGCAGGTTCGCGGAGGCTGGCCCTCTACAAGGGGCTCTGCTTACTCAGGTAGTGGAAGTGGTATTGGCCTTGGGCATCAGAAGACCTGGCTTTGAGCCTGTCTGACCCAGTGTGACCTTGAGCAAGCTGTCTCAACTCTCTGAGCTTTCCTTTTCTCTGAAATGGTGACAGTTTCTTGTCTTCATGCAGCATCGAATGTGCGTTTTCTTGAGCACCTACTATGTGCTGGCTGCTGGAAATAGAAAGGTATCAAGATGGTAAGATGCCTGTGGGCAAGGACCGCTCACTCTCTTGGGGAAGACAGACACACGAACCAATGATTAAAATCTGGTGTGATGCGTACAGTGAGAGAGGTACCACATGGGGAAGGCAGTCATTCTTTCTGAAGCTGCCTTTAAGCTTTGAAAGATAACTTCCCGGTGTTATAGGCAGGTGGGAGACAGAGAAAATGGCGTGACAGGCAGAGGCTGTCCTTGGTGATAAATGCTGTCGTCCACATTTGAATAATCTCTATGGAAACTGGATTGAGGTGATGCCATATTGGTGATGTTCCCTGGTACCTTGTTGGAGAAAATGAAAATTCTCTCTGGAAAAAGATAACCGCGCAAACACGAAATAAGAGAAAGCTCGTATAACTATATTAAAACAAGGTAGATTTTAAGGGGAAAAGAGCATTACTAGAGACCAAAAAGTTGAAAATACTAAAAGTTTCAATTCATAACCAAATTATATAAGAATTCTAAATTTCCATGCCGCAAACAGGATAACTTCAAAATACATAAAGCAACAATCTTCAGAACGGCAAGGAGAAATGGGTAAGTTCATAGCCATAAAGGGAGATTTTAATATGTCTTGAAGTTACAATAAAACAGACAAATAATCAGTAAGAACATAATAGATTTGCACAACATGAGCAGCAAATTTGACTTAATGGATATATATGAAATGCTGGAATCAATGACTTGAACTACACATTTTTCCCAAGCACTCATGAAAAAAGGGATTTAAAATGACTATATGCTGGGTCATAAGACAAATTTCAATAAATTTCAAACTATTGAAATCGTGCATCATAAATTCTCTGACCACAGTGCCATTTAGCTAAAACTCAATAACAAAACAGTATGCAGATAATCTCCATATGTTTATAAATTAAACAAAATATACTTCTAAATAACCCATAGGTAAAAGAATAAATCACAATGGAAATAATAAAATGTATTTTAAATGAATTATAATGAAATATAACAAAATTTGTGTGATGCAACTAAAGTGATGCTTAAAGGAAGCTACATAGCCTTAGTTTCATACAGTAGAAAAAAAGAAAGCCTGAAAATCAGTGATCTAAGTACCAAACTTAAGAAGTTAGAAAAAAGAACAGTAAATCAAACTCCCCAAAAGTAGAAGGTAACAAGAAATAAAGCTATTTGCAGAAATTAATGGAATAGAAAACAAACATAAAATAGACTCAATAAAGCCAAAAGGTGATTCTTTAAAATAACTAGTAAAACTGTAAAATTAATCAAATAAAAAAGAGAAGGCACAAATAACCAGTATCAGGAATTAAATTTAAAGGAAGACATCACTACAAATGCTAAAGACATTAAAATTTTAACAAAAGAAGATATTGTAAAGAATTTTATGCCAATAAATTTAAATGTAATGGATGGACAAAATTTTAGAAAAATTTAACTTACCAAAACTGACACTAGAAGAATTGAGAAATGTGAATAGTCCTAAATCTACTTTAAAAAATTAATCTGTGATTTACAAATTTTCCGCAATGAAAGATCCAGGTCGAGATGACTTCACTAGCAAATTCTTTCAAACAACTGAGGGAGGAATAACACCAATTTTACATAAACTCCTCCAATAAATGGGAAAGATAAAATGCTTTTCAACTCTATTTATGAGGATAGCATATCCTTGACATCAAAACCTGAAAGGAAAATTACAGGTCTATGTATCTAATGAATAAAGATGCAAATTCTAAACACAAGATTGGCGAGCCAAATTCTGAGATATGAAAAAAGATAACATATCACAACCAAGTTGAGTTTATTCCAGTAGTGTTAGCTTCATTTGATATTATAAAATTAATCACTGTAATTCACAATACTAGCAAAAAAAATGAGAAAAATATTTATTATTGTCTCAATAGATGCAGAAAATGTATTTGATACATCTGTATATGATAAAATTTGATAAATGTATTTGATAAAATTTTGTAACCATTAATGGTTAAAAACCGGAAGTCTTCATAAACTAGGGATAGAAGAGAGCTTCCTTAACCTGATAAACAGTATTTACAGAAATCAAAGCAAAACAAAAAAGTCTCTCAACTTATCACAAATATAATCTTTAATGGTGAAATGTTAAAATCACCCCCTGAGATCAGGAAAGAGACATCAGCACCTAGTACCAACACTTCTTTTCAGCATTTTACAGGAAGAACTAGCCAGTGCAACAAGGCAAGAAAAAGAAATAATGGTATAAGGATTATTATTCACAAACAATAAAATTGTATATGTAGAAAATCTTTAAAAATTACTGATAAACTCAAATAAATCATAAGGGAATTTAGAAAATTATTTGAATATATGAATTCAACATACAAAATCACTTACATTTCTATATGAGAACATCTAACAATCAGAAAATAAAAAATTTTAATTGCACTTACAACAAAATGTAAAATCATTAAATATTTAGTTAGGACTAAAGCTAGTAAAAATACTCAAGACCACTTAAAAAGTTACAAAAGATTATTGAGGGAAATTGAAGAGGACTTATTATATGGAGAAATATACTCTATTCATATATTGAAAGAGTCAATACTATAAAAATGTCAATTCTCCCAAAACTAAGCTCTAGATTCAATGAAATCCCAATCAAAACCTCGACAGATATTTTGTGTGTTTGTGTGTGTGTGTGTGTGTGTATGTGTGTGTGTATGTGTGTATGTGTATTGACAAGATGATCCTAAAATTTATATAGAAATACAAATAGCCATGAATAGTCAAGACAATCTGGAAGAACAATGACAAAGTAAAAGTACTTGCTCTACCATATATGACGATATTAATTGCTGTAATTAAGACATTGTGGTAAAGGTAAGATTTTAGCTAAATAGAGCAAAATAACAAAATAGAGTCCAGAAGCAGAAACTGATGTCTACATGTATGAAAACGTGATTTCTTATAAAGGTAGCACAACAGAACCATGCAGAAAGGATGATATTCTCAATAAACAGTGTTGGGTCCATTGGACAAACATACAGAACAAAATTAATCTTGATATTTTTTCATACAATATACCATAATCAACTCCATAAAGTTAGGCTCTTACCTTACACCATATTATTGAAATATGTGTTGTGCCTGGAAACCTGGGCTTTTGGGGACCCCTGTGTGTGTGTGTGTGTCTGTATGTGAGTGTGTCAGGAAGTGTGGGTCTATACATGGGTGTGAAAAGGTGTGTCAGTAGTGTATAGGTGTGTGTGAATGCACACGAGTGTGAGTTTGTGGGTGTGCGAGAGTGTGTCAGGAAGTGTGCCCGTGTGTGAGTGTGTCTGTGAGTGAATGAAGGTGCTCCTGTGTGGGCGCACGTGTTAGCATGTGTGCACACCAGCGTGGGATTGTCTGTGAGTGAATGCATGCGCGCGTGGGTGACTGAGCGTGTGTGTGCTGGGGTGAGGACTGGAGAAGACGGGAGAAAGGAGCAGGGAGCACGTGACCTGGGCTGTGCTGTCCGGGGTGGACGGGCCACCTCACCTGACAGCCACAGCAGTGAGCCCAGGCCCAGCGTCCAGGTTTGCCCGGGGATCCTCAGGTGTGTGACCCCCAGAGAGGAGGTCCGCGTGGCTGTCTGGGGAGGGGTCTCCACCACCATGGAGCCCCCCGGAGGCCAGCAGAGGGACGTCTGGAACTGGGTGGGTTGCATTATGACGGCTGCGTGTCTGGGGAGGACTCCGCATTGGGTGGAAAGAGGCTAGTCCCGTCCAACAGGCCAGTGGAGGCTGGGGCCTGAAGCCCCCATCTTTAAGTGCCCTCCCTGGATGCTGGGACATGGGCCCCGCCTTTGGGACTGCAAACTGTGTCCGTGTGCAAACCCAGTGTGCAGGCAACCCACCCGGCCCCCATCAGCTTCTCCAAGTGCAAACCTCCACGAACCTGGGGACACATGCTGGGAGTCGGGTCACCTCTCCTGGCTCTATCTCACCCGCATCCTCCCGGATCCACCTGAAAGGAGGGTGGGGCTGGCCCGGGGGCTGGGAAGGGCTGGGGAGGGAGGAAAACGGGGCTTTTCTTCAAAGGGGCCAGCCCTCCCCTCTGCACTGAGCAGGTCCTTCCTGAGGGGAGTCACCCCCAAAGTGATAAGGCCTCTCCACAGGGGGGCTGGCCCCCAGCTCCAATCCGTCTTTGAAGTCGGCCCCCCAGTGCTGGGAGGCCTTTGCAGGATGCTGCAGCCCCTCGGTGGGGAAGTCTTTGAAGTGTCTGGTGAGACAGGCGGGGAGGGGAGGGGAGGGGGAGACTGACAGCTCCTTGTCTGAGGTTGATCGGGAGCTGAAACGAGCCAGAGGAGAGCCCTCCGCAGGTCCCTGTCCCTGCCCTGGCGGGCGGAGCGCCCTGGCAGCTGATCCCCAAGACCCTGGGGACGCCGAGGCCCCGCCTGCTATCAGGGGCGGGGACCTGACCCCAACCCAGCCGCCAGGCCTGGGCCCAGAGCCCAGCATCCCTCTCTGTCTTGTACAGAGAGAACCACTGCAGGGGCGGGGTTCCCACCAGTAAGACGGTGGGCTCCACCTGGGCCTCCTACAGGGACCCCCGCGAGCACGGTCAAGGTTGAGGAGCACTGTTCCATGGGGATAAATAGCCAGCAACCCCCTGGCCTCTCTCTGGAATACAACTGCAGTGGGGGAGGGGAGTAAAGGGGGCATTCACGGGCACAGGACAAACACTGTTTAACAAAGCACCTCGACCCTCAGGATTGTGAGTGACAGTTAATAGCATGAGTCCTGCCGTTTTGGAGACAAGGAAATTCATCTGGGCTTGCGCAGGGGAAGGTTTACAGATGGGTAAACTGAAGCACAGATGGAGGACTGGAGCTCAGGCCTCCTCTCCCTGGATGCCACCTTTATACCTGGGCAACCGTTTAACTGGCCTGACCCAGTGGAAGGACGCTGGGCGGGATGGGGAGTCCAGAATCCTGAGGTTTATCTCCGGCCTGGGCTTGGCTGTGTGACCTGGGTCAGGTTGCTTAACCTTTCTGGGGGTCTTAGGCCACATGCTCTCAAAGAATACTTTCTGCTCTGCAATGAAGAATTCACCAGAGGATGTTCTCTTTGTAGATTTTAGAAGGTGACTCAAGAAGGTCAATAAGAAGGTGACTTATTAAAATTCTTTTTACATCCATCCATTCCGTAAAACAGGGCACTTATTTTATGGGAATGGGGCTTAGGCTCTGGTTTCAAGTATCATTAACGGGGAGGTGCCAGGCACTAAATGCTCAAAGCAAGGTCAGGAAGAAGCTGGACCTGAAGGAGAGGAGGTTTCGCAGGTACCCACGGGTTTACCCTCTGGCAATTACCTACAAAATAAGCATCACAGGTGGGAGGGAAGGCTCATCTCACCTCTCCTGCTTCTGTGGCTTTTGTCTCTGTGTCCTGCTTTTAAATTTTAAATTAATAGACTTTATTCTTTAGAGCAATTTTAGATTTACCAAAAAAAAAAAAAAAAAAAAGTGGAAACTACGAAGAATTCTCCTATTACTCTCCCTCCCCCACTGTTTCCCTTATTATTAATATTTTGCATTAGCGTGATACATGTGTTATACCTGGTGAGCCAGTATCAATGCAATATTATTAACTAAAATCCATAGTTTACATCAGAGTTTGCTCTCGATGGTGAACGTTCTGTAGGTCTGGACAAACGTCTAACGACATGTATCCACCCCGATAGTATCACACGGGAGTTTCACTGCCCTAAAAATCCTGTGTGCCCCACCTGTTCCTGCCTCCCCTATCCCCCGATCCCTGGCAACCCCTGATGCTCCCGCTGTTTCCATAGTCTGGCCTTTTCCAGAAGGTCATAGAGTTGGAATCACACAGTAGACTGTGTGATTTTCAGACTGGCTTCTTTCACTTAGGAATCTGCCTTTACGTTTCTTCCATGTCTTCTTGGAGCTGGCTAAGCCCCTTTCTTTCCAGCACCGACCCTGCGACCTGACATGAGGCAGGAGATGCTGCAGGCTGGGTCAGCATCTTCCCGGAGGCCCCCCGAGCCTGGCAGCACAGACCGTACACAGCGCAGGCCGGGAGCCCGCCCCTCCACCAGGCGGGCCAAGAACAGGGACAGGGGGGGCAGGCTATCGCTAGAGCCCACCCCAGACAGGTAGAAGTGGCTCCGGAGAGCCCTGCAGACGGGCTCTGGCTTCCTCAGACGCATTGATCCCTTCCCTGCGGGGAACACACAAGCCATCACCTGAACAGGGGATGCTGAGTGGTGGCCAGGTGACCCCTTACCACCTCACCGCACACCCTGCCCGATCCCGCCCCCTGGGGCAAGGAAAGACAACTCTGGGAGGAAAACGTTCACCCCTCAGCCACCTTACCCCTAGCCAGGAAAGCCACCGGCTGTCTCCTGCCCCCTCCATGGCGGGGGGGGGTGTTCCTAGGAAACAGACAGCCCCCCAAACTTCCCCAACAGACGCAGAGTCGGCTGGGTCTCATCCGTCTGCCCCCCTCCTGGGCCAAGACAGAAGTGTCTCCCTGTGTCTGACACCGGGCCCGAATCTCTCTCACCCCTGCGGTCCCGTCAATGACTCCCAACCTTCTCGGCCGGCTTCCTAGCTTTCCTCCTGGCCTGGCATCATTTAACCCCGCAAAAATGAACAGAGGAACGAACTTTTCACTCTGGGTTCCCCCTCTACCAGAAGAATTCATGCAAAGTTTTGCAAAACTCGGCCACCCTCGAGCGGCCACCCTCGAGGTCTTGCCTCTTGAATCTCAGTGAATTTCTGCCTGATGGATGGGGGGCGGGGGGGTAGGTGCTGGAGAAGAAACACGGAGCATATGGACCATCCCCCAAAGGAGAAAAAGTCCTGTAAACAGCCTCAGACACCTCGTCCATAAAGGGCTTCATGGAGCTGTTTTGAAGGGCTGCATGTCACCACACGGGGTACCCAGGCCTGTGTGTCTCAGGCATCACGTCTGAGGCAAAGGCTACAAAGGTCTCTGATATTTCTTCTCGCGGACTTCTTTTTTTTCCCCACAATATGACCTTTTTTTCCCCAAGGTCCCCCACTTTCCAGTGAACTCTCTTCCGTCTCTTTTCTTGCTGAAGCTGCAGATGCGCTCGATGGCAGTGTGGAAAAAGCTAATTAAACTGCCGAGGCTCGGCGGGAGGCGGGCGAGGCCCCGCCGAGCGCACGGCGTGATTGATTTGCACTGTCACACGGCTCTGCTGGGTGTCATAACTTGGTGACAAATCAAGGCTTCCAGAGGCCCAGAGGAACCGGCTCCCTTTGTTGTTCGGCAGACATCAAAGCAGCTGGGCATATTAGTGTTTCACATAAGTAGTTAAGTCAGGAGTAGCTTACAGTTTAGAATTTGTGTACAACTCAAGGTGTCGGGGCGCGGGGGGAGGGGAAGCACAAAACCACCCCCAAAATGATTCGTTGGGTGAAAAAAGATAAGAAAACCAAAGCAAAGCAAATGCGAAGGAGGCCACGTGGCAGGAGCACATTCTTAGCAGGGTTGTTGGAGAGTTTGCATTATTTGTCTAAGCCACACGGAGGTCTGCGGCGACGAGGCACACCTTCTGGAAATTAGGTTTTCTAGGGGGAAAAAAAATGACTATACATGCTATAGGGCTGGGGGGCTTCCTGAGCAAAGGGCTTTATTTTCATCAGCTCAGGAGGAGGCTGGGAGGGTCACAAGGATGTGTTTGAGGGTGAATATCGTTTTTTTTCCAACAATCAGTGTCACAAAATGTTTGGGGCACTCACCTTATCTTGAACGTGCACAGATCCCTGAAGACAGCTGCGGTCGATGCCGGATATTGACCTTCAGCAAGAGAGCACAGACCTGGAAATCAGAGCAAGGTGCGGAAGCTGCAATCCAGGGTTTCTCTCAATCCCTGGTTTCTCCAGGGCTAGGACTGAGCCCCTTGAGGACACTGCTGAGGCCTCTGATAAGGCTGGGTGGCCACCGTGCTCTGCGGGGGGCCTCTTCTGAGCAGATGTAGCCCCCTGGACAGGGAGAAGCTCTGCCGCAGTCCCACGTGGACACCGAAGGTGCACGGGTCAACACCCAGCCCACGTGGCGTGGGAAAGGAGCGAAGGCCCGGCTCTGCTGTGTGACTCTGGGCAAGTCTGTCAACCTCTCTGGGCCTCCGTTTCTTCATCCTGCGTGATGGGAAATAATCCTTTCTTCCTCACTCAGTGGGCTGTGAAAATCTATTCAGCAACGCTGGTGAAAATATTT
The DNA here is from genome assembly GCF_028023285.1 of Balaenoptera ricei. Lineage (NCBI taxonomy): Eukaryota > Metazoa > Chordata > Mammalia > Artiodactyla > Balaenopteridae > Balaenoptera > Balaenoptera ricei. Next base: position 1,652,221 of record NC_082658.1, on the reverse strand, counting down.
CACAAATTCCCAAGCATTAGGCACATCGATCAGGAAATGGAAGCAGGGAACAGAGCCGTCTTCCCACGTGCATCGGGAGGTTGACACGGGTGAAGGAAGGCTATTATGGCATCACCCACGTGGGCACCGCCGGACCAGTGTGAATCTCCAGACGCACTGCCTCTGCAATTCACTTTGGTCTATATTGCATAGAAAACCCATTTGCAGTAAACAATGGCCTTGATTTTCTTTCGTGTGTATGTATGAGTCTAGGTATTCCTATTTGCATTCTGATGAGCAAAAACAAGAAAAATAAAAATCATAGTAGTAGATTTAGTTTTCATTGTTATAAACAAATGGCTGCAGGAAGAAGAGGGTGAGGGTGCGGGAGGCGGGCCTCTGCACACAGGGAGGCCCAAGCAGGTGGCTCACAGAGCAGCGCCCGTCGTACGCCATGGCCCCCAGAGCTGGGTCTTAGCCTGGTGGGCGCCAAAGTGAATTTTTGTCAGTGTGCTCAGGGGTCTGATGGTCCCACAAGCAAATTCATGCTGACTGAGCGGCCAGGGTGCCCGTCCAACGTGGAGACCCCGTTCCGCCTGAAAACTGGGCCCCAGCTCTTGCTTAGTGTGTGGGCAGCCCAACGGCAGCCAGGGTTCCCTGACTTTCTTTTTAGATCATAGACCCGCTCCTTCACTTTTTGGCATTATCTCTGACACATTGCAATTAAGTGCATCACAGTTTATTCTCCTTGGGGTATTCTAGTCTTTGATAGAAGAAGCACTGTATTAATAAATACATCCTGCAGAGTAAGCTCCTTCTATATACGTCCAAGCGCGTCCTGTTATATTGATTCTTATTTATTAAAACTGCAGAATTACTTTTAAGAAACTGATAACTTCCTTTGTAATGATCACAGAAGACGCTTGAGCCTCTCTAGACCTGGGTTCTGCTTCTCCAACTACAGAGAGCTTTCTTCAGATGAAATCTCCTATGGAATAGAGCTCTGTCTTATCTAATGAAGTTGAATCTGGTCCTAACCCTCTGAGCCAGCAATGCCACTCCTCCATGTATATCCTAGAGCCACTCCCACACGTGTCCCAGGAGACAGGGACAGGAATGGTCATTGCAGCATTTTTCACAAGAGTCAAAGATGGAAAACTGCCTTAGTGTCTACTGGCAGCAGAAGAGACAAATTGCAGCATGTTAATATCAAGAAATGCTATTGGTTAGAGAAAATGACTGAACCACAGATGTGGGCATGAACGTGAATAAATCTCAGAAACATAAAAAATGATGAACAAAGAAATGCAAGTCACAGAGGACAGTATGGGTGTGATTTTGTTAATAAGAAGTGCCAAAACAGGCAACAAGCAATACACTGATTAGGGATATACACATAAGTGGAGAAACTGTGAAAGAGGAAAGAAGGAAGACGGAAGGAGAGAGGGAAGGGAGAAAGAGGGGGAGGAAGAGGAAGAGGGGGAGGGGAGGAAGGGGGAGGGGAGGAAGGGGGAGGAAGAGGAAGAGGGGGAGGGGAGGAAGGGGGAGGGGAGGAAGGGGGAGGGGAGGAAGTGGATGCTCTCACTTTCGAGAGTGCGGCTGTGTCCTCCCAGCTCAAGGAGACTCAGGCAGGCAGTGCGCTGGGTTTGGGGGTAAAACGACTGAGATTATCTAGGATCTCAGAGTCTTTACTAGCACCATCAGGTGATATTTAGATACATGGTTAGTAGGTAGCAAGTGTTTATGTACCAGAATGCTCACGTGATTGGCATGTTTTCTTCTACAGTCTTCTGGAGAAACAAAAGAAGACAAAGGTAGCTCCCAGCAGGGATGTATTAAAAACAAATAGCATCCTGTATGTCTTCTTTAATGAGGTGTCTGTTCAGATCTTTTGCCCATTTTTAAATTGGGTTCTTTATTTCCTTATTGCTAAGTTTTAAGAGTTTTTTGTATCTTTTGTATATAAATCCTATATCAGATATTTTTGCAAATATTTCTTCCTAATCTGTGGCTTGTTTTTTCCTTCTCTATCACAGACTAGATATTTTAATTTTAATAAACTCTAACTTATCGAAAACAACAACAACAACAACAAATAGCATTTAGAATGAATAAAGAAGAACAATGGAATATTACTGAGCCATAAAAAAGAACAGAATAGTGCCATTTGCAGCAACATAGATGGACCTAGAGATGATCATACAAAGTGAAGTAAGTCAGACAGAGAAAGACAAATATCATATGATAACATTTATACGTGGAATCTAAAAAAATAATACAAGTGAACTTATTTACAAGACAGAAACAGACTCACAGGCATAGAAAACAAACTTATGGTTACCAAAGGGGGAAGAGGGAGGGATAAATTAGGGGCTTGGGATTAGCAGATACAAGCTACTATATATAAAATAGATAAACAACAAGGTCCTACTCTATAGCAGGGAACTATATTCAATATTTTGTAATAACCTATAAGAGAAAAGAACCTGAGAAAGGTTATATACATATAACTGAATCACTTCCTGTACATCCGAAAAGTTGTCAATCAGCTATACTTCAACAACAACAGAAAAGAAACAAATAGCTTCTAGAAAATGGTCCAGGGCTGGCAGATGTCCAGCTCACATCACACACTTTCTGTAGTGCACACACTGCTCAGGAACTCCTCAGACGGGATGAGGGCCTTGTGGAGAGGCCGGGGGGCCTGAGCGTGTCTTAGTTCTGATACCAGGAAGGGCGTGGGAGGGAACAGGAAGCGACCCAGATGGTGGGTGGTCTGAGTCTGCCCCCTTGACTCCATGTGTGAAGGTCAGTGTGTGACCGTGGAAGTGAGAGGAGAAACACACCTTGCGTCAGGGCAACTCTCAGCAAGTACCGCGAGATGCTGGCAGGCTGACAAAGATGGAAGGGGTTTACGAGCTGCTCCTATTATTCGCCTTAAAAGCCACCTCCTCAGAGAGACGTGAGGATGACCTCCAGTCACTCTCCAACACTTCACTCTAATTCTCTGCAGCGCACTTACCAGACTCTCCCGACTTGAGGATCTGTTGTTGCGTTTGTTTGTTGCTGCTCTCCCTCCCTCAACCTTCCCTGGGGTCCCTGCCCCTGGGGTATAAGCTTTGCTCCCTTCACATTTGAGTTGATCAGAGTAGCATCCTTTGAAGGTTCCCTCCACTAGGATAATATTCAGACATCCAACACCATAACCTCACACAGATCTGTAAGAAACAGCTTTGTATAGTTACCCAGTAAGGATACCTGAGATACTGGTAACTGTATTCTCTCTCTCTTTCTCTCTTTCCATCTCTCCACCCCTCTCTTCATTACCCAGAATAGGCATTTCAAACTGCCTCATTTAAAGTCTCTTGGTCCTGACTAATAATATTTCAAAGGTTCACCTCCAAGCCTCTCCTGTGCATTTGGAATTTAGACAAAATATGTGGATATTTTCTTGGATGTTTAGAAAACTTCCCTTTCTTTTCCCTGGAGGAGTCAGGAGAAATTTCCAGAGGAATCTTGGAAATGGTCTGCTCGTCTGCACACAACCAAGAGTGATGGCTGGACTTTTCAGGGCACTTGTTTGCTGGCACGGCGGGGCCGACCACTGCGGGATGAACACAAGCTTTCTCCTCTTACCTGCCGATGTCGCGCCGGGCACCTGGGCATCTCAGCAGGGCCTCCCCCCAGGGTGTCAGCGCCACCCCGCACCCCCTCTTAGAACCAGGAAGAGCTTCACTCCCACAGGAGGGACCAGGTAGAAGGGGTGGCCCATCCCCCGGGCCAGCTGGCTGAGTTCCTCTCTCAGCTAAACCAGGAAGCTCATAAAAAGACTTATCTCTGGGTAACCTGTGCCTCCCCAGTTTCCACCCGCCTGGCGCCTGGGAAAGGACAACAAAGGGGTGTCGAGAACAATGCCCTTCTGTGAGGCTGAGCCTACAGCAGAGCCATGGGAACCCCAGGGTCTCCGTCTCCCCCTCCCTTGGCCCCGTGCCCGGGTGGCCAGGCGTCCTCCTTGGTCCACCAGATGGCCCTGGCGCCCATTTGTGCTCCCAGCTTACAGCCTTACCCACACCCTTTCATACATGTTAGAACTCTTCTAAAAGAGCCTGGTGGGTGGCCCGGTTTTCTCCTTTCATTTCTTAGAATACACCTGGTGCCATGACTCTAGAATAACGGTGCCATTTCGTTTCGTGCCACCTCCCCCCTGGACGGAGCTGAAGACCAGCCCAGGCATAGGTCACATCCTGCCCCTCACCTCCATCATTCTTCCCAGGGGCCCCCCACCCACCCAGGTGGAACCCTCTGTCCAAAAGACCACCGCCCAGGGGTAGCAGGTGGCCATGGTCCACTCTGGCCTGCCCGTCAACACCGATGCATCGAGGCATCTCTCCCACGAGAGCCGGTCCTGCCAGACCCCCCGGCAGGTGCAGTGCCCAGGTGCGTCCCTAAGTTAGCCCCTCCCCCTCCCCCCACCAACCCCATCGCACCTCCGCTGAATTACCTGATGTTCTTTTCTTTACGTTTTCCGCCTGCCGTTTCATGGGTGTTTTGCCACCCACCTGAGAAGTACACAGATACGTTCTTTTCTGTCTCCTTTATGGGTAAATGAGCTGAGGTGCAGGCTTGTCTCCGGCCGTTATTGGTCACTGGCTGAGAGCGCCTCCGGTCCTGAGGCTGTTCTGTTCTATTACTGTATCGGAAACACCTCACAAGGTTTTGGGTCCTGATCCATTGTGAATCCCCATCAGAGATTATTAGAGCTGAAAAGGGTGTCAGGTGTATCCATGGCCCATCCCCTCACAGCAAAGTGAGCTCCCAAGACGGCCCCCAAGATTACACAGGTAGGGTGGCCCAGATTGGGTTAGGTGGTTGGGCGGGTGCCCAACTCGGTCTCACCCCAGACCTTCCCCCTGTTCCCAGGGCCCCCGGTGCTGGGGACCCAAAGCCCTTTCTCCCTGATTTCTCTCCTCCCTGCCAGGTGATCAGGCAGTCCCTGTGCCCTGGCTCTTGTATCCACCGGCATCCTCTGAGGAGGGCGGCCGCAGGAAGAGAACTGAGGAACTTGCGCACAGACGGGATGGATGTGGGGAAGAGAGTGACCTGAGAGAGGGAGAAGAAAAAGGCGAGAATCGCCATCTCCAAGGACACAGGACCTCAGGAAAATCCCCGTCGTTTATGCTGATTATGGATTCCATCTGGGAGAACTAATAAAGTGAGAAAAGAAAAAAAAAAAAAGTGTTGGTTCAGTAACGTCACCACAAATTACAGTTGATTAAGCAGAATGCTGTCACCTGGGTCTGATTACCACACGTCTCCTTGGCAACCCCGAGTGTCATCAGGAGTGCGAGAGACGGGACCCCGCTCCTCGTTACACTTTGTGAGGACAGGTATCCTGTCTGCTCAGTCTGGGCAGTGTGGCCAGAGCGTCAGCGCTAGAAGGGACTCGAAACGACCCGTATTTACAGCAAAACTAAAACATAATGAACACTGTTATTTGTTATACAGGAAAGCTGTTAAGACAGTAAATCCAAAGGGTTCTCATCACAGGAAATAATATACTTTTTTTCTTTCTCTTTTAGTTTGTATCTATATGGTGATGGATGTTCACTAAATTTATTTTAATCGTTTCATGACATAGTTAAGTCACATCATTATGCTGCACACCTTCAACTTATACAGTGCTGTATGTCAACTATTTCTCAATAAAACTGGAAGAAAACACACACACTCAAATGTAAAGTATAAAAGCACGAGCCATAGACTCAAAAAAAAAAAAAAAAAAACCTAAAACCAGACAATTGTGTCTTAAGTCCTGCCCGTGGTCCCTCCGTTTCTGGTTTCTGATGTGAGGTCACACCAAATAGCCACAGGGGCTGCTGAGGCAGCTGACCAGCCCTGGCCAAGTTCTAAAGAAGCTGGAGCAAGAAATGAGATGCTCACGTCACTTCCAGAGCAGGAGCCGAGGGCCACGCTAAACCAGGCCGCGGGGGACAGGAGCCCCCTTCAGCCAGGGAAGCAGCACCGCTGAGCTGGGCACGTGGAGGAGGAGAGCTTCCAGCTTTTGGCTTGGAGGGTGTGGGTTCAGTGGAACTGTGGGCCTGGGATCTCCTGACCTCCCTTTGATGGTGGGTGTGAAGTTGACATCTCCCAATCTCCAGCGCTCTTCCCCAAAGCTCCCCAGCGCTCTTCCCCAAAGCTCCCCAGTTATACCACCATGTAAACACACACGCTTGTTTTGCAAACACAGCTTCAAATCACCTTCCAGCCTTCCCTTCTGCCAGAATGATGCCCCAAAGTTCCTCCCATATGGAAAACTGGGAGGGACCCCATAAGTAGTGAAACCTGTTTCCCTATAGAGAGGGGAAAAAAACCTAACGAAATCTATGTATTAAAAAAAGCTAAACTTGGGAATTCCTTGGCAGTCCAGTGGTTAGGACTCCACTCTCTCACTGCCGAGGGCCCAGGTTCAATCCCTGGTCTGGGAACTAAAATCCCACAAGCAATGTGGCGTGGCTAAAAAAAGAAAAAAGCTAAACTTATGGTTGAACGGGAGTAGGGATAGATTTGGAGTTTGGGATTGACATGTATACACCACTCTATTTAAAATAGATAACCAACAAGGACCTACTGTACAGCACAGGGAACTCTGCTCAATACTCTGTAATAACCAAAATGGGAAAAGAGTTTGAAAAAGAATAGATACCTGTATATGTATAACTTTGCTGTACACCTGAAACTAACACAACATTGTAAATCAACTACACCTCCATATAAAATAAAATTAAAAAAAAAAGCTAAACTAGATGGAAACACTTGAATGATTAACCGTGGTTATCTTTGGTTGGTGGGACAAAGCCTGATTTTTTTCTCATGTTCTTTTCTTCAACTTCCAAATGTGCTCTAATGCATGTACTGTATAGTCATTTTATGCTGAGAAAAATATGAACTAAAATCTTTAGAGACACTGTGGCCCTCAAAAGCAAGCTGCTTTGACTGTCCTCCACAAGGATCGAGTGGGCTATCTCTGTGCAGACAGAGTCCCCAGGAGGAAGCCCTGCCTCCACAGAGGGCAGGTTCCTGCACGAGCCCCAAGAAGACTTCTGCGGGCACCCCAGCTCTGGCCCCTCCAACACTCCCTGACAGAGCTCTGCATTAAAAAACAAAAACACGCTAAACGGAAACAGAGAGGGTCATGTGAAAAAGCCAAATCCCATTATCTTCCAACTCAGCTAAATGGTGGGAAAATAGAGACACATCCAGGCATTCTGTTTCACTTTGAAGTCTGAACCTGTGCTTCTGAGTCTCTTTCTGGGTCCCTTGTCTCTCCCTCCTGTCCTTCCCACCAGATATAAAATATCTGCAGACAACAAATACGTATCTTGTGAGACAGCTCAGGTACAGTAGACGGTTTTCACCATCAGTGCCTTTCACAAGCTCTGATCTTTGTGTCTTTAACACATTCAAAGCTCTCGTGACCACATGAACCAGCAATTCCAGTTCTAGGTATAGACCTAAGAGAACTGAAAATATATGCCCACACAAACGTTGGTCCATGAATGTTTATAGCACCATTATTCATAAAAGCCCAAGGATGGAAACAACCTAAAGGTCTATCAATGGAGGAACGGATAAAGCAAGTGTGGTACATCCATACAATGGAATATTATTTGGCAATAAAAAGAATGAAGTACATGACAACATGGACAAACTTTGAAAACACGATCTTAAGTGAAAGGAGCCAGACACAAAAGACCACTTAACATATGATTTCCTTTATAGGAAATGTTCTGAATAGGGAAATCTACAAAGACAGAAAGTAGATTAGCAGTTGCCAGGAGCTGGGGGCTGGGGGCTAGGGAGCAGCTCAAGGCTAGCAAGTTTCTTTTGGAGGTGCTGAAAATGCTCTCAAGTTAATTGTGCTGGCGGCTACACGACTCTGTGAATACACTAAACATCATTGAACTGCAGGCTCTAAATGAGTGGATTGTATCACATCTGAATTATATCTCAATAAGGTTGTTTTTGAAAAGCTTTAGCTGTTTTATTCACAAGTAAATCAATAAACCTCACACACACACATGTACACACAGATGGTGTAGCAGCTCTGGGCTGGAGCAAGGGAGGAAGTCGAGGTTGAACCCAGCTTGGAGACAGCCAAGCCTGCAATCCACGTGGAAGGCAAACATCCGGGTCAGGAGCGCCGGCGTCTGGACAGGACTGCCAAGCTGTGGGTGCAGGCTCAGGAGGGCCCTGCTGGCCTCTGACCTCTGGTAACAGCCACTCGGTCAGGTGCAGGGGAACCAGAGGTCGCCACGGGAGCTGGACTCTGCCCTCGGGGGAAAGCAGCTCCGTCCTCTCGAGCTGGGCTGGCCCCTCTTTCCCCCCTGCTCCATCCCACCCGCAAGCTCACTGCCTGCTCTGGGGTTGTGCTCTGTGCCCTACCTTCCCGGTGGCCTGGGTGGCTTCCCTTCCCCCTGGATTGCTGACACAGGGAGAAGGTAGAACTCTCCGATCAGCTGGGTAGAGTTTTGTTAGCGAGGGTCTGCTCTATGGACTCCAAGCCCTGTACCTTGGGGCATTTTAGTCCTTGAACTAAATCGCAAGCAGGGACAGGAAGTCCTTTGTACCTGCCAGAGGCTAATCTGGAGATTGCCTATTTTCCTGCAGAGAAAAGAAGGAACAGAATCCCCTAGTGCATTGCTTCCGCACACCAAACCACCTTTGCATGAAGGTAGCTGTGATGGGGGAAAAGGCTGAGGGTTAGAATGAACGCAAACACTGCCGTCTATGCTCTTTATCGATATTAACTTATCTGAGCCTCCTAATTGCTGCATGAGCCTCCGTCAGCTCACCTGCACGGTGGAAACTAGCCCCCAAGTTACAAGTTATTTGAAAAAGTTAAGTGAGGTAATAATACCTGTGTGAGTTTCCAAAACTCTTAAAGTATCAGCCATATCGGGTCTTATCATCATGACTATTCTTTTGTAAGCTATTTTAGATGCTGTAAGCATGCTCTCATTTGACCCTGGCTGGCTGGTATTGTTATCCCCATTGTAAAGATAAGAAAACTGAGGTCAAGTAGCCTGCCCACAACCGTACAGTAAATTAACGGATCATGGTCTTAGCAACTCCTCACCTAGTGTCTCTCTCATCCCCAGGGTCTCAAAGTCTGGATGCACTTGAACCTCTCAGGCAAAGTCAGAGGCACAGAATCTACCCAAGACTCACAGAATCAAATTCCACAGGGTTGGGCCCAACCATGGACATTTTAAGTCTCCTTCAGGGGATTCAGGTGCACACCAGAGGTTGTGAATCTCTGCACTAAATCAAGAAGAGCTTGGAGAAAGGAAACCTAAAGGAAGAGGAGACATGTAACTAGAAAAATTAGAGGATAAAGAAAGAAACTAGAAAATACCATCTGCCTGTGTATTACAGTAATAGCTAACTTTTACAGAATGTTTACCTCAGGTAGGCACTGTAGTAAGCGCTTTTTATGCTTTGTATTTCTTCATTTGAATCTCAGAGCCACATGAGATAGGGGCCATTATTATTCCCATTTTACAGATGAGAGAACTGAGGCTCAGAGAATTTAAATTATTTGCCCAGTGTCCCAGAGCTAGTAAAGAGAGCCAGGGGAGAATCGTCACCACCTTGAAATACTTCTAGAGAGGGAAATAGGCCAGGATAATGAAAAAGAAAAAAAGGGCAAGACAAGAGGTACCACAAAACTCTCACGTGAAACAAAGCTGTGTCCAGGTTGCAATACGCTTCCTGCCTGAGTATGTTGGCAACTTTGAGAAAGGAACTTGGGCACCTGTAGGAAAGTCCTCTGTATGTGGAGGTAAAGCCAGTCCAAACGCTTCCCTGCCCCTTGACAGGGCACCTCACACTGAGCGTAATGGGTTGAATGGTGGACACCCCCGCCCCCAAAGGATGTGTGCAGGTCCTAATCCCTGGGACCTGTGAATGTGACCTTATTTGGAAAAAGGGTCCTTGCAGATGTAATTAAGTTAAGGACCTTGATTTGAGATCATCCTGGATTATCCAACTGGGCCCTAAATCCAACAACAGGTGTCCTTATTAGAAGAGGGGCACCGGACAGAGAGGAGGAAAAGACGTGTAAAGACGGAGCAGAGTTGGGAGTAAGCAGTCACAAGTCATGGAATGCCAACAGCCACCAACGCTGGAAGGGGCAAGAAAAGGGATCTCTTCTAAAGCCTCTGCAGGGAGCGTGGCCCTGCTGACACCTTGATTTTGGACTTCTGGCCTCCAGGACTGTGAGAGAATAAAGTTCTGCTATTTCAAGCCACCCAGATTGTAGTAAGTTTTTTCCAGCTGCCCTAGGTAACTATACACTGGGGAATGGACGACCAGTTTAATGGACATACTGTTTAAGTCTGCTCAGCATCCTTTTTTCTTTTACCCAGGTTACAACTCCTCCCTTCCTTTACAGACCTGCTCTCCCAGTCTCCTGCCATGTGCTTCTCATGGTCCATACTAACCCCAGACACAGGGAAGTGCCTAGCCTCCAGAACTGACCAATCAGAGAGCTGCATCTCCTCAGCTGCCAGTGATTGGTCCAGGAGTGACTTGTGACCCAAGCCTGACCAATCAGAGTCCTTCCCTAGATTTTTCTATTACTGAGCTGGTGAGAATTACACTTCTCTTTCCACTGGGACTGCTAACTTGGTGCATGAAGAATCCAGGGCACAGAGGGATGTGTTCTTGCTGTGTGGAGAAAGAGCATGTGCAGTAGGTAGGAATGAGGCCAATGTGTGAAAGGAAATAGAAGCAAGAGGTCAAGTTCAGGAGTGAGGACATTCTGAGAGTGTTTAAGTTTCTAGATCCAGTTGACCCTGGGGCCAGCTCCACTGTTCCTATGGTTTGTTATGTGAAGCTTAATCTTTCTGCCCAGGCTAGCTGCAGTTGGGTTCTGGCCCTTGCAACGGACAGAGCTCAAACTACCACAACAGATTTAGAGCAAGTGCCATGTCCCCAGGCAGAGCCCCAAGCATCTAGGAACAGGCTTTACTGCATTGCTTGCATTTTTTCCATTTCAGCAAACATTTGAGGACAAGATCAAGGACAGCAGTGTTACGTGTTGAAGAAAAGAAGAGAAAGGCACGTGCTTGAGAAAATGGGTCTCCTTGATCTTAGTAACATCAGTTAGAACGTCCAAAGGACTCAGTGGAGACCGTTTCAAGCAGGAAAATGTTTATTCCTGTTTGGTGGAGCCTGGGGAAGAGAAGAAAAAGAAAAGATTCAGACAGGGAGCCAAGTTGGGGTGGGCACAGAGGCCCCAAGCCCCTGTCATAACCCCACGAAGCCATGGATCCATCCCAACACTGATCCCGGATCACAGTGACATCTGAAATTTCTTTCAGGCATTTCCTTCCCTTTCAGGTCTTTTTGGGCTCTTCAGCCCATATGTTGCTGATTTTCCCATCTTTTCAAAACTCTCCGTTGCATTTCAAGTCAGAAGGCATCTTATTCATTGCTTCTGAATTTGAGGGGAGGAAATCACAGAGGTCAGCAGGTCTTTCAATATAGAAAATAAATGAGCCAAGCTGGGCATGAATGTGTGAGTGCATGCGAGCACACATGTGGCTGGTTCTTTCCTGCCGTTGTCTACTTTTCAGCTCCATCGTGCAAGATCGCGGGAGAGACTTGAGCAGCACCTCTTAGAAAGGCTTCTCACGTCTCCTTCGAGAAAGAAGCTTCTTCCCCAAAGTTGCCTTTTGTAGTTCACTGTGTCTGCTATGCAGCTCTCGACCGCGTTAATTACTGGTCAGCAAGTGGCCGCTTTGAACTGGTCACCCACCAGAGGCACTCTGAGGCTCCTGTTTGCTGTGCGACTATTTTCTTATGTTGCCTGTTAGGTTTCCAAGTGGCAGAGGGCTCCTCTCTTGCCTGAGGCTGAGCAGACAGGAGGCCCGGCCAACTAAAGCAGCGCCAAAGAAATGGCGGAAGGCTGGTCTTCCAACAAAGTTCAACAGCAAAGTTCAAAGCTCATGAAGAAATTAAATTTGGCTGCTGTTCTTCATCTAAAGGAAAAGCTGATTTAGAGAAAGAGAGAACGTGTGGGATGAGGGGGAGCCGTTGGATTCCTTCCTGCGCCACCATGAAGTTTCCAACCTGTCATGGTCCCCAGGGAGTGGTGTGTAGGCTTGGAAATAGACATGGATCCGACTCAAGAAAAGGTAGCATAGCGTGGGTGCTGGGAAAACAGAAAGGTAGCAGGGGTCATTCGTTTTCCTAAATAGGGCTTTTTAAAAGTAATACAGAAGAAGAGAAATAAATAATGGACCCCAAAGGGTTGGTGGTGCTCACATCCAAGCAAAGTTAACAAATTCATCATAAACATGACTTTAATTTCTGAACCCAAAATGGGGGCAAGTGGTCTTATGACCACTTGTATACTTTCCATGAGTATACATGGAAACTATGCCTTAAATCTGACTATCCCAGATATGATAAGATAGCAGTTTCTCAACTGAGGGCAGTTTTGCCCTCCCCTCACTGAGGAAAATTGGCTATGGAGACGTTTTTTATTGTCATGACTCGGGGAGGTCGTAGAGGGAGGGAAAGTGCGGTACTGGCATCTATTGGATAAGGGCCAGGGGTACTGCTACACATCCTACAATGTACACAACAGGCTCCAGCAACAAAGAATTATTCAGTGTAAGTGTCAATAGTGCCACTGTTGAGAAACCCTGAGTGTAAGTGATATAACCGGCACACCCATCGTCACCATCCAGGGCTACTTTAACCCACTGGCAGGTTAAAAGTGTTCCCCTTTCCTAAATTATGACTGCCTATCTCACTGAAGAACGTGGATACCTCTTCTCTTAATAGGAATATTTCTCCCTACAAAATCTCCTTTCTGAAGTGATGAAGGCAAGTCCATTTCAATCATGATTCATCTCTACCCTCATTACAGCTTATTGGACCAGAAGTCAACAACTGACCCAAGCCAGGCCACTCAGATTCTTCTCCCAACAATTTATCGTTAAATAGGAAACAGTCTATTAGTCAGGAAAGGATAAGACATGACACAGTAATAAATAACTAGAATCTTTGCCGATTTAAAAAAAAATACAACGTATTCCTTGCTCATGTGTTCATTCCTAGCATTATGTGCCAGCGTCTGTCGCCAGGGGCAGGGTGGGGCAGGAGAATTCTCTGTTCCACAGAACCTCTCAGGCCCCAGGTTGGCAGAGGCTCAGCCATCTTATGACAGAGGGTCACTGTCATCTCCACGCGAGGCTTTGGGGCTCCCCAGGCAGGAGGAGGACCCCCTGAAGAGGCTCACACAGGCTTTTAAATGCTTTGACTGGAAAGCGACAACTGCTGGATTCCTCTCACAGCCAACTGGCCAGGACGAGTCACATGACCCTACCTGACCGCAGTGCATCGGGTGCATGTCACAGCCAGTTAGGTGTCGGCAGCTGGGCTGCAAGGCCTCGGAGATCAGGGCTCCATGGGGCACTAGACGGAGACAGAGCTGACGTTACCGAGAGCAGATCTCAGGGGAAAACAGAGGAGGCCGGTCAGAAAACAGTGAGGCAGATGCGCAGAAAGAAGCAGAGTGCAGGAGGCTCCTTAGGGACTAGAAAGTAGGTGCCTGGGTCCTGGGCAGCTCCCTGCGCCCCAGGTGGCTCCACTGTGCTCTGTTGCCACGAGAACTTGGGGTCAGCACATCAAAACCCTGCTCTGCGCCGGCGTGAATGGATTTCTGCTCCTTGCTACCCAAAGAGCTTTGACTCATGCTTGCCAGCTGTACGTCTTGAATGCGTAATTCCCTGTGAAGTTTGTGGAAGGAAGCTGGACTCTCAAACATGTGGAGCTGCCCCAAAGATAACAAATCTCCCAGGGTGAGCGTTTCAGAAGAGCCCAACTTTCCACCCGCCCTGACCTAACACTGCCAATGACGCAGGCTGGCCCGGGCAGGCAGGGCCATGGATGCAACTTACGAGGCTCAGAAAGACCATCTCTACGTCCACATGTCACCCAGCGAGGCTGACTCAGGGGGTCTGAACTGCTTTTGTGCCACGGAGTCCTTCTCAGAATAATGTTTTTAAACGCTTTAACTATTTTTTTTTTTAATTTTTTAAAATTTATTTATTTATTTTATTTATGGCTGTGTTGGGTCTTCGTTTCTGTGCGAGGGCTTTCTCCAGTTGCGGCAAGTGGGGGCCACTCTTCATCGCGGTGCGCAGGCCTCTCACTATCGCGGCCTCTCTTGTTGCGGAGCACAGGCTCCAGACGCGCAGGCTCAGTAGTTGTGGCACACGGGCCCAGTTGCTCCGCGGCATGTGGGATCCTCCCAGACCAGGGCTCGAACCTGCGTCCCCTGCATTGGCAGGCAGACTCTCAACCACTGCGCCACCAGGGAAGCCCTAAACGCTTTAACTATTTTTAAAGGCAGAAAGTAAAATACATAGTATTGCAAAGGCAGCCGATGACATTGAAAACCAGTCATCAAAATATTTTAAAATGGAGACACAGTACTCTGTGTACTTGTTATTAGCTCCTTAAGGCACTCTAGTGACAGGTTTAATACTTAACCGTAATTTCAGAGTAGTGATGTGCACAAATGATACTGAAAGATATTTGCTACAGGGCTTCCCTGGTGGCGCAGTGGTTGAGAATCTGCCTGCCAACGCAGGGAACATGGGTTCGAGCCCTGGTCTGGGAAGATCCCACATGCCGCGGAGCAACTAAGCCCGTGAGCCACAACTGCTGAGCCTGCGCGTCTGGAGCCTGTGCTCCGCAACAGGAGAAGCCGCGATAGTGAGAGGCCCGCGCACCGAGATGAAGAGTGGTCCCTGCTCGCCACAACTAGAGAAAGCCCTCGCACAGAAACGAAGACCCAACACAGCCATAAATAAATTAATTAATTAAAAAAAAAAGATATTTGCTACAACTATATAACATGATATAAAAGTATCTATTCATTTTGTAGGCAGCAAAATGACGGATACCACTAATACTACTATGGTTTGTTGCCTACGTTTATAACTGAAGGATGTGCCAAAGGTTCGTGAAAAGAAAGGTATATTTTACTGTTTAGTAAAACTAAACACAGATTTTATCGTTAATGGAAATAAAAACATTTTCCCCAGCCATGTTCATGGACCCCTTGAATTCTACGATTGCTCAGTGGTCCAATGACCACAGATTATGAGTCTTTGACCACCAGGTCCCAGGCAGAACCCAGCTAGGTTTTCTGAGCAGGAAAACAGCTGGCGAAGAGGAAGCAGAAATCTTTTATTTTTCTAAGGCCAAGCAATGAACAGTGGTACATACTCAAGGCCAATGAGCTTATCGGCTTCGTTCTTATTACTGTGTAGCACCCGCAGCATGAACGGAAGAGGGAAGTTTTGACAGAGAACTTGGAGCCTGAAGACGGTCCTGAATCAGGAAACAAGAGCTTTGGCTCACTGGAGTGGAACAGCCAGTGCCCAAGGGAGGAGCGGGGAGGCAGAGGCTCTGTGGTCAGCGCAAAGGGAGAACTGGTCACCAACGCCCACTTGAGGGAAAGGTCTGAAATGGTCACCAGAGACTAAGCTGAGGACTGAGAAGAGAGGAAATGGGGGTCGGGACGGATGGAATTCAATTCGTGGAACAAAACTTGTGGGCGGGGGCCAGGAGCTGCAGTCAGATACGTCTGTTACTGTAAACCCGAGTCCTAGGTTCTTCCTGTGGCTGAAGGTGCCTGAGAAAACAAAGGTCGTATGTGTTTAGAGCAGAGCCACAATTGTCTAAATACGCTATGGTAGAAGAAGCAAGGGATGAAGACCGAAGGCCTGGGTTCTCATCTCCATTTTGCCTCACTCATCTGCTGGGCCACCCAAACCAAGTTGCTTTATCTCTCTGGGCCTTGGGTTTCTCATCTTTAAAATGAGAGAGTTGGAGTAGATCATCTCATAAGCAAACATTTTACAATGTCTGATCAGCCGTGAATACTCACACCAGCCCTGGGATTCCCAATCCTGGTTGCACATTGGGATCTCCTGGAGAGCTCTGAAAAATACCGATGCCTGCGTTCTATCCCCAGAGTTTAAATGGTCTGTGGTTTGAGCCTTCAGAGTTTTCAGATCTCCCTCCAAGTGAGTCTAATAGGCAGCCAAGGTGGAGAACTACCGTTCTAGCACAAATTAGTTTTTTTTTAATATTTATATATTTGTTTGTTTGTTTTTGGCCCTGTTGGGTCTTAGTTGCGGCTCACAGACTTCTCTTTAGTTGTGGCACGAGGGCTTAGTTGCCCCGGCATATGGGATCTTACTTCTCGACCAGGGATCGAACCCGCGTCCCCTGCATTGGAAGGCAGATTCTTAACCACTGGACCACTGGGGAAGTCCCACACAAATTAGTTGATCTGATTAGGGGATCAGATTTAATAGGACCTAAGAACTAAAAATCAGAGAGCTGCCTCAGGCCGTGGGAGGACCCAGGGAATGCGGTGGACATGGGGTAGGGGTGCGCAGAGAATGAGGTTGTTTGGCCTGGAGTACAAGGAGGAATTCTATCTTATTAGTTGGGTGATCTTGGGCCACTTACTTCCCCTTTCTGAACCTCAGTCTTCTCATTTGTAAAATGAGTCCTGTGTAAAGGAAAGAGAAAGAAACCAATATGTATTGAATGCTCCTTAAGTGGCAGATCTTACACTAGTCTCCATACACATGTTAACCGATTCCCTTCTCACACTGTACTTGACAGATGAGGAAACCGCTGTTTGAGGGGTGACCTACCCTCTCTTTCTCTACCTCACTGAGTTACACCAGGGCCCAAATGAGATCATGTGTCTGAGATAGAGCTTCTAGCTTTAGCAAATAAAAAGAAAGGGTACCCAATTAAATTTGAATTTTAGATAAACAATAAACAAAATTTTCAGTGTATGTCCCAAATATTGTTTTGACTGACAACCCCAAATTGAAACTCTTTTGTCAACCATGAAGCCTGATACACACATACAGTTTCATTGGGTTGTTTGGTTTCTTATTAGTAAGAGGTTTTTCTGTATTAGGAGTATTAACCCTCTGACGTGTGTCCTAAATATTTTTCCTATTTGTGTTTCACTTTTTACTTTGTTTATGGTGTTTGTCATACAGAAGTTTTTAATTTTTATGCTGTCACATGTTTCAATCTGTTTCTTTATTGTTTATAGCATTTGTGTCATGCTTAGAAGTTTCCATCCAAAGATTTACAAATATTCACCCATGCTTTCTTCTAGTACTTTTACAGTTTTATTTTTTACATTTAAAGCCTCTGGAATTTATTGTGAGGGTGATGATGGCATTTTTCCCCCCAATGTCTAGCCAGTTGTACCAATAGCATTCAATAAATTATCTTTTCCCCATTTGTTACAGAACGTCCTATATCATATTCTGAATTCTGAAATTTACATTGGTATATTCTGGAATCTCTAATCTGTTCCACTAATCTGTGTGTCTTTTCTCTTCCTAGTATGACACTGTATATACATCACTATAATTTTATAATATGCTGTATTTTCTAGGAGGGCTATTGACCCTTTGATTCTTTTTTTCTTTTGAAGGATTTCCTGATTATTCTCATCTTTCTGTTCTTCCTCATGATTTAGAATTATTTATCAAGTACCCCAAACTCTTTCTGAGATTTTAATTAGTGTTAAATTTTCAGAATAATTTAGGGAGAAAGGACCTCAACAGTATTGTATCCATGTATCCAAGAACAAAGGATGTCTCTCCACTTAGCCATCCTCTTTACGTTCTTCAGTAGAAGGTAAGCATTTTCCTCCTCTAAGCTCTGCACGGCTCTTATTAAATTTATCGCTAGCGTTTCATATTTCACTGATATTCATTATATTTTCTATTTGATTATTGTTTGTATGAAGTATTTTATTTTTTAATAAATTTATTTATTCATGTATTCATTTTTGGCTGTGTTGGGTCCTTGTTGCTGAGCGCGGGCTTCCTCTAGTTGCGGCGAGTGGGGGCCACTCTTCGCTGCAGTGTGCGGGCTTCTCATTGCAGTGGCTTCTCCTGTTGCGGAGCACGGGCTCCAGGCATGCAGGCTTCGGTAGTTGTGGCACGCGGGCTCAGTAGTTGTGGTGCACGGGCTTAGTTGCTCCGTGGCATGTGGGATCTTCCCAGACCAGGGCTCGAACCCGTGTCCCCTGCATTGGCAGGTGGATTTTTAACCACTGCGCCACTGGGGAAGTCCCTGAAGTATTTTACTAAAAAGGATGAAGACAGGAGTAAAGGAGAGAGAAAGAGACAAAACCAAATTTGATCACGGTTTTCCCTGAGCCTGTCTTCCTAAGAGATTCCAGAGAAGGGTCAGTTCATTATGGTGACGTCCCTAAAGGAAAAATCATATGATCAAGGACACCAATTTCAAGATAGGAGAGATGGAAGAAGCAGATACAACTCTCCCCACCATTCTAACTGACTGTTCTCCAGAGGACGTGAGACCTGGACCAAAGGACACTGGCCCCACCTTCAGGAAGTCCTCCTTCTTTGCCTGGGTAAGGCCAAGCCTCTCATTGGCTCTCAGGACAAGCCCCACCGCTTCCGGTGGGAGGGGCTTGCTGTTTGGAAATTGCTCTCTTCTCTTTTCCTCTCTGGCTATCTTTTATGATAATCTGCTTCTCTGAAGGGGGCCTGACAGCTCTCTGACACACACGTTTGCTTAAAGATTTACATTTTCCATCTCCTTGCCCATTTTCTGACTGCATGAAAGAGAATTGTAAATGTTTAGAAAAATCAAAGTTCTTCTTAGACACCTGCAGTTTCACAGAGATAGTAGTCTCTAGTTCATGCCAAGAAGAGGCTGAAGAAATGAGGCGGGATCACCTGGCAGTTTTCTTGCTGAAGCTTTATTTCCTCTCAGTCTTGGAGTAGCTTCAGGTTCTCAGGGCGGGTTGGAGGCTTGGGAGGCCGAGGCAGTGCAGGGAGCCCACGCTGGACTCGGCTCATGGAGAGAAGTGCTAGGGAAGGAAGGGCAAGGGCAGCAGACACTGCTGAGGGTAGGAGGGCATCAGTCTGCCCGATGTCGGGGCCAGACGCTGGGCAGCTCACCAGACACTCCACTCCCCACCACCCGCCACAGCACAGCCCTCTTTGCAGACCCAGCCTCTATCCTTCCATCCTTCTCTGCCTGTTCCATCTTTTCTGTCTGTGGGGTGACCACAGCTCTGCATAGGGCATTCGGCGCTGAGGCCGCCAGCTTTTGACAAATAGCAAACGTTTAAGTGTTCATTAACTCACACCCAGAAAAGCATGACCTGCGTTATTGTTTCTTTTTTTTTTTTTTTTTTTTTGAATGGGAAAAGGCAGATGCAAGGAATCTCAGGGCTATCCCTGAAATAAAATGTGGAAGTGGGGTGCACTTAATGATCACAAGTAGGGCCGGTCTAGACCCATGTTCTTGGCTCATTAGAAGAGAAACTTGCTATGTGATAGATGAAGACTGACTGCTAGGCTGAGTGATGCTTATCCATGGACCACTGGGGACCAAAGCCATAGATTCACATCAGCTGACCACACAATCCTTCACGGGTTCTCAGCCACTGACCTTCAAACCACCCCAGCCAGATGGCTAAGAGAGTGGCTCTCCTAGGTTTCAAGTTCACATTTCTTTACCTAAAGAAATCTATGCTGTTCCCACTACCACACCCAACACTTGCCATTGGAAATGGAAAACTCCGTCCCATGAAACAGGTTCCATCTTTTAAATGCTCCACCAGACCCTTTCTGAACTGTCTAAACTATAATGAATGAGATTTTTCCTGTCTCTCGCCTTCCAATTACAAGGCAGTGGGCCACAGTCTGATCTCCCTAGAACTTACCTGACCCATTCCTATTTTTTGCCTTCTTTGTCAAGAGAGGACCCTAGATGGCCATCTTCATCCTCTAGGATAGAAGAAAAGACCCTCCTCTCCGATTCTTTTCCCTGTTAGACACAGTCCTCTTGACTGTTCCAAGAATGTATATGCCAGCAATTCCTTTCCAAGAACTGAATTTGAACCCTGATTGCGTGTACTCTGAGAAGCTGCTGGCATCCTCAGCCGTCGGATTCACTGGCCAGTGCTCTCCGAGACCTTTAGCAAGAACCTGGGATGGTTTTGATTGTGTGGAGAGTTGAGTTGTGCAGTTTGGGATATAACAGGATCTCACCAGGGCAGGAAGTTTGGAAACAGGACAGTGAAAGAGAAGGGAATTCTGGTCAAGGACTCAGCTCTCATCCCCTGGACAGTTCACAGCGCACTTCCTTTCTGGGCCACTGACACACCATTCACGGGTCCCAGTTTAGGGGGAGCTTCTGATGCTCCAGCCCAGCCTATAAAAACAAGAACATCTGGGAATTCCAAGGTGGAGAGGTAGGGGAAGTGACTTCACGAGCCCTCTCTCTCTCCCAACCTCGTAACCTTTTATTGCTTCACAGTTCATTGTCTCACTCTTCCCCCACCTCTCACCACCACCCTTTTGCTCACACGCGTCCTGTGGGAAACTTCCTGTGGGGAGGGCTTCGTGCGCTTTGGGAATGGCCGCTGGACGGTGATCATCTCAAAAAATGCCCAGCTGGACCTATCCACGCCCACCCGCCTGGAACATTCCCTTCTCTGGCTCAATATGGAGTGATTTCCAGCCTTGCCAGGGTTTGGGATCTTCCCTTGATTTCTGCTTCTCATCTATTGCACTTTTCCCGGAACCATCTGGGGATGGGAGTCAGGTATAGAAACAATGCAGCGAGTTTCTGAGACCAAAAGATCATTGAAAAACCCCAGTAAGTCCGTTCCCTTTTGCCCCGAGTTCACATATGGTCAGCACATTAGGGACCTTGTCCAAAAGATCAGTTTGGGACACCAGGTGAGGGCCTGTCCTTAACTCAGACTCCCGTCCCCTAGGAATGGGGCAGTCAGCGCTCTGTACACCTCTGGTCTGTTTCAGGTTTGACCATGTCACTGGTTTTAACCCAAGCTGAAGTCCCTTCTAGAATGCTCCACACTCTAGCAGATAAAGTAGCTGTCTTCATGAGTGATTGCTTCCAGACCCAATGAAGAGAAACTCATATGTTTGAAATGCCTGCCATTCTTCTCCATTTCACCATAAAGTAGCCCGTTTAATTTTGCACAATACTGTTTGATAACAACCATGTGTGTGTCTTCCGTATTTGTATACTCAGGAAAGGACCTACTTGGTCAGTGTGAGATAAGTTCACAAGAAAAATGGAACCAGATGTGATTCCTTTTTATTTGGCTCTTCAGACTCCAGCAATCTAATTCTCAGGGTCAGTCTTTACTTGGGTTTTCAGTTACCTTGCAGAAGAGGATCCTTTTACACTACAGCGTTTGCTTTTCCCAGGTACCTGACAAGCAGGAATGAGCAAAAGATTTTAGGGAGTTGGTTCTCAGCTTAGCACTTTCCAACATTTCCACACTAGAGATCCAGTGGGATGGAAATTTCCTCTTTTGGAAGAGAACATGTCTGCCCAGTAGTAGGCTGATCCACTTCAATTAAACCATTCTTCCAACTACCCAGAATGTACACGCACTTTGGGCCTGAAACCCAAGGTCAAATAGTGCTAAGATCATTCATTTGAAACTCCAGAGCAAAGGAATTGGGCAGGACTGACATTACAGAAGGGCAGATTTTTCTCTCTTTTCATCTTATTTCCTCTTTTTCTTTTATTTCCATCCCAATTTATGTCACTAAGCCTGCCATGTACAGTGGTACACTTTGTGCACTGTGCAAAAGTACTTAGCCAAGGGAGCAAGTGGGGACTGAAATCCTGTCCCAAAATGCTATGTTTGTTAAGTCATGGACCCCAGCGTGGTGTACATCTACCCAGAGGAAGAGACACCTTTTTTTTCCCCCATAAAAGGACTAACTGCTCACCAAGTTGGTATCCCAGGGGCTGCATCTGTCCAGAAGAGGTACATTTTTCTAAGAAGCTGGATGTGCTACTGGTGCCCTTGCACGCACAATAGCCCAAAAGATGAATATGCAAACGCCAGAGTATGTGTCCTCTGTTCCTACCTGTGTGTATTAGTACTTTTCAATAGGCCACATTCCGTGTTCTGCCCTGTCTTTGGGAGGCCCCAAGGCAAGTCATCAGGAGAAGCTTTAGACCCACAGTAGCTACGTGGCCCTTGTGCCACCGCTCTTCCTATGGCAGACATCGCTAATCAGTCCTGGAATTCTTTCACACTAAACCCTGATAGGTCTCACAATCCTTCTCCCCCGAATGGAACACTCTCCGCAATCTCTACCACCTGAACGGAGCTGATGCACAAAAGGAACCCTATCTGCCATCTGTCTCAGCTAGCTATTGCCACGATAATGCTGCATAACAAGCACCCCAAACTCAGTGGCTTGAAGGGAGAATCATTTATTCTTGTTCACCCATCTTGCAGGCATCTGGGATTTGGCTGGTCTAGGGTGAATCAGGCCAGCAGTGCTCTCCTTCAAGCTGCGGTCCAGCTGGGCTTGGCTTGTCACCCTGGGTTGGGCTCAGGTCTGTTCAGTGTGTGTCCATTCTGGGGCCTGCGCTGACCAGAGGTCACTCTTCTCATGTTGACAGCAGAGGCTCAGAAGGAGAGATCAGCCACACGAGCACATTTTTAGTCTCTGCTTATGTCACATTCAGTAATATTTCATCGGCCAAAGCGTGTGACGTAGCAAAGCCCCAAATCAAAGGGCAGGGAGGGTGCCCTTCCCACACTAAGACCCACACAGCACTGTGACCAGCCACTGTAGCTACCACATCGTCTCCGTCCTAGGCAAAGGGGCGGGGGTCGTGTCAAACCACATCTGGCGCGCCGTCCCCTGCTTGGCTGGTGCCCCTTTAATACCATCGCCACATCCACCTTCCCTAGCCAGACAATCCACCTGTTGTCCCAGGTGGGTGGACAGAAGGGAGGGTTGAACTTCAGAGCCCAAGGAGCAGGGAGAGGGTGGCTCTGTATGCAGCCTGGCCAGTGAGCCCGATGATGAATGGCACTTACGACGGACCTGAGGCAGATGCCGACTCTAGGGAATGGGTGCACATCAACAGGTGAGAGGTGGGTGGAGCCTGGGCTTCAAGACGTGTGATTTGGAAGAAACGAGAGAGTGAAGGAGAAGGAGCAGCGGTGGTGGCAGATCAGGACAGAGGTACCCCAACCCGGAAGTAACCATGGGCGTGGAAATCCCTGCTTTTCATTTTCACTCATCAAGAGCAAAGCACCCCTTTAGGCCACAGCATCTTATCCCCACCATCAAAGGTGAACCCAGAAAATTAGAGAGCCTGAGGCTCTGCCCTCCAGGAGTTCACGATCTGAGACACACAGGCAACAACTCCAGGGAATAAAATATAAACAAAGAACCAAGATGGTGTGAAGCAGACAGGTGGCGAAGGGAGTTCCAACTGTAGATAAAGGAAAGCAGAAATCAAGCCAGGCGGGCTCCCTGGAGGCGTGGGCATTCAGGAGTTTCTTATGGAGGGGAGTACTGTCATCCCAGCCAAACGGCATGACTTCACGGAGGCTGTGGAAGTGGAAGTGGAGTGTGGGGAGAGAGGGCTTTGGCTGCGGGATAAGCTGAGGGGAGGGGAGGGCTGGGGGGTTGCATGGGAATGTCTGTGAGTAGTCAGGCTTGTGCGGCTCAATGGATGGTTTAGAACGTTGCACCAGCTTGACAAGAAATCTTTAGAAAGTCTTGTAAGGATTCCTCTTTAGAAAAGTATAGCAGCCTTTTTTTTTTTTTTCTTTTTTTAAACTTACAATGGTGGGTGTAAAAAGAAAGAGGTGATGGGAATAATTGTGACCTCCCAATCACACATCTCAGTTCAGGGGATTAGGAAGAGGAGGGGTCACCAAGTCTGTGTGCTCCCCCCCAGCCAAATCTAACTCACCTCCCCCGCCTGAGTATCCACTCCTGTGGATGGAGCTCCTGCCGGGCCAGGCGCTGTAAGTCCTTCACTAGGACGGCAAACCTGCGAAGTCAGGACTATTATTAGCCTCTTTCCCAGAGGAGGAGACAGTGTTGATGAAGCTAAATTCCTTGTCCAAAGTCCCATGTTGAGAAAATGACAGAGCTGGGCGTTGAACGCAGGGCTTCTGAGTTTAGAACCCACATCCTTCACCCCTTTGAGCTACTCTTTCTAAGAGGAGTTGCTTGCGTTAGAGACGCCACCGACATTCAGTTACTTTGGTCAGGCCCAGCCAGTGACTCTGGGATTCATTGACCAATCAGGCTGTGAAGGCTTCAGCCATCCAGAAAATTGACGTGGCCTCATTTTCCACATCGTACCCGAGAGTATGTGTCCCAGAGCATCCAAGCCCCTTGGGAATGCTCTTTGATCAAGTGGGTCCCAGGATCTTCCCTCCGTGCTGCAACGTCCCGGCATGTTTTCTTTCGGAGAGAAGTAAAGTGTTAGTGACAGCCAAGGGGAGCCTGAGAGAAATGGGCTCTTCCCTTTCAAGCCAGGTTAACCGAGTGTGGCTTGTAGGCAGGTCAGCCATTGATTTTCCTCTCTTCTCTGGAGAGCACTGCCATGGTTACGTGGATAAAAGCCGAGGAATAAAGCCAGAATTGAATGGTCCAGGTTGAAAGGAGACTTTTGAAAGAGGTTGGAAGATGCCAGTTGGGGGTGGGTTTGTAGTGGGAAATGCCTGTTACCTGAGCAAGATGCCCAAGTGGTTTACATGCGGTTGAGGAGGAAGGGGAGGCAGTGTAATTACCATTCCTTCCAAAAGCCGAAAGGAAACCGCGTGCTTTTGTCTTCCTTTTTGTTTCTTGCGGCCTGTACCCGCTGCTCTGTGAGTTTGGCCTTGAGCTTGGATTTTTCTAAAAGCATGTCAAGCTCAACACAGCCCACACTCAAATTGTGTTGATGCTAAGGCTTCAGTCTTGCAAAAACAAAAAAACAAACAAACAAAAACTGTCTCAAAATCATCCCAGAAGGCCTATCAGTGCTAGGACAGGTTGATGGAAAGGAAGCAGCATTACCTGAATGTGTGACATAAGCCTGCCCTGCTCTGGGCCCCCCAGGGACCATTCCTGGAAGATTGTCTCCCAGTAGAAATCGGCCCAGAGGTTCAGGGAAGGTAGCTCCTCTTTGGTAAAAAAGAAAGTAGAGGAAAATGGTAGAATTGCAAAATAAGTAATTCACATCCACATATATTCTTTAAGTGCCTCTAACGTGCCAGCATGTATGCCAAATAATGCGAAGAACCATGTCCTTTTAGCCTTTTATTTCTAACCGAGAAATAACATCAGCAAAAGGGAAAAAAAAAAAAATTGGACAAATGGGGTTCTTTTTCCAGGCCAGAGGACTAGAGGCCTTGAATGGGGTCCGTTAGGAGAAAGAGAATTCTATGTACAAAATTTTGTGACAGCTGATACAAGCATCCTTGTAGCCCCGTGTAACTTCTGGAATAGACTTTCCCGTTCACTGGTACTGTCAAGATAAAGATCATTCTATGGACCTACCATCAACAGAGCCAGACTAGGAGCTGATTTTCCATCGTGGGAAAGGATTGAATGGAACCTCCAGTCTGTCTTGTGATAAACAGGAGCAATTTGCAAGGTGGGCGATTGATCAAATTTAAAGATCTAGTCTGAGCAAAATGATCTGGTCCATCTGGGCCAAGGCAACCCCTCCATCTCGGCCTCCTTAACACTGTTCTCTCCTGTTAACCAGCTCAGGCATTAGTTAACTCACTGCTTTTTTCTTCTAGGTTTCTTACAACATAAAAGGATTTTCACTCCTAGGTCTTTCTCACAAGCTCCGTCGTGACCCCCTTTTGGAAAATAACAACTCCTTTTCTGCCCTTACTGAGCTGGAGAGACTCAGCGATGTGTCCTAAATCACAAAGGTCCCTCAAGCTCAGCTTTCAAGACCATCTCACGGGTCAAGCCAAGTTTTAGGGGTGAGTGAAAATTAGAGCAACATGTGCAGCCAAATGTGTGTGGGGAGGGGGGGCGGGCTTTGAGATACATGAGAG
Source organism: Balaenoptera ricei (assembly GCF_028023285.1). Classification (NCBI taxonomy): domain Eukaryota; kingdom Metazoa; phylum Chordata; class Mammalia; order Artiodactyla; family Balaenopteridae; genus Balaenoptera; species Balaenoptera ricei. The sequence goes on along the minus strand of NC_082658.1, from coordinate 1,626,267 downwards.
TCTCCAGGACCATCTGCCTGGCGTGGAAGGAAGGCCATCTGTGCTCTGCAGATGGTTTGTCCGCAGCTCAAGAGCAAGAATATTGTTTTTGTACTTTTCACCTGTAGCAGAGGCTACTAATAGCCTTTCTTGCCTACTTTCTCAGGCATAAGATCCTCTCCCCACCCCCTTTTAAACTGGGCTTGTAGCCTAAAGACTACATCCTCCCTTGCAGTTGGCTAAGGATTAGTAAATGAGGTACAGGAAGTGATATGTGCTAATTCTGGGAACATTCTTAAAGGAAGAGACTAACTCTTATCCTTCCCCCACCCTTTTCTCCTTCCTTCTGGCTGGAATGAAGATGTGATGGCCAGAACTAGAGCAACATTTTTGGTCCATGAGGACAAAGGTGACACCATAGGGCAGTGGTCTTAAACTTTTTGGCCACAGGACCCCCTTTACACTCTTAAACAGTCTTAAAGAGCACCCAAAAAGCTTTTAATTGTGTAAGTTATATTTCTTGATATTTACAGTATTTTAAATTAAAACAGAAACATTAAAAACACAAGTATACACAAGCATATAGTCCATTAGCCTTCAGAGCAACACCATCCTCACACATCATGTAGCCTCTAGAACCCTCACCCTTGATAGAATGAGAGTGAAAAGGCAAGTAACAACTTAGTATTATATAAAAATAGTTTTCATCTCAGAGATCTCCTGAAAGGGTCTTGGGGACCCCCTAAGGGATGGCAGAGAGTGAACTTAGAGGAATTTGTGGAGCAAGTGACCACTGTACCTGACATAGACAGTCAACCTCTAGACTCTTCATGTGAGAAAATTAAATTAAGTTTCTCCATCGTGAAGATGCTGCTATTTGGAGCCTTTTGTCCCCTCATGGGGACATTCTCCTTGAGGGTTTAGTGGGATGTTCTCTGTGACTCTGGTCCTACTCCTCTGATTTTCCTCTCCCCAGAGGCTAAAAATAGCACTTGCCTTCTCACGCAATCTGAGCAATTTTTTGTAAAGGCCAGCATTTTCTGGAAGGCATTCCTCTTTCTCCTTTGTCAGTTTTATAGCGAAAATATTGTCCTTGCTTCAACCTACACAATGAGGGGAGACATAAATGAAAAGTCCGGACCATGGGTTCATCTTGACACTACTTTCTAAACATTCTTCCTGAATGTGAAAGCGCAGAGCAGGTCAGAGCTCACACTGATCTCCCCGACACCCCAGTGTGGTGTGTGTTATTATCTCCGTTCTATGGGTGAGGAAGCTGAAACATGAAAGAACTTGCCAATTATTATGATATAATGTTTTCCATTTTCAAAGCATCCTTGTTCACTAATTAGCACATCCACTCAATAAGCCTATAAGGTAGGTAAGTGCACTTTGTATGCACATCCAAGCATCCCTAAGTCCTTTATGGATCCTAAACTCATTAACATTCTTCCGACATCCCCTGAAGCTTGCTGTGTGTGTGGAAGAGAGAGTAGGTAGGTGGGGGAGGGAAACAGCTTCCTCAAATTAGAATGTCCAGTGGGGACCCTTTCTCCCCACACCTCCTGTGATATCAGTTATATTCAGGGCAGAATTCACTGCGGTTATCTCCTCCGGGGTGTGTCTCACAAAAAAGGTCCATGAAACGTGGCTGCCAGGTCCGGTAAGCTTCCAGCCTTGTCCTGTGTTGCCGTGGAAGCACCCTTTCTGAAGAAGTATTAAGACCATTCAGCGGCCCCACAACCTCTCAGCAGGTCTGATCTGGACCAAGAGGAGGAAGAGCTCTCAAGCTATGTCAGCCCTCCTGTTGGCCGCAGATGGTTGGGAAAAGGGCTGCCCCCCAAATCCAGTGCTGGCTCCTGCTGCAGAACATGACCTGACACAGAGTTTGCAACACACTCTCATGGGGAACGCTCAAGTGTTATCACCCCTGCGTGCAAGTTCATTTTTGTAATGTTGGCGGGCAGGGCAGCCTTTGGGGGGCTGGGCATGGTATTTACGAAAACATTTTATAAGTCTGTAAGTAATGAAATAGTCAAGTTAAAGATACCAAAATTGGTCATATTCCAAGGGGAAATGAATAAAGTAGGCAAACAATTTTTCAGAATATAGAATATTTTTTTAAAATAAATTTGTTTATTTATTTATGTTTGGCTGTGTTGGGTCTTCGTTGCTGCGCGCGGGCTTTCTCTAGCTGCGGCGAGTGGGGGCTACTCTTCGTTGTGGTGCGCGGGCTTCTCATTGCGGTGGCTTCTCTTGTTGCAGAGCACGGGCTCTAGGTGCGCGGGCTTCAGTAGTTGTGGCAGGTGGGCTCAGTAGTTGTGGCTCGCGGGCTCTAGAGCACAGGCTCAGTAGTTGTGGTGCACGGGCTTAGTTGCTCTGCGTCATGTGGGATCTTCCCGGACCAGGGCTCGAACCCGTGTCCCCTGCATTGGCAGGCGGATTCTTAACCACTGTGCCACCAGGGAAGCCCTAGAATATTTTTTAATGAGTATTGATTTTTCTCCCCCATATCACTACTCCACAGATAATTTCAGTAAGGTGAGAATTATTATTGAAGAACAAGCAAAGATAAACTTGGTATTTTGGCTTAAAATAATACATAGAATTTACTCATTTTCAATGCGATATTAATAGAAATAACATCATTCCTGCTCACACTTTTTTTTCTCAATCCTTTTCCTCTTTCTAATTAAAAAGAAGAAGATGTGGTATATATATACAATGGAATAAAAAAGAATTGAACAGTGCCATAAAAAAGAATGAAATGATACCATTTGCTGCAACATGGATGGACCTAGAGATTATCATACTACATGACGTAAGTCAGACAAAGACAAATAACATCTGATATCGCTTATATGCGGAATCTAAAAAAAAAGTGATACAAATGAACTTATATACAAAACAGAAATAGACTCACAGACATAGGAAAAAAACTTATGGTTACCAAAGGGGAAGTGGGGGGAGGGATATATTAGGAGCATGGGATTAACAGATGCACACTACCATATATAAAATAGATAAACAAAGGTTTTACTGTAGAGTGCAGGGAACTATATTCAATATCTTGTAATAAACTAGAATGGAAAAAAATTTACAAAGAATGTGTATATATATATATACACATACATGTATATGTATAACCAAATTAATTCACTGTACACTTGAAACTAACACATTATTGTAAATCAACTATACTTCAATTAAAAGAAAGAAAAAATAAATTTAAAAAATTATTCATGGGCAAAAGAAAAAAGAAAAACAGCTCTGCCAATCAAAATCACAACCCACGAGCCCTCTAATGATTCACAATTGCCACAACTCTCCACGGGCCATCGATAAGATGAAGGGCTGCTGTGCTCCCTGCTATTACGACTGCCACCGCCATCAGCAACATTGGGCGTCCGTCTTACTGTAGGTAACCAAGTAACTGGTGACACATAAAGTAATAATTAAAAGGTCTGGAATGCCTGCTCTAGACCAGGGCACTTAAAGTGTGGTCCCCAGGCTTCCCTGGCGGCGCAGTGGTAGAGAATCTGCCTGCCAATACAGGGGACATGGGTTCGAGCCCTGGTCTGTCTGGGAAGATCCCACATGCCGCGGAGCAACTAGGCCCGTGAGCCACAACTACTGAGCCTGCGCGTCCGGAGCCTGTGCTCCGCAACAAGAGAGGCCGCAACGGTGAGAGGCCCGCGCACCGTGATGAAGAGTGGCCCCCGCTCGCCGCAACTAGAGAAAGCCCTCGCACAGAAACGAAGACCCAACACAGCCAAAAATAAATAAATAAATAAATAAATATTTTTAAACAATAAATAAATAAAATAAAGTGTGGTCCCCGATCTGCTGTCGGTTCAGGGACTGTTACTTCTCCTGATGAGGTAAGTACAGATTTTGAGAGTGAGCATTTAGAAACGCTTAGAGCGATGTGACGTTGCCAAGACACTCGAGCACAAGATCAGTGGGCTGGTCTTACTGAACCGTGTATAGATGTTTCTGGAACTGCTCAGCTCTCATGATGAGTCATGGTGGTGACAGCTGTCTGCTAGTCCTGTGCAGTAGGGCTACATGCTGTTTTGTGATGGACTGAAAACTAAAACAAAACAGAAAAATAAAACTAACCACAGAAAGTTTGAGAAGCACCACTGTAGCCTATTTAGTTGTGGGACCAGCCCCAGTCATTTATCTTCTACAAAGACGACTATTGTTGCTGCTGGACAGACTTGAGTGGAGAGGTTTGAATTCCTAATTTAAAAACGCTGTTGGGTGAACAAGTCTTTCCAACCTGGAAAGCAGGCATTTGGAGAGAATTGGAGTTGGTGGGCAAGAGCAGGATATGAGTCTCTTGCCCCGGTGATTGCCAGGTCAGCAACTAGAACATGAGTGGCCTCCATCCCATGCACTGAACACTAAGGCTGACAAATCTTCTTCTAATTCCTTAGCTGCATGCAGATCCCCAACTTCCCACTTCCAGAAATGTCAACGCAAGGCCAAACCTCTTCCTTTACACAACTCTTTATGGGCACTGTATTTGATCAAGGAGTGGATTGAGTCAGTCCTTTTGACACTGAGTTTCTCAAGACCATCCATAACTGGCTTGTTCCCCTAGAACAAGTACCTGAGGTGCTTAATGATGATATTGATGTGGTGGGGATGGGCACGAGAAGACCCCCATCTTCCTGACCCCCATCTTAGTCAATGGATTTCTTTGATTATTTCCTAGGTTTACATTTTTAAAGGTGAGCTTTTGCCCATATGGTCCTCTGGAGAACAAGTGACAAAAGGGTGTCCGGACACTGTCAATGGCTGGAGGTATGGTACCCGGTGCCATTCTCTACCCCCTCCCTTGGCCTCTGCTTTCGCCCCTGGGTCTCCTACCAGCCAAGTTGGAATCAAACACCCAAGAAAGAAATATTCTAAACCACAGTTCCAGAACAGTATGTCCATAATTAAGAAAAGGTTTTTGATTCTTAAACTGAAAATCCAACCCATGTGAAATGCATGGAGAAACAGACCAAAGAAAGCTGAACACTTGAAACATTCCATTTTTGAAAGTATGCAGATTTCTAAGAAAATGTCCCTTCTGTGGGGACCTTAAATATTTTGCTTAATATGAATTGACAGTCATGTCAGAGTGAGAAGAATGGTCTGAGAAAGATTTCTTCGGCCAAAGGACTACATGCTGCTTTGTTCTTTCATACTTTTCAGTAATTGTGAAAGAACAGTTAAGTATCCCTCAGTTTTGAATCACAATGGAAAGAATCAAAATTCAAGAATTATCTTACAGGAAAATGTTTGGATACAGCTCTGCCTAGAAGTGGGGATGACCCAGGAGATAGTAGCTCAGCGTCCTTCAAAGTTTAAACTCCCAGAACAACTAACTTTATTTTTTTTTTTAACATCTTTACTGGAGTATCAGAATAACTAACTTTAGATGAAGGATAAGTCGACTGATTGATTCCGATAAGGTTAATTAAAAATGCTTTTCCTAAATGTTCTTTGAACTTGAGTGAAGTTCGCCAGACCCTTCCTTGGAATTACTTACCAACGTGCAGGGCAGCAGAACTTTCCTCCCCTCCCTCCTTCCCCCTTGCCTGTCCTTCTCTTCCCATCTGTTTCCTTACCTTCTATTCTTCTTCCTTCCTTCCTTCTTGCTTTCTTGTCTCTTGGCTTTCTTCTCTCCTTTTTTTTCTTTCTCCTTTTGTTTCTATCCTTCCTGCTTCTCTTGAAAAAATATCTGACTTTCTCACCTTCATCTTCCTCTCTGTTTCTTTATCGTAAGTCTTTCTCTTTCTTTCTTCCTAATTGTCTTTCTTTTATTCTTTCTTCCCTTGTTTAATTAAAAAAGAATTCTAGATATGTGCTCAAAACTCTTTTCCCAGATTATTTCCATCCTTTCAGTACTTACTCATTAATGTTAAGTTCTGAAAACGAAGAAACACAGAAAGCTTACGATCGTTCCTTATTTCCAAGGCAATAAAATGTCTTGATAGAATGTAACTTGGTAAAATGAGTGCAAATGTTCAGCTTTGCCCCCGACTAGTGTTTCCTTTGCCCCCGACTAGTGTTTCCTTTGCAAAGTTGTTCTGTGCGAGTTTCTTTAAAATCTCAGAAACATTAAATCCTCATTACTAGAAGCCCAATGTATTTATGGTGTCAAAATATGTTTCAGAAAAGCCAAAAGCAACCGTTACACAAGTTGCCTCATTATCAATAATCTAGCATCATGCCTTTTGTGTGTCATTTCTTTACACAATATACTATCACTGATGACTTTTAGCAAATACATCATGGCAAAGGATTACTCTCATCAGAGGCAGACTTTGGAAAGGATATGCTAATTTCTAGGGAGACAGAAAACATCAAAACAGTGCCAGCAAATAGCCAAGGGACTTTTATGTCTTAATATCCTTCAGAAGTGCTTTATCTCCTAGTGCAACATGTATCATAGTATAAACAGGAAATGAAACAGCCACGGCATCAAAGAAGCGCTGCCGTGGCTGTAATGTCAGATCACGTTTAATAAAGGTTATCTACAGTAGGCTAATCAAACCAAAGGGTGCATGTTTTAAAGACCCATTTGATAATTTCCATTTAAGGAGCCCCATCCAAGCGATCTGACGATGACCCACGCCTCCTGCTGACTTTCTGTACCTTCTTTCCAACGGGACCCCTTTCGTTAGTTGCAAGGCTGTTTTGATGTCCTAATTTTTAGATGCTTCTAATTTGGTGATCAGCTTATCAGAAGTTGGCCTACTTTCATGCAGGCCTTGATTTCAAATATATATGTATAAACACAGGAATCCAACATGGAAAAGGGTCTGGAAAGGCACCCAGCCGTTCCATCCAGGTCTGCAGCAAGCAAAGGTGAGTCTACCTGCCTGTGAAGGCACTTGGTGCCACCAAGAGTGTCAGCCCACCCAAATCGTACTGACTTAGGACAGATCAGTGGATGACTTTTCCCCAGAGCGTGAACTTGGGAGCGACCCCGAGAAATAGTCCTGCCTCTACTTACTATTAAGTAGAACAGCCTTTGAGGTTCCGTTTTAGGTGCCAGAAATGGTTCTCGGTATTTCTGAGTCGGCAAATGACCAAGTAAAGGAACGCAGTCTTCTCCCTACATGCTTCTGACGGTCATGAGCCTGGAGAGACACAGACAGAGAACAGACGGCAGAGGCTTCAAGGGCAAACCCAGGCCGGCGCTGGGGGCCATTGACCTTCATGATGCAGCCCTGTGGCTCCGACACACCACCCTGGGCCTGCCCGTCCCCTGTCCACACCCTTCACCTCCCAGCTGGGAGGAGACCACTCCCAACCTTTGCAAGTCAAGTGTAACCACGTGACAAGTGTCTGTGCCCCTCCTTCTCACCAGGCGCGGAGGGGAAAGGTGACCGCCCAGCCACCGGGCCTGGCTCAGCCGGGGCCCAAGGGGGTCACTTGGATCACTCCTCCCTTCAAGGCATTTTCGACAAAATTCAGTAAGTGTCCAGCTGGGGGCGCTCGCAGTGTGCACTGCCCCGCCCTCAGTTCCCCAGCTCCCAGCCCCTCCAGCGGGGAATTCCTGCCTTTCCCCAGGCCTTGGCCCCGGTGTCCCCACAGACCCCGGGGAGAAGTGGGGAGGGGGCCCTCTGGCACACGGCCCCTGACCCATCCGTCTCAGCCCTGACGGGCAAGGCTGGGGCCGCGGCTCCCCCGACCTCTGCAGCTGCTGCCGTGACAGGCACTGGGGTTGCAGGCGAGCCTGACGCCGGCGGCCGGGGCAGGAGGGTCAGAGCCGCGGCTGGGGCGATGCCATATGCCAAGGCCACCGCTCGCGGCGGGACCAGCCAACAGTTGCCCAGCTCACTGTGGAAGCAGCTGGGGGGCGGAGGGCGATCTGTGCTTTGTTGAGAGAGATCCTGCCTTTTTCATCTCTTCTCTGGTCCTCCGCACCCCCGCAGAGGCCTCGCTGCCCAGCCCAGGGCACCGCATGGCTAGAGCCAGAGCTGCTACGTGAGAGGCGTGTGGATGAGCTCAAGCCACACAGCTGAGTCCCCGGTCCCCACGAAGGTCCACACACGCCCTGCCCCTCCCAGACCCAGAATCCAGCCCCACCAGCAAAACTCCGGCTTGACAACTTGCCACAAGGCCAGCAACCCAACCCCTCCGAATTCCAAACCTGCCCTGTAATCTCTCCACCCTCATATTCTGTGTGTAGGAATCTGATAAAAGAAAAACTCTGTCCCTCCCACGAATAATGCGGGCTGCACCGTCCATTCAGGATAGCAGATCAAAGGCACCAAGGACAGGCAGTCATAAACATCCATCTCAACCCCCCAAGACCCTTATCCATCGATCTGGACCCCACCCATTCCAAGCCAAGGAGCACACGTGTCATGTGCAGACTCTGGGATGGCTTTCAGGACAAGTGTCATTCCCATCTGTGAAAGCTAGCCATGGGAAAAGTTCAAGGGAAAGCAAGCTTATCCAAGTCCATTTGTAAAGGCTTGCCTGTAATTGGAGTTAAGCTTTTAGTTTTTTCCTTCCTTGTAACTTAACTTTTAGCCAATAGGGAGGTAGCCTGGCTAAACGGGCAAGGTTTGGGGGGGTAGTTAAAACCACAGGCCACTGTCTACTACTATTATTGTTAATTTCATTTACTCAACGCGTGTTTATGGAGGGACAGAGAGACACCTAACAGAGTTCAGAACCCACCCTGTTTTACATGAATATATTATTCTGCTCCCCAGACAGTTATAATGGCAGTTGATCATTCTCTAAGCTGTATCACCAGGTCAGTTTCTTTGGGAAGTCAAAGTGACCCAGGAGAACTTAGGTAGACCAGGATTTGGGTTCAGCTCTTCCATTTATTAGCTGTGGGAGGCTTGACTTCCTCTTCTGTAACACTCACAGGATTGCTCTGAGGATGAAGTTGTCAAAAACTGTAATGGCGGGACTTCCCTGGCGGTCCAGTGGTTAGGACTCAGCGCTTGCACTGCTGGGGTCCAGGTTCGATCCCCGGTCAGGGAACTAAGATTCTGCAAGCCGCGCGGCACAGCCAAAAAAAATATATTATAATGGTAAATTCACTGAGTACACAGTATAGACCAGGCATGGTGCTAGGAACATATGCTTTTTTTATTTAATCCTCTCAACTACACTATCATCATTTACATTTTACAAATGAAGAAACTAAGGCACAGAGAGGTCAAGTAAGTTGTCCAAGGTCACACAGCTACCTGATGATGCAATTGAGATTTGAATCCAGACAAACATGCATAAATATCAAATTATAATATGGAAGGGCAAGTAAAAAAAATCTAAACCCACGCTGTCCAGTACAGCATGGAGCCACAGCCACACGTGGACAACACACACATAGAACATATCCATCGCTGCAGGAAACTCCACTGGACAGCACTGACCAAGCAGCCGCTGTCAAACACTTTTAGCAGTGGAATTATTTTTCTCTAATAAAATCTTGCATGAAACCTCAATGTATCAAATAAAGAAAAAGTGCCATTTTAATTAAATTAGTATTAATGTATTCTCTAAAGTCAAATTAATAACATTAGCTAATTACACAATCAGTGAGAACCATCATGTTTTGTATGTGTCAATTTATATGTCATTTATTTTCAAACATTTTCATTGTAAAATGTTACGTATGGACACTCAAAGCAAAGGACATAAAGGTACAGTTTAATGGATAACTGCAAAATAGACATCCATGTAACCACCACCCAGATCAAGAACTTGAACTTGCCAGGATTTGAGACACCCTCTCCCCTTTCTGATCACATCCCCTTCCACCTCCCAGAGTTTACCACCATCATGAGGCTGTTTCAATAGATGAAAACAATATTAAATTGAGGGTTGTAGATACGAGATTGACTCATGAGTTGAGTGATTTCTACATTTTTAAATGGTTGGAAAAAATCAGAAGAAGAACAGTATTTCATGACGTGAAAATATATGAAATTCAAATGTCAGGGCCCACAAATAAAGCTTTATTAGAACAAAACCATGCTTCTTCTTCTATTTATTACCTGTGGCTGCTTTTGTGCAACAAGGCAGAGTTGAGCAATTGTGACAGAGGTTGTATGTCCCACAAAACCAAAAAGACTTATGATCTGGCCTTTTATAGAAAAAGTTTGCCTACCCCGATCTAGATGACAGTTCATTCTTAAGCCAGCCTCAGCGTCCAATGTGTAGATTACTTCCGTATTTTTGTTTTGGTTCTATAGTAACACGAAACTTCTGATTCACACAGATAAGAGGGTGACAGAGGTTTGTTTTTTTACACAACCCACCTTGCAATTTCAGAATACTGGCTTTTTTTTTTTTTTCTTATTGAATTCTTTCATTAATTTAAGGAAGAAATGATACAAATATTATATAAATTATTTCAGAGAATAGAGGAGGAAGAAACTTCCCAACTCATTTCTGAGGCAGTCATAACCCTAATGTCAAAACCTGACAAAGATTTTATTTTATTTACTTGTTTTATTATTTATTTTATTTTATTTTTCAAAAGAAAAAAATTATACAGTTATTTCTTATACACATCGATACAAGAAAACCTCTACAAATACTAGCAGATCAAATCCGGACATATATTAGAGGTATAATACATCTTGACCAAGTCGATTTATTCATGATTGCAAGGTTTGTTCACCATTTGAAAACAAGTGAATATAATTCACTCTATTAATAGCAGGAAGAAAAAATTATACAGATCATTTCAATAGATGCAGAAAAAGCATCCAGCAAAACTGAAACTCATCAGTACTTTTAACCAGAATACTCTGTAATTAAACTAATCTGAAGACTCAAACGAGAAGTAGCTTGAAATCTTATTTCCAAGCTGAAATGCATGCAAGATCTAACCCTGGCTTCCATTCCTTGCCATAGATACAGACGTGAGAGAGGAAACACTCTCAACTTAGAATAAGTGCAAAAAAAAAATCTATAATATAACACTATCAGGATGACATGTTATAAGTTTACTTATTGTTTGTGCAGCTGAAAATAAGGAAGTGCCAAGAACACGCGTGGAGAAGATGTGGTTCAGCCCTATCTCCATTTGCTGTGGCACAATTTTGTGTCAGTAATTTGCCAAGCCTGAATTTAGAAAAAGACCAGTTCATCCTTTCTACTCTGTGACACATTGACAAGAAGTTCAAATATATGCCCAGAGGCAATCAGCTAAGACACTGGTTGTTTCTGATATGTTACGATTTGGTAGGGAATGCCAGTGAGCAGACCTGTTGGTTTCAAGGAGGATTTTTAAAACAGTTTTAACTTTTTTTTAAAATTGAAATTGAATTAAATGGTTGGGGAACCCCCAATCACTCACATACACTCCACTAGAGTGTTCCTAGGATTAGGGGAAGAGTTGGAATTTGTTGTTAATGATTCTTAGGCAGTAATTTGCAAAAAGTACAAAGGTGGAAGTGGATCTGCACATTAGAACCGGGAAGGAACACATTCTACTCATAACACGGATGACACAGAGTCAAGTCCAACAAAGCCCTGGCTTTTTCTCAACCGAAAAATGTTGAGACGCTCTGCCCCAGGTTTGAGCCAGGTTGCAAGCTTAACAAAGGCGGGATAAATTAGCGCATGCAGGCAATGGTTTTTTCACCCTCCTCGAACCTTTGTGAGCAAATCCCAGCACTCTGTAGTCTTTCTCTTTCCCAGTGTCCATCACCGCCACTCTACCCTCTTACCCGCTACATCTTCCCAGACCTCCCGCTGCTCTTCCAGGTCCCCTCCCAGTGGGGTCATGAGGATGGAGCCCTTGTGGATGGGATCAGTGCTCTCTCTTATAAAAGGGCCCCCAGAGAGCTCTCCAGCCCTCTTTGGACTATCGGAGGACAGGACACGAAGTCTGCAGTCTGCATCCTGGAAGAGGGCCTTCCCCAGAGCCTGACCATGCAGGCACCCTGATCTTGGACTTCCAGCCACCAGAACGGTGGTGAGAAATCAATTTCTGTTGTTTATAAGTCACCTGTCTGTGGTAATTTGTTACAGCAGCCCAAACTGACTAAGACAGGAGTCTTTGGTGGAAGGTAGGTATCTCTCACTGTAAGAAAAATTCACCACCTCCCACCCCTCCAGGAAGTCCAGGCAAAGCCAGAGAGTCACTCTGCTGCACTGAAGGAGTGCACACCCCAGCCCTGAACCCGATGGAGCCGGGGACCAGGGCGCAGGATGTGCAGGTTTGCCCAGCCCAGGGCATGTGGACGTCAGAGACCGAGGAATCTGGGGAAGGGGAGGGGAGATGGAGGGTGCAGGCGTCGGCCGCACAGCAATGCATCATGGTCCGCACTAATCAGCAAACTCTAGATTATTAAACTCAAAGGCACCAGGGGTCTCCTATGGGTATCACAAACCACAACCCCCGTGATGGGTGCAGCCGGCCCGCAGGCAGACTGCTACGTTCCAGGGAGCACGCCCGGCCAGAGCAGCCAGACCCTGCTCTCGGCCCTGGGCAAGGGCTGCCACCAGAGAATGTGGGCCCAGGGGTGCCAGATTTTCTGAGATTTCAAGAGCAGCCAGAAATCTGGATTTTTGTATGAAATCTTCCCCATCTGAAGTGTCGGAAACAAATTCAAAATGTCTTGGATAATACACGAGCCAAACAACCCTCATCTGTGGGCCAGATGCAACCCTGAGTGCCCGTTTGCAAACTCTGATGTACACCCAGCCCGTGATTTTACAGAAGGGGAAGCCGAGCTGTTCCAGGGATGGTCAGGGACTTACCCAAAGTCACCAGTCAATGGCAGAGCTGGGGCTGCACTCCGGCTTGCCACCGCGGGCTGTTATATTTTCTGATCAATTGTTTTCACTCAGCACCCAAACCAGGGAGGACAAACTACAGCCCACTGGCTAAATCCAGCTGGCAGTCTGTTTTTGTAAATAAAGTTTTACTGGAACACAGCCATGCACGTTTGTTTACATACTGTCACGGCAGCTTTCCCGCTACAATGGCAGAATTGAGTTGTTGGGACAAAGACCATGTAGCCCACAAAGCTGAAAATATTTACTCTCTGATCGTTTACTGGGAAAGGTTGCCTATCTCTGCTGTAGACCCTTGACGCTGGCAGATGTCATATATCCTGTTGCAACTATTCATGAGCTATCCCAACAGTCCGAGCTATTATTTAGTAACACCTCTGAATCCTACTTGTGATGCTGCAGACCCGGGGCTGTGGTCCAGGGAGGATGGGGAATGAGCCCAGCCGCGGATGCTTATCTCATCCTGGGTGAGTTACTCCCGTGAGAAGATGATAAAGGAAGACCCCTACGTCCACCACTGCCAGCACCACCATCACCAGCTTCTGTTTGTGGGAAAGAGCCCTGAAAGGAAAAGAGAATTAAGTGGACTTAAGAGGCCTAAGGATGTGAAGGTTCTTACAAGTGAATAGAAATTGTAGGTAAATGGTAGAATGTTGGCGATAGCCGTGGACAGGACACACACACACACCTCTTTGGGAACCAGAAAATGTGATTCGTAAAGCATTTTCAGAGATTTCTCCAAGTAGCATAAACATCACCCATCCAATGAATGAGGCAGCCCTGGTGTGTTTGGCAAGGCTGATAACCCACGTGAGACTCAGCCAGGACTCCTGACACTCTCGGGAAATGCGAGCTCTGGAATATCTAAGAGACTCTGTCAGGGGACCCTCCATCCCCCGGCTTCATGCTTCCACTGGTGCGATGTCCCGGCCTCTATTCCCACGTGCCTCATCCTGGCTGCAGGGCTGGCTGGTCTGATCAGTGTGATTGATCAGTGAGGACCTGGGATGCTCAGCTCAGCCCCCAGGGCTCACCTTGGCCACAGATGGTCGTGGCGATGCATTCACATCCCTCCTCTGCCTCAAGGAAGTCTCTCGGCCGTGGCAGGAGGGGGTCCACAGCTCTGCCAGCGTCGCAGTGGGTAGGGATGTCTCACTCAGGGGGAGCTCTTAGCGAACCCATCATGGCCCTAGGGCCGAGCCACTCCTTCTAACCCAGCTTTCATCACTCCTCTCCTGCTCTCTGACTCTCCTCTCTCTCTCTCTCTCTCCATTTGGAACTTGGAAAAGAGAAAGAGGCGTTATTTATTCGAAGCAACTGGTGGTAAGATAGCAGTGTTCTATTTTTACAATGCATGTTATAGGGGAATTATCTGCTATAACTAAAGTCACGTGTTTGGGGATTTTGATGTTCCCTGCTCAGATGTCAAGCCATTCCTATTCTCACTTGGGCCCTAGCAATCTTCCAGGACCTGTTTGCTCTCAGTGCAGGATAAGAAGCCCACTCCACAAGATGTTTATCGTCTACCCAAGAGTCAGTAAGTGATCAGTAAGTGTGTTTAAGGTATATATATTAAATACATGATTGAACAAAACATCACAAAATTGTTTGGTACATTGAGGAGTACAGGCTAATCTCTACAATCTCTTAAATTCAGTGGATTGATGGGTCAGGCATTTGTTGTGTGTGATTTGAACCCCAATACAGCTACTGTCACATGTCTTTTCAGCAAGTTCGTTGGGAGCAAAGAAAGAGTTTCTTGGGTCTCACCAACCAAGGAGTAAGACAAGATTGCCTCAAAGGATAAGCGTGAAGGTGAACAACCAGAAAATAAAAGATACCTTAAAATACCTACAGATTCCTTGGACATCAAGTCTTTCCTGTTACCAAAGGACCATTCTTCACTTGGAGTCAAATTGTCAAAGCTCTAAGAAGCCACCACAATGCCTGGGAATTCTGGTGCTGATCATTCAAAAAGTTATTTCTTCTGGCTTTTCATTCTAAGATTAACTGAAACCAGAGTTAGAAGGCCTATCTGGAAGGATATCTCTGTGCGTGTGCACGCACACACACATTTCCATTTATATAATAAATATATATATATAAAACACACATAGATAGACAGATGATAGATAGATAGGATTTCATTTTTAATTTTTCTGAGCACAAATCAGCTGACAGAAAGGCTGATGACCAGGACTTTTCTGGATGGCCTAAAAGAAGTGGGAAGTATTATGGAGATATGTAAATTAGCAGCTAATTGCAGGTATATGAACTAGTTAAATCTATCAGGAGAACAAATTAGCGTTTTGTAGCAAGAGCCCTTAATACGGTCGAAGGCTTGTATCCAGTAGTATGCGTTCTAGGGCTCTAGACTGAGCAAAGAATCAGGATGCAGGAAAAGATGAACATGCAAAAATGTTCACTGCTGCTTTCTTTGTAATTAATAAAAGAGACTAACCTAAATGTCCAACAACAGCAAGGCAGCTAAATAAACCCAATCAATCTTGATTTGTTTGCATGGGGTGGGAGGCGGTCAGCCATGCTTCTTGGCTGGCAAAGCAATGTGGCGGAGTGGTGAGCATATGGCCTTTCAACCAGATTGCTGAGGTCCACGTCCTGGCTTTACCACTGACTCATAGTGTAATCTGAGGAAGTTGGCCATCCACAAGCCAAGGAGAAAGGCCTCGCTGCCCTCAGGAGCCAAGCCAGCTGACCCTGACCTTGGACTTCTAACCTCCAGACCTGTGAGAAAATAAATTTCTGTTGTTTAATCCACGCAGTCTGTGGTACTTTGTTATAGCAGCCCTAACGAACGAATACAGGCATGTACCTAAGAATGGAATTTCCAGGTCGTAGAGTATATTTAAGATTAGCTCTGGTAAATACTGCAGTACTGCACTCAGGTTAAATTTAAAAATCAGGAAAAATTATACATGCTTTATGTTTTCATATGTTGTGTGTATATAGATATAAACATAGATAGAGCTGTTTCTAGATAGGAATAAAGACAAATATATGATAGAAGGAAATGCATCAGAAAGTTAACTGTAGATATTTTTCTTCTTTTTGTCTGTTTGTTATAATTAACATGGCTTACTTATGTAATATAGAACCATAATAGTTACTATAATTTTGATAGAGGTCATTCTGGCCAATGGGATTATCAGTGAATGGTATTTTATATTATACTGGTTTCTATATTTTCCGATTTATCTATCATGGGCATAAGTTATTTTTATAGTCAGAGGAGGGAAAAGTTCCCAATAAAGAAAGGAGAGAAGTATAGAAAGAAATAGACTAACAAGCTATTGGCATTGATCTTTGAGTATTTATACAACGGAAATTGGCAAAGGCTATTGTTCTCTTGACTATCTAGGCTTAAGGAAGTAATGGAAAAAAATGTTAATAATGCAGGTTAAAGTTAAAAGTGTGTTATTTCTGTAACCATTACATTGTGAATAGCACAAAAAATTGAAACTTAGGATTATTGTTGCCATTTCTTTATTTTACTTATCTGCCTTTCCACATAATATAGTGCCCATACATTACTGTTATAATGGGAATGGGAAGAGAAGAGATTCTTATAAAAAATTAGCAGGAAACCAAATTTTAAAGACTTTAGTTATTTACAAAACAAATCATTTAGTTACAAGCCTGTGCTTATATTTATATACTTCAAAATATGAATTTGGATAATGATAAATTATATAAGGAAATATATATGAAATTTAGAAAATTTTACCAATTTCAGTCTTTGTGCAAAATTTTTCACTAGTTAAAATTTCATACTTGTAAGCTGATTTTGTTTTTTTTTTTTAATTTTAAATTTGGTGTCTATGAAGCTCAGACAATATTGCAATTATGAGATCCTATAAAATTATTCCACTTGAATTTTCTAGGTAGATTTCAATTTTTTATTTTTTCTGTGACACATTCTAGTATCTAGTGACTGTATTGTACTTTGTTGTTAACTTAGATTTTCTGGGCTCCTTAACTGAATTTTTTGTCAGTTTGGACTAATACAATCCTGAAGTAACAGTAATACATGCATTCATGTAAACACCTTTGGAGAAATAGAAGTTTCAGCACCTTAACAGCTAGGAATAAAAGAAAATGGAAGTAATAATTAAGTAAAAAAAAAATTAGCAGGAAATAAATCACAAAGCTGTAAGTTCTAGAGTGAAAAAACCATGTTTCAACACTGGTTGACATTTGACAATTGTATGACACACTATTATTTTCTGTACTGGTGAGGACAGCACTTCCAACTGAACTATGATCCTTCATCAGTTGTAAGATGTATACAGATTTCAGGGGTGTTCATATGTGAAAAAAAAAAAAGCATCTTAGAACTAAGGACATTCAATGGGTAGCACCACTCACACTATGAAAGAAGCAAAGTGGTTTCAAAGTCTGTGCAGAACAGAGGACCAGGGCCTGGGAAGGCGAAAGCCCAGGCTGGGCGGAAGGTTGCAGCAGAAAGATATGGGACCCTGGCTCGGACCCCACTCCCTGGTGGCCAAGGGACCGCATGGTCCCTCTCCAGAGGACACCCACTGACCGGGCAGGGACCTGTGTTGTGTAATTGGCTAATGTCTGGAGGACACTTTGAAGATGAGAAGTGCCAGGTGGGTCTCATCACAGCCACTTCTTAAGATGATACTTGGAATAATAATACAGTTCTCCCCCACCGGGCCTTTCATCTGTGGATTTCAAAGCACTTAGCGAGCCTTAATTAAGTCTCCCAGCACCTCTATGAAGTAGGCACTAATAGCCTCTTGCCTTAGATGGAGAGACAGAGGAGAGTCAGTGACTGGCCCAGGCCCTCAGAGAGGCAGAGACAAGCCGTTCTGAAGGCATTCATTCAACAGGCAAATGTGTGCTGAGTGTTTCCTCTGTGCTAGGACAAGTGCTGAGCTCTAGGGGACCCAGCTAGAGCTGGGCTGTCCATCGTCACATTTGCAGGAATTCTGCAAACCCATTGTGAAACAAAGCCATTATTTAAGGTTTTTTTGAGGTTGGAGATAGGAGTATTCTTTTTTTTTTAAATTGAAGTGTAGTTGATTTACCATGTTGTGTTAGTTTCAGGTGTACAGCACAATGATTCAGTTATACATATACATATATATTTTTAAATTCAGATTCTTTTCCCATATAGGTTATTACAAAATATTGAGCAGAGTTCCCTGTGCTGTACAGTAGGTCCTTGTTGGTTTTCTGTTTTATATATAGGAGGGTGTGTATGTTAATCCCAAACTTCTAATTTATCCCTTCTCCCCTCTACTTAAGTTTAAATTATATAAACTTATCATTAAATAAATTTATATCGCAAACAAAGGTAATCAGAACTTAAAACACATCTCTCCTAACTATTTTACTTTTACTATTATTTGTGCTCTTGAGGTTATTTAACCTGTGGTAATAACCACAGGTGGAAATAATATATAACAAGGTACTACTGTGCATTGCTCCCCAATTCCCTGTTCAGTGATGTCCCATTGGTCCCTTGAAATCAGCCACAGTGGGAATATTTTACGTCATGGAAATTAACAAGTGCTACAGACCAAGGCTTGATTTAGTGTTTTCTTGACTATATAGAAATGATAGAGAAATGTTAAGAATGCAGGTTAAAGTTAAAAGGGTGCCATTTCTGTAACCATTACATTGTAACACACCAAAAAATTGAGGAATTACTCCTCCAGCATTCAAAAACTATCATCCAGTTCAGCAGAGAAGTCACCCATATCATGGACAAATGAATGAAATTTCTACACACACGTTCCTTGTTTCACTTTCATCTTACTCGTTACATACGTGAAAATGTCAGTCAACTTTCATGTCAGAACTACACTTTCTTCAGTTGCAGCCATAGGTTGGCTACAGACATAAGAGTTTGACAAAGACCAATGAAGCATTCTAGGAGAATCAACCGGCAATATGGAACATACAATAAAAAGAATTTCTATTTTATTTGTACAGTTTCTATACATTTTACTATCAGTATGAATTATTATTATATATGCTTTTTTCCCCCAGAGAGCCTGTTGTTAAACATTCTCCAGCACCCCCTTGGTAGACCCTTGGATGTGCAAGGAAAGCACAGGTCCTGTCGTGGTGGACATGCCAGATCAACTGGTACTTTCAGTGCGAAGAGCTGTGATGGAGCTCAGCTAAGCCCGTGCGCCACAACTACTGAGCCCGCGTGCCACTACTGAAGCCCTCGCACCTAGAGCCCGTGCTCCGCAAGAAAAGAAGCCACCACAACGAGAAGCCCACGCACTGCAACGAAGAGTAGCCCCCGCTCGCCGCAGCTAGAGAAAGCCCACGCGCAGCAACGAAGACCCAATGCAGCCAAAAATAAATAAATAAAATAAATAGATTTTTTAAAAAATAAATAAATAAAATGATTGTCATATGAAGAGACAATCAAAGAGTGTGCAGATGAAGAGTGGCCCCCACTTGCCACAACTAGAGAAAGCCCCCGCACAGAAATGAAGACCCAACACAGCCAAAAATAAATAAATTAATTAATTTTAAAAAAAAAAAAAAAAAGGAGTGTGCAGTTGAAAATGTCAGAAAACATGTTACAGAGGTGGGTTGGGATGCTAATGTAAAAATATGTAGCATTTGCCAGTTTTTAAAAGTTTATATTTTTGTGATTTATTTAATCCTTCTAAACAAATAGTTCCATACCTAATACTGTATTCATCGTTTGGATTATTTTTCTTAATCTCCCCAAATTTGTATCATTTCAGGAGCCACAGAACTGGGGAGAGCCCCGGCTGGGGTAAACGCGGGGTTGTTACATGCGTCCCAGGGAGAGCTTAGTGGGGAAGATGCCGCCTGCCTTACCCAGAAACATTAGGGGCGAGCGGGACTTCAACAGGCAAAGAGGGAAACTAAACAAAGGAGATGGCTTGCCTGTGTCTCTTGTGCATTCTGTCTCCTCAGCCGGGCTGCTGACGCACACGTGGCATCTCTCTGTGGTCCTTCCATCTGGGCTAGTCCGAGCTTCCTTGCAGCATGGCGCCGGGTTTCCAGAGTGCAAAGAGTGAGTGTCCCGAGGAAGCGAAGCGGAAAGACGCGGCGTCCTTACGCTCTCACCTCAGAAGTCACAGAGCCTCACCTCGGTCATGCTCCGGCGGCTGAGGCGGCCACACAGGGCTTCCCTGGTTTAGGGGAGAGGACGTGGAGCCCCCACCGTGGACTCCTCCACGGGAGGATTGGCTGTATAGGAGAAACACGTGGGATGGGGGATAGCGCTGCGGCCCTTTATGGACCGAACAGCTTACCACAGGGAGGAAAAACACGTGAACAGAAAGAGCGTTAAAAGAGGCCTGAAGGGAACC
Organism: Balaenoptera ricei; assembly: GCF_028023285.1. NCBI lineage: Eukaryota > Metazoa > Chordata > Mammalia > Artiodactyla > Balaenopteridae > Balaenoptera > Balaenoptera ricei. Next base: position 1,606,153 of record NC_082658.1, on the reverse strand, counting down.
CTCTTGCACTGTTGGCGGGAATGTAAATTGATACAGCCACTATGGAGGACAGTATGGAGGTTCCTTAAAAAACTAAAAATAGAACTACCATACGACCCAGCAATCCCACTACTGGGCATATACCCTGAGAAAACCATAATTCAAAAAGACACATGCACCCCAATGTTCATTGCAGCACTATTTACAATAGCCAGGACATGGAAGCAACCTAAATGCCCATCAACAGACGAATGGATAAAGAAGATGTGGCACATATATACAATGGAATATTACTCAGCCATAAAAGGAAACGAAATTGAGTTATTTGTAGTGAGGTGGATGGACCTAGAGTCTGTCATACAGAGTGAAGTAAGTCAGAAAGAGAAAAACAAATACCGTATGCTAACACGTATATATGGAATCTAAAAAAAAAAAAAAAAAGGTTCTGAAGAACCTAGGGGCAGGACAGGAATAAAGACGCAGACGTAGAGAATGGACTTGAGGACATGGGGAGGGGGAAGGGTAAGCTGGGACGAAGTGAGAGAGTGGCATGGACATATATACATGACCAAATGTAAAGTAGATAGCTAGTGGGAAGCAGCTGCATAGCACTGGGAGATCAGCTCGGTGCTTTGTGACCACCTAGAGGGCTGGGATAGGGAGGGTGGGAGGGAGACGCAAGAGGGAGGAGATATGGGGATATATGTATACGTATAGCTGATTCACTTTGTTATACAGCAGAAACTAACTCAACATGTAAAGCAATTATACTCCAATAAAGATATCAAAAAAAAAAAAAAAGAGGCCTGACTCTATCAGATACTCTGTTCCCAGAGCTACTGACCTTATCATTTGGTTGGGGGTGGGGTCCCTATTCTGATTTTGCAGATGAGGAAACTAGGGCTCAGACAGGTTCAGGTACTTTCCATTGCCCAGAAAGTGGTTCTCAAACTTTAGTGAGAGTCACTGTTGAACACCACTGCCCCCCAGAGATTCTGATTCAGTAAATCTGGGAGGGGGACCCAAGAATTTGCATCTCTAACAAGTTCCTCAGTGGTTCTGAGGATGCTGGCCCAGTGGCCACGCTTTGCGAACTGTTGGCGTATAGTTTTTGAATCTGCATCTCTGTGAACTTTCACCCCATCATAGAGCTTGCAGTGGAGGGAGATGATATTCCTCAACCAGGGTCAGAGAAACAGGATAATGACTTATAAGCATCATGTCTTTTATTCCAAGAGAAAAGGTTCCATATGCATTAAGATAAGATTTTCTTTATCCCTTGCCCACTCCTCTTTCCCTCTCTCCACTCACTCCTGGAAGCCTTTAATAAAACAGACAATATGGGCAGGAACTTGGCCACAGCATAGCAAAAATGGCTTGTCTCTGTTCCACAGTGTCTGATAACTTTGGTGGGGAAACTTTATCAGCAAAATAAGCTACCAAAGGAACGCTATGAGAGGCTGTCAAAAAAGAGCAAAAGAAAGACGTATCTAAGTTGGAGATGCTTTACTCTGAAAAACCAGTGATGTCCTCTTCCATTAGTGCTGAAGGTTGGAAGTAAGAGATGTGCCTAAAGCTAAAAACCCTAACCCTGAGCCTCCATGGAATGGGACCCCATGGAGAGACCAGAGGGGCCAAAAGAGAGGAAAGAATCCTGGGAGGAGGAGAGGATGCAATAAGTAGTCTTGAGGGCTTTTTACCCTAAATTTCCAGTTCTTGGGCATCTAAGGTTGTGTTTTCTGACCCTTTGTTGTTGGGTGGGACCAGGTAGCTAGTTCTTGCCAAATACTCCAAGATGAAGTGGGCGTTGCTTGCACGTGGGAGCGTTGAACTGCCAAAGAGAGATCCTCCTCCTGCAAAGCTCTCTTTTTCCTCTGCCCCAGGGGCTGGTGTGTGCATGATGGTGGCTGCCAGATCCACCTACCAACAGAGCAGAACACCTACCAACCCGTGATGGGCAAGTGGAGTGAGTGAGAAACACACATCTGCTATTTTTAGCCACTGAGATTTGTGGGCATTTTGTTACCACAGCACGAGCTAGCCTTTCCTAACTGATCCCCGAGAAAGGACAGAGAAGGGGTATTCAGGCGCCTCTCCCAGGAGCATCATGAATAGGCCAAAATGAGACGGTCTGGGAAAAATAAATAAATATGTGTACCATTCTCTGGCCACTGTGAAATCCGTGATGCTCTGATGGTTACTTTCTTCTGCATGTCTTCCAGATTTTGCAGCCTTCTCTCGGGGAATTTGGGCTGTAGGTCCTCTGTCGTTCCCCAGCCCCACCACTTTGCTTTAACCCATTCCAGGCAGATCTATTGCCTCTCACATGGATCTGGTATGAAGGGTAACTTCGATCCAGTGGCCTGTAGCCAGATTCCAGTCTCAGATGCTAAGACTCCCTCCCCTCACTTACACCCAGCTCCAGCAACGTGCTCTGTCTTCTGCAGGTTTGGCGGAGATGCCAAGGCTTTGTCAGTGCGATGCCATCAGTATCCCCACCACCTACTCCCTGACCACCCTTTGGAAGCCGCCCGGGGCGGCCAGCGCCGGCATTCATGGCATCTCTGACACTGTGTCCCGCCAGGCGGGAAGAAGGGTGCTGCGGGGTTCCCAGCTCCCAGCACCCCATCAACGACCAAGAGACCCGGTTCAGACCATTGTCCTGCCTGATGGAAGCAGAGGGACTGAGTTCCTGCGGAAGCAGCTGAGACCCAAGCCTGGGTGGTGGGAGCCCGAGCTACCCTAAGTCCCCACCCTGCACCCCACCATCTGCTCCTCAGTGTTTTTATTGCTGTCTGGTTTTTACAAATAAGTTCAAGAGGAAAAACGAAGCAAACTGGTAAAAAAAAAAAAACAATGTGAAGGATTGAAACAATTTCTATTTAGAGTCTGTAAAAAAAATAGTATGTTTTCACCACCTTTAGCTCTATAGTCCTATGTTCTTCATTAAACTTTGAAAAAGAGAACGCCCCCCCCCCCAAATCATGGCATGCTCTTAGTGCACTTGGGGATGCTCTAGGGGTCTCTGTTTAGTCCCTCCATGTCTTCCTAACATCATCTCAAATCCCACCCCAGGCTCCTAACAGACCTGAAACTTCCTGTATGGACAGTAATCCCCCCTTTTTTTAAAAGCCACCCGCTACCTTTGAGCGTACTCCCTATATTTGGGTTATTTCCCCCTAAATGATCTGCATTTCCCCAAGATAGAAGCCAGATACTTACTCTCCCATCCTTCTTGGCAGGAAGGGCCCGGTCGCGTGACGTAGGCTCAGCCAATCGGAAACACCTTCGTGGGATATGGATTCGGGAGTAACTCCATGAATGAGGCGCCACACAGAATCCATTTACTAAAAGATGGCTGTGTGAGTATCTGCTTTCCAGGGTAGACACCGAGCTGCCAGACAGAGGCTGGATGTGCAGTGGAGTCCTGGGCTCCGCCCGGTGTCATCCCGGGGAGTGGCCAGGGCGTGGTCGGGAGCAGTGCTGAGGGTCACCTGGACCTTGTGTCAGGCTGCAGAGCCCCCCGGCCTGGCCCTCTGGCCCCTCCAGTTTCTATGAATATCCTTTAGTAAATTCCTTTTCTGGGTGAATTTTGTTGGTTGCAACTATGAACACTGATTAATACAGTAGATCACACAGAACCCCCCCACCACCCAAAGTGCATGTTTCGCCTTACATTTCAAGCTTCACAGCAAAGAGAAAGATGCTTTTCCAAGGCTCTCCTGTCCTCTCCCATTCTGGTCCAGTCCAGGGAAGCATTTGAATTTGGAGACTTGGGAAACTTTATGGGTGGACAAATTCCTTCATGCAAACAATAGTAATTGAGTGCCTGCTATGTTCCAGGCAGGACATGATAGGTCCCTGCCCTCAGGGGGCTCACAGTATAGTCAAGGAGACAGACCTCAACCAAATAATCACACAAACAAATATAAAATTGCAATTGTAATAACAAGTGCTCCAAAGAAGAGAAAAAAAGAGTAAACAGGTGTGTCAGGAGGTAACAAAAGGCTTGCTTGAGGAATGACACTTGTGGTGGACACAATGCTGCAAGGTCATCAGACATTTGTTTTCCTCCCAAACACAGATGACTTCATTTTCTGGCCTTTCTCGCTTCTAGGAGGGCCCGTGTGACTAGGTTTTGGCCAATGGAATAAAGGCAGAGATGGGGTGAGCCATTTCCAGGCCTGGCCATCCGACATCCTCTGTGCAATCTTCTACACTCTTAACTTCCCCAATTCCAAGATGGCAGAGCCAGACGATGGAAGATCCTGGATCCCTGAGTGACTTCTTGAAGGAGTCACCAGGGAGAGCTGGAGACATGTCAGACTTTAATGGTTGTAGGAAACAGACTTTTATTGTATTAAACCATTGAGTCTTCAAGGGCTAATTGTTACCGCAGCTTAGCCCATTCCACCCTAGCTGATACACAGGTGGGCAGAGAGCTGAAGGATGAAGAGAGGTTAAATGTATAAAGAGAGAGGAAGTGAAAGCATCCCAGGCAGAGAGAACCGCCCTATGCAAAGGCTTTGCAGTGGGAGGGACCAGGGCCAGAAGGAGGAATTGGAAAAGACCAAGGAGGATGAATAAAGTGAGAGGCAGTGGGATTCGAGATAGGGCCGTGGACGTTGGCAGAGGTTATGAGACAGGCTGGGACCTGGGACCCTTTGCTGCAGGGCTTGCACCTGGACAAACGTCTCCTCGGTTGACAAAATACAAAGAAACTGTAAGGAAATAAAAATAACCGCGTGCATGTGCAGTTGGGGCAAAGGGTACAAAAAGACCAAAAAACCCAACTGCCACTTCTGAAGAGCTCGGAGCAAAAGCAGGGTGTCAGGAACAAAAGCAGAGTCCTGTGCAGGCCCCCTGCACTCAACACCACCTAAGGGGCGGGCAGACCACCTCAGGCACCCCTCCTGCCAGACCCCCGGACCCGCCCTGACCCTCACCTCATGTAAGGAGCCAGCTCGCCCCACCTCGGGGAGGGAGCAAGGGGACCTGTTACTTGTTCTCGGTCCCCCCGGCTGCAGCAGGGGCCCCAGTAAAGCCTTGCCTGAATTTCTTGTCTGGCCTCTGATCAATTTCTATTGATTGATTAAGGAGGCCAAGAACCCCCGTTGGTATCAGTTAGACCGTACGAGCCACGTAGGGACAAAGGGAAGGAGTTAGGTCGTCACGATTCCGGCTTCCTCACATTCCCACCGCCCGGAGACTCAGGCTGGGGGCCTGCCTGTTTGTTTTCAAGCCAGAGACCCTGGAGTTCTCCACTCTTAGCCCCACTCACTCCCAGATGAGGAAGGCTTTGAGAAGAAACTGTACTTTTCCCTACAGTAAGCAGCCCACATCAAAGCCCAAGAAGCCACAGGCATTCGGGGAGTCGTGGGTCAGATATTTAATTATTCTAATCTAGAAGTCTCTTCTCCCCACACTGCCAAGAACAGAAAGTTCCTTTTTTGAAAAATAGGGTAGTTTGTTGGAAGGGTTGAATCTCATCCTTGATCTACAAAGCTCTCAGACTCACCTCCAGACCTCCAGAGCTTGAGAGCACACAGACACGCTTCCTCCCCACAACCATGGACAAAGCAGGAGGCAGCTAGCCTTTGCAGGAGGGGAAGCGGAGGGTGGGGTTAGGTGTACGCCATTCTCATTTATTTTTAAGAAAAGCCACCTTTCAAATGGGGAGATTAGGGTGGACTTGTATTTCTAAACTGTGATATCATAGCTCTGATATCATCAGATAAAGTAATTACTCTAAAAATATTGCCTCATCTACAAAGCTTAGGACATTTTTTTTCCTTTTGCTCTCTCTGTCTCTCTTTTTAATCTTTGAGAAAGATAATGAAAGAGGAAGCTTGAAACCCCATTTCTATTGATGTTCGAACACACAACTGCTGGATTTAAGAACCAGGGGAGATCAAAGGGAATGGGTCCCATTTTGATAAAATTACAGCATCGCTGGCAGAGGGTGTGGGGCTCATTTAGGAACTCGGAGGCAAGGAGTTGTTAACACACCTTCATTCGAGCCAAGGACAGAAGGAAAAATGCCTGAGATTCCAAGGGATTCATTAGGAGTGTGGCTAATAAGGTTACAGCAGCTGCACGCACATTCGGCTGCTGCATTTGCCTCGGCAAAACCTGCGAGACCCCAGGATCAGTACCATCCGAAGGAGAAACAGGTGATAGTGACTCTACCCTGGTCCCAAATTTAACTGGTCGGGCATTCGATCTGCTCTTATTGGGATCTGGGGTGAGAGTCTGGGGGAGATAAATAGAGCTGGGGATAGAGTAGCAGGTAAGGAACGAAAAACTTTTCATATCCTCCGTGACTGAGCCTCTTACTGCTTTCCTCTGAAAATGGATATCCCGGTGGGTTTCCCTCCGCCTTCCACCCACCGGTCCACGACTCCAGCTGCAGTTCCCATTATGACTAGCTTCTGCCCCAGTCCCTTCCTCCCTCAGTCCCGGTCGGTCTTGTGCAAGAAACCACCACGCAGGCATCCTGCCCAGCGACCTGAGAGCCATCCTTGTCTTTGCAGCATTTGGTCCTACCCGCATCGAATGCACCACCGCACTCCATGGACTTTAATTCCATTCTCTCTCAGATGTGTCCCCTCCTCCCCTCCCCCAATGCCCACATTTGGACCTTCTAATAACAGACTAGAGGAATGTGAAGAAATCACCGACGAGAGCCTGAGAGATGTTAAAATAGCATTTATAAATGAAAACCACTTGAAGCAAAGCCGGAGAACTGCACGGGTTTAAAAATCCCCCATTATGGGCAGGAGGAAGAAAAAAAAAACCTAATAAATTTCGTTTTGAAATTGTGAAGTCTTACCCCCGCCCCTGTTGAGACATACTTACTCATCTCTTAGGGATACAAAAATTGATACAGTCATTTTGGAAAATAATTTGGCCATATACATCAAGAGCCATAAAAATGTTCATCTCCTTTGACCCAGTAATCCCACTCGGGGGAATTTACTGGAGGGAAATACTTCAAAACAAGAAAAAAAAGGAGGGGAGCTAGTTCTATATAGATGTTTATTACTTCCTTGTAATAACAAGAATCTAAAAGTAAAAGAAGTGTCCAATTATAGTGGAACATGAAATAAATTTCAGTATAATTAACTCAGTTTTACATTAGGTCATTGCAAAAATAATAAATATGGGCACGAGGTAGAACTTGGGAAGAATATACAGGAAATAATGCTCAATGAAATATATATGCTCCACAATTGCAACTACAGAAAAACATACAATTTTACAGATGAAAAAATGGAAGGGGCATTGGAAACGTAAATAATGTATACGATTGATTAGTGGGATTATGGACATGGCCTCTTTGATGCTTTCGAGTTAGATGGAAAATTTTCAAGCCCCTTGGAAGCGCCCTAATCAGGGCAGTGGCCGTGGCAGTGATGGGGGGGTCTCCGGCCCCAGCTCCGGGGAGGGAGGGGACTCCCTGCTGCCTGCGGTACCCCACGGAGGAGGCTGGCCAGCCCCCGAGCTGGGGCCACGGCTGCCCTGCGTACGGACAGCTGGCAGAACCCTGGGGCCTCCCCATCCTGAAGGCAGATCCAGCCCCACGTCCCCTTAGGTGAGCAGCCTGGGGTCTGGGTCATAGGCTGAGAGCAGTCAGGGTCAGGGTTTGGGTACCGACCCTTCCCTAAGGATAGAGCATGTCCAAGGTCCAAACAGTGAAGTCAAGTCTCCCAGCCAAGGTGAGGAGCACGGGTCGGGATTCTGCGGAGGACAGGAGGAGGGTTAGAGAGACGGATGGAAGCTCGAAGGGGTGGGCTCCAACGCCAGGGGGCACGCCCTTGGCCTCAGCACCCAGTGCCCATCCACAGCTGCTTCAGGGCGGCCCCAAACCCACTCACCCGGCCACCCCGCGTGGCACGGCCCCCTCCTTCTCGCGTTTGCCCCTCTCCCTCCCTCTGACCCTCCTCTTCTCTCCCCTCCTCCGCCCCAGGCCTGTCAAGGACACCCAAGGGCACAGTTCAGTTCCCCAGGGGCACCCAATGCTCCACGACTGTTGACCTCAGGATGGGTCGTTGTACATGCAGGGCCGTCGGTCTTGTCCCAGTTCCAGACCTGGACATTCGCTGGAGGCCTGGCCAAGGCGCTCCTGGGCCATCCTGTGTGTAAACCCCTTTCCTCACAAACGGGATGCTTTCCCCAGGCCTGGCTGTCGTCCGGCCGCACACAGAAGGGACGGAGCAGCAGGGCCCTGGCTGGTGGACACGCAGAGGGCAGCAGGCCAGCAGGAGCTCCTTGCCCCTCTGCACCGTCATGGACTTCCCGCCCCAGCAGCTGCCTTCGGCATTTGTAAACAGCATTTGTTCTGGGGGTGGCGGGGTTTTCCAAGACTGGCACTGGACCCAAAGGAGTCTGAGACGGGGCAGCGCAGAATCATGATGGCTCCTCGTCTTTGTTCGCTTGGCAGGTGCCGTCCGTCCACGAGGAGATGGACAGAGCCGGCTTCCGAGAGGCTCACGGAGGAGAGGCCAGGATCAGTTAGCAAGAAGACGTTGTTGTCAATGTTTTGTCTAGAAATGCACTTGTTACTTTCAAGCCCAAAGGTAAGTCAAGCCAGGCTAACCCAGGGTAGACTAGTAAGAATCTGTTTCAAGGAGGACAAAAATACGGACTCCCTGGCGGTCCAGCGGTTGGGACTTCTCACTTCCACTGCAGGAGGCCCGGGTTTGATCCCTGGTCGGGGAACTAAGATCCCACGTGCTGCAGAGTGCAGCCAAAAAAAAAAAGGAGAGAGAAGACCAAAATATTGTGCGTTTCTGCACATCACTTGTACATCAGTAGGTCCCCCTAAGTTCCCGAGGGCCTTTAGAGACTAAAAAGCAGTTTTCAATATTCCACTTTCCCTCCGAGATTTCTCAGTGTTGCGGCTGTTGTCACTGGTGCCTGGGCACTCCTGACACTGGGGTGGCCCGTTCCTTGCTGCAGGGGGGACCTGTGCATCACAGGATGTTTAGCAGTGTCCCTGGCCTCTGCCCACTCGATGCCAGCAGCACCCCGAGTTGTGACAACCAAAAATGTCCCCAGACACTGGAGGGGGAGGAGAGGGAAAGAAGGACGATGTTTGCTAATTCAAGGTGAAATTCATCCGGGCTCCTGCACAGATGATCAGTTTCTCGTGAAGAGACAGGTCTTTATGAATAAGATTTTGCTGTTCTCTAGGGTGGAACCTGGTTAGAAAGATCAAGTTTCTGGTGCTGTAATATCTAGAAAGGAGAATGTGCTAGAAAAGGCCCATTGTTGGTCACATGGCACATTCGAAATGTCCCTGCTTCTACAATGGCCCTTGTGTGGGCAGGGTGCTTACAAGCTTAACCAACGAAGTGAGAAACATCTTTCTTTTAAGAAGAAAAAAATTTGTCTCGTGATTCCTTGAAATGAACCCTCTCAGAACATTTCTAGTTGTGTTTCATGTTTTATTAACTTGACAGAGTGCCTGGGCTGCAGAGAACCATAGAAGATTAATCAGAAATGAAGAAAGCATTTCTGAAATTCTTACATATGTCAATTTTGTGTAAGGTGATTATCTACCCTAAATGTTATACTTGTGGCTCTTGGCGAAAATGAGGTTCATAAAAAAGTGATGATGAACCATTTGAATTCTTTCCCAGGGAATTTGCAATATAGACATATTTACCATGACTACAAGTCCTATCTGTGTATTAACAAATATATATAATGCTTACTATGTACCATGTGCTACCCTAATGGTTCATAATATTAATTCACTTAATATTCAAAACAATTCTATGAAGTGAATACTATCATTGTCCCCACTTTACAGGTGGGAAAACAGAGGCACAGAGACATTAAGTAGTTTGTCCAAGGATACACAGCTGGGAGGGGGCAGAGCCACTGTTGCTTTAGGGAATTTACAAAAGCAGGTGAAAAGCTGGAGCGAGGCTCCTTGTCCCACTTCTGTCAGTTTTGATTTGCCTTTATGTGGATTTCTTGGCTTGCTGGGCCCAGTTTCCCCCGCTGTACTGTACAAGGATGGAGTCAGATCAGTGTTTCCCAACGTGTGGGGTAGCTACCAGGGGAATGAGAGATTATTTTATGTAGTATATGGGTAGAAGTTTTTTTCATAGTTAGATATTTATTTTCATGTATATTAGAAAAAATATATGTGGTAGATAGAACATTAAATGTGTGTGTGTGTGTGTGTGTGTGTGTGTGTGTGTGTGTGTGTGTACATACATAAAATTCCCCAAACCTGTGACATCAAGGATAATATCAGCTGGGGTGAGACCCAAGTGGGTAGTAGCACCAGAGCTTGGAACCAAATTCAGGAAACAGAACCACGGACATCATAGCCCTTGATACTCACATGTCCCTGCCCTGCCTGGGTCAGCGTGGGTGGGGTGGGGATGACCGCATCCCCCATGGCCAGGTGGACACATGCCCCAGCCCGGCCTGCTTGTCCTAGGGGCGGGCATGTGATCCAGGAGGACCAGTGAGGCCTCCTGAGCTTTCGAGGGCACGATGGGGACGCCTGGCACTGCCGCCACCGGGAGGGGGTGCAGTCGAGACACAGGCGCAGAGAGGAGGCCTCAAGGCACCATCGGAGCCCCAGATCCGGCTGGCCAGTCCCCGGGTCTACCCCTGGCTCCTTCCGTTACCCAAGGCACGTGTCTCTCTTCCAGTCTGAGTTTGGTTTCCTTCCCTTTCCAAGGTTCATTTATCACAGGTATGAAATGTGATCTTGGGACTTAGTGAACAGCTGTCCTTTCTAGTACCAGGCGATGACAGCATCACAGAAGAGGGCACAGCAGCCTGGGTGTGGAGAAAGGAGAGACACGGCAGTCGCCTGCATGCTTCTTCTGGAAGCACGGCTGTCCTCTCTGCCATGTGTCAGGCAGCCTGGGGGGAAAGAAGAGGGGCCAACTTTGGTGTGGACTCCCCGAGCCCTGGTTTTCTCATCTGTCAAATGGAAATCATGACAGCCCCTGATAGGGCTTGGCCCGGGGCTAAGTGGCATGACACCAAGAACCTATCTAATGAAAGGCTCTGACCCCAAAAATGGTAGCAATTACTACTGGGTACCAGTGTTTTCTATAAATTATTGTATTGAATTTGATCTTCGCAACAATCCTATGCTTTAAAATCGTCATCCTTATTTTGCTCCGGTGAAACTGACATTCAGAGAGGGTAGGTGACTTGTCCACAATTAAATGACCAATAAGGGACAGAGTGGCCTTTCAAGTCATTCAAGCCAGATCTCAAACACCCCATCCAAAGTCTGCAAGCATGATCCCAAGAAGCCAATCACCAGAGGCAGAGCGATGTGAAGACCACTGGTGGTAGAAGGAAGGGAGGAAGACAAGAGAGCAAGGCAAATACTCGGAGAGCTCTTCTCACATCCTGCCCACCTTGGAAAGTTCCTTGGAAAACCCCGGGGTTAAGGCTCGGAGGAAAATCAGCTTCATGGAACAAAGGTATAGAATAATCCAGCCAAGCACCCAGTCCCGATGCACCAAGAGGAGCTGACATTCATACACGAGCACAGACCCCAGATGTTGTTATGGTTGGATTACACGGGCTTGGAAATTGTGGGCATGAAATGTCTGAATGATAACAATAGAAAACAGATCAAAAGCCCAAAGAAAGAAATCAGGAGAAATGAAAAACAGAAGGAACGGCAGGAGAAGATGAAAGGGGAGAATTACAATTTGACACCAAAGCAGAGCCAGTGTTTAAGGTTTTGCTGGCAGTTGACCCATATCCAGATGAGATTTTTGCAGCATTAATTGGAGGTATGAAATTACCATCTTTGAGCAGCGTTGTAGACTTCTGGGACCTCAGGGTCGAAAGAGTTCCTTGACAGTCTCCGAGGCCCACTTTTAAATAATCTAGAAGGTGATCAGTACCTGAATCTGCACAGACTCTGTCATTGTCAGCAACTCCACAAAGACCAGGGAGGTCAGCAAGGTATAAGAGGGGTCGAAAATACAATCTCCCTGGCCGAAGTCACCTCATTACACCACGGATCAGATCACTCTCAGTCTCAGTTCCGATCATACAGAACCCAATTTACACAGACTTTAGCAAAAGAGGGAAGGTATTGGCTCAGATAACTGAAAAGTGAAAAGACACTCTAGCTTCAGGTATGGTTTGATCCAGGGGTCAGCAGCACTCAGTCTCTCTGATCTACTCCACATTTGCTTTATTCTCAAGCTTCATATGGTGACATGATAGCAATTTTCAAGCCTATATCCTCCCAGGTTTGAGTCCAAAAAACCTCTCTCCCAAAAAGTCTCAGCAAAATACTCATCAAGACCCACTTGCTCTAACAGGGTCATATGCCCATCCTAGTGGCCAGAAGACTGTGATGCTCTGACTGGCCAGGCCTGAGTTACATGCCTGTACCTAGAGCACGTAATAACGCCAACTCCATCTCCAGATTGAGAACTGAGAATAGGAGATGAATGTTTCCCCTGAAAAAGTGGGGTCCCAGCATTAGGAGAAGGTAAACAGATGCCAGAAATCAAAACCAACAGGTGCTCAGGGACTTCCCTGGTGGTGCAGTGGTTAAGACTCTGCGCTCCCAATGCAGGGGGCCCGGGTTCGATCCCTGGTCAGGGGACTAGATCCCACATGCATGCTGCAACTAAGAGTTCGCATGCCACAACTAAGGAGCCCGCCTGCCGCAACTAAGACCCGGCGCAACCAAATAAATAAATAAATATTTTTAAAACAAACAAACAATGAGTGTTCAGCATTCCCCATCCCAACACTGTCCCCTAAATATGACTCCCTTTGCTTTTTTCTCACCTCACAGCAGAATAGGAAGCAACAGCATTGTTACTTGGTCCCTAAACATCAATGCCATACGTCATCCACATAAGAACCACCCACTGACACCTACTTTGACCATGCAGCATCCTACACCCTGGGGTACCCAAAGGGAATCCAAGCCCTGGTTCTGATCACACTCTAGTAAGATGGGGGGTGGGGGGTGGGAATATTGGCCTAAAGGGAAAATTCTAATCTGAAAAAAATCTCACGAAACGTCTTGGTTCTTTAGATAAGTCTCTTGGAAAGAGACCTGCCCTGCTCTCATCCTATCCCCCAAATGTTTACCAATAGCTTGGCAGTTAACAACAGACTTTCACATTTAATTTGTGAAAGTTCCCACCATCTCTAGGAGCTCTTCCTATTTCGTATTTGATGGATAAAGGGGGAAAGCTCAGAGACGTTGGTGATTTGCATGGGGTCACACAGCTCATAGGCAATGATGTCCAAACTTGAGATCTTCTCCCCCACTCCCACTCGAAGCCACACGGACCTACGGGAAGCCACAAACTTTGTCGCTCAGGCTGGATACAAAGGAGGCCAGAGGTTGTGCTGAGACAGAAGAACCAGAGCCAATGCCCTGTTGTTAGCTTGTGTTCTGTCCTACGCAAACGACACGTACGAAACTGTCAGCCTTCCTACAACTGAATTCATTCCATCGACAGCATTTGAGCGTTTGGCCTGTCGACTAGATGCCAGGCCCTGGACTAAACCCTGGGATTCTGGGGACAAAATGGGTCCCGGCCCTCCGGGAACATACATTCCGGGAAAGCGGAAGAGAATAACCAGGGGCAAAGCCACGTGATGAATGCAGTGGCTAAGACACGCGCAGACGGTTCAGGAGGTCTGGAGGAGGCCCGGGAAGGCTTCCAGGAAGAGGAGGCCGAGGAGAGAGAGCGTGGGAAGAAGAAAGAATGTCCACGTGAACCGGAAGTGGGGAGGAAGGAAGGGAGTCGGGAAGCTGGAGATGCTGGGAAGACCGACCTCTACCGGCCACAGGGGGCTCCAAGGTGGATACGGACTTGAGTTCCCTGCGGCTGCGGCACAGAAGGTGGGTTGGCTGTGGGCAAGTCCGAAGGCAGAGAGAGGGGCTGGGACACTGCTAGAGTCACCCCGTGAGGGCAGTGCCACCAGGGCTAAAGCAGTGCTGACAGAGGTGGGGCGACAGACTCGGGTTGGAGAGGGATTCGGGCGGAAGACGTGCCAGGGCGAGGAGGGCTGCAGAGGGAGGGGCCGGAGAGTGGAGAGTCGCAGGGGGCACCCGGGGTCCTGGCATCCGTATCTGTGCCTGGTGATGGTGGTCGGTGAGAGGATCGTGGGGCAGGTGGCAGGAGGACGTTGAGACGTTTGAGCTGCGTCGAGACTGCGACGTTTCGAGAATGATATGGGAGACGCCATCGGCTGCAGGCTGTGCGGGGGTGGGGCTTGGGGACCACTCTGGGCTGGAAAGAGAGGCAGGGATCATCCCGGAATAGCCACAGAAATGCCATGCGTGTGGGTGGTCGCTGGAGCTCTGGAATCGGATGCACCGCTCAGGAGGAGGCAATCGAATGAAAAACAGACCAAGTATAAAGTCCCATAAGACGATACTTAGGGATAAAAAGAAAACCAGGAGAGACAAGTATCCGGGGAGCCAAGGGAAGGGAAAACTTTTTAAGGAGAGGTGAATAGTCAAAGGTGGCAGGACATCTGGAGAGATGAGTGCAAAACAGTGCTTATGGGATTTTGCAACAGAAAATTCCTTGGCCTCCTCGGCAAGTGTGTCAGTGAAATGGTGGGACCAGCTGCCAGCGTGTGGTCCATGAAGAGGTGGAGGGGAGGTGATAACACAGCTGCCGTGGCTGGGGACAGCTCTTTCAAGAAGCTTGGCGGGGAAGGGGTGGAGAGAGATGGGGCCATCGGATGGAGAGAGGGTTTGGAGCCTGGGGGTTTAGGCTGTTGTTATTTTAAGATGATAAAAGGTTTGGGTGTGTTTATATGATACCTTAGGACCCTCAGCAGGTGGGTGGGGATGGGTTCAGGGTTCAGACGGCAGGATGAGCGTCTACTTTCCAAAGCTGCAGGGAACAAGAAGAGGGAGAGACAAGACAGAGATAAATGCGTCGGTGCGAAAGCAAGGCTTTGAGAGACGTCAGCCTGCTAACCTGGATTTTCTCAAAGAATTAGGGGGAAAGAGCATCTACGAAAAGTGAGGGGCCAGGCCTGGGTGGGCCAGGCTGGCCTCGAGGATGATGGCAGAGATTCTGAGCATCACCAGAGGGGAACAAGAGAGGCAGCCCAGCAGTGGCGGGACCACTGAACTTAGAAGCTCTGAGGCCCTAGTGGTCCAGAGCAAGCCAGCTGTATCAGGTCAGATCAGATCTTCTGACCTAGAATTTATGGCAAGGTCAACCGGGCTGGGCTGAAATATTTTACTGATGCAGAAAGAATTAGCTAGGCTATTAAAAAACAATAAAATACAATAAAGAGAAATTGTCTCATCTACTCCGGGGAACAACCTTTTCAAGCACGTTAGCAGCGCCTGTCTGCTGTCCAAGTGATGGGCTGATAGAAAGGACACTGATCCATTTGTGAAGGTAGGTCCGCAGACTCCTTCCCTGACAGCACTTCTTGGCGTGGACTGCTGTACTAAAAGCGCTTGAAAGTAAAACCTTCCCAAACGTACCCTGACTTATATTTTTCAAAATTCAGACTGGGCAATGGGAATGAGTCAAAACACATATTTTAAAATTTAATGGAATTTTACATTTTGAAAAATGAATGCAAGAACAAAAACACCGGCATATTGGAACGATGTAAGGTACACGAGCGGCACATTGAGTACGTGCCTTCAGCTTGGAGTGACAATGATCTTGGCGACGTCCCATTAAACCCAAAACAGACCCACTAGGAGGGACGGAGAGGGGGCGGGAATGGTTAGCCCTGGTCCATCCTCCCAGCTTTTAGGAGTCATATATCCTGTAAGGGGCTGTGTGCTGGGGCGTAAAGGACAGAGACCACTGAAAGGGACCACTGTGCAGTGGCAACCACCCGGGGTGGTGACACAAGGTACAAGACACAAGAACAAATATTTATTGGAGGTCCTCCTGGTCTGACTGCCCCGAAAGCTTTTGATGGACGGTCTCAGGCGACCCCATCGACAGCTTATGACACAGTTGCCATTATTCTTCTTTTAAGTTTATTATTTTTATTATTTGTTCCTTCCAGTTGTATTGAGGTATCACTGACATACAGCACTAACTATATAAAAGTTAAGGTGTACAGCGTCGTGATTTGACTTCCAGACGTCATGAAATGAGGGCCACAATACTTTTGGTGAGCTGTCACCATCTCAGGTAGATACAAAAGAAAAAGAAAAAATAGTATTTTTGCTTGTGATGAGAGCCCTTAAGATTTGTTCTCCTATCGACTTTCATGTATAACACCCAGCAGTGTTCATTCTATTTATCATGTGTACATCACATCCCCAGCACTTATTTCTCTTATAAGTGGAAGTTTGTACCTTTTAACCGTCTTCACCCAATTCCCCCTCCCTCCACCCCTTCCTTCTGGTAACCACAAATCTGATCTCTTTTTCTATGAGTTTGGCTGTCTGTTTTTGAAGTAGAATTGACCTAAATTAAAGGACCTATGTGAGTTCCTGGTGCACAACGTAGGGATCTGCTATTGCTATACATTTCAGAATCATCACCACGGTTAAGTCTGGTTACCATCTGTCACCATACAAAGATATTACATAATTATTGACTACATTCCCACACTGTACATTTCATGCCCATGAATCATTTTGGACATAGTTAACATTATTATCGTCTCTGTTTTGAGGATGGGAAAACTGAGACATATTGTCCAGGGTTGCCCAGCCAACAGCGGGCAGAGCCAGGATGGAAGCCCAGATGTGTCTGACTTGGGCCAGCGCTTTAAACCATAGTGCTTTCCTGCCCTATTTGTTGTTCAGCCTGCAGAGAAGATGATTTCAAATATAACACTTTATTATTGCCATGAAGATGTTAACCTGCTCGCATCTGTTAACAAATTCTTTTCAGCAGTTCTGATCTCCTGTGTATATGTCTGTTCTTCAGATTCTCTTTTGAACAGGTTGTAACATCTTACTGGAGTTCCCTCATTAATTAACTAGCTGAATCAAATCTTTGCTGTGCCCATTTTATATTTGCTTCACTATCACGATTTTACCTTTGTGACAATCATCCATGAACAGTTGGCATGGAAAGATGTTTATGCTACAGACCCAGGATTGGCAAACTATGGTTTGTGGACCAAATCTGGCCTGCTGCCTGTCTTTATAAGTAAAGTTTTATTGGAACACAGACACACCAAGGGCAGAGTTGAGTAGTTGCCACAGAGACTGTGCAGCATGCAAACCAAAATGTTTACCTTCTGGCCCTTTACAGACAAAGTTTGCACTGATCCCTGCTGTAAATGAAAAACTGGCACCGAGTAGGATTCCAAAAGTGTAGTCTATATACATGTGTACACACATACATAGACAAAACCAGAAGGGATGGTCATAAGATGCTTAATATAATATTATTCATTCAAAAATTATTCACGAAGCCTGCATGGAATGGTAGACTATGAATAGGGTGACCAATTTGTCCTGATTTTCCTGGAAGTTTTCCCGGTTTTCAAACTAAAATTCCCATGTCCAAAGAATCCCTGAAGTCTCAGGCAAACCGGGATGATAGGTCACCCTACCTGGAAATCAGACTATCCTGGCTTGGGTTCTGGATCTGCTTCTTATCGGCCTCTTGGGAAGACTATTTATCCTCTCTCAGCCTCACTTAGTTCAACTGCAAATATAAGACCCTCTGTTCTGCAGAGGATGGAACGAGATTAGCATATGAACATGTGGTTAGTAAACCATGACAGTCAACGCCAGGGGTTACATCACTTTGTCTCCAAAATAATATCCCACATTGGCTAGATTTTGTGTGATCTTATAACATAAGGAGGATGAGAGAACAATTATCTGGAAGGTGGTCATATAATTATAAGGTGACCATATAATTTGTTGTCCAAACCAGGACAGTATTGAGCATGAAATGGAATTCTTAATAATTATGCTGGGATAACAGTAGTAAACCAGGACACCCTGTCACCTGGTCACAGACCACAGAGTGACTTGGGAGCAGCGGGGCGGGCCTTGTGGGGATGCCACCTGTGCCATCATGCAGGCCCCCACATTCAGAGGGGCCTACGTGTGGGTTAAGGCTCTTGCTGTCGAAGCCTCGAGAATCTTAAAATTCTCAACTTTTGAACCCGGAACCCCATATTTTCATCTTGCACTGGACCCAACATTCCTGTACCTGGTCTTGGGAGGATCTTTCTGTGCAGCAAGGAGAGACGGTGTGACCTCTGAAACCCCTTCCAGAAGGCAGCTTAGCTTCCTGGCCCCGAGGAGAAAGTTCCAGTTTTAACCCCAGCGAATTCAAGTGAAAATAGCAGCACATAATGAGGCAAAGGATGGAGCCTGGGGTCCCGAGCGACCTTATCCCTCGCCTCTGCCCCACTCAGAGCTGGTGGCAGCCAGCACGAGCTCGGGGGTGTCCCCGGGAGCGACCTCACGCCTCTTTGAACTCTGGCTTTGTCTTTGGTTCACATCCGCACAGCCTGGTGGAGGGGTGGGCAACGCAGCGGTGCAGCTGCATGGACCCTGGAGGGCATTTCGTGTTACTCATCTTCCGAAGTTCAACCTCCTGATTTGGTGCCCCCATCCTTGCTAAGGGCTGCGAATGCCGTTTATGGGGTTTTCAAGGGCGATCGCTGTAAAATCCAGTTCAGTGTCTTAACAGACCAGAACAAAGGTGGGTGGTGAGGCCAGAGGAGTGCAGCTGCTCCAACAGTGAATAAGAAGTGGATCCGAAACTTGGGTGAACCCCAGAAACGACAGCAAGAAGCCAACCAAGCACAGCCTGTTCTAGCCTCATTTTGGAGACGGGGCTGGGGGCGGGGGAATGGAGACCGCTGTTTTCAGGTGGTACCTCCCAGGGCCCGACTGTTCCCATTGGTCCTGGCAGTTTCCCAGCCCTGGCACGACTGACATTTGGGCTGGATCATTCTTCGCCGTGGGACGCTGCCCTGTGCCTCCTCGGCCGTTTACCAGCACCCCCGCGTGCTACTCCATAGATGCGCCCCCTCCCCCTGCAGTTGTGACAACCCCAAAATGTCCCCAGTCTCTGCCCAATGTCCCTTGGGGGGCAAAATTGCCTCTAATTGAGAACCTGGGTTTATAGCATCAAAGAGGGTCCACATTTAGGGTGATGGTGCGGATTAGATGAGTTTATAATTGTTAAGAGCTTAGAATGATGCCTGGGGGTAAGCATTCTGTAAGATAAGTATTTGTTAAATAAATAACATTGTTGCCCTCCCACCCCCTGACACCACGTGGAAGCTGTTAGTCCCACTGTAACCGACCAGGGTTCTTGGCCTCCTTAATCAATAGAAATTGATCAGAGGCCAGACAAGAAACTCAGGCAAGGCTTTACGGGGGCCCCTGCTGGGGCCGGGGGAGTGAGAACAAACAACACGTTCCTTTGCTCGCTGGCTAAGGCGGGGCAAGCTGGCTCCTTACATGGGGTGAGGGCAGGGGTGCATCTGGGGGTCAGGCGGGAGGGGTGGCTGAGGTGGTCTGCCCGCCCCTTAGGTGGTGTTGAGCGCAGGGGGCCTGCACAGGACCCTGCTTTTGCTCCCGGCTCTTCAGAAGTGGCAGTTGGGTTCTTTTGGCCTTTTTGTATCTTGTTGTCCAGAATTTGCCCCAATTGTGCATGCACACAGTTATTTTTAGCCCCTTCTGTCCAGGTACGGGCACTGCAGCAAAGGGTCCCAGGTCCCAGGTCCCAGCCTGTCTCACCACTGCAGTGTAATTACACAGCGGGCTCTCCCTGCCCGCATAGCCTCCCACCCCAGGGTCCCGTCCTGCCTCTATCTGTGGCTCTGCCACTTGCTACCAGGATAGTAGCACTGGGTCCTACTATCATACGCCCAACTCCACCTACTCCAGATGCTGCGAAGGTAACCCTGAGTTTCTAGAAGCCTCCTCTTGGCAGATCTGGCCCCTGCAGCTCCTTCACGGGAGCCGGGACTGAGGAGGGGCTGCCCGATAGCAGGGTGACCAAATGTCCAGGTTTGCCCAGGACTGACAAGCTTCCTGGGAGGCTAAAATCCAGAAAGTTCTGGGCCCATCGGGGTGAGTTGGTCACCGTAGCTGAGAGTTTGGGCTTCTCTTAGACTCCTGTCTGGGGCAGAGCTCCACTGGCCGAAATGATCCGAACGTCTGTTCCCAGAGGGACCCATAAAGTGGGAGAGTGAGAGACCCTCCCCCAAAGCAAGCCCTGGGCCCCCCAGCTTCCCCAGGGATGCAGGCGCCATGCCCAGCTCCTGCCTTGCTCCCTCTCTGCCCCTTGCTCGCGCCTTGGGGTCCCCGGCAGCGGCAGCGTCCCCCGGCTGGGCCCAGAGCCTGTCCCTGAGCGGCCCCTGCCCGCGCCCCCCTCCCGCCGTGCCTGCACGCAGAGCCTCTGCCTCCAGCTGGGTGGCCCCTTCTTGAAAAGAACCCCTGGAACCAAACCTCAGCGACCTTCGCCTCCTTCCAAACCTTCCAGAAGGTGCACCTGTGGACAAGGCAGCAGTGAACTTACCCTCCATCAAGGACCAGAAACAAAACCCAGTGGCTGCTGTGACTCGTTAGAGCCACTTTAAACGTTTGGGGCAGCGGGGTTGTGCTATCTTCTCTGGTCTGGAGGGGATGCGGAAAGGAGCTGGATATGTACATACGTATGTAGGCGTATAGGTATGTGTACGTACACACATATGTATACGTGTATATGTGTGTGTATACATGTACACAACTGTGCCACTTTTCACATTTACCACTCCAGACCTTTCTCCTAGAGGCAGAGAACTCGGACCCCCTGGAAACAATATAGCTCGGAAATGGGCCACAGGGAACCTACCTGCGTAAAAACCCCGGGTGGGACAGACCCCAAGCAGCACCTGCGGAAGCGAGGAAAGAGGCTGAGGGGTCCCTCTGCAGGAGGCTGCCATGAGCCTGGAGTTCTAACTCATGCTGTTGAAACTGTGCCAAGTCCCCAAGGAAAAGGACAGAGAGCCTTCCACGACACCCACCAACACACACGCACGCATGCGCGCACACACACAAACACACACACACACACGCACACATGGCCCTTGCCCCATCCACACAGTAAAAGGACCTGGGAAAAATGAGGGGAAGAAATCCACATGGAGCGGAAGAGGCTGCTCAGAAATGGCCGCTTCTGTCAACTTGCGTTTGTCTGCAGGTGAATGCGGTGTTGATGGAAAGCAAGTCTGTACCAAGAGGGGGATCCCCCCTAGAAGAGTGAGCTTTGGAGCTCGTTCCTCTACAGCCAGAAGGACCTCATCCAGCCCCAGCCTGGTCTTGTACTAGTTCTATAGATGTGATGGTTCTAAAACCCTCAGAGCACACACCCCGCACCCTTAACAGTGACTGAGTGCTTAATAATGGCTCATGACACTTTTCCCGGAGATAATTTACCTCCCATCGGAGCCTCTGCTTTTCAGGCATTTTTCTGCAATAGCTCTGGGCTTTTGTTTAAAACAAAATCCATTAAATACGCTCATTCTCCAAAACGCCTTAGATCAGTACCTAAAACTTGAAACTCGTTTCCCCCCAGTGAAGAAATTACCTGGCCCTGATCCCGACTGTTCTTTCTTGCTCTCCTGGAATTGAAAAGTGCCTTTTGTGGGAGAATTTGAAAAATAATCACCGCCAAATACTTCAAGTGGAATTCAGATTGGAGCCCTTTGCACATTTCATGCTGTCGTGACATTCTTGCTCAGGAATGAATCTGTTATGAAAGGTCTATTTTAAGTCGCACCTTCCAGAACTTTATTTTTGTCTCTGAAAGGAAAAGGCAGAGGCAGGGGCTGAAGTCTCCTGACTCACCAGGAGCTCGCCCTGGCTCTCTGGGAAGCCGGTGGGCTCAGAGCAGAGGACTCTGGCTTTGCGCTCAGGCCCTGCCGTTTCGGTCCATCAGGCTCTTTCATTCAGCGAAAAACACCTCCCCGCCCCCCGCCCCACCGAGGACTTAGACACGCTTTCTCGGCTCTTGCCTGGAGGTGGAGAATGCCATCTGACCCTGGGCACCAACGGCCAGCCAGTCAGGTTTCTCACCTTTGCCAGGGGACAGCCCCTTCCCAGTCCCCCACTAACACCCCTCGCAGCCTGAAGGCTGATTCTGGGCCCTGGCAGGGGACCCGGGGTTGTTTCTCCAGGTGTGGAGGAGGGTTTCCACAGAGCGTATTCTGCCCACTCTTGTCTGTTCATGGATTTTTACTAACTCCCGTTAAGAAGGAAGAATCCCAAATCTTGGAAATAAGGCAAATAGAGGACATCATGCTTTTTCAAAGGCATCCTAGAGCACTGTTGAACAAACCCTCCCATCCTAGACCGGACACGGACACCAGAGCCTAAAGGCGGTGCATGGGGGATGCTCTCCGGAGACACACCTGGAAGGTAGTGAGGAAGGAAGAATGGCGCGAGGAGAGGCTGACCTGCCGTGTGGCTGCCACGGAAGCCTCAGCCCATCCCGTAGGAAGCTCTGGAGTGGGGTGGCCCTTCAGTGCGGTCCCACATTGAGGCCAGAGCCTAGGCTTTGTAACACCAGTTCAAGACACCCCCAGGGGTAAGGGAAGGAGGGGAGAACCTTGGGGAAGGCAGCACCCTTCCATCTCGGGCAAGTCCCAGCAAGCGACAGAGCTGGAAACTGTCAGCGGCTGGTACTCGCGGTGGCTGGGGGACAGGGCTGGGCCCTGAAGATACATCTGGGCAACACCACAGGGTCATTCGATACCAAGTCATTTTTTTTTACAAGATAATGTAATAGTTCCCTGTGCTATGCAGTAGGTCCTTGTTGTTTATCTCTTTTATATATAGTAGTGTGTATCTCTTAACCCCATATTCCTAATTTATTCCCCCTTCCCCTCTGGCAATCCTAAATTTGTTTTCTATGTCCGTGAGACTGTTTCTGTCCTGTAAATACGTTCACTTGTATTATTTTTAAGATTCCACATATAAGTGATATCATATGATATTTGTCTTTCTCTGACTTACTTCACTTAGTGTTATAATCTCTAGGTCCGTCCATGTTGCTGCAGATAGTAATATTTTATTTTTCTTTATGACTGAGCAGTATTCCATTGTATATATGTACCACATCTTCTTTATCCATTCATCTGTTGATGGACACTTAGGTTGTTTCCATGTCTCGGCAACTGCAAATAGTGTTGCTATGAACATTGGGGTGCATGTATCTTTTCAAATTCGAGTTTTCATCTTTTCCAGATATATGCCCAGGAGTGGGATTGCTGGATCATATGGTAGCTCTATTTTTAGTTTTTTAAGAAACCTCTATACTGTTCGCCATAGGGACTGCACCAATTGATATGAAGTCATTTTAACTTCTTATTTATTATTGATTAAGACCCAGACTCCAGGGAATTCCCTGACGGTCCACTGGTTAGGACTCGGCACTTTCACTGCCGGGACCGGGGTTCAATCCCTGGTCAGGAAATTACGATCCTGCAGGCCGCATGGCACGGCAAAAAAAAAAAAAAGACCCAGACTCTAAATGCTAACTTGTTTATAAGAAACTGATAAGTTGCCAAAGATGTTTGTCCAGTAGAGACGCAAACGACTCTTGTCTGGTGGAAAAGATAGCCCCAAAGGTAACAGTTTTATCGCCCTGTAGGACATTAGGCAGTTTTGACCTTAGCAAAGGTAACAGTTTTATCGCCCTGTAGGACATTAGACAGTTTTGACCTTAGCAAAGTCATTGCCAGCAGTCTTTATTTCAATGACGACATATGCTTTAGTGTCTCGTACACTCCTGTGAATCAGCTTTACCATCTGGGTCCCTCATTCATGAATTAAATACAGCTTGGACCCCTGCAAAGCTGGGATTCCGAGGAGGAAGGAGGAGCTCCTAGGAAGTGGTCTTTGCCTCGATCCCAGTCCTGGACCCGGACTCACTATACGAGCCTCAGTCATGTCTTTAATTTTTTGAAAGTTAAACATTGACACCTCTAGCACCTCCCATACAGGTGGTGTTGATGCTGCCCCACTCTGGTGAGCTCTGGTTCCTCGTCGGGGTCTCCACCTTGCTCCACAGAGGTCGGGGGCAAACAAGGGCGACTGTGTTCAGGGCAGAGCCTGAGACACAGCGATGAAGTCGCGAAGCTGTACGGCGAGGCCGGGAGGATCTAAGGCCCTGGGTTCAAATCCGTGACCTGCTGTAGCCATGTGGTCCCAGGCCAGGGACTAACCTCTCTAAGCCTCAGCTCCCACATCCTTAAGATGAGGCAACAAGCACCTCGAGGAGCTAGTGCACGTGAGGTGATTTGCCCAGAGACCGCCATAGAATAAGGATTCAATAAATGGCAGATGTTATTACTAGCCGTTCTTTTTTCATTGTGGTGAAGCACATAACATAAAATTCACCATTTTAGCCATTTTTAAGTGCACAGTTCTGTGGCATTAAGTGCAGTCACAAGTTGCACAATCATCACCACCATCTATTTCCAGAACTTTTTCCTCTTCCCCAACTGAAACTCTGTGCCCATTCACCACTAACTCCCACTTCCCCCTTTCCACAGCCCCACTGCTCTACTTTCTGTTCTCTATGAATCTGACTGCACCCGGGACCTTGTAGAAGTGGAATCGTACAATATTTGTCCTTCCATATCTGTCTATGTTACCTTGCATAATGTCTTCCAGGTTCATCCATGTTGGAGCCTGTGTCAGAGTTTCATTCCTTTCAAGGCTGAAGAGCATTCATTGTGTGTATGGACCACATTTTGTTTATTCATCTGTTGATGGACATTCAAGTTGTTTCCACTATTTTGGCTGTTGTGACTTAACGCTGCTATAAACATGGGTATAAAAATATCTGCTTTCAATTCCTTTGGGTATATAACTAGAAGGAGAATTACTGGATCATATGGTCATCCTATGTTTAATTTTCTGAGGTGCCACCATACTGTTTTTCCATAGTGGCTGCATGGAAATTTTATATTCCCACAAGTAATGCAAAAGAGTTCCAATTTCTCCGCGTCCTCATCAACATTTGTTATTTTCTATTTCTGTTTTTGTTTTTGTTTTTTTCCTGTAATAGCATTCTGATGGGTATGAAGCAATATCTCATTGTGGTTTTGATTTGCATTTCCCTAATGATTAGTGTGGTTGAGCATCTTTTCATATGCTTATTGGCTATTTGTATGTCTTCTTTGGAGAAATATCTATTCAAGTCCTTTGCCCATTTTCTTCTGATTTAATTTTTATCTTATATTGGAGTAGAGTTGATTTACAATGTTGTGTTAGTTTCAGGTGTACAGCAAAGAGATTCAGTTATACGTATACATGTATTCATTCTTTTTCAGATTCTTTTCCCATGTAGGTTATTACAGAGTATTGAGTCGAGTTTCCTGTGCTCTACAGTAGGTCCTTGTTGATGATCTAGTTTATATACAGTAGTGTGTGTCTGTTAATCCCGTTGCCCATTTTCTAATTAGGTTGTTTGGGGTTTTGCTGCTGAGTTGTAGGAGTACTAGCTATTCTCAAGAAGAAGAAAGCTAACCTGTGTCCTCCCAACATACACTCACCCGTGCACACGCACACACATGCGCTCCAGGCCACGCGATAGAGTTAGGGTGGTGGGACAGATCTCTGAAACACGGAGCAAGAAAGCGCCACAGCAGTGCACACAGACTTGCCTGGAAATCAGCCACTCAGGGCAGGAGTGCCGGCTGGCCTCAAAGGCGGACACTCCATCCAGCCCTGGAGCAAGTGGGGACACTGGCTTCATGAGGGCAGCTGCTCTAACTCGGGGAGGTAAGTGGCGCATGGGCTAGTTTGTCTTCTTTGTAGTACGTTGAAGGTGAAGTATGATGGGGAGAGAGGGGAGAAATAGCTGAGCAATTCCCTACCCCTGCTCAGCCTGCTTTCTCTCCCAGTCTCCCAGGAAGAATAGGGCCACCATTCTTGAACACAGCTTATATGTGTGGTCAGCAATCCGCAAGCCAAGGAACACATCTCCCGTTGGGCAGACGGTCTTCGATGGTTTGCTCAAGGCCAACAGCTCTGGAGCCACAGAGCCAGGATTTGAGTCTGCCGGGTTCCAAAGCCCGAGCTCTCCCCAAGCCCATATTCAACCTCCCAAAGCCCTGGGTCCACACTGCTGTCAGAATACCTGTGCAGTCCCAGACCGATCCGCAAGTCGTTCTGGGTAGCTGTGCACACAGGAGCCCACCACAATCCAGGGACACAGGTGGCAGGAATAGGATGAGCTGCAGACGTACAAATCCCTGCTCCTCCTCCCTGCAGCTGTGCGGCCTCTTGATATTCATTTCTTCCTACGTAAACAGTAAGAACACCCATCTCGAAGCAACTGACAGAGGATTAATCTCCAAAATTTACAAGCAGCTCACGCAGCTCAATATCAAAAAAACAAACAGCCCAATCCAAAAATGGGCAGAAGACCTAAATAGACATTTCTCCAAAGTAGACATACAGATTGCCAACAAAGACATGAAAGGATGCTCAACATCACTAATCATTACAGAAATGCAAATCAAAACTGCTATGAGGTATCACCTCACACCAGTCAGAATGGCCATCATCAAAAAATCTACAAACAATAAATGCTGGAGAGGGTGTGGAGAAAAGGGAACCCTCCTGCACTCTTGGTGGGAAGGTAAATTGATACAGCCACTATGGAGGACAGTATGGAGGTTCCTTAAAAACCTTAAAGTAGAACTACCATACGACCCAGCAATCCCACTACTGGGCATATACCCTGAGAAAACCATAATTCAAAAAGAGACATGCACCACAATGTTCATTGTGGCTCTATTTACAATAGCCAGGACATGAAAGCAACCTAAGTGTCCATCGACAGACAAACAGATAAAGAAGATGTGGTACATATACACAATGGAATATTACTCAGCCATAAAAGGAAATGAAATTGAGTTATTTGTAGTGAGGTGGATGGACCTAGAGACTGTCATACAGAGTGAAGTAAGTCAGAAAGAGAAAAACAAATACCATATGCTAACACATATATATGGAGTCTAAAAAAAAAAAAAATGGTTCTGAAGAACCTAGAGGCAGGACAGGAATAAAGACGAAGACGTAGAGAATGGACTTGAGGACATGGGGAGGGGGAAGGGTAAGCTGGGACGAAGTGAGAGAGTGGCATGGACATATATACATGACCAAATGTAAAATAGATAGCTAGTGGGAAGCAGCCGCATAGCACAGGGAGATCAGCTCGGTGCTTTGTGACCACCTAGAGGGGTGGGATAGGGAGGGTGGGAAGGAGACGCAAGAAGGAGGAGATATGGGGATATATGTATATGTTTAGCTGATTCACTTTGTTATAAAGCAGAAACCAACAGACCATTGTAAGGCAATTATACTCCAGTAAAGATGTTAAAAAAAAAAAAAAAAGAACACCCATCTCAAGGGTTTCCCATGAGGACTAAATTGGAACCACTCTGATAACTTACGTAAAGTGTCTGGAAAAAGAAGGAGCTCAATACATATAAATAGTAACTCTCTTTCTTTAGTTTTATCTAGAAATCCTGCCTAGTAAGCAATGTGCAGACGGAAATGGGGCAAATCTAAAGCATCCTTCCAAGTCATCCCCAAGCCCCTCCAGCCTCTTGCTTGTCAGCCTGGTAACATCCATGGAGATGAGTCACAAGACCAGCAGCCAGTCCTGTCTTGGCCACTTGCTTGCTGGGTGACCTTGGGCAAGAACCGTAACCTCTCTGAAGACCTAAGGAGATGGCACCCATGGAAGAATTTGATCAATTATAAAGGGCTGGATAGAAACGAACACAACATTGTAAAGCAACTATACTCCAGTAAAAATTTAAAAAAATAAAAAAAATAAAGGGCTGGGCAAACCAAGATCGTGGCCCCGAGCTCAGAGGCAGCCTGGGTGCAGACAGAGGCCATCATTCCACAGGTTTTCTCTTTCAAGGACAGCTGGACAAAGGACTCTCGTCCACAAAAGACTGGGGAAGGCAGTTTGGTTAATGGTCTTTCACCCAGAGGCCAAAAGGTGAAAGGTCACAGGGAGGCCTTGTCTACCGGGGGATTCCGGCAGAGAGGCCTGGGGGCTGGCTGCCCTTGGGGGGCCCAGAGCAACTGGCTCTCCAACCAAAGAAAGGGGCACTTTGTTCTCGAGATTCCAGGGAGGCTGAACGAGGAGGAGGAGGGTGGGCAAGACTGAGGCCGCCGGAGCTTCCCCCTTGCTTCCTGACCCACACGCTGGACACTCAGCAAAACCCAGTTGCTCTTTCAACGTCTCCGTTACTGTGATTAATTAGCATGCGTTGAACAGGCTCTAAAGCCGAGCCCTGTGCAAAGGAAGCAGGGCCCGAGGTAAGGCTGAGTTACATTTTTTTTTCTTTACTTTATATAGTTATTTTTTATTTTATTATTTTAAAAAATTTTATATTTGGGTATGGTTGATTTACAATGTTGTGTTAGTTTCAGGGGTACAGCAAATTGATTCAGTTATACATACACATGTATCTATTCTTTTCAGATTCTTTTCCCATATAGGTCATTACAGAGTATTGAGCAGAGTTCCCTGTGCTATACAGTAGGTCCTTGTGGATTACCTATTTTATATATAGTGGTGTGTATACGTCAATCCCAGCCTAAGTTTGAGTTACCTTTAACATCCCATTCAGCCAATCTGGTGACCAAGGTTCAAGGCATTCACCTGTGTGACCCAGAGTGCGTTCCATTCTCTCTGAGTGTCCACTGTACATCAAGCTGTGCTAGGGAAGGGTTGGTGGGACACAAATGACCCCAACAAGGTCCCCAGCTTGAAGCCCAGGGACCAGCAAAGGCTCAAGCAGAGGGAGGGCCGTACACAGATCTTGCAGAAGGAACACCAGCTCCAGCTCAGCGGGGAAACGTCCATCCACCTGGGATTTTAAGAACACAAGAATCAGGGTGTCCCTCATTCCCACCCCTACACCCAGCCACCGGTGCCGGCCAACCCGTCTGACCCAAGGTCAAGTTGCCAGTCCCGGGCTGGGAGTGACGGGGAACCTTCATCCTCTGTGTCCCATTCCCGAATATCCTGAAGAAATCAGCGCAAGTTTGGTTGGTGAAAAGGGCTGGTCATTCTAAACACCATTGAGCAATGCAGGCTTCTCGGCTTGACCTGTGATCTCACTAGTTCTTATTTCATCTTCTCAACAGCTCTGGGATGTGGTTCATGTCCCTACTTCACAGATGAGGCATCTGGAGATCAGAGAGAGGAGAAACTTGCCTAGGGTCACACGGCGAGGGAGGGGGCAAGCCAGATGTTCCCAGTATGGGCCAGCGCACCATCTGGATTTACCAAGCTGGGAGAAGGAAGCGACGAGTGGTGGCTGGAAAAAAAAAAAGACGCTTCCAGAAAAGCTTGTGAGAGGAGGGGATCTTGGACTTGGTCTACACTGAGTGTGGGCTTGGAAGTCAGGCAGCTTGGGTTCCAGTCTCATGTCCACACTCACTAGTCTCCTGACCTCAGCTTCTCCTGTAAAATGGAGGTGATAATAGTACCCACCACTTGGGGTGGTTGTGAAAATTAAATAAGCTAGGGAAGGGAAAGTACTGAGAATAATGTCTGCAGCACAGTAATGCAGGTGCTGTTCTCTCATGCTGGGGTAATAACACCACCCCCGCTAATCTTACTACCGAAGGATGACAATGATTTTTTTTTTTTTTTTTTTTTTTTAATTTATTTTTGGCTGTGTTGGGTCTTCGTTTCTGTGCGAGGGCTTTCTCTAGTTGCGGCAAGCGGGGGCCACTCTACATCACGGTGCGTGGGCCTCTCACTATCGCGGCCTCTCTTGTTGCGGAGCACAGGCTCCAGATGCGCAGGCTCAGTAGTTGTGGCTCACGGGCCTAGTTGCTCCGCGGCATGTGGGATCCTCCCAGACCAGGGCTCGAACCCGTGTCCCCCGCACCGGCAGGCAGATTCCCAACCACTGCGCCACCAGGGAAGCCCCACCATCATAAATTTTTTAAAGACTCTTGTTTTGGGGGTAACGTGTTAGCCAGCAAATGGTCTTGCAGACAGAGCATGAGCAACTGGCCTGTAGATTAACAAGGATAAACCCAGGGCTGTCTGGCTGCAGAGTCCGTGCCCGTGGCCACCACCTCCCGGAGGAGGGATGTCCAAAGCGGGCACGAAACAGAAGGAGATTCTGGGTAGAGCTCTGGCCTCCCCACGCCGGAGCCTCCGAAGCGGAGTCCAGCGGGTTGGGGAGGAACGGTGCCTACAGAGCCCCTGCAGGACGCTAAAGCCACTCCAGGCCGGTGGCCGCAGGCTGGCGGCCTCGGTCTGTATTTGCTGAGGGCCTGTGGGGAGGGGGGGGGGGGTGTTCAGCTCGTTTGGAAGCCCTGGACTTGGGCCACTGGCCACGGCGACCCTCAGCATCCAGAGCGCCCCCCGAGCCTGGCAGCCGCCTGGGGGGCCAGCGACTTGGGTCCGGACGTGTCCACCGGCATCCCAGGCCGGCACCTTCCTGCAGCCAGGGTTACCCCCAGGCTGGCAGAGCCGCCCCTGGGGAGGTCCACTGCGGGGACGCCGGAGCGTTTCCCTGCTCCTCAGCGCCCGGGGGCCTGGAATTCAGCCTCTGCCCTCGATCTCTCCAGGAAGGGCCTAGAACCCACCCGAACCAAGCCCAGCGCTCCCAGCTCCTTTTTTCCTGAGCCGTCCAGCGTCCCAGGCTGAGCAGGAGAGCTGGAGTGCCCTGGCGCTAGGAAAGGGTCCAGAGAGCTTTTGATCCCCTGCAAAAAAGAAAAAAAAAAAAGGGGCATTTATTATCAGAGACTGTTTGTTCCAGGTTTCAGTGTCCTCAAGAGACAAAGTGAATTCTCTCTGCAGTTGAAGGGGCTTCAAAATAGAAAATCGGAGGGTGGAGGGGTAGGCCCGGGCGAGAAAGCAACATCCATCACCCAGGAGGCCAGGGGGCGGTCACCATAGAGCCGCGACGGCTGCAGGGGCCGGGGGGCGGGGGAGGCGGGGAGGGGGACAGTGTGGGTGCAGGGGCGCTGGAGGAAAGGGCACACCCGCGGATGTGCCTGGGCCTCCTTCGCTCAGCTTCGGTGGCCGCGGTCTGTGTGTCCTGGTCTCCTGTCCTCACTCTCTGCAGCCCCATCCATCCCTAAAGACTCTAGTCTTCACTGGGGCAGAGACCGCGAGGTGACGCGGCTGTCACTTTGCACACCCCACAGCCCCCACGGAAACGCCACAGGCTGATCCTTAGGCTTCAGCCCGCATGCCCTGGTAGAAGGCCCAGCCCCGTTCCACCTAGAGCTTCTAAATCCATTCCCCAAGTGAGTCTCACTGTGAAACAGAGGAAAACTGAGGGGCTTTGGAACCAAGCAGACCTGGGTTCAAATTCTGACTCTCGGGCTACGCAGGACTCTCTGGGGACCCTGCGTCGGGTCCCTGCTGCCCTCAGCCCCAGGGTGCTGTTGGAGGACTAAGTACCTACTGTGTGTAGGGTGAGCAGTGCAAGGCCCGCGTGGGGTAGAAGCTCAAACACAATGGCTACGATTAGGCAGGATGAAGATGAAAAAACTGCAGTCCAGAGAGGGTGGGTGACAACCCCAAGGTCACAGAGCACTTCGGAGGCAGAGCCCAGACCAGGCCTTGGGCTCCAGATCCCCACTCACCTGGGTGTTTATTCCTCTAAACCAGCGAGACATCTCCCGACCCCATCTATGAAATGGGGCTGGGGCTGTACCTCTCTGTAGGGGATGTGTAGGGACAAAGGAGCAGAATGTGTGTGGACCCCAGAACCAAGTGCCTGGGTTCAAATCCCAGTTCTCCGTTATGAACTCTGTGACCCTGGGTAAGCTATCCGCATCGGGGCGCCTCAGTTCTCCCATCTGTAAACGGGACCTAATAAGGACCTACCGCATAGGCTTGTTGGGAGGACTCAATGGGTTCAGAGTCAGTAAACATCCCTCAACGAGAAGAACGATTATTCTGATGGCCCCCGGCCTGGGGGTGCCCACGCCACAGAGCTCGAGGCTCACCAAGCCCAGGGCAGGCTTCCGGGAGAAGGAAGGAGCTGGCCGCCACCCTGACCCCACAGAGGGCTTGGCAGGACAAGGACAGGGGGTGCCGGGCGCTGACCAGACAGGCCTGGGACGGGAGAGAAGACCAGGAGCCGTCCCCCCGCGCTGCCACCAGCCAGGCGTGACCCGACGAGGTCCTCCTGGCCAGCTCGGTGGAGCCGTGGGCATGCGGGCCAAACTCTTGGGTAACCGGGTTTTGAGCAATTCTCTAAAACAGCGCAAAGTCCCCAGGAGCCCGTGTCGGTGGCTGTTTTACATCCTTCAGGTTCGATCTCGTTGTTAAAGACAGTCATTAATCAGCCTCCATTCTATTTTTAGACAACTCATGCCTAGCCGTCTGCCAGACTCTGGCTCCTCTCCCAGACCGGACTCTGTGTTCTGAGTTGTTTTTTTTTTTAAACTAGAACCGAAGCGATTTCTTAACACTCCCTCCAGGAGGGGGAAATATACAGAGGTCAGTTCTCGGCATTTCAGCAGCTCGCAAACTAGGGAGAATCAGAGCTTGTTTTTTGGCTACACTGAGACAAAATTAGCCGTCCTGCTGACAGTGTGTTTGTTCCTTTTGGGCTTTTCACCCTGTCTTGTGATTGCGTCCTCAGGAGGTGGCTTCCCCTGTCAGATTGCGAAGGAATGGGGTTTTACTCCCTCACGGCTGTCATGAGTTTTTACGGGTTCCCAGCGGCTAGCGCAGTGCCCAAAGGCAAGGGTCTCCATGAACTTTGCCGGGTAAATGCTCCTCCTTACAACTCTCACCCCTCCGCCCTTCAGCGCCGTATGTGACTCACGGCGCGTGGCCTGGGGGGCGGGTGTTCACCGGCCCAGGTTGCTTTCCGCTCCCGCTTATGATACACACCCCTCTTTCCACTCGGGGCCCAGCTCATGTGGTTGAGATGAGTCTTGCTCGTGGAGTCAGACGTGCGACTCAAACCCAGGCAGGGGTCCCATCTCTGAAGGTGGTTGGTAGGCGTGTGGATGGGCCTGTGAGCTAAGAAGAGCCCATCCGAGCGCCCCCCAGAGGGCAAGACCGCTGTCCAATACAGCAGCCGCCTGCCGCGTGAGGCTACTTAAATTTAAATTAATTAAAGCTAAATGAAATTAAAAACGCATGTCCCCAGTGACACCAGCCACATCTCAAGTGTTCAATAGCCACACGTGGAGAGTGGTTGCCGTGCTGTATGTCCCCACATAGAACCGTTCATAGAAGGCCGTACAGGGACTTCCCTGGTGGCGCAGTGGTTAAGGATCCGCCTGCCAATGCAGGGGACACGGGTTCGAGCCCTGGTCCGGGAAGATCCCACATGCCGCGGAGCAACTAAGCCCATGCACCACAACTACTGAAGCCCGCGTGCCTAGAGCCCGTGCTCCACAAGGAGAAGCCACCACAATGAGAAACCCACGCATCACAACGAAGAGTAGCCCCCGCTCACCACAACTAGGAAAAAAAAAAAAAAAGGCAATACAGCCTTCACATGGCTCTATCTCCTGGGACACTCATCCATGGAACCCAGGCACCATGCTGGGAAAACAGACCCACAGGGAGAGGCCCGGGTGGAGAGGAACCACAGCCCTTA
This sequence comes from Balaenoptera ricei, assembly GCF_028023285.1. Taxonomy (NCBI): domain Eukaryota; kingdom Metazoa; phylum Chordata; class Mammalia; order Artiodactyla; family Balaenopteridae; genus Balaenoptera; species Balaenoptera ricei. The sequence goes on along the minus strand of NC_082658.1, from coordinate 1,572,598 downwards.
ATCCTCCGCTGCAGCCGAGCATCCAGGTGAGAGCTGGCACCAACCTGCCAACCGTCTGAGCGCGCCGTCCTGAAAGTGGATCCTCCGGGCCCCAGTGAAACCCAGCCAGATGACACCGCATGCACAAGGGATGGGACTTCCCCACTGAGCCCCATCGAAACTGCAGCTTCAGAAGCAGTAAGCGACTACTACTGTTGTTCCAAGCCAGTAAGTTTGGGGGTGGTTTGTTCTGCAACCGCAGGTCGTTAGAACGAGATTCTGCCTTTGATTTACAAAAAGATAGCCCTGTGTCCTTAGAGCAAAGCCCGCTGTTGTCTTAAGCTACTTCGTGTGGATTTATTTGACTTGTAACTGAAGAGTGAAAGCTATCGAAGGCCTCTTTTCCATGTTAGACGGGAGTGGGGTGAAGGAAAGTAAGTGAAGGCTGTCTTTCCGATTGGCACCTTCCGTGTGTTTTCACACAGAATCCTGAGTCTTTTCCACACGTATGTGTGCATTCGGGCAGCTGGAACATCAAGCTTTTTCTTTGCCTTCAGAACTTGTTATGAGACGTCGCACATAATGGACACTCAACCCCAGACGTGACCGTCAGCCCCAGGGTAGTCACGAAACCGGAAGATGGCTTCGATTGAGAACAACGAGGTTTCTGAGCACACGGGCTCCCCCTCCAGCAATCTGCATCACTCCGCAGGTCCCACGCTGCGGCCACCCACCGACTGATCGGAAGAGAAAACAAAGACCTAAAGTCCAGGGGACTTGGCTGCTCACGTCCTTGGAGGTCAGATTCTGAACCATGGCCGGGACACTCACGGCTCCTAGGTGCCCTTGGGGAGCTGGGCCTTGAGCCACAGGTCCTTGGGATCCATCATCAGGACAGCGCTAAGAAACAGTCCATAAGAAGTTTCAGTCGATCAGGACGTGCCCATCACCTACGGTCACCACAGACCCCATCGCAACGAGACCTTGGTGTCATGTAAAGATGTCCAAGACGTGTTGGCAAGAACCAACGTTGGATTCATGCAATCCATGAATAGCAACAGGGCCTTGACGTCTGAGGCAGTGAGACTTGATCCAGCATCATCTCCAGGGATGAGGAAGTGTTGGCAGCAAAGGGGGAGAAGATGCAGCCCTTGCTCTGCATGTCCCTTCACCTGGCCGTGGAAGAAGGACTGAAACTAAGGCCCAGTACCATGTGCTGCCTTGACACTGGGAAACTGGGAGGGCGTTGAATGTCCTGCCTGTAAATTCCACCCCCCCACCCCACAAGCTACTCCCATAGGTGAGGTCCCTTAGCCACACGACCCTCCCCGTCAAGGGGCCAGGCGCACTTCCTGCTTGCCCCTGAGTGGTGCCTTTCAGTCTGCTGTGCGCCCATGGAGTTCTTCAAAGGAGCCAATGTATCCTTCCAGGGGAGCCTGGGGGCGTCTTGCCCTCTTGCTACTACAAAGCCCACCCGCCTCCCAGAAACCTTGGTCACTCAGGCTGTGCCTGAGTGCAGCCCCCGTGACCCTGCACCATGTGTGGTGTCCTCCTTCCCCAGGGTGAGGCTGTGTGACCCATGAGCGGTTGGTCTCATCGGTCAGGTGGTACGAATTCCTCCATCGCATAACCCTAGGGCATCGTGTAACCCTAGGCCAGGAATCCCTCCCTCACCAATGGGCTGAACAGGAGGCAGTTAAAACACTGGTCTCTAAAGAAGGTTCTGGGGTCTCCTCACCAGCAGCCTTGGTGGTGCTGGGAATATCAGTGCTCATCTGCTCTGCGGTCGGGCGCCTTTGCTCGTCTTGGCCCCGGACCCCAGGTGCCTTCTCCTCATGACCCTCTTGGACATGGCCACCTCCTCTCTCCCGAGAGCTCCACATCTTTTCTCATCCACTCTCCCAGCAGCCCAAGGAGTCACGAGGGAAAGTTAAGCACCAAGCCCTATTTGACAGGTGAGGGCCTTGGGCTTGAAGAAGACTGTGGTCTTGGTGGAGGCCACAGCCCTGACCTGGAGGAACTGGCCGTGTCTTCCAGGGCTGGCTCTGGGGACCCTTCATTGGTTCCTGAAGGGCATTTGGAGTTCAAGGCCAAGACAAGCAGAGGTGACTCATTCACTAATTCTTTCACTGTGGCTGCTCTTGGGGAATAAAGTCAGAGAATCTCACCCTCCTCTTCTTTTCAAAGTTCCCAGCCTTCCAGAAGGGAGGAAAGACTCAGGATTAGAATGCGTTGAAGCTAAAATATGGCTCCCAGTACCTTACTCTGTTCCGTTTACATTGTGTATTAGCTTCCTAGGGCAGCTGGAACAATCACAAAGTGGGCGGCTTGAAATAGCAGAAATGTGTTCATTCATAGTTCTGGAAGACAGAAGTCTGAAGTCAAGGTGTTGGCAGGGCCGTGCTCTCTCTGAAGGCTCTAGAGAAGATCCTCCCTGCCTTTTCCAGCTTCTGGTGGCCCCAGCGGTCCTTGGTGTTTCTTGGCTTTCAGCGGCATCTCTCCAGTCTCTGCCTGTTCTCTCTATGTCCTTCGCTCTCTTTAGAAGCCAGTCGTTGGATATAGGGCCCACCCTGATCCAGTAGTGACTTCGTCTTAATGAATTACATCTGCAAAGACCCTAATTCCAAACAAGATCACATCCCGAGGTTCTGGCTGGACGTGAGTTTTGCGGGGGACACGCTTCAACCCCCTGCACGTTGTCCTCATTGGTGTGGTTGATCAGCAGCTCTTTGGGTCACCCCCACTGACTCCAGCTAATGCTGCAAGCGGGTGTGCTGTTCCCAGTTCCCTGAGAGCATTCTCACCTCAATACTTCTTCTAAACCCACCCTCTTTCTTCACAAACCGCCCCTTCCCCTGCATTCCCTAGGTTGGCGCATAAAGCAGCCATACATCCAGATATGACTCAGGCCAAAAACTTGGAGATCGGTCTCAACAATTCTTACCCCTCACTTCCTCTGCCTCCAGACCTAAAAGCCACACAGTCTCCTGTGTGTTTATTCGCACACCTCTCACCTCCTCTCCACGCGTCTCATTTCTGCTTTCGGTCGTCATCACCTTTCACCTGGACCCTATGAACATTTCCCACCCCCATCCACCCTGCACCGGAATCAGCTAAAATATAAAACTGGCCGGGGCGTTCCCAACACCCCTTTGAAAACCCCTTGAAAGTGATGGACCCTCAGCTTTGGAAAAAATGCACATAGGCGTGTATCACACAACTTCACACGGAATTTCAAGGGCCTCACAAGATCCCATTACCCACAGGGCAAATCTTCTCAAACCTTACATCACCTGGGGATCTGGTGAAAACGCTAGTTCCATCTCGATGCAACTGGGCAGGCCCAAGAGTCTGCATTTCTCCCAGCCCCCCGCTGAGGCAGATGCTGGTCGTTCTTGGACCACAATTTGAGTGGGTGCATGATCACCATAGTGACCAGTTATTGTATCATCTTCTTTAATCCCTCCAGCAACGCTCTACGGGTGGCATTATTAGGTTAAAAAACTGAATTTTACAAACTTATGGTTACCAAAGGGGAAAGGGTCTGGGGCATAAATTAGGAGTATGGGATTAACAGATCTACGCTACTATATATTAAAATAGAATAGATAAGCAACGAAGATTTACTGTAGAGCACAGGGAACTATATTCAATAACTTGTAATAACTTACAATGGAAAAGAATCTGAAAAAATACATGTTCATATAACTGAATCACTTAGCGGTACACTTGAAACGAACACAAAATTGTAAATCAACTATACTTAAATTAAAAAAAAACTCAGAATAAAACTGAGTTTTAGCCAGTGTAAGTAAACTGCCTAAGATGGTACCACCACCATGAGCAGAGCCAAGATCTGAGCCCAGATCTGTCTATCTCTAGGTTCTCTGCCTTTAACCCCACACGAAAACGCCCCACAAACCTTTCCCGTCTCTTGTCACCAAGGCAGATGGACTGTCCTCTCCTTGGGTGCCTCTGGGCCAAGAACTTCCTTAAAGGCACCTGTAAGGTTTTCATCGTGATGACCTGTTTACACGTCTGTCTTCTGTGGCTTTGAACTCCAGCCCTTGACTGGGGCTCCACAAAGCTTTGAGTGACTGGGTTGGTCTTGCCCCCTCTGACCTGACCTCCTGCTGGGCACCCCCTCTGGAAACTCAGCCTGAGACTGGTTTTACCTTCTTGTTAGGTCAGCGGGCACCCCCTGGCTGCAAGAGCCCGGAGCAGAAAGGCCGGGCGCGCTCCATCCCGCCAGAGGTAACTGTGTCTCTCGGCCAAGAGCCGGGCCCCTGCTCCTTGCCAACCATTCACGGGGGAGAAACGATGGAAAAGCTGGAGGCACTGACTCGTGAGGAAATATGAAAAACGCGCAACAGTCCCCAACTGTGTTTAGCTTGGCTCGCACACAAAGGGGGGATGTGATAAGGGCTCCAAGTCAGAGGGCGGCTACATGGGAGAACCGTGAGCGTGCGGCTGGGAGGGACCCCGCGCGGGGGGCGGGAAGCGGGATGGAGGGGACCAAGCTCGGGATCCGAGCTCCAGGGGACCAGAGCCTAAGGCTCCCACACGCCCCTCCATGCTTCCTGCACGGGGGTTCTGGCCGGGAGAGTAAGTGTCTTCCCTCCAGCAAGCTCTCCAGCGCCCACCCTGGACCCGGCACCCCCTCCAGGCTGGAGGGGCAGCCGCTGAGGAGCCGGGGCCGGCTCTCAGGCAGCTTCTAGCCCACCAGGAAGAAGCGGTTCCTGCGGCCTCTGTGCTGGCGGTTCCCGCTTTCTAGAATGTTCTTCCCCAGATATCCAGATGGTCAACTCACCACCGTCGTGTTGGGATGACGCCGACTTTATAACCGACCCCCTTTTTAACATGGTCAACTGCACAAAGTCCCCCGCAACCGCGGCCCCCCAGATCCCACTCCTCCGTTCTGCCCATGTGCTCTGCGCTCCGGAGCGCTTGGCACTTTCTAACACAGGTGTAGTTACTTGTTTATTTTGTCTATTGTGTGTTTCCTGACTCGTCCCCCTGGGAAGGACCGGGGCCCTCTCACTGTGCCCTGAGGCTGTGGAGCCCTCAAGGCGACAGGACCACAGGGACCAAGGCTGGGTTCGTCCTCTGGCTCGGGGGTCCCTCTGGGGGTCCAAACACCCCTTCGCACCTCTTCCATCCTGAGTCACCTCCTCTGAGCCTCCTTTCCTCCAGCGGCCCGTCAGGCGGGCTGGGTTGCCCACAACTGTAAAGAAAGAATTAGAAATCACCCGGCTACTGGGGATGAGATGACTGGGGACTCCCCGCCACGTGACCAGCCGCCCACACTGATTTGTCGTGGGAATGACGCAAACACCAGTCTCTCCCCCGAGCAGGAACACGTGTCCGTCGTGTAGTAGCTGCTGCAAACGCCCCGTCGGGGGTTTCACACTCTACCGAGAGCAGAGGGGGCCCGAGAGGCCCAGGCTTCACCCCGAGTGAGTGGTGTTTTAAAACGGAGCAATAAAACCAATTAAATAAGCCCGAATCACCAGCAGGGGGTCAGTGTGAGTTCTAGGGGCAAAAACTCAGGAGGTCAAATCCCAACAGCCTCTCAGTTCTGTGTGACCTCAGTTGAGTTGTTTAAAGACGCTGAGCCTCCGTTTTCTCATCTGAAAATGGGTGCATGACAGGACCGTCCTCACTGGCCAGCGTGAAGCTCAGAAACGAGTGTCAAGTGCTCAGCGCAAAGCAGGCGTAGGGAGCGCAGTCGTACAGAGCACCATGAAGAAGAGGAAGGTGGGAACGACAGGCACCGCTACCGGGGACTCAGTGAGTGGTTGGGAAGACGAGGCAGGGCCCAGGGGCTTCGGGGGGTGCTGCCCCCCGCATCAGGGTACCCACGCCCTGATTTGGTCTTTGAGTCCGTCCGCGGCCTTCTCCAGCCCCCTGAGAAGAGTCCCCCCACCTCCTCCTGGCTTCACCCCGTCTAGACGGTCTTTCTCTTCCTCTGGGGCAGGGACCTCGTCTTATTCACGTCTTCCAGATCCAGATCCAAACCCAGCACTGTGCCCAGCAAGCATCCAATGCGTGTTTGTTAATGTAAAATGAGACCCATGTAGACAGCTCGCATGTACCACCTAAGCTAAGTGCTTCGTTATAGATGCAGGTCAGCTGAGGCCCCTGCAGGTTACGGGCCCAGCCCAGGACCACCCACCCATTTAGCAGCAGAGCCAACCTTGGCATGAGGCCCCTGACGCCTGGCCGCAGCCTCACCCACTAGGAGGGTTGTGCTGGTCGTATGCCCTGGCACCCAGTAACCCAACAATGGTGGGTTGTCAGGAGGATGGAAGGATGGGGTTTACTGGGAATGAGACAAGAGCTCAGTGGGAAAAGATCTACTGTCCTCTGAGCAAGAGAAACAGAAGAGAGAATTCTAGAGAACCCAGAAGTTCAGAACAAGAATGAAACGTTCGAATCTTGGTAAATGCTACGTGTTGCCATCCGGGCTGGGACTTTTGAGGCCTCAGGGGTTTGCCAGGGGCAGGTAGGGGCGGGGAGGGGGGACAGGAGTGTGTGTGAAGGAGGGGGGCCCGGCAGGGAGGCCTCCAGGCTCCCTCCACCCCTGCGCTAGCTTTAATCTGAGGGCTCTGCCTTTATCGCTTTTATTTGTGTATATTTCTGGGTACAATTTCCTTTGAACAAAGGGATCTGTGACTCAAAGAATGTTTGAAAACCACTTACTATTTCCAGTACAAGATCAAGGCGAGGAGCAATCGGGAATGGCTGGGAAAGACGGGGCAGGCTTCCAGGAGGGAGAGTTGGAATTCGGACAAGGAGAGGGAAGAAGAGAGGGGCCCTGGGTCAGGCCGATGACGATAGGAATGGGGTGTGGGGACCAGCCAGGTGACCGTGGGATAGCCAGGGGCCTTCTCGGATAAGAGCAAGAGTCGTGTTGATAAACGGCGAAGTGGGGAGGGTTAGAGGGCCTGGGGTGAGGGCTGCCCCGCTCTCACTTTTGTTAGGTTCCCTGAGTAGCAGGCCCAGGTTTTAATGCCTAGGACAGCAATTCCCGAAACCTGGTTCTAGAATGTTCTAGGCATCTCCCACCATCTTCGTGAAGTCTACAGCACATGGTGCCATTGGAGAAGTTCCAGCAGAGCCCGGTGCTCAGAAATATCCTCCCTCCCCTGCTGTGTCTGACCCCCTTGCTCCTGGGTTTCACGGCCTCTGGCTTCTAAGGCTTTCATCCATGTTCACATACAAACATCCAACCCAGCAGCGGTACCCTTGGGTATGCAACCCAGAGACGTGAGACTCACGTTCACCCAAAAACCTGCACCCGGAAGTTCCTAGCAGATGTGTTTGTAACAGTGCAAAACTGGAAACCACCCAAATGTCCTTCAGTGGGTGAACTGTGGTACATCCATTCCCTGGAATACAACTCGGTGATAATAATAATTGATGTGCAAACATCTTGGATGGATCTCTAGGGAATTATGCTGAATAGAAAATCCCCAGTTTTAACAGGTTACATACTGTGATTCCGTTTACATCACACTCTTGATATAACAAAGTTACAGAGATGGGGAACAGATCACTAGTTGACAGCAGTTAGGGATGGGGAAGAGGGTGAGCCTGGCTATAAAGGGGTCGGGGGAACACCAGAAAGCCTTGCGGTGATGGAGCGGTCCTGTATCTTGATGGAGGCGGTGGCTATACCAACCTACACATGCGATAAAATTGTACAGAACTACACGTGCACAAAGTGAATGCATGTGAAACTGGCAAAATCTGAATAAGCTTTATGAATTGTACCAACGTCACTTTTCTCATTTTGATATTGCACTATAGTTATCCAAGATGTGGTCATTGGGGAAAACTGGGTGAAGGGTACACAGGACCTTCTGTGGATTCCTTTCTTTCTTCTTTCTTTCTTTCTTTTTTTCTTTCTTTCTTTCTTCTTTCTTTCTTTCTTTCTTTCTTTCTTCCTTTCTTTCCTTCTTTCTTTCCTTTTCTTTTTTTTTGCAAGTTCTTCTGGATCTGTAATTATTTCAAAGTAGAAAGTTAAACAAACAAACAAAAACCCCAAATATCCCTGGGAGGGGTAACTCTTGTGCTTCAGTTAAGTTGTTGGAAATCGGTCAAATCTTCGACAGCAGAGGAGGTGGCAGGGAAGGGAGGGCCGCTGAACCTCAGTCAGCATCTCAACTGTTTGCCCTGGCTCCAAAGCTAGTGTCACGTTGCAAAACTAAAGCCAAACAGAACAACACCAGCAGGATGTATTCCTGAAAAAGAAAGGTCCAGTGGTGTGCTGGGCCAGTCTGGTTGCACATCTCCTCAATTTCATGTTCCTTGAGTCATGTTGTGGCTTAAAATCAGCCATGGTGGGAGTATTTACACCACAGAAATTGGCAAACGCTACAAATCGGGTTTGTTTTGTTTTTAATGCAGAAAGCCAGTTGTTAAATATTCACTGGCACCGCACTGAGAATACCTGGCCAGAACTGTCTTAGACATGAAAAGACACTTATCAGCATCTACAGAGAGGCCCTAAGGCAGGGTGTCCAGGACTGGTTAGTGTGGTAAGCTGAATAACGGCCCTCTGAATATACTTACGTCTGTGAATGTTGCAGTCATGTTAGCTATGTGAACTGGCCCTGGACGCTTAGTCCTCTGAACCTCCGTTTCCCGTTCTGGAAATAGGTATGGTGCTGATGTTGGCTGCCCTGCCTACTGCTGGCTCACTGGAATGAGACACGAGGTGTAGAAATGAAAGCGTTTTGTGAACAGGCAGGCTCTGCTCCGAAGTAGACCATCATTACCCGATGCTCTGCTGGTCCCACGCAACTGGTGTGTTTACGAGTGTGTTCCTGAGGATTCAGGGCGGGGGCAGACACTCCCCTCTGATTTTAAAAGCCACCCTCTAGAGATCCTAGGTATAAACTCAACAAAGAGGCCATAATGCAGGTGTAATCTATTTGATCTACATGACGCTGGCAAATCGTTTCCTGTCTCCAGACTCAGTTTCCCCAGGTGCAAAATAAAGGCGCCTGTTGGCTGATGTGCTTCTCGGCTCTGGCTTCTGTGAGCGCTGAGAGACACAAGCCGTGACGTCTACACTCACAGCCCCGTCTGGCTGAGCGCCACTGGATTGTCCCGGCGAGCACTGCACTCTGCCCTTCACCTGCTTCAGCTCCAGGGTCCTCCCAACAACCTCTTTCACAGGTGAGGCATGAGGGGCTCCGAGAAGTTAACGTTCCCAAGGCCGCGGGTCATAGACCCCTGGGCCAGGACTTGAACTTGGGCCTACTTGCTCTGACACCTGAGTGACTTCCACTTTCCAAACTTGCCATGAGATATTTTCATGCTGTTTTGTAGGGAAACCGGATATATTTTCAAAATACTTGAGAGGGTCAAGACTATGGTCATCTAACAGGGTGAATGGTGAAACCCCCGACAAACAACAGCCTGTGCATAAACTGCATCTGCAATCCAGGCCTTTCCAGGTGGAGAAGGAGGGGCCTCGGGGAGGATGGACAGACGCCCAGTGGCGCCTGCCAGACCTGTGAAAGAGAGAAGAGGTGGAAGAAGAAAGAGTAGGAAAGAGGTTTCTTCCCCCCTCAAGTTAGAAAGTGGGGAGAGAGAGAGACAGAGCTCGAAAACCACCGAAAGGTCCCTCCTGTCAACCTCTCCCCGTCTTAACTAAGCAGCTATTCCACACACCCCACCCTCAAAACTGCTTTGCACTCAGCGCGAGCCACTGCCCAGCAGGCCCCAGCTAAGCCTTCAAAGTCCAACTGCCTCAGGAAATGCCAGCAGCCCACAGGTGTGGGTAGGGGGCCCTTCCCACTCTCCTGCACCAGGCAGAACAGCCACGAGGTGGCCCGAGACGCTGCGAGAACATTCCCCAGACCCTCCCCCACGGGCTGGGACCCCCAACAGCATCCCACCGACGGTGACCACCCCCGGGGGAAATGCATTGTCCAGGGAAGCCCAGCCTACACCTGCAAGCACCCACACGGGTAAAACTCAAACAAAACCTCCTACACTTAGCACCATGATGTGCAACGCACACGTGTTTCCTACCCTCTTTTTTTAATGCTGGTGGCAGCCTTCGACATTCATTTTACTGCTCGTGGATGGCTTTTGAGTTTCATTTTTTTTTTTTTTTTAGCTGCGCTGGGTCTTTGTTGCTGCACGCGGGCTTTCTCTCGTTGCGGCGAGCGGGGGCTACTCTTCACTGTGGTGTGCGGGCTTCTCATTGCAGTGGCTTCTCTTGTCACGGAGCACGGGCTCTAGGCACGCGGGCTCAGTAGTTGTGGCTCGCGGGCTCTAGAGCACAGGTTCAGTAGTTGTGGCGCACAGGCTTAGTTGCTCCATGGCATGTGGGATCTTCCCGGACCAGGGCTCGAACCCATGTCCCCTGCATTGGCAGGCAGATTCTTAACCACTGTGCCACCAGGGAAGACCCTTGAGTCTCATTTTTGAAAACCCAGACCACTGGATGGAGGCACCAAGTCCTTTCTTTTCTTTTTTTTTTTTTTTGGTTAAATATAATTTTTATTTTTATTTTTAAAAAATTCAACAGCTATATTTATTTTTAAATTGCACCTAAGTTTGATTCTAAAAAAATGTTTCAGTTATGTGTACTTCCTTTTAACAAGTCAATCTGTAACTTTTTTTTAAAACTTATGTATACATTCTTTTTTAATGCATTCTTTTCCGTTATGGTTCATCCCAGGAGATTGAATGTAGTCCCCTGTGGTCTACAGTAGGAGCTTGTTGTTTATCCGGCCTGTATCTAATAGTTTGCATCTGCTCACCCCAAACTCCCACTCCATCCCTCCCGCATCCCCCTCCTCCTTGGCAACCACCACTCTGTTCTCTGTGTCTGTGAGTCTGTTTCCGCTTCACAGAGAGGTTCATCTGTGTCATATTTTAGGTTCCACATATAAGGAGGCGCCCAGTCCTTTCAAGGAGGCCTGGCCTGGTCTCCAGCCTCCTCACCGCTCCACTCCGGGGGCCCCGTGCTCCTGCAAACCCTGGCGGTTCCTGAATGTCTCCAATCCTTCCACACGTCCGGGCCTTTGCCCAGGCTCGTGGATGCCCGTCCTTCTGTCTGCTGCTGTGTCCTACAGTTGCGACCACCTTGATGAAGCCTTTCCTGAAGTCCTCATTTGTGCCATGGGCTGTGTGCAAGCGCCTCTGTTCTCCACTGATCACACAAGGTGTGGTCGTCCTATGGGGACCAGGCGTGAGCCCTCTGGGACCTGTTCCTCCTGCCTGGCCAGCGTCCCACAGATCAAAGTTTCTCCATTAACGCTTGTGAATGAGAGAGAGCAGTGGGTTGGAGAGGGAGGGCCGGAGGGGCAGGATTCGGACCTCCCCCAACGGCAGGTCCAGCTCCTAAGGAAGGAGAGCAGCATTTACGGGTTTCCTCTCTGTGTCACGGACGGCACCCACCTCTGTCTCCAGGTGGGGGCATGAGTCATCCTGCAGGTAAAATGTTTAAGAAAACCCTTAGAGATGCTTTGACAAACCTTCTTAGAAGAGAAAAGCACAACCCCTTGGCTTAATCCAGAAAGGCAGGAATGAGGTAGAGATAGGGAGATTTGGGGGCAGGGGGGAGCGGGAGAGGAGAGAGGGGGCCCCATTTCTAGAGCAGTGATGCCTGACCTTGAATTTAGAGCCCCTCCCCCATGCCCACCCCGCTGACAGCCCCAGCCTTTAGTGTCAGTGGTCCTTCAGGGGACAGAAGGGAGATGGAAGGGAGACCTTCCCACTGGCACATGACGATAATAATAGGACCTGTCTCACAGGGTTTTGTGAGGACCCAGCGCGTTAATAGAAATAAAGCACTTAGAAAATGGCTTAGCATGGAAAAAGTGTTCTGTTCATTGTATTTCACCATCACGTCAACCCTTCAAAGTGAATATTATTATCCCCAGTTTATAGAGAAGGAAACTAAGGCAGGGAAGGTCTCCAGGAGAATCAGCTCAAGGAGAAATACATCACAGAATCAGCTCAGTGACGAATATTTCGTTAGCATCTATCACGTGAAGGGCCCTGGGAGGGTTCCAGGAAACTAAAGGTCCTCCCTGCCCTGAAGGGTAGAGAAAACCCTGGGGGAAGGAAGGGGCTTGTGGCTGTCAGGGAGAGCTTGGCAGGAGGAACCACACCTGGAAAGTTCTAATCAGGGTTTGTGATTAGGTGGAGAGAAAAAACCATCAACAGCTCAGAGGCGGGGAGATGCTTTAGTTAGATTTACCTCCTCTACCCTCCAGCCCTGCACTAGAATGTGCTGATTACAGAGAATAAAATTGCTCTGGGTAAGAGCAGGTCAAAGGACCCATTTATCCTGGGCCTCAAAGTGGACTTTTGATCTCCAAGTGAGGATGCGTATCCCACCTCACTCCACCAGGGTGGAAAAAAGTATCCACCCCTCCATCCTCACCATTAAAGGTAAAGCCCTTCAACCTTGGGGGCACATTAGAATCCCCGGGGGGAGTCCCACCCTCACCTCAATTAAATCTGAATCCCTGGGGGTGGTGCCCAGGTATCAGCAGGTTTTAAAGCTCCCCATGGCTGCTCCAAAAGCAAGTTTGCAGCTCTGTTTCTTCGGCTTATTATTATTATTAATTATTATTTTTAATGGAAGTGGCCAGAGCCTCATTCCAGGCGAAGAACAGAAAGCAGGGAAGAACTGGCTTCTCCTTGTGATCTGGGTCCAAACCTCTTTTTCTCTTGCTGAGGGATTCTTCCCAGCAACCTCCAAGCAACCGGCCGAGAGACGCTGTCCTGCATTTTCGGTCCTCAGCTATAGAACAAAGAACCCTTAGCGGTTTAATAAGAGGCTGCTCAGCTCTCTGGCCCCTGGGCTAGTAAGATCTAGAGTGAGAATCGGGGTGGTCCCTTCTAGGACAGAGCAAGCCTCAGAACAGGGCTGGAGGACTCCGAAGGCGGCAGCATCTCTGCCACTACCTGCTGCCCACCTGTCCCAGCCTGCAAGGGAGGCCTCAGCAAAACACGGGGCTGCAGGATATAAAAGCCTGCAGCTCACGCCTGAGTGAGGGGTGCGCGGTGTTAGGCCCTCAGGCAGCGAGCCACACCCTGAACCCCAGCCCTTCCTCCTCTTGAGGGAAACCCACTTGAATTCAACTGGTTGGTGAGAATCTCTGTCAAGGGACTATCTCCCAAGTCTCCTGCTCCCCGAGCTTTGTTCCTTGGGGACGCGACTTCAAGCTTGTCTGAAGTGGTCCTGACCCCCCTCGGGTTGGGGGTGGGAGGATAGGCAGTGAGCACTGAAAAGGACTTGGGTCACGTGAATGCGGCGAGGGGTGGAGGGGACATCGCGCCCACCTTTTCACTCTCTCCAGGAGATGCTGTGTGGCAGTCAGGACAAAGTGGACCTCTCTGAGCCCTAGCGTGGGATCTGCCAGTCACGCCTTCTCACCCCTGTGGTTTCCACAGTTCACTCTTACCTGGGTCCTCTGCGTTTACCTTTGTGCACATTTGTGTCTCTTCAGGGTCATCCTGCCGGAACCCACATCTCCTCCCACCTCCCTTGCTCTTTCGGGGTCTTCACCTCCCGCTCCTGCCCAGTCCTTCCACTGGACTGGTCCTGTCTGACGACTTCCCAGACCTAGTCCACTCCTTTTGCCCAACGTCTCACAGCCTTGGGTATTGCTGACCACACAATGTAGCTGTGGTGGTAGGGTTAAAAATGACGATCTTGATACATAGATGGATAGATAGACAGATAGATAGATAGATAATTGATAGATAAATAAATGGTAGATAGATAAATAAATAATAGATGGATAGACAGATGATAGACAGATAATTGATGGATGGATAGAGAGAGAGATGGTAGGTAGATAGATACTAGATGGATAGATAGATAATAGATAGATGGTAGATAGATGATAGATAGATGATAAATAAATGATTGATAGATAGATAATAGATGGATGGATAGATAGATATAGGTAGATAGAAAGATAGCTAGCTAGCTAGATAGATAATAGATAGATGGTAGGTAGATGATAGATAGATGATAAATAAATGATTGATAGATAGATAATGGATGGATAGATAGATATAGGTAGATAGAAAGATAGCTAGCTAGCTAGCTAGCTAGCTAGCTAGCTAGATAATAGAGAGATGGTAGATAGATGATAAATAAATGATTGATAGATAGATAATAGATGGATGGATAGATAGATATAGGTAGATAGAAAGATAGCTAGCTAGCTAGCTAGCTAGATAGATAATAGATAGATGGTAGGTAGGTGATAGATAGATGATAAATAAATGATTGATAGATAGATAATGGATGGATAGATAGATATAGGTAGATAGAAAGATAGATAGATAGCTAGCTAGATAGATAGATAATAGATAGATGGTAGATAGATGATAAATACTTGATTGATAGATAATGGATGGATAGATAGATATAGGTAGATAGATGATAGATGATAAATAAATGGTAGAAAGATACATAATAGATGGATAGATAGATAGATGTAGGTAGATAGAAAGATAGATGATAGATAGCTAGAGATAGATAGATATAGGTAGATAGATAATAGATGGATGGATAAATAGGTATAGGTAGATAGAAAGATAGATGATAGATAGATATAGATATCACATAGTGCTTAAAGCATGTTTGTTCTTTTTCTCCCATTTCTGCCTCCCCTCTTGAGGGTTTATGGTGCTGAGTTTACCTGGGGGGCTGGTGCTGTGTGGGTCAGCAGTGGCTGAAGGGGGCTACAGGGAGGAAGGTGTCCAGAGACGACAAATCATTGGTCTGAGGCCCGATGGAAGTGGCCATCCCCAACCTTCTGGGGCCGCCATCGCTGGGGTGGAGAGAGTTAGCCAGATGGTCCCTGCTTCACCTTCCCATAGAAGCAGCACGACCAGAAGCTGAGGTGCTCTTGAGATGGAAGTGGCTGGCCCCAGTTCTCCCCGTGGCTGCTTTAATAAGGAGGCAATCTTTCTTTTTCTCTGTGCTTTGAAGATTTGGGTCTAATTTGCAAGGGAGCTGCTAGCCTGATCATTCCATTTTAAGGGCGTGTAGCCCTGAAGGAAAACACCAACTAAGAAAACGGATTATCTTAAAGAGGCAGACAAAGGAAAGAGAAGAAATGGCGAAATTTATAATTTTTTAAAATTTGGTAAGAGAAACAGGAAAAATATTAGTGAATAGTTATGAGGTCAGGTAGGGAAGCATTTCTAAGCAAACACATATTAAGAACATATAGGACTTCCCTGGTGGCACAGTGGTTAAGAATCCGCCTGCCAATGCAGGGGACAGAGGTTCGAGCCCTGGTCCAGGAAGATCTCACATGCTGCGGAGCAGCTAAGCCTGTGTGCCCCAACTACTGAGCCTGCACTCTAGAGCCCATGAGCCACAACTACTGAGCCCACGTGCCACAACTACTGAGCCCGCGTGCCACAACTACTGAGCCCGCATACCTAGACCCCACGAGCCACAACTACTGAGCCTGTGAGCCACAACTACTGAAGCCTGCGTGCCTAGAGCCCCTGCTCCGCAACAAGAGAAGCCACCACAATGAGAAGTCAAGCCACCACAATGAGAAGTCCACCCACCACAACGAAGAGTAGCCCCTGCTCGCCACAGCTAGAGAAAGCCTGTGCGCAGCAACGAAGACCCAACGCAGCCAAAAATAAAATTAATTAATTAATTAATTTTAAAATATATATATATTAAAAAAAAGAACATATAATGGAAGGAGTGAAAGATTTGAATACTTTTTTTAAATGTGAAATTTCTCTATGTGAAAAAGAACAATTTCTATTGGTAAAAAGAAAAGTGTGTACAATTATAAATTATATAGGTTAACAAACAAAATATTAGAACATATATGACAAAGTAAATGTCCTTCATATATAAAGAGCTCTTAAAAGTGAATAAGGAAAAAATGGAAAATTCCAGTTAAAGAAAAGTTCAATGAACATGTAATTTACAAATGAAGACATACAAGAATACAAAGTGTATCCTGTCTAGTAATAAAATAAATACAAACTAAAATAACAGTGAAATTCTATTTTTTTCACTTAAATAAATACTCAGTGTTGCTAAGAGTATGGGAAACAGGAATTCTGATTCAAAGCTACCAAAAATATAAATACATTTCTGGGGGCAGTTTGCTAATATGAATTAAGCTCTTCACATCCCTTCACTTAGTCACTCTCACTTTTAGGAATGTTTCTTAAGGAAATAAATATGAAGATTTGCATATGAAGATGTTAATCACAGAGTTCTTCATGATGATTTTATCTATTTTTAAAAAAATTTTATTGGAGTATAGTTGATTTACAATGTTGTGTTGGTTTCAGGCGTACAGCAAAGTGAATCAGTTATACTTATATGTCCACTCTTTATTTTTTCTGTCCACTCTTTTTTAGATTATTTTCCCATATAGGCCATTACAGAGTATTGAGTAGAGTTCCCTGTGCTCTACAGTAGGTCCTTATTAGTTATCTATTTTATATATCATGAAGATCTTAAAGTTAAGAACAACCTAAATGTCTGAAAATAGGAAATCGATTTAATATAGTTTAGCATAAATATATTGGATAAAATACAATACAGCCAACAAAACCCTATTTTCAAAGAATATTTAGGGATACACAAAAATGCTCACAATATAATATTAAGTTTTTAAAAAGGCAGGCTACATTGACTTCCCTGGTGTTCCAGTGGTAAAGAATCCGCCTTCCAATGCAGGGGACTCGTATCCCTGGTCAGGGAACTAAGATCCCACATGCGGCGGAGCAACTAAGCCCGTGCGCCACAGCTAGAGAGAAGCCCCCGCACCGAAACGAAGATCTCGCGTGCTGCAACTAAGACCCGAAGCAACAAAAAATAAATTAAATAACTAAATAACTAAATAAATAATACATCTTTTAAAAAAATTAAAAAGTAAATTAAAAAGGCTACACACTTTGTATGCATTCAAAGGCAAATATGGCTTTTTAAAACAAAGCAAACAAACAAACAAAAAAACAAGCTAAAGGAGTTTGGGAAGGTCTGTGTATCCCTGAGCCAAGCACGGGGCCAGATAAACTGAGTGAGTGTCCACCTGGACCCCTTACCCACGTCTTTGTCGGGGAGGAAGAGCCCTGTGATTGGCAGCTCACCAGAGTCACATGGAGTCGGGCAAGGCGATTCCCCACGGGAGGGACTTGGGGAATACAGATATAGCCATCCTGCCTACAATGACATTGACTGTGATGATGGCGGTGGTGAGAGGGGGAGGAGCTAGAGGGGCACTGAAGGGGTGCCACCTGCCGTGCTGGGGTTCCCAGGGGCAGTCAGTCTAAGCATGTACTTGGCCACTTACAAAGCCGGGCACCAAAAACTAATTTTTAAATGTTTCCCAAAAGCTTTGAACTAGAGAAAGACCAGAAATGATTGATTTCTTTATATTTATTTTGTAGCTGAGTATTATATTTAATTTGTCCTTGAGTATTGTTTTTCTTTTGAATTAAATAGGGCACGGAGAGGAGTGGGGCTCGTCTGGCCCTCATGATCACTCTGTGTCACCACCAGACTGCTGGGAGGGGTCTGATCTCCAGCCCACCCAGAGGAGGGGGGCGACTGGCTGCAGGACTGTGGCCCCTCCTGCCTGGGAAATGGAAGGCTGGGACCAGAGGCAAGGTCAGGAAAGCCTGTTGGTGGGCACCGAGGCTCCCAGACCAGAACTCAGCGCAGACCCTACTCACTGCATAAGACAATTGTGTACCTAGAAAATATTCAGGAAGCTGAGAGAAATGAGTGAGTTCTGCAAGAGCGCAGGATATGAGGTCCAAATTAACACTCACTTATCGAGACTGCCCTGTGGTCCAGTGGTTAAGACTTCGCCTTCCAGTGCAAGGGGTGAGGGTTTCATCCCCGGCCGGGGAGCTAAGATCCCACGTGCCTCGCAGCCAAAAAACTAAAACATAAAACAGAAGCAGTATTGTAACAAATTCAATAAAGACTTTAAAAATGGTCCACATCAAAAAAATCTTAAAAAAAAAAACTCAGTTATTATCTATGGACTATCAAAGAACAATTGGAAAGTAACATTTTAAAATGCCATTTATAATAGCATTAAAAGGGCTTCCCTGGTGGCGCAGTGGTTGAGAGTCTGCCCGCCGGTGCGGGGGCGCGGGTTCGGGCCCTGGTCTGGGAGGATC
Organism: Balaenoptera ricei; assembly: GCF_028023285.1. Taxonomy (NCBI): domain Eukaryota; kingdom Metazoa; phylum Chordata; class Mammalia; order Artiodactyla; family Balaenopteridae; genus Balaenoptera; species Balaenoptera ricei. The sequence goes on along the minus strand of NC_082658.1, from coordinate 1,554,445 downwards.
CTGCGTGCCGTGTAGCGGCTTGGCCCGTGGGCTGCGATTACTAAGCCTGCGCGTCTGGAGCCTGTGCTCGCAGCAAGAGAGGCCGCGATGGGGAGTGGACCCTGCTCGCCGCGGCTGGGGGAGGGGGCCCTCGCACAGGAACGGGGACCCAGCACAGCCAAAAATAATAATTAAAAATAAATAAATAAATATAATATTATTAAAAGAAAACCAAGAAAAACCTAGGAGTATATTTAACAAAATATATCCGAAATATGAAATATGAATGTTTTGAAAACAACAAAACATTACTGAGAAAAATTAAAGACCTAAACAAATGGTAAATTATGCTGTGTTCATGGGTTGGAAGACTCAGTTGTTAAGATGTTAGTTTTACCCAAATTGATCTATGGATTCAACTCAGTCCCAATCAAAATCCCAGAGTCTTTGGTTAGAAATTGACAAGCTGATTATAAAATGTGTATAGAAATATAAAGGACCTAAACTAGTCAAAAATATTTGAAAGAAGAATAAATTGGGAAGACATACCATCTGATTCCAAGACATTATAAAGCTACAGTAACCAAGACAGTGTGGGACTGGCATTAAAGAATGACAAATTTATCAATAGAACAGACTAGAGAATCCAAAACTACACCCACAAATCTATGGTCAGTTGATTTTTTAATGAGTGTGCTGGAAAAAAGTCAACAGGAAAAGGATAGCTTTGGAAAAACTGGGTATCCACATGAGAAAAAAAGAAATGAAACGTAAATCTAAACTTACACCATAGACAAAAATTAACCCAACATCAATCATAGAGCTAAACTTTATAAAAGCTAAACCATAAAAATTTTTGGAGGAAAAAGTCTTTTTGACTTTGGCGTAGGCAAAGATTTTTTTTAGAAAAAACACAAAATGCACTATCAAAAAAGAAAAAATGGATGTTTGACTTCATCAAAGTAAATACCTGGTCTTCAAAGATATTTCTTATTTTTCATTAAAGAATTGAAAAAGAAAGCCACAGACTGGCAGAAAACATTTGAAATACAAACATCTGACAAAGGACTTGTATCCAGAATGTACGAAGAACTCTTTTAACTCAATAATAAGAAAACAAATGACCCAATTTTAAAAATAGATGAAAGATGCTATCAGATATTTCCCCAAAGAAGATGTATTAATAACCAATAAGCACACTAAAAGGTGATCAATGTCATTTGTTGTCAGAGAAATACAATGGGATATACTATACAGGCACTAGAAGACTGAGAATTAAAAAGCCTAATCATTCCAAATGGTAGAGAGGACATGGAACTCTCACACATTTTCATCCATTGTTAGTAGAACTATAAAGTGACAAGACCACTTTGGAAAACAGTTTGGCCTTTTCTTATACGGTTAAAAACATACTTATATAAACGAACACAACATTTTAAATCAACTATACTCCAATATAAAATAAAATTTTTTAAAAAGGAAAATTAAAAAAAATATATACAACTCAATGATTTCACTCCTTACTTAAGTGAAAACATATGTTCACACAACTTATCAATGGATATTGAAAGGAGACATATGCATAATGTCCTCACACTGAAAACAACGCAAATGTCCATCAACAAGTGAATGGACACACAAGTTATGGTACATCCATACAATGGACTAAGCCTCAGCAATAAAAAGCAACGAACTAGACACATAACAGGGCTAAATCCTCAAAACTACCATGAGCAAAATAAGCAGACACAAAAGAGTACTTACTGGGTGATTCATTTATCTGAAATTCTGGAATTGTCAACTGTGGATGATTTTGCGCTCCCAGGGGACATTTAGAAATATCTGGAAACATTTTTGGTCTGTCCCAAGTTGGTGTATGCTACTGGCATCTGGTGAGTAGAGGCTGGGGTGCTGCTAAACATCTTAAAAATGCAAAGAATTATCTGACCCCAAATGCCCAAAGAAACCCGGGCAAAACCAACCTGTAGTGACAGAAAGTGGATTGCTGATTGCTCCTGGCTGGGCAGTGGGAGAGTGAAGATTGACTGCAAAGAGAAAAGAGAATGTTTTATATCTTGATTGCAGTAAACAGAAGCATTTCATTTTATGCAAATTATACCTCAATAAAACTGATTTAAAAAAATGACCCTGAACACTACCTTGAAATACTTTTCTGTTGTTCTCATGCACCAGGTCACTAAAAATGCATGGTTCTAAGTGTAAAGTACCCTGAGCAATCTCTTAGTACTGAAGATACCCCTCCCATCCTACAAAACTGAACCTATGTTTCCTAACCAGAATTTGAGGAGGGTGAAACCAGGAGGTGAGCAAGAACAAAGAAGTCTGTGGTCAATCGATAGTATTATAATATTCGATTATTACACACACACATAGATGTGGATACGGACACATACACACATCCATTTCCACAAATGCCGTTTGCATGGTGCCTGACATCAGGAAACTATATAACGTGTTAATAACCTTTGCCGCAACCCCACATTCTTTATGCTTTGATCTCTCCACCCATGGATGTTTTCATAAAGCCAAAAGACGCTTTAACCTTTTGGTGAGGGTGCAGGCTTTGGGAATGGAGGTAGGTGAGGAGAAAGCAGTTCTATGATGATCATCTCAGAAACGATCATTTTGGAGCCCTTTTCCGTGGTGTCCTGGGACCAGCTCACATAGGCTTGTGAAAGCTGACCTCAGGTTTCCGTCTCAAAGCAACCGTGGTGGGAGCATTTACACCATGGAAACTGGCAGATGCTACAAATCAGGGTTTACTCCCCGGAGAGCTGGTTGTTACACGTCTGCCAGCACGCCACTGCCTCTGACTCAGAAAGAAATGAAATTCATAACAAAAAGAGGATGCCCAGGGGGTGTGAACACGGACATTGCGGTTTGGAAATTTTTGCCTCTTAGGTCATAAAGACAGTTGCAACGGCGCTGAGGATCCGTCTTCCTGTAAGACGGAGGGTGGGAGTGGGAGGTGGGGAGGGGCCTGGACCACATTCCACGCAGAGGTTTAAGTGAAAATTGTACTTGGTAGCATGGGGGGCTTCTGGTTAAGCAAAACACCGTGTTTATTTTTAAAAAACCTGTTCTTTGTACTGTATTAAAGCTGGATGCAGCACAGAGTTGGGTGGGATCTTGGCCGTGACCTCAACGCGAGGGCAGAGGAGCCCCCATGTAAGGAGGGGCCCACCACAGCCTCTGCTCACTGTGCTTTCCGACGGTTCAGGATCCTGCAATGAGCCCGAGGAGACAGGATTGCTCGAGGGGCCACACGGTGAGCCCCAGGCAGAGCTGAGGCGTCCTGCGGGGCTTCTGGGGCCTGACTCACTGTCTGCTTTTCCACACGAGTAAGGCCAGGAAGGAGAGAGCGTCCCCAGGGAGCAGCTTCTGGGGAGCTGTGGCTCTGCCCCGTGCTGCCTCCGGCTTTCTGGGTGCCGGCCTGGCCCACGCGGAGAAGTTCATTTCTTCCTGGTGCGGGGAGCAGCGAGATGCCCAGACGAGATCCCGAGTCCGTGCAGTCAGTAGCAGCAGAGCGGAGGCCTTGGGGGCGGGACCCATGCTGTCCGGTGGCTGGAGGGCCCTCCTAGCATGTATTTAAATCACCTTGAAAACGTGACCTCTATTTTTTTCTCATCAAGGAGCAGTTTGGGGTCCCGGCAAGATACTGGCCCATGTCCCTGGGCTTGGAAATCAGACCTGGAAAGCTGAAGACCTTCCTGCCCTTCTGAGGGCAGAATGCCAGTGCCAGGTCCCCTCCGTCATGCTGGGACACAAGGAGGAGCGGAGGGGGGGTGCGGAGACGCCCACCACCAGCAGCCCTGCTGGGCCACCAGAGCTGGGCACAGAGTCTAGGCTGCCCCCCACCCCCGGCCTCCTAAAGGGCCCTCGGCTACTTGGGCTCCCGTGGGACCTGGGATGGGGGTGGGGAGTCTTTAGCTCCGTCCCCACCCTCCCAGCAGAACAGGACGGCAGGGCAACCTGCTCTCCTGGGTGAAACTGTGGGAGGAGACCCCCCCAACCTCTCTGCCGCTGTCTCCCTCTGATAGCGGGATTTTAAAAACTATATATATAAAAAAAAAAAGCAAGCAAGCAAGCATAAAGGATTGCAGGGGGGCAGGGGGAGGCGGTTTGAGGAGTGGGGAGCCCCTAGGTAGAAATCAATGAACCCTTGAAATCTTCTGCACTGAAAAAGCCTGCACTTCTCTGTTGTCTTTGGGAAGCCGCGGAATGGCTGGGAAACTGTTTTTAATAAACAAGAGTTCAAACGCTGAGGCTCCGTCACCAACAGTCACGTCTTAAACTCTAAACTTTACATGAAAACTCTCCCAGTCCCTTTGAACTGGCCTCCCCTCGCCGGCGAGCATTCCAGTGTTTATGCATTTTTCGAGATTGCTGGCAGGATCGCGGGGCGCTTTGAATACTTTCTCTCTCTTTAGCAATCGCCTGCTTTCAGAACCCATTAATGCTCCACTCAGCAACATCAAGGTATTGCTTTGAAGTCCCTTCTGGCTACAGGCCTCTCACACTCTTTGGTTACTGTGCAATCAAATAATTAAATGGATTCTCAGGGAAAAAAAAAAAATCATTCTTTTCCTTGGTAATTAAACACTCCGGGTTGAACAGGAGTGCCGCCTTGCCAAGGAAGTGAGGATCTATAAAGACTCGGAGCCCAGAAGTCTTTTCTCGTGGTCCCTGGGGAGAAAAATAATCACAAGCACTCAGCTCGGTTCTCACTTCCCTTCTGCACAAGCAGCTTCCCTGGGCTCCGGGCTCTCAGTCTCAGGACCTCCCTTCCAGGGTGGGGGGCAAGGGGATCCCCGCCGGGAGGGTCCCTTTGGGGGTGGGGGATGGCCGGGGTGCTGGGAGGGGCATCTAGAGGCCAAAACGGGCCTGTGAGAGATGGTAGGTGCAGGAGGGCAGGGACCGGGGCTGCCCCAAACCCCCTGTGAGTACTGGGAGGGGGAGACAGAAAGAGGAAGGGGAGAGGGGAGGGGGAGGGGAGAGAGGAGGGAGGAAGAGCGGCTGGAGGGAGGAGAAAGAAGGGGAAAAAGAAGGATGAGGAAGGGGCTTCCCTGGTGGCACACTGGTTGAGAATCTGCCTGCCAATGCAGGGGACACGGGTTCGAGCCCTGGTCTGGGAAGATCCCACATGCCGCGGAGCAACTGGGCCCGTGAGCCACAACTACTGAGCCTGCGCGTCTGGAGCCTGTGCTCCGCAACAAGAGGCCGCGATAGTGAGAGGCCCGCGCACCGCGATGAAGAGTGGCCCCCACTTGCCGCAACTAGAGAAAGCCCTCGCACAGAAACGAACACCCAACACAGCCAAAAAAAAAATTAATTAATTAATTAATTAATTTTAAAAAAGTACCTGAACCAGTAAAAAAAAAAAAAGGCCATTACATACCCTAAGCCTCTGGTTGCAAGCATCTAAACGTGGCATCCTCTAGAACTTGAACTTGAGATATCTCTTCATCACTCCATCCTGTTTCTCAAAGTGGCAAGTGTCCCCCCTCCAACCTCTCTCTCCCCATTTCGGACCATGTGGTGTGTGTTCTTGGTCTTGAGAACACATCCGCCCACTCCAGGGACAGGAGCTGTATTATTAGTCAGAAGCCTTCTGGTTGAGCTAAACAAAACCCAAGTCAAATTGAGTTAAGACAGAAAAGGGATGACAGGATTTATTGGCTCACAAGGCCAAGTTTTGGGGCCGTTGAATCCGAGGATCCAAGTGACGTCATGGAAGTTGGTCAGTCTTTCTCTCTGCCCCCCATCCCTTCCTCTGTGGCTCTGAGTTCTTTGTTGGTTTCAACCCTGGGGGTGGGGGTGGGTCACTCTGCACACTGTGGTCTCCAGGAGCTCAAGGATTCTGCGCCCATTGCAGAAGCCCCAGCAGAAGGAGAGCATTCTCTGAATTCCTGGCACGAGCCCCACGGCTGACTCTCACTGGATCCACATTAGTCACGTGTCCGTCCTCGAACCCGTCATGATAGCCAGAGGGATGGAATGTATTAATTGGCCAGATCCTGTGCCGTTTGTATAGCTGAGGGGTGTTCGCCAAAGGAAAACCAAGGTACTATTATCGGGAGACAAAAACATGGACGCAGAGCTAGCTAAAATAACAGCGGGGACAAATGCAAGAAAAACATCTCACCGGTGTCATTTATGGAGATTCTTGCAAGGAAGTGGGGCCCAAAGGGTGGAAATCAACCGGGATCAGAAACAAGACGTCATCAGATGTGGTACAAAGTGGGAGACGCAGAGCAGTGAAACCAGGCAAGCAGCTGACGAATCAAGCAGGTGTGACCCAGAAGAAGGACCTCCCAACAGGTAAGGGGTGAGGAGAGGCCGGCAGGAACCGCAAGCCATTCCGTCCCCGCCCAAAAGTGAATTCCACAGTTCCTGGGGAGTCAGGAGCCTCTGCTGGGCTTAGCCTGCCGCCTGCCTCCGAGCAGGAGAGGCTGTGCGATGATGGGCTCTCGTTGGAAGAGGAGGTACAGGTGGCTGGTCTTCACAGTGACCAGGGCGGTCTGCAGAATGGCCACAAAGTTTGCTTGCAGCGATACAAGTCTTCACACATGTAGGGATTTATCCTCAAAAACTGGGAGACGTTCAGAATACAGAGCAAGAGAGTGTGCCACATACTGGAAGGGAATGCACCGAAATATTATCAATTGCTATCTATGGGTAGTGGGATTATAGATGGATTTGGAGGGCCTTTTTTTGTCATTCTATGTATTTTTCAAAATTTCTACCATGACTATTTATTTCTGTGGTTAGCAAAAAAAAAAAAAAAAATTTGAAGGAAAAATCTCTAAATAACTCACATATCAAATGTTCTATAAGCCAGACTTTTACTATCATAATCCACTCTCCCATTTAATTCACTTTCTCACCATCTCTCTGTCCCTTGCCCTGGGACCGGCTATCCCTCAGTCTGGATAATTGGCCTCTGGCCGACAGGGAAGCAGGTGGCCCAAGCAGCCGTGGCCCCTAAAGCAAGGCTGGGAGGCGTCTCTGCTTCTCCAGGTGGCCTGGCGCTGCCGAGGGGACAGGGCTCAGATGCACAGCAGCTGCGTCCCTCCCCCGGCTCGCGCCCCTCCCCGTTCTCTCACCCCCTGGGCGTTTTCGGGCAGGAGGAACGGACAGCTAAGGCCTGCAGCCGTCTCATGTCTGCCAAGCAGTGGGTGTCATCTGGCGGCCCTTCCGCCCAAACCTTTTATGTTGACAAACCGTGTCCGTCAGAGGACTAATTGCGTCTTGCTGTCTCCAGCCCGGCCAAGTGCTCCACAATGATTCACAAACCATCTACACAACTGATGATCGCAAAAGACTTCACCCCCGTGGAAACAGACGCCCGAGCACGCACCGCCTGGTTGAGGATGGGAGCTGAGGCTCGTTTTACTGATGCAGGTCCCCGCCAGGACAGAAACCTCCCCCTAAAAGTCAGTAAGACCCCCCCTGCCACCAGCTCTACCTACCCCCATCCCTCCCAGCTGCCCCCCAGCAACCAGGGAGCCCACCGTTTCCCTTGGGAAAAATACAGTCACCCAGGCCCGTGCCAAACTCAGAATCCCAGGGAGGAAGAGACTTGGAAAGCTCATCTAGTCTAGGGCGCAGCCTTCGGGCCTAAAGATGACCACTGACTTCGTCTTCTCAACCTGGCAATCTGTGGAGACAGAAATTCCATAATTTCTCCCAAGGGTCTTACATCCTGGTAGCCAAGATGGTTTTGTGGAAAGATGGTGGCATCCTGCTTTTCGTCCTGTTGTACCTTCCAGGAGAACAGAGGGAAAACGCCCAGATCCTGGCTTCATTTTCAGATGGTCAAAGATTTGGACAACCTGGATTTTCCAGCTTGACCCAGGCTGAGTGGAGATGGAAATCAGAGGTGTGTGTAGTAGTCAGGATAGAGCGTGTGGAAGAAAAGCCGGCAGAGTCTGCTGGGGTCTGTGACAGCAGGCAGACTGGGAAGATGCAGTTACCAAGGTGACGGGCAGGCGGGGGGAGTGTGGAGGTCTTTCATGTGGTCAGAGGAAGTTTCTCCTTAAGACGATGCTTCAAGTTTTTCTCTTTGAAAGATTTGTGCTTTTCTTTTTCTGTTAGGAAAATGGTAGGTGTCCCCATTCTATCGGTCGGGAGACAGCCATCACTCTAGGTATTTGTTATGGGTTGAAGTGTGTCCCCCTTACAAAAGTTACAGGGAAGTCCTAATACGCGGTACCTCAGAATGGCACCTCATTTGGAAATAGGGTCTTTGCAAATGCAGTCAAGTTAAGATGCAGTGATGAAGGTGGGCCCTAACTTAAAATGACTGGTGTCCTTATAAAAAGGGGACATTTGGGCTTAGTCACGGACAAGTACAGAGGAAGGGCTGTGTGAAAAGACACAGGGAGATCGCCATGTGAAGACTGGGGTCATGCAACCACCGGTCAGGAGCACCTGGGGCCACCAGAAACTGAGAGAGGCAATGAAGGCCACTTCCCTCCAGGTTTCAAGGGGAGTCTGGTGCTGCTGCCACCTTGATTTGCGACTTCCAGCCTCCAGAACTGTGAGAGGATACGTTCTGCTGTTCTCGACTACCCAGTTTGTGGTATTTTGTTACCACACCCCAGACTAATGTAGCATTTTAACATAAAGTAAACTGATACAGGATAGGAGATGCTTAGAAATTTGGTGAAGAAATCAGCAGCAGGCCAGGTGGAGCCTGTGGTCATGACTTCCAAAACCCCGCAGAGCTCACCTGCCCAGGCAGCGTTCCGGGGTCCACTGCAACGATCCTACACGTCCTACACGTACTGCACACCCGTGAGCTGGTGGCCGGACGCCACCAAGGGGAGTCGGGCATCTCTCCCAGCTCCAAGCCCCTCGGGGACCAGGGAGCCGAGAACGGGCGCCCACGAGGCTGCAACAAGCCCTGTGTCTCCAGCACTTGGTAGTCAGCCGACGAGCCAGAGGGAAGACACCTCTGCCTCCTACTGAGAGAAACGAAGTGGCGGAGCCCACTTCACATCCAGACACAAAGGGGTCGGGAGAATGCGGCGCTCAGCTGTCCAGCCTCTGCCGTACAAGAGAGCACGTTAGCAGCAAAACGGGAGGAAGGCCAGGTGAGAAATTCACAGCCCCCATCACAACTGGACTCGCCAGGTTAAACGCCCGACGCCCCGTTACCTTTGAATTTCAGATAAGTTTTTAGTATAAGCATATCCCGACTGTTGTGTGAGATATACTTACACCAAAAAATTATCCATTGTTTATCTGAGATTTAACTGGCGTCCTCTACTTTTATCTGCTAAATCTGGCAACCCCGAACACAACACCGTAGGGATCTGACCCCCGGCTTCCTCTTGTTGATAAGATCACTTGGAGAGGGTAGGAGAGAAAGCCAACCCTCAACTTCCGGACCATAGGATTGTCCTCTGATCCTCTCCGTGCACCAAGTCTGACACGTCTGGGGCTCCCGATGACATAATTTGGGCCAAAGCCGAGTTTGGGAAAACAGAGCGAAGTCGGATATGGGGGGCTCAGGAGGGTGGTGTGGTCATGGGATGTCTGGATGAACTTGACCTCGCACTTTCTCTATCACTCGGGGTGACCTTCTATCTGTAAAGTTCTTGCACATTGAGGTCTGAGCCACAGGCCTTGCTCTCCAAGTGGCTTATAGCTCAGGGGAGGAAAAAGAAAAAAATAGCCGATGTGAGCACAGGCTGAGCGAGTTCTGGGGTTCTGAGAGGGAAGGCTGGGGAAGTGGGGAGCAACGGCAGGGGGACAGGGCTTCATAACAGGCAAGAGGAAGAAGGAAGAGGGCTGAGCAGAGTCAGGCCTGAACCCAGACGGCAGGGGACAATAGCGGCTGATGTGTACGAGATCCTTGTCGTGGGCCAGACTCTCTTCTGAAAACCGTGCAGACCTTAGCAACTGCCATCAGCACCCTGAAGGACGTTCATGACTCTCGTTTTACAAAGAGGCAAACCCAAGTAGAGGGAAACTCATTGCTCAAGACTACCCAGCTCGCAAGTGGAAATCACAGCAGAGAGACAGGCTGGGCTCAGATTAAGGCGAGCCTCGACTATCCAGGCTTGAGAGGGCAATTGAAGCCACAAACCCGGCTTGAGTGTCGCCCATGAGCCAGGCACTGGGGAGTCACAGTCAAGAATTCACAGACAGGATGTGGCCAAAGCCCTAAAAAGGACCTTCCATGAGCGATTCTCCACGAAAAACCTTCATCCTAATAATTAAAGACTGTTTAGCTCAGACTACCAATCTACTTTGCAGATTTCATTACAATGTGGCTTCTAATTGCACCATTTGGAAACTAGATAAATGTCCAACCATAAGTGATGAGTTAAATAAGGTAGAGTTCAGCCATACATTTATGTCATGTTGTAGAAGAATAGAGAAAAATATTTGTTGATATGGACATATGCCAAAGATGTTATTGAGTGAAAAATGCAGATTACAAAACTGTATATACTATAATGTCCTACGCTTGTGTGTGTGTGTGTGTGTGTGTGTGTGTGTATTCTAACCTGGAAGGATACTGCAAAGTGTAATAGTGGTTATCTGAATCTTAGGTGGTCCTACTATAGATAATTTTTATTTTCTCCTTTTCCTTCATTGCCTCAAATATTGAGGGCCCTCTAGGTGCTAAGCTCTATGCTGGGATGATTCTGGTAACAGCCAGCATTGACCTAAATGCATTTTTTGTTTGTTTTGGTTTTGGTGGTGGTGGTGTGTGTGTGTATATATGTTGTAAACCATATCACTACTACCCACTTCCTGGGACAAATACAGCAGCAGTTCACTCTCATAGCAGATTTTTAGAAAATCCGGTTGATAAAGTGAGACAATTGCTAAGAAAGATGTAAACCACTCTTTTGAAGCTTCTATGTAATTTTGGCAGTTTCTGTACAACCAAATTATTTATTAAAGGTAAAAAAAGAGGAACTTTTTTTTTTTTTTTCACAAAAGAAACCAAACAAACCAACAACCACAAAAAACCCAATCTTACTTGATTATTCAAATACACTGGACTACTTTCTTTGGGGTGATTTCCCATTTCCTTCCTTTTGACAATACGATTACGGTCCCTGAGGTTGGGGGAGAAGAAGACAGGATCCTTTTCCCCAAACCCCACATCTCCACATCAACCGTCCCCCTAGGTGAGGGTCCGCACAGATTTTCCAGGTACCGCGTAAGGTCAGACTTGATAAAGAAAAATTTAAAGATGCGCTGGGGCCAAAGCGAGGCTCCGGCTGAAAAGTCTCAGTTTCCGACTCCAGCAGCCTGCCGGTGCCTTGCCCCCCACTTCTAGGTCCTGTGCCAGGGCAGGAGAAGCCGGACGCCCGCGCCCAGATGTTGCAGCAGGAAGAGGGGGAGGCCTGGAATTTCCACTCGAGGAGCTAATCATCACCCAGGGAGCGAGGATGGAGCTGTAAAAGCTCCAACAAGCGCAGCCCAGAGAGGACTCAGCCCCGTGGTCTGTGCTGCTCCTGTGACGAGCTGGTCAGCAATTAATCAGGACAATGAGGCCGGAGCGCCTAGGAAATGAAGATGAGGTTGGTGGGCCCGATTTACAGCTGGGGTTTCGAGAGGGGAGGTGGCAGAGGCCCGGAGCAGTGAGACTCCATCGCAGCTAGGCCTCCCCGGGGCGTGGACGGGGGCTGGGGGCGGATCTGGGGTGGGGGGCGGCTGTGTCTCACCAGCTCCCCGCTGAGACCCGAGGGCCTGGAGGAGGGAGGGCTCGCGTTTTAGCTTTTTCTTTCGAATATGCTAGTAAAGCCATAGACCCACTCGTCAGAGGAAGGCACAGGTGATTCTGCAAACAGTGTCAAGCGTCCAGGGATCCCAGAAGCCCATCCCCGCCAGGTGAGGAGCCCCAGACGGTGAAAACAAGAAGCAGAGATACGGGCCCCTGCGAAGAGGTACAAGCACGAGTGGTCACTTCATCTGGTTTCTGCCCCACAGATGCTGCTGGGAAGGTGCCCACGGTCCCCCAGGAGGTGGTGGCACCGGGACTTGGGTTCAGGTTTGTCCGAACCCCAAGCCCGTATTAGACCTCATTATTCTCATGGGATGAACCCAAAGGCCTGAAGACGAAAAGCCATAACCACACCCCCCATGCCCCCCCCACGCCCCCCAGGCACAATAGCTTGAGCCTCTTCATCCTTCCGGATTGGAAAGAGCCTTACGACTCTGGGAGTGGGTCTGGGATACCCCGCTATGAGCCCCCATTCCAGCAGGAGGGGAAGGGTGCAGCCACCTGCATCCTGAGGACCAAGATCACCGAATCCGGCAGCCCGGACTCTCGCGGACTCTCGCCAGCTCCCCTGGTAGCCGCCCCACCACACTGCCACGGGGAGGCTGCGCAGTGCAAGGCGGCCCCGCCCCCATCCCCGCGCGGCCCCCCATCCCCGCGCGGCCCCCATCCCCTGCCTTCCTCTGCCTCGTCGGCCCTGAACCAGCTTACAGAGGAACAAAAAGTCAACCAGATCCGCCGCAGACCCCGCTCCTGAGAAGTCAAGTCCAACTGCCATCACAGACACTTTTTCTTAAATTTTATTGTAGTTGATTTTCAATGTTGTGTTAATTTCTGCTGTACAGCAAAGTGATTCAGTTATACACATATATACATTCTTTTAATATATTCGTTTCCATTGTGGTTTATCAGAGGATACTGAATAGAGTTCCCTGTGCTCTACAGGAGGAGCTTGTTGTTTATCCATCCTGTATACAATAGTTTGAATCTGCTACTCCCAAACTCCCACTCCATCCCTCCCCCACCCCCTCCCCCTCGGCAACCGCAAGTCTGTCCTCTGTGAGTCTGTTTCTGTTTCCTAGACGAGTTCACTGTGTCGTATTTTAGATTCCACATGTAAGTGATATCATATGGTATTTGCCTTTCTGAGTTACTTCACTTAGTATGACAATCTCTAGGTCCATCCATGTTGCTGCCAATGGCATTATTTCATTCTTTTTTATGGCTGAGTCATATTCCATTGTATAGATATATACCACGTCTTCTTTATCCATTCATCTGTCGATGGACATTTAGGTTGTTTCCATGTTTTGGCTATGGTGAGTAATGCTGCTCTGAACATAGGGCTGCATGTATCTTTTTGAATTACAGTTTTGTCCAGGTATATGCCCAGGAGTGGGACTGCTGGATCATATGGCAACTCTCTTCTTAGTTTTCTGAGGAACCTCCATACTGTTCTCCATAATGGTTGCACCAATTTACATTCCCACCAACAGTGTAGGAGGGTTCCCTTTTCTCCACACCATCTCCAGCATTTATTATTTGTAGACTTTTTTTAAATTAAAGATGAAAAATTTTTTATATTTTGAAGTATAGTTGATTTACAATGTTGCGTTTCAGATGTACAGCAAAGTGATTGTCATATATACCTTTTCAGATTCTTTTACATTATAGGTTATTACAAGATAGTGAGTAGAGTTCCCTGTGCTATACCGTAGGTCCTTGTTGGTTATCTATTTTATATATAGTAGCTTGTATCTGCTAATCCCCAACTCCTAATTTATCCCTCCCTCCCCCACCTTTTCCTCTTTGGACATTTATTTCAAAAAGGGTTCATCACAGGACTCCTTTACATGGACTTGCTCTCTGGGATCTGAAATGCAGCCCAGCCCTGAGTGCTCTGAGCACGGGGACGGGACATGTGTCTGTTGGATGAACAATGGCCACACGAAGCAAACTGTCGGCGAACAGTGCACTATTCTCACTGAACCGTCTGGTCTACCCAGCCATGGCGAGGGTGGCCGAGTAGCACCGAGACCGAGGTTCACTGACCCCACTGGGCATTCACGACCTGCACACCATTTTCAGTGGCTTTTCACCCCCGAGACACCTATTAAAACACAAGTACTCCTGGGAGGACCCCAGCCCAGCTCCTCACCACCTGTACCTACCTGGCCAGATGGCAGGCATCTGCCTGGGAGGAAGAGGCTGAATCCAGGTGGTAGACGGGGGGAGGACATCAGAGGAGACGCTGTCCACACCCGCTCCACGACGAGAAGATCCTCAGCCGGTCAGCAACCGGGTGATCCTGAAGACATCGTTTTTGGAAACACCGGTTGGGTAAGAAGAGCTTCCGGTCACATAGAAATGGGCTCGAGCACAGTGGGAAAAATCAAGCGAAGAATGTTCATATACAAAAGGGGGCCTCTAACCCACTTCCACCCCAGGGGGTTCAAAGACGAGGCCGATATTTTGAAAAATATAAAATTTTAATAAAGGCTACATCTCTTAATTACAATAATTATTGTACCAAGTAATTTTCCTTAAATGAACTCTTTATAATGCATAATTTACAGTATAAGTAGAACAAAATGCCATGGCAAAAGTCATTGAGTACAAGACTTGTAATAAAAAGGCATAAAATATATTTATACATAAACCCCTTTCAAAAAACAAGGGAAAGCTGGAGCCCTCAATATAGGGCGACACACGGCGTGGACACCGTGCAGGTACAGGTACTGTACTGATTCAAGGTCAAGCACTAGAGATAGTGGATTAATACTCTTCTCCGTACAATATATACAGACGTATGGTACAAGGAACGATGGCAAACAGAATGCACAGATTAAGTTAATGTAAAAACCCGAACGTCACGATGAAGGTGTCTGGAGGAAAGGTGCTGTCAGGTCTTCCCACAACTGTTCGCTTCTTTGCCGGGCTGGGCGCAAGGGGAGGGGGTAGTTTCCAGAATGGCTGGGGTCCAAAGACTAATTTTAGAAGACTCCCAAGTTGTTGTCATTTCAAGACAAGCACAAGTCGAACCACATGGTTCCAGAAGGCCTCAGCCATCGGGTGCTGGGCCCTGGTGGGGAGCTCCAGGAAGTCACGGGGTGAACCTGGGGCCCCGGGGACGCTCCCCCGCCTCCACAATGAATCATCCTGTCCGACAGGAGGGCCCCCAAATCAAACCTCAAGACCTTTATGACAAAATAGAGCAGCGCTGGGGGAAAAAGATGCACCAATTTCTGCGTGTGTCAACGGTAGGACACCATTTTTTTAAAAGTCTACGTTCACTTGGAGAAACGCACGGCACAGCTTAAATCCTCTTTCAGTGAAATAGAACCACGAAAACTTCTTCTCTCCCCCTTCCGTGTTTAAAGCAGCATATCCACAAACTGGGGGCGGGGGAGCCGACTGTCCAATAAATAGCAGGAAGGATTCCTGTCCAGGTGAGCTACAGCTTCTCCTAGCTGATGGATTTAGAGCCCTAGGAAGTCATAGGTTATGCACGGCGGTCTCTCCGATACCGTCAGCGTCCACAAGAGCCAAGAGCCGTCCTGTCCGAGGCCGGTGGCCCGAGCCAGACGCCGAGGCTCAGTCGATCCTCTCCACCTTCCCCAGGATCCGGCCCTCGTACGTGGGCAGCACCACCTCGTCGTCCCAGACCTCCTCAAACACGGCTCCACACGCGAACTCGTTGCTCGCTTTTTTGAAGTAATACCTTAAAAGGAAAACCCAACACGCGGCTTGGTAAAGCTGCATTTTCTATTTTCTACTCGGTTTGAGAGGACAGTCTGTCAGCGCTGGGGGCGAAGGGGTCTGAGAATGCCGCTACCGCGGGCGGCAGGGGACTCTGCCCGGGTCTGCTTCGTGCGGCTGGTCGGAGGGTAAAGCCAGGCAGGGACCCCGGAGGCGGCGGCTGGGCACCCCCCAGCTGCCAACAATGCCGAGGCCCAGCACTGTCACCCGACACACACGGTGAGAGGCACCCTTTGCAGAGGACAGCTGCTTCTTTCTCCCACTTTATTTTTTGGGGGGAGGGGCAGGGGAGCGCAAAGCATGCCTGGAGGGGGGGGGTCCCTCAAAGAGACCCCCGACTCAGCCCCCCGACCCGGCAGGAGTCTGCGGAAGGCTGGCACCGCTCATGCTCCCTGCCCTCCAGCGCCCAGGGGCCAGCCCTCCCGGCTGGTGTCGGGCACAGCTTGGGCTGGGGGGGCCAGGACAGGCTGCCTCCCCTGTGGTCACCGCAGGAGGCGGGCAGCCCACTGCTTCCCGGGGTTGCAGCCACCGAGAGCCCCGCTACTCTCCCCTCTGCCCCCGCCCCTTCCCTCCCCTCCTCCAGGGCTAACGCTAAAGGCCCCTATTCTGCCCGCTGATTAAAAAAGCTCCTTCGATCCCACCCCGGCTTCTTGCTTGAAGCCTGTTGAACTGCAAGGACGCAAACCACCAGCCTGTCCCAGGAGAGTCACGTCTGAAAACTGCTGTCCCGCTCGGCCAGGCCCACCCGAGCCCCTTCCCAGGACATGAAGCCAAGGCCTATCCCTCCCCGTCCCAGGCCAGGGAGACCCCTCAGACGCTCTCAACTCGCCCCTGCAAGCCGTCATCTTCAGCCAATAAAGGCCACTCGTGGAGGGAGGGTCACGGTCCCCTGGGGGGAGGGTAAGAGCTTCTCAAAAAAAAAAAAGTAATTGTGTCTCAGGGTTACAGTGGTTTTCTGTTTTTGTCTTTCCTCCTTAAAAAGTTTTTTTAAATTCCCCTTGGTTAGAGCTAAATTTCTTTCCTCTTTAATGAAGACCAGCCAAGTACTTCCATAGGAGATAAGGCTAAACCCAGTGAAACAGCTGCATTTAGTCAAGGGTCTGGGTTTCTGGCGTTCCTGGCTGGGCTAAGGCATCGGGGTGACTGCCCAGCTCGAGGGGGTCAGCGGCGCAGACGCTCTGGCGTGAGGCGGGGCAGAGTCCCAGGGGGCCCGATGAGCGCTGGGGGAGGGGCGCTGCGCACAGGAGACCCTGGGCAGCGGGGGGAGTTCTTTCCAAATGACAGGCTCCGATGCCTACACCACGCCAGGCAGGCCTCGGGCCCCGCACGGGGGCTCTCCCGGCCCCTCTGAGCAGGGACACGCAGCGAGTGACCCTGTTCCTGACTCCTCCCCGGCCCTGCCCCGCCCCCCCCCGGACTTCAAAGGCACTGCGCTGCCCTCAGCTTCTCTTCCACTGCGACCTGCTTTGTGTGGCAAACTCTGCTTCCTTCTGCCATCTGGCACGTCTGCAGGGGCTGCTCTGAAGCTCTGCCACGTTGAGATTGCTCAGCGCAGCCCAGGCCCCCGCTCCCCGCCCCGTCCTCGCTGGGCTTCGGATGGCGGGCGGCGGTGAGGGGTGCGAGTGCTGCAGTGCCCCCCGACCCAGCGGGCACAGGGTCCAGCTCCGGCCCGGGGAGCGGGTCGAGCCGCGCAAGGCGGCTGGGAAGGGCCGCGGCCTGATCCAATCAGCAAAGGATCTGCGAGCCGCCCGTTTGTGCGCGTCTGTGTGCATGAGAGGGGAGGCCGGGGCTTCAAAGCCAGGCTTGCTGAGTGTGCCTTAGAGAAAACTCAGAGCCAGATGGGGCTGGAGTGGCTGCGCGTGGCGCCGTCCCCGCAGCCTCTGCTCTGCGCCCCTCGGCCCTGCTCCCCTGAAGGTCACCTGCGGTTCCACTCAAAGTCCAGCCGAGCCAAAGCTGAGATCAAAATGAATCCCTGGAGGGGCACACTTGTGTAATTAGTTTCACCTTGTGTCTGTTCAAGATAAAAAAAGAAGAAGAAGAAGAAGAAGGAGCCAGGCCCGTTCCCCAGTCCCCTGGTTCATTTCCAGAACTGTCTCTGCCCGGGTGTAAAAGGGAAAGATCTCAGCCCAGCTCCAGGCCCCGCTGTCGGTCGCCTGCAGGGTCCCGGCCCTGAGCCCCGTCCCTTCCCTGCAAACAGAGTCAGTCTGGGCCACTGCCCAAAGCAGCCCCTCCCTGCCCACCGGCCCCGGTGGAAGTGGCTGCTCTGGAAGGGCTGGGGTCACGGGCCCCGGGGGTGGGCTTGCCGGGGGTCCAGAGCCGGCGTGCGCCCAGCAGGTGGTGAAGTGTGTTAGAGCTCTCCGCGCCATCCCTGCTTGGGGCAGCAGCAGGGGGGCACCTTCCGGGCCCAGGCTGTCTCCTCTCTAACCTCCCGCCTCTCCTGTCCCAGCCCTGCACACGGCACCCGGGACACAGCGGGATGGAACCCATGGGTTCCCTTGGGACGGAGGCCGCCGAGAAGGGGCAGGTGGGACTCCGGTCATCACCTGCCCCACGGTGAGGGGAAAGTGACCGAGAGACGCCCAGGGCCAGCCCCCGGCTCCTGACTCCCCTCCAGGGTCCGGCAGGCCAGGGTGGGCATCTGGACCGTGTAGAGGGGAGAGGAAGCCCGGAGGGAGGGCGGGTTCCGTCCCGAGGCCCCAGCAGGAGGGGCGGCCAGCCCTGACCCCGCCCCTCCCCGGTGCCCCCCCACAGGTCCTGCCCTTCTTCTGTTACAGGCAACCCTGCCCCACGTGCCTTGGGGCACGGAGGCTGAGGGAAGAGGACGCTGCCACAGTGCAGGCAGTGGTCTCTGCCTGTCCCTGAGCCTTCGGTGAGGACGGCCTCTCCCAGACGTGCCAGGAGGGCAGCCTTTCAGCCTCCTCATCAGGCAGTCTCTCCGTCTGTCTGTTCTCTCCCTAGCTTTCCCCTACACCCCTCGCCCCTTTCAGGCAGAGCCTCCGCGAGACGGCCCCAGCCCAGCTCTCCTTCTGGCAAAGCCAGCCGACCCCTTGGCTCCTAACCCTAACCCTCAGTCTCGTCCACCTGGTAAAAAAAAAGCCCACCCAGGTGCCCACAGAGCCCTCCCTGCCGCCGCTGCTGCCGTGTCATCTCGGGGAGGGGTGAGGGGACAGTGTCAGTGAGACAGAGCGAAGCATCGCGCAGCCCCTCCAGTGGCCCCTCCAGGTCTGGCCCGGCCAGGAAGCGACCCTGGCTCTTGCTTCTGAGCAAACCAAGTCCGGAGCAGAAAGAAGCCATGGGACGCTTACCTATAATTTCCCTTTTTGCTGAGCTGCTCTTTGAAGTGGCCCAGGGTCAGGCTCTGAGCCTTCAGCATCCTCCGGTACGGGATTTCCTCCCCGCAGAAAAAGTAGGTGACGACCAGCTCGCTGGCCTGGACAGCGTGCACCCCTGCCAGCTTCTTTGGCTCTTTGTGACTGAAAATAAGATGGAAAAGCAACAAGTCCTGCATTTGAAGGCAGCAAGCACGTGTGCACATACATGCACGTACACACCCAGGGGGGCTGCAAACACTGTCTCCAGAGATAAAGTCGGGCTGGAGCTGTACACCACAAGGGTGCGGGTCCCGTATCACAGAGGCAGCCATTGCTGGTGGACACACGGTCCTCCCTCAGGTCATCTGTGTGGGGCACACAGGAAGGGACCATCTCCTTCCATCCAATGGGAGAACAGAGTAATGTCCATCAGGGGGGCACCAATGGGGTGCTTGCCAAGGAAGATGAGAAAGAAGAAACCCACCCAGAGCCACAGGGACACTCGCTCTGACCAGCGTCTGCTGTAGGGACAAACCCAGGAGTGGCATGAGCCCGGAAAGCCAGAGCCCACTGGCGGGGGGTGGGGTCAGCCCTCAGTCATCTCAACTTCTGAGTTTTTGTGGAGTGGCTTAAAAAAAAAAAAAAAAAAAAAGATGCAGGCCCTGATAGCTGGTCAACTTAAGGTCCACCAATTGTTAACAGGATGGAGGTCTTCTCACTTCCAACACTGTTCATTGCTCACAATGAAGACACTAACAAAAAAAACTTTAATGATTTAGGCCCCTTTAGATCTCTGCAACCTAACACTTTTTCAACGCACCACCCTGGAGTGAAACGAAGGCTGGCTTCCCTGCCCAGTTTACAAGAGTGTAGGTTTAGGACAGGAATCGTGGGACCAGTGGGGAAGATGTGCTGCTCCCCCAGCAAAACAGCAAAGATGGTCCCCTCTCTGTGTCTGCAGCGGTGGAGAAGCATCCTCCGGCTCAGTGTGACACAAAGATGGTTTTCCAACTCGCTAACTTTCTGGGCTAGTGGGGACAACTTTCCCTCCGGCTTTGGGGTCCCTCTACCCATCAGCTAAAGGCTTCCCGTCTGAGCTTGAGTCCAGGAACCCTGAGCCATCCACCACTTCAGGAAGGAACACTTGTGTACAAGTCACGATGCGTTTCTCGGTACAGGTGGGGTTTTCCGAGATCCTAATTTACGGCAACATCTGAGTTTACTGTTCCTTGTCGCTAATATAAAAACGAAGGTGATTTTATAGACTAAAAAAAAGGTTTCAAAAACCACAGCCCCCGACAGAGAATACCCTGAAAGCGTAAAGCCTCCGGGCGGATCTCCGCAACACCAGGTAAAGATACTCACTCTTCCGAAGCCAGGCTTGGGCTGGAGAAGGGCGTGGCTCCTGGCGGACCGGTGGCCGAGTGGTGCCTGTCCCTCTGCTGACTGGCCGCGCAGCACCTGAGGACACCAAGGACTTAGACGGAAGCCTGCCGTCCCCGCGGCCAATGCGAAGCGGACAGAGAGCCGCTCTCCCCGGCCTCCGACTTCCATCCCCGCCGAGACCCAACCAAGGCCTTGTGTTGGCAGCAGCCCCTGGAGGCCTGGCAGAGCTGCGCTAAGCCGCCCAGGAGCCCAGCACTGGACGCTGCAGCCCAGGCAGAGGGCTGAAGGCTCTAGAAGCCCCATGGGTCACGGCTCCTCGTAAGCTCACCTCCCCAGCCTTAACCCGTCAGGACCTTCCTAAGGGAACGGGCGCTGTGGGGGATTCCTCCTCCTAGGACTCGCCAGGTCCGGGTGAGCCCTTCGGAACGACTGGAGCTCAGGGGGGCCGTCCCTAGAGGCCGGCAAGGGGACCCGCCACGGGCCGCCCCGTCCACTCACCGCTGCTTCGGGGGCTTGGACACCTCCGCCAGCCGGCGGCAGGCCTCCTCCAGCTGCGCCAGGGTGTTGGGTGGGGTCAGGGGAGGCACCGCAGGGTCCTGGGTGAACGGGTGGGCGCGGGGGTGCCCGTTGCCACCCGCCCACAGGTGGTGACGGCCGGCTGGGGACGCTCGGGCACACTCCAAGGGGTAGGCCCGCTTGGTGCTTTGGGCACTGAAGGGGCAAGGGCGAGAGAGAGCCGGGGGGAGAAACGGGATTAGGGGGCCGGAAAGCGTGGCTTCAGGAGACATCACAGAGACAAGGGGGGAAAAAAACGCGACGGTAACACGGCTGGGCACGTGGCCCCAGCGCGGCACTCCCGCGGGCCGCCCAGTCGAACGCTTACGACTAGCAGGGCAGGAGCCGCCGGCCGTGGTCACACTCGCGCGTGGCGCAGAGGACCACCCCCCCACACCCCCCGCCCCGGGCGGCGAGCCGGCCGTGTTCACCTGTGCGGCTTGGGCTTGCCCGGCCGCTCGCTCTCCAGCACCCACTGCCATACGTCCTGCGCCCGGTCTCCCTCCTCCCCGGGTGGCTGCAGCGGCCCCGCTCCGCCGGGGGCCCCTCCTTCCCGAGCTGGCCCGGCCGGGCCCGGCTCCGAGCCTCTCCCGCTCCGTCGGGGTGGGACGGCGCCTCGGCCGCGGCCGCTGCGGGGAACGAGGAGCGCATCCATCCCGGGGCCCCAGGCCGCCTCCGCCTCCCACTCCGGGGCCCCTCCAGGCGGGCGGGCAAGGGACACCTGCTACCCAGTCCCATGCCCCGCCCGCCCAGCCGCCCTTCCCGCGACCCAGCGCCCGCGACCCCCGACCCTCCGACCACGGGACACCTACCCAGCCTGCGCGGCGGCCGCGGGCTCCGGCGCCCCGGGGTGGCTCTTGCACTTGGCGCAGCAGGGGTAGTCGGCGCCCCCGGGGATGGGAACGGGGCAGGGGCAGCGCGCGCGCTGGGCGGCCTCGGCCTCCACCTCCTCCCGGGTCCGGGGGCCGGCGTGGTGGTGGATGTAGTGGTGGTGGACGTGCTTCGTCGTCTGCCTGCTCACGAAGCCCCGGGCCCCGAGGAGGGGGCAGCCGGCCGGGGCGGGGGCGGCGGGGAGCAGCGGGCCCCCGGGGGGCGGAGGCGCGCGGTGCTGCAGGAGATGGCGGCGGCGGTGCGGGTCCGGGGAGCGCGCGCGGGGGCTGTAGCGGCCCACGCCCGGGGACTGGCCGCCGGGGGTCTTGAGGACCCTGGAGAGGTGGTCGTCCAGGATGCTCTGCGGGTCCTCCTCGTAGCTGCCCGACGGCAGGAGGGAGAGCGCGTGCTGGGCGGGCCCCGCCTCCCGGGCGCTCAGCGCCAGCTCGGAGCCCTCCTTCTCCTCGTCCTGGAAGGGAAGGCAGCGGTCGGGGGGCGCCGGGGTCAGCAGGAGGCCCCACCCCCACCCCGGGCAGGGGGCGGGGCGGCGCCCACCTCTCGGATCTGCTGCAGGCGCTCCTCCAGGCTGTGCCGCGTCTCCAGCTCCAGCTTCAGCTTCTCCAGCCGGGAGATGAGCTCGGCCGCGAAGGCGGCGGGCTCCACGGGGGTCATCTCCTTGGGCAGGCGGTGGGTTCTCTGCGGGGCGCGGGGAGGACACGGGGCGGACGCAGTCAGGGGGCTGCCCGGGCCTGGGGACGGGCACCGCGGCGCATCCACGGCCGCGCGGAGAGTGGGCGGCGCGGGGCCCGGGCTGCTCGGGCGCTTTATGCGCGGGGGCCGCGGCCTCATGGAGAGCCATGGTCCCGGCAGCGCGCGCCGCGGGCAGGAGCAGTTGGCCGCACTGCGAGGGGCCCCGCTTGCTCTCCCTCTGGAGTACAACCAGCCCATCAGCCGCTACTCTGAACTAGAAAATCTTCAAAGACTGTTGTCAAACATCAAAAAAAAAAAAAAAAAAAAAAAAAAGGCAGCTCTCTGCGATGGGGAGGGGAGAGAGCCCACCTCAAGGAATAAAAAGTAGAGCCTAAACAGAAAGGGAGCTGGAAATGTAAAAAATAAGATTGGAAGGGAGGTGGGCGGGGGGGGAGGAAAAAGGGAAAAAAGGGGGAGGGGGAAAAAAAAGAGGAGTCACAGGGCCCAGATCAGACGCAGCGGTAACGTCTCTCCTGGCCGCACACTGCGCACCTTTGAGGCGGCGTTGTCTACCGCTGCCCCGGACCCCCTCGTGTTCCCCGCCCCTCCTCCTGTCTCTTTGTACAGAAAACGAAGCAAGCTGCTGCCGGCTAACAGCAGAACTGCTGCGCTCAGCTGCCTGAAGCGGATCCACCGAGGGAAAAGGGCACATCTCCAAACCGCGTATGGAATATAAACAGGCACGAGCACGCAGGCCAACGCAGCCAACAGAGAGGACCCCCGCGGCCGGCTTTCTGTCCCCCTCCCGTCGTCTGGTACCCGCAGCCCCAGCCCCTCATGGTTCTGCCTCCTACCCCTCGTTTGCCTCCTGCTTTGGCCCTTTTCTTTGGGAGGGGGCGGGATGGGGGCAGCAGAGAGCCAACCTGCAGAGGCCAGCATCTCCCCACCCGAGCCGCAGATGATAAAACGATCGCACACCCCAGGACAGAATCACATAATTCACAATCCTGGGGGGCTGTACAGCTTTCCTTAAACACACATACCTCCCCCCAGCGCCCCCACCAAGTCAAAAAAATATATATATACATATATACACACACACATATATGTATATATCATCGATACTGCTGTATGGGTGGGGGGGATGTTATTGAGGAGGGGGTGCTGGAGGTCCCCAGAAAAGCAAACTTAGTAGGCTAATTTTACAAATTTAAGTCTGCCCTGGACTGTCCGGGGGGCTTCAGAGAGAAGTCGCAACAGTTCGCACACTAATGCAACGTGGGATTAGCAATTCGATGTGTCCACTTCCGACATGTGACATCACCGACGGACAAATCGCATTCTCTGAAGCTGGCAGGAAGGACTCTAAGCAGCGGTGCTGCTCTAAGCTGGGCACTCTCTTCCCCTCCCTAAGGAGCAGCTGGACCTCAGGGCATCGCAAGAAGCACAGCTCCTGAGACGTAGATGGGGCGGCTCTCTATGTGCGGGGGCCACGGGCTGGCTGCCCCCCGGGACTTGGAAATCGTAGGGGAGGACCCGGAGAAGCCCTCCACGCCACGCTGGCCTCTCATCTCAATCACAGGAAGGAGCTGCTCAAGGGACGCTCAGACACTTATTGGGGGCAGATTCAACAAGCAGGCACTAAGCCACATTCTGGGGTTGGAAACAGACAAGAGGGACAGCCGACCTCCAGGGCTTCGGAGGAGAAATGGCCGAGCACAGAGATGAACGGTGACTGAAACGACAGAGCCACGCGGGCAACACAAGGAGAACGTCCCAGGACGTAACCCTCAGGAGGCAGATCCCTCCAGCCTCCTCATTCTCTCTCTCTTTCCTTCATTCAGTCGACCAGCAAGTGTTCAGGGAGCACCCACGACGTGCCAGGCACGGTTCTCGCCTCTGTGGTGGGATGGACTTAACGGGATAGCCCAACACAAAGCGCCGGTTCCCTCCCACCCTTCGCTGCTTCGCTTCTTTCTCATGGAGTTTTCTTTTTCGAATCGAGGAAACGGAAAAGGCCGACTAGGGCGTCGTGGGCACCCCTGCTCTGGGTTACACCTCGGTGAACCGCAGATCGCCCCTTGCGTGGCCCTCCCCTGCCCTCCCTTCCCCCAGGTCCCAGGCGCCAGCCCCCAGCCCCCCACTCTTCCTCCCAGAAAAGAGCCGCCGACCGTACTCACCGGGAAATGAGGTAGGCACACCTGGCCGTTGGCCTTCACGCTGCGATGCATTTCTCTCTGGAGCTGTTTCTTACTCCCCCCGAGGTAAGGAGGGATTCCATCTCTAAGGGAAAGGAAAGGGCAGAACCCACCGGCTCACGAGGAGGCCTTAGCGCACGGGCCGACTCACGCGCGCTCCTGAGACCCCGCCAACAGACAGGGCCGCGCACCTCCTGGGGCTGGGAGTGCCCCCCGTCCCCGGGCGCTGTGGCCGTCCTTGCAGGGAAAGTCAACCCAAGGCCCAACCGCCACACGTCCTGCCCCTCAAGCCTCTCTGGAAACGGCTCCCGCTCGGATGCAGGAGGATCAACCTGGGAAGAGCTCGTGTCTCAGCTCTTGTCTTAGAACTGAGCCCACCGGAGAGTAAAGGTCCCCCTATTTTACAGGTGCCCCAAGCAGGAGACTAAGACCCCTTTGGTCCCTCCGACGGTCTGTTACCACGGCAATCAGGGACCAGAGCCACAGGAGACTAGGCCAGGCACTGGGGGAGGTGTGCGCTATCCTCCAGCAGTCAACCTCCCAGTTGTTCCCAAGTGTCTCCTTTTTATCAGTCCCCGGCAGGCATCTTTGGGCTCCTTCCTTCCCTCAGCTCCAAACCCTACTACCCCCAACCAATGGATTCCCAGATCCGTGACCAATGTGGGCATAAAGAGAAAGCCCCTACTCCGTGGTATTCTGTGCAATTCCTGCAAATATTTGAGTACCTACTATGTGCCAGACCTTGTTCTAGGCTCTGGGCAAGAGAGCAGCGAAGGAAGGGGATAAAAATGCAGATGATTGCCCTGAGGAAGCTTGTGCTCTAACGGCGCGGAACAGGTAATAAGCAAAAATTAAAAAGCAAGATCTGGGGCTTCCCTGGTGGCGCAGTGGTTGAGAATCCGCCTGCCAATGCAGGGGACGCGGGTTCGAGCCCTGGTCTGGGAAGATCCCACATGCCACGGAGCGACTGGGCCCGTGAGCAACAACTACTGAGCCTACGCATCTGGAGCCTGTGCTCCGCAACAAGAGAGGCCGCGATAGTGAGAGGCCCGCGCACCGCGATGAAGAGTGGCCCCCGCTCGCCGCAACTAGAGAAAGCCCTCGCACAGAAACGAAGATCCAACACAGCCATAAATAAATAAATAAATTAATTAAATTTAAAAAAAAAAAAAAAGCAAGATCTATGGTGAGTTAGAAGGTGGTAAGCACTATGATGAAACACACGGCAGGAGATGGGGAGTGAGGACAGCGGGGGCATGGAGCTGCATTTTAAAAGGGAGGCGGTGGTCACTGAAATCCTCTCCATGAAGGTGATTTCTGAGCAAAGACCAGAGGGCAGAAGGGGCCCTTATGTTCTTCTTCATCACTATATTTTTAAAAAGCAAATGGAAGAAGTTTAAAAACAACTCTACCACCACCACCTCCACTCCAGCTAGTCTGCACTAAAAACAGGACCTGGAGTTGCTATGATTTTTTTTTTAAACTTTTGTTCTTGAAAGCAGTCAGACGGTCAAGGTGTGATTATTTTCCCATTGCTGTTCCTTCCAGAAGCCACTTATTTACAAAAGCCTCAGGGTTCAAACATTTCCATACTGAATCATCCTTCGAGGCTATAAATGTTGAAATTAGCTGTTTGGCTAGTTCCCTTTCCCTGGTGTTTTGTTCATCAACGGGTGGCTGGCTCATCAGCAGTTGGGTGACAATCAGCTGCGCCTAAAAATGCCAGGAGCAGCCTGGGCCAACTGGTCGACCTCCAGCTCCTCCGTATGGCCGCGGATTCCGGAAGGCGGCTGACCTGGGCAGGAGAAAAGGGCTGCCGCCTCAGGGATGCAATACAGATACAGATGAACTGACCTGTGAGCCAAACCTTGGAAAAGAAGCACATAAAGTCCGATCGTACTGAGGGTACAGGCAGAGAAGACAGATCAACATAAAGCAAGGACTTGCTCACGCGTGTGAGTCCTGTCCCAGGGAAAGGCTGAGGGGGGTCAGACAGCAAGCACTGTGGCAATGGTCAGCCCGTTGACCAGCGAGGTCAAGTCTCCTAAGCAGCCTCCTACTCACTAAGGCCTGGGACGGGACTGGGCCCACGAAGGCCAAGTAGGAGAAAAGGTTCTAAGTCCAGAAACTTCCTGAACCACCTGGAGCTTCGTTACCAAAAAACTTTTCACCCCAGGATCATTCACAAGACGTGGGCCTGTCGCAAGCAGGCCTGGCTTGACCAGCAACTAAGGGCCATGCCTGCCGACTCCAACCCAAGGCTGCCGGCCCCCCATGGACTGAGTGATGTATAATCCAACTGCACCCTCACAAAACCCCTAAATCACCACATTTTATGGAGGACCAGAGATGCTCCAAAGCGCTCCTGGAATCAGTCAGTAGGTCAGACCCAGGCTTCTAATCCAAGCCACCGGCGGACTCCAGAACAGGCATCCTTAACTCAGACACATACAGTCCAGGCCCAGCTGGAGGAGCCAAGCTTCCCAATGGTCTGAATGCGGGGGGCACCATTTCCTAAGCCCCACGGGGTCACCTGACATTCTGAAGGGGTGAATGGGGGGTTTGGGGAACATCCTGGAACGTCCTCCTGACCACTTAGGGCTCGCTGGCTATGGGGCATGCCGGCCCCCCACCTCCCACCTTAAATCCCTTGTGGGGTGTGGGTAACGGCGGGGAACCAACAGACTGGGTCTCACGATGGTCTGCGCAACAACTTCTGCTGCCCCAGGGCTGCAAGACAAGGTCCACGTCCCAACCAGCAACTCTTCCGGGGCCGTAATAAGAGGATGGCTCTGCTCCAGGCCTCTCCCAGGCAATCCTGGGGGTGTGGGTCAAGCACCCCATGGATCCCACCGTGACACACACGGGGCCGCACGAGTCCCAGGAGGCCCCCGCCCGTCCCCTCCAAGACTCTGACCTTGAGTGTCCCCCAGAAGCCTTTGCTCCTCCCCCTTGCCTCCCAAGATGAAACGGAGCGGTAAGGCTTTCACACCTCGCGCTCTGTCTCCGTATAAAGCAGGAGAAAGAAAAGTTAACTGGGGAGGCAGACGGAGCAGGTCCCTGGCCACCTGAAGGCAAGAGGAACAAATGCGTTTTAAACCACTCCTCCAACCAAGAACATGCATGCCCGCCACAGCCAGGGCAGGCGAAGGGTCCAGCTGCAGGCAAGGAAACGCGAGGCCAGCACAGGAAAGGGAGACCGACTTGCAAAGCCTCAGAGGCTCGACAGGCACCTTCGAGGAAATGTGCCTTTAATCCCACCCCACCCCCCTGACCCTCCAGCCAAGAACCTTCTTCCAAAACAGCCCCTCATTCCAGAAGGGGGCCTCTCTTCTTTTCATCCAGGCTCTGAAAGCCTGTGATCGGTTTCCTGGCTTCTCAGGACCACGAGCTGACCCGTGCCAGCGTCTCGGTCCCCGGACGGCCTCTTTTAATTGTAAACATTTTAGCTAACGCGCCCGCTGCCAGGCCCAGCTGTTTCTGGGGAGCGCTGGTTTTGAAGTGTGGACTCCACTTAGTCGCCATTTAAGCCGAGCCCATTAGTTTAGCCTTTCGACTCGGCCGTGCCCGGCCTGACCTGAATGTCACTTTCCGGTGGCTTTGAAATAGCGGGCTCACGTACACACGCGTCCACTCGCATGTTCGTTTGGCCGCCACTCCGAAGGCGGCCTCTGATCACAGCCAACATCAAAAGACCGGTTCGTAAGATAAGGCACTATTTGAAGTTTGCCCAGATGCTTTCCCCGGGGTCCAAAGTAAACCCATAAATAAGATATAAGGAAATAAAAATAAATATTATAAAATAACCTGGGCCACCCTCTGTGTGAAAGGCGACAAGAAGGTCTCGGGCTGATTTTGTGACACCCTCAGCAGAAGCACCCTCCGGATCGAGCGGATGCTGATTTCAGGAGCGGCTCTGCGCAGAGAGAGGTCAGGGCGCCGCCTCCATGCTGTCCTCCTAGCTTTCACTTCCTAACAGAGGCCACACCTGGGCGCCAGGAACCTGCTGCTTCTGATGTTTCTAGCGTGCCCCACCCCCCCCGCCACTGCAGTCCTCCTACAGCCCCCGCAGTCCTTCTGCCCAAGGGCTGGGGTTGAGGACTTGGCTGGGAGTCTAACTCTCCAAAAAAAAAAAAAACAACTAAAAAAGCCATTTCTTCTGAGAATGTAGGTTTCAGAGCAATGGGCTCGTAAGAGAGCCTTCTCAGAGGCCTTGTACAAAGACTCAACTCCCCAGCCATCTTAGACGGGGCTTTCTGTGTAGCGGGGAACCAGAAGTCGGCAGCGGGCCCTGGACTCGCCAAGGACAAGGCCCCCCAGCCCAGCTCTCCCGGGCCTCGTGCAAAGGCCCTGGGCCTTAACTGCTTCCCTGGCAAGTGAGACGACTGCTTGTGTCCGATGAACTCCATCCTTCTGGAGTCTACAGAAGGCGGCCCGTGACCCCCGCGACTCCCGCCCCCCCGCCCAGCTGCGCCCCTTCCCCAGCCCCCAGCGGGGCTGCCCGGCCTCTGTGCCCACGAGAAACGGCCAGGGCTCCTTTCATGCCTTACGGGGCGCTCCTATTCACTAGCGCCAGGAGGTTGCAAAGGGGCCTGCTGCCCTCTCGTCCCGCGAAGCTTCCCCGACGGACAACGGGCCGAAAGCGACTCGGTTCAGCTTCGCGTCCCCCCCGCGCTCCATCGCTCGCTCGGGCTCTGCTCTGCGCCAGGCCCCAAACTGGCCGAGCTGAAGAGGGCTCTAATCCCGGCCCAGGACCCCGGGGGGCCTGCCCGACGGGCCAGCCGGCCAGAAAGCACCTCGCCCGGCCCGGGCTTTCAGCGCCTGCCAAGCCTGCGGGCCCGCCTGCGCCCCGTCGGAGTGGCTCTTGTGCCGAGACCCCTTTCCCACGCTGATGGGAAACGCGGGCCCGGCGGCACCAACATGCCCACGTGGGGTCTGGCTGCGCCGGCTGCATCCAATAAGCTGCCCTAGAGGTTGGGAGGAGGACCAGAGGCCCCCCAGCCCTGGCGTCAGAAGACGGGCTCCAGCACACGAGCCCCAGGTCCCCAGGGACCCTCCCCCACCCCTTGGGGTCCTGGTTTACTCATCCCCAGCCCGAGGCAGCTGCGCCGAGGCAAGGGCTGGCCACGCCCTGAGGTTCTGCCACCTGGGACCCAGGGGTACCCGCTGTGCCCCGGAGAGAAAGCCGCCGAATGAGGGATTTGCCCTCTGTCTCGATTACCAACACGGACCCTCCCGGCCCACACGCCGACCCCTGCCGCCCAGGACAGCTGACTTCTCTGATCCCGGAACGCGGCTTCCCCGTGCAGTGAGGGCCTTAAGCCCACGAACGCTCTAGCTAAAGGCGGGAAGGGCGGGCGAGGGCTTTCAAGTCATCTCTCGATAGAACCGAGGGTTTTTCTTCCGGGCATAAAAGGGGGTAAAAAAAAGAGGGGTGAAGGCAGAGGGTGCAGGGGGGAAGTCCAAACTTGCTCCTCCCTCCCCCTCCCCGTTCAAAAGGAAAGCTGTGTGGTCACCAATAAATAAAACTAAAGGAGACTCAAGGTAGCTCAAAGGTCTCATTATCAACTACTGGGCCTGACATGCACGCGGGGCCGGGGGGAGCAGGCCAAGGGCAGGGGCCTGTCTGGCCCGGATCTGGGCTCCGTCTCTGACGGGAGTAGTTATGGGAGCGCTGGGCATTCCTCCTTCATCTGTAAAAGTCACAAGCGTCGGCCAACCTTTCTGACCGGGTCCTGTGAGGCTCAACCGGGTATGGGGACTACACCCAAGTTATCTCATCCTGAACCCAGAATCACACGTCCGTGACGGGGAGCAGGAGGCCAGCCAAAAATAACCTTGAAGAAAACTAAACAGGAGCCTCCTAGTCTAAAGGAAACTACCCTTGGCTAAGGAGAGTCGCTCGATGCCCTCGTTCAAGTCCAACTCACTCTTATTTTACACATAACGCTGACTACCACGTCATCCAAATACTAGTTAAAAGCTAGAGGAATGCTGCTGCTGGAAGCAAGTGCACACGAGCAAAAAA
Organism: Balaenoptera ricei; assembly: GCF_028023285.1. Classification (NCBI taxonomy): domain Eukaryota; kingdom Metazoa; phylum Chordata; class Mammalia; order Artiodactyla; family Balaenopteridae; genus Balaenoptera; species Balaenoptera ricei. The sequence continues at coordinate 1,523,899 of NC_082658.1, read as the reverse complement.
ACGACAGCAGGCAGAATAACAGAGAAAAGAAAGAAGAACTATCTTAAAAAGGGGGGTGAGGCATCAATATCTCTAGGGGCAGAAAGCCTTATACAATTTCGAATTCTGTGAGATGATATTACAATGTAGAATGAAAACAGACCTTGGGATTAAATTATTTGAATCAAGAAACAAATTATGCCTTGTCTAATACTATTCAATAAAGACAGAGCAAAAACACATTGTTTTAAGAAATACGTCCACCAAAGAATAATATTTTTCAAGTACAGTAACTTAAAGAGTTCAGTCGATATGGAAAACTTACCTCTGTGGAAACCCTCATTTCTTCACTTTGGATGAAAGATGTGTTCCCTCCCTCCATTTTCACTCATGCCAAATTGCTATTCTTTTATTAAACTGGAACTTTTCACCTTAAACATCTCCCTCCTTTCACTAACAGGGGAATCTGAGGTAACACAATAAAAGCCACCAGGAAAATCAACAGTCGAGTCCCAAACCAACCCGTCAACTTTCCTTTCAACTGGTTCCACACCGCAGGCCAAGCAACGGATCACTGGCCAATGGAAACCAGATCATTTCAAACAAACTGGAAGAAGAGCCGGTCCCGTTTTGGGAAGCAAGCTAGAAGGAACAAACTCGACATGAGCGTGCCAGAACTTACAACGGCTCCACGGGCCTGCCTTGCAAAACGGTTCCCTTAGCAGAAGATCCTCCTCCAAAATGTTTGTAGAAAAGCCTCCAAAGACCACTTTTACAACGGTGCTTCTCAACTGGGTGCTGGCAGACGTGCCCCTGGGGAGTCTCGCCCAAGCCCAGGCTCCACCTCCTCCGAGCCTCCTGAATCAGAATCTCCAAAGTTGGCAGGAGACGGGGACGCCTGGTCCACCTCCCCGCCCCACTCCCACCCACCTGAGGCTCACAGAGGGTCACTGTTCTCCATCCACAGAGGTCACCACTGCATGACCTCAAATGACCTCCAACTCAAAGCATGACCCTGCCCCATGGCCTGCTGACCGCCATCAGACCACCCTGATGGCTTGGATTGCATCCAGAAATGCCAGCCGTCCATCTGCAAAAGAGCTGAGGTCAGAAACTGCTCTGGAGAAAACCCCCACTTAGGGGCAGAGCCCCGGCTGCAGAGGGAAGACGCCCGCCGACACCAGACGAGCTGGGTGACGGCCGCGTGAGCACATCCGCGAGGCAGCCTGGCACGCAGTGTCCTGGAGGGAACCCTGGCTTTCTGACCCCACCTTCACTGAGCCCCCAGACACATACCCTTCCCACGCCACCCCGCCTCCCCACCTGCTGGCTCTGCAGAGGGACACCCGGATTCAAGACCCTCTCCTGCCCACCGGGAAGGCAGGCGCAATGATAACCGGAAGAGGGGCTTTTAAACTCAGGGAATCTGTGGACATTCACCCTAACCTCCTACCTTGGTTTGGCTTTCTTCTGTGAAGGTACCATTCAACCCCCTTTCAAGGCTCTGAGCGTCACTCCACCCAGGCGACCGCGGGAGCCTCCTGAGCCAGACCAGGGCCACCCCTGCGGCCTACTCCCCTCCCATCCAACAAACGTCCACGCGGACACAGGTGGGATTGGCAAAGCCGGGCGAGGACCCTGCCCCGTGGCCTGGCGGGTCACACTGCCAGCCGAGTACGCGGTGGGGAAACCAGAACATACTTACACGCTACTGTCCGTCATGGACATGGAATCGTCGGTCAGCGCGTCACTGGATATCTCGCTGTCGTTGGCGCTGGCGGCTGGCGCGAAGACGCAGCCGGAACCCACGTGGTACGGATTCACCGGATCGCTCCTCCTGAAGGGCCACAGCACCGCATCACCGACTCTCGCCCAAAGCCCAGGGAACCGGGGGGCCCCAGGACAGCCCCACGACGTGTTCCAGGCCAGCCTGCTGCCCAGGGCTGGGTGCTCCTCTGGGCAGAAAGCAGGGGCCACAGAGGGGCCTGCTGAGCCGCAGCTCTGCCAGGGGACAGGGGACCCCAGGGCATCTTACAGAGTTCTCAAGAGTCACCTGGAGGGGGGACCCTGCTCTTGGAGGGGGGGCTAGGGAATGACCGATGGGGTGGAGTGTCCTCCCTCCCCGCGCCCCCCCCACCCCCCACCCCGAGGCCTGTATGGGGAGAAGACAACGTGCGGGCCCCAGGACACCGAAACTTCCACACTCCCCGCCCGGGCTCCGCTAGCGGAGACCTGAGAGGCAAACAACTAGCGGCTGGGCCTGGCGAGCGGACAGACGGACAGACAGGAGAGTTCAGGACGAGATCTGGGGCTTCCGTCCTGCCCCGAGCTGGGCCTCGGCCCACAGCCAGGCTGCCCCCCACCCCGGGGCCGCCGAGGGCCACCGGAGGGAGAGGAGGAGCACAGCTGTTTCCAAGGAAGGTCCAGGCCCTACTCCAGGGCCTCCGTCCCCTGTTCTGCCCCCCCCGACCTCCTCCCAGAAACGCCAGTGTGCCGGCCCAGCCAGCTGTGTTCCTCCTGTGTCACCTGCTGTGTCACCGCGAGGGCCTCAGTGAGGGAGGGAAGGGAGAGGGAGGACCCGCCGTGGCCGGTGGGCTGCAGGAGGGGCCCTCGTCTGCAAAGACCCAGGCCCACTCTGCCGGGGCCGCCGAGTACAAGTAAGGGAACTCACTCCACCAGGCCGCAGCCGCCGGTCTGTGAAGATGGCCTTGGGGTTGGCGGATGAAAGGGGCCCCTGAAAGGTGCCGGCACCTCCTGCCCGTGCTCACCGAGCCCCAAGCCTTTCGTGAGGTGCCCAGCCCCGGTCTCCGGTCTCCTGGCACCCATGGCCTGGCGGGCGGGTCCCCGTAACGGGGGTTGGGCAGGGCTACCAGGAGGAAGGCAGACGCGGAGCACAGGCCCACGAAGAGGCACCCCTTACACACGCCGTCTCATCCAGTCCGCACAGCCCCCTGGGGGAGGAGCGCGTGTGCCCACTTGACAGATGTGCCCCGTGGCCGGGCAAGCACAACGGCCCTGGATGTCAGAGCTGGAAGCGGCGGGTGGGGGCGGATGCGTGCGGCTCCCATTCAGCCCCTCTCTCTGCCTCTGTTCAGAGACCAGCCTCGACGCTTCAGACAGCTCTCGCGTAAGAGGCACGACGAGTGACCTGGAAGAGGAAGTCCTGGCCCTGCAGTGTCGGAGGGGACGGGCCGGGTGGGAGCAGATGTGAGGACCAGGGATGGGAGAAGCAGCGGACAGTCCTCCCCGGCCTGGGGCAGGAGGGCGTCAAGCTGGCTGGGGTGGGGGGGGCCTGGGGCTTCCCCAGCGGCACGAGGGGTCCGGGGGGGCCACCAGGCTGCACTGAAGTGGCCGTGGGGTGGGCAGGGAGCCGCTGCACAGTTTGGCGGGAGGGAGGGCAGCGGGGCTGGAATAGGGGGGAGAATGGCTCGGGCGGCTGTCCTCAGGGGGCCTGCCCTCTAGCTGCAGTGACAAAACAAACAAGAGTGACACTCAGAGGTGTACGAGTTGAGAGCCGGGAGGAGCGACTTAGGGCTCGCTGTGGGCGGGGCCTGGTTTGCTCCCTGCTGCACCTCCCCTGGCCCACGGCAGGGCCTCGAGGACTGTCTGCTGCCCGATCGTCTTCACGACCCCCCAGGGAGGAAACGGGCCCCAAGCGGGGGCCAAAAGCCTCGTCGGAGGCCACCCGCTGGAGGCCCGGCCGCGTGGAACCCACCTCCGGCCACCTGGAGGAGCTGATGGCAGCAGGGACCCCGAGTCTGTTCGTCTGAGCTAGGCCGGAACGTCAAGCCAGATCTCAGGGATGTGGTGTGGTGGAGAAGTGACCAGAAAGTGCAAACGAGGAACATGGCGCTTGAACCTTTTGAACATCACGGCCCAGCGACCTTGACCTGTCACCTGGACACTCTGGCCATTGAATACCATGGGCCAGTGACCTTGACCTTGTCACCTGGACACTCTGGCCATTGAATACCATGGCCCAGTGACCTTGACCTGTCACCTGGACACTCTGGCCATTGAATACCACAGCCCAGTGACCTTGACCTTGTCACCTGGACACTCTGGCCCCCCCCTCCGCCCCCAGGATTTTCTACGATGAGGCAGTGAGGCTGGTGAGCTCTTCCATGGCATAGAACTGGTCCCCACGTCCTCAGTGTGGGATTTCCAGACACCAGGGCAAGAGAGAGAGAAGGGTGGAGACAACCAAGGAGAGGCAGTTGGTTTTTCTGGAGAAGGGAGATGAGGGATGATTTAGTGAAGACAGTCTCCTAGTTGATAAGGAGGAGGGTGGCTCTGGGTGGTACTGCCACTGAAGGTGGAACAAGAGGAAACGGCTTACAAGCCAGAAAGAAGAAATCACTTCTCCATGGCCAGGGCAGACCCAAGGAGCGGGTGAGGGCAGGTCACGGGGTCGCCCAAGGCTTTAAAATGGCCCAAAGCCCGCAGCTGCCTAAACAGGCTGCTGCCTCAAAGCAGGATGGAGCAGCTGATGGGCTTCAGGAACCAAGTAACACAGAAATCAAGAGGCCGAGGGCTGGGGCCGGCTTGGCTCCCGGCCAGCTGGGTGACCCCAGCTGTCACAGCCTCCGTGGACACAGGGCTCCACTAAAACAACGTGCAGTTCAAACACGGCCACCTGCACGGGGTCCGTATGTTCTCCGAGAGGCCCAACGAGGGCACTGTTTACGGGGGTGGCATAGGAACGCTCCAAAAAACCACCCCCCGACAAAAGCAAGACTTCTTGGGTGGCACTGATCACGACAATTACATATCGTCAGTGCGTTTCCATGGTGAAGGCCTGTCCCGTGTACGAGACAACAAGCTCTACGAGGGCAGGGACAGGTCTGTCTTCCCCATCTGGGTCTCCCCAGCTGCAGGCAGCGTGGGGCTCGTGGCAGAAGCTCAAAGCTTTGTCCACTCTCCTTCTTTAAGGACCTAGGACCGAGCGGGTTGCTGAGGGGTGTTTTCGCCTAAGAGGCATAGCATGGAGATCAAAAGAACCAACATGGCCTTAAACAGCCTTCACACACTCTTTCCATCCCTTCAGTGTTGCTATCTTTGTGGTATTAACACATTAACAGTGCCCCAAGTGTGAGGGTTGTAACTCAGCCTCTACAGGGAGAAAATGACTCAACAGAAACCCCTCCCTCCCCAGCAGAAAAAGGCACCTCGCTCAAATCCCACGTGTGGACAGAGTTCTGTGCTCCCGGTCAGACACACGGGTCCCAAAATAAACTCGCCTCCCTCCCTTCCAAAATAGAGGGCTACTGTGTGACCAGTAATTAAAAATGGAATATATTGCTCTTAGCTCAGTTGCCTGCAATAAAGTATTGGGATTTTCCTACCATCATAACAAGACAAGGCAGAGGAAGGTGGCAGGCCTGTGGGGAGAGACAGAGACTCAATTTTTTAAGAACTCAGAACTTCGTCAAAATCATCACGTAATTTCAAGAAAATGAATTAGAGCTGCTTTCTTGTGATCGCTTTAAAAAAAAAAAAAAAAGAAGGGAAGAAACTCAGCCACACTACAGTAAATTGTACCCAGATGCTTTGAGGATTTCTTCAGGACTGTCGTGCTCCCAGTTGCTGCAAGGGTTTTAAATTCCTCTGGAGAGTAAAGGCCTATGTACCGATTCTGCACTGGGCGACCATCCACAGACCTGGTTTGCAATTTCAACATGCAAAGGGCTTTCAGCTGTCAGGTAGCAGAGGCTCCTGGGACCTTAAGGGAAGGGAAATGTCGGCTCCTCCTCTCCCCCCACCACCATTCTTATCTCTTATCTCGATGAGATGCTGCAGGCCCCCGCCTGCTCCCCAGACACCAGGGCAAAGCCCATACAGACAGCACAACAGACGTGACCTTTGGGACCCCCTTCTGGGTCCCCTCTCAAAACAATGCAACTTTGAGAGACAGGGGAGACCGCCCAGGGCAGGGCAAGGAGAGCATCCCGACCCCGGCTCCGAACTCCACAGCCCCTCTGCACACGCCTCCACACTCCAGGTGTTGTGTGTGTCTGTGTGTAGTCTGTGTATGTGTGTAGTCTGTGTGTGTACATGTGTGTGTAATCTGTATGTGTCTGTGTATAGTCTGTGTGTGTGTCTTGTGTAGGCTGTGTGTGTGTGTGTAGTCTGTGTGTATGTGTGTGGTCTGTGTGTCTGTGTGTAATCTGTGTCTGTAGTCTGTGTGTGTGTGCGTGTAGCCTGTGTCTGTGTATGTGTCTGTGTGTGTGTCTGTGTGTGTCTGTGTGTAGTCTGTGTGTATGTGTGTGGTCTGTGTGTCTGTGTGTAATCTGTGTCTGTAGTCTGTGTGTGTGTGCGTGTAGCCTGTGTCTGTGTATGTGTCTGTGTGTGTGTCTGTGTGTGTCTGTGTGTAGTCTGTGTGTATGTGTGTGGTCTGTGTGTCTGTGTGTAATCTGTGTCTGTAGTCTGTGTGTGTGTGCGTGTAGCCTGTGTCTGTGTAGTCTGTGTATGTGTCTGTGTGTGTGTCTGTAGTCTGTGTGTAATGTGTCTGTGTAGTCTGTGTATGTGTCTGTGTATAGTCTGTGTGTGTGTGTCCGTGTGTAGCCTGTGTGTTTGTGTGTGTGTTGTCTGTGTGTGTGTCTGGGTGTAGTCTATGTCTGTGTGTAGTCTCTGTGTGTGTGTCCGTGTGTAGCCTGTGTGTTTGTGTGTGTGTTGTCTGTGTGTGTGTCTGGGTGTAGTCTATGTCTGTGTGTAGTCTCTGTGTGTGTAGTCTCTGTGTGTGTGTCCGTGTGTAGCCTGTGTGTTTGTGTGTGTGTTGTCTGGGTGTGTGTCCGGGTGTAGTCTATGTCTGTGTGTAGTCTCTGTGTAGTCTCTGTGTGTGTCCGTGTGTAGCCTGTGTCTATGTGTTGTCTGTGTGTGCATCTGTGTGTAGTCTTTGTGTGTAGTCTGTGTGTATACTCTGTGTGTCTGTGTGTAGTCTGTGTGTGTGTCCGTCTGTAGCCTGTGTCTGTGTGTGTGTTGTCTGTGTGTAGTCTATGTCTGTGTGTACTCTGTATAGTCTGTGTCTGTGTGTAGTCTGTGTGTGTGTCTGTCTGTAGCCTGTGTCTGTGTGTGTGTTGTCTGTGTGTAGTCTATGTCTGTGTGTACTCTGTATAGTCTGTGTCTGTGTGTAGTCTGTGTGTGTGTCTGTGTGTAGTCTATGTCTGTGTGTACTCTGTGTATAGTCTGTGTCTGTGTGTACTCTGTGTATAGTCTGTGTCTGTGTGTAGTCTGTGTGTGTGTCTGTGTGTAGTCTATGTCTGTGTGTAATCTGTGTATAGTCTGTGTCTAGTCTGTGTGTGTGTCTGTGTGTAGCCTGTGTGTGTCTGTGTGTGTGTTGTCTGTGTGTGTGTCTGTGTGTAGGCTGTGTGCCTCGCCCTGGCTCTGGGTTATTTACAGGGACCATCAGAAGCCCAGGCCTCCTACTGGACCACTCGCCAACCAGAGCCCCTCCCTCTGAGGACCATGCCTGCTCTTAGGCGCCAACTCTTTACGTGAAACCTGACACCACGTCAGTAAGGACACAAACAAGTCATTAAAAACGAGGCTCCTCTAGGCGCTCAAGGAAATCAAAGGGCTTAACGACCAGCCATGCCCTTGGCATCCAGCTGCCGAGACTGCTCCCCAACAGCTGGTGAAAGGGACCGACCCCTCGGCAGGATTCAGGTTTCCTGCTTCGTTCACTGGACTGACTTATCAGGCTGTCCACAGGCCGGGCACCTGGCCTGACAAGTGGCGGGGAGGCCGACTTGACTTAGGGACGATCCCACATCCCAGAACCAGCTGCGAAAGCAGGCTCAAGTTCAGCAGGCAGAGAAAGTTGAGGCGTGGGGAGGGGACATGCTGCAACTTCACAGTGAACACGTGCTAGAACCCAAGGCTCACTCTCTGAAGGTGGGACCCGAACCTGGTTGGCCCTTCTCACACAGCCGGTGGTGAGCGCTGTTAAGTCAAGCCAATTATAATGCTTTACGTCTGTTCAGACATTTCCCTTCACAACGGGCTTTCCTGTTTATTATTTTGGTCCTAATATTATAGCAACCTGTGACATAAACTGAAGGGAGGGTTGCCCACTCACTTTACAGAGGGCACACGGGCTTCAGAAAGACTTCAACCCAGGTGGTAAGAGGCGGTCCGGGCTGCAGCTCAGGCCTCTGAATAACTCGGGGCAGCTCCTAATAACACACCTCAGGCACCCCTGAATACCTTGCATGTTAAAAAAATTATCAGGGTGTGTCTTAATTTCTCTCTGATGATGCCCAGGTAAGACATGTGCGGTCCAGGTAAGATATGTCGTCTCATCCCAACAGTGGGAGAAAACACACTCACGAATCTAGTATGGAAACCCCAGAGGCCAACGAAAGGTGTCATTTGTACACGAACACCCACAGTTCCCAGCCAAAAGCCGAGCGCTGACACACAAAGCACCCCAGGCCCTGCATCCAGGGTCCCCAACGCTCCGGAGAGTCACCCCATAAAGCCGAGTCCTAGAAGCATCCCAGCTGGGGGCTGTGGAAGGGGGAGGGGCGCGCCAAGGCTGGGTCCCACTGCCCGCCCACGAAGGGGAGGGGTCACAGCAGGGTCCCACCTGGGGAGCCTGTCTCGCTCCAAAACCACGCAGGGCGCTGTTTACAAAGGTGGTGCTCTGGGCCCTGACACTGGGGGACACAGAAGCCCCACTGTCTGAAGGCTCCCGGAGAAGCTGCCTGACCACAGGCCTTAAGTAGCCCTGGCGACCGCTGCCAACCTGGAGGGCACGGAGGCCAGCGGGGTTTACCCAACCGTCCACCTAACAGAACAGGGCAGGGGTGGCAGGTGGCCGTGACTACCAGCCACAGAAGCCAGAGCCAGTATCCTCCTCCAGAACAGCCTGAAGCCATGAGCTTAAAGATGCTGAAACAACTCCGCTCACGTGATCCTTGGCTCCCTCGCAAAAGCCAATCCGTTCCCACTTAAGGTGTAGACCAGATGTCTGCGCGCAGACGACCGGCTCCCGAGGCTGCAGGAGCGCCCCCTGGTGGACCCAGCACAATCCTTCCCTCCCTGCAGGGCCACCCCGAGATCACAGGCTTCCAGGCTCAGACCCCGCTCCTCTGCCCCTCCTCCTGCCTCGGACCCTACAGAGGGAGGGTAACCTCCAGAGAGACAGCCGCCAGATCGCGTCTGCCTTTCCGAACCCACGGAGCAGGTCACAATGGGCAGCGAGGTAAGCAGCTCCCGGCCAGCCCCTCCCCTGCACGCTGTCCACCACAACCCGGGATTGAGAGGCTCATTCTCTTTTTGGATATTTGGAAGGGGACAGCGAGAAAGAGACAGAAAAACTCATTCTAACAGGAGGTCTGAAGTTGCCTCCAAAGGTCAAGAACCTTGAGACTTGGCCATTCTATAAAGAACTATTTGTCTCTGAAGCCTTGAAAGAGAAGGTACTCTTCTCTTCTCCAGTCCTCTCCGGCCAAGACGTCTTCTCCATCAGCACCAAGCAACGCAATAATCAAGCGGGGTCTGATCCTCGGGCCAGAATAATGTATCAGCAGACTCCAAAGCTAAGGGTCCTGCATTCGGGAAAGTCACAGGGCCTCCCCTCCTTAGGAGGGTTTCTTGCAGGGTTAATATCTCATTCCACAAAGAGAACCGCAAGCTCAGCTGTTAAGCCAATTGCTGGCTCTTATCTGAACTTAAAGCTCAATAGATCCCACTTACCCCACGGTCAGTGGGCACACACGTTATTTCCTGGGGCTCCGCCACAACCCAGGTGCCTCCCCGGCCACGTTCATCCTACTCCCTATTGCTTAGCTGTGAACGACCCCTTCCCAAACCGGTGCCTGGTAGCTGGTGAGTCAGCGGCATCAAAAGCTGCTGTCCTCTCTCCACCACCCCACCCCAAGACTGGCCCAGGATAGTAAGTAACCCGCATTAACGCACACTGCCTGCCACTGGGTGAAGTCAGCACTGGAAAACTACAGGTATTTAGCCGTGTGTGCATCGCCTTCCCGCCCCTTTCAACAGCAAAACGCAAGATCGAAGGGTTCGTGGCCAGCGGTCCGAGCTCAAGACAGGCCTTTGTCAGCCTCCGCAGCACACGCATCCGGCCATCCACCCTACTTAACTCAAAACATCTGCAAAGGCCATCTCACCCTCCAAGCTCCCCCAGCCCCTCACCCTCCACCAAAGGCTCACCTGTATCCATTCTCGACAGTTTCTGTGGACCTCACACTGACTGTAGCCCTCAGAGTTTTGCTGGACAAGCCAACCACGGTGGGGGAGAGTTTGCACTTGAAGTCGGCGCACGTCCACTCCTCTTCCTCGTTCAGCGTGGGGAGGTAGCCACACACGAGCTTCAGGCTCCCCAGCCCCCCGCTGCTCACGCAGGCTGGGTTTTCACCCCCACTCCTCACGTATTCGAGGTATATATCAGAAGTCAGAAACATCTGGTAGGCATTGTCCTCCATCACCGCCTGGATCTCAGTCTGCGCCTGGTCAAACATGACAGAATCGATCTGCTGCTTCTTGATGCCATCTCTGATGTAGGTCTTGGTGGCAGGTTTCAGCTGCTTGGAGACAATGCTGTTGTTCTCGATGTACCTTTTGTAGATCGCTTTGGCTACTCGTAAAGTTTTGGCATCCTTCAGGTTCATCTGCCTGAATCCATTGCAGGCAAACCAGAAGTCTAAGGTATCCACGCATTTCTCCCTCTCCAGGAAAGTCCGGAAGAGATAAGCACCGTCTTGGTCACCCAGCAAGGAGTGCAGGGACTTGGTCCACCTGGTCAGAGGGGAATCCGGAGACGCCCGCCCCTCCGGCTCCCCCAACCCGTCCTCATTCCGCCTGGCATTGGAGGAGACAGGCAGGGGTTTGGCGACCGGGCCCTTTCCCACCCCGGGCTGGCACGGTGGGGTCTCCCCTTCTTCGCCCGGCACTGGGGGCCGCGGGGCATCCTCGCGGAAGCTGCTGCTGGGGTCTGGGAGGCGAGGCACCAACACAGCGCTGCTCATGGCGAGTGAGTTCTTCCCGCTGAGTTGAGGAATTTTTTTTTCTCCTTCCAGTTCCTCTCAGCAATCAGCGTGGTCTCTCTTTCTCTCTCAAGTCAGCAGGGACTCATCCGAGCCTCCTTTCTGGGAAGAAAAGGAAGGGGGGGGAGGTAGAGGGAGAGAAAAGGGTATTGATATAATCAAAACCAGATCTACCCAACATCAAAGCAAGAAAGTAAACAGGCTTTTCAACTCCTCAAATTCAAATCAAGCAACCCAGCTATCTGCGAGGTGCTCATCTAAAGTATCAGACGCTGCTTTTTCAAAGGCGAAATCTGAGCTCCCTGCACGCTTGGGGGGGAAGGGGGAGGGGAAGGGGCGGGGAAGGGGCCTGGGGAGGGGGGGAGGGGGGGCGGAGGGCTCGGGAGGTGGAAGACACCAGCTTCCAAAAACCCACCGACCCGGGCGCACGCAAGGCGGCCCTCCCCTCCCCTGCCCTCCCCTCGCCCCGACAGCATCCACTCCAAAGACGCGCACCCCGCGCCGCTGGGCTGTGTGCAGGTGAAACCAATTTCGGTAAATTTCCCCACTCGGCTCTCCGCACAGATAACTCGAGCTCCAAACGCGCCCGTCCCCGGCATCTGGTTCCCATTCCCCCCACCCACCCCTTCCCCCCTGCGCCCCCCCTTCCCACTCCTTAAAGATTCAGAAGAGCCTCGACCGAGGAGGAAAGCCCGCCCAGCACAGGGCGGAACGGGCGCCCGGACTCCCGGCTGCAGCCCCCGCCCCGCAACCCAGATGGAAGCGTTCGCTGCGCCCCCGCCTCCCGCCAAGAATCCGGCTCAGTCTACACCTCGGTCTTCCGGGCTCCCCCAAACCAGAAATCCACTCACTCAGACAAGGCTTTGATCTTCCAACTTTGCCAGGGAGCAGAGAAGCCTCACGACCCGTCGCCCCCGCGCCCCCCGCCTCCTGGAGCCGCAAACCCTACAAAACCGGATCAGAAACCGTCTCACGCTACCACTGCCTGTGCCAGGAATCCCAGACTCGGCTGACCTCAAGCCTCTTTTTCCCAAAAGCAAAAAGTCTTATCTAACCAGTAAACCAGCCGCTTTCCCCAGCAAGGGGAGGATCAAACTCGGGAGAGGGCAGGGGCGGGCCGGCGGGGCGGGGGGCGCGACCCCGAACCGGGGGCGGGAACCCTGGGCTCCGGGTGGGCGCGCGTGGCCCCCGTGCGGGGCCTCAGGCCGCCGGTAGCGCCGCGTTCCCCGGGCGGAGGGGAGGTGGGGCGGCCCCGTTACCTGGAAGACCAAGGCGGCCCGAGGCCCGGCTCTCATCTCCGCCGAGCCCCCCCGGCCCGCCCCCCGACCCCAATCCACCCCGACGCGTCCAGAGCCCCGGTGGGCGCTCGCAGCCCCCGAGCCCGGGTCGGAGGCGCCCGCAGGAGAAGCGCGGAAAGCGGCAGCCGGTCCAGCAATGGCGACGCGCGGAGGCTCGGCCTCTCCGCACGAGGGGCCGGGGCGGCCGGGGGCGCGGGGCCGGGCGGCAGGAGACACGCGGGGGACGCGGGCGCCCCGGGCTCGAGCCGCTCGGGCGCGCAGACTGAGCCTCGGCCGGCGCTCGGGGCCCCTCTGCGCGGACCGGGGCTGGGAGGGGAGGACTGGAGGGGAGGAGAGAGAGGCGGGAGGGGGCGGGGGGAGGGGAGGAGAGGGGGCGGGGGGCGCCGCCACCCTTTCATCCCACCTCCCAAAGGCACTCCGGCGCACTCTCGCACCCAGACTCCCATCCAGCACCGCCCCGGCGCGGCGCCCCCGGGGGAGGGGGATCTGCCCCCGCTCCGCCCCCGCCGCGGCCGCCACTCGCACAAGTCTCTCCGCCGGGCCCCCGCCACCCCGGCCGAGCCCCCAGGAGCGCCGGGCGCCGCGCCCGCCCGGAGCGCGCCCCGAAATAGCCGGCCTGCCCACTTCAAAGGGCCGCCCGGCACATCAAAGCGCGCGGGCCGCCCGCCGCCTCGGCCTCGCACTCACCAGGGGTCCGCGCGCGCGCTCCGCGCCCAGACCTCGCGGGCGCCCCGGGCAGGGCCTCGGCCCCGGCCCCCGGATCGGCTCGCCGCCACGGCCCCGGGCCCCCCCGGGCCGGTCCCGGCGTCGGGGAACATGGGGGAGTCGCACGGCCGGGGAGGGAGTGCGGGGAACCCGGCGGCGAGGGAGGGGGCAGAGGCGCGCCCCGCCGCCCCTCTTTCTGCGGAAGATCCGAGTGGGCCTCGCCCCCGCCGCGGCCGCCCTCGGCCCCTCCGGCCCCGGCCCGGCCCGGCTTTCGACACGGGCCCCGCTTCCAGCAGCCACTCCGGGCACCCAACGTCCTCCGGGCGCTTCCAACAAAAACTGCGCCGTGGATTTCACTGTGCACTTCAAAGGCGCGAGCCGGCGCACGGTCCTGAAAGGGAGGTACGCGCCCGCCGCGCTCCGGGCCGCCCCCGGGGCCCCCGCCGCCCCTCTCCGGGACCGTCCGGCTCGCGGCCGCCCTCCCGGCCGCCTCTCGGCCGGGCCGGACCCTCTCCCGCGCCCTGCGCCCGCGACGCGGCTGGGCGCGACCTCGCCCCCGGCCCGGGGGGGCCCGGCTCGGAAGCGGCTCGGCCGGGGCCGCGCCTCCGCCCCCACCTTTTACAGCACAGCTTTCGCCGGGGGAGACGGGCGCCTCGGACGCCCGGCGGCCCGGCGATCCATGACTGCGAGGGGTTATTTTTATTTCCCGGCGCTCGGGTGGTTACCGAGTTGCCAGGACCTTATCAAAGCGCAGCCGGCTCCAGCCGACTCCCCCGGGCCGGGCCCGGGCCGCCAGTGATCCCGCCGCGCCAATCACTGCCGCGCTCGGCCGGCCCGCGCCTCCCGCCTTAAAGGGACAGCGCCCCGCGCCCGCCCCGGCCCGGCCCAGCCCGCCCCCGCCCCCCGCCAGGCCCCCGAGGCCACCCGGGCGCTCCCGGCCCGAGTTCTGATTCCGCCTCTCAAGTGCTCTGGCCGTTTTGCTCTGGCTTCCTCCCCCGGCCTGCCCCGTCCTCCCCAGCTCGGGAAAGCAACAGTTTATTGTGGAATCCTAGCCATCGCAAGAACTGCAAGCAGGCAGGTTTTTTTGTTTGTTTTTTTGTTTTGTTTTTTGCTATCATCGAACACTTCTCTACCTCTGTTCAAGTTTCCCTGGGAATTTGGGCTTGGAGGAGCTTGTCAAAGGAGTGGCTAGTCCCGGGATGGGATGGCCAAGTGTCACAGGAGGGACGTGGACCTGGACTCAGAAGGCACGGGCGTGCTTGTGCGCTCCTGCCTCTGAGTGTGAGTTAGTGTGAGTTAGGGTCACGGTGCGTAGTTTGTGGATGTGTGAAGATGGGGGTGTGACTCCGCCAGCAGGGGCCTGAGTGCTGGAGAGGGGCCCTGACACCTCGCTGGGAAGCGAGCCTCAATTTCTTGAAGATTTAACCCCAAATTCCCAACCTGGCCATCAGGACTCTCCCAGCACGTACATCGTACATCGACCGTCTTTCTGTATCAACTGTATAGGCAACACTCTCTTGGAAGCATCCCCCCATCCTCCCATACGTTATGTATTAAACAGACATGGGATGTCTTCTTTCCCCATCGACTCTCAGTTTTAATGTATTGAAAACTCCTCACCCCACTGTCACCTTTGAATCCTTCCCAACATCCATCCCAAAATGTTTAGGAGGTACAACCTTCTCACTTAAAGTAATAAGAAAACATACCACAAACCCAGAACATTATTTACTTGTCTGTTGCTATAGAATGATCTCTCATATGATGAGCTAATAATTGATTTTTCCTCCTCTTAAAAAACATAAAGGTGGAGCCCAAATTTGTCCCAGAGGTGAGAGGAAGAGCTTGGCATACTCAGAGCTGTGGCTTTCAACTCTACTCACTTTTTCTTTATTTACTTCCCTAGTGAACTGAATGGACGACAAACCCTGTTCAATGCAGAGGTGCCTCGAACCTTCATTAGGCCTTTAGGACTTTAAAACATGCAAGAAATGTGTTTCTCTGTCTGTTTAGGTTTCCATAGGAAAAGGGGAAGAGGATGCACCACCCGTGGCCTGCTGGAACACGACAAGCAGCAGGGAAGATGCCCTCCCGGCTGTGACAAGGGACCAGAGCTCTGGAAAGCCACGCTGCCAGACTTGCCAGCTCCTGGGCACCGTAGGGGGTGGCATCTCCCTCCCCAAGACCTGCCTCTGTGCCCACGCTCTCCTCCTTGGGCTCACCTTCCCAGGTGGCCAGGCTGGCATAAAGCCAGTGGTCCAGGCCATGAAACACATGGCCACCTTGGGGCAAACCAGGAAGGCCAGTGAGCGGGTGTGGCCAGATGACTCAGCCCTGCCTTGGGACAGCTGCTGGGTGCAAGGAAACTGGAAGCCAGTCCACTTGAGGTCAGCTCCCTCCAACAGCCCGGCCTTTCAGAGTGCTGCACACCCACCCCCGTGGGTGACCCGGGAGAGCCAGGAGCAAAGCCGTCCCTGTGGTTCCCAGGAGTCTTTCAGCCACAGAGGGTGTGATCCTAGGGCCAAAAGTGTATACAGAAGGGGATGAATTGCCATAAAAGCGTCTGCAATATAAACAGCAACGGCATGTGTGTGTGCGCATGCGCACACACACGCGCACGCAATGTGAGGGAGGGGAGGTTGCAAACTCCAAACATCCAAAATCAAAATAAACAATGATCAGAAAGAGGAGGCTTTCAAAAAGGAAGTGGAAAGCTGGTCTTCATGGGTGGTTTTCCTCCCCTCCACTGCCCCCCCCCTCCCCCCCGCCAGCTCTAACCATCACAGGCTCGGCTGTAACCCAAGGGCTCGCCTTCTGCTGCCTCGTTAGCCCAGGGCTGTAGCGACAAGAAGGGCGGATGAAGATAGCGCCACAGGAGCAAGGCTGAGTTCAGTTTGGTCCTCTCAGTAATAACCCTTCGGAGAGCTTGGTTTCCAGAACAGGTGCTCGGTCACCTTGGGCCAGTGACTCCCCTCCCCCCAGCTTACCCCTCGCCTGTCCCCTGGTGGTACATTTCCCACCCAGCAGTGGGGCCCTCTCAAGCCTCCAGGTCTCCGACTACTTGTTGATAACGTTTCTGGAGGAGAATCCAAAGTCCTTTGCTTATACCCGGCCCCTTTCTCAAGATAGCACAGTTTTCCATTTTCCCCTTCTTCCTGGCAGCCGCAAGGTCATGTGACTTGTTGTAATCCTGCGCGGTTGCCTGGAAACTGGAAAGCAAGGTGATGGATTTCTGCACATGCTCGCTCCCGCCTCCTTTAAAGACAAACCCTACCGGGGATCAACAGCCCACTTGGCCTAAGTGCAGACAAGTTTAATAAAGCAGAGAGTAATTCTTTTCTGCAATTATGTACTGGGCTGAAATCCTAGAATCCCAGAAAACTCAGGGCTCCCTGAGAGGCATCTGGCCAGATCTCCAATCTTTAGTGAGCCTGACAAAAACCCCTCTGGTGGGGAAGTCACACCAGCTGCGACTTCAGAGGAGCTCGGACCCAGGACATCACTCTTTAAGACTCCGTGACCTTGTCTTTTATTTCTTTGGAAAAGTGGCACCTTAGACAATGTAGCTTTGTTTGGGGAGCGGGGTGGAGAGACACTCAGGCAACCTTTCTAGAGACTGCAAGTCACCTAACCGCTCTGAGGCCCTGCCCCGTGTGTTTACCTGTGAAGTGCAGGGAACACCCCTCAAAAGGCTGCTGTGAGGTAAACAGCCAGCACGAGGCTTAACACATCGCAGGAGCTCGAACATGGCAGTGATTCCTGCAGTCACCCCATTTCCCCAATAGCCTGCTAGCTGCTCTGGGAAGAAACTCCCATCTCCGCAGCAAAGATGCCCTCCAGATAGGAGTCACACTCTGGGCCGGAGGCCTGGAAGCTGAGCAGGGAGGTCCTGCAGAGGTGACACCCCCTCCCCCCCCCCCCCCCCCCCCCCGCTGACTTCCCGGGGGAGAGGAGCGGAGCCGGGCGGCACTGGGGGCTGTGCTGTCTGCCGGCTCCCAAAGGCATCCTATCCAGTACTCCCCAAAATATCAGCATCTTCCAGCCAGGGGAGCCCTTAAAATGTCATCTAACCCAACCCGTCATTTAAGAGATGAGGAAAATTAGGCAAAGAGGAGGTGAGGAGATTTTCCCAAGGTTTCTTGGCCCATTTCCCAGCTGAGCTAGAACCTCCGAGGGTCCTGACTCCCGCTCCATCCTCTTTCCCCCCATACTATGGTGAGGAGACCCAAGGCAGGGCTGTCTCAGACGGGGTCCTGAGCATCTTGAGTCTTTGGCTTCCATGGCAGGGCTGATAAATAGAATTTAGCTAACACAACATTGTAAATCAACTATACTCCAATAAAATTTAAAAAAGTAAATCACCAAGTTAAATGACAACAACAAAAAAAAGGCGAAAAAAGTCATCAGCCATCTTAATGATTACAATTATGAAGGTAATCAAGTATCCTCAAGTGAGTTAAAGAAAGGAAGGTTGCTACTTTAAAGAATAATAATAATAATTTGGGATGCTTTCCTAAAAGCATCATCACAGGGCTTGAGCTGGAAATTCCGCGGAAGCGTATGTCATTCAGCTCCTACCAATGAACCAATGAACGGCCTCGACCCCCAGAAGTGGGCTCCCTTCAGCCGGCTCCTGGGGGGTTCCACCAAGTCTTTAATGGTGACAGATGTTTCCAAGTGCATCTCAGTGGGGTTGGTGCACCTAAAGGAGAATTGGCTTTTACAGAGTCTGGGAGGAGGAAAAGAACAGGAAAAGATGGGTTCAGCTTCCTGCCACCCTCTCCCTACTTCCTCCCATTTGGAGAGGGGTGGGGGAGGAGCGGGAACGTCAAGGTGGAGATTTTGAAGCCACAATTGAAAAAGTGAGGTTTCCTGGGCTTCCCTGGTGGCGCAGTGGTGGAGAATCTGCCTGCCAATGCAGGGGACACGGGTTCGAGCCCTGGTCTGGGAAGATCCCACATGCCGGGGAGCAACTGGGCCCGTGAGCCACAACTACTGAGCCTGCGTGTCTGGAGCCTGTGCTCCGCAACAAGAGAGGCCCGCGCACCGCGATGAAGAGTGACCCCCGCTTGCCACAACTAGAGAAAGCCCTCGCACAGAAATGAAGACCCAACACAGCTAAAATAAATAAATAAATTTATTAAAAAAAAAAAAAAAAAAGTGAGGTTTCCTTAGGAAATCCCATCCCTAGCAGCACTGGGGGGGAAGCGTATTTTTAATAAAAATGATCATCTTCGGTCTCTTCAATTTAAAACACAGTTAAGCAAAACAATAATTTAAAACCTCCTAATCTGATTTACCTTCACGTGCTTTTAATATTTATTATAAATGGAGCTACAAACTGCTGGCATCGTTGGTGTCCCACCAGGAATCATTGTGGAGTTTGACTTTCAAGAGTTGGTCTGAGCGTGGAACAAGAGGAGACCATCAGTATTCAAACAAATCCAGAAAGAGGTTCTGATTTTTGAACTTATCTTCTCCAAAGTGTCAAGCAGATGCACACGCACACAAAGGTTATTTTCAGAAAAGGAAGTAAAAGGTAGATAGGAAAAAAAAAAAAAATCCCTGAAGTCAGCACTCCAACTGGCAACATGTGAAACTTTGCAAATAAATAGGTCTGTGTTCCTAAGTTCTCTCTCCATAGACATTTTTGTTCTCTGCTCCTGAGGTTTCGTCCTGCTCCTTTTAAACAACTTCTGGAAAGTGAAGTTGTGCCAGGCTTGAAATCGGTTCCTTTATTCTCTCACATCAGGGTTTCTTGACTTGCTCTCAGCATCTCTGCCAGCTACAGAGTGCCTCCCCGGCTCGAAGGATGGGCCACGGTGGCCCAGGACGCTTGGCAGGGTCCCAGGCTGCCCCAGAACAGCTGGCGAGGGTCTGGACTTCGCTCCCTGTGGACTCTTCCCTCCGCCAGGTCTGCGCCGATGCTCTAGCGAGGTCCTCATCCCCCGCCCCCCTGGCATTAAAGCACTGGTAGCAGAAGGTGGCTGGCAGACATCCTTCAAGAGGCGTCTACACTCGCGTCTACACTCCCTCCCCCTCACGGTCTCCTGCACCCGCGAAAACCATCGGCAGCCAGGTAAAAGGCGTCCCACGTGGAGTCACGTGGGCCCATCTGGATCTGTGTATATGGCCTGGCTTACCTGCAGCTCTCCTACTTCTCAAGTCCCTCTGGCTTCTCGGGCAGGACCCTCTACCAAGGACCGACTCCCTCTCCTGCCTCTCCGGGTCCTGCCACCTAAGGTGTTTTCTGGGCCAGTCTTCTGTCCCCATCCACGGCTCCAAGCCCCGCTCTCCCGAGACCCGGACCTCCCGGCCCTCTAGCTCCACCTCTTTCATGAGCCATCTTCATCCTGCCCGCTGTGGACTGCCGGCCACAGGTTCTCGAATTTAAGGCTCTTAAAACAAACGGAGCTTCCTTTGTGCCTCGTGGAAGCCAGGCGTCCTCCGTCAGGCAGTGCCCCAGCATCCCTGCCTCCTCAGCGAGCAACCCGGGCTGGATCCAGACTCCTTCTGCCCCATGCACCCCCATCCAGCGCCCAGCCCCGATCATTCTGCCTCCTAAAAATCGCCTAAAAGCACCACCCTCTCCCCATACCTGCAACCACCACTCGGCTCTGACCCTTCTCATCTCCTGTCAGGAAGATGGAACGTTCTAACCGTCCTCCCCCCCTGCAGTTTACAGCCCCCGGTCCCAGGGCCGCCTTATGTGGTTATGCTACCACAGACAGCGATCTGCACTCCCTGCGGCCTTCCTGGCTCCAGATCCTCCCCTGCCTGCACAGGACCTTCAGGATGGGGCCCAGAGCTCTGAGCGTGGCGCTTGGGGCGGTCGGCCGGGCTGAGCTCCAGCTCGGTCTCCTGCTGCCCCCCATGTCCACCGAGAGCGCCCCACACGGAGCGCCCGTTTTCCTTCCTCTGCGCCTTTACGCTCAAGAGTCCCCTGGCCACCCGGCCACCCTCTTTGGCTTCTTCACGCCTCGCCCGACTCCTGCCCAGACCGGGAGCATCTCTTCCTGCTTCCCTGGTACTCGGGCTGCACCTCTCAGCGGGACACAGGTTGTTGTGCTTCTGGGTCCACCACTCAACCACGAACTCCAGGACGAAGGGGCCGTGTTTTATGACACCTGCACCCTAGCCCCTGGCACAAGGTCGGGACTTAATAAACAGTTGAACTGCACTGTGGACAGAGGCGACCTGTGAAATAGCGAACAACTGGTGAAACACGTGCACGGGCCGAGCAGCGCAGATGCCAGCCTGGGCGCTGGAGCTGGGTCTCGGAAGCACCCCCGTCAGAGTCAGGCCTTTAGTCGCTGCGTCAAGGACAGCCGTGGTCGGCAGCCTCTAAGGTGGCCCCCGATGACCCCTGCGTCTTGGCCTTCATGCCCTGTGTAATTCCTTCCCTCCAAGTCCTTCAAGTGGGACTTACTGACTCCCTTCCAACAAATAGAATATGGCAGACGTGACAGGATGTCCCTTCTGAGATTAGGTTATGAAAAGACTAGGACTTCTGTCTCGGGTACTTTTTTAGGATTATAAGGCAGCCCTGTGGAATGGAGACGAGGCCTGCTACCTACCAACCTAGTGATCTTGGAAGAGGATTCCTACCCAGCCAAGCCTGGAGATGCCTGGAAGCCCAATTGGTAGCTGGCCCGTAACTGCGTGGGACACCTCGAGCCAGAGGCAGCCAGCCAAGCCGTGCCCAGATTCTGGACCCACAGACTGAGATGCGTCCTTTGCGAAGGGGAATGGCAAAAACAGACCCGCTGATAAGACTTTTGCCCTGTCAATCAACGTTGCTGATGCTGAGAACCGAGTTGCAATACACACAGGCAACGGGAATCTTTTTTGCACCTCATTACATAACAGCACATTGATGGGGGGCGGTGACCAGCATGAACTGGCCATAATTATAACGTGTTTGAAGTTCTTCAAAGGTCACTGGAAGTTTCTATAAGAAATATATCAAATTTCTCCAAGCAGTTTATGAAATGAGCACCAAAATCCTTTTGAGATTTTAGTGGGTTATGGGATAGTGACATTTGACCACACTCAGAAACATTTACTTTGCTGTCACATTTTCCCAAGAATGTTCTCCCCTAAATGGAGACACAGAACTTATTGGTCTAGAAGGTAAATATGAACATTACTGGTTAGTTATCACATTCGAATTTAGAAGAGGGAAATGAATCTTCCCTCTGGAGTGATTGGAACTTCGAAGAGAGATGCTAATGAGAATATCTTTGGGATTAAAAACGGTGCCAAAAGTAGCAGGGACTTGGGGCTAATTCTTTGAATGATGACGATCTTTAAAGAGTAATTCTCAGAATTCCTGTCGATGAACTTAGATGGGGGTGAGGGGCAATTCCTGAATGGCATGGCCCAGAACTACTTTGGAGAAGTCTTTTTTTGTTCTTTGATGATCATCTTAATGATGGGGTACCGTGAGGAGTAGGTCCCCTGAACAGACAAGGAGAAATTATCTGCATATTAGATATGGCTTCTTAGCAAAAACATTAGTATCCCAAACATAAATTAAAATGTGTGAATTGAACTTCACTCCTGTTACTAATGTTCTCTTGATAACCACTTTCCCCAATAACTTGAGCACAGAACAAGATACAGTAATGATTGAAACTGGGCAATCCGTCTTGATAATCTCGAGGAATCACCCCAACACTTAGAAAATGTTAGGGGAAAATTAAGTGGAATATTTGACCTTCTTGAAAAAAAAAATTCAATTCTGCAAAAAAGAAATACTCAGTCCAGGGGGAGGGGAATAGATATTATCA
This sequence comes from Balaenoptera ricei, assembly GCF_028023285.1. Taxonomy (NCBI): domain Eukaryota; kingdom Metazoa; phylum Chordata; class Mammalia; order Artiodactyla; family Balaenopteridae; genus Balaenoptera; species Balaenoptera ricei. The sequence goes on along the minus strand of NC_082658.1, from coordinate 1,502,116 downwards.
GCTACAGGATTGGTCTCCTGGCCTCAGTCTTCTGTTGAAGTTGGTGGAATCTTGCTCCCAATCTTCCTTGTCTGAAGAGTTGGGCCAGAACTGAATTTGTTTTTTCAAGATCAAAACTTTTCACATGAATCCATTAATTCACAAATCAGAAAATGATCAAGACCTCTTACAGAAGAGTCAATTTTAAAATGATCATTTGTAAGACCAAAATATAAACTAAAAGTTTCAAAAATCTAAAACAACAAAAAAGAAAATGATCAAGACCTGGTGGCTTGATCTGGGGGCCAGAAAATATGGTCACCAATAGGGAGAGAGTGAGGGGCTCCGTTCCCCCCCCCCATCTCTATTCCAAGCTCAGAGAAGACCTGAGAACAGTGGGCCAGGTGTTCCGGCAGGTGTGAGACGGCTGCCTGCTGAGTGGAGATGGGGGCGGACGGGAGGGGGGTGTCAGGGTCTTCCTGGTGGATGCTCAGCCCCCGGGAGAGCCCCCAGCTTCAGGAAGGCTTCCAGAGGCCAAGACCGTGAAACTGGCGAGGGCGAGCTCTGCCACCAGGGTGGGCAGGGCGAGGGGTGGCCGCCAGGGCTTTGTCCACTTGGGCTTTTCCTAGGCAGCCGGCGGCTTCGTGTAGGTCGGGCAGCTGCTTCACCCAAACTTGGCTTTTCTGCGACCGACCCGGCCCTCCCCAGCCCCCCACCCTGAGCTCCGACCTCTGCGGCCCCGACCTGGGCCATGCCCCTCCCCCCGCTCCAGCCCGCCCCAGGGCGTCCGGACTCTGGATTTCCCTGTGAAAAGGTGTCAACCTTAAACTCTACAAGACAATGGAGGTCCTGCATGCCCTTGGGCTGCCCCAGAAGCCGGGCCTGCTCTCAGGCTCTAGGACGGGAAGAGGAAGGCGGGCGTCCACCCCTGGGCACCGAGGCCCCAGAGTGGAAGGGAGGCCGTGGTGCCCGCCCTGAGCGGCCTGTTTGGGGGCGTTAGGAAGCGGAGGCAGACTTCATAACCCAACAGCTGTGTCGATATTTTTTGTGCAGGCGCCAGGCAGGAGAAACCAGGGGCACAAGATGGGGCTCTGATCGCCTTGGGAGGCGAAGCCGGGGGTGGGGGTGGGGGGGGTGGGGGGAGGAAGAGCCCAGACCCCAGAATCTTCCCCGGAGTCAGTGAACTGCAGCCCAGGGTTGGCTGGAGCTGGGACAGCTGGAGTGGGACCCGCACAGGCCCCAGGCAGGAGGATGTTGCCCTTTTCTGGAAACCCGTAGAAAGCAAGAGCAAGGTGGGCAGCCTGGCCTCCTGGGCCCCGGGGAGGGGGTTTTTCTTTAATCCTGAAGTGTCACTATGAGCCAGGAGAGTGTGGCTCAGAGGTCAACACGGAGGCTCTGAAAGTCCTCAGCTCCCCCCCACCGGAGAGCTGTCGCATCACCATGCCTCAGTTTCCCCAAGCATGAAATGAGAGGAACAGAAGTCCCAGTCATGAGGGTTAAGTGAGGCGATACAGTGAGGTGGTGAGAGCCCCGGTCGGGGACACTGAGCCCCGGCTGAGAATTAGTCCTATGGGGGGCTGGGGAGGGCAGCCTGGGCCGGGCCCGGCTCCCTGACCAGGACGGCCTGCAAGTCTTTGGGGCTGTTTGAGACTCTCTTCCCTTAACTCTAAAATGGGACTAAAATCCTGGCACAGGTAAGGTGGCGTTTGCGCGGACACATTCTAGCTGGCAAATGTAGCTTCTGAAAGATGTACGCGCTCCGCTTCCTGGCGCAGATGGTTTCCCAAGGCCGGCGGACACATCTCATCTTCCCGAGGATGCGGCTCGGGGCTGCAGCCAGCTGACCTCTTACTGCGGCGCCCGTGTGACTTCCTGGCGCTTGAAAACGGTCCATCATTCTTTGCGCAGCCTTGCACGGCATCAGTGCCCACGGCTCTGCCGTGTGTTGACGGGTTACCTGACTCTCGCTGCTCCTCCCAAGGGCAGGAAGGTGGGCCCCACGGGGTGAGGTCAGGGGAGCCCGGGGCCGCCTTCACACAGCGCCTTCACAGAGCTTCGCACACTTGGCAGCAGGTGCCCGCCTCAGCCTGCTGCTGCTCTCCGTTCTAACGATTTTTTGATGATCGAGGTGAAAATCCTGCGGGATGCTGTGTGTCATGGAACCTTTTCGGTGGAGATTCCAGCCTCCTTCATTTTCTGCATTGGCAAAAAGGCCTGTCTCACGAGAATCCTCGGGGTGAGCGTCTCGGTGGCCCCCGACGTGTCACGTCTTCCTGCCGGGGTGCGCGTCCTGCCGCTGGTGCAGCCGGTGGGATGCGGGTGGGTCTCACCCGCCCAAGGCCTCGAGTGCCTCTGGGGCGCGGCTGGGATGGCATCTTGGCGTTGCGGTGGGTCTGGTGAGGCGGGGTCGGCGGAGCATGACGGGGTTCAGGAGGGAGCCCCCGCTGCTCTCCGGCCCTCTGTGCTCTCCTCCTGCTACAGGTGCCTGCTCTACGCGTCCCGGAGGCTCCTGGCCCTCGGTTTCCCAGAGGCCTCTGGGCAGAGCCTCGCCCACAGACACCAAAGCGGGTACGCAAGCCCACCTGCATCTCCCGCCGTCTCTGAAGCCAGCCCGGCGCCCTGCGTGGCGGGCGTCTACTGCTGCCCCTTGGACGGAAGGGAGGTGGGAGGGAGGCCCTGGAGGGATGTCCGGCTGCCCGGCGGTGACCCCCGGCCAGCAGTTGTCACATTCCAGTTCCCTCTCTAGGGACAGCGGCTGGGTGACCTTACCGGGTGCCGTGGGCCCAGCACGGGGATTCCCTGTTTTCCTGACTCTGGAGGGACGTGCAGGGGCGGGGGAGGCCAAGGGGGACAGTTCTGGGTTTTCCACGCGTGGCCTTGCCCACGTCTGTGAACAGAGCTCAAAGACTTCGGGATGGAGGCGCTGGGAGGCCTCCTCGCTGACCACGTCTTCCAGCCACCCTTGTGGACACAGGCGAGCTCCGTCCTCTGCTGGTCAGCTGGGGGGCTGCGTCCTGGCCGTACGCCCTGCAGGGGGGCATGCTTGCCTTGCTTATTCCTCTAGTTTCCATGGGGGGGCCCTGGTGCCAGAAGATGATGGGGCTCTCCAGCTCTGCCCCTCCCTCTTCGGGGTGGACCTGCAGAGTGCCCCCGTCACCCCGTTCTCTCGAGGACAGGCCCGACGGGAAGGTTCGAGGTTGTCTCTCCAGCCCAGTGCCAAGCGGCGAGCGTGCCTGACGGGGACCTGGCCCTGGGAAGCCCTGTCGCTGGTCCCTGCTGGGCACCTGCGGACGCTTCACCTCCATCCGCCTGACCCTTGTGTCTGCTCTCCCTCCGCTGTGCCCTGGGGCAGGGGAGAGGGGTGCTATTTCTTAGCCCCCCCTAAAATTCCAGCACCCAGTTTAGAAGGTGTTTCCCCTATAAATATACTCTTTGAGGTGGGCCTTACCCAGGGGCACCCAAGGCTGGGAAGAGATGGGGACAAAGGGGGACACACAGAGGCAAGAAGCCACGGTCCCCCCATCACAGAAGTATTTTTTCCCACACTTCACCACGCGGCCTATGCTGGGCTGTTGTCTCACACATACAAAGTGCTAGATCTGTCCAGGGGTGCTCGTCAGGACAACCTGACCGACACGGCGCTCCCAAAGCTGCCAGGACCAAGCGTTCCATTTCTCCCGAATCCAACACAGTGGAATGAAGGAAGGGCCAGGGGAATTAAAGAACAGCACATTTTGGACTCAGCAGTCAGGAAGATAAATCAAGTTTCAAATCCTGACCCCACCACCATAGAGGTGTGACCTTGAATAAGCCCTATCTATCTATCATCTATCATCTAACATCTATCTATCTATCTATCTATCTATCTATCATCTAACATCTGTCTGTCTATCATCTATCCATGTATCTATCATCTATCATCTAACATCTCTCTATCTATCTATCTATCCATCATCTATCATCTAACATCTATCTATGTATCTATCATCTATCTATGTATCTACCATCTATCATCTATCTATCATCTATCTATGTATCTATCTATCATCTACCTATCTTCTATCATCTATCTATTGTCTATCTATCTATCATCTAACATCTATCTATCTATCTATCTACCTATCAATCATCTATCTATCTACCTACCTACCTATTTATATATCTTTTTGAGGCCTTCATTTTCCCATCCATAAAATGGAGCTAAGGACAAATAACTACTTGGTAAGGGTCGTTCATGACCTAATTTTCAAGCTGTCCTTTCTGGTTTCTTTGCCACTTTTCAGTGCTGGCACCTGATAGGCCCAGGATGTTATGAGGATCAAGAGAATAGGCCCAAAGCGCCTGCCACAGTGGCGGGCGCGGAGACAGCGGAGCGATGCTAGCGCCGGGAGTGTTACTTTCCTGCTCGGGGGTACGTGAGGCCCAGGAAGCCGGCCCTGGAGACGCGGGCAGGGTGACCACCCTCGGTCCAGCAAGTGCCGCCGTGGGGCCTCGCCAGGCGTCCACAGCCAGACCCTGCCCGGCCCCAGGGAAGCCAAGGCCTGTCCCCGTCCCTGTCCCCTGAGGGAAGGTGGGGAGGTTCCCTCCTTGGCGCCATCTTCCCCCACAGAGAGCGGCACCGTCTGAACCCTTGGGGCTGGGGCAGTAAAAGGGCCATAAAGACAGCCAGCGGCCATAAAGCAGAGACGGAGTCGTTAGCAGTTTCCTTTCTGATAAGGGCTTCAAGGGCTCCGAGGAGACGGCTGTGAATGCCACGTCTGGGTCCCTGTGCCCTAGATATTTGAACCCTTGGTTCGGAGTCCACGGAGATAGAGAAGATCAAGGAGGGGACGCCCTCCGCGGGCACCGGAAAGAACGGGAGCGAGCATCCTGCCCAGGGCAAGCGGCAGGTGACACCAGGAAGAGATGGCAGAGGAGAGGCGGCACCTCCGGGCGGCCAGGCCCCTGCGGGCGGCTCACCGCACTGAGCCCTCGCCTAACCGCCGCCCTTATCAGCCTGTTTCACAGAGATTATGTAGCGGGACCTGCCGCAGTAAAGACACAACTTCAGTCCCTGTCCGACCGTGCCTGTCCGACCGTTACTAGGAATTTCAAGATGGTGACAGTAGACCTTAAAGCCAGCGGGGCCCTCCCGTCACGGGGCCACGTGGCTGCCCAGATCACAGCCTGAGCAGCCATCCTGCCCAGAGGGTTCCAGACTCCTCACGAAGGTCACCCGCTCAGTGGTGAGCAGCCGGGGGGCCGGGTGGGGGCACAGCGTGTGGGAAGACCAGCCTCTGCGTCGGTCCCTCCATCCCCCAGCCCTTCTGCAAGGTGCACGGGGCTGCCGCCAGCCCAGCACAGCTGAAAGCTCAGAGGGGCTAAGTCAGCAGTTCGAGGCCGCCCAGCTCCCTGAGAGGGGGGCTCTGGTGAGGAGGCAGGGACTTCGGCGGGGGGGCCGCGGTCTGGGAAGATGCAGCCCCACTTGTTTAGGTGCCCTTTGGGGCCGTGGCCGTGCCCGGGCTGGAAGCAGCTGCCGCATGAACCTCCCTGGGGACGGTGTGTGGGCCTCTGCCAGCTGTGGCCGGCGCCCTTTAGCAGAGGGGCGTTTTCGTAAAAACCCTGGTCCAGCTTCCCGTTCTCTGAGTGACAGGAGCCAGGGCTCACGGGCCTGAATATCCGAAGGCATCTGCCCGGCGCTGCCGTCTTTAGGATGGGACCCACCAAACTGAGAGGACTTTATTCCTTGTCCAGTCGGCCGCGTGTTCTCACCCACTAAACGTGTGATTGGGGAGGGTGAGGGAATCCCCTGGCGCCCACCACTAACCCTCCCTAACTTTATTTTTTTTTTATATTTTTGGCCATGCTGCGTGGCTTGCGGGATCTTAGTTCCCCGACCAGGGATCGAACCCGTGCCCCCTGCAGTGGAGGCGCGGAGCCCTAACCACTGGACCGCCAGGGAAGTCCTGACCCTGCCATTCTGAAATGCCTTTTTCTACCCGGACAATATTTTAAATAAGCTTGGTCTTGCCCCATTTTTCCAGGGTTGCAGAAGAGCTGCAGTTCAAGGCCATTTGGAAGCCCAAGCAACCCAGGATCTCCATTTGTTGGGGACAACCTGACAGGCCAACAGGCCCTCTCAGAAATGTCATCTTTGAAAGACCGCTCGGCATCCTCTGTCCCATGCTGCTCGCACCCTCAGACTGCATCTGGGTCCCTGTACTGCCTGACGCAGACGCCCACACTCACACACACACAAACCAGAAAACGAACGGCTTGGAAATACCAGATGAGAAAATGGAGGAAAATACGTAATTAGTTTTACAGAATTTGAAGTCCATTTCCCCAGCGAGGGGACGTGTGTTGGTGAATCTGAACAGATAAGAGGGCTATGTTTCCCGGCCCTGTGATCCCTTCAGCACCTCTATTCGCCACACAGGCTTCTCCCTTGAAAGTTCTGTTCTCCACACTTCCTGCCGTCTCAGACTCCCGGCCAGGTGTGCAGACCTGAAAGGGCCCCAGGGCGGCTGCAAACGTCCTCTCCCCCTGGACAGAATGCACACAGCCGCCCTCGCCTACCTGTTAGCTTTGGTGAACTTGCTTCCTACCCGGTTGAAATGCGGATCTGCTGGGCAGAAAGGGCCCAGGGTGGGCGAAGTGGGGGAAGAGGAGGAGGGAGGGGTCCATGGGCCCTTCCTTCTAGGGCAACCAGGCGGGCTGAATGGTATCGCACCCACACCCGCACCCCAGGCTGCTGGGAAGGGGACAGGTGTGATGCAGCCAGAAGGAGACTGCAGCCTGGGCTCACGCCCCAGCTGCACCACTGAAAAGCTGTGTGAGCTTGGGCACAGACTTTGCCCTTTCTGAGCCTCCATTTTCTCAACTGTGAAGTGGGAATAAACCACCTTGTTACAGGGAGGGTGAAACAAGAAGGTGGACGTGAGAGTCCGTGTACACAGTAGGGGCCCCGTAGATGTTCACCTCCGCCTTAGAGAGCCAGGCTGTGCTGCAGCGCCCCGGCCTCCCCGTAGGAGAATGGCTAAGATGCTCCGGCGAGCCTGGTGCCGCTGGGCCTGCGGAGCTCAGGGCCGTCTCCCAGGCCAGGTGGGCGGCCCCCTTCCACGCTCCTCCTGAGCTGACTCGCTCCCTTTGCAGACCGCGTCAACAGGCGACGCCGCCCCAGCCCAGCGAAGGGTGAGTGGCTGCGACCAGGTTTGGAAACATGTGTCAAACCCAATTCCAACCAGGTGAGGCTGGCCTGCTTCCAACGGCGCCTGCCATCCGAGGCCACGCCAGGGGGAGGCCTGTCCAGCTGCCATGCCCAGGTAGCCAGGCCTGTTTGTCCCCCGCAGTCCTTGGGTCCAGACTGACACGCTCACCGCTCTGTGCCGGCGGCTCTGTTCAGGAGGTCTAAGCCGTGAGTCAAGGAGCTCAAGGACGCAGCCACGTCGGGGAGAACCCACCCGCCCACCCCCTAGCTGCATGGGCAGGGGAGGGAGCTGGGCCAAAGAAGAGGCCACGAGGTGCTGGGCAACCACCGTGACGAGGGGCTGGATGCACTCTGGCCTCCCCACCCCCGCCCAAGGGACGCATCCCCTGAGTAACAGATGGGCCCCGAGGCAACGGGCCAGGCAGCCGCTCTTTGCTGGTTTAAAAATGGTGGCTGAAAAAAACCCAGGCCACCACCACCCAAAAAACCAGCCCAGCAGAGAATGCGGCATTCCAGCAAGAGTCAAGAAGGAAAGGAAATCCAAATGTTTTGAGTTTAGCTATTAAGCATAGTTTCCAGCGAGTGTACTCATGTCTTGAAATGAAACAGATGAAAGCAACATGTGTCAATGGTTGTAGGAAGACAATAATGTCATCAACAGGAAATAAAGAAATTGAACACTGAAGCCTCAGCCCAGAACTTAACTCTTCCCCTGCCCTCGTCCCCAAAGCTTTCTGCGGGGAAGGCCGAAGACGTTTCCGCACGGCTGGGGCTGGGTCTCTGCCCCCGTGGGCCCTGGCGGAGCCCCCTGCAAGGATCTTGAGCACCGGACAAGGACTTGCTTTCTTAAGGGCTGATGGCCTTGGGTGGGGGGAGGCCCACGGGCCCTGATCAGCTGAAGGGGAAGCTACGCAGCCTCGCTCCCCATGAGGGGCTACAAAGCCTTGGCTGTGGGATCACCCTTACGAGTTCCTGGCAAGGGCAGTGCCCGCTGCTGGCAGCAAAGCCCCGGCCAACATGCTGGCACTGCAGGAGGGGGGCGCCCCCCTGGAGTCCTGCAGGCCCAGGAGGCAAGGGCTGCCCGGTGGCCAGGGGTGCAGATGGAGCAGGTGGGGTCTGGGAGACCCCTTCTCACCCAATCCCCCCACTCAAGACAGAGTAAGAAAGTGCACACCACCCCTCTGGCCGGCCCTCAGAGAACCGGGAAAAATAGGTGACTTTGAGCCTAGGAAGGTGAAGCTCATGTCCACACGCCTTGAGAGTGGTCAGAATGCGTCCTCCTCCAGGCTGGCCTCCCTGCCTTCATCTCTGAAGGATCCACACTATTTGGCTTTGGGGATACCTGCCTCCCTGCTGACCTCGTATATCACATGCAAATAATACAAAAAATTTAAAAGTAGAACAGGAAAGGGGGGTAAAATAGATAAGGTGGGATCATGGAGTGAGAGCATTTGGAGAGTCCGGCCTTAGAGTTGCCTTAGTTCCCTGACCCGGTGGTGCCAGACAGAGCTGCAGGCTGCACCTGTCACCGCGTCAGAATTCTGCACAGAGGCCCAGAGCTCTGCTCTGGAGACTCAGGAGGCCAGGTTTTGGGCTTGGTGAGCTAGTCCACTGATTTTCAGACAAGCCTGGACCAAGATACCCTAAAACAAATGGGCGGTAGCATTGTCATCATATGCAGATAAAATTAATGGACAGAAATGCCTTAATTTTTTCTCCTATTATTAAAAAAAAAAAAAAATTCTAGCAGGTCTTAATGCTGGATTCCAGTGCAGGTGCTTTTGTACTCACTCAGAAATGTATACATTTGGGTTGACTGTGCCGGGGTATTAGTCTGCTCTGGTTATCGTAACAGAATTCCATAGACTGAGTGGCTTAAACAACAGATACTTATTTTCTCACAGGTCTGGAGGCTAGAAGTCCAAGATCAAGGTGCCGGCCAGTTTGGTTCCTGGTGAGAGCTTTCTTACTTGGCTTATGGATGACCACCTTCTCACTGTGCCCTCACATGGCAGAGGGAGAGGGAGTTCTGTCCTCTTGCTCTTCTTATAGGGGCACTAATCCCATTATGGGGTCCCACCCTCATGCCCTCATTTAACCCTCATTGCCTCCCAAAGTCCCCGCCTCCAAACTCCATCACATTGGGGGTTAGGGGTTTAACGTATGAACTTGAGAGGAGACACAATTCAGTTCAGACCACCGAGTTTCAAAAAGCGTGGCCAGGTCAGCCCGACCCACATCTGCAGGTGACTGCCACGGGCCACGCACTGTCCTAGGCTCAGGGACAGTGTCGGAGACGGTCAGACACAGGCTCTGTCCTCCTGGAGCCCTCAGTGTGTGAGAGACGAACCCAGAAGCAGACGGTGTGACAACCGCAGGGTAAGGGCCAAAGTGGAGATGCCCGTGGGGTGGGGGTGGGGGGGTGGTGAGAGAGGGCGCTGAGCACGCCCAGGATGAGATGACATAGGGGCAGCCCTGGAAGGTGGGCCAGCAGCATCAAAGGCTTGGAAGCGAGACACAGCTGGGGGAGGGGCTGGTTCCCCGCAGGATCTCACCATAGGAGCTCAGAACGCGTGAGGCATGCGGGTATCCAGAGGGGAGTTGGCGTGGCTGGACTGAGGGCAAACCTGATCCTCTGGCCTTGACTTCACAGAGAAACACATCATCAGCTAGCGGGGAAGCTGTGTAATTGAGCCGCATTTTAGGAAGTGCCTTCTGTGGACTGTCAGGGGCCGGATTCCATGAGGAGTGGCATTCCAGATGCCGAGACCCCGATGGGACAGCGTTACAATCTAAGAGGTTGTCCTTGGTTAGATATTCATGTTGGACTTCAGCAACCGTCTCAGGTCGGGGTTCCCAGAAGCAGACCCTGAGATGGGCGTTCATGTGAATTATTAGGAAACAGTCTCAGGGAAAACCCGTAGGGGAGCAGGGGGGGCCTGTGATGTCCAGTGGTGTCTCGTGGAGGGGAACTTAGGTCCAATCCACAGGCCGATCTGGAGGCCAGCCCTCGTGGTCATCCTGGCTTGGGGAGGAGGGAGCTGGGGTATTTACACCCCAGCATGTGCTGGTCACTGGTTAAGGGCTGGGGTGGGGGTAGGATAGGGGACACAGACATGCTCTCCACGCTTGCGGGCAAAGTGGCTTCGAGCAGCTTCCACCAGAGATGCAGGCGGGAAAGCTGAGGGTGAAAGCAGGAAGAAGCCGGTGCCCGAGGGGGGTGAGGGCTCGGAGAGTAGACACTGGATGACAGTCACCTGCTCCAGTTAGGACACTGCCCAAGGACTCCTTGTGCAAACCACGGGCACCGGGCTCAGTCAGGCCCAGCCGGGAGCTCGTGCTTGGGAGGAACTTACGGGGTTCAAATCAAGGAGGTCAAGGATAGTCCAAAATCCATTTCCAGGATTACGGGGAACTGTGGCTGTAAAAGAGTCCTCCCAGCTGCGAAAGGGCAGAGGCCGTGGTGGAGAAAAGAACGCTGGGCCCACGCCGAGCTCAGAGCTAACAATGAACCACATCGGTGGCTACAACGGGCTTCACAGCAAGAATCGGAGCTGAGCTTCCGCAGCCCGGAGACCCTCCACGGGCTGCGCTGACTGCTTGTCTGAATGTGGGGCAAGGGCGGGTCCCCCTCCATCGGTGACTCAGTGCCATTTAGCCCCATAACCAGGATGGCCCTACCTGCCCTGCCCATCTGTAAGACTGTTACAGAGATAAAAACGGGAATCCAGTCTGGGAAAGTTCTCCAGGAATGTTCAAGCATATTCCACTTCCGAAATGGTGAGTAATGTCAGACTCAGGCAGGCAGGGAGGAAAGTGACATTTACTGAGCATCCCCTCCAGGCGCCCAGCTGCCTTTGCAGCCTTCACGCAAATGATGAGAAGGTGCACGGGGTAGAACTTTGACCCTCAGGCGGGATACTGACAGAGACCTTGGTCTGTCCCTACAAGCCGCCGATACTGCGAAGGCACGTGATTTCCACCCAGATGCAATTAATCAGTGAGCATCTGAGTTACCTCTTCGGGCTGGAAGATAAGAGATCAAAGTCGGCCAGTCGATAAGACTTTGATAAGCCTTTAACCCGGCCCGAGCCAGCTAGCTCGTCACCCTTCCTCCCAGCCAGCCAGATACACGCTGCCCCCCCAACCCCCTCTGGGGCCAGGCCAGCCTTCCACAGGGCTCTAGAGCCATTCAGCCCCAATCAACCTCTCCCCCGTTAGAATGCGGCGGGGAAGCCACTGCCCCTCTCCTGGAGACTCAGCACTCGGGCGATGTGCTCAGGGGACCCCTTTCTCCCCCTGCCCCTTAGCAGACCATCTGCACTCTCTCCCTGGCAGACTCGCAGGCAGAAAGACTCCCTCTAAAGCATCAAAATCCATGCTCCAGGCCCATTTACTACTTGTCTTGGACTCTTACGGTTGCAAGAAAAAAAGTCAAAACAGATTGTAACATCTGAACCGTCAGGGGCACCAGTGGAGCCTCGGAGAACGTCTCCCTCTGGCAGAGTTCGTGCCCCATCTCGCTGTGGGTTCTTCAGCGGGGCCAGGCCCTCCTGGGACCCCTGTGTCTACATCCAAGGCCTGTCCCACTGGGCGGTAAGGGGGCCTCTCCCCAGAGATCTGGGCCCGAAGCTCTTTAAGGGCAAGGACAAGATTCAGTCCTTTTTATCTGCCCAGAGCTGCACACAGGGCAGGTGCCTGCCTCACAGGGGACTGTACTTCGTCCCACGCCACTGGAGAGACGGAGGATCCGAGGGCTACAGGACTTGTCCCTGCCAAGCTGGGCAGTAAATGGCTGAGTCTGGACCTGAACGCACGTCTGTCTGCCTAACAAGTTTGGGTTCATAAAACACACCACACGTGTGTCTAAATCGAGACATCAGGCTTCCAACGTCACAAAGATCAAACGCTGGCGATGCTCACATTCCCAGCATCCAGTTTCACGCGTGGACTCGTTCTGTCTCAGGGCCGAGGCCTGTGACTGTGACCCCAGGCACGTCTCTGCTGACCAGGGGCTCTGGGTGAGAGAATGAGAAGCTGTCCACGCAGCTCCTGGGGCGGGAAGGCGGGGCTGCATGCAGGATGTCCCTCTTTCCTACGGGAGCACGCAGGCTGCAGTATGTAATATCTAAATGAGCAGATGAGTTTTAAAACAAACGTTGGATTGGATTCTGGAAGAAATAATATATATAATTTTGCACTACCGGGCTACACTGAAAGTTCATCACAATTTTCCAAGAACCAACCAAATGCAAAGAACGGATGGAGCACCCCCACTGGCATGATTCGGAGGGTGTGTGACCAAGGAGACGCTACTGGAGACCAGGTGACGAGAGATCACAGGTGTTAAAAGATGCTAAACCCAAGGGGCCACAGCTGGCTCCCGTCCCTGGTCCCACTCGCCGCCCCATCTCCCGAGGCAGGCGTTCTGCAAGGGGTGGGCAGCTGCCGGCACATGGGCCGCTGCACAAGGGCCCCCGGCTCGCTTCAGCCCCCGCCCCCAATTCTTCCACCCGAGGCCCAGGTATGCAATTCCACTGCAGGACTTTGGGCCGCAGCTTGAGAAGCTGCCAAGGTCCCTTTTGCTAGGGTAGCAGTCGTTTACACTTCTTGAGAGAAGGCTTTTGCGAGGACTGGAGTGAGGGCTGCGGATGGGCAGGCTGTGGTCGGTCGGTGGTCCTTTTGGGCCGACTGGGGAGCGGGGAAGGTGTTCTCGTAGCCCTCCCCCAGCCCCCAGCCTCGGCCCCCGGAATGTGGTCCGAGAGCCCTGCCCCCGGGTCAGCAGAGAGAGGCTATCGCTGCCGCCCAGGGCAGCTGTGCAAGTGTAGATCCATTTCAAAGGCCTTTTGTTCAACTTCTAACGGCCCAGAGGACAGCCTGAAGCCACGCAGTTCCAGTGCCCTGGAAGGTTACCGAGGCCCCTCCAACCCTGGGGGTTAGGGCTGGGAGCTGGGCGACCAGCCTAATGAACCAGGGCCGGCCCGAAGCGGCCACAGTGACCGAGAAGAGGCCCCTCTCACCTTTGGGGTTTACTGAAGGGGCAGCACGCAGTGTGCAGGGCTGGAGGGCGGCCTGGAGGCTCCGGAGAGACGCTAGCAAGGCAGGCTCCAAGGGTCCAGGCTAAACGGCAGGTCTGCCTTGGGCAGTTTTCTAGGTTACGTTCCCCGGGTCTGGTCTGTGCCGTTTGCTGGGTGGGTCGGAGCTCTGCCGCCGTCTTGGTGCTGCTGCTGCCGCCGCCGGTGAGCTGGAGATTGCGGGGCAGGTCACCTCCCTTTTCAAAACGCTATCTTCTCACGTGCCTAAATACATGGCGCCGGGTCGACGGGCCTGACTCTCTCCGTGGGCGCGGGATGGGGGTGGGTATCTCAGAGGAGGCTAGGAGTCGAGATGGGAGGCCCCTGAGGGTGAAGGAAGCTCTGCCCACAACCACTGCCTGCGCTCCAGACCAGCACGGGGTGGACTTGGGCTCCTGGGGTCCCAAAGCGGGGTCCCCAGCCTCAGCAAAGCCCACCCCAGAGCAGCGGACGAGGGCTCCCAGGCCTTGGACAGCCCTTGCGCTTTTTTGTGTCTTCGTGTGACTTGGACTCTCGATTTTGCCATCCTGAGGAGGGGGCCCCGCGGGGTCTTTGATGCCCGCTCGCCTCCCCCCGCCCGGCCCCGGGGGCGCTGGGTGTGCGGTTTGGCTAAGAAGCTCGGGGTTGCAGGCAATGCCGCCGTCCTGTGAGCGCAGCCGCAGGCCCGACGGATGTCAGGTTCCCGGCCGGCCGGGCGGGCGGGGTGTTACCTGGAGCTTTGAAGCTCAGAATGGCTCCAGACCGTCTTCTCAAGTCCGCGGCTACAAATGTTAATAAAATTAAAGCCACCTGAGAGTTCAGCTTGGCGATCCTTTGAAAGCAAGTCTGTGACGGGTTATTACCCTCAATTATCTCTCTGTCCACTCTCTTAGCTTGGGGTTAAACTCTTAACTCTTCTCTTTGAAGTCATTATCCTTTTATCTATGACTGGACCAAGGAATTTCAGGACAATAATCAGTGGAAACTTCATGAGAATAGAGCAGCCGGGAGGGGAAAGGTGCGAATATCCCTTTAACTGTGGGCCTGCTAGGGGGCGGGTAGGGGAAGGGACTGAGTCCCCAACTTGCAGAAGAAAAAGGAAAGGAGGGGAAAAGCCCCATAACAACATCCCAGGGAGCGATTTTCAGATCCTCTGAAAAATAAAGAAAAAGGGATAATTTGGGGGCGATCAGAGAGGTGCAGCCCTCATCAAAGGGGAAGAGAAAGTAATGAAGCAAAAAGACGCAACTAAAGAATGGGTTTAATTAGGGCTTTGATGTCTGTCCTGGTGCGTGACACTGGGTGAAGCACGCTGAGGGTTCATGCACCAGGAAGTGTCCCCCCAGGAAGTGTCCCCCCCAGGAAGTGTCCCTCCAAGAGGCTGTCGGAAGGCGGGACTTGCATCCCAGCTTCTCCCACCAAAGAGGAAAGTCAGGCTCACCCAGACCCTCACTGTCAGGAGGAAAAAAATCACAACTCTTTTTCTTTTCTTTTTTGCTTTTTTGCAAAAGTCTTCCCGGGCTTTCTGGGCAGAAGCTCTTTCAGGATCATTATGTGCCCTGTGTATCCCTGTTTAGAGAGAGAGAGGGAGAGACAGAGAGAAAGAGAGAGAGAGGGAGAGACAGAGAGAAAGAGAGAGAGAGGGAGAGACAGAGAGAAAGAGAGAGAGGGAGAGACAGAGAGAAAGAGAGAAGAAGAGAAAGAGAGAGGGAGAGAGAGAGAAAGGGAGAGAGAGAGGGAGCGAGGGAGAGAGATACAGAGAGAGATACACAGAGAGAGATGCAGAGAGAAAAGAAAAAAGAAGAAAACGGGGGCGGGTGCTAACTAACGTTGGCAATGTTTCATTTCTCTTTTTCACTGAATCCCATTTGGAACGCTCGTCTACCCAGAAAGGATGAAAACACACAGGGGAAGAGGCCATTTCTGCAGATTCCCAATTGCTCTGGACCAAGAGGCCGCCTCCTGCAAGAAGCAGCCCTGCCCCGTCTCTGACGCACGTTTCCAGAGTCGCCCCTCCAACGGGCAGCCTGACACACACACACCCCCACACGCGCACACGCACACGCCCCGCCAACGGAGGACTTGAAAGCTCACATTTTGCCCCTGTTATGACGCCCCCTCTCCTCATTAGAAAAGAAATAATAAAACGAAAACCCACCCTGCTGTGTCCAGCGTCTGGAAAGCTCCCTTCTCCCTGTGCCGGGCCCTGATGGTGATCTCAGCATCAGAGCCAAGCCCGGCCCTGGAAAGTGTCCCCGGGCTGGGGGCGGGCGGCCCGGGGGGGCTCAGACACACAGGTCTGCCCTTGGCCTGCCCGGTGTCAGGCCTCTCTGCACCCAGGGCCAGAGCTGGGGCCACAGTGCTCGAGTTTCAGGGAGGTGGTTGGTGGCCCCCGAGTGAGACTCGGGGAGCAAAGGCTGCACTCCTGTCCCCGGCCAGAGCTCAAGTCAGGCCCTGCTGCCAGGGCCAGGGGGCCGCCACACTGCTGTGAGACCCCAACATTTATGCTTATGATTCCATGCGAAACGAACCTGTCTGGGGTTTTCATTTCTTCCGTCTTATTTATACACAGACTCAGTGAGCACTCTGGGGAAAAAAAAAAGCAGCAGGTTTTGAAAAGTAGAGTGGTTTATGTGAAAAGATCAAAATGTTTCTCATACTTTCTCCAAAGGCCTAGGGCTCTTCTCTCCCAGGGACTGAACTTTTTCTCTGAGAGAGTAAATCCTTTAAAGCTTCAGCCCTCATTTCTTTTAGGTCACTCTTCCATTTCTTGGATTTAAAGGAACCAGAGGGGTCACAAATGTGGGCATGTCACTCAGAACGAGGCAAGGGCCTTGGGCCACCCTGCTTTGGGGGAGGCGGGTGGGGAATGGGCGTAAAGGCGGCCCAGGGGAGGGGGGGGCAGATTGCCCGGGCCCAGCCAGTGAGAAGGCGCAGAAATTCGGGGTCGCTTAGGGGGTGGCAGATGTCCCTGGCCGTGATCATCTCTGACGTGCTACATCTATGTCAACACGTACACGTCCTTCGACGTGAGCAGAACGGTGCTGCCCGGCCTGGGATGCGGCGGTACAGCTGCTCTCCATTAGCATCGATGCTAAAGTTAGCTTAACAGAAAACAAACTCCTTCAAATCAAGTGTAATTATTCTAGATACATAAAAGCTGCTTTCTAATATGATTTGTACAGACCCTGGAGGAACTTCTACTTGAATTGGAGGGTTTCATTTGCATTTTTGCCAGAACTACAACTGCTCAGACATTTCTACTGTGAAGAAATAAAAGGCTGAAAAAGCCCTGGAAGCCCACATTGGCCCACATTAGGGATAATCGCAATCGCTCCTCCTCACGGCAGGATTTTCCATTTCCTAGTGGTTTTCTAATCTTTGCACGTTGGAAAGTAAAGATGCTTGGGGTTGTTTATAATAAGAGGGGAAAAAAAATTTATGGCAGGCATGGATTTTTTTTTTTTTTTAAGCTTTTAAATGCCCTGGGTTGTTCTAAAATACTTTTGAAAACATTTCTTTCAATGTTCTCTCCTCACAAAAGGAAGATTTGATAGGAAGTTTATTTTTAATTATTGGTTTTGAGAAAGCCTAATCCTGGCTTCTGATATGTAAATCTGTGGGGCGGGGCTGGGCAGGAAGGGGTTTGGGGGGGGCCGTGGGCGGGCACAGAGGTGGTAAGCGTGGTCCAGCGTGGTAAGCGGGATGTTCTGGGGGAGCCGGGGTCAGGGCTTGGCTGGATTCTTCAGCATCCTTCATCCATCTTTCCCTTTGGGGTATGCCAATATGCCCCCTTTGTACCTTGCTTTTTTTTTTTTTTTAATGTGACAAACATTTCTGCAGCAGGAGAAAAATGGATGTTCATTACCAAGAGAAGCTAACCCTGAATTCACCCAGAGGGTTCTCCAAAAGATGCTGCAGGCCACAGAGACGGTGTTACTTTAGGAACCGAGTAAAAGGCCTTCCTTTCAAGTGGCTTTCAGAGAGGATGGCTGAGCGTGTGATGAGAGGAAGTGTCAGGAACAGGCCCTGTTAAAGGTGGCTTTGCTGGAGGCATGAGAGGGCCCAGAGCCAGGGACATTCTTTTTAATAAGCTTCCACCCGGCTCTGGCCTCAAAGCAAGAACGGGCCTCAGGTCAGCACTCAAAGGAGGCACAGCCTCCCTGCCCCGGCCCAGTGGCCCCCTGGAGGGGGCGGTGTGCGTGTGCAGAGGGCCCGCGCCGGGATGCCTTTCACTTTGGCGGAAGTAAGGAATGCCCTCAAGATCCGCAGGCCTCACTGGAAGTCACACCCACTGCCCCGTGCGATCCACCATTTAGCCTGAGTCTACAGCTCGCGCGGCCTCGTACCGGCCGAGGACAGCTCTCCCAGCCGCTCTGTGCCTCGACTTCCTCGTCTGCAAGGTGGGCGGGGCGGGACCCCGTCTCGGAACCACCGCGATCGTCAGAGGCAGTGCGGTGTCTTCGGCTCGTTGTCGCCGGCACTCGGTACTCAGCATCCTCCAGGCGTTGTCGTTCTGTGTGCACAGACCCAGGAAAGACGGGTGCATTTCGTGGAGCTTCTTGAGAGTGGGCACTGCGTCTCCCTCCGCACCCCCAGGTCCTGGCACGCTGCCTGGAACAGACGGGCAGCGCCGAGGGGTCGTGGCTGCCACTGGGACCACTGCAGACTTGCTTGGTCGGGAGAGGCGGCGGGACGAGGAGAGCCACAGTGGGCCTCGCTTTACACAAGCTCCATCTTGCAGGACTGCCCAGACCGGATGTGCACCGGGTTTACTCAAGGACGGGGCAAACTTTCAGGCCCAGGGTGTAGCCCATCACGTGTTAAACAGGGACACCTACTGGTCAGGCCTGGAAGCGCAACCCGATTCTATTAGACACTGTCGGCCATCAGCCCAAGGACCAGGAGAAGGAGGTTCTGAGTCGGGGATCCTTGGCCCTTGAGCAGCGGTCCCCAACCTTTCTGGCACCAGGGACCGGTTTCGTGGAAGACAATTTTTCCCCGGACGGGGGTGGGGGGATGGTTTCGGGATGATTCGAGTGCGCTGCATTTACTGTGCACTTTCTTTCTATTATTATTACATTGTAACATGTAATGAAATAATTATACCACTCACCATAACGCAGACAGGAGGCGGAGCTCAGGCGGTAATGTGAGCGAGGGGGAGCGGCTGTAAATACAGACACAGCTTCACTCACTCGCCCACCGCTCACCTCCTGCTGTGCGGCCCGGGTCCTAACAGGCCACGGACCGGTACCGCCGCCCGGGGGTTGGGACCCCTGACCCAGAAGCTACAGAAGAGGAGATGAAGGTGAAGGAGACATTCTTAACTTGGGAAGAGTCGAATGCTACCAAGTTCTCAAACTGCTGGCGACAGGCCACAGCACCCGTCCCCAGCAGACTGTGACCCTACGAGTGAGCGGCTCTGCTTGCCCGGCGCCGTGTCCGTCACCCTTGTTATCTCGTCTGGGCTCCGCGGCCCATCGCAGACGTGCTACTGACCAGGGCCAGATGGCTAATGCCGGCATGAGGAAAATAGGACGGGGCTAGAGGAGATCAAAGCCACGGCCTTGATGTTTGATCAGTCAGAGAGGTTCCCATCCCCACCAGGACGGCAGCAGAAGAAGTCAATGGGAAAACAGGATTCAGTTTCCGGTGATCTTTGCCAGAACCCACTGTTTCATGCCCCTGCCTCGACCTTTGCTCTCGGAAGGAGTCACGCGCAGGTGACCTGATGAGGCTGTGCACGTACGTGTTTCTACAACCACTCGCCGAGCACCTACTGTGCGTGACGGGCTGAGACCGTGCTGAGACCACTCACCGAGCACCTACTGTGCGTGACGGGCTGAGACCGTGCTGAGACCACTCGCCGAGCACCTACTGTGCGTGACGGGCTGAGACCGTGCTGAGACCACTCGCCGAGCACCTACTGTGCGTGACGGGCTGAGACCGTGCTGAGACCACTCGCCGAGCACCTACTGTGCGTGACGGGCTGAGACCGTGCTGAGACCACTCGCCGAGCACCTACTGTGTGTGACGGGCTGAGACAGTGCTGAGACTGAAGTCCTACTAGAGAAGAGGGAAGAGAGGACCAGAGTCCTTCAGTGCCGGTGCGGGATTGGTTCCAGGACCCCGTGCGCACACCAACATCCCAGGGTGCTCAAATCCCTCACTTTTAATGGCAGAGTACGGGCGGGCCTCCGTACGCTCGGGTTCCATATTCGCGGGTTCAAAGCCTCAGTCTGCTGATTCCGTGGATGTGGAACCGGTGAATACGCAGGCCCGCCTGCGCTTGCGTCTATTCTAGGGCTCACCTGTGTCAGGGCCGTCTGAGCAGCTCAGTCCTACTCATCGTTGCGTAGCCCTGTGGCCTTGGCCAAGCCACTGAAATTCTTAGTTTCCTCTTCCGTAAAGTGAGGGGTTGGACTAGGTCCTCTCCAAGGCCTCTTTCAGCGAAAACGCTGTGAGCATCACGCGCCACGTGGAGAAGAACAGGCAAGCGCCATCACTCTGGATAAGCGGTGCTGCTCCGGAGCGGTCACAGGTGTCCTCGCTGCCCGTCCCAATCACGTCCTGCCACATCACCTGCCGCTCACACACACGTGCTCCCCCACCCCGTTACCAACAGCCCGCTCCCCGCTTCCGAGAGCTCGCCGGCTTGGTGCCGCCCGTTCCTGGCAGGTGCCCTGTCAGCACCGCCGGGATGCCGTGCCTGTCCCGACGCCAAGGAGACCAGTCGGGGACGTGGCAGCACTTCCTCTCTGCTCTGAGTAGCCCCCGAAGGGCAGGAGGAAGGCAGGCTGTTTGAGGCGGAAGAATAAAGAGAGGCAGAGTGCTTTTTCTAGAACAGTCGTTGATGGCATGGTGGCAACGCCTCCCTGAAGTTCCAATAAGTCACCCTAATGCCGCCTTCACATCTGGGGAGATTTGTGGGCCCAGCAGAACCGCAGCCGTTTCCAGATCTTTTGAGAAGATGATCCGGCATGAGCCTTAGCGTCTTAACATTTTTGTAATTATTATTTCTCCATTGAAATGGAAATGTCTTTCCTCCTACCCTGATCTACTGGTAGGTCTTCTGTTGTTTAAAAAAAAGCCCAAAAAAACAGGAGGGAGACTGTTTGGAACAGTTTGAAATATCTTTAAAGGCAGACTCGTATCATCCATTCAACTAAATAGGAGTCAACTCCCCTACAAATAACTTATAAAGACTTCTTTGGAGTATGACATTTTCAAAGCAAAATTCTTTTCTTTTTTCAAAAATACCACAAGCAATGCATTGAGTTCAGGGAATACTGCCTGCCAAACTGCAATTTTTAGATTTAACCTTTCTTCTTCTTTTTTAACGGCTTGCAAAAACATGCTTGAAACTCTTCAAAAACCTTTTCGGCTTGAAAGTTTGGGAAAGAGTCTTAACTGATGAAACCCTCAGTTCCCAGCTTCCCTGTGTCTTCCCTTCCCCCTTTCCTGATTCAGGAGAGAAAAGATCACTGCCTGTTCACCGGACAAGGTTAACTCTAACCGGGCTGGGAAGGGCCAGGCCCCCGGCGCTGGCTGCTCCCTTAGAGTGACCGCACCACCTAAGTGCCTGTAATTAACGCACGGGTTCTTGGGCCATTAAAAGTGAGAACCCCTCCAACTGTGCTTATGTAGAAAGATGATATCAAATGTACCCCCTTGCCCTTGCCTCAGGGCAAATCAGCACTGTATAGTCAATTCTGCCAAAGAAATTGAAAATATATCTATAAAGTGGAACTAGTGGCTCGCCAGTATGAGAACTGAACTTTTAAAAAGGTGTTGATAAAATACTTGTTAGAACAGGAAAATTGGATTAGTGGTGGTGTTGTGGGTATGACGTCCTTTGGGCCGAAAAAAAAAAAAATCATCTTGTTCTGTTTTTCCTGGAGCCCAGAAAAGCACTCCCAGCCCAAACATCAGCCCTTAATCTTATTTTCTTTTTCGCCAGCATGTATTTTATTAACCCATTTTCTCATTTACCCACTTTGAATAGCTCAGTGGGTAGCACCCTTCTTAGAAAGTGAAAGCCTCCTTGGAGACGCTGTGCCGAGCAGAAATGCACACCCACTCCCAGGCCCGGTGCAGCGAAGAAAAGCCCCTCTGTAATCCTGTCTGGTGAATCCACACAGCGAATTCCAGCCTGCCAGGAGCGCTCGGGCCTTATTAAAACACGCGCCGTCAAGGAATGCAGCTGGGGACAGGCTGGCAGCCTGCGGCGTGGTTAATATCTAGGTGGGGGTGAGAAGCAAGCCTTTCCAATCCAGGGCCGAGGCCAAGGCAGCTGCTCCCCACGCATCTGCCCCCTGGCAAAGGGCTACCGTCCCCAACACAGCAGTATCAGAGCGCGTGGTGTCTTGGGGGCATCAGGTGCAGCTTGCCTTAGGCTCTGCGTCTCAGGAGACCAGCCTGGGGTTTAGGTTCAGCCAGGTGACCTGAGTTCTCACCTTAGCCGTGCTACTGTCTTGAGATGATGAACTTGGACACCACTTTCCTTCTCAAGGCTGACTTACAGGGCTAGTCCTGAGTGATCTCACTGTACGGGGAAGTCGTGAAGAATCGTAGGACGACGCCCAATTCTAGGTCCCTTGGAAGAAAGATGTAGACACACTGTCCCTATATTAAGGGCAGAGCCTTAAGGCAGGGGGTACTTTTATTTCCCCCCAGTTTCCCATTCTGACGCCTGCAGAAGTCTGCTCCACGGTCTCTCTGTGAGGCTGAGACAGGGTGGAGGTTGGTGAAGAGCTGCCACAATTCAATCCAGCCAGCACGAGGACCTACTCTACGCCTCAGTCCGTGCTGACTGCTGGGGTGACGAACTGGTACAGCATAATCACTCACCAGCGGCATGCAAATTATCAGTAAAACCGCAAGAGCTAACACCACACAGCCCCCAGAATGGCTTAAATTTCAAAGACTGACAATACGTATGTTTGCAGGCACACGAAGCACCAAGAACTCCTGTACATTCTGATAGGAGTGTAAATTGGTTCAACCATTTTGGAAAATCATTTAGCAATATCTACCAAAGCTAAGCCTATGTCTGTCCTATGTCCCAGTAATTCAACTTCTGGTACATGTCTAGGGGAAATGATTGCACACGTCCACCAAAAGGCATGTACGATAATGTTCATAGTAGTTACATTCATAATCACTCCAAACTGGAACCCAAATATCCATCAAAAGGTGAAAGGATAAATAAATAGGGGGGTATTTATACAATGGAATACCACACAGCAATAAAAAGGAATTAAGTACTAGTACAAACAGTAACATAGCTAAAACTCACAGATGTTTTGTTGAATAACAGAACCCAGGCACAAGAGGGCATGCTATATTCCATTTATATGAAGTATAAAACAGGCAAATTAACTTTGGTGATAGAAGTCAGACTAGTGATTACCTCTGGTGGTGGGTACTGACTGGGAAGGGGCATGAGAGTACCTTCCGAGGTGATGGATTTGTTTTACATCTTCGTCTGGGTGATGATCACATGTATAAAAATTAATCTAGCTGTACACTTAAAGTTTGTGTTCTTTACTGTATGCAAATTATACCACAATAAAAAGCTAAATAAAACCAACCAAAAACACTCCCTAAACATATATTTTAACTTTTCTTATATGTCTCCTTGGTCTTCTTAATCAGACTATAAATATCTATTAGGAAAAAAAAAACCCAACAAAATGAAACAAAATAGACACAGATGTGACAACATTGAATAGAACTAACCACACACATCCAGTGCTCCCAAGCCACGCGGTGGAAGTGGCCAGGCAGATAGGGAGAGGCAATCTGAAAGGATGCTCACGTTTTTTCTTTTCAGCACTTCAGAGATGATCCCTTGTCTTCTGGCTCCCAGAGTTTCTCATGAGAAGCTAGCTTTCATTCATAACATCATTTCCCGGTTATAATGTCTTTTTTCTTCAGTGGCTTTCAAGATTTTTTTCTTTATATCTGGTTTTCAATAGTCTATGATGTACCTAGGTATGGTTTCTTTGTACTGTTTATTCTGCTTGGGATTTGCTGAATTTCTTTGATCTGTAACTTAATGGTTTTCACCAAATTTACCAAATTTTCAGCCATTATTTCTTCGATATTTTTTCTTCCTTATTCTCTCTCTCCTGTGCTTCTAATTACACATATCTTCTAACCCACATTATTGTTCCAGAAATCACAGAAGCTTTACTCGTTTTTTGCAATATACTTTTTGTTTTCTTCAAATTAAATGCTATTGATCTAATTTTAAGTTTATTGACCTTTCTTCACTCTCTCCAAATCTGTTGTCAAGCTCATCTAGTACAATTTTCATTTCAGACACACTTTTCAGTTCTAGAATTTCTGATTAAAAATTTTTTTTTCTATTTCTCCTCTCAGATTCTCCATTTTAAAGTTCATTGTGACTATCTTTTCCTTTAAGTCCTTGAACAAAATTATAGAAGTTGAGTGAAAGTCGTTGTTTACTAATCCCAACATCTGAGTCATTTTGGGGTCAATTGCTTTTGATTGTTTTTTCTTTTGACTAAGATAATATTTTGTTTCTTTTCACATCCTGAAATTTTTAAATTGGATACTAGACATTGGTGCTTTAAACACTGTAGAGCTTGGATTTTATCTTCCTTTGACGATCACAGCTTTTTTTTTTTTTTTAAGCAGGCAGCTAACTTGATGGGACTCAAACCCTAACCTGTATCTCTCCTGTGGTAGCTGTGCTGAGACACTTGCTCCGCACTTGCATTTTCCAGCAGTTGCTTTCTGTGCTCCTTGGGGTCTCTCCACACATTGACAGTTCAGGGATCAGTCAAGAATTGGAGATAAGTTCATTTGCAGATTTTGAGGTTCCCCATCTGTGGCTCCCTCTTTTCCTAGATTTCTCCTCAATTTCTGGCCACCCTGGCAGCCCCACTGTGTCTTCTGATACCTCAAAGAAATAAGAGTATGGGCTTTTGCTTGAGTTCTTGTCTCCCCAGGTCCTGTAGACTGGAGACTGCCCTCAGGGGGAAAACAACAAAACTGCGGCTCCCTGTGCTGCTTCCTTCTTTCAGAGGTTGACTACCTCCAGATTATTCCTGATTTTGGCCACTCTCCAGTCTCTCCAAATATTAGAGTTTTTTTTTTTTTTTTTTTTTTTTTTAAGCTGTGCTGTGTGGCTTGCAGGATCTTAGTTTCCTGACTAGGGATCAAACTTGGGGCCTCGGCAGTGACGGCGCAGGGTCCTAACCACTGGACCTCCAGGGAATTCCAAAAATAGTTGTTGTTTTCTTTTTTTAATGATTTTGTCAAGAGTTTTTCACTGATCTCTTCCAGAGAGTTAGTTCAATACAAGCTGCTCCACCGTTACGAGAGCTGGAATACAACACACTCTTAATTTATTTTTATTTATTTATTTATGGCTGTGTTGGGTCTTCGTTTCTGTGCGAGGGCTTTCTCTAGTTGCGGCGAGTAGGGGCCACTCTTCATCGCGGTGCGCGGGCCTCTCACTGCCGTGGCTTCTCTTGTTGCGGGGCACAGGCTCCAGACGCGCAGGCTCAGCAATTGTGGCTCACGGGCCTAGTCGCTCCGCGGCATGTGGGATCTTCCCAGACCAGGGCTCGAACCCGTGTCCCCTGCATTGGCAGGCAGATTCTCAACCACTGCGCCACCAGGGAAGCCCACAACACACTCTTTACGCTTTTTATCCCCTAATCTTTATACAGTGAACATCCTCCTTTGTCCAAAGGAATAAGAAAAACTGTGGTGTAAAGAAGACTTTACATGACGTGTAGGAACACCTAGGGTACGCGCACGTTTCTGTGTGGGGCGTAGAGAGAAGCGACGGAGGACGGCCTCCAGGCAGATGGCCAGGCCCACTCCTATCTGGAAATTTCCTAAGCATCTGTAGGGGCAGGGAATGGAGGTAAACACCAGGGACCCTTCAGGACAGAGACCACATCGACCATACTTCTGTGAGGCACCAGGGCCAGCAAAGCACCTTGCACAAAATCAAAGATGTTGACCTGAACAGAATTCCTGCTCTCAAAGAACTTAACATGCCCTTAAAGCAACAATAAAAAACCCTTTTCACCCAGAAACACAGCAACCTATGGAAAATGATTCATCCCCATTTGGAAGTAGCTGTGTGGTAGAGAGTAAATTAAAAGCTTTACATCTAATCTTATGTCTATCCCTAACAGGCTGTGTAATATTGGGTAAGTTCTTCCCACAATTTGGTCTCGGTTTCCTTATCTTCAAATACATAAGGGCCCTGCCATGGGACCCAGCTCCCTTTCTGTGGTCATGAGCTCCAGCTCTGGGAGGAACTTTTTTTAATTAAAAAAATGTTTTTTTAATTTTTGGCTGCGTTGGGTCCTTGTTGCTGTGCATGGGCTTTCTCTAGTTGTGGCAAGCAGGGGCTACTCTTCATTGTGGAGTGCGGGCTCTAGAGCGCAGGCTCAGTAGTTGTGGCACATGGGCTTAGCTGCTCCGCGGCATGTGGGATCTTCCTGGACCAGCGCTCGAACCCGTGTCCCCTGTGTTCTCCCATCTCACGTAAGGGCAACTGTGTGCTTCTCGCTATTCAGGCCAAACATTTTGGAGCCATCCTGCATTTTCTCCCTCATACCTCACACCTTCTCCATCAAGAAATCCCTGCCCATCTGAGCTGGTCTCCAGGGCCTGTGCCTGGTCTGCACTTCCAGGGCCTAAGTCGGCCTTCTATAACAATAGCGGTTTGTCAATTTCCCCTTTTTAAAAAAATATTTATTTTATTTCTTTATTTATTTTTGGTCGCGTCAGGTCTTAGTTTCGTGCGGGCTTCTCTCTAGTTGTGGCAGCGGGTTTTCTCTCTCTAGTTGTGGCATGCGGGCTCCAGGGTGCGTGGGCTCTGTAGTTGCTGCACACGGGCTCTCTTATTGAGGCGTGCGAGCTCAGTAGTTCTGGCACGCGGGCTTACTTGCCCCGCGGCATGTGGGCTCTTAGTTCCCCGACCAGGGCTCGAACCCGTGTTCCCTGCACTGGAAGGTGGATTCTTTACCACTGGACCACCAGGGAAGTCCCAATTTCCCTTTGTTTTTTAACAAATGAAAGGAAAAGGCACTTCAGCTGCCTGCTGATTCAATTGACCAGATGAATCCCCAAGGTCACGGCTTCAGGTCAGACCAGGTCCAGCTCTGCAATTTTCTGGTTTTGTGAACTTGGGCAAATTCCTCCTTCATAAAGTCCAACATGGCAGCCGTACCCCATCCATCCCAACTGGCTTAGGCCTGAGGATCTCCCAAGGTGCCTCCAGCCCTGCGTCTTCTGTCTGCAAATCTCCGCTTCCCCACAGATCTCTGTCCTCTGCTTCCCCACAGAAACACAAGGGCCTGGGATGCTTGTCATTTTGTGGTCCCTTGGAATGGAATTCCTTGAACTCTGTGTCCATGGGATCCGTGGGCAGTGTCTCTTCATTCCCCGAGGAACAAGACATGGGGCTTAAATCTCACGTCAGTGGGCTGGAGGGTCAGCCTCGCCTCTCTTCCGCCACGCTGGCCAACTCCGTGAAGCCAGGGGCCACTGACGGCTACCGGGAAGCCACCACAACTCTCAGGTCACCCAGGAGAGAAGATGCCTCGGAAGACGATGCATCTGAATTGTCCACATATGTTGCAGATTTCATGCAACATTTGCTGCTTTTTCAAAACAGAACTTTGAAATGAAGTTTGAAAAGTCCAATTGATGTTCAACTGGAAAAATTTCATCTCAACCTCTTGTCTCTTTGGTCATTAGGAAGACACAGTGAATCGGCACGGTATAATGGGATCCTTATTTGAGTGAACTGGTTTATAAAACGCTCCCGAGGATCTGGAAACAGCTGGTGATGGGCCCTAAAGTGCTTTGCACTTGGAAAGAGGATGTGCACTGGACTGGCGGAGAGGACAAGCTGAGGTCGGAGGCGGGGGGGCTCTGAAGGGGAAGGAAGGGGGCGACTGCCTGCAGGACTCAATTTTAGGGGTTTTGATAAAAGGCGTCCCCAACCTGCCTGCCCCAGGCCTCTGCTCAGCCTGGGACTCGAGACTTCAGTGTTTCATCTGGGTTGGGGCACCGCATTGCCTCGGAGGGGTGACACATCAGGGCGATGGGGTGGGGCTGGGCTCGGCACCCCCCTGTGCCAGGTAGGCGCTCTGGCCCCGTCACGCGGGCGACCGGATGAAACCCACGCGCCCAAGTCGGCTCTCAAGGCGGCCGAGCGAGGAGAGGCGGGACCAGGATCTGAGGCCGGCTCAGGCTTCAGCCTTCCCTCCCTTCCTCACGCTCTGCCCGGGCCAGGCGGGCTGTTAGGAAGAGCAGCTTCCGCGGCCCCCATCGTCCCCTGCCTGGGAGTGAACCGACCTAGGTGAGCTGTGAGTGAAGGGGGTGATCAGGAAACGTCTGGCTGCAGGATGCTCTCGACAGGCAGTGGGCGTGGCCCTTCCCGTGCACTCAGTGCTGCTGCACGTTTTCCTAAGAGACGGCATCCAGACACTGGGGTGGACGAGGGGGCAGGACGCCAGGAAAGTAAACGCCTCTTCCTCCTCGTCACCGGGGCTTCCATCACCGTTGATGGGGTGCACGGCCCCAGACGGGCTCAGTATTGGTGTTCCTGCCTTTAATCCTATAGCTACCCTGAGGCAGGTTTCCACCCCTAACCCCTAGCCCTAAGCTAACCCTAAGTGAGGCTCTGCAGGCGGACGAGCAGGGGCTCTGAGGACAGTGCCTTTGCCGCCCTGCTGGCACCAGGGCTGGCAGAGGCGCTGCACGGGGCCTGGTGACAGGGGGGCCTCTGGGGAAGCCTCAGCTCAGGCTGCGAGAGGCAGACCCGTGGGCACGTGTGATTCGTTCCCAGTGCGAGGGCTCATGGGTGACATACAGGCATCTGCAGGGAAGATGACACCGCCTGGCAGCCCGTGGGATCCCCTGGTCGGCACCGGCTTTGAAGCAGTGGGCGGACAGCCAGACGGAAGCTCACAGGCCCCGCCTCCACGCGCTGATTCCCCAACCGCAGGCGCTGGGACAGCGGTGCGTCTCCTCCACGTTCCTCGGGAACCTCACCCCATTTCCATCCCACAGACAGCGCTTCAAAGCCCAACAGAACCCTCATCTAGCGGTCCGCCCCGGCACATGGCGGGGGGGCCCCTCCTCCCAGGGGATTCTCGTCTCTTTCAGGTCTGGGATTGGGAGGTCCTCCAGCAGGGCTTCGTGTCTGGGCCGTGTGTTAGAATAATCCAGGCCAGTCTCCCTGCTTTCACTCGCAGGCTCCAGCCCCGGCCTGAGCATTGTATCTAATTGGTCTGGGTGGGCAACGGGCCTGGGTGTGTTTTTTTTTTTTTTTTTTTTTTTAATAAATTTATTTATTTATGGCTGTGTTGGGTCTTCGTTTCTGTGCGAGGGCTTTCTCCAGTTGCGGCGAGCGGGGGCCACTCTTCATCGCGGTGAGTGGGCCTCTCACTATCGCGGCCTCTCTTGTTGCGGAGCACAGGCTCCAGATGCGCAGGCTCAGTAGTTGTGGCTCACGGGCCCAGCTGCTCCGCGGCATGTGGGGTCTTCCCAGACCAGGGCTCGAACCCGTGTCCCCTGCATTGGCAGGACGATTCTCAACCACTGCGCCACCAGGGAAGCCCCTGGGTGTGTCTTAAAAGCTTCTCAGACGATCCTAATGTGAGGACCACTGACCACTCTCTCCGGGTTAGAGGAAAGGTCCTCACCAGACAGGCCTGGGCTGGAGTCCCTGTTCTACCACCAGGATCGTTTCTTCTTGGCGAACAGCCTGGCAGCCTCATTTCTCCATCTGTACGGAAAAGCCGGTGACATCTCAGCTCACAGAAGGGTTGTGAGCATTCAGGGAGAAACGCCTGTCGAAGTGGCTTGCCCTCAGAACACAGATGATTTCCCATTAGCACTGATCCGTGCATGAACATTTTCAGCTCAAAGCTGGCATGTTTTAGGTTGGTTCAGACTAAACACAGCCAGTGCTCTCGAGCCCCCTTTTTTCAACCTGTGTGCAAACTATGCAAGAGATGAGGGCTTCTGGCTTATTCTGAAGTAACCCTGCCTCCTGATGAGTCCTGAGGGGTCCGGAAGCTGCTGGCCCCTGAGATATGATTTGCATATTATGCTGTCTTGGAGCATTTTATTTCAAGCAAAAAGTGAGATGTGATATTTTGAATCCATCTTCAGTGACAGGGAGACCCAAACTTGGAAAACAGGGGGCTCTGCTCCTTTCCTTCTCGAGGGATCTCTCGGGCTGCCCTGGAACCAGCAACACTCCATTTACAGCCTCAGCTGCGCGTCCATCCTCTCCAAATGGAAACCCAGAGACTCCAGCAACGGCGAAGCCAGACCCTAATGCGTCAGAGTCTTTCTGAAGGCATCCAGTTTTCATCCCGTCCCCACGTGAGGCACCCTGGCTGGACATCAAGGGTCTGTCTGGTCGCTTCCCACTTTTCCCTCCTCTTGCCCAAGTATAGCTGCTTATCTGCACCTGAGATTTTGTCACAGCATCTTGCAGTTACAAAGGACCCGCGAGGCACCAACCACAGGCTTGCACTATGCAAACTCTCATTCTCCCTCCTGCTTCCCTGACACCACTGCTCAAAGACTTGCAGGAATGAGGACCCGCTAGCTCCACAGGGATGGGAAGGGCAACCTCAGATGCCTCCTCTAACCATGCAAATGACGGGAAAGAAATGAAATTCCAGAGAGAAAGGATTTCCTTATTTGATTTTAGCAACAGCTGAGGTTGGAAGGCAGCAGCTTCCTCACGGACCCTTTGCCCACCGCCCAGAAGACCGTCTCCCTAGAGAAGAGAGAGGAGACCGAGGGCCCAGGTATGGACGGGGGCAGCTTGAGACCGGGGAGCATCTACAGCAATGCCAGGAGGCCCGTCTCCCAGCTCCCTCGCCACCTTCCACACTCTTGCCCAAGAGCGGGCCCTTGTACGTAACGCCCTTGGGCAAGTGCTGTTCTCCTATAAAATGTCATATCAGATGGTTTATGAAGTGAAGCTTTGATGCCTTATAGCACATTTTTAAACAGACACCATTCCCAGGATGAATAAGGGCTAGACTTTTTAGCCTTTCTCGATCACGAGACACGCAAAGTACTGAAGAAACTAGTAAATGGACATTGGCCAAGCGCAACCGTTGTGAAAAAGAAAACGGCTTGTTTCATCTCAGCACGAAGTTAAATTAGTGTTTCTAATGCTCCCAGTGTGCTGTGGGTGGGTGGGGGGGAGAACAAGCAAGAGGGGGCAAAGGGTGGGCTTTGAAACCAAAAACTTGGGTTCTGGACCTAATCTGGTCACTTGGTAGCTGATTTTGGTCTCAGAACAATCACTTTTGATCTCAGAAAAGATCAATCAAATTGAACACTAAATCATAAATGTTCCTTTTTGAAGGCTTTTCTTTAATGGAATTTTTTTGTAAAATTTAATTAATTAATTAATTTGTTCTTGGCTGCGTTGGGCCTTCGTTGCTGCACGTGGGCTTTCTCTAGTTGTGGCGAGCGGGGGCTACTCTTCACTGCGGTGCGCGGGCTTCTCATTGCGGTGGCTTCTCTTGTTGCAGAGCACGGACTCTAGGCGCGCAGGCTTCAGTAGTTGCAGCACACGGGCTCAGTAGTTGTGGCTCGCAGGCTCTGGAGCACAGGCTCAGTAGCTGTGGCGCACAGGCTTAGTTGCTCTGCGGCATGTGGGATCTTCCTGGACCAGGGCTCGAACCCGTGTCCCCTGCATTGGTAGGCGGATTCTTAACCACTGCGCCACCAGGGAAGCCCTGAAGGCTTTTCTTCATGGGGGGAGTTGGATGAGTTTTCTTAAGATACGAGTCCAATGATGTTGGACAGAAAAAAGGCATCTTTGTGTCAACCTTTTTCATTGCTCCAAGGGCCTTGGAACTGTGTTCAAAATCTGGGTCATCTCTAGGGAATAGTAACTGTGGGTATAAAATCCATTAATGGGTAACTGCTGGGGGAGAGTGGATTCTGTCGCTCCCTTTCATGAACTTCTCTGTGGAATTCTTTGACGCTTCTGAATAGGTTCTTAAAGCGTTCTCCTGTACTTTGACATCAAACCAACAAGTTCATTTCCAGAAGCAATGAACTCTGCTTTGGTGGTGCTGAAAAGGCCTTCCTATTCTTATGTGTTTAGGAGGGAAGTGGTTCTTTTACCCAAATTACTGCTTGATTCGGAGGCATATGGATTCATTGCCTCTGATTAGGTCATCAAATTTCTTCCTGCTTTATAAATGAGCCTATCACATTCTTTTATAACCGAGGAATTGGCTCTATACATACCTCAAATATTTTTGTGTTCTTCAAAATTGTGCTTACAATTAAATAGGATGTCTTCCTTTTGCTGAAATGCTTTACTTCTAAAACTATGGCCTTTCTTTCCTTTTGTCCATTCCAGAATCCGCCCATCACATTTGCTTTTCTTAGAAACACTGAAGCATGGAAACATTTTAGTACTTGATGAATTTTTTAAAATGAAGTCTTGCAAAAAAGATCTCTTTTTTCTAAGTTGCAAATGGAGTCAGAGGAATCACTAGCCACCTTGACCTTGAATGGGTAGACCGTACATCCAGCTGAGTTAGGCTGCGTTTTGAAGGTTAGTGGTCTTAACCAGGTTAAGAGAAGATGTTAAAGCAGGGCTGGTACCCAGACAGGCTGTTGAATGTGAAGGGTTGTTTACAGCAGCTGCAGGTGGCATTTCTCTTTCAAGATGGCCTAAGTGATTTCTGCATTGTGACTTCTATTATATATCTTAATTGCACCACTAATTTGATAATCCTATAGTCATTTTTTCTTGTCTATTTATCTTGATGGTGAACCTAAGGCACACAGCATTTAAGTGGCTAGCCTAAAGGCCATTTTAATCAGTGTTAGAAATTGAATTTTTCTATCAATACAAGCTCTTATCTTATAAATATTGTGAATGATACTTGCAGCAATAAAATAGTTAATAACTGGTCTGAAGACACAGTAGAATTATACTTTCTCTTCTCTGTGGTCAGAAGGTATAATGTAAAATTCAACTACCCTTAGAGGCATAGTCACAGGTAAAACCATTACCACCAAGTAGGCATTAAAGTATAAAATTTAACTGCATAAAATGGAATTATTTAGATGGTATTACAGTGAAGCTAATCTGAAATCAGACTCTGCTTATTTTTGGTCCAAAGACTCCTTTCAGAGGAAGATCAATGCTACTCCCAGTTTTACATACATTTCTGGGAACAAAGCGCATCCTATCCAGCAGGAGAATGATAAGTATTTGAAAATCAAGCTCCTGATAACTCGTGGCATTTCTCAGTTTGCTTTTAGCTGGTGCCATCTGGCAGAAGAGTGGCATCACTTCTAAGATACCAGCAGCAGGAAAACCCTGAGTCGCTGTCTATAAACCTCCCTCTCACTGTCTACACAGCTGATCTCTGCAACGGACAAGCCAAATACTGACATGCTTAAAAGTTGTGACTGGGTCCCAGCAGCTGGGATGGGCATATTCTATTACTGAAAGAGAGACCCACAGCTGGATTGGCGGAGGCACATTTAGGTATGTAGGCATCTCCAGACATTCCCAGTGGGGGACCCTGACCTCTGCACACGGGAGGGGGGACCACAGCCTGGCCAGCTTGAGTCGACTGAATTCTCCCAACAGCTCGAGGGCACTG
This sequence comes from Balaenoptera ricei, assembly GCF_028023285.1. Classification (NCBI taxonomy): domain Eukaryota; kingdom Metazoa; phylum Chordata; class Mammalia; order Artiodactyla; family Balaenopteridae; genus Balaenoptera; species Balaenoptera ricei. Next base: position 1,469,219 of record NC_082658.1, on the reverse strand, counting down.
GGCAGAGTTGGGTTCCCTTTGTCACTTCTTGGGAGGACGGTCAGCAAATCTAAAGCATTTACACCCTCCAAGACCTCCTAGAAATTATAAAGTGACCAAATGCCCTGTTCTCCATTTTCCTTAGTAGAAAAAAGTCCCTGCCCTCCTTCCCTCTAAGACAAGACCATAATCTATTTTGACAGAATTATAATGTCTTGCCTCTTTCTAAGTCCCTATTTATAATTTTTGGTGTTGGCATGAAGGAAATTTTGGTGCCAACCTACAAAAAAAAATAATAAGGAAAGGAAGACATTTATGGTTTCTAGACATTGCTCTAAACAAATTTACAAAATTTATTAAAGAAATTTTAATAAGTTTAAAACAACTTTCTAAAAAGTTGTTTCATCTCCTGGGGTTCAGTACCAAAGCCTGTACATTGTCCTTACTTCGCTCTGTTTTTAACGCAGCCTCCTTTACCCTCCCTGCCGCCAATGTATTCATAATCATTCGTCTGGTTTTCTTAACTATTGTTTGTTTTGGGTGGGGTGGCTGGACATTAAAAAATGTAATTTTGTGATCGAGTATACCAGTCAAGGTTAAGTTCTGCCTAAGTCTCAAGTTCAAGTTGAGTTTTTGTTGGTTGTTCTTATAAAAATAAAAATGCCTAAAAACCAACGATAATTCATATAAGTAAGGATCAGAAACAAAAATATTTGAAAGTAGAGGAATGTTCCTTGAGGATGATGATCAATTTTATTATTATGATTTATCTTAAGGGTTAGTTTGCAAAATGGCTAACTTCATTTACTGACTCTGCAAAATTTACCAATTGGTGCAGGTTGTATGATGAGAGAAGAGCTGAACTTTCACAAACATTTCTCTAAACTTTCATAGGTAATCCAGGCACCTATCCGCATGGCCAGGCCTGCACCTGTGCAGTGTTTTTGTGGGGTCCCTGGGTCCCCACCGCTTGTCTCAGGACCGTAGTGCCTGGCAGCCGCAGTGCCTGTCAGTTTGGACCCTCAAGGCATTTAGGTCGGTGCACTGCTTCGGGGCGCCTCCTGACTTCTTCCTCAAGAGCAAACTCGGTGGGTTTTCTTAGTCCTCCCAGCAGCCCCCTGTGCTTCACTGTGCAACCAGCCCTCTCCTGCCTCCTACTCCCCTTTTATGAACCTTTTCTTCAGCTTCCAGAATGGTGCACCCCCTGGGCCCCTCCCGTCCCTCTCCCCCTCCTTGCCGTTTCTCCAGCCTTTCCCCAGCAGCTCTCTCAGCATCGACTCTCACCCATGTGTCGCTGCTGGACAAGTCTCTGGGCGCCGACCCGCACTTCCAGTTACCTGGGGAAGCTCCGCCTGTCTAAACCCAAGCCCATCATTCTTCCTCCCCGCCCCAAACCTGTGCCCCGCGTCTTCTGAGGCTAGGAACCCTGGCCCCGTTTTTGCTTCTTTCTCTTTCACAATCATCTCATTCATTCAGGTGCCACGGTAGCTACTGAATCTTTGACCTACTTTCCATTCATGGAGAGAAGCCTCTCTCGCCGGGGATCTGGTGCAGCGGGTGGCCTGCGTTCACCTCCGGACTTCCCTCTGCTTCCAGCCTCTCGTCTCCTCTGAACTACCCCCCTCATGCTGTTGCTGGACAAACGCTCACCCAGCAATTGCTGCCGGGGTCACCCCCTGCTCACGACTCCTTCACTGTTCCCAAACCTCGCCTCTTCCATGGAGGAAATGCAATATAGTACAAGAAGCCAAATAAAAGTAGAAGAAGCAACAATGAGCGAATCAGAGAGGCACGAGTTCCAGTTCTGCTCTCATCGCATATTAGAAACGTGGCCTTGGTCAAATTTCCAAACTTCTCTTTCCTTCAGTTTCCTCAAGTATAAATAATACTTAGCTCATGAAATTATGGAGGACTGTCAGAAAATAAGAATAGCCTTCATTTATGGAACGTCTATTGCATGCTAGACTTTTTTTTTTTAAATTAATTAATTAATTTATTTTTGGCTGCGTTGGGTCTTTGTTGCTGTGCGCGGGCTTTGTCTAGTTGTGGCGAGCGGGGGCTCCTCTTCGTTGCGGTGCGCGGGCTTCTCATTGCGTTGGCTTCTCTTGTTGCAGAGCACGGGCTCTAGGCACGCGGGCTTCAGTAGTTGTGCCACGTGGGCTCAGCAGTTGTGGCTCGCGGGCTCTAGAGCGCAGGCTCAGTAGTTGTGGCGCACGGGCTCAGTTGCTCCGCGGCATGTGGGATCTTCCCGGACCAGGGCTCGAACCCGTGTCCCCTGCACTGGCAGGCAGATTCTTAACCACTGGCCACCAGGGAAGCCCCCATGTTAGACTTTTTAAATACATTATCTCCTTTAATTTTCACAACCATGTTCTACCATGTCCTCCATTTTTTTGGCCTTGCCATGCGGCACGCAGAACTTCCCCACCAGGGGATCGAACCCACGCCCCCTGCACTGGGAGCGCGGAGCCCAAACCTTTGGACCACCAGAGAAGTCCTCCTCCATTTTTTAAGATAAAGAAACAGACTCAGAGAGGCTAAGCAACTTGCCCAATTCCAGATCCTCTGACTCCGAAGCCCTTAAGCACGTGTGCTGAGGCCTGGCTAGCACTGGGGGTGGTCAGCTCCTTCTGACATCTGTAATCTGATTCCAACACACCTGTTAAACCATCTCTCACAGTACTTTTCTCCCAGGTTGCAGGAATCTAGATCATCCGAGTGACTCCATCTGGACCATCCTTCCCCACATCTCTACCAACTGAAATCTGACTCTTATTCCAATGTCCAGCTTAAATGTCACCTTCTCCTATGGGACTGGATTTCAAAATGTCACTACTTCCTTGGCATTCCCACAGTATTTGGCATTTCCCTTATACAAAGATCATGTTCTCTTTTGTATTATCTTCTTTTTTCTACGTATGTCTTATCATCCCTCGTGGATGACAAGCTCGTCATAGGCCAGGGGCAGGTCCCGTTCATCTTTGTATGTCGCCGAGTCCTGGCTCAGCCCCTGAGACAGAGGAGGCCCTCGGCAAGGGATCTGCAGGAGATTTAAGTTTGGAGCAAATGGGAGAGCTGAGCTCACTTTACAGTTTGCAGGAAGTGAAAATGCTCCTCATATGTCAGATGTGATGTCGCAGAGAGAAGGGTAATTACAATGTAAGATGGGGCCTATTCACCTTTCTCCTCTGCCCAGAAAAAGGCGGAGAGAGTGAACTGTACATGGTTTTAGGCAAAATACCTAATAGCAGGGGCAGTAGGAGGTCTATGTAGGTTTGTTATCTTAATTACCCAATTAAAAAATTCTGCAAGAAAAATACTACAGAAAAGAATCTGAAAAAGAATATATATATGTATAACTGAATCTCTTTGCTGTACACCTGAAACATTGTAAATCAACTGTACTTCAATGAAAGAAAGAAAAGAAAAAAGTATAAAAAAAAGAAAAATACTACAAGAAAAAAATGCATGGATAGGCCTTTGAAAGTATTTGGATTTACCACTACACACACACACACACACACACTCCAAATAAGATTGTAGAAAGCATTAAAAAAAAAAAAATTCCCTTAATCTAATTTGTATTCTAGCAGTTTCCAGATTCACATGCCCAACTGCATCAATAAAAAAACTGAAGAAAATCAGATAACATAAGTGGGAACTCGGTCAGAGAAAGTTTCCCTGACGTTGGAAGAAATATCACCCCAGGTAGAAGACTGCTACCAGATCCTTAACTCCGAGGAGAAGCAGGTGGGTCCAGGAGGAAGCCACCCGCCCAGGCTTCACGTGGGAACCCTGCTCACGGCTTGGATAAATATTTTTATTACAAACACAGTGACATGTCATGGGCCAAGTGATCAGTTCTGTAAAAGGATTTCACACGGGACTGTGACACGGCAGCAGCCGGGAAACATGAAAGTGTTCAGGGGAACCCGGACGGGAGCAGAGTTGACACAAAGCTTGAAGAGCAACCTCAGAATCAGCGCTGAGTAAATGCCAGCCCCAGCCAACCCGCGGGAAGCCAAGCTGGGAAACGCAAGCTGGCTTTCGAGAAATCTCAGTTGATGTCAAGATATTTCTGCAAAAGATGCAAGACTCTCAGGACCCTCTGCTAGCCTGTTAGGAAAATACTTCCTCTCCCGAAAGAAACGATGTTTCTTTCCTGTTTTCCTTTTCCGCCTTAAACTTTCAGGCCCTGCTTGCGGAGCAGAGCCAAACGCCATTCATACCAAGCGTTTAGATTTTTTTCAGAACACATGCTGGTCACCAGGGTGGCTGAACTGTCCAGTGACCTGCGGCAGTTGGGGAGATCCGGAGGTTCAGGCAGCAGGACGGCGGCCTCGCTCCTGTCCTTGGACGCTTGGCTGTCCTCGCATGTTCACGGCCCCTCCCTCAGGTCCAGGCTGGGAAGAGCGAGGCAGACGAGCTGGGACGGGTGGGATGAATGGAGATCACTTAGCAGGGGCGGGAAAGCTAACGGGCAGTTAGGAGGCTGATCCACCTGTTTACCCGGATGGTTTTGCTCTGCTTAGACGAGCAGTTTGTCAGTGTCCTGTGGCTCAGGAAATGTTCCCTCTCAGCCTCATCAAGTCCACATCCTTCCATATTTCCACGAAAGAAGGAAAAACCAGACTAAGCACAGGGTATGTGTTTTGGTGGAGCTTTATAATAACACGCTAGCCGAGATAATTACAAAAGACCAGGCGTACCAAGCCTCAAACAGAGAAGAACGGGAAGAATCATTCAACTCTGGTTACTACCATCTTCCTAAAGAATCACAGAGGAAGATATGGCTTCCTTGAATACTCCTAACCCAAGCAGCATTTCCAAATCCCTCATTTAACCTGTGGTTGTACAGATACAACACTGATTAACAGAATTTTTGAACAGGAAGGAACTTTTAAGCCACCACCTAGATCTGGACTTTTCTAATCAGTATCTCACAGAACTTTAAACAATAAAATATGTGGACCACAGGAAAACGATTCCATGGATCAAATCATTTTAGGAGATTCCAGAGGAAAGAATTAGATAGGATTCTTTAACAAAGAGACGGTCACAGCATCTCTGATATTGCTGGGGTCTCTGTCTTCTACCCTTGGCTCCAGGGGGCCTCTGCCTTTGACAGAATTCAGCAGGAGTGATGCTGGGCCGTTTCTGGGCCCAGGCCTCACGTGGCTGGCGGCTGCTATGGCTGGTCTCCTGGTGAGCTTGCTCCTGAGGGCTCCTCACAGCTGCCACGTGAGTGAGCCCTCGCGGGCCTGGGCAGCCCACATCTGACTGCACCTGCCGGAGGCCCACGTGAGGACAGCCTCCTTGAGCCTGGTCAACCCGTCGCAACCAGAGAGATGATGATAAGTCACTGTTTTCAGCCGCTGGGTCCGGGGGTGGTTCGTGTGCTGTCTAGCACGCAGCAGGCATCGATAACTGCTTATTAAATGGATGAGTGAATGGCCGGGCCAGCGATGTAAATGCGAACCTTGCAGAGGGCGCTCTAGTGGCGTGACGTTTCCTAAACGTGACTATCTGAATACCTGAAGACGAGTCATACACAGAACAGGGCTTGATGGAATGCTAGTTTGAGAAGCACTGAATTAGAGGCCTGCAATGGTACAGATTAGGAAGTACTGGTCTAGCTGTACCCTTGATGTTACAGATTAGAACAGCGAGGCTCAAGTCTCTGAAGAGAATTGCCTAAGGAAACAAGGCTCGTCTGTAGACTCCGCCTATGAACTAGTTTCCCTTTCTAGCTGGAGTGAAGGAGGGCAGATGAAACGGTTTCACTCACGTAAGCCCGTTTTTAGCTAATTACATCTACCAGGCTTCTCACTTGGTAGCCCTCTCGTTTTGCTCCGCGATAAAGTCTTTGTGTGCAACTAGCTGTTTTCCGTAAGACCTCTCTCAGACGGGAGACTCCCAAAGAGGATATAAGAGTATTTATCAGCCTCAGGTCTAGACTAAGCTCAGTTCTAAAAACAGCAGAATCTATAGGAACATCTTGGGCCTTTGGTTTTAAACCATTTGCCTGGTGGAAATCCTTGCTTAAAACTGAAATAACTGAAATGTCTAGAAGCACAGCTCTTCAGCTGCCTTAGAGATTGGTGAGGGATCCAGATTTTAAAATCCCTTCAATCTTATGTTTCAAGTTGCATTTTTCTTCCCCCATTGAGAGGTAAATAATATGATCTGAGGCTTGATTCAGTTCTTAAAACTATAGAGAAGAATGTTAATACAGGTCAAAATCTGGGCTCTTCAGTTTTTACTTTCCAAATACAGCCTATGCCACTACTCCCTAATCAAGTCTCCAAATCCAAGAACCACTTCAATAGTTGAAAAAAAGTTTTATCTAATTATCTTCTTTTCCTACTTTGAATTGACCAACCATGTATCTTTTCCTGGTTTTATCAAAGGGGCTGCCAGGGCAAAAGCACATCCATTTCTAAGTAAGCTTTAGTTAGCAGACTTAAAATCGATCATGCATTTTAGTTTCAGTAACTTGCAATTTCTACACCCTTTGATAATCCACTTTAAAGAGCAAACCGTCTCTAATGACAAGGCTTAAAAGAGACGACCTTTCTGAACAAAATATGAAAGCTGCGAAGAGATAGTTTTTTTAAAGGAAACTATGAATTAAAATGACCTTGTGTTCTGAAACTTTCCTCCCACCATTTTTGATGTTTTACCTTTCCTTTTTACTCTTAGAAAGAAAGCTAAGACACCCCTGCCTTCTGCAGATGGGCAGGCACTTCAATAAGAAAGCTGTTAATTGTTCATTCAAACTCACAGTTTCTTCTTTCTGCACTTTCTCTGCCGATGCCTTTAACGAGGTTGCTCGCCACAGAGCCACGTGCCTGCTTCTGAGGAAGTCACTGCTTGTCTGCGACATTACCGGGGAAGGCTCGAATCCCAGCTATTTCCCTTGAGTCTCAGTCAACTCTTTTGTACAAACTAGGAAGCAAGTCCGCCCCTTCTCCGTTCCCTACCTCTCTGTCCTCTTTTTTCTCCATTGTGCCCCTGGGTGGCCGCCCTCGGAGGAGAGCTGATCGTTGAGCGGGGATGTGGCCAAACCAGAGGTCAGACCCCTGAAATGGCTCACTGTTGGGTGACGCAGAAACGGTGGATCAAACGAAACCCCGACACGTGCCGATGACCGGTGCCAGCGCTCCTGTTAACCGTGCTCCTCCTGACCCCTCACTGGGCAGACGTGCACACCGAGGGCACCATGACCCCACAACTTTCCTCCTGCTCAGCCCGGCCAGCCACTACCTGTCGACCGTGGCATGTTGAGATGTAAAAAGCACAGGTGCTTGACTCAGGTGTAGTGCCCATAACTGCTGGCAGTGTAACTAAATTAGGTACTTGTGACGGGCAATTGATCTTCCACCAGATAAAAGAGAGGATGACATCTTAGATGATTTTATAATAAGGCACACTGTTTATAATTTATTCCTAAGCACTTGCTTTCTCTCCCGGTAGCCACTTTTAAACTGAGTACTCAACTCAGGAAGGAATTTTCAACACGCCAAGTGCAATCTTTCTTTCTCTTCCTTATCAGAGAACGTTTACAAGGACACTAGTGTCAACCACCTAACCCCTACCACACACGATCCGACTGGCCTGTACGACACGCCTCAGAAGGGAAACTGGATCTGGGTGATGCGCAAGGTCCACCCATGTTTGTAATTTCATAACCCTTGAAATAAGGAAAAGAAAGAATAGCAGGCAACTTCCCCAAATACCTGTTTACCCATGGAGAACAAATACTCCCCAGGCGGAGCCCAATGGCGGCGCACGGCGTGACTCACAAGGTATTGTCACTTCAAGCCGCTAAATAACCTTCCTAATGAAATCTGCTGACCGTCAACCCGTTTGCCACGGTCTGTACAGAAAGACTTAAAATTAATCTCGGTGTCGCAGTCATTCCCTACCGAGTGCTAAATCACAGTCTGAGTACCAAGTGTCTTTCCTTGTTAGGTAGTTTTAATAGCATCTGATACAATTTTGCTTTTTCTCCGAATAGTCTTTAAGCCAGTGCTATCATTTATTTCACATGCAAGAAAAACCCGATCTTTCAGAGCACAGAGACTTACATTCCTGGAGGAGGTGTTGGGTGAACCTCAGCAGGCAGCGTGGTGACCAGGCCGAGATGATCCAGTGCAAGACTCTGAGGCCCCTCACTGATGACCAGGCGGTGTTCTTGCTGACCCTGGCCTGGCTGTGGAAGTGGAAGGAAAACCTGCTCCTTCCTTCTCATCCCACGTCTCAGTTACAGTACAAAACAGGGTAATTAATCCTCGGGCAGCAAACAACAAAGATGGGCGTGGGAAAGGGAAAAGAACTTGAAACACGGAATAAACGTTCTGCCCTGTCCTTTCACAGCAAACTGGGTGATTACAGCCCTGCGCACGCTCCAGATCTTCCAGGAGCCTCCGAGGCCTGCGGCGGGCACCGCAGCACAGCCAAGAGAACACGACCATCCGCGGCGGTTCAAAGTGCCCTCGGCAAGTCAGCGTTGACCAATCAGCACAGAACTGCTTACTGGCATTCGGGCGGGGACTGAAACACCCAGCCTTGGGAGCCAACACCAAATTCTCTCCACAAGGAAAACGGGACCGAGCAAAGCTCGTTCTGTCACCACTGGCTGGTGTGCTGAGTGTCCTCCCAACACATCTTGACATTTTCAGGCTTCCTTAAGGAGCGTCAATGGATATTATAATTAAACCGCAACCATAAAATCAGAGATCAAGCAAGTAACAATAAAACCAGAGCTGCTACATAAAATTCATACCCTATCCTGCCTCTGGTCCCAGATGAGACTGACAACCAACATGACAAATGCTTGGACTGATGTCAGATGACTCAGTGACTTTTATTCTAAATAAATGCACTACTTATGGATTTGATTTTTGACACGACATAGGTATTTTTTCCCGTAGCACAATTTGAGATGGTCAGTATATTCTAGGGAAAAAAATGCCATGTCATATTTATTTTAGCAAACGAGGTGCAATTAAAAAGTAGAAATAAAACTGATAAGTACAAAGTAATATTTTAATAATATATGAACATGAACATGAAAACAATGTAAACGTTAAAAATTTTGATATGATACTACAAATGTGATTTTGATCAGCCGCAACTGGTAAAATTCTACATAAAGGCATTAACAAGGCATCGCAAGAAATCATTTCTTTTCCCAATATAAGCAGTTCTCAGTACACACTCAGATGCACACAGATATGGAAATCAGAAAAAAAGGAATGCTAAAAAAAATAACGTAGGCAGACACAAATAAAACCACCCTGTTAGTGTATGAGTGATGCATGTTTTTATGATCTTAATTACATTTAAGTATTAAAAAATGCCATTGATCTCACAGTTTACTTTACAACATCCAAATCTTCAAACCTGTGGGAAGAAATCCAAAGCTCTGTCCAGACGGTTAGATCCATCCCACGCTCCTGGGTTACTCAGGTACGTCATCATGTGGTTACCTGAAGATCAAAAACCCCAAAGTTACAACTTTCTCTAGGTTTAACGGGCATGTCCATAATAAAATATGTTCTAACTCAGGAGGAGCTGGAGAGAGGCTGAAAAGGATATTTGATATCAAAATGTCATCATTTACACCCATAAGGGATCAAATCCTATCTATACCAAGAATCTCTTGCAAAGTGAATGAGTCACAAAGTTTTTACTTTTTTAAAACTGAAGTATAGTTGATTTACAATATTGTGTTAGTTTCAGGCGTACAGCAAAGTGATTCAAATATATCTACGTACATATTTGTTCGATTCTTTTCGATTGTAGATTATTACAAGATACTGAATATAGTCCCCTGTGGTCCTCGTTGTTTATTTTATACATGGTAGTGTGTATCCAAAGTTTTTACTTTTAATTCAGTGCCAACTAAATGGCTCAGCCTTTCACTGTACTAAGAGGAGGGTTGTCAGAGCAGCTAAATGTGATCTACGTCAGCGACGTCTCTGGGAACCTTTGGCTGGAAGGGTCTCCTGCATCCCCGAGACGTGCCCTCTGGGGGCACAGTGTTTGGACGCCATGGAGCCATTTATCTATTGATATTTGGGGCTGGTAAACATCGGCTACAGAGCCAGGCGTCCGGGGATGTGGGGCTCTGGAGCTGCGGGTGACCACACTGAGGACCACGCCATCTCACTCTCTTAAGAGGAAGACAGCGTCTCCTTAACCCTGCAACTGGGCTTCAAGACAACGTCCTGTAGTGACTCTGCAGGTGAGCCCGGCCTTGTCAGGCGCTGGCTGACCCTCATCTCGTTTGGATGGTACTGTCGAAGCGCAGTGATGACAAGGAGGGGGACTTCTCCAAGACAGGCTCTTTACGAAAAGTAAGTCTTTTTCTTCAAAACTGATATGTTTACGCATTTTTATTCATTTATTTATTTATATTTTTGGCTGTGTTGGGTCTTCGTTTCTGTGCGAGGGCTTTCTCTAGCTGTGGCAAGTGAGGGCCACTCTTCATCGCGGTGCGCGGGCCTCTCACCATCGCGGCCTCTCTTGTTGCGGAGCACAGGCTCCAGACGTGCAGGCTCAGTAGTTGTGGCTCACAGGCCTAGTCGCTCCGCAGCATGTGGGATCTTCCCAGACCAGGGCTCGAACCCGTGTCCCCTGCATTGGCAGGCAGATTCTCAACCACTGCGCCACCAGGGAAGCCCTTTACGCATTTTTAATGAAGATTTTAACACCAAACCAGGAGACCCACAGGTGCAGACAGTACAAACTACTCAGGAGACATTCTGGCCACGACTGTACCTTCTGCACTGGTAGGTCGTCAGCTCCTCTTGAAGGATGGATGCCCTCTTCTGCAGAAAGTTAACCTAGAAAAGAGACCTCGTGTGAGAAGAGGTGAAGGTGGCTTACAGGGCGACACCTTGCAGATACAGTGTCTGGTCGGATTTTATTTAAATTCAGACAACTCTCTAGATAAAACGCAGAGGATCTGTTGAATGCTAATGCTGTGGTTTTGTATTTGATCACATCCCATCCCCACTGGCACTCCATCAGAGGCTATAGAACCGAGTTCAAACCCTGCACTGCAGAGCTGTTTGGACCTGGCCCTGGCCCACCTGGGCGCTTCATCTCTTCTCTTCCACCATCACCACCTTCTACCTCGCATCCTTCCTACTCTGCGGCCCTCTGACACAGGCCACCTGCCATTGTCTGCTTTGGAATGCTTGGCTAACGACCTCCTATTCACCGTCCACTGTTGGGTTCAAGGTCACCTCTGCTCCTGAATTCTTCTGCCCGCCCCCCCCCCCACCCTGCCCCTCATCACCTCCTGCCCCAGGCAGCCAGCGGCCCCCTCCTCTGTATTCTCCTGTTCTGTTATTAGCACTTTTCCAACTGCCTTCTGGTGATTTGTCTTCACGTCTCTCCCTCACACACGAGAGCTCTCCTGGGGCAGGGATAATGTTGGAGCATCTCTGTAACCCCAGTTTCTTTTTCAGGGCTGGACATGTAGCTGGCATTCCCTAGCTGTTTCAGGAATGAATGAGTGAGTGGAAACAAAATTACTGCCTACTAGAAACCTTAATCTATCCTGGGGATTCCCTGAGGTTGGAGAGGTGGTATTTTGTCATGGAAAGAGCCTGCGCTTTGTCTGGCGTTAGGCCAACTCGCGTTCAGCTCCTGACTTGGCCTCCATAGCTCTAGGAAAGTTCCTTTTTCTCTTGATGCCTCATCTGTGAAATGGGATGAACGAGAGCCAGTTCCCAAGGTCATAAGGATGACAGGAAGTGACTAACAGGAACTGCCTAGTCCAGAGAGCCTGGCAGGTACCACCCTGTGGCCCCCGCCCCTGAGGGGCTAGGGATGGGGGAAACTGAGCTGTCAAGTGTAATCTCTTCAGTCAGACCTTTACAGCATGGTTGGATTATCCTGAAGCATAAATTTCTATGCTATTAAAGACACCTGTATCAGGCATAAATTCAAAAGCACTTTACACAACCTACTAGAAGAGGTTTCCGGATAACTTACACCATGGCTTAATGTGATCAGGAGTCAGTGGCATTTGATCACTTTGGAGCTTTACTCTTGTCTCTTTGGTCTGAACTGAAACCATGGCAACGGTCGATTCTGAAACATGGTTATGCAAGACAGGACAGCTGGCAGAGGAGAAGCTGTGCTTGGAGACAGGCAGCACGGCTCTTCTTTTTTTTTTTTTTAACATCTTTATTGGCGTCTAATTGCTTTACAATGGTGTGTTAGTTTCTGCTGTATCCCAAAGTGAATCAGCTATACGTATACATACATCCCCATATCCCCTCCCTCTTGTGTCTCCCTCCCTCCCACCCTCCCTATCCCACCCCTCTAGGTGGTCAAAAAGCACCGAGCTGATCTCCCTGAGCATGGCTTTTCTGAATGGGTGCATATCAAAGTGGTCCCGCTGCTTTTCTGACTCGTCACATCACCCCGGTTTGAATTTTATCCAATTAACCCAGTGACCCACAGGACCACTGATAACTTTGACAGATGCAAGGACTACACTGATCCCACTTCCCTGCCTCCACCGTGCTTTGCCACTGGAATTCCAACAATTTTCAAAAAACACAGGCACCTGTGCTCTCAAACGAACTCTGCTCGCTCTGTGGTCTGCACCTCCTTCGCACAGCTGCCGATTCTGAGGCCCTCGCGCAGCTGGCCGCGCTCTCTTTCTGGGTCAACATCCAGTTTTAGGAGGCTGAGTGGCTTTTATTACAGTGAAATGATATGAATGATAACAGAAGCCCTTCAGGTGGTTATCAGATTTCTCTTTCTTTTCTTTCTTTTTTTCTTAAAAATACCTCCTCTGAAGGTGCTGGGTCCTACACAGCTGACCCTAAGGAAGCCCTCCTACAAAGTGAATGGGTAAGCCACACCTCGAGGAGAGCCTTCCACGTCAATAAAGACGACCTAACCCTTTGTAAGTTAACACTCTCCTGTCATACTTATTTTTACAGGTAGGAGTGAGCACAGCCAAACTTCTTAGCCTACAGAAGTGATAGCTAACAGTAGCATAAGGGTTGATGTAATGAACTTTTCATTTTCAGATAAGAGATTTTTGCTGATGGGAACAGAAAAGGCACGGCTAACATCTGCTCCACGTATCTGTCCTATACATTATAAATAGCTAACGTGAATTTCATCAAACTACAGCATTTGTTCCATTCGTAAATAAATTTATTGAGCACCTTCTCTGTGACAGGCATTGTTCTTGGCACAGAGAGAAAAGAAATCTTTCCCTTGCAGAACTTTTCCAGGAAAAAAAGTATGTTTTAAATTTCTAAGTGTATTAGAAATGGGAATATGTGAACTTCTTCTCATGTTGAGTTAAAACATTCGTTTTTTAAAAAACCAGTAATCTATAAAGCTAATGCTATGTAAAATATTTACAGTAATATATAAAACTTGTTTTAGAGAAAACTTATGTAGGAAGTTTTTAATTAATATCTAAATTGAAGTCAATTTTATCTCTTATAAACGACTGTACCAAGAACTACACGTTTCAGCAGAAATATCAATATTTAACCGAATTGTTTGAATACCATGTCATTATCCTGCCTCGATCCTAAAATGCATCTTGTTATCTCTGACAATCATATAAAATACACCAGAATAAAAATGCTTCTAACTTAGCCATGTTTTTTATTTCTCTGCACTTTCACATGATAAGGAGTTAGCAATGTGCTAACTGATGGCATTTTGGGCCTGGAACCAAGAATAAAAGGGTGAGTCTGTGTTGGAATGCGGACTGTAAATAAAAGTAACCATAACTGAGCTTTTCAATTTCAAGGATGCTTTTAAGAAAATCTTATCGAGACAAAGAGTTCTTAAGCTAGTAAGAAAAAATTCTTAAAAGCCCCACAAAACAAAAAACAATTCATCCTGGGCACTCGGTTATTCTGTGACACCACATGGATTTCTGGCATCAGTTCAGAAACCAACATTAATTAAGATATGCACATCATCTAAACCAGGGGTCCCCAGCCCCCCGGGCCATGGACCGGTACTGGTCCACTGCCTGTTAGGACCTGGGCCGCACAGCAGGAGGTGAGTGGCGGGCAAGTAAGCGAAGCTTCATCTGCCACTTCCCATCGTTCACATGATCACCTGAACCATCCCCCCCGCCCCCCCCCCGCACCCTGTCCGTGGAAAAACTGTCTTCCATGAAACCGGTCCCTGGTGCCAAAAAGGTTGGGGACCGCTGGTCTAAACCCTTGGAAAATTCCTTGATTCTAGAAATTACCTGTGACTTTAGGGAGGAGATAGTGTCTTCAAGTTCTTGCCTTAGAGATGCTGGCATCAACCCTTTAAATTTTGTTTCATATTCTTGTCGTACGTAAGTTATCTAAAGTGAAAAAAAAAAAGCGTATCTTTTTTACCACAGAAATGATTGTTTTGCGTTTAAGAAATCCCAGAATGATGTCCATTCATTACAAAGGTAAGTTTGTTACACGTGGTCAGAAACCAGACAACTGAGATGAAATAAGGAGAAACACAAACTGAAAAAGGTCCTCTGTCCTTGTCAATCTGGGAGAGAGAGTCCCTGTCACAGCACTTCATTTCTTTAAAATCCTCGTTGACACAATTTTTGGCATTGGATAAGGAAAATACCAGTCCTCTCTTCTCCACTCATGATGTACGCGGGATGCTAATCCTGCATCCTCTTCTTGATCCGGGTGCGGATTCGGATCACACTACGCTGTGTGTGAGGACAATTCGTGGTATGTCATCTGTTTGGCGAAGACACTCCCCCTGACCATCTAGGTGCCTGGGTGCTTGATATCATCATGTGATTATGAAGGTGCGAGTGAAGGAAAATCTGCACGGCTGTGTCTCCAGGCCTCCCCATACAGGTAACCAGAGGGCCCCTGTCGTCGTGAGCACCTCTGATTGATGAGTTTCCCTCTGCCTCTGCAATACACCCAGGCCTTGCTCAGCTAACTGATGGTCACTGGGCTGGTCAAGGAAAAGCTGGTGGCTCATCAAACCACAAACAGGTAAGGAAGGTGGAAGAAAAGTCTTTGGAAGAATATGCTTCAGCAGGATGAAGAGGTGTGTTTGAGGGTGAGCATGAATGTCAGTGTGTCTGTCTTGGTGCCTTTCTCCAGCTCTGTTTCTTTATTTCTCTTTCTCCTA
Organism: Balaenoptera ricei; assembly: GCF_028023285.1. Classification (NCBI taxonomy): domain Eukaryota; kingdom Metazoa; phylum Chordata; class Mammalia; order Artiodactyla; family Balaenopteridae; genus Balaenoptera; species Balaenoptera ricei. Next base: position 1,454,087 of record NC_082658.1, on the reverse strand, counting down.
ATCTGAGCTGCTATGGAATTCAAAACTGTGTTGCATGTGCTGTGTGGGACTTAACTAAATATTCAAGCTGAATTGCAGTGTATCCCACAAATGATTCATTGGACACACCTGGAAATAAGGTAATAGGCTATGAAAATATGTGCAACTGAGTTCACTTAGACAAGTCTATGGATTTACTGAGGATAATTTAAAATTACTAGCCTTTAATTCCCAAATTTTCTTACACTAAACTAAATTAAGGGATAAACGTGCTCTAATAGTTTATTCTATTACCTACTAAAATCCCACGGCAAATGTTCTAGAACATAATTTTTAAATTTTTGGCAAAGTATTTTTTTGAGGTATGTTACAATCTTGTGATTTATGCCTAAAGGGTAAACAAAAATGATGAAAAATGATCTCTCCCACTGATGAAATATTTGATTTTTCCCATTTTATCTTCTTGGACGTAAGTCCAATAGTAACATCTGTCAGTCGACTCAAATGAAAGGCAAACACAAAGTAAATCACATGATTTATAAATCAGACTTTAGGGGGAACCTTTATCAAGGGCTTACAGGCTACTATATATTGACTATTTTTTTTCTATCACTCAACACTGGCTCTGAAATTTTGAGCTCCTACTCTTAAAAAGGACTCATGTTTGCTCTATTTTTTGTATCCCTGTTTGTTTAGAATGTCTGCCCTCTGCCTGTCCATTTGAAATATAACTTGTCTGGGTATAAAAATGCTTCTGTCCCATGTTCTTTCTCTCAGAACTTTGGAGGTGTTTCCTCAATGTCTTCTCGCATTGCTATGGTGAAGTCTGAAGTTAGGCTAATATTTTTTCCATGTTGAATGTGACTTTCTTTCTCTGCTTGGATGTCCACATGATTTTATTTTTCCCTGGATTAGGTAACTTCACTGGGATATGTTTTGGTATTAATGATTCTATATCAATTTTCCTGAGACAATGTGCGTGCTCTTTCTTTTTAAAAAAATATTTATTTATTTATTTGGTTGCACTGCGTCTTAGTTGCGGCAAGGAGGGCTCCTTAGTTGTGGCAGGTGGGCTCCTTAGTTGCAGCATGCATGTGGGATCTAGTTCCCTGACCAGGGATCAAACCCAGGCCCCCTGCATTGGGAGCATGGAGTCTTAACCACTGTGCCACCAGGGAAGTCCCTCTTTCTATCTTTATATTCAATTCTTTGAAGAAAAGCTTCTTCTGTTAGAATTGTTTTCTATTATATCAATAGTTACATATATTCATGTTATATATGATTTTTTTTCTATTTGTTCTCTTCTTCAGGAACAGAGATTTTGCATGTGTTGGCTCTTCTTTAACAATCTTCCATATTTACAATTTTCTCTAATATTTTACTTTCTTATCAATTTATATCTGTTTTATAATTTCATTTTATTTTGTGTGATCACCATATTTCCTTAGATGTTTTCAGTTATGATTTTCCCATTTTTGTTTCTTCTAATATGGTTTCAATCTCTGTAATCTCTTGATTTTGACTACCTTTCTTCCTAAACTCTGAGAAATCACTTCTCATCTTTGTTGAATTATATCATCTTTAAACACGTCTCTTTTCTTCTTCTTCTCTCTCTCCCCACCTTTTTCCTTGACAGAGAGATATGTCAATGTGTTTTGTAAATGCTTTGACATTATGAAGAACTGTTTTGGTTTCAAAGAACTGTAATTTGTCTGAACCCTTCTCCTTACTTCTTGGGTAATTTCCCATTTGATCTATGTTCTAATTTGCTTGTTGCTTCCACTCCTTCTTTCTCTCTCTCTTAATCTAGCAAGGCTCTTAACCTAGTTCCTTTTTCTTAAAAAAAACTAAAATTTCATTTTTGAAGGGAACCAGCAATTTTCTGAGCGCTGAGGTAGGGGGGAAGCTGGGGCAGCCACAGCTATGGTTCAGTTCTGTTGTCATCAACACCCTTTGACCAAACCTATTATTTCGTTTGTTCTTGGGGCCCACCTGCTCTTAGTTTTCAGCTACTTTGGAGGTCAGGGCCAAGCACTGAAGCCCTTTAGTTAATGCTCATAGCTTCTCTGGACTCTCTTTTTTTCCCACTTCACTTTTCACACCTGATGGTCTCCCTCTACTGGAGGCGAGTCGTAGACAGCAGAAAACTGTGTGTGAGCAAGGTCATTCATTGACCACCACTATCCCTTCCACCACTTTTAAAATTCAGTACGCTATATTCCCCAACTTTTATTGAGGATCTTGCCATTTCTACTTTCTGTCTATCCCTTTCTTCTTTGTTTTTATGATTTTGGTGAATCTGAGTGAACTTAAAATGAGCCCTTGGAAAATCCGACATTACCTCTCCTATGGTTGAGACTATCACTCAGAAAAATATTACTACCCTGAATCCTTAAACCCAAATCCTGAATTTAATCGTCATTATACCAAGAAGACGCCTATGACTTTAATAAAGTCATGGAAAACTTTAACCAGTCCGTTTTACTCTACCTATGAGGTTAATGACGTTACTACCAGCAAACGTTTATTGAGTACTTTCTATGTGCCGGTTACAATTCTGAGTATTTTAAGAAGTGTTTAATCCCTCTGACAACCCAATGAGGTAAGCACAAATTTGAACTCAAGCAGTGTGACCCTCCAGCACATATGCTTAGCCACTGAGCTCTGCAGTTTCTCACACAATCTCCCCACATGCTGACGGGTTTCCTTCACAGACACCACCAGCTAGAGCAGTTTCCTCCACTGCACAGTTGTGTTCTCCCTAGCGTAACAGGGGCCAGGGGACATCCTTCCAGACATCCAGCTTGTCTTTGCTCTATTTTTTTTTTTTTTAATGACAACAATAACAACAATTGGTTCCAATATGGTATGGTTTCCCTATACTTTCCCATTGGTTTAAAATTTTAATTTACCAAGCATTTATGATAAGACTAATTTTTAAACATCCATACAAATGCAGTACACATATTGACCTAAAACAAAAGTTCCGCAAATTCCCCACATAAGCACACATTTTAAAGTCTGACCAGTGAAGGATATATCTAAGTTTGTTCCACAGCAAAAGGAGAAAGGAGAAGGAAAGAATTCGCTTAGAGTCCTGTACATCACTTTTGACTCCTGCTACTATTTTTCGGTCCCCACCTCTGTCCCAGGATGCGTTTGAGGGGAAATAATGAGGGAATGATGACATTTGTCTACAGACTAAGTGCAGACTATTAACTGCTAACCGTGCCCCTCCCCCTCCTCCCTGCCTTCCCCCTTCGTGCTGTTAACCTGGCAAGAAACAAGGGGAAGTTGAATTGATCTAAGCAAAGGGTTTGATGGGCATACAAACTAAGGGAGGTCAAAATTGTTTACATGTAAATCTATTTTATTATTAGATTTGAACATTAAATCTTATTCACGTACAGTGTCCAATTGTATTAGTGAATGATGTTTATGAAATGCGGAAGAATTCAAAGATCATTCTCGCTTGAGTCCTTCTGGGAAGGAATTTCCATCCCACCTCACCCTTCCCACTGCCCTCGAGAAGCACCGTGTAGAACTATCTGCTCTTCCTCATCCCTCCAGCATCCCACCCAATAGACACAGCTTCCCTCTCTCCACAATGGTTACTTCTCTCTCCATTTCCATCTTCTTTCCTTTAGGAAAGGAAGATTAGGAAACTCAGGACATCATGACAAACAGTGACGCCCCTGTAACGTAAGCCGAGTGGAAACGGTGTATGTATAACCTGGTACCCACGTGAACAGGGAGGGCTGTGCTTGGCTCCTTGGCCACAGACGGCCCACCTTTCCCTCGAAGGCACAGCACTGACAGTATTTCCTTTGATTTTAAAAATGGACTATGAAGACCAAGAACCTCAGACCTGGGGTTCAGCATCACAGTGGAGTAAAGCTCACATCCTGTATAATCAGACAAATACTCATGTGCATAAATAAGAGTGTATGAAGTGGACTTGAGCCAAGAGGGCGTCTGCAGAGAAAAATTCAGAGTGATGTTGAAAAAAAGATTGAACCTTGGAACTCTATAATTTCATTAAAAATATGGAAGGGAGAAGTAACGCATGTCTGGTGGCACTATATCAATTAGTCATGTCAGGACGTCCAAACTACAGCAAATACGTCAACCTCCTATCGTGAAAACAACGAGACGGAAGTGAGTAGCTTTGTACAAACAACGTAGCGACGGTGTCTCACACACACGATATTTTATCACAGGTGCCAACGCAGCCAATACCAGACTCACTTTCCAAGAGCTGAGCCGCGGGGAGGCCAGTTGCTGAGTCGCCACTGGGAAATCCTGCGGGTTTTCACACGTCTCGGCAGAGTCAGCCGAGACCCTGCTAATTATTTGCATGTATTCGTGATTAGCCTGAGGATTCCATTTAAACCTCTTTTTATATTTTTTAGTATCTACTGACTGAGAAAGGACATCATGACAAAAAGCTTCTATAGATTCAGAATCAATTGCAAATGAATCTTCATTGTATAATCGAAATAATCTACACACATTTGGAAACACTACTTATCTGCTTTTGAGCCATATTATTTAGCCAAGCCACCAACAGTGACTGGTGTGTCCACGGGTTTTCTCAGACCCTTGCTGCAGGTGGGGAGCAGTGCTCCCTGATCAATGACTTCAGGGCGGGATCCCAGCTCAAGACCACCCACCCAGCCTGGATCTCTCCCAAGCAGAAATCTGTGGGAGGGCTAAGGGACACCACCAGGTGCTCCTATTGACTATGGGTTAGTTTATTCAGAACCCCGGCCTTCTATGGCTGCGTTGAAGGCCAGAAAGAAAGCTGAGTTTGACTGGTGGGGAGGTTGGAGGGGGTGAGGTGGGGGAAATAACGAGAGAGAACCTTGGAGCCCCGTCCACACTCTGAGGGAGGGTGAGCGGGGGCTGGGCACTGCGGCCGGGGGTCAGTAGAGAGCATCACAAAGACACTGGGCTTCTGAAGGGTCGGAAGGGGTCGGAAAGCCTGGGAGGAGGCGGGTGGAGGCGGGGTCTGGGGAGGTGGCGCTGGGGGCCCGAAATGCAGTGCCAACAGTGTATTGCATTCCCCCCTGGACTTCAGCGGGGGGTGTCACTCGGGTGTGACAAGCCATCTTGCTGCCCAGGAGCTAGAGGTGACAGAGTGGAGCCAGCCCAGAGGGGGAAGAGCTGAGACCTGGAGAGACTGAAACCGGCCCTTGTTCAGGAGTCAGCCTGTCCTTGGCCTCTTCTGCATGGGCTGCCTTTTCTGTCACCTGCAACCAAAACATTCCTATTGAAACAAGGCAGAACATGCAAAATATTAACCTGCATTTACGTGTTGCATCTGCTCAACCAGGGGTCAGCAAATTTTGGCCTGCAGACCAAATCCGGCCCACCACCTATTTTTGGTGAATGAAGTTTTATCGGAACACAGCCATGTGCATTTGTTTACGTATTATCGATGGCTACTTTGCCATGACCTCGCTGAGGGCTCTTCACAGAGACCCTATGGCCCACAAAGCCTGAAACCTTTTCTGTCTAGCTTTTTGCAGAAAGCAGGCCGACCCCTGCCCTAGACTGCGACACTGCAGGTCGGGGGCGGCGTCCGTCTGGCTGACTGCTTCAGCTCGGGCGTTCAGCTCACTGCCTGGCCTATGGCAGCACCTCCTTAAACATTTGCTGAGTGAATGAATGAATCAAAACCTCAGCGCACACAACTGTGGGTGTTAAGTCAGTCTTTGTCTTAAGACGACAGGACCTTCAGGAGGTCCAGAGTAAACCCTTTCCCGAAATACGAAGAGCAGGTTCTGTCATCACGATGCTGCAGTTCTCCATCAGCACAGCGGCTGTTAACAAGGAGACCAGCTCCAAAGCTGGGAAAATCTGAGGCAAACACCAGGGCCTACAGGGCTGCCCAGATCCAAAGTGATCTCAGAGATTCACCCGAAGGAGGGGAGCCCGTTTCACCCATGCCCGGTCTCTCCCCTCTGTTTCTTCCCCTTACTCACTATCAGGTTTTTTTTTTTTTTTTAAATAAATTTATTTATTTTATTTATTTATTTTTGGCTGTGCTGGGTCTTTGTAGCTGCGCGGTCTTTCTTTAGTTGAGGCATGCGGGGGCTACTCTTTGTTGTGGTGCACGGGCTTCTCACTGCGGTGGCTTCTCTTGTTGCAGAGCACAGGCTCTAGTCACACGAGCTTCAGTAGTTGTGGCTCGTGGGCTCAGTAGTTGTGGCACATGGGCTTAGTTGCTCCGCGACACGTGGGATCTCCCCGGACCAGGGCTCGAACCCGTGTCCCCCGCATTGGCAAATGGATTCTTAACCACTGCGCCACCAGGGAAGCCCCACTATCAGGTTTTTTACAGGGTTGGAATGTGAAATGACTCATGCTTCTCTCCTTTTTTTTTTCTCCTGAAATTAAATGGCAGCTCTTCTCTCACTAGAATGTGTCTTTTGGTTTCTACGTCTAATGTTTTCCTTCCTAATATTTTTCTTTACTTCACTTGGGTTGATACAGACCAAGAACACTCCCTGACTTCCCAGAAAGGCGAATGAATAGAGGACTTAAAGGGTTATGATCTGAGCAGACGTCCTCAAGGCAGGGGAGGAGCAGGGCTGACCGGGCAGCCCATGCGGTGAGGCGCGTGGGCACGTGGAGGGCAAGTTCACACGCATCAGAGGACGGCAAACTGTCCACTTTATGTCAAAAGGTACGTCCCTGAAAGGGTCTGGAGAAAATGCCCGCGGGAAGACACGCGGTTTTCCCTTTTGTTTACAGTCTGGATTTCCTCCCAGAGGGAGAGTCGATCAGCCCTTCCTGGAAAGGGGGTGCCCATCGACGGAGGAGCAAAACCCCAGCCAAGGGCAGGGGGAAGACACCCAACATGCGTAACTGACTTTGTGAATAAAAGGCCAGGAAGACCTACGGAGTGAGACTGGTATTCAATAAGGCGGACGCGGGGTCTGGGGTCCATTGGATGTTTCCTTTTTGTACCTTGAAGTGAGGCTGGAACACTTGGTACATGGTAGGTGCTCAGTAATACTGTCTGAACAAAGATGCGTTTGAACAGGGAGGTGGGACCCTGAAATCACGGCGGGCAGTAAAAGTCATGCAGTCAAGTATAGATTCAATGGTGTAGAAAATAGAAAAAGTATAAGAGAAACCACCACTTATGAACATCTGACAGACACCAGGCACTGTACTAAGGAGTTGATAGATAACCTTCCACATATCGTGAAGGTTGTATTTAATCCTTACATGAACTTTGGGAGAGAGATATTATCCTACCCACTTCACAGATGCGGACGCAGGCTCACAGCGAGAACCAGGATGGAAACTGCCATGTCCTCATTCCTGGGAGGAGGTTAGGGAGGAGGAATTATCTGGAAATATTGTAAAGAAACTCAGGAGGGGAGGTGGCCTGGGACTCAGGGGACAGCAGTGGTGGAGAGATCAGGAGAAGTTCTTGTTCTAGGGTGACGGCTATGGGGACCTCATATCACAGAAGCTGACAATTGGGTGGCTTGTGAAAAATAAAAGCAAGAGGTGAGTCAAATGAGAATTTACATCTCAGTCGCGCGCCAAGAAGAGTGAGGTTACTGTAGAGACAGAATCGGGGGAAGAGAAGGCCTGGTTTGGGTTTGCATTTACTGGGTTTGAGGTGCCCGGGAGACGGGCACGAGCACAGCTGATGAGGAGGCCGGGCCTGGACACCTGAGGACCACGAGCCAGAGGAGGACACAGAGGTCGGGGAATGGGGGCTCCTTGCAAGGGGAGAGAGAGACCAGGAATCTCCCAGAAGCCAAGACTGATGCACGGGAGGCAGCAACATTTAGGATGAGGGTGGCCGGACAGGTGGATGCAGGTGCGGAGGGGGGGCAACCAGGTGTCACATGCTGCCGGGAGGCCAAGGCCACCTGTCATCTGCCTGGCACGCCGTCACCGCGCACGAAACGGGGCCGTCCAGCTAGCCTGTCAGTCATCAGAGACGCTGGTGAGCAGCAATGCTACACGCAGAGTTCAAGAGGCAATTAGCGCTAAATACGTTGTTTCCTATTTTTAAAGCAAAAATTACACTAGAAGTGCCCAGATCTAACCTTCAGTTAGATATCGTGCAAAATATCCGATTTAGTCAGAGGTTTTTGAACTGGTTTGAGGGCATCTTTCAAAATCGGCAAGCCATGACTGCTTTCTTTTCTGCATTTTTAAACTCTTGACAATTATAAATAAGTTAAATCTCTCCCTCAAAGCACCAATTACCTCCTATGTTTAAGGAGGCCTGTCCTGCCAGATTCGGCGTTCTACACAAAACACAAAGTAGGAGCACAAAGGCTGTCAGTGTCCCACGTGCGCCCGGGACGCATGCAGGCGGTTCCGGTGAGCAGAACGGGATCTTGTGCACGAGTCCCCTCGCCTCCCAGCTGATGGGAACCGAGACCCCGCAGCCTCAGAGCAGAAAACTTCACAACACCACGTAAACAGTCACCGACTAAACTCCCGAGTGTTCGCCTTTACACGGCAGACGTACGAGGAATTTCCGTTCAATCAAAAGTCAGGGAATGTGGAGTCATGAGGACGTCGCACAGGCTTTCTGAGCGATGACGGTCAGGGTCTGTGTCCGGCCTGCGTGACGCCTGGCGACCCGGCACAGCTCTGCGTGGGGGGCAGAGGGAGCGTGAGACGGACTGTGTCCTCTGGAAGCTTACACTGTCCCCACGAGACGTGTAAAAAGGACACGACTGGAGTGGAACAGGCCCCGGACAGGAGCGGGGGAGACTGATCGCCTCTAAGCGGGGAACGGAAGTCTCTACAGAGGTGACGGTATCTGACCCGGATGCTTCCCAGGTGGACGAAAGGGAAAGGAGTTGCTGGCAGAGGGGAGAGTGGGAAGCACAGAGGTGACGTGTGCGGCGTTTAGGGACCACCGGCGGGGGCGGGTGTCTGCTGTGGATGGAGGTCGGGCAGGGGCAGGTGCTGAGGGAGCCACGTGGGGGCTGTACGGTCAGGGTTCATTCGGTAGACGATGGGAAAGCTCAAGGTTTCTGATTGGAGACTAATGTGTCCCGACTTCTACTACAGGACAGGGAGCTTACTCCAGCTGCCCTGCTGCTGGATTTCCCTTCAGCTGACTCTCTACGCGGTCGGCCCGTTTCCCTGAAAGGTGGACCTGACCGCCTAGCCCGCTCTCCCCCATCATGAAAGTACTTCCATGATTTTTTTAGCTGTAGGTGAAGGACAACGTCCCCAGCACGGGTCATCCAAGGACCTTCGCAAGCTGACCTGAGCCTAACTCCCCAGGACACCTGTGCTCCAGTAACGACCTGCGTTTCTCCCCAGAATCCCAGCCATTTTGCGCCTCGTGCCTTTCTTTGCGTACGTTGTTCTGTGCCCCTTCTGTTCCTCGATGTTCTCACACAGAACCTGCTCCAGGACACCTGTCCTCAGCCTTGCAGTCAAGGTAACCATTCCCTCCTCTAAGATGCCTCAGAACCTTGTGCATCTAACAGCTGTGACTGTCACCATCACCATCACCGTCAACGACTGACCTTTACCAAGTGTGTTCTACGTATCAGGTGCCATCTTGTGCTCTTCCGCATAGTGTATCATATGTTATTTAATCTCCCTATCAATCAACTCCATGTGGTCCATTTATGGCTTTTGATGCATGGAGAACTAGGCCCAGAGAGGTTCCTATTCTACCCACAGTCACACAGCTAATTAATTAGTAGCTGAGCTGACACCCATAGCGAGGTCTTCCTTACCCCAGCGCCTCTGCTTTTACTTCATTATCACATAAATTGTAATTATTGATTACATACTGCTTTTTCCCATAGGCTGTGGGTTCCCTGAGGGTAGGTGCTATGTTTTACTGGAGATTATAAAAATAAGATTACATTATTTACCTGAAGTTTGAAAATATTATATGGATTTTTTTTGCCAACATAAAGGCATCTTTGCCAGCCTCTTATGCAGGCTGGAGTTCGCAGGAAGCAGAACATACCCGAAGACATATGTCTGGGCTCACATGACCAGCACCACACCTGTGCTAGGTGAGATGGGGAAATGGCAGGCCGGAGAGCGGTCCACTTTCAGGCTTTCAAGAGAGGCTGGCATGGCGTTTCAGGGACTTCCCAGGAGGTCCAGTGGTTAGGACTCAGCTCTTTCACTGCCGAGGGCACAGGTTCGATCCCTGCTTGGGGAACTAAGATCCCGCATGCCATGCCGTGTGGCCAAAAAAAGAAAAAGAGGCTGGGGTTTCTATTTTTACAAATCAGATAAATCAGTAATGAATATTAACTTGGCTTGGTTCACTTGGACAGATGTGAAAGTAAAATTTCTGTTAGAAACAGTCCCATTAAAGTGTCTTTAAAAAACTTCAGTGCGTTGCTCCTGACTCAGACAAAACCACCACGGCCTTAAGAGACGGTGTGGGGAGAGCAGCAGTGTGTCAGGCTGAGCAAGAGGCTTCCTCGCCCAGTCTCTTCTCATCATGATTTTCAGTGTGCTTTTCCAGGAGTGTCTCTGTGCGTTCTTTGTAAAACTGTTGCCCAGATCTTTTTTAAAACACATCAAACCAACAAAGGTCAAATCAAGAGCAGGAAGGTTTTGTTCTTTCAGATATTTTTGCCTTCATATTAAAAATGTACTGAAATCTAGAAACATACTCTGATGATGTCTGAGAAGAATTCATGGCAGAGAGTAAAAAAGACAAAGAAGAAAGCTCTCCACCGTCACGGGTGGCAGAGGGCTGTGCGATCCTCCGTGGGACAGCTTTTTTCTTGACTTCAATGACAGAGAAAAATCACTCTCTAAAATTAGAAAGACCCTGAACATTGTGTTCTGATATTACGACTAATGATGACTAACACTGTCATTCTTTGTGTTTATTGGCCCTCAAGGTAAAACACATTATGGTGAAAACTTTAACTACCTTATTTATACGTGAAAACAAACAGAAAGGGTCTTTTCTTACTCGGATAGAATTCTCGAAGGTTCGTGTTTGCTTTATTTCCAACCATTGGAGGCTGCCATCAGAAGGATCTGTCTGTGCAGCTTGAGTGCCAAGTGGTAACTGAGGGCTCCGTAGCAATTCCATCCCCTCTCTTTATCTCCCACGTGGATTTAAAACCGACCTTGGCAGCTGCAAGTCTAAGATTTGGGGTAAGGATACTATTTTATCTTGCATTATGTGAAGGATTTTTTTGCAACTTTGAGAAAATCTTTTCCTCAAAGATTTTCTTTGAGAAAATTAATCTTGCTTCCTCTGGCCTGACGAAGATTTTAAACACTCAGACAGATGAGCCCAAGTCCCTGTCCTAACAGTGGCCTTGTGAGACCTTGGTCCAGTGATCTTGGAAATAGAAGGGACGTTGTGAATTTAGGCTAATATATGCTTTAAACGTCCCTTAAGGCAAGTAAATGTTTGATGGAATGGGAACTTTTGGAAGACTCGTCTGGAATTTTAAATCTAATCTATTCATGGTGTAGCTTGACTGTGTCTCTGGATCGCAGGTGGTGACCGTCCCCAGTAAGCTGGGAGAGGCGGGGGCCGGCACGCTGTCTAGGGACCGGGAACAGGATATCAAAGGGTGGCTGGTGGTAGGCGTGGAGGCCATGGACCCGCCATCTCAGGGTCCCTGGAGCAATCTGCTCTTAATGTAAAGGGTTCCAGGCCAGCGGGATGGTAGAGCCTGGTGGGCGGTTAGGTGGGAGCTTCCTAGGACGGGTGGGGCTGTTTCAAGGAAGACCAGCCTATGGCGTGCCCAGGACCGGACACACACCTCGCACCAGTGGGTTCCTCTTTACCTGTCCTGTCCTGTCTAGTGTCGAGCGCCTAGCAGGTCACCAGCGCTAGTCTGTGCTCTGTGTATGTGGCGGGGGGACAAGGAAGAATTAAACGCTGTCTTCAGAGAGTTTACCATTTCCTTGGAAACAAAATTAGCCCACAGACAGCTATGGGGAAACTGAGTATAACAGAAACTGGGGTCAAGAAGAGGCTCTTTGTGGCGTGGCACTGTTTGGGAAGGACTGAGGGAGAAGGTGAGCACCCGAAGGTGAACTGCAGTTGGATGCCCAAAAGCTCGGTGAAAGGAAATTCCAGGCGAAAGGGAAGGAAAGCACGAGCCAAGGGAAAAATGAGTGTGGCAGGTGTGGACGCCCAGAGCCCACCCAGCCGAGGGCCCGACTGGAGATGCCAAGGGATGCTTAGAAGAAACATTAGACAGTCAACTAACCCAGGCTACAGAGACCTTCAGACGTCTGGCAGAGAAGTCCGCTCAGCGAGTGGGAGCCAGGCATATATTTTCAAGCAGGGAAGGCACGGTGACAGCAGCATTTAAGGAAATTACTCAGAGGGGAGAGGCAGGGAGGCCAAGGAGGGAGAGGCTGTTTCACCTGAACACAAGGTGATCAGGGTTCCAACAAAGGTGACAGTGCGGAGGACAGAGACGTGAGGCGGATGGAAAAGATGCACAGAACCGAGGCGACTTTTGGGAGGTGAAGTAACACGACTTGTGATGAAATGGTTACAAAGTGTGACTGATGGAGAGTTCCAGCAGAGCCTTCCTCTCAGCCCCGCTGACGCTGTCAGGGCTCAGCGTCCACACAGACGAGCCGTCCTGATACCTTTGGCTTCTTGGTTCCCACCTGTCTTAGCTCAGGCTGTTGCAACAAAATCCTCGAGACGGGGCGGCTTAAACAACGGGCCTTCCTCTCTCACAGCTCTGAGGCTGGAAAGTCCAAGATCAGGGTGCCAGCAGGGTCGGGTTCCGCGAGGGCTGTCCTCATGACCCACAGACGGCCACCTGCTTGCCGGTCCTCACAAGGTGGAGAGAGAGAACGCCATTTCTCACCTCTCTTCTTCCAAGGGCACTAATCCCATCCAGAGGGCTCCACCCATGACCTAATCACCTCCCAAAGTCTCCATCTCCAGGTCCTATCACACTGGGGCTTAGGGCTTCAACATATGAATTCTGGGTGGATACGACAACCAGTCCATGATACCACCTCGATTTTAACGGCTTCTGTTTCCACACTACAGGCATTTCCACCCCCACCTGCTGTGTCACTTGGCCTTTTATTCACTGGCAAGCCCAGACCTCGCAAGCTGCTCAGACAACGCAGGTAAGGACAGCAGGCTCCTTAGTGGCCAAGGCCCAGCGCCTGGAAACGGCTGGATTTCTCTTACTTGTGCAGCCCCAGGACTAGGGCCCTCGGGCCCCAGGCGATGCTTGGCTTCACTAACCCAGTTCCCAGGCATGAGCTGCCTTTCCCTTGCCAACTGCGCCAGGTCCCTACTAGGACTGGAGTTCAGGCCAGTGACAAAGGAGCTGCTATGAAAGGAACTTTCTCTTCTGTGATTTGAGCCTGGACCAGGAACTAGCAGTCCTCTCGCAACCACGAGGAAGAAAACTTGCCGAGGCTGAAGCCGACGATACGGAAACGCAGCTTAAAAACGGAGCGAGGGCAGCCGGCTTCTGGTCACAGAACTTGAGTAACTGGGTTAAGCCTCCACTGCTTCTCAGTTACATGAAGCAAAACTTTCTTGTTGTTTAAACCAGTGTGAGTTCCCACCAGCTATTTCTAACGGAGTTCTTGGCCGGAGCCGAGATTCTCTGCCAGGGGCCTTGACTCTGCACCTGACAACCCGCTGGCCTGACCAGTCAGCCCGCGAGGTAACGACGCCAGGGGGAAACTGCCACGCCTGCCGCGAGCTGGACGGCTCAGCGCTGACCGCCCAAAGCTCCCTCCGCAGCTCCAGACACCCCACCTCCTCCTCACCCTATCACGATTCTGCCACCCGCAGTCTGCCCACTCCCCAGTTAACCGGTCAGCTCTCTCCTGAGCTCTCCTGCTGACCTAACCAAGACCTGATACGCTGACGTCTGGTACCGCCGGGTCCTCTGGGCCAGATCCCAGCTCTGGGGGCCCCCTGACACCTGCTTTCTTCATCCTGGGGCCACAGAGAGTAAACAACAACAGTAACACACACACACTGTCTTGACAGGGTCAGAGAGTAAACAACATCAGTAACACACACACACTGTCTTGACGGGGTCAACTATCAATTCACGCTATTTAACCTCGGTGGCCCTTCTCCGCTGCCGGCCTCTGTGTTACGTTGTACGGGCCTTTCCCACACAACTGCTATCTGACAAGAGACCTACGTACCTCGCAGCCGACGTGGCCAATGATCTGCCAGCGACTGGCCCTGGAATTCAGGGCCCAGTGGCACCTGTGCCTGGTGAAGCTTTTGGCGATATGTCGGGAGCGCCACAGAAAATAACTTTATTCAAAGTCAAGAGTTTAGTTCTCTGCTGTGTCTTAATTGATGCAGCCCATCAAAGCAGGCACTGCGGCGACCAAGGTATAAATCAATAACGCAAGTAAACGGAAGTGATTAAAGGACAGAGCCACTTGAAAGCAAGTGTTGCCCCATCTCCCCCAAAACATAACCAAACGGCTTTGCGAGGGAAGTTACAATGGTCTGCCTTTGTTTTTACTAAAAAGCACTAATAACAAATACTGGGAAATTCAACTGATAATTAAAGAAAAAGAACACTTCACTTCTGAGCTTTCATAAGTGAGGCAATGCTCTTTTCAAATGATTATAGTCTGGCAAGGCAGAGTCAAGGTACTTTGGTTTCTTTGTACTTTTCTCCCCTTTATTTCAGATTTTACACGAATGAAACACGATGAGTAATTCCTTCTCTTTGGATCCTTCAGGATATTATTTAAACACTGGCATCTGGTCTAAGGGAAATTTAATGCTAAGTCAGAGGAGTATTTGAAAAATAGTTTACATGTGCTTTTGTACCACCCACCCCTGAAGTACACAGAGCTAGTGGACAAAATGAGCCCACGGCTGGTCCTCGGGGTCCTGGCGCTGGCGGGGCTGGTGCCTTTGGTGTAACGCACACCCCGGCATTCCCTTTCATAAAGTGAGGGATTGGAGCCACCTTCTTTGTAGCAAAGTCGTGACCTCTATAATACTTCTTAAACTGAGGACAATGGTGGTCTCACTGAGCCTTAACACATGATTTCAATCTGATCCGACAGTACTTAAACCCAGAAGTCCAGGAGGCGAACGGTTGAGCAAGCTTGGGAAAATGTCCAGGGAACCAAGTGGAGAAGCCCAGTGAATTACGGAGAGTAATCACAACTTCAGGGCAATGGGGTGGGGGAATAAAACGATATTTTCTGAGTTGGTATCTGTTATCGGATTGACTAAAACTGTGGGCCCACTCGGATGTACTAGAAAGCGAAAACCAGACCCAAACCAAACCAAACCAACCCCCCCAAAACAGAAAACCCCAACCAAACAACTAGAACAACAAAATACCCCCCAATAAACCCCTTAAACTCCCAAATCCTATATTCTTTTCTTTTATCCCTCTATAATTTATTATATTAAGCACATGCATTTTAAAAACGTTCCTACACACACACACACACACACACACACACACACACAAAGCGCCTTTTGAAAAGGATCCAAGAGCGGCAAAAAATTAGCAGTGGGAATTAGGGTGGTAATTAATTTTAGGAACAAGTATATTTTAAATTTCATACATTTAGACAAAATGGAAAAAGGATTCAGATCAGTTTGTAATATTTGTATACTGAGGATAAACTTGCAGAACCTCGAAGAACGAAATGCACAAGAATGCAGCTGTCACAGAAGCCATGACAGGTGAGCAGTCACTTTTTTCCAGGGTCTCCCGTTGCCTGGGAAGGTTTGTCCCAGCCTCTACCCCTGCCCTTCAGACTGGGGCCCGACGCCTGGGACACTTCTGAGGGAGGTCACTGCATTTTGATAAACTAAAATTTGGTGACGAGGCCATTTAAAAAAAATTTTATTTTTGGTTTGTAAACAATTCACACATCAAAACCATGTAGGCTTTGTTCTCTGACACATCCCCGGGGCCCTGCAGGTATTCTGAGCTGTCCAGTATACACAGTAAGCCTTCGGCTCTAAGTCAAGAACTTTCTACCCACATCCAAGAGACCTTCTTACCCCAGTGACTTGTATTTCAGCATTTTTCTTTCCATAACTCCAATCCCCCACCTGGAAAATCCTCTGTAGTTAAGCACTAAAAGTCTATATAATTCATAACCACAAGGGCAGAGAAAACCCTAAAACCACCTGACTGCACGCAGCTTTTGGGGAGCAGCGTTCCTGGGATTACAGGCTGAAAAGGAATCAAAGCGCCTTCTGACAACAACACAAAGTCAGACCTACGTCTCCTCCTTTCCTGGGATGGAACAGAAGGGTTTCCTTTCCGCTCTAGTTTTGCTAAAATTTCAGTGGTTTCTCTTCTCCCAGTTTAGCACTACTGATTCACAGTAAGAGCTGGTGCCACCATCTCAGCCGAGGACAGGCTTGCGCCACGCAGAACCCTCGAGGGACACTTCCCCCTGGCCTCTCCTTTCTCCATCCTCCCCACCACGCGGAATCCCCCCTCCCCCTCCCTTCCCCCCCTCCCCCCCGTTCCGGTGCCCAGTACTGTCACGTGTTCTCACCACTCTCCCAGCACAACTGTCCTTAGGTAAAGATGCTCTGACAGGTGACCACTTTGAGTCTCTAATGGAAAAATATAGTTCTGGTCCCTGATACCTGAAATCCTGCCCCGGTGATTTCAGTTTTCAGTGAGTGAGTAGGGGAGACATTTTGGGAGAGAGGGAACTGACCCTTCTCTCTTCACTGAAATCACACCACCGGTTTGACTTTGCCTGGTACTAAGACTAACTGTATTATCATTGCCTATTATGATTGACTCATGTCTCTTTCCTTTCCAAGATGTTATGACATTGAGCCCCAACTGTTAGATCAACTGTAAAACCTAGATTTAGCATCAGGGAGTGTTTTTTCTCAAGACTTTGTTTTTAGATTCGAGAGGCTATCGTGCCACATTGAGGTGCGTGTGTCACCACACAGATATAAAGGCAGGACCTGAGTTTGAGAAAGAGGTGTGCCCTCGGAATAGAAATTTGGAAATCACCGCAGAAATGACTGTGGAGGCCCGTGGGGGTAGATGGTATCACTGAAGAAAAGAGAAAGTATAGCTGGAAGAAGTAAGAAATAGAGACCAGAAGACAGCTTATCTGTAATAAGGGGAAGTGCCAAAGCCCAGGAGTCAACAGAAGAGATTGTAAAGGGGGGTCTAAAACAGAGCAGAAACATAGGATAATGCAGATCAACAAGCCAATGAAAGTTAACTTTAAGAATCTCTGCTACTTGGATCTGAGCTCCTCCAGGGAAAGATTCTCTCACTCATGCTATGCTCCAGGGCTAATGGTGCCTGGCACATAGTAGGTGTTCTATACATGTTGGCTGAATGAATAAGAGCCTTCTCCTATTAAAAAATAACTTGTTTCTGAGGAATTATTTACAATTGCCAAGATATGGAAGCAACCTAAGTGTCTGTCAACAGATGAATGGATGAAGAAGATGTGGCTCATATACACAATGGAATATTACTCAGCCATAGAAAAGAAGAAAACTTTGCCATTTGCAGCAACATGAATGGACTGGGGACTTGGAGGGCGTTATGCTAAGTGAAATAAATCAGAGAAAGACAAATACTGTATGATCTCACTTATATGTGGAATATAAGAAATACAACAAACTAGTGAATATAACAAAAAAGAAGCAGACTCACAGATGCAGAGAACCAGCTAGAGGGAACCAGTGGGGAGAGGGAAGGGGGAGGGCCAAGGTAGGGGGAGGGGATTAATAGAGCCGAGATTTTATAATAACTATAAATGGGCTATAACCTTTAGAAATTGTACAAAATTTTTTTAAAATTAAGAAAAATAACTTGTTTCTCTCTTCAGTGAGGCATGCCTTCTTTGAGGTTTATTGATTTTTTAAATATACTCCAATCACACTCTAATATGGTTGTGTACGTATCTGAGATAGACTTTCCTCCCGGGCGGGTCAACTCACTGTTCGGGTCCCTTCGCTTTCTGTATGTTGCTATAACTCAGTTGGAATTAAAAAAACCTCGTAATTTAAAATCTCAGGACCTTTTCTGTTTGCTGGCAACACTTTGTACCCACAAATGCAAACATTTTTATCATTCTTTGTCACCTGTACCAAAAACCAAATACCAACAAGTTCCACCTTTAAAACACATCATGCATTCTTCAAGCTTCCACCCGACCTCGCCTCCCCCCAGACTTAGATGCTCCTAAATGCCACGGATCACAAAGAAGTGGAACTGGCAGCGATTCAGTAACGTGATTTCTGTGTGCGCTACAATCAATTTTTGGCAAGATTCACTGAAAAGGTCAGTGTATGCATAAACAAAAATCTAGCAGTTTTAAAGATTAATGAAAACGAAGTAGACATCAGTTCAGAATAATAAATCTGATTGTTAACCAACTTAATCCAAAAACGAATGGACTGTACAACTCACGTATTCACTGATGAAGCAGCAAGTGCCCACCCTGTGCAAAGCACCATGTGGAGGCTCGGGCTGGGGGCATGGGGCTGGAGGTACCAAGATTCAGCTTCATGGAAATGACTGAGGAACTAACTCACGTTACTGTCCTCAAAGGAAGAACTCACTCTTGTACAGAAACAAAGCAGTGACTTCCCTGGCGGTCCAGTGGGTGAGACTCCGCAATCCCACTGCAGGGGGCCTGGGTTCGATCCCTCGCTGGGGAACCAGATCCCGCACGCGCACCGTGACTAAGAAGTCTGCGTGCCGCAGCTAAAGATCCTGTGTGCCTCGACTAAGACCCAGCACAGCCAAGATAAATAGATAAATATTTAAATAAATAAGTAAATGATTTTAGAAAAGAAATAAAGAATACACACATAATAGATATAACAGATAAACATGTAAGTATATAAAGCATTGTTTACTACTGTTTCCAAAGGAAAATGCATTTCTCAGATGTCTTTTGAGGTCACTTGGCTGTGCAGAGCACGGGTAAAACAAACAGCATGCAGCTGGGCGAAAAGGGACATTCTCTAAGCAGGTTGCCAAAGGGAAAGCGGTGGTCAGTGAGCCAGGAATCTGAAGGTCAGACCACAGGGTGACATCGTAGAAAAGAGCCAAGAAGTCACTCCGTGATGGGTGGAGGGACATGTGGGAAGGGAGTGACGCTTCCATTTCACACATGTGAGAGGCTCTCCAGGTGTCACATACACACAACATACGTGCGTGTGTATATACACATCTATAGGTCATGTACACTGTGTGCATACACATCTACAGGCACATGTACACTTGTGTGCATACACATCTACAGGCACACGTACACGTGTGTGCATACACATCTACAGGTACACGTACACGTGTGTGCATACACACCTACAGGTACACATACACATCTGTGTATACACATCTACATGTACACGTACACGTGTGTGTATACACATACAGGTACATGTACATGTGTATATACACATATACAGGTACACATACACGTGTGTGCATACACATCTAGAGGCACACGTACACATGTGTGCATACACACCTAGAGGCACACGTACACGTGTGTACACACAACTACAGGTACATGTACATGTGCGTGTGTCTGTGTATTCCTACTACAATATACCCTCTGCCCTCAAAGGTGTCTTAGTCTAGTAGGAATGACAAAATGTATACACAAGTAATTATAATGAAGGTGTGTGTCTAAATCCAACAAAGAGGAGCTAGCAGAAACCCTCAGAAACCAGAAAGGGAAACTCCTACACTTGTTGGTGGGGATGTAAATTGGTGCAGCCACTATGGAGATCAGTGTGGAGGTTCCTCAAAAAATTAAAAATAGAGCTACCATATGACCCAGCAATCCCACTCCTAGGCATATACCCAGACAAAACCATGATTCAAAAAGACACATGCACCCCAGTGTTCACTGCAGCACTGTTTATAATAGCCAGGACATGGAAGCAATCTGAATGTCCATCAATAGATGAATGGATAAAGAAGATGTGGTACATGTATACAATGGAATACTACTCAGCCATTAAAAAGAACAAAATAATGCCATTTGCAGCAACATGGATGGACCTAGAGATTATCATACTAAGCGAAGTAAGTCAGAAAGAGAAAGACAAATGTCATATAATATCTCTTATATGTGGAATCTAAAATATGACACAAATGAATGTATCTACAAAACAGAAACAGACTCCCAGGCATAGAGAACAGAGCTGTAGCTGCCAAGGGGAGAAGAGGGGTGGGGAAGGGATGGATTAGGAGTTTGGGATTAGAAGATGCAAACTATTATATATAGGATGGGTGAACAACAAGGTCCTACTGTAGAGCACAGGGAACTATATTCAATATCCTGTGATAAACCATAATGGAAAAGAATATGAAAAAGAATATATACATGTGTACCCGAATCACTTTGCTGTACAGCAGAAATTAACACAACGTTGTAAAATCAACTATGCTTCAATAAAATTTAAAGAAACCAAACGTCTGAGCAGAACCTGGGAAGCATTCCCACTGGAAATGAGTAAGAGGCAGGGACGTGTTCTGTCATGACTCCTGAGCGCTGAGTAGAGACTGAGCCTGTGCACCAACCAAAACATAGGGGGATGAAAGCTGACACAGAAGTTGTCTCTGTTAAGGAATTATGTAATTACCTAGGTAGATAAATTTAAGAAATCAACAGAAAATTTACTTAGAAAACTTAAGAATTATCAACTGAAAAATCATCAGAATTAATATTGACAATAGCTCTGGTTGGCTGGATATATACAAACAAATGTGAGTATGTCCCTAAACAACAGCAATAACTGTTTAGAGACTATAAGGGGAAAATCCACAAAAGGAAAAAAAATGCCATAATATATTTTGAAATAAATCTAAAAAGAAATGTACACCATCCATAAAAGGATACATTTCAATTGTACTGAAGATACAAAAGAAGACCTAATGAAATTCAAAGAGATGCAAAGATGTTAATTCTTCCCAGACTAATTCGTGAAGGTGTAATAAGACAAATTCTAACCAATCAGTCATTCAGATTTTAAAACATGAAAGTTATTCTAAGATTCATATGAAAGTACAGATGCTTAAGAATAACTAGGACAGTTCTAAAAAAGGTGATGAGGGAAGATTTTCCCCTATAGATAATACGGTTTGCTGTGTACTAGTGCCCTTCTAAAGGTGTTCCTTGTAATAACTGACAATCCTCACAACTATTTTATGAGGGGGCATTATTATTAACCCATTTTCAAGACAGGGAAACTTAAGCAAAAAAAGGAAACTAATTTGTGTGAAGTTCTACAGCAGGAAGTGGAAGTGGCATTGGGATTCGAACCCAGGCACTGGTGCTCCAGAGTCTGTTTCTTCAAGTGCCATAATCTATGACTCATGTGGGCACAGGAAGTGGATGGTCAGGAAAGGATACAAAGTCTCAAACAGATCCATGCACACGTGGAAAATGTGATTTTTGACAAAGTAGCATTTCAAATAAATGGCGGAAGACTATCTCAGTCAGTAAGTGGTACCAATAACTGGGTATATGTTTAGAAATAAAATTAGGTAAGATCCCTGTATAAGCTTCTATCATTGCTGTAACCAATTACTGTAAATGTAGCAGCTTGAAACGACACAAATCCATCACCTCCTCGCTCTGTAAGTAAGAAGTCTGAGCGGGCTGCGGGCTGCGGACTCCGCTGGTTTCTCTGCTCTGGTCTCACAGGCCAAAGTCCAGGTGTGGGCTAGCCCAGACTCTTACCTGGAGGCGCTGAGGGAGCATCTGTTTCCAAGCTCATTCGGGCTGTGGACAGAATTCAGCTCCCTGCAGCTGCAGAGCCGACGTCCGCCCTGCCTTGCTGGTTGCCAGCTGGGAGCCTCTCTCACCCCTTAAGGCCCCCTGCAATCCTCCTCATGTGCCCCCCACCCTGGAGCACTGGACCCTTCTCACACCAAGAAGCTCTCTGGCCTCCCCTTCAGCTACCTGTCTTCTGCCTTCAACCAGAGAAAGTTCTCTGCCCTTAAAGCGGCCATGTGTTTAGACTGGGCTCACCACTTGCATAATCTGGGATAACTTCCATGTTTTAAGGTCACTGATTCTTAACTTCAGTTACATCTGCAAAGTCTCTTTTACCACATAATGTATATATTCACAAATTCCAGAGACAAGAGAATGAACCTCCCTGGGGAACATTCTGTTGCAATCCTTATACCACATGGTATATAGCAATAAATTTGAGGTGGATTAAAGTTAAATGTACAAAACAAAACTCTTAAAAGTAATGGAAGAAAATAAAAGAGAACATATTTTATAATCTTGGGTAGGGAGGACCTTCCTAAGCAAGCTTAGAAATCATAAAGAAAAACATGGAAGATAATGTTCTCAAAAATTAAAACATTGAATAAAAAGACTAAAGATAAGCAACTGGGAGTAAGTATTTGCAACTTATTTAACAAATCATTAATATACAGAATTTGTAAGAAAATGAATTTCTATAGCTCCAATTAGCAAAACAAATCAATAGAAGAGATTAGCAACGAATGTGATCAAGTATTTCACAGAAATGTAAATACAGACGGTCCCTGACTTATGATGGATCGACTTATGATGTTTTGATTTTATGATGGTGTGAAAGTGATACACATTCAGCAGAAACCATACTTTGAATTTTGATCTTTTCCTGCGCTAACGATACAATCTTCTCTCGCGATGCAGGGCAGGGGCTCCCAGTCACGTGATCACGAGGGTAAACAACCAACATACTTACAACCATTGTGTCCCCAGACAAACCATTCTGAAAAAAATTTCACTTTCAGGACAGTATTCAATAAACGGCATGAGATATTCAACACTATTATAAAATAGGCTTTGTGTTACATGATTTTTCCCAACTGTAGGCTAACGTAAGTGTTCTGAGCACATTTAAGGGGGGCTGGGCTAAGCTCTGATGTTGGGTGGGTGAGGTGTATTAAATGAATTTACAACTTACAGTATAGTCAACTTAGGATGGGTTTATCAGAATGTAACGCCATCGTAAGTCAGGGGAGATCTGTAGTGGATTTCCACTTCTAGTAACGGAAGCTTACATAATTCCCTCCCAAGTCTGCTTCAGGGTATTAGGGAACTAAGAAGCCAGGGAAGAACTATGGGGCCAATCCTGGAGATGGGAGAAATCAAGAGAACTTGTAAGTCTGGCATTTGGGGACATTTTAACACAGTGGCCTTTGCCACTTCTAGATTGGTTGGCGAGAGGTTGAGAAGCTGAACAGATCTTTTAACAGCCTCACAAAAGAAGTCAGGGGGACACAAACTGC
This sequence comes from Balaenoptera ricei, assembly GCF_028023285.1. Classification (NCBI taxonomy): domain Eukaryota; kingdom Metazoa; phylum Chordata; class Mammalia; order Artiodactyla; family Balaenopteridae; genus Balaenoptera; species Balaenoptera ricei. Next base: position 1,430,862 of record NC_082658.1, on the reverse strand, counting down.
AGTCCAGGAGTTCCTGGTAAAATCCCATGCTTTTGGGTGGAGCCCAAAGGGCTACACCCTAGGAGTAGGAGTGAATTGGAAACAGACCAGCCCTCTCCAAAACTGAAATCTAGCTCAAACAATCTCAGTCCCTGAAAATGGATTAAGGTTATTCAAGACGGCAAGTGCCGCTACCTGCTTACCTAGAAGCAAATGTAAATTCTCTTTGGAGACAATTATCATCATCCCAGGTCCCAAATTACTTCTATGAAGTTCTATATAAAATATCTGGCACACAATCAAAAGTAGCCAGGCTCACAAGAAAGCAAGACTATATGACCAAAAGCCAAGAGAAACAAATACAATGAAATGAGAACCATGTGAATTCCAGATAATGGTTATCAGACCTAGACTTTACAAGAACCAAGATAAATGTTCAACAAAATAAGAAAAAGAGTTGTGAACTTCGTCATAGAACAGGAAACTAAAAAAGGAACTAAGTAGAAATTCTCTCTCTGGAAAATACAATAACCAAAATTAAGAATGGGTGTAACAGCAGGTTAGACACAGCTGAGGAGAGACTCAGTGAAACAGAAGCTAGATTAAAAAATATCCAGAATTAATACAAAACATAGGAAATATAGTTAGAAGATCAGATATATGTATATATACTTATAGTCTCAAAAAGAAGAGAGAATTAGGCAGAAGTTAAAATAGGAAATCTGATACTATAACCACTAAAGAAAGTATATCCATAAGTAATTGAAAATATTCCAACAAAGAAAACTTCAGCCCAGATAGCTTAATCTACCAAACATTTTAAGGAGGAAATAATTATCAACACTGTACAAACTCTTCCAGAAAATAAAGAGGGAACACTCCATTTTGTTTTATGAGACCATCAAATTTTGATACCAAAATCTAGTAATATCATCACAATAAAAGAAAATAGTAGGCTAATCTCATTAATAAGCATAGATGTAAAAATTCTAAACAAAATATCCGTGAACCAAAATCCAGCAAAAGGTAAAAAGGGATAAGTCACCATGATCAAGTGGGGCTTATTCTAGAAATGCAATGTTGATTTAACATTAGAAAATCAGTCTATGAAGATCACTGCATTAGCACAATAAAGGACAAAATTCATATAATTATCTCAAAAGATGGAAAAAAGGCATGTAAGAAACATCCATTTACGATTTTAAAAAGAAAAAAAGACTCTTGGTAAGAAGAGAAAGAAACTTCCTAAGTGTGATAAAGGGAATCTATACAAAAGTCAATTGTATTTCTAAGTACTGCAACAAACTGTGAGAAAATGAAATTTTAAAAATAATGTCATTTAAAATAGCATCATAATTGTCAAATACACAGGAATAAATCTAACATAAAATGTGCAAGATATCTTTACATAAAATGATAAAAATACAACAAAAAAATTAAAGAATGCTTAAATAAAGCAGAGGGATATTCTATGCTCATGGACTGAAAGATTTACTAGAAACTGACAAGTCCAGTCTAAAATTTATAGAGAAACGCAAAAGGCTATGAAGAACCTATCGTTAAAAGGTAAGCTTCACAAGAACAAGGATTTTTGTTTGGTTTGTTCACCGATGTATATCAGGGCCGGTAAAGGGCATGATCTATCACAGGCGTTCAGGAAATATTTGTTGAATTGAATGGAAATGTCGAAAGTATGTATCACTTGGGAGTTTAGAAAAAGAATTCACTCTGAGCTGTCATTTAGTTACCGTGGCACACACTGATTTACCATCTCATTTACCTTCCTCTGTTTATCAAGTCAAGCAAAACCTCAAAATCTTATGTGCTGAATGAAGCATTTGGGATCATTCAGTCCAGTTTTCCAATTTTCTCCCATTCTTTCTGCAGGGGCATTCATTCAAATAAAACCTTAAAGCTGAAGGGCAGAAATATAAGAGAGACAGTGGCTCTGCTTCCATAGGGGGTGCCCGGCCTGACACACCACCCTTCAGACCACTGCCATCTTTCTGCTGCTGCCCCTGTGAGACCCAGCACAGCGTCCGAGCCTGGCGCCTGTGCCCTCTCTTGCCCACAGTGGGCTACCTACCGAGCAGGGAAGGGCCCCCCGCGAGTTTGTCAGGGCCCACAGCAGCGGGCTGCGAATTCCTCTCTTGCTTCTTAATCAAAAATGAGACAATCTCCTGTGAGAGTCTCCCCGCTGTTTCTCCTCATCCCTTCTGAATAAACCTGAGTGTAAATCTCACATACGAAACCAAGAATGGATCTTTAAACAATGCTTTCTTTTATTATAATAATAGAAGCTCCTAGAAGACACCAAGTTTTCCATGTAGATTCAGTACGCTGAGAGCTGAGTAGGTACTAGGTTGTCTGATTCGCAATCGGCCTTTTATTTCACAAAACTTTAATAATGCCAATGACGCTATATTCTTCACTAGTTCTACATTTTCCATTTGATTCAATAAATCATTCTTTGCCTTGAAGGTTTTATAATACTCTTTTTCAAATTGAAACTATGTCCTCTAATTCTGTGTAGAAATCCAGAAGGTGATTTACATGGAAAGTATATTCAAATGGCCTTTTAAACTTCTGAATTTTCCTTTGTATTAAAAAAAAATCACCTTTCTTTCCTTATTTCTAATTCAAATTGATATACATCTGATGTATCTAAAATGCCTCTGCTCTGTCATTTGTTTGACAATAAACAATTTCAGTTGCTTCTACCTCAAAATAGCCCTTCCTCAACAGGAAAAGGAGGTCTTCTCTGGCTGGACTATGGTAGAAAAGGAATTGCACGTAAGTGGCACCGTAGACTATCTGATACTCTTTCCTGAACGTGACAAGCACAGTAAATAGTCATCGGACATCTCTCCCTCTAACTGTGCTGACTCACCCACCCTCTTTACCATCTCTGTGTTTATCTCTTCTTTTACTTCCTCTTTCCAGCTGTTCACTCAACTCCATGAATTCAGCGCTTAGTAGTTGCCAGAAAAGCGAGCCCTAAAGACACGGCTCAGGGATACAGTCTCCCTTTTTATCTTCCTGGGAGACGATATCTGATTACCCAGGTTAATCCCTGATAATTTTCCTTGTCCTCCAATTTTAAAAGGTGGGGTAGGACCCAACTTCTTTTAAGCTTTTGTTCCTGCTTTTTTTTTTTTAAGGGCCTCCATAATTTACTGATTTGGAGTAAATCATTTGGATTAAATCATTTTTGGATTTTAAAAATTAATTAAAAAAAAGACTAAACTTAAAGCCAAAACTACCTCAAAAAAAGGAACAAACCGAAAGAAGTGAGAATGCACGAGCACATCACTTCACCCTGGGCAGGCACAGCCCGGCTCTGAACCTGGCAGCCCCAGGTCAGAGGTCAGATCCCAGCACGGCCGGCCCGGCAGCCCCCACCCCTGCTTCATCGTCCTCCCCTCCCCCCCACCTGTGTTCACTAACGTGCATGGACCGAGAGCCACGCAGAAAATGCTTTCTGGAAAAACAGCTGCAGTGATGCAGTGGGTGCTTTGTTGACACTTGGCTTTGATACGTCAGTGAAGCACAGGATTAAAACCACGAGGCGGGCGCCTCAGGGACCCGCCTGCTCTCTCCTCCAGCGACGTTCAAAACAAAGGGAATCTCAAGAAAGCAACGCTGGAACACAGAACCCATTCACCCCACAGGAGCTGCTGCAAGTCATCCATTAAAAATGGCTCTGTGATCATCATGTATAGTTTCTGGCGGTGGTTTTGGGTACAAGTGTTTGACTTGCTTTGCCACTAAAATCTACCAGAATAACTGATTTACAAGGAACGGTTTGATGAGATGTATGCTTCAAGTGTTTTTCAGAAAATAGGGGCAAGTATTCAAACTCTCATTGAGAATAAGATGTGGCCAAAATTGAATGTGGTTCTATCCCTCATAACAACTCAAATTTTAGAATGATGCATTCATACCAGCTGTCTGGGAACAAAAGAATTAGTCTGAATTTGTAAATAAACTGTGGTTATAAAAATTACTTGAAACAAGCCAGAATAATAACCATTAAACATGAAAAGTCAGTAGAAGTCTTTGAATTATACTTCCGTTGCAATTATTATTCCTGTTTTCATAATGTGCTTAGGGATAAAACATAGTTCTGAGCTGTTAGTACTTTTAAGTAAATTTCACTGCAGATGAGTTAGCCCACAGCAGCTAAGACTGTGAAGTTTTAAAATCCATTATGGAAAATGGAAATTAGAGGCTTGGAAATCTGTAAAAGGCGAATTCTTCCTTTTAACAATTGTCATGATTGTTGCTTAATTGATTTTCTGTCTGCATTGCATCTTCCTCCGTAAGCCTGCCTGTGACTGTAGATTTGTTGGTTACCCTTGATGCTGACCGAGGTGGTTTAAAGATAAGCGGTGCTACCCAATGAAAGCTTTACATATATTGATGTTGGTTCTCCTAATGTTCATGTTTCTCCCCGACAGATCACTGGGCTTGGTGGGAGGCCAATACATTCTTTGGGAATACAAATGATAATGTTGCAACAGTACAGCAGGCGGAAGGAGCTGAGATGTTAACATTATCCCAAAGCTACTGATACCAAAGGAACCAGGGAAGGAAGCAGCAGAAAGCTAAATTTCTCAGTAGAGAAAATCAAGGGCTCCATTTGTATTCATCCTGCTTTGGCCTTCTGAGGGCACCCCGTGGAAGAGACCTGCAAGGAAGGTCTGCCCTATTTCAGGGAAGACTAGAACGGCCGGCACTAGTGACAACATGGATGAACCTGGAGGCCATTATGCTAAGAGAAATAAACCAGGCACAGAAAGAAGAGCTCACTCATCTATGGAGTGAAAAAAAAAAAAAAAAAAAAAAAGTTGAATTCATAGAAACAGAGTAGAATGGTGATTGCCAGGGGCTGGAAGGTGGGGGAAGCTTCTGGTCAAAGGGTGCAAACCTCCAGACATCAGATAGTTCTGGGGTCTAAATGCACAGCCTGGCGACTACAGTTAAAGATACCGTATTGGGTACCGGAAATTGGCTAAGAGAGGACACTTTTTCCTTTTTTTTGTTTTTTTCGGCATATTATGCTTTATTATTTCAAGAAAGGTAAAAATGCAACTGAAACACAAAAAAAGATTTGTGCAGTGTTTCATGATTCAGTCTTGGTAGGTTGTATGTCTAGAAATTTCTATGTTTCTTCTAGATTGTCCAATTTTTTGGTTTATAATTGCTCATAATAATATCTTATAATCTTTTTTATTTGTGAGAATAATTGTAATATCTTCTCTTTCATTTCTTTTTTTTTTTTTTTCAAAAGGATTACATATCCTTTCGGTATAATTGATAATCTAAGAGAGGACACTTTAAATGCTCCCACCACACACAAAAGCAACCATGGGAGGTGACGGATTTGCCAATGAACTTCACTGTGGCAATCACTTCACAAGGCATGTCAAGTCATCACGCTGTACACTTTAAATACATACAATGTTATTTATCAATTATACCTCAGTAAGACTGGAAAAACAAAGACTGAGGACACACAGAGGAAAGGTGGGTCATGTGGCAGAGGGTGCTGGCATCCTGCCCCGCCTTGGTGTTCCCTGGACCACGGACCCTTTGGTGCCTGAGGCCTGGGGAAGAGCCGAGGGCCACAGATGAGCCAGGAGAAGTCTCGATAATCCTACTCACCCCAGAGGAAAATTACGGAAAAAATCTGTAACCTTTATTTCCACAAAAGTCTAGACAAGGATGTGTGTGGAGAAAGTCCATCCAGACCGCGTGCAGGACGCGCGTCACAAAGCCTCTGTCACCACTGCTCAGGCGTGGTGGCCTCTGAACTCTCCACCCTCCGGCTCCCGGCACCGTGCGATGCTGCTAGTCCTCCCTCCACCCCGCCTCCACTTCCTCCGTTCTTCCACGGATTCACTGAGTACCACGTGGGCCAGGCGCTGGGCTAAATGCTGAGTGTAAGGATGAAGGGGACACAGTCCCAGCTCAGGGACCCTCCCTCAAAGAGCAAAGTCTCCCGAGGGAGTCTGATGGGAAAACCTTTAATGGAGCTTCACAGAAAGTACGACCAGAGCACAGAGCAAAGGGGGACGGGGCAAGGCTGTCCTGAGGATGAGACTCAGAAGAGCAGAGGCTCCACAGGCAATTCAGTTCAACAACGAGGGCCGGGGATGCCGTGAAGATGACAGCTGGGTCCTTACCCTCAAGGGGCTTAACGTTCAGTGGGAAACCTTCTCTGGTTCTCACGACACTGCATTCTCCTGGCTCTGCTCTCATCTTTCTCACCATTCGTCCCCGTTAAATCCTCTCTGGATCGTCCCCTGCCTTCTCTGGTCCCTGGAACGTGGTCCAGCCCGTGGTTCTGCCCACGGCCCTCTCCCCTCTCTGCTCTTCCTTGTCAACATCATCCGCCAAGACAATTCAGAAACGTTCACACTTCTTTCTTAAGTTCTAGATCCAGATTTTCAACCTGGGCTCTTTCCTACATTCTACATTCAGACTTTCTTTCTGGGGTTCGAGTTCAGATTTTTAGCTACATGTCTCCAGAGGAACGTGCGGCTGCCAGCATCTCAGACTCTGCCTCTAGAAAATGGTGCTGTCGTCCACTTGGTATTATTTTTGACATATTCCTTTCTTTTACTCTCTAAGTCTGTGTTCTATGAATTTTAAGTGAGTCTTCACATCTACTCTTTTCCTCTTCTACTACCTTTGACAATATCCAGTTCAAGCCCTTTGGATTTCTCTTGTGACTAGTGATGTGAATTTAGCGTGATAACGTATGAATTCAACTCTTTTCATCTCTTTTTCATTTAATCTTCTGCTGCTGGATTAATCTTTCTAAAGTAAAGACACAATAATCTAACACTACCCGGTTAAAGAAAAAAATCCTCAGTGGCTGAAAACTGCTTTCTGACCAATGACCGAAGTCCCCGGCATTGTATCCAAGCTTGTTGGGCGCACAGTGCGGGGTAAGGAGTAGACAATAACAAAGATTTGATGCTATCACTATTTTTAATGGATAAAACGAAGGTAGCTAACTTCCCGGTCTTTTCCCCCCTCACTGACGCCCCCTCTGGCCAGGACGCCCCCAAGCCCACTCCACCTCCTAACCCCTCGTCCTAGCCCAGTGTCCCCTCTCTGCTGGCGACCAGCTCACGGGCCTTCTCCTCTGTGAAGAATTATAACCACACACATTGCACCCGCGTTACGTTCTCTAGTTTCTGAAGTGTTTCACATGCATCTTGTTTTGACATTCACGTGAACCCCGTGGGAGGTGTTATTACTGACATTTTAGGAGCCTGATATTTGGACCAGTTAAGTGACTTGCCCAAGACCACACGACCGGTGGTGGCAGAGGTGGACTTCTACCTGCAGTGCTTCCCTGCTGGGTCCTACTCGTCCTTGAGGCCTCTCCTGTTTCCCCTCCCTGTGTCTCACTAGGGGTCTCAGGACAACCTCTGTTCCCTCCCCAAACACACGGAATTACCAGATTCACCTCTGCTGAAGCATCTGCTGTGTCTAGGCCTTAACTGGATATAAAGTGCCTGCTGCAAGGCTGTGACTGGAATATATTTTAAGACACTTTAGGGTGACCTGTGCCTGCACAGCCCAGACCTGAATGCCTGGACACACCAGATAAGAACTAAACCAGCCGCTGGCTGAAACACGCTGGCCAGGAAACCCGAGAGGCCCCGGCCGCAGGTGCTGGAAACACTGCCTGCCTGTCAGCAAGCACCAGGCCCTGCCTTGGGTGGTGGACCCTTTCCTGCAGGGTCGGGAAGACGGCGGGCAGTACCAGTGCTGCATTCTTCCCGCACCTTGTGAGCTGAGCCTCTAAGCCTTTGGAAGAAAAGTAACGTCTTTTAAATGCCATGACTGCAGTCTACACTTTACACCCATCTCTGCTCTACTAGACTGTAAACTCCTTGCGGGCTGGAAGGAGAACTCATCCGTGTTTCTTCTCAGTACCTGTCATGGGCCAGCACAATATGCCTGTCAAAGGCATGCAATGTGGAGTAATTGTATGACACTGCTGTGAAATGCACGGCATTGCATTCTATTTATTAGGTCTCAAAGTATTAGTTCTTTTCACTAATTTACGTAAAAGAATCTTCTGGGAAACTGAGTGATCCATGTAATCAAAGCTATTCACACGTTCGAAACTGAAAAACCCCAGTTCAAAGCAGGGATTTTGTTACATGTATATTAATATTTATGTTATATATTATATTAGGTTCAAGTCTGACATTGTTTAGTGCCTTCGTGATAAATATATGCTTGCTTTGCACAGTGTTAGGAGCGCCAAGTAAAATTTTAGCCTGTTTCTTTTCTTCCCTCTCTTTTCTATAATTTATCAGACCGAATTATTTTGGCAAGGGCTAGCAAATCACCTAGTCTCGCTGTGAGAAATGAAACACTGTTTGTTCCCGAATAGGAGATTTATTTTTACCCATAACCTGAACCCGAGTGATACACGCCGTAGATGCATCTCACACTGTGGTCAATACAATGGAAAATCATATCCCAGGGTGGGCGGCCTGCCTCCCCCCGCCCCCCCGCCCCGCCCCGGCTCTGCCGTTGCCATGGTAGGGAAGTCGTGGCCTTTTCCAGTGACTCAGTTTCCTTACATAACGAGGAAGTCTGGTCAGAGCTCTGATCTCCCCTCCTTTGCTGCAACTATGGGATTCTTGCTCGGATCTTATCGGGAATTAGAAATTATTAACTCCTGGTATGGAGAAAAAGAATGATAGCTTTTAATTACTTTCCTATTTATGGATTACAGGAAAGATATGTTTCTATAAGGCTGACTTAGAAGGAAGTTGGTCTTTTCTAATTTTATTGGTGTTATCTTGATGCTTCACAAGGGGCAAATTAACCCTTTGTAACCACGGATGAACCAGCCTTCCCTGGGCACCCTGGTGACAGACCTGCCGAGGGTGTGGAGTTAGAGGAGAGGGTTGATGCCACTGAGGCAAGTGGTGGGCAGCTCGGGTACCACCCATCAAGACCTGATGAGAAGCAGCTTTTTGTGTTTAATTAAAAACACAACTTTTAGAATGCCTCATTCATTTTTTTGTTTTTATAGAATCAAAACACAGGAATTTTTCTTAAATGAAAAACAGAGACAGTTTCAACTTTTTTTTTTTTTTTTTTTTTAAGCAAGCAAGTTAAAAAAAGAAGCCCAGGAAATTGTCCTTTGTAATTCTGCCAGTTTCAATTTTGATTCTTTATGCAACTAGTATCAAGATAATAATATTTGGTTGAAACGAAAGAGAAGAAAAGTTCCAAGAAGCTGTTCTGCACACATTTTGGTTGTTTGATTGGCTGATGTCAGGCTAGCTACTGTTATTTTGCAATTGCTTTGACAGAGGCAAAAAAGAAAATAACAATTTCAACATTTAAAAAACCCTCAGTAAGTATATTAAATATAATCAGACCCTAAAAATTTTACATGACGATACTTCTATACTTCTAATTATTTTTGACTACCTCTATTAGTGTCACAAATGGAAAGGTCAGATTTAGATAAAAGTTAAATCAAATTAAATATAGATGAATAGTATTTATGAAGTGCCCATGATTTGTTCTTCAGCTTTACTGAAACAATTGGCATTTTTGCTTAGCTACACCCTAGGATCTCGTGGAAAGAACCCAACATTTCATGGTTGCAAAGATTATGAAATATTCAGCTTTACCCATGGGTATTTCCTGACATTTCTTTGGTGAACTGGAGGCTAATAGAAGATATCAGGAATTAGTGTAAGAAATAGTCTAGAAAGCTATTGTCACTACAAAGATGAAAGCAACTTTGATGATCAAAAAGAAGTCAATAAAATAAGACTGAAGTGGTTCCTGAATCCTTCCCTATTGTTCATTTGGGATTTCTTAATTTCCCTACTCTCAATATATTATGGAATTTTCTGTGTGAAGTTCTGCCATGAATTAGAGTGATGTCAACAGAGTTTTACCTTAAGTCATATTTTATCACAAACTGAAGAAGGCCCAGTCCTCCAGGGAGGCCTGTTTCCTGCTTTTAAGACGCTTGTCTTCTTTTAGTTCCAGGCACCCCAGCCAGCTGGGGGGTTGCAGGGAGGCTCAGCTGGCCTCAGTGACAACTGAGCCTGTGCCGGTCCCACCTGAAGGCCACACAGCCACCCAAGGAGGTATTTTCACCTGTGGCCACATCGGCTCTGCTTCCGTCTGCTTTGCTCTTTGCTGCTCTCTGCCCACAGAGAGTTAATGGCGTTGCCCGCCGTACCAGGTGTCTGGGGTGGTATTTTTTTCCCTGCCATCCTTAATAAACTCACTTTCCCTATCACTGCTAGGCAGCTTTTTAAACTAGAAATGCTGTAACTTAAAAACTGTCATGAAAGGAGCAAAAATTTGGAATTCAGCTAAACCAGGGTGTGAATCCACCTGTACTGTTTACCAGCTGTGTGATCTTGGACGTGTCACTTAACCTCTCTGGGTTTTAGTGTGCCAACTGGGAAATGGGAGGGTAATACTGGCCTTACATGGTTATTATCAGGATAAATGAACTAACATGTGTAACGTTTCTTGTACAGTGTCTCTCATCTTGTGGGCCTTCAATAAATATAGTTATTATTAGTTTTTCATCCTAGAATTTCCTATTTTGTGATCCTATCATGGACTGTCTGACATAGGCCCTATACAAGACATATCGTATATAGACGTGATATATACATACATGACACAAACATGACACGTATATGATGCAGGGCATACATTAGACAGTAGGAAGGAATTATAGGAGGTCAAGTCCATTCAGTAAGTATTATTACTTGGCATCTATTAGATGCTTACACCTGCCATTTTGTGCAATCCCTACCTTGGGGTCTTGTTTGTAAACAACTCCAGAGATGACAAAATTTCCTCTATTCGCCTTACTTCAGGGCTTACTCTTCTGACAAGGTCAAAATGACGTAACCCAATATTCCTGTACTGAATGGACTACGAGACAACCAAAGTATAAGCGTCTGCCAACACCTACGGCGGGTTCTGTCCATAAAGATTTGTGGCACTTAGAAGAATTTCAGCAATGCTGTATGCAATAGCTGAGGACAGTGCGTTTACAAAAGGTTTCCTTAAGACTCATGAAGTTTATTAATACACTGATGACTTTTCAATTTAAATTTAGTTACATTTACTTTAAATGTAAAAGAATTGGATGAAAATGATCCTGTGGTTTGAAAATAAAATAGGTCATTAGCTATTGTCAAAGCCAGATTATTCTGGTTATACTAGATTCGTTTCATTAACACACTGGAAAGAAGGAGGAGAAAATTAAAATTCAAAAGAAAACATGATCTATGTCTCTAAGTGCAACGATGTCCCTGTGTTCTGATATGACGACGCAGCAGACATCACTGGCTGCATCCCCAACACATTTCCCCTCTCCCTTGTCCGGGCTGTCCTTCCTCTTATGACTCCATCGCCGGCAGGCAGACCCTAAGTGGTCCAGCCTAGTTTGGCACCCTCCGTCCTCTCGCCAGGGATTGGACGTGTGACCTGCTCTGGCCAATGAGATGAGAAGGGAGCTGCGTATGGGGGTGGTTCTGGGAAAGGTCTCCTGACTTTTCGGAAGGGCACCCCGGCAACATAAGTCCCTTTTTGCCTCTGGATACTGCTAGATGTGCGCGGGATTCCTGGAGCTGCTGTGAGCCCCGCGGAGCTGGCTTTGGGATGGACCCTACACAGGACGTAGGGCCGGGGGAGCGAGAGAGAGGCGGAGCCAGCGACCCAGGGCTCCCTGCCCAGAGCCCGCCCTACCTACAGGCTTCGGGCGACAGAGGTTAACAGGTTGCGAGGCAACAGATCCCTTTGTTGCTTACGCGCAGCAAGGGCCCGAGGATTCTGTTACTCGCGGCCAAAGGACCCGGTGGAAACGGGACACACGTGAGCTCCTGGACCTGGAGGGAGTGAACGAGCAAACCAGCCGAGCGGGCAGTACCTGCTCCTGTGATTCCAGTTCCTTGTGCTGCAGTTTTTTCTCCAAACATCGTGCTTGATTCGAGCGCTTTTCTAGCTCGTCTTGTAAAGCCTGAAACGGTATAAGATAAATACAAAAACATTAAAAATTAGCAGCCTTGGAAAAAAGTTTTACCACCTGAACTGGTATCAAAAAGGCCTCAGATCTCTGGTCTATTATTGCTGCTCCAAAACCAGCCTTTCAGTATCAGGCCCAGATGTTTTCTACTTTAGGAATAACTAGTATCTAAAACTCCAAACTCACAAACCAGACACATTAGCAGGTGTCAATTCATCTTATAAAAACATCTCCTATTCCCAGCATAGACACACAAGCACGCAATAAAGCGCAGAACTATTGCTAATTAAAGTAGCTCTATCAGGACACCTGCGAGGTACACCTACACTCTGAAAAGTGTCCTCATAGCTAGGAATCGTAACACTGGACCGACATGACATTTTTCAAAATCATACTCTGGTAATTTGAGTATGTTATGGTAACCTTAAAGGCATTTTTTATTAAGCCATTGAGGATGGCATGGAATTTGAGGAAACTGTAAGAAACAGACAGAGATGAACACTTTCAGTTGCCAAGTAGCTGTTGGAAATCAAATTCAGGTTCATCTGGGGGAAGCCGGGAACGGAAAGATCGGTAAATATCATTGTATCAATTACTATTTTAAGTAAAGAGGTGAACTAGAAAAGAAACAGGAGCCATTCAAACAATCCGATGTAATTATAGATACAGCACATGGGAAGTGACGGCGAACAGAGCACACTCTCAGAGCGTGACCGCAAAGATGCTAAATGAACTCTCAAAATAAAAATTCATTCAATCAAGACTCCTGAGTTCCTGCTCTAGGTTGAGGACTGTGATAGTTATTCCAAATAAAGCAGCGAAAGAAAACAGACAAAACAAACTCCCTGCTCTCACGGGGCTTCTGCTGTACTGGGGCAGACAGTAAGCAAACAGTGAGCGTAATATACGTCAGTGGTAAGTGCGGAGGGAAAATAATGCAGGGGAGGAGGCTATTCCGGAGCGTGGTGAGGAGGGTGTTGCAAGTTTAAACAGATGGCCCAAGACAACCTAACTGAGCCAAAACCTGAAGGAGAAGAGCGAGCAGGTCACAGAGACACGTGCAGGAAGAACCTTCCAGGCAGGGACCCCTGCACGTAACGGGGGCCAAGTCACGTCAGGTCCCGTGAAGCCTCAGAGGGCAGGTGAGGAGTTCAGGCTTTATTCGAGGTAGACGGGGGCCCCTGGAGGGCCGTGGGCAGCAGGGTTGCTTTGGTTGCCGTGAAGAACAGACTGAAGAGGGACACGGGCGGAGGCAGAGAGGCAGGGTCGAGGCCATGAGAACGCACTGGGAAGGTGGTGGAGAAACTGGACCAGCCGGGGGTGAGGCAGTGGTCGAGGCCATGAGAACGCACTGGGAAGGTGGTGGAGAAACTGGACCAGCCGGGGGCGAGGCAGTGGCAGATTCGCAGTCTGTCTGCAGATAGAGACCGCAGCCCCGGGACAAGGATGCAGAACGTGGAAGGTAAAAAAAGAGAAGACGACTCCGGGATTTTGGCTTGAGCAGGTGGAAGACTGCGGTTGGGGAGGTTCGGGAGGGACAGGTGTGGGGGGAGAAGGTCTGGAGCTCAGCCTGGGGTATGTCGAGCGTGGGATGCCTGTTCCACATCCAGGCCGAGATGCTGGGTGGCAGCTGGGGAAGGGTCTGGAGTTCAGGCACGATGTCTCAGTTTGTATCCACTAAAAATTCCTTCAGTGCGATTCCAGTCTTTTCTCCACGTAGATAGAGACCGTGGTTCTTAACCTTCTTCTGGTGTTCTAGCTCCACTGGAGCATCTGGCAAGTGCTGTGTGGTCACTCCCCACGTGGAAAACAGCGCTTATTATTTTGCCTGTGATTTCAGGGAGTCCAGTTGCCTGAAGCCTGTCCACGGATGGACCCCAGGCTAAGAACCTCTATTTAAAAGAGTATAATGGTTTGAGAATGAGGGCAAAGGCTTTAGGGGCTTTTTGATATTATACCTGATTATAAAGTCCATAATTCAACCAAATCTTACAATGAGCTTAAAGCTCTATTTTTGTTTAAAATTCTGTTATTGTGGTCCATTTCCAAAAGGATGAATGCAGTTGTTCCTATGCTTTTTGACCAAGTAGCACTTTTTTTTCCTTTTGATAATCTTGTACCAATACGTAGGATCCTATCAGCTGCTCTTATGGCATAATCTGGGAGAGGAATGAATACAGTGCTGGGAAGGATGTTTGCACGTGTTTTTCTGTTCCCACTCTTTTCTGCTCTCCATCCTCATACTGCGGGCAGAGTGATCTTAAACCGAAATGTCACGCCATTCCCGCGCTGGGGTGCTTAGACACCACCGCAGCGCCCCGAGACGCAGCTCAAACTCCCCAGCAAGCGTGGGGCTCAGGGACCTTCGTCTCCCGGCTCTGGCCTCGCTGATGTCGCTGCTACGACCAGTAACAACAGGGGCTACCGTCAACTGGGTGGACTTTAGTTTTAACCCTCTTTGCAATCCTGCGCAGCAGGTAGTCTTTCATCCCCATTAGGAAGGACAGAATTGAGGCTCAAGGAGGTTAAAGACCTTGCTCGGGTCCGTGTGGCCAGAAAGAAGGCACCAGGCTGGAATTTCAACACACTGACCAAGTTCAGTACGTTTGTTCTCCTCCACGCTGCCTTTCTCCCCCTGCACCTGTCTTCTTTGCCTTGAAGCTGTCCCATCCGCTCTGCTCGCTGGTGTAACCTCGCTGACCTATCCTGAGAGCAAAGCATGGACGCCTCTGGGCTTTCATCCACCCAGAGTTTGAGGGACTCGATCTCTGTGTCCGCGTGAGGCTGGGGCACCTGAAGCGCAGGGCTCTCACCTCCTCACGTCTGCCTGCCTGGTGCCTGGCGCACGCTGGACACTGAATCCGTGTCTGGGAAGGAACCAGCACACATCTGAACTACTTCCCCAAGAAAATTTACTTCAGTCATCAGGGCTTCCAACAGTCCTTAATGTGGCACGTTAAACTAAAGGGTATTAAGTTTCTCAAGATACAGAGAACACAAATATATCTTCCAAAGGTCTCTATCTGTACATGCATGTTACATATGTATA
This sequence comes from Balaenoptera ricei, assembly GCF_028023285.1. Classification (NCBI taxonomy): domain Eukaryota; kingdom Metazoa; phylum Chordata; class Mammalia; order Artiodactyla; family Balaenopteridae; genus Balaenoptera; species Balaenoptera ricei. Next base: position 1,415,779 of record NC_082658.1, on the reverse strand, counting down.
TACCTATGATACTATTATTTGCAATATAATATTGTCTGGTTTCTGCCACAATAGAAAACAACACTCTCTTGTTTCTTTGTTTGTTTTAGTTTTTAGTTTTACTTCACAGAAAAGAACACAGGAGACATGAATCTCCTTTTTCTTTTAAACAGAAATGTGCCCTCCCTCCGCCTGGCCTGCATTCTTCCCCTCACCAGCAGAGCCCTGGGAGCGGCCGCACTTGGGGGTCCCCGTCCTCCCCCAGCCTCTCAGCCCCCATCACCTGCCCCCCAGGGGTGACAAGGGGGTGGGACCAGGAGCTGCCAGAGGAGTGGAGGCAGAGTTATCCTTGACAAGCTGAGGTTAAGGTGCTGGTGGGGTCTCCGAGGGGACCCGTCACGCTGGGAGGGGGGTCTCGACAGTGGAGAGGGGCTTGGGCCGAGGTGCGGATGGGGACGCTTCCTTGGGGAAGGCAGTAAGAGGAGGAGAGAAAAGAAGAGGTCAAAAACCTGACCCTTGACCCTCACGGGACGCCCACACTGAGAGCAGGCGGAGGGCGGGGAGGCGAGAGGCCTGGTGAGAACGCACAGGTGCAGGAGGGCGGCTGAGGAAGGGTCAGTACCGTGAGGGTCCGGCCAGGGTCCCTACGAGAACAGGGAGCAGGGTTAGGCCTGATGCTTTCTCCACCCTTCACACGGTGAAGTGCTATTAATAGTCCTATTAATCCACCACACTTCATCAATACGATCGAAACAGAAGTGGAATTACATTTGCTTTTCAAAAAGGTACCACTTTTCAAATTTGCTCATAGTTTAAAGATGTAAAACAGAGAAAGCAGTGTGTCTAGAAATTCGTTTTATTATCTATTAAAAATCAGTTGGAACTAGTATATATTGTATGTCAATTATACTTCAATAAAAGAAAGAATACATTTTTAAAAAGAAAAAAAAAATAGGTGACTAATGAGAACCTGCTGTATGGCCCAGGGAACTCTACTTGGTGCTCTGTGGTGACCTGGATGCGAGGGAAACCTGAATAAGAGAGGATGTATGTATACGTATAACTGATTCACTGGGCTCTACACCAGAAACTAACACAACATTGTAAAGCAACTATACTCCAGTAAAAACAAGCAAAAAAACTAAAAAAAAAAAAATCAGTTTAAAAAAATGGAGAGTAACCAAGTAATATCCCACTTTCCAAAAAGTTAAAATGTATCAGACTAAAGGAAAAGGACAGCTGTTCCTGGTCTCATATTCTAAAAAGTTATTAGGTCATTAGATGTTCATCCTCAGTTCGCCAGAGGCCTGTGTGAACATGACCACAACTACTGAGTGAGCACAAGAAGGACCTTTCTTTTCAGTTGTGGCTTCTTTATTCAAAAACCTTCCAACGTGACATTTGACACACCCACAAAACACAACTTTTACTTTATTCCTGAGAAAAGCCCAAGATCATTAAAGAATGGAATGTCCAACACTGGGTCAAAAATCTAAAACAAAATCCAACTTGAACGGCTACGCTGTTTATTCTGCAAAAGTAGGCCCCGCCTCAGCTCTGCTGTGTGAACTTGCATCACTGCTGAAAGACAGTTCTTTTCTCCCAGTTAAACCTGCCTTTAACTGCCATGCAAGTGGGCTTGCTGGGGGTGGCCAGCCTCGGCCGGCTCTCAGAGCACATCGTGGGGACTGTGAACAAAGAATGACATTTTCCAGAAGAAAAGCGTACACGACATAAGCAGCTCTGCAAGAACAGCGAGGGCAGGCCACACGCTTTAAAAGGGAGCCAGATATAGGATATTTGATTTGTTTATTTAAAATAGGAAAGTAGTGAGAGCACATTAAAGTGTAAAAGATTTGACAGTTTCACGGACTCTCCAGGGTGAGGAGAAGCCAGGGTAGCTAATGTGCCCCGAGGGGCACCTGTGAGGGTCCCAGAGCTCTGCTGTTCGTCGGAGAAAGAGTCTTATAGTCAACGCTCTTTCCATAAAACTTATAAACATGGTTGGAGGCCAGCTGCTCAACCTGTAAAGCCACGCATTAGGGATTCTGTGGTCTCACTAAAAACCAAAGTATCGAGGCGCTTCCCTGGTGGCGCAGTGGTTAAGAATCCACCTGCCAACGCAGGGGACATGGGTTCGAGCCCTGGTCCAGGAAGATCCCACATGACGCGGAGCAACTAAGCCCGTGCGCCACAGCTACCGAGCCTGCACTCTAGAGCCCGCGAGCCACAACTACTGAGCCCATGTGCCACACCTACTGAAGCCCGCACGCCTAGAGCCCGTGCTCCGCAACAAGAGAAGCCACTGCAATGAGAAGCCCGTGCACCGCAAAGAAGAGTAGTCCCCGCTCGACGCAACTAGAGAAAGCCCACATGCAGCAACAAAGAACCAACGCTGCCAAAAAAAAAAAAACAAAACACCAAAGTATCTCTCATAGGTCTGAGCCAATTAAACAAACATGAAGTGATGGCAGGTACATGCCTTTTAATAATGGACACATGAAATGCAAGTTTGTTTGAATTATAAGTGGTTAAAAAGTTATTTAATAAAGGAAAACTTCATTGGAAAGGAGAAATACTGGGCTGTAATGATACAAAAGATAGAGTCAGAGTGTCCCTAGTGTACAAGGCATGACAGAGGCTTTCAGACTTAGGATTTAGCACAAGTTTTTCTAGAGGTTTCTGACCTTGTCTTTGGCCAAACTCTCAGCCAGGTCCTCCCCTCATCTGAGGGTGGGACTGGGGGGCGGGTGTCCACGTGGCCGGCCGAGCGCGCAAACTTGTCTCATAACCCGGGACACCTGCACCGCAGGGTCTCACCAGACAGCATGATCTCAAACTCCCCACTTTCCCATCTTTACCAAAAACCTCAGCTGTGAGAAATGTGGAGAAACCCGCTTGCAGATCGAAACGGAATCAGTAGTACAGGAGTCCCCTTTCTCCTGAATCACACATTCTACAGAACCGTGCCCTCCGCCTTTTAGGAGTTTTCAAACCGGTTCTGACCTGAGATTTGCTGTGTCTTCTGTGCACCCTGCCTCAGTCTGTGTTGCCAGGTCGTGGCTCATGCTTGTGTCTGGCTTTGTCACAAGTCACCACGAGGTCGGCGGTACATCTTCTGGGCCAGCCGTACGTTGAGGGCTGAAGCGTAAACGGCTCCTTCCCTGACTTCTGGCCCACAGAACATGTTCTCCCAGAAGTGGGACCTTGAACGGTACAGTGTTCTTTTATTTAAAGGGACTGGATTAAAGCAGATGTCAGCAAAAAAGATTACGGATGAAGTTTTGCCCTATATAAACATAAAACTGGGGTTCTCAAAGTCATTGATTTCGCGTTAAGTCTGCGGTCAGGAACCAAGGCAGCCGACGAGCCTCCGCGGGGTGAGACACAGAAGGGGCCTCACCAGCAGCAACTCCGCGTAGCCAAGGAGATGAGCAGGGAAGACAAGCAGGGCATCTGTATGAAAGATACTGCCAAGAAGAAGTCAGTCCCGCAAACTGCTAAAAACTGGTGAAGCCGGGTGGTGGGTAGATGGGGATTCTGCATATTATTCTCCCTACTTTCGCGTAGGTTTGAAAGTTTCCATAATAAAGAAAAAAAGAATTTTTAAAGCTTTTTCTACTTAAAAAACATGAAGTCACCATATCCTTCCTTTCATGAGGTTTGAATTTACTGTTTTACTTCAGAAAAAAACAGATGATTCATTCGTCCTTCAGTGAATAGGCGGGATGTGTAAGGATTTCCCCATGTATATTTTGGAAGCAGGGAGTGGGGTGTTCATATTTTGACCTAAGGAGAAGATAACAGGAAAGGGAAGGCTTACTTATATTTTTATTGAGATACAATTTACTTATGGTAAAACTCTAGAATTTCTTAAAAAAAATGGTGATGGTCTGTTTTCCATTTAAAACATGTAATATGATTTAAAAGTTTGTGTCATAAAATATCTGTTCAGATAATAAAATCTTGCTATAAACCGTCTTCCACTGATTGGTTTATCCATCACAGAGAAATGACACCTAACCTGTGACTACAGTGAAGAGACACAAATTATAAAAGGGAAGTAAGGAGAACTCTCATTTAAACCTTAACTGCCTTTTTAACAATGCCCAAGATTACAAATGGTGCTGACAATATTTCTGATCAGTAGGTTTTCTTTGACAGGTAAATTGACACAGAAACAGCAAATGTTTTTCTTTCTACTACTGCTAACCGAAAGTTAAGGGAAAATTAAATAAAACAATAAAATCTCATTACTTTTGTGTCAGCTCTATGGACTTACTTTTTTTAAAAAAAATCACATCTTAAACAGTTGGGATCCAGCAAAAAGCCCAAGCCCTGTGCCCCAGATGAGGAGATACAAATCTGGGGTTAGGGGAGATGACACAAGAGCAGAGAGTGATGTTTTGACTGGGTTGTCTCACTGGCTATTTACGCAGGCCCCTATGGCTCCTTTTTTATTTTATTTTATTTTATTTTATTTTATTTTATTTTATTTTATTTTATTTTTAAGTAGGCTAAACCTACTAACAAAAGCAACAAGTCTTCTTCAGCTGAAATGCCAGTCAAGATTTCTTTTAAAGTGGTTTCTTCAGACCTACCCAGAATGAATAACAAACCGTAAAAAAGTTTTATTAGTGATTCTGTAGAACCGAGAACAGGTTTGTACTCTAGATGTAAAGTTACTGAACTAGAACCACAGTTACTGCCGAGGCCACTAACATATTCAAAACACAATAGTATAATTTTTTTCCTTTAAGGCTTCCATTCAGGCTTTTAATTTTTTCACACTCCATGCAAGTACCTTTTTTTCTTTTTTTAACCCTCATAAGTCAGCCTCTTGTGGTACTGGTATGAAGAAAAGGGGTTTTAATACATATGACACTCTTCACATGAGGCAAAATTCCTTTCCGGTGAAAACTTTTTAGTTGTTGCAACAAACCGCATGAATGAGAAATTGCACTTTGATATGAGCTATTGTTCTAGTATTTGTTAGGCTACTGATCCAACAGAAAAGGCAAAAGTATTGCAGCCAATATAAAAAACAAGAGTAGCACTTTCACCAAAGAACACGAAAGTTTTCACTTTCCCTCTCTTTTCTTCTCTCTCTCACCTATTTTCAGGCCTTTAAAATTTCCTAAAAACCTCCCTTTAAAAGTCTTAAAACTGTACTTTTTAAAAAGTTAAGTGTTTCTCAGTCTTCACAGAGGTTCCAGGAAAAGAAATCATGTTATTCCAAAACTTGGATGATCTAAGGAAGCTGGAAGTTCCTAACACACCTCGTTAATGATCCCCAGTCACACAGAGACCGTCCTGACATCACCCACGTCTCCTCTGGGAGTGGCCAGTACATCTGTACTCAGGAAATTCAAAGCACATTTGCCCTACTGCGTCCCTCCAGACAGCTTCACTTGCGAGCACATTCTTATCTCGGGTGGTAGGAATCTAGGATCAAGTTCAAGAAGCCCGGCTACGACGTTTCAGGATCTCAGAGGAATCTCCTCATTCAGCCTGTGTGATAACCACCTGGACTGCAGTCAGTCTCTGCAGAAGAGACCACCCCTCCTCTGCAGGAGCCCAGGGAATGGGGAGCACCCCTAAGTCATTTGTTTAAATTCTTACTTACTTACATGGCTGCTCGTTCACACGTGCAATCCCTTGAGCCTGCACCATCATTCCAACCCCTGCCAACAAACGTGAATTTCTACCCTGTTAAACCTGAAGTCATATTTCTCACTAAGTCAGTATGTCCCCTCTATATGATAACATATTTATGAATTGTGAATTCATCTGACTCTCCCCCTGCATCTTAGACTATGAGCTTCACAAGGGTAACACTCCTGCCCATATTTTTAAAGTAATCTCTGAAATGCTTAGTAAAGTGTTGGCACTATGGTAATAGTAGTTACTGGTGACATGAACCAGTTATATAAAGAACAAGCTGCTTCACTGTTCCTGCTAAAATTTCTCCAGATTTCATTTCCCCCCTCAAATTACATAACTACCTTTCCTTACTGTGTCCCTAGATAAAAAGGTCTGAGGTTTACCCAGTCTGCTCCCTCACCTGTCCAAAGGGGTGCCCCTTCTTGTTTCCTCAAGAGAGTACATCCATCAGTGCCCTCATTTCTCTTTTCAAATTCTAAGGGGTTGGTCACAACTAGCGGACATTTAGTCCTGTCCAAAATGGCCATCGAGACATTGGTCCAGGCCAAAAGGTCCTTGGTGTTTGCTCCTATCAAAACGACCACTGGATTCAAACAGCCCATTACATTTCTTTATACTTTGGTTTATAGAATAAATGTATTAAAGATACTATCCTGTTTTATTCGTCCAATAGTTGTGCTGTGGCTGCAACTGCCAACGATAACCCCTCCTGCTTCGGTGGCCGGGCACAGGGGTAGGTAGATGGGCTGGGGTCCAACTCTTACAGAATTGCGGGGTTCGTATTAAGTATGTGCACCAAGAGGAGCCCTAAAGTTAGAGAAACGCGCAGAGGACGGCAAGTCGGAGCTGGGATCTCGTGGCGCGTGGTGTGTTGATACGTCACCGGGCATCTGGTCGTCCAGTAAGGGTGGAGTTTGAAGGGAGGAGCCTGGCCCAGCCTCCATGTAACACGGGCAGGGACAGAGCACTGGCTCTGGGGGAGCGAGGACAGGCGTGCTCTCCTGATACACGGCGGTCGCGTGTGACAGCCACCGTGAGGGGACACCAGGCATCTAATTAACCCGCCCACCGCTGCCCCATTGCCAGGGGTTAATGGGAGATGTTCTCTTGAATCAGTGTCCTGTAGATGTACCATCCTGGTGGGCCACAAGAAGCATCTGCTGCTCTTTGGAGGGGTTTCAGGGGGTGTGACCCCCATACGTACCTGCCAGTCAGCATGGGCCACCGTGCCCTCAGCTGATGGCCACCTACTGGCTGCCCCAGCCCAGCCAAACGGGGTGCGGAATCCCTCAGACATTAGTAAGGTTCCCCTACAAGTAAACCAGTGATCACGGGTCAGATGGCTACAAAAGAAAAAAGACAGCCCTTCTTCTGTTGCTTGGCAACATAACACCTTTATTTGAAAGTTCTCAGTGGAATATGGCAGCAATAGTATACTCACAAAGAGAAAAGCCAGTGCTACATGATGCTGGTTTTTGTTACCATTTCCACTCTTTTAACAGGAAGAAGAGTAAAAGGCACTGACACCACGAAGAGAGGGGCTCTGCAGTGCCTGAAGGACGACTAGTCGGGATCTGGATAACATGACAATCATTCCAGGTGGGACCAGAAAGCATCTGCACAAGGTCGATGCTGAAGGGGAGATAAGGAAACCCGACAGGTTAAAACGACATGCAGAGAAGAATCAAACGCAAAGCCATGGAAGAACTCTCGCCGTGATATTCGTGATGAAGGAGTCCTGATAATGCTGCCAGAAAGAACTCATTGAAGAGGCAAGTGAACCCAATTTCATTGCATGGAATTGAAATTCCAGATGAGTATAAAGTGACCAGATGCAGAAGACCATTTCCTGGGCACGATTCAGGTGCTCAAGACAATGAAAGAATTCTTATTTGCACAGCTTGTGACACTATTTGCTATTTAGGTGCCAGGCACACTATTCAGTGACAGCACCTTCAAGCGGCACCGACACAGGTCACGCAGGTACGGACCGTGCGAGCTGCTGTGTGAAGCTACACTGTGCCTCTGATGGACCCTTTAACCGTGAATAGGCAAAAGGACACTTACGAATACATACATGAGAACACACTTGCACTTGCACAGGGAAGAAGTCTCAGCATTAACCCTTCATTGTGCAGACGGGTTTCAAGATTGCAACTATGACTGCAATTCAACTACTCGACCCAACGCAGTTGTAAGAGGATGCCTGTTTCACTTTTCACAATCACTGTGGCGAAAAATACCTTCTTTGGGTCTAACGTGGGGGTGTATGACAACGGAAAGTAACACCTGTACACCTGTAAGCGTGCATGCGTGCTGTTTAAACTTCCACTTGCGCCTTTGGAAGATGAAAATGACACTTTGGAGTACGCTGTGGAGAAGGCAGAAGAAAAATCAGATGACCGAATAGATGGTGCTGAGGGTGTATGTCCGTGGAAGGACTGTCAGGGGCAGAAGACCAGACGCCCCAAGAGTGCAGCAGAAACCTGGAGTGTTCACACATCAGTCCTACACGGTGATCACAGGACAGACAGCCCAGCCGAAGCTGGCACAGCACATTTCAGAAGCTGGTCATAGCGCATCACCCTTCCACGTGGAGATTTACTGAAGCGCTAACAGACAAACGGCAAAGCCACGAGCAAGCTGTCACCCAGGTTCCTGGTGGTCACGCTCAAGTACAGCTCCAACTTCGCAACAACACTGACAAGATCAAATTCATACAACCGAAACTGTACACAGATATAACACATACAATGCCAATACGTACTTGAGAGTAATTGCTCATCGGTTCAAGAGTAATCCTGCTGACTTCATGATGAGGAAGAACAAGAATAAATGTAGAATCCAAAATTCACCATGAATGACAATAAAAATAACGTCAATAAAATTTTAACTAGGTTAGATGTTTGTACTATTTAGTGAATCGTGGACCCAATGGCCGTTCTGGACAGGACCACGTGCCCTGCAAGGCTCGGTCACACTGCTGACCCCTCCCTCTCTGCTGAACCTCTCTCAGCATCTTGTCTTTCCCCGCTGCGCGCTGGAAACTGGCCCCCTTGCGCGTGTTGTTCGGGAGGACGGACGTCAGCTCTGGGGAGACACTCTTCCCGGCCCCTTTAATCCTGACGCTCTTTTTTCCCCTGACGGCCACGTTTCTCAAGCATTTTACTCCATGACCCATATTCTCCCCCATCAGCTACCACTTTCCTCACCTGGAGCCTGACTTCGGTCTCCACACCTTATTAAACTTGCTCTCTGCAAGGGTAGCAATGAAGCTTTCCTTGCCAACCCAATGGCCCTTCTCGCGTCTCTATCTGCCTTGACCTTTCTGCTGCCCTGACCACTGTGAAAGCCTCTCCTTCCAGAGAGCTTCTCCTCTAACACCACGAAACCCTGGTGACCCTCCGCCCTCTTCCAGCTTTTTGCCCCTCCTCCTCCTCCTGTTCTTCCCTTTAAATTGTGGATCTTTCCCAAACCACGTTCTTATCGCTCCATTTCTCTCTCTAAACAGACTTCTTTAGACAATCCATTTCATACATTAATAAAAGTATGTCTATAATCTGAACGCATAACAGGCCCTGTGTCAAACGTTACCCTGGAAAAGCACTGGCTCCTGTGTATATGACAAATTTATAAAGGAAGAGTTACATCATGTAAACAGCACTAAAGAGAAGTCTTGGCAAGCGTGGAGGAAGGCAGGACGTGGGAAGGAAGACCAGCAGGGAGGTGAGGTGTGCCTGGGGGGCGAGCAGGGAAGGGGTCCGCACAGATTCACTGCAGAGGACAAGGCGTGGCCACGCGGAGGGCAGGCTGCTGGCGGCACAGGGGGCCTGGCAGGCGGACGGTGGGCCTGGAACCAACTAGCAGAGGCAGCCTGGGCTCCCGTGATGGGCCTCGGGGGCCGAGGGGACTATGGATTCTATCCTGCAGTAAAGGGAACCGCCAAAGGGCCCACGGTGACCAGCTGGACAGATCAGGAAGAACATCCAGGTGACAGTGTGGCAAGTGGTGGCACTGAGGCCCTCTAGAAGTGCTTTCAGAGCCTTGGCCAGACACACGCGCGAATCCACGGGACCAGCCGGGGAAAGAGCGTGTCTCCGCTCTGCCTGTCAGTGTGGTAGAAAGCTGTGCTCGAAGCCTCACAACCACCTGTGCCAAGGCTGGGCACAGGGATTTTGCCGAGAGTTAGGAATACAGAATGAGGCAGAATGGCAAGTTTCAGGTCAGTGAGAGATGTTGCGGAAACCCTAAAAAAATAAAAAGAAATTTTAAAAGCACAATTTTACAGACTGTCTAACATAAAATGTGCAGGACCATCTGCCTTGGGAGGTCCCCCTGTCAGAGCCGGGAGACCATCAGGAGGCCACCTCGATGCCACGAGGGCCGTGGGGCCGGCTTGGATAAGAGTTGGGGAGAAGGGATGGGCCTGGGGTGGTGGGGGGGGGGCACGCGGGGGTGGGAGAAGAGCCAGAGACAGAACCTCGGGGTTTGGTAAGAGCGCGCCGGCGCGGGTACGAGAGCGGAGGGTTAAGGCAGGACCCCAGCATCGGCGGCGAGCAGCCGCCACCCACCAAGGCGGGGAGCACGGTGGAATTAAAATGTACGGACAAGGAGAGAGAAAGATAAATTCCCCGGCGACACACGTTCAGAAGCAATATGACGGCAGGGGCCTGAGCATGAGAACACGGGGCCGAGGAAGACACAGCTCGGGGGCGGAGCGACCATGCGCGGACACGTGCCCGGTAACAGCGGGTCTACTGGGGCCTTCCTGCCGCCGATCCCCAAGCCCGGCCGCGCTCCCATCACCTCACGAGTCCTCCCTCCACCTGCTTCTCACCCGCGCGCACGGCTGTCAGCAGCGTCACGCCAAACCCACCAAGCTCAAGACGCAGCTCCGGGCGCCCCAGCAGCTCGCCCGCTGTCCTCTGGTCGGCGACGCAGCCGCCTCCCCGCGCCCCGGTTTAACGCGCGCAGTCCGCGGTGGGTCCTCCCCTCGCGCCCGCCACCCACCGGGGTCCCGGCCCCGCCCCGCCCGGGGCCTTGGCGCTTCTCCCCGCCTCGCCTGCATCGCTCTGCTTCTCCCTGTACGCCCTGCTGCCTCCCTTCAGAAGCCTCCAGTGACCTGAAATGACTCGGTTCAGTTGTGCTATGTTTAGACTTTAACGTGATCCATTAAAATGTAGGAAAAGCAGGAAGAAAAAGTTCCTAAGTCACACATTCAACAGTAACAATGATGCCAATGGTTTGCCTCTTAGAGTATGATGTCAAAAAAGGAATGATGGGTTGAATTACATCCCTGCCAAAAGACACGTTCAAGTCCTAACCCACAGAACCTCAAAACGTGACCTTGTTTGGACACAGGCGTGCTGCAGATGTAATTAGTTAAGATGAAGTCATACTGGAACAGGTGGGCCCTTCATCCAATCTGACAGGTGTTCTTAGAAGAAGAGGAGAAACACCCCGGAAGAGGTGGGCCACGTGACAATGGACGTAGAGACTGGAGAGTGAGCCACCTACAAGCTAAGGAACCCCAAAGATCACGGAGGACCCCAGAAGGGAACAGAGGCAAGGCAGGATTCCTCCCCGGAGCCTTTGGAGGGAGCCTGGCCCTGCCTGAGTTCAGACTTCTGGCCTCCAGAACTGTGAGACAACAACTTTCTGTTTTAAGCCCCCAGTTTTTGGTACTTTGTTATGGCAGCCCTAGGAAACTAATATACATGGCAAGAAAATTCCCTTGTTTTACATATTTTCTCTCTGAAACTCTACCCCGCCTCCACTCCTATCCTATTACCCAGTTCTACACCTCATTTCATCCATGTAAGGACCAAGAGTATTCCCATTATGAGACAATCTGGAAAACTGCATTAGGAGAGTATTACTGCTATTATATGTACTCACTTGTTTTCCTGTAATTTTGTGTACACAGTCCTATCAGGTTAGGAAGGAGCCCATTCCAATATCATGTTGGCACATTCCTACACGTGATGGAGAAAATTCCTAAGACGTGAAGGTAGAGATTGTTAGGTGAGCCTTTCCGGCACTCCCATTCAGAGAGGGGATGGAAATTATATATATGCCAGGTAAAGTGTTTTTCTTCTCTTTTTCTTTTTCACCCTTAGGATGCTGCAATATCTGGAGCCAATACATATGAAGGAGGAAGTTTAAAACCTTCCGTTTAAACCACTTAGAATGAGAGGGTTTGCAAAGACCCTGCTTAATGTTCAGCTGACACACTGTCAGAAACGTTTATCGTGCAGCCTTCTGAAGTTTCTTCCACTTCCTTTCGGTTATTGAAGCTTGGACTGCAGTTTGTTATCAGCAACAAAGCATACACATGATAGTGTTTTTACAGTCATTCTTTCAGTTTGATTTCTGAACTACTAAGCAAAAGTCAATTCTCTGATCAGAAAAATGATTAGTGACCTAGTTTCATGCTGAATGCACAACACAGCTGATTTCTGAGGTCACTTTTATATGGATCTGGAGACAGTGTAAGGGGCTTAGAGATGTCACTTAAGTGTTTAGCATCTTCGGATATAAAAATGTGCCACTTTACTTTAGGCTCTAATTCTTTCAGTGCAAATTAGGAAACAGCGACTTACATTATTGAGATTTCTCTGGAAGCTTAATTCCTAATATAAATATCTTGGCATTGACTATACCTCCAGCTCACATTTGTGCAAGAGGAAGCAAAACTCTTTCTAGATAATTCAACTGAATGATATTTTTAAAAATATATACAATGTGTTAGACATCATGTAGGAAGCAAAATGTGGAATAAGCCATGGTCTCACCTTTTAAGGCGCTTACACTATCTTGGAAGGTATGTGATAAGGACAAAAAGCAGGCGAGTTCTGTAAGTGTCTTAAGTGTCCAATTGAGAGAACAAAAGGAAAAGGAAAGGACACAGGAAGAAGTTCCACGACACCGCAAAGAAGCAAGCAGATCAATGCAGAAGGCGGGACATTCTACAGGCCAGCTGACTGGGCCTCTGCAGGAAGTCACCGGCGTGGAACAGAAAGCAAGGAGGGGTCTGCTTTAGACTGAAAAAGATACAGGATATGGAACAACCAAACATACTGTTCGGATTTTGTTTGGATCTTGATTAAGACAAATCAACTTAAAATGGCACTTTTGAGGAAAATTGGGGATATCTAATTATGAAGCAGGTATTAGATGATACTAAAAGATAATTGCTAATTTTCTTAGGCATGACACTGGCACCATGGCTGAGTGACACAGTGTCCACATTTTCCGAGAGGCATTCTGAAATACGTAGGATAAAATGACGGGATGTCTGGAATTTGCTTTAAAATATTTTCACCAAGAAAAAAAGGAGAAAATGTAAAACAAATATGGCCCAATCTTGATAATTGTTGAAGCTGCATGATGGATACATTGGAGTTCATACTACTAAACGCTCTACTTTTGGGTATGTTTGCAAACTTTTATAATAAAATTTTAAAAAAACCCACATACAATTAAATGACCTGGGGAAAAAGCACAAGGTGATGAGGAAAGTCTTCTGGTAGGAAGTGGCGTTTGGGAAAAACTTTGAATAACAGCAACAACTCTGACAGGCAGAGGTGGGGAAGGGGGAAGATTGTCTGCTAAAGAAACAGCATTTGCAAAGGTAAATAAGAGGAAATAAACCCACCCATATATGGTCAATTAATCTATGATAAGCAGGCAAGAATACATGATGGAGGAAAATAGTCTCTTCAATAAATGGTGCTGGGAAAACTGGAGAGCGACACGCACAAGAATGAAACCAGACCACTGTCTTACGCCACGTACAAAAATAAAGTCAAAATAGATTAAAGACATTCTTGAACGTAAGACCTGAAACCGTAAACCTCCTATAAGAAAACATAGGCAGTAAGCTCTTTGGTATTGGTCTTAGCAATATTTTTTTGGACCTGTCTCCTCAGGCAAGGGCAACAAAAGCAAAAATAAACAAATGGGACTACCTCAAACTAAAAAGCTTTTGCACAAGAAAGGAAACCATCAATAAAACAAAAAGGCAACCATCAACAGAATGAATGGGAGAAGATATTTGCAAGTCATATAACCAATAAGAGGTTAATATCCAAAGTATATAAAGAACTTATACAATTTAACATTAAAAAACTCAAACAACCCGATTAAAGAATGGACAGAAGACCTGAACAGACATTCCTCCAAAGAAGACATACAGGTGGCCAACACACATGAAAGGATGCTCAACATCACTGATCAATAGGGAGATGCAAGTCAAAACCACAATGAGATATCACCTCACACCTGTCAGAATGGCGATTATCAAAAAGACAAAAAATAACAAATGTTGGCGAGGATGTAGTGAAAAGGGAACCCCCATGTGCTGTTGATGGGAATATAAATTGGTGCAGCCATTATGGAAAAAAGTATAAAGATTCCTCAAAAAATTAAAACTAGAACTACCATACAATTCAGTAATTCCACTTCTGCATATGTATCTGAATGAAACGAAATAGTAACTCAAAAAGATATGCACCCCAATGTTCACTGAAACATTATTTACAGTAGCCAAGATATGGAAGCAATCTATGTGCCCATGGATAGATGAATGGATAAAGAAGAATGGAATACTACTCAGCATAAAAAAGAACGAAATAATGCCATTTGCAGCAACATGGATGGACCTAGAGATTATCATACTAAGTGAAGTAAGTCAGACAGAGAAAGACAAATACCATATGATATCACTTATATGTGAAATCTAAAAAAAAATGGTACAAATGAACTTATATACAAAACATAAATAGACCCACCCAGACATAGAAAACAAACTTATGTTTACCAAAGGGGAAAGTGGCAGGGGGGGAGGGATAAGTTAGGAGTTTGGGATTAGCAGATACACACTACTAAATTTAAAATAGATAAACAACAAGGACCTACGGTATAGCACAGGGAACTATATTCATTATCTTCTAATAGCCTATAAGGGAAAAGAATCTGCAAAAGAATATATATATGTATATATGTATAACTGAATCACTTTGCTATACACCTGAAACTAACATAACATTGTAAATCAACTATACTTCAATAAAAAAATTTTAAAAAAAAGAGAACTTGAAGGATTAAAACTTTTTGTGAGGGCTTCCCTGGTGGCGCAGTGGTTGAGAATCTGCCTGCCAATGCCGGGGACGCGGGTTTGAGCCCTGGTCTGGGAAGATCCCACATGCCGCGGAGCAACTAGGCCCGTGAGCCACAACTACTGAGCCTGCGCGTCTGGAGCCTGTGCTCCGCAACAAGAGAGGCCGCAATAGTGAGAGGCCCGCGCACCGCAATGAAGAGTGGCCCCCGCTTGCCGCAACTAGAGGAAGCCCTCGCACAGAAACGAAGACCCAACACAGCCAAAAATAAGTAAGTAAATTAATTAATTAAAAATGCAACTGCAGGAAAAAAAAAAACTTTTTGTGAGTTACTGAATTAATAGTAACTGTTTCCAGGTGTGTAAGCGTTACCCCTCTAATCACTAGGAGTAGCACGTGACAAATACAAAGAAAAGCCCTTAATAATGTTTTAACACCTTTCGCACTAACTTGAGTAAAAGACAATAATGTGCGAGACTTCATGAACTATACAAGAACTAGCTTGAATCAAAACACCCAGCACACTTAATGTAGGGATGCAAATGGTCAAAAAAATATTTTTAAGCAAAAACCAAAGCTGTTTCTTGGTAGAATGAAGCCAAAATATATTTGTTCAACCTTAACTTCATCAAAGGGTTGCTTTTACTAATGAATTATGCCTGTAACTAAAACCGTAAGGCTAGCACAGGTTTTTTGAAATGAATTGCCACCAACCAAACACCTACCTACAGCTTAAGATAAGGGTGGTTTCTCGTCAAAATTGGTAAAACTCATTTTAGTGCATTGCAAGATGTGGCCTAGGAAATCTGACTTTTTAAATAAATTTTTAAAAATTCTATTTCCTCATTGATTCACTAGCATGGCTTGTTGGCCCAACTTCAGAATAGCTAAGGCCTCTCAATCTCCCACTAGTAGATCCATCTCTGTTCTAGGACCTGACATCAATTTTAAAACTTTATGTTTTACTTCTTTTTATGTTTTTACGTTTTACTCCTGATTGTAAAATAATACATGCGAGTTGAAGAAAAACAGAAAAGCATAAAGAGGAAAATAAAATGTCCATACTCCCTGCACCCAGATACACCTCTCTGAGCCCAGCGTCTTTTTCCCGTCTCCTCCCCATGCGCACGAGAGCAGCACGGCTCACCGAGTGAGCTCATAAAGCCTCCATCCCCCTGTCTCCCACTGTTCCTCACCGAGTGAGCTCATAAAGCCTCCATCCCCCTGTCTCCCACTGTTCCTTTAATCTCGCTTCACGCACGCAGCTCTTCCACCCCTCGGTGAGAACTCAGAAAGGGCCTTGAGTTTCCAGGTCCCTCTAGTCCTACGGCCACTTTAAGCTGCACACGTGCTCTTGATCCACTTGGATCATTCTCAACACATTCAGTTTGTTCCTAATTCAATTTAATCTAAGGCAAGACACATTCAAGGGACTCCAGAACACCAGCCCATGATTTGTTATCAAGGCACTTCGACTTCCTGTTTGTCTTTGAACAGGGACAGCGGGGTGGTCCTGGGGGGGCCCCCGCACCCCAGCATCCCTGATGATGGCTGAGACGGGAGAGGATGTGGGGTGTCTCCTGGCCTCCTCCCCACGCTAGTTCTTCTAGGTTATGCTCCTCTGGGAACACCCCTCCACGTTTGCCTTCCCCTTGGCCCCTCGTGTGCTGCTCTCAGCCAGCTGGATGCGGGGGTCGTCTTGCCTCCCCACCCCCCATTCTGCAGAGAGCGGCCTGTGGGGCAGAAGTCTCACTTTCACCCAGTGCTCCTGCAACGGATGTGTATCACAAGCCCACTGTCCTCAACAGGACAATTCCCGAGATGCTGCAAGTGAGGGAAACTGGGGTGAGGGATGAATGGTTCTTGCCCTCATGGGGTAATTTTGATGTTTTTTCCTGTAACTCGCGGATAAGACACACAGAAGATGAATAATAGGACAAAAAATAAACACCTCTTTATCCACTTCTTCTGGGTCTCCGAGGAGACTATTCTGTATTTATATGTCAGGTGGAAAGTAGTCTGGAGAAAACGATGTCTAACATTGCTTATATCCCACGCAGGAATAGTTGCAAAGACTTTGGAGAATGGCGTATTAAAATGCTTGCGGCACTGACACGAAGCAGGGCCGGGTTACACGCAGCCCCACCCTCCATGTGTAGTGACCGCCCTCTTCCATCTGACCAGCAAAGCCCAGACCAACATATAATTTCTGCTGTGCCATGGGGCTTCAGAAGGGTTTTGAGCAACAAAAAAAGCCTTCTGCTTTCTCCCTAGCAAATGTAAATAGTGACCAAAATAGTACTAGAAAGTAAGCTGGGCTAGAGCTGTCTGGGCCCTGCTCTACTTTTCACTTTTGATGAGAAGATGTGAGTCTGTCCTCTGTGTAGGTGGGCGCACGTGTGACACTCAGAAGCAAGGACTAGATGGGACTCAGGGCTGTGCACCATGGAACTGTAACGAAACTTCGTTTATGCCAAAAATCACCTGTGCCAGGCTGAACTGGCTAATGCTGGGTCAGGAACGAGGTGAAAACTGGGCATAAAAACTAGGAAATGCAGACTCAAGGCACAAAACACATGGGAAGGGACTTCCCTGGTGGTGCAGTGGATAAGAATCTGCCTACCAATGCAGGGGACACGGGTTCGAGCCCTGGTCTGGGAAGATCCCACATGCCACGGAGCAACTGAGCCCGTGCGCCACAACTACTGAGCCTGAGCTCTAGAGCCCGCGAGCCACAACTACTGAGCTTGTGTGCCGCAACTATTGAAGCCCTTGCACCTACAGCCCCGTGCTCCGCAACAAGAGAAGCCACTGCAGTGAGAAGCCCACTCACCGCAACGAAGAGTAACCACTGCTCATCACAACTAGAGAAAGCCCGCGTATAGCAACAAAGACCCAATGCAGCCAAAAAAATAAAAATAAAAATCTTAAAAAAAATTAAAAAAAAACACAAACACACGGGAAGCACGTTCGAAGCATTCGCAGCCTAGTACACTGACAACCCAAACCCCACTGCAATCTCCATACATCAATCATTCTCACTTTTCCTGTGTTTTTTCTGGTTTCTGAACTTTATAGTAAGGTAGGTAGATGACATATGGCTCCCGAGTATTCTGGTAGCTTACGGAAACGCATAATGTAAGGTGGGAGTAGAGGATGGCTTTTCTAGCAGATAGTAGTGGTCTAGGGTGTTACCAGGTATGCAGACAATTAGAACCTGCTGATATAATTAAAATTATTACATAGCCTTCTGAAATTGCTGTTTTTATTTTGGGGAACCTCAAGTCCAAATCTGCAAAGGATACAAATTATATTAACTTTAGAAACAAAAACATAAGAAAATCTAAATATAGCCATTTAAGGAAAACCTATACTGTCTAAAGAACAATTTGGAAGTTATTTTAAGAGCCACGCCAAATTGTTGTGCTGCACGTTGGTTCCTAACAAAGCAAGTCCAGGTGGCAGCAGAATGCAAGTATCCCATGAATACAGAGTCCACTTCTGTCCCTCGAATCCTTTCAGAGCTGTGATTTCCTGCAGGCCAAGTCAGTTTACTCTCCTTCTGCCGTAAGCTCCCCTCCAAGGAGCTGAAGGACATGACACGCAAACTGCCTCTGCTCTCTAATTCTGGCCACTCTTCACACGCGCACACGAGCTTCCCAGCCACACTTGTAAAGGAGTCTTTGAATATCAGTTCTTCAAACCTTGAATATAATCTTCACCTAAGTTATGCAAGCATCTTCTACCTTCTCCTCTCCAAAAAGGATTTGATTTTTCCCAAGACAATATGTCCCTTTGAGCTTCAGTTTTCAAAAGTGAAAATTAGAGCAGGGCCCAGACAGCTCCACCCCAGCTCTAACACGCCCTCCCAGCCCCCGCCCACGTCTCTCTGTGTCCCACACGTTCGCATGCGTACCTATGTACATATATATATTTTTTCATTTCCCTCCCCACAGTGTAAATATGTGACATCTTTAGGTAATTCTGTTTGTCACATCTAATTTTCTTTGGGTTGTGATAACCCAACTGATCAAAGTGTTAAAAAGCCAACAAACCAGATATTTTACAATATTCTTTTTTGGGTGGAAGGTCTATATAGTGTCCAAATTTTCACCACTGACTTGGCAATTACTGGCCACTGATGTGAAGATGAACATTACCTAGCAGAATATGCTTCTGTCGGTTGGCTCTTCTCCCTTCACCTCTGGGTTCAGAGTGTGAGTGAGCGGCCCTGGCCGTCTCCCTCCCCGGATCCTACACTAATCAGCCACCTGTGTCCTTAGGCATGCTCTGAGGTCCTCCACTCCCTCTCCTCTGAAAACCTTAACTTCGCCTCCATTTTGTTAAATTAAGCAATCCCATATTCTGACCTGGTGAAAGAGACAATATCATTAAAGATCTATACACACGGAAACAGTGGGTATATTTAGGCAATAAAAATAGTCCCCTCTGGAAGCTTCTGAGTAGGGGAGGGACATGATTCGGTCTGTTTAGACATGGGGCTGATTTATCTGCTCTAGGGACACACAGAAGAGCTGGACGGGACGGAGCAGGGAGGCTCAGGAAGAGTCGGGAGAGAGAGGCAACAGGTGTAAATCGGGTAGAAAGCAAAGGGTGAATTCACGGCGCAGAAACAGCAGACTGTGCAGGAGTCAAGGAAGGGAAAAGGCAGCCGAGGAGCCAAGTATAGCTGGGGTCACGTGCGGTGAGAGTGGGGAGAAAACACACTGAGTTCTAGATTCTGAGAGCTCATCCACACAGGGGTGTCCACTCAGGGCAAACTAGGGTCAAAGTTGTGATTCTTCTGCAGAGCGATCCGAGGTGAGTTTACTGAGGGAAAAAATAGAGAAAAAAAATCATAGAGCATTGGTGCAGAATTTATATTTAGGGCTCCCAAAGAGAAAAGAAGACCCAGTGAGTACAACCATAGGGGATGTTTTAAGAGGAGTGTGGAGCAGTGGTTACCAGGGTCCACGGCTTCGCGACCGACAGCATCCATCCCATCACCAGCAACGTGACCTCGGTCACAGTAACCACCGCCATCCCCACTCTCACGGCTAATACGGAACACAAGTGGGCGGAAGTCGATCATTTTTAAGAGTGTGGTTTTATTAGCCGGTAGATGTAAATGCCAGATTCGTTTCTTCCTTCAACATACATTGAACGAGTGCTCACTATTTGCCATATACTGAACTGGACGCTGGGCATCAAGCAAAGAACCAGAAAGGAACGCACGGGGAGAAAGCAGAGACCAGCACAGCCCTGCTCTCCAGAGGGTATAAGAGGTCTAGAGGGGAGGCGGTCCAGGTGGCGGGTGGGAGGAGGGTACTCAGGGTCAAGTCAAAGTTTGTATCTGGGGGAAGAGGGGAACCTGAAAAAGCTTATTTAACCTCTATGTGTATGAAATATTATATTGTACCATTGTGAGACCCAGTATCCACCATTTATTACAATGTTTCTGTTGGGAAACGCCTTTCCATTTGGGTTGCAAGGGAGACATCTTCCTACAATAGCCTTGGTGGTGTGTGTAATCGATTCAAAATTTGGCGGGTAAAGGTGGGAATGAGAGTCGGGATCATGACACTATAAGGAGAAAAACAATTAGAGAATACGAGGCCACAAACGGGCATTTCAGGGGATGATGTGATTCTGAGGGCCTTGCTGGGAACCTGATGGGGCAAGAAAGTTGTTATGGCAAATGGCAGACTGGGAGTCATGCTGCAATCCCAGGTCTGGATTCTAGCAATTATTAATACTGCCATAACTTTTCAGTTAAAAATTGCACTTATACCTACAGAAGCCAGTCTCTAAACAATGGTGCAAATAATTCAAGCCTGAAGACATTCTCATCTGCAATGAAATGTATATTTACATGTTCCATTTTATTTAATTCCTAGAAAAACGCTGACCTTTAGGACTGGGCTCTCATTGGGAATTGTAATTTGCTCAGCTAAATAAATACGTATTATTGTAGGACTTCTGACTACACCACTCTTAAAAGCCTTTGCTGTGAATTTTAAACCTTCCCCAGAACCAGCCTCTGAAAGGACGTCGTGTACCTCAGGCAAGTGGCCAGATGGGCAGCACACGGCTCACTCTCTCTCTCTAAACTGTAATGATCTCACAGATAGGAAGGCAGGTTAGTCCCAGAAGACAGAGAAAAACTCCAACAAGACACCAGGAATAGAACAAAAATAAGGTTTTGAAACTGATCTGATGATTTTCAGAAATGCCATACTATGGTCACTGTACATAATTTTTACCTATTCTTTTGATTAGCGTTTTTTCCTCTCTGGCCTTTGAATCCTGGCTCTTCCTCCTGGCTCCAGGGCTTAACCTAAAAGCAGACATTTGGAAGTACATATTCTCATGCAGTATCCCCTAGCGCAGGAGCTATACTTTGTAGATGCCATATGATAAATACAAAGCACTGCTTTGAAAACTTTTTTTTTGGTCAAATCTCTTTTTCCAGACTCGCCTGGCTTTCAAGTTTTAATTTTCCTGCACACCATTTCTTGGAAAACTACTAGCTAGAGAATTTGTGCCCGATGAGGCATGGGTGGCGGAAGGTGAAAATGTTTCAAAGGGCCCCTGACTTCTTGGCCAGGAAGAAATACGGGACATACAAGTAGAGAAGCTGATTGCTCTGTCTTGCCCACTGATGGGCACTTGGCAGGCAGACCTTAGAAGCATCTGAAGCAATCTCACTCTAAAAACCAAAGGGAACGATACAATTTTTTTGCCTGTAGATATTTTTTTCTGACAACTTTTCTCTATTAATGTAAAATGTATCTATCTCAACTCTCAGTACTTGACTAAGTGAATGTCCTGGAATGTTAAGGCGATATTTTGCTATATCTTAACTGGAAGTTGCATTTACCATTTTAATTTCGATCAAATATTTACCAGTTTTCTCTAGAATATAATCAGTGATTAATTTTTTTGCAAAGCGCCTCTTTCAACTCATCCCGTTAGGAAGACAGCCTCTTTTCATGGACCCCTTAATTTTAATGTCTATTTCATTAGCAGTTAAACATGTATTTGTATTAAATTCTATTGATTTCATTTTGGGAGGATTTAGCTGAACTTTTGGGGGGGGACATATTTCTTTATGTTTATTGATAAAACATTAACAAATGTCATGAAACAATCCAGACTGAACATGCTGAAACAAAAAGTGGGATAAATATCCTAAGGAGAAAGGAAAGGAAATCCAGCTTTTCAGAACTTCTAGATGGTATAGGGGTTGATAACTGAAGGAGGATAGACCAGAAAATGTTCTTATCTTGGGGTAAAACCTGTAAGTATGATTGTTTTTTCAGCCCTAAAACTTTGTCAAGTGTTGCTGCATGAAAAATTCAGAGAGATGCTATGAACGATTTGCCCCAGAGAGGCGTACAGAAAACAGGAAAGAGGAGGGACTGGGCGGGGGTGTGAGGGTGAGTCTGAGGACGTGCCCCAGACGCGTGGTGGGGAACACAAGGGTTCAGGGAGGCTTCGGAAATTAAATCGCTTGCTTCCTCTGCGTGCCGGTTGCCATAAATGTAAAACATTGATACAAATGAACTTATTTACAAAACAGAAACAGACTCACAGACTCTGAAAACAGACTTACGGTTCCCAAAGGGGGGGAACGTCAGGGGTGGGGAGGGATAAATTAGGAGTTTGGGATTAGTATATACACGCTACTATGTATGAAATAGATACATATCAACAAGGGCCTACTGTACAGCACAGGGGGCTCTACTCAGTATTCTGTAATGACCTGTATGGGAAAAGAATCTGAAAAACAAATTTGTACATGGAGAACTGAATCGTACACCTAAAACCAGCACAACGTTGTAAGTCAACTACACCCCAATAAAATTTTTTTTAAAATTGTTTTTGAAGAAAGGAAAGTGCTTTCTGAGGGGCACTCTGTCTTCACCGATTCATACAGGCCACACTCGAGTGGACACTAGGCCTTTCTCCGCCAGTGACCATCCGGCGGGCCGACACACGAGCGCGGGGCGACCACGAGGTCCGGGCACCAGCCTGGGCTCGGGGCTGCGGCGAGCGGCCCTCGTCCTGCCGGAGCCCAGCGCCCAGCGCCCAGCGCCCAGCGCCCAGCGCCGAGGTGACGGCCGTCACCAGGCCCGTGCGCCCGCGGCCGGAGCGAGTCCGAGCCCGCAGGGGGCCGCAAGCGCGTGGCGGAAGCCAGTCCCGGGAGGCGGCCGCGGCCAGGGCAGCAGTCCTCGGGCAGAGGCGTCGGAGCCGAGCCTGCGGCGCGGGCGGGGCGGGAGCTGAAGATGAACGCGAGCCCGGCAGGTCGCAGGGGTGGCGGAGGAGCCAGGCTGGGGCGCCAGCGGGGCGGAGGCAGGAGCTAGTGGGTCGCGGAGCCCCGTAGGCCTGGGGGAGCCCGGGGGCCGGGGGAGGAAAGCCGGCGCGGGGTGCGCGGGAGGGCGGCGCCCGCGCAGCACCAGGACACGGGGGCGCCCCCTGCACGAGGGGGGCCGAGCCAAGGGGCCGGGAGGCCGCGGGACAGGCCGCCTGCGGCGGTGAGCGAGCAGCGGGAAGGAGGTCAGGGCCGCTAGCGGCGCCCGGGAGCCGGAGCGGGTGGACGGGGCCCGGGCACGCCGCGCAGTGTGCACGCGATGAGTTTCCGGCTCCTGCAGGCTACGCCGGGGTTCGTGTGGAAGCCCAGGGCACTTCCAGAAAGGTCTGGAATGCAGTGAGACCGGGGGCGTGCGGGAGGGACAGAACGCTGCTGGCCGTCCACGTCCAGGCGGCAGTGCAGGAGGCCGCGTGCGTCCCCCCCCGCCCCCCGAACCAGAAAAGGGGGCCAGAGCGGTCCCCGAGGATCGACGGGATTCGAGGGCAAGAGGGACACAGAGGGCCGAGCAGGGGGCCGCCTCCACCGCGCCGGGGGCTGCAGGGGCCGCAGAGCGAGGGCAGGGCTCCGAGGGCTGGGCGACGAGGACGCCGCCAGCAACGCAAGGAGCGGTTTCCGTGAGGGACGGGGAGCGAAGTCAGACTGTAAAGCGAGAGGAAGCGAGCGGGCGCGGAGCCCAGACAGTGGCCCGAGGGGACGGGGTCGAGAGGGGGTTACTCAGCAGGGCTCCACCTGACCATCCCTCAACTCTCACTGGATCGGGTCTTGAAACTCATGATTGAACAGTTACATATACGTAGGACTTCATAAGTGGAAGCACTGTTCTAAATGCTGTTCAAGCAATAATTCATTTAATTAATTCTCACAGCAATCCCTGCACATCTTTTGTAACTTCCATTTTTTGAAATGAGGAAACTGGGGCCCAGAGAGCCCAGAGAGTAACTTGTTTGAGGTCCCACGGTTTCTAAACGGTGGAGCGGGATTTGAACCCAGGCAGTCTTGGCTCCAGAATCCACGTTATTAAGCCCTGCACGTCTCTGAAATGCAACACAGGGGAGCATGTCTAAGAGGATGCTTTGAGCCTCAGAAAAATGAAACAGTGGTAACAAAAAGACGGGGTTTCGGGTAACACTTCACAGTTTGGCAAAGGTTGAAAAAATTACTCCAAGAGACCCCAGAGCCTGCCATTTTCAGACCACTGTTAGTGTCCTTCCAAAAATAAAGAAGGCTGCTGTACTGACGCCTTTTGTTCATTCATTGATCATTGGACATCATAGAAATAAAGCCATCTGAACGACATGGATTCTCAAAATGATCGGTTTCCTCTTGGAAAACGAATTCTTTGGTCTTCTCACAAACCAATCGTGGCGTGTCTGCCAAAGATCCACGTCTATGAGGCGGTGAGAGACCGTTATTCACCAACATTTCCCTCCTTTGAAATGCTCTTTAAATTAGGTAACGTGCTTATAAAGTTGCTTTTCAAATCATGACCTCTATTCTAAATTGGCCTTAAACATTTTGATTCCAAGGACAACTAGTGATAATTGTAAAAAATCACAGCAAGCAACAAAGCCAACTACAGAAGGAAACATTTCTTCAACAGTCCAAATAAGCAATGACTTCGCTGAGCCCCAGTCTAAAAGCCAAAGGGAAGTTCTACTTGAGTCACAGGGAACCGCATAAGATGGTGAGGGAGATGCTTCATCCATTTTGGCAGCTCACATATATTTTAAAGTAAAATACATTTTACTTTATTTCCATTTTCACGTGTGTTTGAATACATGGAGCACGAGGGCAAGACCAAAGACGTGGGAGCCTTGGGTTCGAGGCTTGACGCTGCCAACGGCTACGTGAAAAGGACCGTGCACGTCCCCTCAGCTGGGCTCAGGATTTTTATCTGTGAGATGGGATGAGGATGGGAGAATGGGAGGTTGGGGAGTGAATTCTCTAAGAGTCTTTTCAACTTTAAGATTCTATTAATCCATGAGATATAACGGGACTGCGATTTTAGCTGGTATAAAACGCAAGTTTCACAGGAACCCGCTAGATTTAATACTCTGCTCCTTAAACTTTGTTAAGAATAAAGGGAGGATGGATGAGAACAGGAAGATGGTGAACTCGAGTGGAAAACTCAGAAGAAAAGAAATCAGAATAAAAACTCAGCTTGAGAAAAGGTGACTCAGGATCTGATAGACAAGACGGTTATTTGAAATGACCAGCGCTCAGGATCAGTGTTAATGAAAAAGCGTCAGGCCAAGAAGGGAAGGCGGACTTGTCAGCAAGGCTGAGACAGGGCCGCAGCAAATCTGCTCACGCGGAGGAAGACCCGCTTTCCAGGCTGGGCGGGACTGCAGGTCAGGTGTACACCTCTGGCCTCTCCGGTTCAGCGTAACTACCTCGTAGTTCATCCTAGCTGCTCGTTGTGTTCAAGGAAGAAGCCGTGCCTGGTCAGATGGAGAACACGAACCATCTTGCGAGGTTCATCCTGAACTTGCTCCACATTCTAACAGGAGTCCAGACCGTTTCTGCATCCTTCCCCTGGGAGACATGAACTTACAACAAGGTGCTGTTTACTGAGTACACCAAAGAAAAAATCAGGTCAGACTCAGACTCTGTAAACAAGGATCTGCAGATACGATTTAAAAATAAAAGGAGGGACTTCCCTGGTGCCTCAGTGGTTGGGAGTCCGCCTGCCCATGCAGGGTTCGAGCGCTGGTCCGGGAAGATCCCACGTGCCACGGAGCAACTAAGCCCGTGCGCCACAACTACTGAGCCTGCGCTCTAGAGCCCGCAAGCCACAACTACTGAGCCCATGTGCTGCAACTACTGAGCCTGTGCTCTAGAGCCCGCGAGCCACAACTACTGAGCCTGCGCTCTAGAGCCCACGAGCCACAACTACTGAGCCTGTGTGCCACAACTACTGAGCCTGCCCGCCTAGAGCCTGTGCTCCGCAACAGGAGAGACCACCGCAATGAGAAGCCCGCGCACTGCAACGAAGAGTAGCCCCCACTCGCCCCAACTAGAGAAAGCCCGCGCGCAGCAATGAAGATGCAACGCAGCCAAAAAACTAAATAAAAACTAAAAAATAAAATAAAATAAAAGGAAACTAGATAAGCCAGCTTGGAAGATAGAAAAGTAAGTAAATATATCTCTCTGAGGAATACCGATATTCCTAACCAATATTCCAAATATTGCTAACATTTGAAATAGTTGGCTTTTTAAGCAACAATGAAATACTACTGACAAAAACAATTCACTGCAGGAGAACCAGCAGTCCAGCTGAGATCTGGTCTGAGCTTGATAGGAAGACAAGTTCACTGGAAAGAACTTGAGAAGGACCCGGTTCCCTGGATGAGGAAATGCAGGCTAGCATCGCTTTTGAACTTGGAATGAATCTGCCCCAAGGAATGGCAAGAATATAAGATGGAAAAAGAGCAATTGGGAAGAAAAGAAAAAGTAATGCTTGTTTCTAAGAATGCTGCTGCTTTGTTTTATGAACTAGTCTATTTGTTTTGGCTGCAACTAAACTCAAGAATGTTCTCTGCATATTTTACAGTGTAGTTTATACACATCAAAGGAACAATCTCTCCTTTCATCATTATTTACACATAAAAATAATGCAATTTGTGGTGCATGTAAGATGTTACTTCTTAAAAACCTCTCGAGTCTAATTTATTAATTGCTTGAGATTTAAAGTTAAACAAGGGTGAGATGCAAATCATATGTTACTCTGAAATATTTTACCACCAAATCTTGGTTTATTAATGAGATGTTGAGCAGCCATATGAATATTTATTTAGGTGGTTAGAGGGCTTTCTGAAGGATCCTGGAGCAAGTGACAGAAACATAAAAGCAAAAGGGTCTTGCCTCTCAAAAAAAATGGGGGCTGTGTCTTTGTTTTTAATTCTACTCTTTCCTCTGTGCTTCCAACATTAAAGCATTCCTGTAACCCACCAACCACCCCAGATCTCTTCGCTCCAAATCTCTAGTTTCAGCTGCTACTACTGCTGCTATGATAGCAAAAGACTCCTATTGACATCCCTGGAAATGACATTTTGGTCTTTTTTGATGGCATGACAGCATCACATGAATTTTTTCCAATTATATGCATTTGGAAAATATAATCTATGTATAAAAACTAGGTTTATCTTCATTAATTTATTGATTTGATTTAGTTCCTCAAAAAGTCTGTGTAAAGCTATAAGTTAACTCTCTGTTTTATTTCTTTAATGCAACAAATTCCCTAAAAATAACACTATATAAATGTAAAGCAAAGTAAGCAAGGCCTGTCTTAAAATTTTCCCATGATTTACAAGGCATATTTATGCAGAATCAGTTATGATAATACAACTGTGTATTCATAGCTTCACTTTTTTCTAAGAATGTATAACTGTTGGAAAATATATGTATATGTAGCTATGCACATATACGCATTCTATATTTTCTTGAAAAGTATATATACACACACATACACAAATACACACACACACATATATGCACACATTCCATTTCCTTTTTTAAAAGGGCACCTGTATCTCAGCCTGTACGTGTCAGTGTAGGATCATGTAAACCACAGTCACAAATACATATGAATCACTCCCCCTCTTCCACGGTGGCCCAACCTTGAAGCTGCTGGGCCCACCCCTGAAGACACCACCAGCTCTACTCCTCAGGCCCCTAAATTACCGTCTATGTCCCCCCTCCCCACTTCCTGCTCTAGATGCTAAGTCCTTCCTCGTCCTTCAAGTGAGATGAGCTCATCTAATTGTCGGGAAGAAAGTCTCTGATGAAACAATTTCACATTAGAGCAGGAACTTCTTCAAGTGGTTGAATGTGTTAACACATCAAGGATCTCTCATCTTCAGAGAGGAGTTTGCTAACCCAAAGGCTTAGGCATTTGATTGCAGACTGTGTGTGTGTGTGTATGTGTATGTGTGTGTATGTGTGTGTGTGTATGTGTGTGTGTGTATGTGTGTGTGTGTGTATGTGTGTGTGTGGATCCCTACTTCTTTTAACTGGAGGGTTGGTGCTGATGTGCTTAAAGCTGCCTTAAAATACAATAATAGACATAAAATTTAGCATATAATAATTCGAGATTATATGCTTTAAGTCAACTAAGTCTTTATTTTTGGGTGCCCAGTACTGTGGGTGCTATGCAGAAAGCAGAAACAAGAAGAGGATCACTAAGCATTAATGACAGAACCTCATGAAAGTATAAGGTTCCCCAGGGACCGGGGCAGTCAGAAAAACTTCCCAGAGGAGGCAGGGAGGACCCTGAGATGGCCTTGGCGACCTCAACAAGGCTGAGGACAGACCAAGAGGCTGCAGTGAGCACGGGTGAAGGCAGGACGCGGCACTGCCGTGAACGTGAGGACAGCGAGAAGTCCAGCTTGGCTAGAACAGAACGTACATGCTGAGGAATACCGAGAAACCTGGATGGGCTTTGAAAGCCGGGCACAAGAGATTGACCTTGTCATTAAAAGAGATCCTTTAAATTCAGTTTAGTAATATGACATTGTAAGAAATGAAAACATCATCAGAAGACATAAAATGAAAAATAAAAAGTCCTATTGCTCTAAAATAACCAGTTACCCATTTCTGAGATGCATTCAGGCAACTTTAAATGTACACAGCATTCTGCATTCTTTTCACTTACTAATGTCGGCAATCTTGTCTCACTTTCACAGAGAGGTCTACTTCATTCTTTTAAAATGGCCTCATACTATTTCATTGCTTGCATGTACCATAATTTATTTTTCCCTAGCTTTTTGCTCAAATAGTGCTACAAAGATATTGTAGAGCCTGGCAACTATATCCACGGAACACATTCCTATGAGTGGAACCAAAGGTTCAAAGGTTATGTGCACTTGAAATGGCAGTACATTCCCCCACACTGACCTCCAAAGAGGCTGCACTGATTTAAACTTCCAGTAACGCTGCTGCATCACTGGCTATTTTTTCAGGTTCAAAATTTATGCCCATCAAGTGGCAGCCAGGCCCTTCAAAACTCTGCAGTTTCGATTTACATTTTTAACTTTATTACTTTCTGTCTGTGAGTTCTGTGTTCATATCCTTTGCTCTTTTGGTCCACTGGCTGGTTAGTATTTTCGTATTGATTTCTAAGCACTCTTTGTAAGGCAGGGAAATCAGTGATTTAAGATTTCTCTGGCAGAGTTCTTCATGCTGGACCGGAGCTGAGAGCTTTTGGCAGGGACACCAGCTGAGGGAGACTGTTTTAAATCAATCGCAAGTTGAGAAGGGCTCTGAACAGGGTCCTATCAGAAGAATAAGAAATACATTTTAGGACTCTGGTGATACACTTGAGATAAACGGGGATGAAGGAAAGAAAGGACAAAGACGAACCCAAAGTTTCTAACAGGAAACAGAAAGACTGGGGGTAACCCTGATAGACTGGAAAGAAGAGCCAATTTGGAAGGGAAGATGCTAATTTCATGTTGCAATTACTGAGTGTGAAATAGTGGTGCCTTCTCCAAAAGAAGACGATTTACAGGCAGTGGGAGATACGCGGCCCAACCAGGAATCAGGCAAGGGTTCTGGGAAGCATCTCTATAGAAGTGACAGCTCAAGTCACAGGGGAGATGAGCTCACTGTGCAGGGAAAAGGAGAAGCAAAGCCCAGGACACGGGCTTGAGGACACCCACGAGGAGGGAGAGAGACCAGCAGAGGAGACAGGCCAAGAGAAGAGTGCGTTTCTAGAGCAGGGGTGAGCAAACAGTGGCCAGTGGGCCGTATCTGCCACCTGGCCTGTCTTCCTAAATAAAGTTTTATTGGGACATAGCCTCGCCCACTTGTTGACTGACTGTCTAAGGCTGCTTTCACACCACAACAGCAAGAGCTGGGTAATTGTGACAGAGACCGTATGGCCCCCAAAACCTAGAATATTTACTATCCAGCCCTTTTACAGAAAAAGTTTTCCAAGCCTTGCTCTAGAAGGAAAGTTGTTGGTCAATTCGGTCAAATGCCGCATGGAGTTGGAGGATGATTAGAAGTGGGAAAACACCGCCCAATTTAGACAAGAGTTAGCAGGCTACTTCAAAGACTGTGGCATTGGGATTAGAAAAGGGCCTTTAAAGGGACATTTGGTAGAGTTGACTCATACGCATCAGAAAAAGCAGAGCACGAGGTTGGCGGGTAGCTAGAAAGCGTACCAGGAAGGGTGGTGAAACGCCGTCCATCCAGCCATCTGTCCTTACACCACTTGTACTGCGAAGGCAGACGGTCCTCATGACCAGGGGGACCAGAGCTGGAAGGGAGCTTCATCAGGGAAGCGGGGGGAGGGGACCATGGGCAGCTGAAGGCTGGTGAAAGTTTAATAACGCTGGGAAAAGCTGGCTCTCAAGAAGCATGTGCAGCAGCGTGCCCCGATTTCCACGGTGCACGTGCTCCAGCTGGCAGCACTCCTGACAACGTACCAGTCGGCTCCTTCAAGCCAGCATACCAACTGGCTGATGCTGTCACCAGCGCTGAGGCTGGGGGATGGAGCCTAGGAAGACAGGAGCAGGGAGTGGAATCCTTTCCCAGGAAACCCTGGGAAGCAAGGGGTAATGTCATGGTAGCTGGAAGGAAAAGGCACGCACTTCAATACTGGGAAGTGGTGACAGAGAGGCTGGCTGAGTCACCAGACACTGAACAGAAGCTCAGCTTCTGCCAGAGTGAAGCAGCCATTTGTGGTGAGACATTGCCAAATTTTTAAAATAAAATTAGCTTAATATATTAAAATCATTATCAAGTCTTCCAATAATTAGGATCCTATATAACCCAGCGCTTCTGAATATACACATGTATGTAAATATATACAATTACCTGTATAAACACATATGTATACATGGTAATCATTCAGTCATTTTAGTTGTTGCTGCCTACATAATGATGAAATTATATATTTCAGTCCATCATACTGACATTGAAATAGCTTCTGATACAGTTCGGAATTATTAAAGATGAAAATATTTCCAAATAGTTATTTGCTAATTTTTTATACATTAAAAAACCTGAATGATACATCTATATTCCAGTGTCTGATTAGCCACAGCAATTCGTATTTTGGACGGGGCAGTAACTGAATTAACCGTGTAGAGTCGCTTAACGACTCCGCTCTTGCAGAGGGTACCGCCCACGCCGCCAGGGCGGGGAAGAACCCGTCTCACCTGGGCTCCTGCAGTCACTCGCGGTCAGTCACGCACTCAGCCAGCCAGCCCTACTCGATTCCTTAGTACACACAGGCAGGGTCCCAGGGGCTAAAAACATTTTTCATAGTGCTTGAAGGTTTTTTCCCACTGAACAAATCATCTTCAACTAGTCTTTAAATACAACAAAAGTCTGCCAGAGAGCAGACCTGGAGGAAAGGCGGGGGTCGAGCGCTTGGGGGGACCGTGCCTGTCCTCTCCGCTCACGCGCTGCCATCGCGCCTCCTTGCTCCAGCAGCAGGGCCATAGCTCACTGCCTCACTGTATCCAAGCCCGTCTTCTGCAGTGCCCTTCCTGGACAATGGCCCTCATGCTTTATGCTGCCGTGACTGAATGGCTGTCTTCCTTTCTGAGTGAGCAGGCAAGCCTTCTTGGGTGGGATGGGAAATACACCTCTCTTCTTAGCGTTATTCATTCCGATTCTGCGCCCTCCACGCCCTTAGGACGTGCAGGCAGGGGAGACGACAATTAAATCACGAGCGAGCGGGTCCCAAACAAAGCCATGTGATGCTAGGCACTGAGCTTTCTCTGTTTCCCAACGCTCCTGAAACCAACCCCACAATGAGGTCTGTAATTTTATTCTTTGAGAAATGGATTCCTGTAAGCTTTTAGCACAGTGAGAATTGCCCAATCTTATGAAATGTTCTTTTTTCCCTCCCTCAAGCCCTTCGGGTAACACAGACCAGATTTCTAGATGTCCTACTGGCAGCCGACCTTTTCTCGTGAACTCTAGTCAGTGGCCAAGGGAGAGGAGCATCCGTGCTTTAGAATCTCTTTTCTGGGCCTGCAAGCAAAAATTTGATGACATTTCTCCTTGATATGAAATCTCTGCTCGGACATCTGGCTTCACAGTGAGGAACTTTCAATACACCAGCTTCAAAGAAAGGGCTTAGCCGTGGTGGGGCATGATGCCAGAGGAATGTTCCCCGGTCTTTCCATACAACTATTTCTATCAGTTTCCCCCCCATGAACTTCTGTGAGTTCAGCGGAGAGCGCTCACTGCCGAGCAGATGACTTGGCTTTGGGGTACAGCCTGGTGGGACCTCCCCCTGGAGTGCTGGAGTACAGAAATTATGTGCAAACAAGGTGTAGGGTATTTTATTAGGATCTGCCTATTGGGCAAAACATGTTACTGTTACCACAAATCTAGTTATTTTTGCATATCTGCTATAGCATCACAAAACATTTACAAGCTTGCTGCCATCAATTAAATGAGAATAAAGTGACATGATTAAGTTTAATAAAGTTTAATAAAGTTTCCAGAGCCTTGATTTATGTGGTAACATCATTCAGTTACTCATCATTCAGTATGTTTCTAGAACTTCCACTAAGCCATGAACTTCAATAAGTGTTTGCTCTCAAGAGGCTTAGAGTCTACTTGGTGATAAAGAGAAGGAATCAAGTACAGGTCACAGTCTCCCCTTTGCCCCCAAACCCTCTTCAAACCATGAATGGTTTTTGAAAGGCTGCGGTTAACTTGTGCAGCAACAAAACCTGACTGACGCTGTGAGGGTGTTCAGAGTTCCTATCTGTCCCGTTTGGGGGATTCATATGCATCACTCTGCACACGAGTCTGGGTGCAGCGTGTTGTCCCAGACCCACCTGGAGATAAAGACAAGCAGTACACCACCTCCCTAGACCTGCAGATGCTGATTTGCAAAACACATTCTAGGTTTTGGATAAGGGGTTGGGGACCACCATTACAGTGCAGCGAAAACTTCACTAGAGGAAGGGGCAAGGCTGGCATGGGCTTCTCACTCAGACACCTCACAGAAAGATGACATTGAAACCTTAAGAGAAAGGACTCTACACGGAGCTCGTGTGATCACAGAGAGCGTGAAGGTTGAGGGCTGGCTGTTGATACAGTGGAGAGAAGGGCCACACCTAGACAAGTGGTTCTCAAAGTTATGGGTCTCTGGACCCCTTTACACCCTTAAAAAATCAAGAACCCCGAAGAGGTTTTGTTTATGTGGGTTATACCTACTGATATTCCCTATATTAGAAATTAAAATTAACTATTAAAACATTTATTAATTCATTTAAAAACACCAGTAATAAACCCATTATGTATGAACCTAAACATATATTTTTAAAATAAAAGTAACTCTTTTTCCAAAGCAAGAAAAAACTAGTGAGGAGTGTGGCTATGGTTTATACTTTTGCAAATCTCAACGCCTGGCTCAGCAGAAGGAGCTAGGTTCTCATCTCTGCTTCTGCATTCAGTCTCTTACGAGATGTTGCTTTGGCTGAAGTATAGGAAGACAATCTAGTCTCACACGGGTAAGCGGTTGAAAAGGGAGGGGTAGTTTAGTAACCTTTCAGATGACTGTGGGTATTCCTTGTGACTACATCAAAAATTGACAAGCGGTAGTTTCTTAAAAATGTTAGCTGCCATGCGGAATCTGAAACTCTATCAGTAAACTTTGTGTACTGTTAACATTAAAATCCACTGGTCCACTTTGTTTTTTGAATGGGTCTTTCACCTATGCGTGATTTTGTAACAACAGTGATTTGGAAAACACTGGTTCAGAGAGTTATAAAAATCTTCCAAATGTTGATACACTTCATTAATTCTTTCCTGTTTCTTCCCGTGCACATCATTAGTAATACCACTGATCTTGTCGGAAAAGTCTTCAAGTACTGGGAAGCTGTCAAGCTTGCAGTGATGGTATAAGTTTTCCAAGTTCCTAATTTTTGCTTGAAAGCTCAAATTTTATCATTAGCAACAATATAGGCAGTTGCTGTCCTTGAAGTGTCAGACTCACTTCCTTCATTTTCAAGAAAACCTCTGCCAGGTAGTCAGAACAGAATATGCGTAGTTTGCCTGTCAATCGTTCTTTCCAAGTGACTAGAGTTCAGCTCACACTCAAACAAATGCAGAGCTGCTTCTCCTCAAGAAAACCATCCTACTTCAGTATGCAGCAGGAGTGCTTTATGTGTACTTCCTATTAATGTTAGAAGATGTGTTCTCAGGGATTGAGATTTAATAAAATTAATACTCTTTATTTCAGTTTTTTTTAAAGCACAAGTATGTGGTGGTGAAGAAAACGACTACATACAGTAGTTTTTTCTTGCTTTGGAAAAAGAGTTACTTTTATTTTTAAAATATATGTTTAGGTTCATACAGTTCAGTGTCAATGCCATGTCTCATGATGAAACACCAGCAGTTTTATCCTCCACTGCGTTTATACCATCAGTGCAAATGTGAACACAGTGAAAAAGGCATCTGATGTCTTTGTCCTATTATGAAAGTAGTTTTGACCTTGCGGAGCCCCCGAAAAGATCTCAGGGGCCCACAGGGGTCAGGGGTCTGAGGACAACACCTTGAGAACCACTGGTTTAGGTGGTGAAGTGTTTCATATGCCATGCTACAAGGGTAGACTTCATCCCGTGGGCAATGGAAAGCCACCGACGGATTTTAAGAAGCAAACCACATACTCATATTTGTGTTTTCGAAAGGTCCCTTTATGGGACTTCCCTGGTGGTCCAGTGGGAAGGAATCCATCTTCCAACGCAGGGGACGCGGGTTAGATCCCTGGTCAGGGAACTAAGATCCCACATGCCGTGGGGCAACTAAGCCCGTGTGCCACAACTACTGAGCTCGCGCTCCTCAACAAGAGAGCCTGCATGCTGCAAACTACAGAGCCCACGCGCCCTGGAGCCCACGCACCACAACTAGAGAGAAGCTTGCATGCCACAACTAGAGAGACGCTTGCACGCCACAACTAGAGAGAAGCCCACGCACCACGACTAAGAGCCCGCGTGCCGCAACTAAGAGCCCACGTGCCACAGCTAAGACCTGATGCAGCAAAAAAATAAAAAATAAATAAAAAAAAAAGAAAGGTCACTTTATCAACAGTTTGAGGGACAGATTTGAGAGGGGCAAGCTATTGGCAGTGATTCTACAAAAAAGGGATTGTAACAGGCAAAGTCAAAGATGTGAAGGTCTAAGAAGGTAGGAGCTAGCGATTGGGGGATGGGGTGTGCATTTGGAAATATGCAGACGTTATTCTAGGAACTGACCTTGGGGAGGGAAGGGAGGCAAAGAATTCATTCAAGGGGGCTTCCAGAATCTGACTTGAGTGACTAAGTGGATGATGGTGGTACTTTAATTCTTATAATCAGTACAAGAAGAACAGGTTGGGGTGAGAGAAGAGTGGAAGGAAGATAGAGTCAGTTTATGGTGTATCTACTTTGAACAGCCTGAGGGTCATCCAAGTGAAACTGTGCAACAATACTTAAAAATGTGGATTGACCACCTGCCAATGCAGGGGACACAGGTTCCCTGGTCTGGGAAGATCCCACATGCTGCGGAGCAACTAAGCCCACGCGCTACAACTACTGAGCCTGTGCTCTAGAGCCCGTGAGCCACAACTACTGAGCCCACATGCCACAACTACTGAAGCCTGTGTGCCTAGAGCCCGTGCTCTGCAACAAGAGAAGCCACTGCAATGAGAAACCCGGGCACCACAACGAAGAGTAGCCCCCGCTCACTGCAACTAGAGAAAGCCCGCGTGCAGCAATGAAGACCCAATGCAGCCATAAATAAATAAATAAATAAATAAATAAAAATAAAATAAAATTTCCATCCTGTTAAAAAAAAAATGTGGATTGAGAGCTCAGAAAAAGTCTGGGTGGAGGTGGAGATTCAAAATTCATTTGCATGGAAGTTTGCATGAGGGGCTGGGATTGTCCAGGGACAGCAGATACAAAGAAAACAGAAGAGGCTTTGCTTAACACCAATATTTGAGTGTCAAAAAGAGGAAGAGGAGATGGGGGATGGGAGAAATGGTTTCAGGATGGTTGATGAACTGGGAAAGCAGTGCCATGGAGCTAAGGCAGTTTTTAGAGCCTGTTTATGTGGCAGATTAAGTCACTGTTCATAGATGCTCATGGTCCCAGACTAGAGAGAGTGTATGATTTCCCTGCCCCAGTGATGTGGATGGAAATGAAGCTGAGGCTGCAGGGACATTTTTCCTGCTCATTTTTTGCCCTCCTGTAACCCACCCTGAGGACACCCAGGCAGCTACTAGTCCAAGGAGACTGTACAGACGAGTAGCGTAGGCCTGAGCCCAATCTAAAGCCTGGAGTCAAAGCACACTAATGGTCCATAGATATGTTTTAAGAAAAACAAATATTTGTTATGACAAGTCACTGAACTTGGGGGATTGTTTGTTACACAGCATTGTGGCAAGTGCTGACTAACACAGGTTCCTCGTTAAATGTTACTGAGGAGTCAAACAGGCTTCTAAGATCACACAGGAGACTGAATTTCCCTCTCCCAACACCAAATGAAGTGAGTAAATACGAGTAAAAATGAGCAGAAAAGCACTAAGGCACTGAGATAGGGTAGTAAGGTGGACATTATAGGAAAAAACCCTCAAGGGCTTGTGGTGAAGGAAACAAACATGACTCTGGAGACACTACAGCGTTTCAGTGACTTGACTTCAGAATCTGCCCATGTCCCCAAATTGTTACTTTGTTAGGGTTAACAAAGCCCCAGGACTTCCCACTAATACCACCAACTTTGAAGACAAGGACACTGTGTGGGTAGCCTCAGCTTTCTCCTCTTCTGGCTGTGGGATGGGTGGGAAAACAGGTAGAAGTCAGGGCTGTCTACCTCTGAGGAAAGTGAAGGTGTCCAGCCTTCAGGAAGACACACCAAGTTGGGATAATTCAACCCCCAATGGATTCTATGATGCCCCCCCGCCCCCCATTAAGGTAGTGCAAACTCAGCAACTGAACAGTCAGCCCAACCAGACTGCAGGCACGCCTCTACTCCAGCTCGCCCTCTCCTTCCCTCGGGTTCCAGAAAATGCAGAGACACTACAAATGAGTGTTACTGATGCAGGGGAGATGAGCTGTGTTTCAGAAACATTTGATATGGGACGTTGAACGTTTAGAGGGGTCCTGGTTAACTGCTGAATGTATCCTGGTTAATCTATTAAACTTAACAGATAAGGAAAGACTGCTCCAGCAATCCCCCAGAAAATGCAAATCACTGACGTGGGGGAAAGCTCAAACCTTGCCCAGCCTTCTCCATAGCAATGTTAACTGCTAGATGAGCAACATATAAGTTCTCAGGGGAAAAAATGAAAACAAGTATATTGTGCCATCTAACATGTCATTCAAACATAAAGGTCATTGGCAGACATTCTTAAACATGGAAAAACTCAGGGAAGGTAGTACCGTGAATCTTGAAGGAACTACTTGACCATGAAATCCAGCCAGTTAAGAACCACATCAAAGTAAAAACTTCGGGAATGGAAGTGCAAAAGGCTGGGGTATAAAAGGCCTAGTGGTAAGCACCATGCCCTTTAAAGATAGCATGGGTATTAAACTAAGGGTTATGGTTAAAGACAAATTGTGAATATCGTAAACCCAGACGCTGTAAAGATACAACACAACCCCAGGCAGGAGGTGGTGAGGAGGGGTAATGGGAGCAACTGTGAGTATTCTAATCTACTCAGCTTTCAGCCCCAAATCAAATTCTGCCCAAAAGTTTAACAATTCCTCCTGTTTTAGTCTAGCTTCTTTCATCAGCTGAATTTAAGTAAAATTAACTTGAGATTTTTCTAAAACTAAAAAAATACCGGATCTAGAGTATTTACCCATTCTGTACGTCTCTCTGGCTTTCCTTCTCTTTTCTCCTTATATGTAGTCGGATATCTGAAATGATGTTCATCTTAATGCCAAGATGGCTATTTCTGGGTGATGAAACCCGTGGTGACTTTAAATATTTTTACCTTTCTGGCTCCCTGCATTTTGAATTATTTACGAGTATATCCAATTATCCATTTTTTTACAAAAATAGAGTAGATTTTCTTAAAAAATATGTCCTGATGTTAATGACCAATGTTGATTCTGGGTGGTAGGGATACAGACACAGGTTTTCCCTGTACTATTCTGTGCAGGTGACGGGCAAGGGGAGAAGGAGCTGGACGCTGAGCACAGACCACTGCTGGGATCTACGTGGCCTCCCAACCTCTTCCCCTCCCCCCTCTGAGAGGTGGCCACCATCTCCCCTCCCCCTGGTTCGGGGCTGGGACCTGGCTTGACCAATAGAATGCGGTGGAAGTGCCACCGTGAGTCTCCTACGGTAGCCGTAAGGGAAGCGCAGGTCTGCCTTCACCTACTTGAACCCCACTCTTAGACAGCGGCTTCCACGTACAAGGTCTGACTGCCCAGAGAACGAGGAGACATGGGGGGTCTGGACCCACCCTGGATGCCGCAGCCCCAGCCAAGCTTCCTGGAGAATGTATGCTGACGAGGCCCCCAAGCCCCAATGCCACACATGGAGCAGAAGACCCACCCAGCCCGACCCCGCCCACATCTCTGGTCCAAAGGATCGTGGGCACGTAACACAGCTGTGGCTTTAAACTACCAAGTTTTGGGGTGGCTTGTTCTACAGTAGAGATAGCTCTTTTTAGAAGCTTGAGTCTGAAGGTGAGGAGTGGACTAAAGCAGTAAATAAGTGATGAAGATTTTTTGCTCTCGAGATGGGGTGTACGACAGCATGAAAGATCTGCTCGTGTGACTGCACTTCTATTGCTCTACCTCCTTCTGCACTCCAGGAATTCCATTCTGCGAGGGGCCTCGCTTCTTAGCCACAAGGCTCGTGCCTGCTGTGAGTCTCGGCTGCATGACTGCCTTATGACCACTGGGTTCCTCTGGGCTAAGGCGCTTCCTTTTTTACCAAACACTTTTTGTTGTTATAACTTAAAGTATAGAGCTAAGATAAAAGAAGAAAATTACCACAAATTCCACCACTCAGAGATAACCACTAGTAAAATTTTGATATGTAATTCCAGTCTTTTTTTCTCTTTATATGCACTTTTTTTGGGCAAAGATGACCTCATATGTACCTACTGTTTTGTAAACTGCATTTTCATTGACAACTATCTTGCGAACATCTTCAAGATCCTTAAATATCCTTCTCCAACATCGCTTTCAATATTGCTTAGTTTTCAGCTGATGTGCTACGGTGGAAAAGGAAGTATAGCAAGGAGACCAAAAATGCCGGAGCTGTGGACGCCTTTCACATGACGGGAGATCAACGAACAGTTAAGAGATAAATGAGTGAGTGCGAGAATGAGCATCTTTCTGGCTAGCTAAAGCTCAGGGCGAGTCTTTAACTGCCACATAGGGCAAATTCTGGAAATGGGTCAAAGCCTAGGCACGTCTCTCGGGCAATGTAATAATGGTAGGTATTGCCAAATTATTCTCCAGAACTGTTTTATCGTGTTACACTACCCCAGACTGGTGGCCCTTTAATTGGGTTCCAGCGGCCTCCTCGATACCTCCGTTTTCTCTGAAGACTGACGTTCGTGAAAGGCCTCCTTACCCACGGGACACTCTGAGGCCCTGGCCGAGCGAGCGCGGGGCCTTCTGTGCCCTCTGTTCTCCACCCAGAAAGTGGGGTGAGGCACACTTCATAGTGAGCACGCACACTGTTCTTATAGTGAATACTTAAACACAGTAAGACGTAATACTACAAAGTACGAGGTCCATACGAGCTTACTTGAATGTACATGCAGGCAAATGTACTTGGTCTCAGAAAACCAAATACAAGCCTCGTGGTGACTCTGTCTCTCTCTGAGTATCTCTATCCCTCCATGTATCTGCGTGTACAAAACACTCAAACACAATTAGAATGTCCAGATCAAACAACTGTTGCAAAAGTGCTGTCATCATTCAGGCAGACAGGGAATCAGAGTGACGACACCCTGACTTGGTTATGCACTTGGTCACTGATTCACTTTCACAGACAATGTAGATGCAGGGGTCTGGTGTAATAGTTAATAGCTGAGGCTGTCAGGTCAGAAGACCGTGACTTGAACCTGGCTCTGCCAGTTATCTGGCCATCTGATCTCTGGCTGGTTACTTCACCCCAGAGCCTCAGTTTTTCCATCTGTAAGATGGGGATGATAGAAACACTCTTACTCATAAAGATTACTCATAAAGCTTAAATGAGACAATGGAACGTGAGTGAGGTGAATGAAAATGTTTGGTAAAGAGCCTGGTACATACTACTTGTTGAAGAAATATCAGCTATTATTCCTATTATTTTTTGTGACATAGCCTAAAAAAAAACGTGCAAGGCAACAAGTCCTAATACATTAACTATCTGATATAGGTTAGTAAAAGAAAAAGTCATTCACTTTATCCATAATCTACGTGAGTGAATCAAAACTTAACTATGTCTTATCTACATTGTGATTTTAATTATTTTCAGGTACCTATGTTTTGGTCATTATATGTCATAAATATAATATAAATATATATATGTACATATATATATACTGCCATCTTTTAACTTCAACTTCAGTCTTTATGATTTGACAGTCTGTTGGAAATTAGGGTCAGAATGTTTTTCCCTTTTAACAGGTGAATGGATTAAAACTGCAAAAAAATTAATTAAAAATAGGCAGTTATACTAATTACATTTCTTTCAAGATGTTTTAATCTTTAAGAAACAGTACTGGAAACTCTGTTGTTATGAAGTAAATGAATGTTCCCCTTTGGCATATATTAGGATTCAATTACTTATTTAAAATGTGGAAGTTACCTACCACTTGGTATTTGGGTATCAAGTGGAAAAGAAACTCACTTAAAATGAAATTTTTATATAGCAAAAGAATTTAAATAAAGTTGTCAGCTCAGTTCATGCAAAGCAAAACAGTTCTACAGATCAATGAGTACTTCCTCTGCATCTATAAATGAAGAGTTTCAAAGATTTGTT
Source organism: Balaenoptera ricei (assembly GCF_028023285.1). Taxonomy (NCBI): domain Eukaryota; kingdom Metazoa; phylum Chordata; class Mammalia; order Artiodactyla; family Balaenopteridae; genus Balaenoptera; species Balaenoptera ricei. The sequence goes on along the minus strand of NC_082658.1, from coordinate 1,374,697 downwards.
AAAATTACCAGAATACGAAAAAGAAACATCTGTTTTTGTCTCATCACACGTAGGGGGAGAAGACGCTCACAGATGGAAAAATACAGGGAAAATCTCATTAACAACAAAACAAGTCCTCACCTCTAAAGTGAGGAGGCTGGATATACTGGCCTCTAAGGTTCGGTCCATGTCTTAAGGTTTCTCTTCTATTCAGTGCTGTCCAGGCTTAAAGGGTATATACAACAAAGCAACTGACATTAACACTGACTTCTCCCTAACTTACTCAGATTGCCTACAATAGGCTACAGAAAAGAAAGATGGAGGGATTAGGCAGAAAAAGGCAGTGACCCAAATGTCTCTTTTATTTTTCTTTGCTTTGTATGATTACATACTTCAAGCATTGTTATAACAAAGTAAAATCACTGAAAAATAATCTTTTACTGGGAATTCTTTAAAAAATGTTTTGTTCTCTTTTAAATCTTATTTATAAAGGTTTCCAGATGCTTATCCTCACAGATTAAACACAGCATGATGTAGACACTTACAAAAATATTCACTGCTATGAAGCCAAGAAGAAACTACTTTGAGATCTAACTGCCTATCACCTAAAGAATCAGGGTCCAGGGGGTTTTCTGTTGCTATTAAAGGTGTGATCCTCTGAAGCCATTTGGAAACAACCTAGGTTCTCAGCAGCAACACAGTACGGTGTCAAAGCACATCAGATGGTTGGCATTCCAAACCTCAAACAGGTTCTTTCTCATTATGCGAATCCATAATGAAAGGATGTGGGCAGAGAATAGAATGTAAACTGGAAGCTGACTTCTGAATTTATTAGCCAGCAGTACTGGGCTGAAACAGTCATTCTGATTTCAAGAGACAGCTCCAAAGTGGTTCTCAAGAGAAAGGACAGGGTATTTTTCAAATATTTGTTCAATGTGAATGGACTGAGCTTGCCCAAAATGACTTTTTCCGCTGGCATGTGACCTTTTGGAGGGCAGGCAGCCTGAGTCACTGGCTGCGTCAAAGGCAGAGTCCAGGGGATGGATCACTGCAGGCTGTGTGAGCAAGCCAGACGCCTGCATCCATCCGCCCTCCTTCTAATCACATTAAAGCAGCCGGTACCACTGCTTACTGGGGTCTCCAGATTACCTTGATTGCTCGGTCATTATCTCTAATCAGCTGCTTCTTCTCATCTTCAAACTTCTGTACAACGTCCTGGAGCTGCCTTTCTGCAGCGAACCGCTGCTGGCTGCTCTCCTCTTTCAGAGAGGAGATGGTCGTCTGAAGCTCTGCTATGATCTAAAATGAAAACAGCATGCTGTAGCTTCAAATTCTTCAGTGAGAGGCCTCTATTTTATATGTATTTATGCTTCACAAAAGAATGGATTTGGCAAAACTCTAGTCCACAAACTAAATATTTTCAATTAATGTTATCACACACACTAACGCATGAAATTCCACACAATAAAAGACTATAATAAAACTGTGAATGGTGAACAACTGCTGAACCAAATATACTTGGAAGCCGTTCCCACTATAACATTCCACAATGTTTACTCATCAGAGGAAAGAACATCTGTGATCTCAAAAATATGAAATGTGTCAGGATTTATTTTACTGAGAAACATACTTGTTAGAGTGAAAAAAAACTATTTTGCCTTTCATAATACTTTGAACTCTAATAACCAAAGAAACTCATGAACAGAGTTCATGGTTCATAGTTACCTAATTCTACACAATGATTTTTGAGTGTTTACTAACGCTTGTGTACTGTGCTAAGCACTTCAGTTCCTGTGTCAGTTACTACTGTGTGACAAGCACCGCCATTGCCCATCTTTTATAAATGGAGAGACAGAGGCAGAGCAAGAGGTCAACCTGTGACGTTGCTGAAGATGCCATGTGACCAGGAGACAGGCAGGATTTGAACCCTGCAGACAGGTCGACTGCTGTACTAGTCGGTTCCTCTTAACTAGCTACTACTTTGTCTTCCCTTTAAACAAAGTTTTGGTATTGAAGAGAAGTTTATTATGATATAGTTCTAAATAGGTTGCTTTCTTCCTAACTGATATATATCCATGAAAGTTTATTTTTGGTTCAAACGAGTCATTTCAGAGGCTCCCGTAGTATTCTCTACATTTGAGAATCGGGTCTCTCCATGACTGGGTTCCCTCCATGGTCTCAAAGCAAATCGGATGAGGGACCTTTTCTTTAATAGGTTTACTTAGAGCACTGCTCTTCCTTTGGTTTGGATGTACCCATTTCCTTTCAAATTCAATAGTGATAACCTTTCAAAAGCAGGAAATGGTTGTGTCTTCTAACAAAAGAAGCAACCTTCGTCCTGGGTTAGAACTTTATGCTGTTGGGTCTACAGGAGAAGGGCTGGTTGGTGAGAAACACTGGACCAGTTAGTGCTATATGTTCCTTGAAGCTCAGTTTTTCAACTATTATTTGATGACAAAACTAGATTACAGTATCATAAGGCAGTAAATAGAAAGTGTCTGGAGTCTTCCAGATGCCAAGTGCTATAGAAACATTAGTTGTTACTACTGACATAAGTAGCATATTTACCCAAAAAAGGAACATTTAAGCTTTGAGAAGTGAGCAAACTCACTGTAACAAAGGTTAACACTTAGAATTTGTAAATAACCAAATATAAAACAAGTGTGAAATAAATGACAAAATATATGAATATTTTAAAATGCAAACTTGAACCTTCTGCAATGGGAAGAGGGATTCATTGACTGAGAATGAAGATATTTTCATCTGTTTTCTGAATTTTGATTAAGTGTTTCCATTCTGGCTGCAATTCAGTTAATTCTCATAGCCCTTCTATGAAACAGGGAAGGTTAAATTCTTAGAGTAAATGTCAAAAACTGAGGCGCAGAATAAGCAGCTCACTCACAGTCACAGAGCAAGAGGAGCCGGAGATAAGAAACAGCCAGATTTCCTTGGCCCAGCATGAATCTTAAGAGTGATATTTTATAAGAACATGGGGCCAAATAGTAAAAATAACTATTTCAACGACTATTGCAGTGTTTCAAGTTGAGTAAACTGAAACGTGGTAGAAGTGTTGAGTTTAATTCTGTAATGTGTTCAGTGTGTGTGTGTGTGTGTGTGTGTGTGTGTGCACGTGTGTGTGCGCGCACGTGTGTGTTTAGTTCTGTCACGCAATTTTATCACGTGTAGATTCGTATACCACCACCACGATTACACAGCGCATTTTTATGGTACAAAGTAATTTCGTGCCTTTAAAAATTAGTAAGATTTAGATTCGCTTCTAACTGACCAAGACTGAAGGTAAAAAATATTTGGGGGCTCTTCAAATGACCACAAGGACATAAGACATGGATCTCTTCTTTTCAGAAGATTTATGACAGCATACATCAAAAATAAATAAATGCAGGTTTTGGAAGGAATGATGGGTGAGGAGAACATGCTTGCTTTTGTGTAGAAAATGAAACCTTAACATTCTTTGCGGGAATAATGAAATTCCTTTGGGGAAATAATGAGATTATCTTTGGCAAGTTATATTTTAAAACTTATGAAGATGATATAGGGAGAGTGTCAAAACACTTCAGATGAAATACCTCATATAGATAAATGAATTGATAGACTGATAGATATGACGGATTTAGAGAGGTGGCTGAAATATGGATAATTCTGGAAGCAGATTTGAGGTTTACTTTAAGATTGAGAAATAATCACACTAACTAGATGAATTAGGTCTTGGCTGTAGACCTAGAGTATAAGACAACAGACTGTTCTCTCCTTAGCTCAGGGCACACAACTGGCACTCAATAGATATTTAAGTATTGGAACTATAATCATAGTAAATAAGAAAAAATAATTCCCTGGCAAATTATATTGAGATAATTTAGTCTTTTCATAGAGTAATAATGTAAAAAGTTTCTGAGAAAAAGAAAAACTGACCTGTACAATCATAATCAAACGCCACCGGGTTTGATTGAATCATATTAAAAATCATAAGACAAAATGCTACCACTCAACTAAATGTCTATCCTGTATTAGCTTCAGAGAAAGAAGTGGATAAGAACATTTCCATATGGATATTAAAAATTAATATTTGGGGAAGCAAAGGGGAAGTTATTTGGGGCTAATACTGTAAGCAACCCAACCAATGAAAGCTGTAATATTTCATCATATTGTTAAGCAATTTCTACTTTGCATAAATGTCAGTTGTCTTATTAGGTCTTAAAAATAACAGGATTCTAAATAGAGGTCAAGATTCCATTTTTAACTCTCTTGTTTTTTAGATCATAGTAGAGTTTGAGATTTTCATAAAACTCTTCTTTAAAATACAATAGACAAGGCATGCATGGCAAGGTTCGGCAAACACTGAAGATCCCTAGAAAATGAGTGGAAAAGGGGCACCCATGCCTTCTGGGTGGCCACCCTGAAGAGTGGCAGGGAGGGGGGCATTATGGGCACGGGGCATGAGCCCAGGCTCTGATCTGCGCCAGCGGGAGCTTGGGGGCCACGTGGGGGGACATCGGTCCCTCGGCGATGGGCAGGCTCTGCTAGCATTTCTCCGCAGCTACCTACATTCCTGCAAAAATGGCAATATTTTTCTTGAAAAATGGCCACCAGGTAAGTCAGATGAGTGGGGAAAACCACATGAAAGATGAAAAGGCAAGGTTAATATGTACTATTAAGATAAAAAAGAACAAATACGCGATTCTGATGGAAATTATATTTGGGAGTGTTCCCAGAGATGGTGCCACCGCTGCCATCAGGGTGAACACCGAGCGTCCCAGGAGGGGTGCCGTCCTGGGCCTGTGAGCGTTCAGAGTGCATGGTCTACTAGGTCCTAGAGCTTGATAAAATCTTAAAGGTTAAGTGACTTCCTTTAAGGGAGTAAAATGTTTAAAATATTTTCCAAATTTAACCTGATGCTGCCCTAGGTACATTACTAATGCATTCATCTTATTACTTTTTTTTTTTTTTTTTGAGAGAGGGATTTAAAAAAATCTGATAAACAGTTAAGCAGCTTTGCTTCTGGCACTCTCCTCAGCCGAGATATGAGTTAGAGATTCCAGCAGACTATCACTGGAAAACAGCAAAAGTCCATCCACAGTTCTGTTGTATAATGTTTATTTTCAAATACTCTGTTTCTCTGAACTGACTTGATTAGAGACAAGTGTTTCTCAAATGCCAGTTCGCAGATGTAAACATAAACACATACTTATATGCATATAAATAGCTATATTATTTAGAGGCGGGCAAACAAAATGTCTGTAACGTAAGGTCATCCTACTCTTATGAGAAGGGTGGACTATCTTGTATTATGTTATTCTACCCTTTCTAGGCTTTTTCTTTTCTGGTGTTGCACTGCCCTTTCATTTATGAACGATGGCCACAGCACATGGCAGCTGTCCCCAGCTGATGTCTGCTCCCTACCTCCTCCATGTCCTTACATGGGGAAATACCCAGCAACGCTTTCCCTCTCCAAAGTTTGGAGGGAGATTTGATCCGTTCTTGAACACCCAGAAATAAATTTAAAATCCATAAGTTCTTGCTCCTTGCATACAGTTTTCATTCTTTGCTCCCCCTCTCCTTTCTCCACTGAGATTTCACAGGCTCCTATAAGAACTAACAGCTGTTAAATGCTTTACCGTGTCCTAGGCCCTGTACTAAGCACTTTTCTGGCATTGTGTTACTTAATACTTAAAACTGTCCTATGAGGTAAGTATACTACTCCCCCATTTTACACATGAGGAAACTGGATTCCTGAGAGAGCAGGTAACTCGCTCAAGGTCATGTAAGTGGTGGGGCTGGTACTCAGACTCAGGTCTGCGGACTCCAAAGCTTAGGCTTTCTGCCCCCCAACTTACATTTAATTTGCTTTAATATGGACTAATCAGGCTTCTTCACACCTTCCTTTAGGTAAAACTTAAATACTCTCAGTGTTTAAGCATTTCTATCAGCTATTTTGTATCTCACTTTTGGTCTACCTCCGCCATTTAACATAAAGCAAAATAAGCAGGATGTAAGGGTAGGCCAGCTGGGGTTTTTTTCACGTTTTAGTTTAGCTTTTGGAGTAATAAGATTTCTTTTGATTATAAGAATCTTTCTCAGTGGATTAAAAAGGATATTTCCCCATGTTATTTCCTGGAATAATGGCCATTGAGACAGCACCGTCATCTTTTAGATAAACACGTTCATCTTCACTTAGACAAAGACTTTTTGCTTTCCTAATGGGATGTGAATTATATAATACATGCACATTTTAGAAATAACTGTAGAACCTAAGAAATTTCATAATTATCGGCAGAGTTTTGCCATATTAAAAACGTGAGGGGTTGGGCCAGACTGGTGGTGTCAGGTTAAGACCTTCCGTTCCAATGTCAAAGACAGGTTGGGTCCTGGCTTAGTCACTTGCTAACCTGCGTGACCTCACCTCTCTGAGTCTCAGTTTTCTCAAACGGAAAAATGGGGTCAGTAATAGTTTCTAATCCCAGAGTTCCTGTGAATGAAGACTGAATGAATCAATATGATTAGTGCCCCATAAAATTCTTAATTTCATTATCGTTTTGTTGTAGCGTTGCTAGTACTACCACTGTGTACATACATTTCAGGTGACTGCCACATCTCACTATACATGGCAAAAATACTAAGAAAAGTTGATTTTAAAAATCATCAGATATGATGTCCACAAAATGAAATGGCTTAATCTATCCATCTGTAAGATGAAAATTAGCATTTATTTATTCCACAATGACTCATACAACTAAGGAATGTTTGGAATTCCCTAGATGATGCCAGAGGACATCATTATAACAACTTGGGCAGAAGAAGGACTCCAAGCTTCAGAAGTCAAGTAGAGACAAGTGTTCAGTATCTGGCCTTCCACTACAACTACTGTAGTAACAACATCCAGCAAGATGTGAATGTTGGGCCTTGTAATTCTTCTTCTTCCCAAAAGGAGTCAACAGTTGAGGTGCTAATTTAACCCAGTATATTTGCCATTTTGAATCTTGTTGTTAAGCAGTCTTTAGGTGCAGCAAAATGGAATACTGCAAAAAAAGCACAGATGGTATCAAACCGCTTACATCACAAATGTAGGTGTGTATCTCCAGCCCTTGTGAAATATATTTCAGCCTGGACTTGTTCAAGTACACAGGCTGGTTTTACAATATCTGAGTGTGTGTGTGTGTGTGTGTGTGTGTGCGCATGTGTACGTGTGTGTCGGTTCAAATGGTTCAGTATGCCTGATTTTAAAAAGTTAAGACTGAAATATTAATAGCATCCGCATACTCATCAAAAATATGATACTAATCCATAAAAAACTGAAAAGAATCACGTTTAGCTCTAAAGTACAAATGCTTTTATGGTAGGTTTCTTTCTTGTTTGTTTTGGTTTTGCTCTTTTTTTCTTTAAAGTTCTTACCTGGGAGGATTTGGCAAGCTTCTGAGTGTATTCTTTCTCAATCTGCTTCAGCCTGCTGTTGGCCTGAAAAACACATGCAATGAACACACACACAGTGACCTGTGAGCTTGGTATCTCTCGCACACGCCTATCACCAGGCAGCTGGGATGGCTGCCAGCTGCACCGCCCTTCTGGGGCAGCCAGAAAACCACAGGGCTTGCCTTTGATCTAATGCCAACTATTCATCACTTAAAAAGCAAAAAGCAAAAGAGAAAAAAAAAAGATCTCTCCTGCCAATTATTAGACAAACACAGACTTCTGTGGAAAGAGAAAGGGAGAAGGAGAGACAGAAATAGACCCAGCAAACGTGTGTGAAGTCGGGGAAGAGAGGAAACAGAGGAGAAGGAAGAGGAAACGAGGGGAGAGGGAATCGGAGGTGGGGGAGGGAAGACGGTAAATTTAACACCCTTTCCCTTAGTTTAAAGAGAAAAGAACTAGACCCTCCTGGTGGAGGCTGATAGGAGATTTTAGACTCACTGAGCCAAGGTCTGAGCCCTACTCTGCCTGACACACAAGAGCTCTTTTTTTGAAGTGACAGATACATCTAAATCAAACAACTTCTATGCCCTGGAAGTAGGGTGGCCTTCCCAGAAGAAGTCCACATTACTTAGAACTCCATGATCTCCTTTGCCACCCGAGTTCCCATCCTTTGTGTGTGACCTGCTTTCCCTCTCCCTGGAAGCCTCAGGATCTTCACTTTATCCTCCGCGTTCGGAAATGTCGCGGTGACTTGCCCTAGCCGGGTCTTTTTTCTCATCCATTGTGCAGGCACTAAGCAGGCCCTTTCAATCTGCGCTTGGGTCCTGCATTTCTAGAAAAGGCTTTGGTCATTTCTCTCTTAATTTCCTTTTTCCCCCTGGTCTCTTTCTCTCTCGTCTCTCTGTCTGCCTGCCTGTCTCTGCAGCTCTGAATATTGGAGCTCGCAGGTTTAGCATATTTTTCTTATTGCTTCTATTTTCCATTACTTTGTCTTTTTGATCTTTTGTAGCAATTCTTGACTTTAAATGTTAAACTCTGTATTGGATTTTAAAAACTCCGGCCGTTCTGTCTGTAATTTCCAAGAGTTTCCTTGTTGTTCTCTGAACACACCATCACTCCCCATTTTTAACAGACGAGGACGCTGTGCCACAGAGAGGTTAAGAGAGTTGCTCAGCGTCGCATCTAGGAAGTGATGGAGCCAGGAGCCGAGCCCACGTGGTAGAGCACAAGCGCTTCAGCGGCTAGGACACACGGCACAGGGCGTCCCAGAGAATCCCAGTTCTCCTGAGGTGACTGATTTCATACACACCTATACAATGTCCATACCTACACACACACATTTAAATTTTCTTTCTGTTCTCTAGAGTGTTTGTATTTTTCTTAGTTCCTTTTATTTCTTTGCTGTTCCAGCCTGTTTTGGTCTCTGCTTTTCACTGTAGAAATTGTCCTCCATGTTTGGTGATCTTCGGCGTTCTTGCTTATTTAAAGCGTGGCCCTCTAAAACGGGCAGGCTTGGGGACAGGTGGCGTCATCACAGGGTATCACTAAGGCTCCTGGACTCTCTCACACCAGCATCTGACTGGACATCCTTCTTGGACCATTTTGCCCAGAGCTGTGTCCCCTGGTTTACAGCCTGGCGGCATACATCGGGCTGCCAGGGTGTTCAGAAGGGTGCCTAGATGTTCAGGATACCGATTCTTGTACAGTCCCGTTTTTATTTTAACCCTGAGCTATACCTGGGTCCCCCCTCTCATTCCATCTCTCCAGGGAGCAAACCAGGGGTGGACATGGAATAAATTCAAAGGCTGAAGCCCTAATACCAATGTGATGGTATTTGGGGTGAGGCTTTGGGAGGTGACGAGGTTGGGGGGTGGAGCCCTCATGAACGGGATTAGGGCCTTTATAAGAAGAGGCCACTGAGCTAGTTCTTTCTGCCGTTTGAGGCTACAGTGAGAGGATGGCCGTGTGCAACCTGGCAAAGGGCTCTTACTAGAACTGGACCACAGCAGCACCCTGACCTCCAACTTCCAGCTTCCAGAACAATCGGAAATAAGTTTCTGTTCTTGATAAGCCACTCAGTTTGTGGTGTTCTGTAACAGAACCCAAGCTGACTAAGACAACAGCCGTGTGATTTATGAACTTAAGTTCACAAGCAGTTCGCTAGAGTTTATCCCATAAATCTCTCTGCATCTATAATGGCGCTGAACACACTGGGTAGTTTTGTTTTTTCCAGACTAGAGAGGGCTTGTGACTATTGCTGTTTTCTCTAGTAAATCACCAGACTCTATTCTAGCTCCATGACTAATAAAGTCACTCTCTACTACAGAATCAAGGCCACACTGAGCCTCATGAGGGTTATTTGTCTTGCTTCACATCCTGCCAATGCTTTTTAATAAAAAAACGCTGTTGATAAAGTACTTGTTGCTTATTTAATAAATACTTGTAGAGCTCTTACCAGGTGGCACACACTGTTCTAAAGGCTTTAAAAATACTTACTAGAAAATATGAAAATTATAGTGTCATAAAGATTGTTACTTTTCCCCCAAAAAAGTTGGAGTCAGAGAGGCTGGTTAGTGTACGACGTCCTGTGACGCAGATGCAGCTACTCTTCAAGAGTCTGAGGCTACTTAGCTCCAGAACCCCACAACCTCAAATAGAGTCTTTTACAATTAACCACCCAATTCATGCATCCATTCCAGGCAACCGGGACTAGAGCAGCGGACAAAACAGACAAAAATCTCTCCCTACCCTTATGGAACTTCTAACCTAGAGAGCAAACATATAACTTATCAAAGTGATAATATGTTAGATGGTGCAAATGCTATGAAGAAGGATAAAGCAAGAAAGTGAGATGAGAAGTGAGGAATGGTAGGGGGTAGTTTACAATTTTAAAAACATAGAAGTAGGGAAAGCCTCACCGAGAGGGTGATATATGAGCAGAGACCTGCAGGAGACGAGGGAGCCATGGTGGACTCTAGGGAAAGAGCACTCCAGGCAGAGGGAGAGCCAGTGCAAAGGCCCCGAGGCAGAGGCATGCACAGTGTGTTCAAGGCACAGGGAGGATCTGTGAGCAGCATCTCCCTCGGACAAGATGAGAGAGAACGAGGGGCCACATCCTTCATGGTGTTGTAAGCAGCTGTAAGGAACGTGCGTTTTAATATGAGTGAAATGGAGAGTCAAGGAGGCGTTTTCAGTACAGGAGTGACATGGTTTCACATGAGTATTCATACGATCACTCTAGCTCTTGTTTCGGGCAAGAATCAGGCAGAGAAGCCAGTTGGGAATCTACCGCAAATAATCCAGATGGTGACAGAAAAGGTGGTGAGAAGTGGTCAGATTCTGAGAAAGATTTCAAAGTAGAACCAACTGGAAATGCTGCAAGATAAAGAGATGAATCAAGGATGACTTCAAGATTTTTGTCCTAAGCAACTAGAAGAATGGGGTTGTCATTAACTTACATCAAAAAAAACTACACGTGGAACAGATCTGGGGGAAAGATCAAGAGATTGGTTTTGGACACACGAAGTTTGGAGATGCCTACTGGACACCTCGTGTTGACGTGAACATTTGAATATGTTCAAATGTTCTGGAGTCCAGAGGAGAGGTCTAGGTTAGAAGTATAAATTCAAATGTCACTAGTATATGAACAGCAGGTAGAACTATGCTACTGGATGAGATCTCAAGGCATTGAGTGTGTATCCAAAACAGAAGTCTAAGAATCCTGAGCCCTGGGCCTGCAGATGTCAGGAGGCTGGAGATGGGGAGGAAAGTAAACGGAAGTAATGGCCAGAGAGAGAAGGAAGCAGGAGAGTATGGGATCCTGAAGCCAAGGGAAGAGAGTGCTTCCAGGACTAGTCAGCTGTGTCGGGTTCTATGGGGAGTCACGTGACATGAGCGTGTGGAGGACAGTGGTGGCCTGGACATGAGTGATTCTGGTACAGCACCAAGGAGGAAAGCTGGATCGGAGGGAGCTCAGGGTAGGAGAGGGGAACTGGAGAAGATGAGACAAGTTGTCCACAGTTTTGTTACCAAAAAAAAGGAGAGAAATGGGCTGGAAGTTGCAGGGGAAGTGAGTAAAGAAAGGGCTGATGCTTGTTTTTTTTTTTACAAGACAAAAGAGCAGCATGTGTGTAAGATGATGGGAAAGATCTGGCCATAGAGAAGGAAAAAACAAATGATGCCAGAGATCTACTGGCGGCATGTCCTGGAGTGAAGGCAAAGGGGTGAGTTCTAGGGCACGAGGGGACGGGGTGGCCTTTGCTGGGAGTGCAGGTCAATTATCCCTGGTACAGTGGTGGGAACTTCTGATCACGTCCAACTTCTCCGTGGAGTAGGAGGAAAGATTCCTCAGCGAAGCATGAGGATGGCAGAAGAGATTGTTGGGAGATTTGAGGTGTGAGGAAAGGGTATGAATAGCCATGTAAGAAGTGGGAAAGGGAAGAGGCTGAGGAATCCAGCATGAGCCCCAGGACTCCAGGAGGTATTAGGGCCCGCCTGACATTACCAATATGAGTTTAAAGTGAGGCCAATGGGTGAGAGATGAACATCTCTAGAACTTGCCAATAGCAACATGGAGCAGAATCAACACTTTGGAGAATAATGCGAATAATTGAAGAAATAAAATTAACTTATCAACCTTCAAGGTTTTTACTATGTATGTGAACCTAAATCACAGTTGTCTGGATTTCTGAACTCCTCTTAGATGAATCTAAAAAGCTCCAGTTTAGCACGGTTGAAAATTTATAGCTCATTTATCATGCGAACTGTCTCTAAAACAGTTCTGAATAATTTTATTCTCAGGATGGCACTCACTGTCCATTTTATTTCCATACATAAAGTTAGGTTCGGGTTAGTTCTTTTAATCCAAATCTTATTTTTACAGCTAGCATTACTACTTAGAAATACAATTTTCAAACAGTCATCTGTAGCATGACCTGAACAGATGAGAGGAAGATCATCACCCTGAAATGAGAAGGTTGTTTTGTTTTCTTATCTCCGGCTCTTTCTCTCTGCCCCGACGTGTGCTTGGCCTGCCCTCCCCGTCCCCCAAGCGCTCAGTCCCTTCTGCTGTCCTCAGGTCACTCTTCTCTGCTAAAGAGCCCAAGGTGTTTGTTTCTCTATGTAATTGCCATCAAAATCTTGGCTTTAAAAACCCTACTGGAAAGGAGCAAACCAAACAATTTTCACAAAGGTGTCGATGGTTGTTAATCATCTTAATTGCTACTGTATCTCTGCAGGTCTTAAGTCAAAAAAAGTCTCTCCTTCTTTTTTTTTTTTTCCTATCATTAATGGTGAAACTTCAGGCATTCATGATTTCCAGGAAGGTGATTTGGAGAGAAGAAAATTAGGAGACTCCTCTAGAATACTTATACTTAAGGCAGGCCCAGATCTTATAAAGAGAAGTTTCTTTAAAATATAATAGCATACATTTCTGAATTAAATATTTGTTTTTAGGATTAAAAAGAAAGATGCTTCCCAGATTCTTGAAACAGCATAAAGCTCAGTGCACTGTGCAGTATTTCCTGTTCAAAAGCTTTGCAGGCATTCATCTGAAGCTTCTTCAAACACTGTGAATACAGTTATGGCCAGCTGGTGCCAGATTTTAATATATAACTGTGTACTACCCTGTCAACAAAAATATTCAGAGAATTCATAACAAATATTTATATTTAATTTAATATATTTACAGAACTTTCAAACTTGAAAATCTCTGTATTTTACCTTAAAATAAAAGTATAAATTTAGAATCATCAACAAAATTCATGATTTCCATTTGGGCCATGATAGAGTAACTGGGACCATACTTAATCTGCTGTAGTAAACAGCCAGAAAACTGGACAAGACACAGGAAACACAGCTTTAGGATGCTGGGAAACAAGAAGCACAGGATTGTGACCCCGTGAAGGGAAGGGAAACAAATGTGACAAGCCCTATAATCACCCCTGCTTCCGTCACAGGGCACATTCTGGGCCTGAACACAGGAAAAGGGAATCAAAGCACAGCATAGCAGTCTTGTGAGTAGAGGAAACACAGACTGGAGTTTGGGAGTCTGAGGAAGCTGGAATTTGTGGGCACCAAGCACTGGACAGGAGGAAGCTGTGTAGAGAAGGAGCTTCAGAATCTACCTGGTTTCCTCTTGAGTCTGTTGCAGATACTCTGGGTACGTAAAGGGTTAAGTTCTATAAGGCCAAGTAAAAAGTGACTGGAGAGCTTTAAGATTAACAATTCCCAAAGCTCACACAAATCTGGGAGATATTTGAGTTCTAACCAGCCAGAATGAAGAGTCATCACAGAACATCCAGAAAGGTCACACTTTAGTCATGGGGTTAAACTAGCCTTAGAGTAAAGACAACCTCAAGTCAGTTCTAACAAAGTTCAAAAACAAGCTTCAGATGGGTCAAACTGGTCATCCACAAGTACTTAATTGCTTCCTAAACAAAGTCTAATATTTTTTAAAAGAAGTCAAGAAAACCCAGCTTCCAACAATATAAATTTTACAGTGTTGATCATCCAATAAAAGATAACTAAACATGAGAAGAAACAGGAATATGTGAGCCATAAGCAGGAGAAAAATCAGTCAACAGAATTAGACCTAGCAATGATAGAGATGGTGGAATTAGTGGACGAAGATCTTAAACTACCCATTAAAAACAGACCCAAATATTTAAACAAAAAAATTGAACACAGTGAAGAGAGAAATAGAAGTATAAAAAAGAACTAAATAGCCTAGAGCATAGTAATATACTATCTGAAAGGAAAATTTCACTGGTAGGATAAACAACAGATTTGGTATTATAGAAGAAAAGATCAGCAAATATGAAGAAAAAGCATTTTAAATATACAAATGAGTGTCAGAGAGACAAAAGACTGGATTTAATGAATCTCTGAGACTACATCACATCATCTAACATATGTGAAATTGTATACCAGGAGGACAAGGTTTGGGAAAATATCTGAAGACATAATGGCTGAAAATTTTCCAATATGAAGAAAACTATAAAACCACAAGTTGAAGATCAATGAACAACAACAAAACATAAACACAAAGGAAATCACATCAGAAACATCGTAATCAAATTGCAAGAACAGAAATAAAGTCTTAAAAGCAGCCAGAAAAAAAAAGATACATTAAAAAGATTAGAATAAGGATATTTCATCTGAAACTATGCTAGTCAGAAGATAACATAATGAATCTTTAAAGTGCTGAAAGCAAAAAAATCTGTCAATCTAGAATTGCATAATTAGTGAAAACATCCTTCAAAACTGAAGATGAAATACAGATATCTTCAAACAAAAATCTGAGAGAATTTGTTACTAGCAGACACGCACTACATAAAAGGTTAAAGGCAGTTGCTCAGGCAGATGGAAAATGGTGCTAAATGGAAACGTGGATCAACTCAAAGGGAGAAAGAGCACTGGACATAGAAAATATGTGTGTCAATATAAATTATCTTTTTTCTCATTTAAAATTTCTTTTTAAGACAATTTACTGTTAAAGCAAAAATAATAAAAGTATATCGTGGAGCTTACAATATAGGTAGAAACAGGTATAGGGAAATGGAAGTATATTGTTATTAAGATACTTACATTTTATGTAAACTGGTATAATAGTATGTGAAGGCAGATGTAACAAAGTACATGTAAAAAATGAAGAGGTATATCTAATATGCCAATAGTAGAAATACAAATGGCAAAATAATAGATTGAAACCCAACAACATCAATAATCACATTAACTATTATAAATGGTTTAAAAACTCCATCTAAATGACAGAGATTGTCAGACTAGATTTAAAAGAAGGTGTAGGGCTTCCCTGGTGGCGCAGTGGTTGAGAATCTGCCTGCTAATGCAGGGGACACGGGTTCGAGCCCTGGTCTGGGAAGATCCCACATGCCGTGGAGCAGCTTGGCCCGTGAGCCACAACTACTGAGCCTGCGCGTCTGGAGCCTGGGCTCCGCAACAAGAGAGGTCACGATAGTGAGAGGCCCGCGCACCGCGATGAAGAGTGGCCCCCGCTTGCCGCAACTAGAGAAAGCCCTAGCACAGAAACGAAGACCCAACATAGTAATCAATCAATCAATCAATCAATCAATCAATCTTTAAAAAAAAAAAAAAAGAAGGTGTAACTACATGGTAATTTCAAGATAAACACTTTAAATATTTTAAAATGTTAAAATTAAAAGGATGAAGAAAGATGTATCACACAAACAGCAATTACAAGAAAAGTAGAGTAGCATAGCTAATATCAAAGTAGATTTGAGAACAAAGGAGCTTAGCAGAAAATAAGAAGGATATTTCATAATGATAAAAAATTTAATTAATATAATATAAAAATCCTAATGTATTTGTACCTAATTTCAAGAGCTTCAAAATACATAAGGCAAAGACTGACAGAACTGAAAGGAGAAATAGGCAAATCTACAAATTACAATTGAGGGTATTTCAACCCTCTTCTCTCAGGAATTGATAGAAAAAGTAGATAGAAAACTGGTGAGGATATAAATGATCTGAAAAAGGCTGTCAAACAACTTGACCATTAATTAAGAAAGACCATATTCTAGACCATACAACAAATTTCAATAATTTTATAAGGACTGAAATCATACAGAGTATATTCTCTGACCACAATGAAACTAAATTATAAATCCATAATAGAAATGTATCTGATGTTCCTAAAATGTTTGGAAAAGAAACAATATAATCTAATTCTTATGAGTCAAAGGAGAAATCACAAGGGAACTTAGAAAATATTTTGAAATTAATGAAAATGGAAGCATAGTATTTGTGGAATGGCAGTCAGTGCCTAGTGGAAATTTTTAGCTTTGAATTATTTTATTAGCAAAGAAAGAAATTCTCAAATGAGTGATAAAAGTTTCCCCTGAAGAAGCTTGAAAAAGAATAGCAAATTAAAGAGAAAGTAAGCAGAAGAAAGAAAATACTAAAAATAACAGTAAAAAACAATGAAATAGAAAATAGAAAAACAAAAGAGAAAATCAATGAAACCAAAAGCTGGTTCTTTGAGAAGACATCAATAAAATCAATAAACCTCTAGACAGACTGATCAGAAACAGAAGAAAGAAGATATAAATTACCAATATCAGGAATGAGAGAAAGGGGACATCACTATCAGATCCTACAGACATTAATAGAGCAATAAGGAAATATTGTAAACATATCATCAAGTTTTCTTCTAATTTAGACAAAAATGCATAAATCTCTTAAATGATACAAATCACCAAAAGTAACTCAAGAAGAAATAGAAAATTCAAAGGGTCCTATATCCCTATATGTGTTAAAACACACACACACACACAAAACCCTACTTACCTATATTCAGGCCCACCTGGCTTTACTAGTGAACTCTATTAAACACCTAAGGAATAAATAATATCAACTCCACATAAACTCTTCCAGAAAATAGAAGGCATAAATTACATCATTACAACTGGTTAAAGGAGCAATGTTCCTTCACCGAAACATGGATTCTACCTCTTACCACAATCAAAAGTCTTACACCATCAGTTCTCCCCAGTCTCCCTTCTTCTCACGTCACCAATATTTTCTCCTACATCGACTTGTTACCATGTGATTATAAATAGGCTAGTTTTTCACACACACGCACCCACACCCCACAGCCCTCCCCGAAATCCTGGTATATCCCTGTGATGGCTTCACAAACATTTACTTGAAACACCTCCTCTGTGTTGGGCACAGGATGCTCACCATGGGACCCAGCAATTCCACTTCTGGGTGTACGCCCGAAAAAACCAAAAACACTAATTCAGAAAGATACATGCATCTCAGTGTTCATAGCAGCACTGTTTACAACAGCCAAGATATGGAAGTAACCTAAGTGTCCATCGAGAGATGAATTTGGATAAAAAAGATGTGGTACATACAGACAACGGAATATTACTCAGTCATAAGAAAGAACAAAATAATGCCATTTGCAGCAACATGGATGGACTTGGAGGGCATTATGCTAAGTGAAATAAGTCAGACAGAGAAAGACAAATACTGTAATGATATCACTTATATGTGGAATATAAAAATACAACAAACTAGTGAATATAACAAAAAAGAAGCAGACTCACAGATACAGAGAACAAACTAGTGGTTACCAATGGGGAAGGGGGCAAAATAGGGGTAGGGGGATAAGAGGTACAAACTATTATGTATAAAATAAGCTATAATGATATATTGTACAACACTGGGAATATAGTCAACATTTTATAATAACTATAAATGGAGTATAACCTTTAAAAATTGTGAACCACTATATTGTACACCTGTAACTCATAAAATATTGCACATCAACTATACTTCAATTAAAAAGTAAAGAAAAAGATCTAATGAAGTTGGGGAGGAGACAGATATGTGAGTAAATAAAATACAGCATAAGCGTCATGAGAGAGCTATGCACAGGGTGTTATTAGGGAAAAACTACCTGAGATACCTCACATCAGAGAAGGCTTTTGTAAGGAGACAAATATTAAAGGATGATGATGGCAATGATGATGATGATGATGATGGTGATGGTGATGATGATGATGGTGATGTTGATGGTGATGGTGATTATGATGATGGTGATGGTGATGATGATGGTGATGGTGATGATGGCGATGTTGATGGTGGTGATGATGATGATGGTGATGGTGATGATGGTGATGATGATGGTGATGATGATGATGATGGTGATGTTGATGGTGATGATGATGATGATCATGATGATGATGATGGTGATGTTGATGGTGATGATGATGGCGATGTTGATGGTGGCGATGATGATGATGGTGATGGTGATGATGGTGATGGTGATGATGGTGATGATGATGGTGATGATGATGATGATGGTGATGTTGATGGTGATGATGATGATGATCATGATGATGATGATGGTGATGTTGATGGTGATGATGATGGTGATGATGGTGGTGATGATGGTGATGATGACGGTGATGATGGTGATGGTGACAATGATGATGGTGATGATGATGATGGTGATGTTGATGGTGATGATGATGGTGATGATGATGACGATGATGGTGATGATGATGATGATGGTGATGATGATGTTGGTGATGGTGATGGTGATGATGGTGATGATGATGATGTTAATGGTGATGATGATGATGGTGATGATGGTGATGATGGTGATGATGATGATGGTGGTGGTGGTGATGATGATGGTGATAGTGATGGTGATGATGGTGGTGGTGATGATGGTGATGATGGTGATGATGATGATGATGGTGGTGGTGATGATGATGGTGATGGTGATGATGATGATGGTGATGTTGATGGTGATGATGGTGATGATGATGATGATGGTGGTGGTGATGATGATGGTGATAGTGATGGTGATGATGGTGATGGTGATGATGATGGTGATGGTGATGATGATGGTGATGACAGCAACAAGATAACTAGTATTTATTTTGCTCCTACTCTCCTGTTAAATGCCTTACCCATATTAACAGATCTAACCCCTCAAAACCTCTGTGAGGTAAGCACGATTATTATCCTCATTTATAGACAGAGAAACTGAGAGATGAAAGGGTAAAAAAAAACTTGTTCAAGGTTATCAGCTGGGAATGAATAGGAATCAACTAACTGAAAAAGAAAGAGAAGAAAATTCCAGGTGAAAGTGGTAACAGGTACAAAACGGGTCTCCAACATGGTATATTTGAGGCACCATGCTTTCTCTTCTTCCTACCCAGCCATATTTCCTGAAAAGATAATCTCTACCCTCTGCCTCCATTTTCATTTAATCATTAATTAAGGAGTATATACTTGCTTTATGTAGAAAAACAGACAGATATGTATTTCCTGTAATCTATCATCCAAAGTAACAATGTTGACATTTTAATGGTTTTTATGTGCTATATATTTGCATGTACCAGGATATTTCTGAAGTCTTTTATCCCCCTATAATTTTCTTCCTATAATATCCAGCTCATCTTTATTAGGGAGTGGTCGATGGTAAATCTTAACATAAGATGATGTTTTTTGTAAGGTTTTAACCTGAAGATTTTTTTTTGCTTTTTAAAAAATTTTATATTTTATATTGGAGTACAGTTGATTTACAATGTTGTGTTAGTTTCAGGTGTACAGCAAAGTGATTCAGTTATACATATACATGTACCTATTCTTTTTCAGATTCTTTTCGCATATAGGTTATTACAGAATATTGAGTAGAGTTCCCTGTGCTATATATCTTGTGCTACTGTACAGCACAAGATGATTTTCCTTTTTTAAATTGAAATATAGTTGACATACACTGCTTTGTTAGTTTCAGGTGTACCAAAGAATGATTTGACACCTGCACGCATTATGAAATGATCAGCATGGTAAGTCTAATAACCACCTGTCTCCACACAGAGTTACTACACTATTATCGATCCTCAGGCTGTGTGTGTATTACACTCCTGCGTCTCATCTATCTGAAGGCCTAAACTTGGTCTTTTTTCTACTCCTCAGTCCTTCCCAGCTTGGCATTCTACTCTTCCTACCTCAGAGGAAGGATGACACAGCAGGAGTACAGAGAAAGCAAACGAGGTGACTTTTGGCTTTGGCTGCTCCATAACCTGGGCCCGTGGGACTCAGGGCAGAAAAGTCTCTCAGCCAGGGTGGGTTTTCCTCTGCCTGCTTCCCCCACTGCCTCCCCACCCCCAGACTACGAACGATGCTCCAGGTTAGGAGAATGGTCTGAAGTGAAGGGGAAAACGTCTGTCTGAGAGCCTGTTCCCGCGTGGATGGGAGATGACCAGGATCGCAGGGCCCAGGCCTCGCCCCGCACACCAGGCCTGACAGAGCCCAGGCTTACATGGCGGCCTGGGTGAGCGGGAGAGTGACGACGTCTCAGGGACTGAGGACAAGCATCCGTTTTCGCCACGCAGCCAAGTGGGGACTCAGAACAGAAATTAAGATTATATTAGAAAAAATAGGCACGTCTGAATTTATGACCTGAGATTTGTCCCTTTTCAGGGATGCCTCCATTCAGGGTCGCGTGAGACTCTGGCGGGACCTGGACCAGACCCTGGCTTGCCATCTGTCCTCTCTCCACGGAGGAGATGCTTGCCAAGGCGGGGCTGCGATCAGACAGATGAGGCTGGCTCTGCGCCCCGCACCGCCCACGTGGTGGGGGGACCGGAGCCGAGGCCTGGTCTCTGAGCCCCACGAGGTCTGGACGCCCTCCTTCCCCTGACCCACCCCAGAGGGCAAGGACCTGAAGCCGCAGCAAGCTGGCCGGGGCTCCCCTGGGCGGACTCGAGTCTCGGCCCGCACAGCATGGCCGAGGGAACTGAGGGGGACAGAGCCAGGCAAGAGGGGCATCCGGAGGCTGCCCCCAGCAAACCCGGCCAGCGTCAGGACAGCTCCGTACGCGGGGAACGGGGGCGAGAAGACAGAGGCGCGGGGCAAAAGCACCGGGATCGGCTTTGCCGCTTTGCATTATACAGTAAGCGTTTTCCCATGTAATTAATATTTCAAAATATAATTTTTAAAAGCTTAATACTTGATTATATGAGTTGAGAATCAAAAATGTTCCCACAGGGCTTCCCTGGTGGCGCAGTGGTTGAGAGTCTGCCTGCCAGTGCAGGGGACGCGGGTTCGAGCCCTGGTCTGGGAAGATCCCACATGCCGCGGAGCGACTAGGCCCGTGAGCCACAACTACTGAACCTGCGCGTCTGGAGCCTGTGCTCCGCAACAAGAGAGGCCGCGACAGTGAGAGGCCCGCGCACCGCGATGAAGAGTGGCCCCTGCTCGCCGCAACTAGAGAAAGCCCTCGCACAGAAACGAAGACCCAACACAGCCATAAATAAATAAATAAATATATAAAATTTAAAATAAAAAAGTACCCCTGAAACTTAAAAAAAAAAAAAAAACTGTTCCCACAAATCTAGGAAAAGACGTTCTGTAGACACGTCGCAAGGAGTCTCCGGAACCGGTTTTAAACCTGTCATCTCACTTTGGTGAACACAGTTTTGCAGCCAACCAAGAGGGGCCAACCCCTCACTCCTGCCAGCCAGTCAGTCAGAGGCAGACCCACCCCAACAAACACAGCTGCGAGGCTCGGCCAAGCAGCACGTCTCACGTAAGTCACCGCGACGTCAAGTCAGGGCTCTGAAAGTCCCCACCCCAGCCCTGAGCTCTCCCCCCGAGCCCCTCAGCAGGTCAGCAGTCTGCCGTGCTCAGAGACTGTGCCTGACCGGCAAAGCTGTCCCTTATGATAATAAGCAACAAATTCAGCTTTCTCTTTTTATTTCAGATGCTGAAAGGATACAGCATGACTTATGGAACCATTCCTCTATTACTGGATATTTAGATTGTTTCCAATACCTTATCATTACAAATAACACTTCCACCTAAGGTGTCCCCCTGGCAACATCAAATCCAACATCTCTGCAATTCTGTACACTTCGGGGGGAGGAGCTGTGCTACCGTCGTTTATCCTCCCCCCCCCCCCCTCCAGCCCGCCCCACACCAAGGCCAAAGTCAAGTGTCTTTTAAAGAGCAGATGCTCAGTAACGGTTTGGTGATCGAAATTCTCCTCCTCATAGAGATTCTTAATCCACAGTCTATGGACAGACTTTACGAGTCCATGGACACCCCTAATATTTTATGCAAAGTTTCAGGTTTACTGTATTCTTCTGGAAGAGGATTTAAATACTTCAACAGGTTTTCAAAGGAGTACGTGACCCAGAGAAGACTGAACGCCTCTGTCCCTGCGGCCTCAGCACGTTTACCATGGAACCAATTCTGCCTCTCCATGGGTTTAAACCACTGCTTTTCCTTTAGTTTGTAGGTCTCTGGCGTCTCCTCTGCTTTAGCCAGTTCTGTTCTTTCTCAGTCTCACGCCGACAATGTTTTCCTGACTTGCCTCGCTGCCTCTGCTTCTAACCTACCCTGAACCCCTGCGGAAGAATCCTGCTTCCAAAGTCTGACCCCTTGGCCCGGTCCTCAAGGCCCTCCGTGATGCGGAGCCCATGTCTCTTTCCTGCTTCAACACCCCAAGCACTAACTTTACCCTGTTAGCGTAGCTCCTCAAAGACAGGAATCTTTGTCTGTTCTATTAACTGATATATCCCAAGACCGACACATAGTACGACCGATAACTGTCGAATGAGTGAATAAACATTTTCTAATATGGACTGATGGGGTTTTCTAGACTATTCTGCCGCTTTGTAGACTCCATCCCTCTACAAGCATAGCGTCCTTCTCCAATCCTACCGGTGTACACACACAGACTAGTTCAGATGCTGACGCTTTCTTCGCTCACATCCTTTAGAATTGATTTGGTTTCCTTCCTTTTGTACATACGGTCCTCATTCCTGGTAATCTGCATGACTGTACTATAGTCTTTTGAAAATATGTCTCATCTTTCCTAATGGATTATGAACAGAGTTGTGGCTTTGGCGTTATTGCTATGCCCTTAGTAGTTTCCTGGAAAATATTGTTTAATGAATTAATGAAGAAAAGAGTGTATATGGTTTGAACTGGCAAGATTTTTGATAGTTTTTGAAGAAAAAGATCGCTTTCTATTTCTTCATCTCCACTCAGCATATGAAAGGTAAGGCGGAGGAGAGGCAAAGTGAGAAGTTTCATGAGTATTTTTAAAATGTGGTTTACCATACTTTATTATCTCTTCTAAGAGGAGATAAAAGACATCTTGGAGCAGAATGGAAATTGAGCATAAATGTTTATGAGAGAAAGCATCCATACTATTTCTTGTCTTCGTAAATGTAACTTATTTTACATGCCACAAACATTTTAAGACATTTTAAGATAATTCAAATATTACAAGAAAGTTGATTATAAAAATAACTTTTTAAAGATATAATTTAATAGCAATTCAAAGTATTAATTTTCTAACATTGCAGTTATAGTGATAACTTTTTCCAAACATCATATTAAATGACACAATTTTACTTAGTTGAAAACATGAAGGCTAAGTGAGAGATAATATGTAATTATGTCTTGCAGACTATTATGCTTGTTCAAACAGAATATCCATGTTTTTAAGGAACTATCTTTACTTTCACTTCTACAACCTTCAATTTTCAGACTGGACTAAAAAAGTCAATGTAGTTAATGTAAATTAATTAATAAAATTAAAATTAATTAAAATTAATTAATTCAAATTACATTAAAATTAATATAATTAATTAAAAAGTAATGTAATGTAAATTTTCTATTTGTTGTTCATTTAATGAAATACTCATACTGCTTTGCCATTCATTGGACACAACGTTTATTGAACTGAATGTTGAAAAAGGTTTAATCCATCCATGATGTGATCATACTAATTCTCTCAATCATATGACAATCTCCAAGGTCAACTACTTAATTGAGGATTAGTGGGGAGATGGTCATTTACAAGACTTCTGATGATCACATTTCTAATTTCAAAGTCCCTCTCTGAAACAAATAATTGGGACAGGAAATGAATGAACATTTGTCAAATCCATACTATGTGCCAGGTGAAAATACCCATGTGAGTAAGAGAAAGTCCCTGCTGTTGCATCCTAGAACATCTGAATCTTACTTTGAGTCAAGGTTAAGGTCTCAGTTTGATACAATCATTACAAGAAAGGGTACTTTAATTAAAGACTCCTTTTTCTTTTCCATCATTATGTACAAATCCTAACTAGAGAAAATGGCGAACTAGTCTAAATTGCAAAACATTCACAAATGTCATATTTAGTGATTCTTCAATTTTAAGTCGCTTCTAGAAAACTGATTCCTGTCTTTGAGGAGTCATTTTATATGGTTGCTTTACCCAGAACAATAATCTAATAAATAGGAGCCCCAAGTGTTTTGGTTTTTGTCACTGCCTATTTTTTTGTAAGAATCCCATGGAGAAGTTACATCCTCTATTATAGAAGGAAGAAACTGGACAGTTTTGGAAAAGGGCTGTGATATCATTATCAATATCACTATTGATTATCTGCTCTGTAACTATTGGTGGATCCATTCTCAGAAAAAATGCCCATATTCCTGAATTTGGCCCTATTTCTGAATATGCCAAATTAGTATTGGTTACGTTCTCTGTACAGACTTAGTAACTGGGGTCAATACTGTGAACTAAAATAATGTGCATTTAATGACAGCTAAACCTAAAGAATAACATGGGGCAGCTGGTTTTCTGCCCTCGCTGTAACTCACAGGGGCCAATTTTCTCACCACTGCAACATATATCCTTACGTGGCCTTAACACCCATAAGTGATCACATAAGATTTACATGAACTTCCTTCCCACTACTGAATAAGAAAGCAAACTGTGAAATAAGCTTATGGAAATAGTTAAAGAATTAAGATCTAATCATATTTCAAAAGCTCACCCTTAGAGAAGCTCTCTGAAGCAGACGCCACAGAAACTGAAACTCATTTATTACTTGGGCAGAAATACAAACTTTAGGAGAACGAAGAGGAAAAAAAAAAAACTTTACTTTGCTCTAGGGAAGAAGCAACTATTCTCTGATGTGCAAAAAAAGAATTTATCATCAAAGACCAAATGTGAATGGGGCCAATTAACTTTTTTAAGATTTTTTACCTCCTATAATATTTTTATGTCTTTGCTACTGTTATGCTTTATACCAAAATCTAATGTTGCATGATTTGACAAATGCTAAAGGAAAATGACTACTGTATTTAACAAATTTCAACACACATAATACATATTTTAAATATGCTTAATATATTTATATATGAGTGGCACATTTGTTGGTATGGTATTTTTAGGAAGCAGATAGAAGATCTGTTTCAAATACGTGACTTCAGACATCAAAAGATGTTGGCACCATCCAATGATCAAATGATGTTAATTGAATTATTGGTCAAGTAATAAATTATTTCAAATAAGCTTTGAATCTAGGAGTTAGATGTCCTGATTTGGCATACTCATAAATCCCATTATTATTTTACTTATTTTGGAAATTTTTCTACTTTTTGGCTCACTTGGATAAGAAGAAATGTAATGAATATTAATTGGGAAGTTTATAAAATCATGTATTTATAGGAAGTTGCTATGTTAGGTTTGTTGGCAGTTCGATATAAAGCAGTAATCTCAATACTTAACAAAAGCTTTAGTTCCTTTCCCGGATAATTTGGAAGTTCGAAAAGGTGCTGAAAGGACATTCTTGAGATATAGTCATTAGATCTTCCTTATTAAAAAAGGCTTAGAGCTTATGTAGTTTTCTAGGGTCATCTATACTGAGAGAATTGCCACACCAATTCACTGAAAAATAACATCTGAAACATTTGACAACAAGTATGATGATGCCCTATCCCCCCTTCAGTCTGCACACAGAAGGTCTTCAGTTAGTTTTGTTGCTGTGCAGGTGAATTTCCCATCACCCAGACCCTCAGAGCTGCTCCAGCCATATTTTTCATTAACCCAAGATGCTTTGATTGACTAGTCCAACAACTGTTGCCAAATGGTAAGTGGTGGAGCATGGTGGTTAAGAGCCCGAGCTTTGAAGTTAAACCAACCTGGGTGGTGTGACCACAGGCAAATTATCTAACTTTCTTGGGCATTATTTTATAATATGCAGATAAGGTGGGCAATAAAGATTAAGCTGGACTGAGGTTTAGCCACGTAGGAACGGTGGACGTTCAAGATGGCAAGGGATCAGAGAGCGGCGAGTAAGCAGTGGCAGGAGGATGAGACCCGTTCTTTACGCAGGAGGGAGCAGGGAAAATAAAAGGCCAGGCAAGAGCGATCAAGAGGAGAGCTTGACAGACGGAGATCCTGACGGTGAACGAGCTGGGTGAGGTGCAGGTCTAAGGCACGGTTGCATCGTTTGATGGATAAAGTGGAAGCAAGACAGAAGTTACGTTACTAAAGCTGAGCCTGCAAAACTGTAAGGCCAGGTATTAGAAAAGTCAGCGATCAAAATCAGTCTTTTGTAGTCAATTCTCGTTACTCTTTCTTTCTCGTTCTCCCACTTGAAGTCCATAAAAATAACAATTTGCTTTACTGAGGAAGCAATTTTCTTCCTGACATGTCCCCAAGACTGGGGTGCTCTGCTGCTTTTGCCACTGCTAGTAATATTTGTCAATGTTTATAATAATTGACGCATACAGGACATATGTATGCTTATGAAACACGATAAAGAACCCTCTTAAAATCACCATAGAGCTTAATATCCAGCATTGCAAGTACTGGTGCTTCCTTCCCCACTGCACCCCCTGACTCTCCTGAGAATTAGCCACTCTCTTGAATTTTATTAATTGCCTGGCTTGAAAAATAGTACACGTGTAAGTGCCTCTAACGTATTATCTGGTTTTACGATTTTCAGCTTTATAAAATCCATGTAATTTCCTGAAATGTGCGGTTTCTCACACAGCATTGCTTCTAAGACTTATTCACGATGTTTCATTTGAAGCTGTATTTCGTCCATTTTCACGGCTTTAGTATATCCCACTGTGTGAACAGACAAAAATCATGCATTCATCTGTTAACGGGCACCTGAACTTTGCATGTTTCTTCCTCCATGAGCTAGACTGCTACGGACATTCCAGTACACGTCTTCTGGTGTGTATTTGTGAATTTCTAGGGTGTATGCTAGTGAGTTGAACTGATGCTTCATAAATCGAATGTTCAGCTTTACAGGATAATGCCACCAACATTTTGTATTCTCACCGCAGTATATGCATTCTTTTTGTTCCACACTTTCAACCACACTTCGCATTGTCAATTTCCTATTTTTAACAACAGCTTTAATAAGGTATAATTCGCATTTCATAAGGTTCACACTTTAATCTGCACAAGTCACTGTTTTCTAGTATATTCACAGAGCTATATATCTATCACCACTACCAAATTCCAGGACACTTTTATCACCTCAAAAAGAAACCCCACACCCATTCATGGTCACGTCCCATTTTCTCCTCCCCCAAAGCCACTGGCAACCACTAATTTTCTTTCTGTCTCTATGGATTTTCCTATTCTGGACATTTCACATAAACAGAGTCATACAACATAGGCCTTTTGTGTCTGACTTCTTTCCCTTAGCATGTTTCCAAGGCCCACCTATGTTGTGGCATGCATCAGTACTTCATTCCTTTCCACTGTCAAATAATATTCCCTTGTATGGATATACCACACTTGCTTATCTATTCGTCAGTTGATGAACATTTGAGTTGTTTCTATTTTTTGGCTATTGTAAAATGACACTGCTGTAAACATTCTTGTAAAAGTTTTGTTTGGGAAATATGTTTTCAGTTTTCATGGATAAATACCTAGGAGTGGGATTGCTAGGTCATATGGTAACTCTATATCAAACTTTCTGAGGAATTGCTAAACTATTTTCCACAGCGGCTGCACCATTTTTCACTCTCACCAGCAAAGTATGAGGGTTCTAATTTCTTCACATCTTTATTAAAATTTGTTATTTTCCATCTTTTTGATTATAGCCATCCTAGTGGTATGATGTGGTATATCACTGTATTTTTTGATTTTCATTTCCTTAATGACTAATGATACTGAGCATCTTTCCATGTGCTTGTTGGCCATCTGTATATCTTCTTTGGAGAAATGTGTATTCAAATCTTTTGCCCATTTAAAAAATTGAGTTATTTATTTTTTTATTGTTGAGTTCTAGAGGTATTTATATAGAATGGATACTAGACTCATATCCAGATATATGATTTACAATTACTTCCTTCTAGTCTATGAGCTGTTTTTATACTTTTTTGATAGTGCCCTTTAGAGCACAAAAGTTTTATATTTTGGTAAAGTCCAATTTATCTTTTTCTTTGTCATTTGTCCTTTTGTTGTCGTATCTAAAAATCCTTTGCCTAATCCAATGTCATGAAGATTTACTCACATATTTTCTTCTGAGTTGTATAGCATTTTCCTCTTTTATTGTTTCCTTCTAAGAATGTTACAGTTTTAGCTCTTATATTTAGGTCTATGATTCATTTTGAGTTAATTTTTTGTGTATGCTGTGAGGCAGGGGTGCAACTTCATTCTTTTGCATGTGGATATCCAGTTGTACCAGGTCTATCTGTTGAATTTCCATATGAATTTTAGGATCAACTTGTCAATTTATACAAGAAAGGCAGCTGGGATTTTGACAGAGATTGTGCTGAATGAGCACAAATCAATTTGGGTAGTACTGCCATCTTAACAAAATTAAGTCTACCAATCCATGAATGTGGATGTCTTTCCATTTATTAGGTATTCATTAAATTTTTCAGTGAAGTTTTCTAGTTTTTAATGTACAGTTTTTCACTTCTTTGGTTAAACTTTATTCCTAAGTAATTAATTTCTGCTACTTTAAATGGATTTTTCTTAATTTCATTACCAGATTGTTCATTGCTAGTTTATGAAAATACAATTGATTTTTGTATATTGATTTGTATTCTGCAACCTTGAACTCATTTATTTTTCAAGTAGCTTTTTCTTTGTTTGTTTTGATGTGGATGCCTTAGAATTTCTCTGTATGTAAGACCTTGTCATCTGCAAATAGGAATAGTTTTACTTTTTCCTTTCCAATCTGGATGCCTTTTATTTCTTTTCTTGTCAATCTATTATGTATAAAATGGTATCTCGTTAGGGTTTTTGTTTTCATTTTCTTGATTATTGATGATATGAGCAGTTCTTCATGTCTTTACTGGCTACTTATATTCTCACTTCTGTGAAACACAATCACATCTTTAGCCCGTTCTTTTATGGGTAATTTCTGACATAATATCAGATTTGCTTCTCTATTTCTAATTCTTATCCAGTTTATTTCTTTTTCTTGTGTTGTGATTAATGGCGTCTCTGTTACAATGTTGAACAGCAGGAGTGATAGTGGATATCCTTCTCTCTTCCTGATTTTAAAAGCAATCCTTCTAATATTTCACCATAACAGTGATGTTTGCTCTAAGTTTTGATTGCTATTCTTTATCACGTTAAGGATGTTCCCTCCTATTCCTAGCTCATTAAGGTTATTTATCACAGATGGGGGTAGAATTTCACCAAATGCTTCTTCTTCATCTGAGATGATCATATGGATTCTCTCCTTTCATCTGGCAAGGCAATGGATTATATTAATGGGTTTCTAACCTTAATTCACCCTTGAATTCCTGCATTATATCCAAATGACTGTCACAACCATTTTTATATGCTGCTAGATTCTGTTTCTAACTTTTTGTTAGAAATTTTACACTTAAGATTAAATGTGAGACTGGTATGTAATTTTATTTTTACTGTTTTTGGCTGATTTTCACATCAAGATTATATTGGCCTTGAATGGACTGGGGAATATTTCCTCTTTTTCTTTCCTCTGAAAGGCTTTGTATATTATTGGAATTATCTGTTCCTTGAAAGTTTGATAAGAACTTGAGTATAGAATTATTTGGGCCTGTTGTTTTCTTTGATGAAACACTTAAAACTAAATGCTCTATTTAATAGCTTATGGAACTATTAAGAGTTTTCTATGTCTTCTTCATTCAATCACATTTTCTAGAAATTTCTCCATTTTGTCCAGATTTTCAATTTTTTTTGGCATAAAGTTACTCACTGTACTCTTATCTTTTCTATCCTTCCTGGATCAGGAGCCCTTGTTCTCATTTCCTCTCTTGTGTATTTGTGCATTCTCCCTATTTTTCTGATTAGTCTTCCAGAAAGTCTGTATTTTACTAGTCTTTCAAAGGATCAAATTTTGATTTTACTGTATGACTTACTCACTTTTTATTAAAACTTCCTACTTGCCTTGGCATCCATGACATTATTTCCTTTTGATTCTCCAGGCACCCCTCTGATAATTGCTTATTGGTCTCAGCTGATTTTAAATAAGAATCGTCCAATGCCACCTGCTCTTCCCTGTCTAAACTCCACTCTTCTTTAAAATTTTAGAATCCACTCTTACAGTGTTAAGTCACCATTTTGTTGGTGTGAATTCCTACTCTTTCTAACTTCGACATCCCTTTGCACCCACACCCAGACCCCTGTCCAGCCACAGGTTAGATGGCACCGCTCTCCAAGACGTCTCACAGGCACTCCACTAATGTCCCAGCTGAACTCAATCATCTTCCCCGAATCTGTCCTTCCTCACCTCATTAACGGCACCATCATTTAGTCACCCAAACCGGAAACAGAAGAATTCCCTAGGATCCTTTTCTCTCACCCTTGCTTGTCTTGCCCATTTTCACTTTTCACTTAGGTCTTCACCTTTTCTCCCCTGAATTTTACAACAGCCTTCTCACTATTCTCTCAATTCTGTCCTATTCTTTCCATCCACTTTTTTTCTGTCTGATATAGATCCACCTACTGGTGTTCTATGTAAACTGTGAGTGTGATCCCATCGCCCAGCCTCCTCTCTCTGCAGCCTTAACCTCTCCAGTCCCCCACTCCTTCCGTTCCTTGCACAGAAGCTGTAGTAAACACACGAGCTCAGGTCATTCTCTGAAAGCTCTACTTGCTTTTGGCTTTTCACAGTGATGGTCTAAAATAGTGGCTCCAACCTGGGAGCCTTGAACTTATGAAGCATCACAACATTATCAGAGGACACGAGAAAAAGACCATTAGAAGTGCTCGGGGCCTGAAGAAAGAATCTCCACAATCTTCTGTGGAAGGGTTTTCCCCACCTCCCCAACCCCCATTACAGAGGTTGAGTTCTTCAGACTGTTCAGTTTCCTCCAACTAGGCCTTTGCAGAATCACGGCCAAGCCTTCCATCTTAGTCTAACACCCCCCTTAGGAATACACCTGATGCGCTCACTCACCAACTGGCCTTTTACTTCCTTTCAGACCAAAATCAGCACTGCAGGCCATCATATCTATATCCCAACTACATGTTATTCTGATCCCATTTGGAATGGGGAAGTCAATCCTCATATCAGTTTTGGGGGTGATTTGTTTATATCTAATGTCAGATTGATTTATTATAGTATTAGTGTAAGTCTGATTTCACTAGAGTAAAAGGAATCAATAAAAGCATGACAAGAGGAAACAAAATAAAACAAGGAAACAAAATCTTGAGAAATAATTTGCAAAGCTTAAATGTCTGTTAATAGTCTATAGCATTGAAAAGTATTTCCCCAAACAGGATTACAATGAAGGAGGAAATTAGGAGAAATGATATCAGTGTGAAAGAAGAAAAATGTTGAGACTCTAAACTTACTAAATCAGAATCACCAGGATCTCATAATCCAGGAATTTGTATTAAAAGCTCTCCTGTTACTTCTGATAATCAGCCCATTTGCAGAACCATTGTTCTAGTTAATTGAGGATATGACTGAGGGCACTTTCTTAAATAAAAGCATTAGGACAGGGACTTCCCTGGTGGTCCAGTGGTTAAGACTCTGAGCTCCCAATACAGGGGGCCTGGGTTCGATCTCTGATTGGGAAACTAGATCCTGCATGCCACAACTAAAGATCCCACATGCTCCAACAGAGAGCCTGCATGCCACAACTAAAGATCCCACATGCTGCAACTAAGACCCGGCTCAGCCAAATAAATAAATATTTTTTTAAAACAGCATTAGGACAATAATTTATATAAAGTGCATAATTTCAGCTTACCATTCTGCTGTCTCAATTCTACTGTGATTTTTTTTTTTTGTAAAAAGAGCCCAATAAGTTGAGATTGGTTGTTTTAAATGAATGAATATCATCAACTTTGATAACCCTGGAAGGGTTTCTATGGTAACACAGGACAAAGATAATAACCACCAAGATCTAAATAATCAAGGTTGCTTAGTGAGCTTAGGCTGGCTTACTTTTATTGGTTTTAAATGCAGTAAAAAGCAAACAGTTCCAAGGAGCCAGACACTATTACTACCAGAGTATGTGACTAATTATGTGCTCCCCCCAAACCCCAAACAAAAATAGACTGGAATATACTGTTTACTCATGAAAGCAATTAAAATACATAAATACAATTTTCACCAAGTCCACCATTCTCAGCATGTAGTTATTTATCTAATTCAAATCATGCAGCTAGGTGTTAGAATTAACGTCTCTGAGCTAAATACAAATATGGAAAGTCCTTTTGGGGTTTGATCCTCATTCATTTTCAACCAAATATCCAAATTCATTTCGAATTCACACAAGAACTGCAACAGCTTCACCTAAATCAGTTTTCTACAAGTTAAACATCCCTCCTATACTCAGATGTGATTGTGGAACTACTTTGATCTTTATTCCCAAATTTATTGCTCCATGTAATCCATGACAAAATATAATGTGATTTACTATATCTCTATATGACAGCCCAGCAGCTGACAGAACTTAATAATTTAGCATAAGAAAAAAAACCTTCTGGCACCAAAATATACAGATCATAATGGGGACTCTTTAGTACCAGTTTACAATGAAGCCTATACAAGCCGATCGTAAGAACTTCAAAACAATTCTTTTTTTCTCATGCATTTAATGAAGGAGATTTTTATTCCTTAAACGTGCTTTGTAGCTGCAAGCAAAAAATTTTGGAACATTTTGCTTTTGTTCTCATTAAAACAATGCGGGACTAGTCGCATACTAATGTTCTTTTCTCAAAGAAAAGAACTAAATTTCTCCATTTAATTTGAAATAAGTGAATAAACACAAACATGGGAATCTTAGGAGACTCTAAAAAAAAAGGAAATTTATATTTGGTTATGATATAGAAAAAGGATAGGTTAGGTAATTAGGCACTACTTATAATGAAATCAAGACCTGTCTTTGGAATTGCTAGAACTGAAGTTTCTCTGAAATTCCCGCCCTCTGAACATGCGTCTGCATTCAGGGCAGGAAATGTCAGACCAGAGGGTGCTAAGGTCTCTTGTGAGACTACTTTTCAGGGGGTCGTGGTGGCTCTGGTGCTGCGGGTGGCAATGGGCCTGAGGGTCTCATGCTCCTGACCGAGGTGGCCGAGCGGGGTTGCCCCCAGCACCCCCACCCCCCCCCCCCACCCAGCACCCCCGCAGAGGACGAAGCCTCGGCCACGTGGTCTGGCTGGGCTTCCGGAGCTCCACGCAGCCTCTGGAACCTCACTGGTTTCCTAGCACCGAGATTCTCAACAGAATCCCCCCAGACCCCTGCCCCTTGGACCTTTAGGTATTTGTCAGCCTATGATCCAGTCAGTGAGAAGTCACCTCCTGTCGCCTCTCCAGGTATTTGGTTATAAAAGACAAATTATATATTCATCACTTCAATTCAAAAATTTGACACGTCTTCTTACAGGTATTTGAATGAAAGATTCTCGCCTAGGTGAGTATATTGCTGGGACTTCCAAGACGCCATCCATGTGCTGCATCTATCTTCCTGAATCCACCATGGGCCACAATCTGATCCCCTGCTTTGCAGGTCCACACGCTCAATGTTGCCAGTGCCCCTGGGTGGGTTATTTGACTCGTACAGACTGAAGCCATAGCAGACCCAGGTTCTAGAGGGTGTTTTCTGTTATCCTGTCTTCTATCCTTTCTTAAATCTCCTTTAGATTTGCACATAACCTTGCTCACATTCTAAACCAGCTTCCTGACATGCTTCTACCTATCATGTGTCAGAAACACTCACCTCTAGTACTGTAATCTCAGAACAGAACTTGGAAAAATTCGAAGAATTTTTACTGTCTCTTCTTGGGAAAGGTTATAGTTAATTGCTTCAGAATGCAAAGCTACTAAAATCCTTGAAGTGCTTTTCTGATGAACTGTATGACTGCTTTTCAATTCATCCCAAATAAAAGAACAAATAAAACTCTATATGCAAATGTACCACAAGCCAGGCTTTGTTCCGGAGTGCTCTGGTGGACTCTTAATCTTTTAAAATGGTCACAAGCCTTCTGAATATTTAAATACAAAACAACCAAAAGACATGAACTAAATAATTTACTAGCCAAACAGGCAGAAACTAAATTTTAAAATTGTCTTGACTGGTCAAAGCTATAATACAAATGTTTCAACCCAAAATATACTCAAAAGCTGTTCCCCTCCATTTGGTTTACAAAGTTTAAATATAAAAATGTAGTATTTAATTCTCCAGTGTTGTTTCCCTTTTATTTTGAGGTGAAATAATGAGAAAATGTTTTCTATGCACCACCTCCTGAAGTGTTCTTTTCTTCCCCACATCTGAAATAGAATCTGTGGCTGCCGACAGAAGATCCTTAGGAGTATCTACCACTGAGAAACCCTATGTCCTTCACAGCTTAGACGAAAAGCTCCTGACGCCCCCAATACACTCACCTCTCCGCTCCACCCAGACATACCACATTATTGGTTAGCTCTACTCTCTTGCTTTTGTCTCCTACTCAACTCTGACTTCAGAGCCAAAAATTCAGGGTTTTCGCCAAATCAAGGGGTCTCAGGCCAAGGAATCTGGATGTTACTCTGGATGCAGTGGGTGCATCAGAGGTTTGTGAGCCGGGAGCGAGATGAGCTATCACGGGGAAGACGCATCCCCCAGGACTAAGGAGAAGGAACCAGAAGAGCAGAGCAGAAAACGGTGGCAACAGTCGGAGAATTGCTGCTTTTGTTTCAAGTCCTAACACAGCTACAATAATTGAGGAGACAAATGAAGTGAAATGGGGTTATCCCAGCCTTGTGCCTCTTTCTGAAGGAGAAAGTTGCATTAGGGGCAATCAGAAAATTAAACCAAAGGAAACAACAGCATTTTGAACTCTTTACATGTTATCTACCTTTCTACCATCTATCTTACAGAAACACGTGGGCACCCAAATGCTTGACACGCTCACAAACGGATTTTCCTATAGTAATTCTTCGTTTAAAGATGCTTAATTTTGGTATATTTTTCAGAGTGCAACTGGGATAAATGGAAGATGTATTGAGAGATCTAACTATGGGTGAATCATAAATAATCCCTTAGAAACTGAGGATGAGAACCTTGTCTCTGTGTGGATGTGAAGTCATCTCTCATAGCTGTTCCCACCTCTTGATATACTCTTCCCGGTATTACTGATGGCCTTTGCTTCCATAACCCATTTTCTTTTTTTAAATTGAGATATAATTTATTTACCATCTTATTCACCCTTTTCAAGTGTACAGTTCAGCAATTTTTAGTATATTCACAAAGCTGTGCAATTATCGTATTTGTCTAATTCCAGAGTATTTTCATCACCTGAAGGAGACCCTGTACCATTAGCTGTCGTTCTCCATCCCTGCCTCCCCTCAGGCCCAGGAAACCCCTAATCTACCTTCGGTCTCGATGAATTTGTCTATTCTGAATGTTTCATATACATGGAATAATATAATATGTGGTTTTTTGTGTCTGGCTCTTTTCACTTGCACAATATTTTCAAGGTTTATCCTTGTTGTAGCATGTATCAGTAATTCATTACTTTTTATGACTGAATAACATCCCACTGGATGGATATACCACATTTTGTCTACTTATCATCATTAGATGGGAAATGGGTTGTTTCTACTTTTCGAATAATGTAAATAATGCTGCTATGAACATTTGTGTACAAGTTTTTGCATGAACATGTTTTGAATTCTCTTGGGAAACACTCGGGAGTGGAACTGAGGGGCCCTATAGTAATTCTATATTTAACTTTTTGAGAAACTGCCAAATGGTTTTCCAAAGTGGCTGCACCTTATGTTCTAATTTGCCCACGTCTCTGACACTTCTTCTTGTCTGTCTTCTTGATTACAGCCATTCTAGTGGGTGTGAAGTAGTATTGCATTGGGATTTTGATTTGCATTTCTGTAATGACAAACGATGCTGAGAATCCTTTCATGTGCTTATTGGCCATTTGTATACCTAGTTTGGAGAAATGTCTATTCAAATCGTTTGCCCATTTAAAAATTGCATTATCTGTCTTTTTATTGTTAAGTTATGAGAGTTCTTCATATGGGTTTCTAGACCCTTAACAGATAGATGATTTGCCAATATTTTCTCCCATTCTGTGGGTTATCTTTTCACATTTTTGTTGGCTATATTCTCGGAAGCACAAAAGTTTTTACTTTTGATAGAGTCCAATTTGTCTATGTCCTCTTTTGTTGCTTCTGCTTTTGTCGTCATGCCTAAGAAACCATTGCCTAATCCAAGGTCCCCAAAATTTACTGGTATATTTTCTTTTAAGAGGTTTTATAACTTTAACTCTTACGTTTAGGCCTAGCAGGGTTGCTATCAACAAATTCTCTTAGTCTTCGTTTATCCGTGAATCTTTTATTTCTCCTTCATTTTTGAAGAATGATTTTACCGGATGTAGAATTCTTGGTCAATAGTCTTTTTCTTTCAGGACTTTGAATATTTCATTCCACTGCCTTCTGACCTTCATGGTTTCTGA
Source organism: Balaenoptera ricei (assembly GCF_028023285.1). NCBI lineage: Eukaryota > Metazoa > Chordata > Mammalia > Artiodactyla > Balaenopteridae > Balaenoptera > Balaenoptera ricei. The sequence goes on along the minus strand of NC_082658.1, from coordinate 1,338,072 downwards.
TCAGAAAACATGTTAGTTTTTAATTATGTTAATTATTTATAATTAAATAACATTATTTAATGTTAATATTTCCATTAGTTCTTTAGACATAGTTTCTTTAGTTCTTCGAGCATATCTAAAAGAGCTGATTTAAAGACTTTATCTAGTAAGTTCAACATGGGCTTCCTCAGGAACAGTTTCTACTGATTTTTTTACCTGCCCCTAGGCCACGCTTTTTTGTTTCTTTGCATGTCTCATAATTCTTTTGCTAAAAACTGGACATTTTGAATATCATAATGTGGCAATTATGGAAATCAGATTCTTTCCTTTCCCCAGGGTTTGTTGTTGTTGCTAAGGTTTTTTTGTTTGTCTGTTTTGTTTTTTAGTGACTCCTCTGAACGAAGGCTATAAAGTATGTATTCTCTGTCAGACGCGGTCACGGAAGTCTCTGCTCGGTCAGTGGTCTGCTAATGACTGGGCAGAGGTTTCCTTAAATGCCTGGAACCAACAGGTCTTCCAGATTTCACCAAGGGCTCTGTGTGCATGTGAGTGCACACCTTCCACACTCGAGTGGCAGATTACAACCCTGCCTTCTCTTCCCACTTGTGCAGAGGCTCAAGGTCAGCCAGAGGTGAGAACTGGAACCGTCTCAGATCTTTCCTGAGCACGCACACAGCCCTACGCGTGTACACGGCACGCTAGATTCCAAGAGATATACTGGAGATCACCAAAGCCCCCATGGACAGCTTGGTCCCAGCTTACACCTTAAGCTTTTGAGTTAGCCTACTGTTTTCCCCGACTGTTACACACCACCTCAGGCAGCTGGGACCCTAAACAATGATCTCTAGCTGTTTTCGAAAAGTGCTCCTCTGGTAAAAGGGTTCTCACACTGAGTGAGCTCCAAGTCAGGACAAATAAAGACAGCCTTGTGGGTGGGGTCTTCCTGGGACCCATCAGACAGGTGGGTCAAATAGTAATCAAATAATAGTTTTCAGGAAATAGGGCTTTGAAGGAGCTGCCCTGTTCTGCCCCCTCTGGTGGCTTCTAGGCTGCTGATTTTCTCCTTGATTGCTGGCTGTTGGTTTTCAACACTAATGCAGAGCTGGGAAGAAAGTATGGAAATAGGGAAAGTTGAAAAGTCACAAAGCTGGCTGTTCCTACCAAGATCCAGATTTTATTTTTGTTTTGTTTTTGAATGAATGCTCCTTGGATTGCTGTAAGCTTGGTTAATTTCCAGAGTTCTGAAAAGGTTATGATCATTTTTGCCTGTTTTGTCATTGCTTTTATGGAGGACAATTTTTGGAGGTTCTTATTTTGCCATTTTCCCTGGCATTCTCCCCGGAACACTCATTAAGTGTTGTTTTCCACAGGGTTACATCCTTTCCTGTTTTCTCTTCTTATTCCACAAACTTTCCTTGGGAAATACTATCCCTGCCTAGGCCTTCAAATTCTACCCAAAAGTCACTGACTCTCAAATCTACATCTTCTACACTAACATTCTCCCTTGGAAGACTTACTGGTGACCAATGGCCATTTCTGTGTGGGTATTTTACAGGTGTCTCCAGCCCAACACGTCTGAAACCACTCATCCACTTGGTTCCCATACCAGGAAACTGAGAGGCATCCTAGATTATTCTCTTTTTAAAAAAATTTCAAGTCTTCACTAAAACACCTCCTCTGTCAAATATTCCCACATCCCACCTCCCATCAAGTGAGTCATTCTCTTATCTTAATACACTTCTGCCCCTGTGTAACATCTGTTCACACGATGATCCTCTCCCTAGACTATCAGCATCGCGAGCAAGAACTGACTCACGTTCTCACCCCCAGGACTCATCACGGCACCCAGCACGTTAGAGTCAGGCGTGTGTTTTATCCGTGTAGCGAACTAGTTTCCAAAGATGGCCACACCTTCCCACGTGTTCTTCTCACAACATAGTGCCAACGTTCCTCCCTCAAGAGATGGGGTCTCTGCTCTCTCCTCTGGAGCCTGGGCAGAACTTTGTAACCACCTCCAGCAAAAGAATGAGGTGGAAATGACAGTGCTTGACTTCTAAGGGTAGGTCAGAAAGGTGATATGGATCCCACCTAGTTCTCTGTCTCAGGACACGTGTGTTGGGAGTCCTGAGCCAACACTTGAGAAGTCTAGCTACCCTGAAGCTGCCACGTGAAGAGACCACGTGGAGATGTGGAGCTGTTAGACAGCCTTCCCTGTACAAACCAGAAATGTGAGTGAAGAAGCCCTCAGATGGCCTCAGCCTCAGCTACGCCCGACTGCAGCCACAGGAGGAATCCAAGCCAGAAACACTCAGCTAAACAGCTCCCCAACTCCTGACCCACAGAAGCAGTTAAGAGATAATAAATGTTGTTTCTGAAGCCACTACATTTTGTGGTGATTTGTTTTACAACATTAGATAACTGAAAAAGTAATAAATGCAGAAATGAAGACGATGATAGAGAAGTATCTTGGTGCATACACAATATTCATCTTTGTTTTCTCTACCATGCATCATTTTTAAATGGAAAAAAAGTGGTAAATATGTGATTAAAAGAAAAGTATCTCATACCTGCATCAAAAAATGTCAAAATGTAATTAATGTGTATGCAAAATGAACTTGCATCCAGCAAGTAAGTCTTTTCCCAAAATACTTAGGGGTTGCATTATTTTCTCAAAATATAGTTTTTCAAATAATAATTTGCTTATTTAACCAAGTACTATATGGTACCCCAAAAGGCAAAAACCTTATTCTCCATTCCCTCCAAATAGATAATTTCATAAATATAACTTCTGGATCATAAAGATAACTTCTGGATCATTGATGTTACAATGCTTGACTGTTCTTAGTAAATTTTTCCTATATTAAATGTCTTAACATGTTTTTGTACTGTTCTAATCAAGAGAGTCCTTTTATAAATCATGGAGCACTTCTGTTAATTCTGAATTTTCACACATTAGTGATACTTAATGGATTTAAAATAGTTTATATTTATGAATTATTTAAGATAGCCTAGATGTAAACAAATCCACAGTGACAGAAATAATGATTCTGTTTTTAACACATATTTAACCTCAAGCTAATAGCTGTGAATATCTTGAGATTATAATTCTTTAGAACAGATGGTTACTTAACACAGATAAAAGAAATTAAACATTAAACAAAGCCTCATCCAAAAGAATTTGCCACTTTTCAATAACCTTTTAACGCGTTTTAAAAGAGTTGGGATTAATTACCTATAGTTTCTAAAAATGTGTATTGTCTGATTTATCTAAGCCAAAAGGAATAGCAATTTAAGTAAAAACAAGAAAAGCTTTGACTCACAAATATAAAAGAAAATTTCTTTGTATCATTAAAATTAAATGTGCAATCTATGCTCCTGATGCTGTTTTGTATTCTAAGTCTATAAAGCTTTTTTTACAAAACAAATTTTAGATATTTTTCCATTTCAAATGTTGGTGAAGAAATCTAATTATTTACTCAACACATATGTTGGGAGCACTATATAAACTGCCAAAATTTCCCTTAGAAGAGATATATAGTTTACAGTTAAATATCAAGAAAACTGTCCTCAATTCACATTTTTCTTTTTGCTTAGTACATTGAGCATAATTTTACATAAAGTATATTGCTGATGTCATCATTTAAAAGAATCCCTTATTTGAGTTTTATTTGCCAATTTCAGGCGGCTACATTCTGGGCTGAAGGAAAAAAATTAATAGTGCTTTGTGAATTATTTAAAATACTATATGTATATGGGTGAATGTATAATTTATTGTCAGAATTGGATAACTTTTGAGAGTGAATGGAGTGTTAAGAGTCACAGCGAGAAAACAGGCACTGAAACAGGAACCTGAGGTCACCCTGAGCATGAATTACATCTCCGCTACACTATTAACAGAACGAGATTAAACACCACCATGCTAGGTCAGCCCCACAGTCCATCTGGCCAAGTCCATTATGTACCCATAATCTTCACAGTAACAGGAAGAGTCATAAAGGTCTTCATCAACACCATCATTAATATATTTTATGTTAGTTTATTATTTCTGCTACCACCACAATACTCCCTTGCCCAGAGGTCAGAGTTCTAGGGACGATCATGTATATTATTTAGGAGCTGCCCTGCGGCCCCTGCCCATGCTATCGGGTGTAGAAAATCAGTCAACAAATTGAAAGCAGCTGCCACCAGGATAAAGTGACAACAGGAAGAAGAGGGAGCGGTGCGAAGAACCATGAAAGGGAGAGAGAACCAGAATGACCACGTGGGGCACATTTATTGTAGGGAGGTGCTGCGTGGCACCAAACGTTCAGAGTGATGACTCTGAGTCGTCAGGAAGGGGCATTGATGGTTTCGGCATTTTTTGTCTAAAAGAGTAGAGCGGTATGTTAGAGAAAGCCTTCAAAATGAACGTTTTGGCACATACGTGGTGATTACATTTTAGTTATTTGGAAACTGACACGTGGAACAATTGATTCCTAAGCAATATCTGATAAATGAGGCATTCCTGTACTTCCTTTTATTTGTCTTGAAACTATCTCTTTCAAGTTCTTCTAAACAGTGTTGAAAAAAAAAAATCAGAATTAACCCACTCATGGTATGAGAAGATTAGAGAATGTGATCATAGAATCTCTCGATCTTCTGCCTAAAATGAAAACTTACGTCTTCATGTCCAAGGTGCTTCATTCCCTTTATCACATTAGTTATCCTCTTTCAAAGGTTCACTAGTTTTGTGTTATTTTCATAATTTTAAGCTTCATTAAGTTCATTCAAATCGTATTTGATACAAAAGCAGAAAAAAATGTTTTGCTCTATTCCGTTTCCAGAGAGCAAGAAGTGTCTGTGTCAGTTTCACTGGTTGGTGAAACCGCGGCCCAAGAATTATTCTTTACGAAATCTTTTCAGTCTAACTGGGGAGCTAGAGTTGAAAAAACAATAAAGATCTATCCGTCCATCCATCCATCTGTCCATCTAGCCAACAAATTTTTATCGGCTGCCCACGATGTGCCAGACACTGTTCCAGACACAGGAGAAACAACAGTGAAAACTCAAGCAATAAAAATAATAAATCCCAGGAAGTGCAAAGTAATGTGGAGAAAGAAGGCAGAGTCCAAGCACAGAAGGTGAGAGGGGGCGCTACCATTTAGGCAGGAAGCAGCCGGTCACTGGATGCTATGAGATCTGGAGGAGAAATCCAGAACAATCTCGGCCTATTTACAAATGGCGAGAAAGCCCCCTGCTGGATCTGGGTGACGGGGGAGGAGCAGGAGGTGAGCCGGAAAGGTGAGGCCCAGATCCCACTGCACCTGCGGGCAAAGTGAGGAGTTTCCCTTCTGCCCTAGTAGTGCCGGAGAGCCGATGCGAGGGGCTGGGCAGAGGGGCCCGTGGGGCAGCAGCGCTCAGAGAGAGCAAGTGCGGAAAGGAGACCAGGCGAGCGCCGCCGCAGAGCCCGGCCGAGAGAGCCCCGGGCGCTCTAAACCAGGCGGTCGTGGCAGAATGACGAGAAGCCGTCTGACGTGGGACGTACTTTGAAGACAAAGCCAGGGGGACTTCCTGATAGGAAGGATGTGGCCGTGAAAGAACGCACTGCGTCGGGACGCCCGCGAGTCTTATCCCCTGACCTGGAGGAGACCGGAGGGGGACTGAGAGGCCTGTTTCAGAAGCGGTGAGTGCGGGGTCCTCGCATCCCAGCAGAATTCGGGGCCGACATCTAGGACGAGGCTGGATACACAAGTCCGGGGCTCGGGAGACAGACGAGGACGAGAGATGCAGACTGGAAGCCGCCAGCATGCGGAAGGCATTGAGGCTGTGGGGCGAGACAGGGTCAGCCAGGGTGAGAAGAGAAGCATGAAGGGGCGTGAGGGCAAGGTGGGGCCACTACCACAGCAGGTGTCCGACCAGGAGAAACCCCCGGGGAGTGTGACACCGCCTGTTAACGCGATTGAAGTCTGTCAAAGAGAAAGTGACCGGCGGTGTCGGAACTGCCGAAAGGTCGACTGAGATGAAGACGGAGGGCGCACACCGCGTTTAGTGCGGCGGCCACTTGATGACCCGACACACGTTCCAGTTACCGGAGCGGCTAGAGCCCCAGTGACTCGGGTGGAAGAAGAGACTACGAGGACACGGGGCAGGCAGGCAGCCAACCCGAGCTGCGGAGTCCGGCTACAAAGGAAAGCAGAGGAACGGTGGCTGAGGCGGGGTGCGTCACGGCAGCAGAGCATTTACTGCTCGTAGAGTACCATTCCCCTTCCCCACACCCCAGCTCCCTTTTCCAGCGCCTGCAGGTAAGTGGGCCCTTGTCTAGTGATATTCGAAATAGCGGAGTCTCCGCAGACTTCAAAAACAGACTTATGGTTACCAAAGGGGAAACGTGGCGGGGCAGGGGGCGGGGGGAGGAATCAGGGGCTTGGGATGAACAGACACACACTGTACCTAAACTACCTAACCAACAAGGACCTACTGTGTAGCTCAGGGAACTCTACTCAATACTCTGTAACAGCCTAAATGGGAAAAGCATCTGAAAAAGAATAGATGCATGTATATGTAGAATGAAATCACTTTGTTATACACCTGAAACTAACACGACATTATTAATCAAATACACAACACTATTAAGAAAAGAAATATAATTTGAGCCACATATGCAATTTTAAATCTTCTAGTGGTCATATTAAAAAGTTAAAAGAAACAGGTAGAATTTTTAAAAATTAAAAAGTTTAAAGACCTTTGTACTTTAGGACTATAAAAATACTTTCCTATGTTTTTGCTTGTACTCTTTTAAAAATATTTTAATATTAAATCTATACAGAATAAAAAAATATTAAAAAAAAGATAGTGGAGTTTCTTTGTCGAATGATACTGGACTTACGATCTGGGAAAGTATTAATCACATGAAATTTATTGGTAATTAACCAGTTTAGACCTACAAAAACAGTGCTTTTTTATGACTTAACAGTAAACCTTTGTTAAGCCACCGAAATCTTGGGGTCAATTTGCTACCACAGTATAACATAGCATAATTTGGTATAAGTGGTCAAAGAATTCTTTAACATATTATAGAATGTTTTTATGATTTGGGAAATAATACTGTAGAGAGAAAAATGTTGCTACAAGAGAAGAGACGAATGATTAAAGGAAAAAGTCCTTCGGTAGAGGTGAGGCGTGCAGTGCACCAGCGAAGTCCTTAGACAGAGGCACACACTTCCTTAAGTAAGGTGTCCATGCGTGTTCTAAGGAGGGAGGGGTGACTACACAGACACGGATGCAGCTGGAGGGGGAGGTGGGATGGGCTGACGAGGTGGTTCTCTTCTGTTGCTTCTACTTTTCCAGCAAAACAACAGTCGACAATGAGAGGAAGGAAGGAAAAGGAACTGTTGGAGGCTTGAGAAGAAAAGAGAGGTATGAAATGTTCCTAGAGAGCGGGAAAATGAATTAACTAGGAAGTGCTGAGGGCCCACTCGAGCTTTTTGGCCTCAAGTTTAAGTGAGACCAGTTAACGTAAGTGTGTCTTCTCTTGAACTGTGTTCAACTGTTTAGATACAAGAGTAGGGTCCATGAGAAATTGGTTTAACCACGCTTGGGGATTTGTAAGCAAGGGAGGGTGGAGGAAGTTGAGGGCAGTCCAAGGGGGTGGTGAGTGCACTGATGGGACATGAAATCTAAGCTGGGGAGTGAAGGCACAAGGAAGTTGATGGAATGTGAAAAATGGCGAGGTTCATGGATTAGAAGTCCCCGTGGGGCAACGATCTTAGTGAGGATGCTAAACTGAGTCAGAAAGGGGGTGGGCTAGGGACAGGTAGAGAGGGAGAGGAATGCCTGAAGCCAAGACTCTGAAGACGGTACAGGTATTAGAAAGGGCAAGGACTCTAGATCATAACCACGGGCAGGAGCTGAGGAGATGAGTGATGGGCTAAAGGAACCAAGAGGCCAGTGTGATGGGACGCTTCTCATCAGCGGGTCCATCCATCCCACGCCATCTTGGCTGTGGACAATTATGACTTGTGTCAGGACATGCTTTGTACTTTCTGTACACGTTTAATCACATACAAGTTACAGCCATGAAAGTCAAGCCTTATGAATGAGATAGTGTTTGAAACAATATCTAAATTTCATAAGAAAAGTGTCATTTAATTAAATAAAAGTTTAAAAAATTTTGCTCTTCATTAATCTATCGATAACTTAAAGCTAAAGGACAAGCCATGCATTTCTACAATAACAGAATGCCTTATTTTTGTCTACAACTCTAAATTGAAGTGGCACTTTACTACTAAAACATATGTAAAAAAAACATTCTTAATTTCTCTCCATGAATACCTATTTTTTCATTGCTGTTTTCCAATCATACTCATATGTACTGAAAGCACCTTTTTCTTACTGAAAAGTATCTAACTTGTCTGTGGTTTTCATTTTCTTGCTTTGAAGGATATTTATATGGAAAAATGGCTTCTTCCTCTTGTCGACGGTTCGTGTTTAAGAAAGGAATAGAATTCCTGCTCCGACACAGACCTAAAGAGCCCAGAGAAAATTCTTCCCTGTCTATCAAACGCAGTGGTCTAATGCGGCTGACAAGGACACCTAAAGGCAGCAAATGACAGTCAGCCATTTATAATGGAAGTGTTTTCATTGAACTATTTTTGGTTCCTATTATAAATTATCTCCAGATAGAAACCAACCAGATTAAAATGAAACATTACAATGCAACAACAAAACTTCAGTTTTATTTAGAAATAAAGCAACCTTCCAAACAAGCATCCCTAATCTCTCAAAGACAATGATAAGGCAATCTGGCAGCTTTCAAAAGTCGAAGTGACTTTCAAGCACGGCTATTTAAATGGACAGAAATTTCTGCAGTTGTCAATGCAAAATTTAAAAAGAGAACTAACACTTTTTAAAAGGAATGTATAAAACTTTAGAATTTATATGAGATAAAATCTTGTTTTCAACATTTTTAAGGTTGAAAAAAAGCAGACACTGCTTTTCTAAAGCTATTATTGAACAAAAAAGTTGAGAATAAAGAGTACATGGATGGGGGGCTCCCCTGGTGGCGCAGTGGTTAAGAGTCCGCCTGCCAATGCAGGGGACGCGGGTTCGAGCCCTGGTCTGGGAGGATCCCACGTGCCGCGGAGCAACTAGGCCCGTGAGCCACAACTACTGAGCCTGCGCGTCTGGAGCCTGTGCTCCGCAACAAGAAAGGCCGCGATGGTGAGAGGCCCGCGCACCGCGATGAAGAGTGGCCCCCGCTCGCCGCAACTGGAGAAAGCCCTCGCACAGAAACGAAGACCCAACACAGCCAAAAATAAATAAATAAAATAAAGAATTAAAAAAAAAAAAAAAAGAGTACATGGATGGACCTAGAGAATATTATGCTTGGTGAAAAAGTCTGAGAAAGACAAATATCACTTAAACGTAGAATCTAAAAATTACACAAATGAATCAATATACAAAACAGAAGCAGACTCACAGACATAGAAAACAAACTTACAGTTACCAAAGGGGAAAGGAAGAGACAAATTAGGAATACGGGATTAACAGATTCAAACTACCATACATAAAATCAGCAGCAAAGATTTACTGTATAGCACAGGGAATTGTATTCAATATCTTACAATAACCTATAATGGAATATAATCTGCAAAGAAATAGCTGAATCACTGTGCTGTACACCTGAAACTAACAATATTGTAAATCAACTAAACTTCAATTTAAAAAAAGGTAACGCATGAGTGAGCATTTCCTCTGATACCATAGGACCCAGGTGACTTGCAGGACATTATAGGAAGATTACACTTCTGGCCATCCTATACAAACACCAGGAAAAGGTCTGGTTCTTGTTCTGGGATCTGGACCAATAATTCTGCTTGAAAAGGTACATTAAGAGGATTCCATTGTCGAATGGATCTCAGATAGAGTTCAAAGTGATCAAATAAAAGCTAAAGATCAGTCAGGTACCAAATAGTCAAGAAGACCAATCAAGGTAGAAATAAGAAACATGGGTAATGGGCAGTTAGGAACCCAAATCAGAGTCTGGCTGGGAGTGAGGAATGTGGAGTAGGCATGAATTGGTTCATTCCCTGGTGGTCCAGTGGCTAAGACTCCGTGTTCCCAATGCAGGGGGTCTGGGTTTGATCCCTGGTCAGGGAACTAGATCCCACATGCTGCAACTAAAGATCCCGCGTGCCACCACTAAGACCTGGCACAGCCAAATAATAAATAAGTACTAAAAAAAAGAAAAACATTTAAAAAAAAACAAACAATGGTCTTGTGAAGCAGGATCTCCTTCTATCTTACGCTCATGGCGACTTGTCTGAGCCAAGAGACAGCTGGATTAGCTGGGTAATGGCATGGGAAGCAGACGATTCCCAGCGTAAGTTTTGGAGAAAGATACGCTGGAATCAGCATGCTGGTTCTGCACCTGTAGCTGTGTAACTCGGAGCAAGCTGCTTCACTCCTCTGAGCCGTAGTATCGCCAACTATTCTACAGGAATAATAACTTCAAGGTGTTGTGAGAGTTAAACAATGTATGTGAAAGTGCCTGGCACATGGAAGGCACACATAAACACCTTCCTCCATCGGGCCAATACATACTCTACATGCTTATCCATTGTTTAAATCACATAGATTATTTTCAGGAATTTGAGCACAAGGAAATGCAAATCAGAGGATCTGTGTTGTGTGACCTTAAGAAAATACAGAGATGATCATTTGTTTCATGACACTGGCAATGTCAACTTTTATAAGAACTATTTTAAAAAATCTTGCGTTTCCTCATCAAATTGTTGGCGTGGAAATGAGAAGGGAATAGAAGATAGTAAACAAACTTATTATTTGCAAACATAAACTCAGATAATAAATATCTTTATCCCCTAAAGGTGCCTATTTCTTGATATGCATGAAAAGCTGAAGCTTGAAAAGACAGGAGCCGTGTGAGTGAAGGACAGAATCTTGTTCAGGGAGATCACTGGTCTACACTGCCTACCCAGGTATTGACAAAGGCCTGGTTAGAACCCACTTGTCTCCCTGCATGTGTGTCTAGCGTTCATTCTCACCGAAGAAGAAGTGAAACCTTGTTTCCTGGGGAAAGTCTCTCGTGGTCCCACAGCTAAGTTGTCCACTCTGGCATAGTGTCACAACTCCTTGTGTTTCCCCTCGTTGCAAAGTCACCATATGGTTCATTTCCACGTGTATAACAGTAGTGAAGGGCACAGGTTCTGGAGTCCAGCTCAGTTTGAATCTCTTCTCTCCAAATTACTGAACCTACCTAAGCCTCCACAAAGACTAACAGTACTTACTTTGCGGTGAGAAGAGACAATAAGATGAGCCTTTACAACTATGCTTGACACTCGATGCAATACATGTGGGTCATTTTTTATTACTAGTCAGTAAGGGCAATTAGGGTAAAGAGTGTTTAATACCAGATGTCCACACACTCATGGTGTGGAGCTCTCCCCAGAATACTATAGGATGTGTCCCTTGTCTGACACTTAGTACAAATGAAAACCCATGAAATTCATAAACGTTGAAAGTAGTTGTGATTATGGTTTTAAAATATAGGTAGTCCTTGCTGTGCACCATTTTGATTTGCGTGCATTTCAGTTTTCATGGGTGGGTGAGATAAACCCAGTGCCTCAACAACATAATAGTTAAATTTCAATTACTACAGTACATCTTCTATGGTGAAGAGTCTATTAAATGATTTTCTGATTTTTTTAAAGTGCGTTGCCTCATTAACTTTATAAGACTTCTTAATATGTACTAGATACAAATCTTTTATACAAGGTACATATTTTGCAAATATTTTCTTCCAGTCCATGGCTTGCCTTTTTATTTTCTTAAAGCGTCTTTTGAAGAGCAAAAGTTTTGATTTGAATTAGGTCCAAGTTATCAATTTTTTTCTTTCATGGCTCACGCTTTTTTATTCCAATCAAGGAAAAATTTTGCCTGAACAAACATTGCTAAGATCTTCTCCTAGGGTTTCATACTTTTAGCATTCACGTTTAGGTCCAGGATTTATTTCACGTTTCTTTGGTAACAGTGTGAGGAGAAAGTAGAGGTTCGTTTTTTCCCCTTATGAACAGTCAATCGTTCCAGAGCCATTGATACTTGTGAAAAGACTATCCTTTCCCCATTCATTATAGCACATTTTTTGGTCAAAAAAAAATTAATTATAAACGTGCAGGTTTTAAAATCTAAGATTTCCTCAAGATTTGCCTATCAAAAATTGTGCTATTTCTAGCTTCTGAATAGTAAAGATTAGGTTTATAACCTTCAACAACTTTGACTTTGTTCTATTCCTGAGTTCTCAAACAGTATATAAAAAACAAATCTCAGTCGTCACATCTGGATTTTTTATTAAAATGCTGTCTAATTCCTTGGCCATATAAGGTATATTTTAAAAAGATGGTACAGGGCAGTTAAAAGTCAGGCCAAAGCACCACTCTGGCTGGAAACTTTTATAGTATTTTATTTTCAGCACATAACCTAACAAATGCAGATAACATGGAAAATCTATGAACCCTGCCAAATGTGGTCCACTTACCCTGGGTTATCTTTTTACCTAATTTGAGCTGATACCATGTTGGGGCTATTTTATGCCCAGCTACATTTTATGGGAAATAAACTGATTTGTAATTTTTTTAAAAATCTGTGTTAAAATATTTTTTAATCTTTCATGTTTTGATCAATAATGATAAATTTTCTTCTTTGTATCTTTGGTCTTTAACACATTCCCAAGCTCACATTTCAGGTACTCAACAAATGCTTAACTGGAATATGAAGTTCAACCAAATTAAACTGCTGATGTGGCAATTTGCAAAATAATCCAGAGATCCAGACCCTAACGGGATATACACTGAAAAAAGTAATTATGCATTTAGTGTTCCTTTACTGAAAGTTGTTCTAAATGTACAAATACACTTTGCATATCTCAGGTAGGCAGCCATTCATACAAATATCGTGAAAGGGGTTTTTTAAGTTTTTCTGTTAAAAATAGCAAACCTTCACTGCAGATCAAAAGTCACATATTTTAAGATAATGTCAAAATCTCAAATACTTCTAGCTCTTTGGAGACAGAAACACAGTGAGAGATAACCTAGGCAGCGTATGAGTGCCTTTTCTCTGCTTCCCACTTCTCTTAACACCCTTTCTCAGGGTTCTGTGCCAGTGGGTAAGATTATGGTCAGAAGCAAAACCTGACACTAATGCGGAAAGATACACGCACCCAATGTTCACAGCAGCACTACTGCCGACAGCCAAGACATGGAAGCAGCTCAAGCACTGTCAACAGGCAAATGGATAAGGAAGATGTGGTACATATAAACAACGGACTATTACTCAGCCATAAAAAGAATGAAATGCCGTTATTTGTAGCAACGTGGATGGACCTAGAGAATATTATGCTTAGTGAAATTAGTCAGACAGAGAAAAACAAATGCTGTATGATATCACCTATATGTGGAATCTAAAAAAAAATACAAATGAATATATATATATGCAAAGCAGAGACAGACTCACAGATATAGAAAACAAACTAGTGGTCACCAGAGGGGAGAGGAAAGGGGGAGGGGCAAGTTAGGGGTATGAGATTAAGAGATACAAACTACTATGTATAAAATAGATAAGCAACCAGGATTTACTGTACAGCACAGGGAATTATAGCCTTTATCTTACAATAACATTTAATGGAGTATAATCTGTAAAACACTAAATCACTGTGCTGTACACCTGAAACAAATATAATATTGTAAATCAACTATATGTCAATTAAAAAAAAAAGCAAAACCAGAAGGAAAAAGTCCAGAATTACAACAAATAGGGTGAATGCTTGACAAATGTCAATTTTGTTAATTTTCTCTTCAAGGTTAATATTGTGGTACTATCTTATAAAAAGGTCATTTGGGGACATCTCTGTTTAATCTGTTTTACATGGTTTGAGACTAAATGATTTCTACTCCAGAGAAAGTACTATCATGAGAAGATTTTGGTTACTTAGTACTGTAACATTTGAATAGCAGAAATTGAATTTTTGTTAAAGTGAAAACTATCTGGTCAGTAATTTGATCCCCAAGTAATTTCACAAACCTTAAAACAGTTTGTGAGTTCTAAGGGCCTCTGGAGTTCAGATCGACTTCTAATCCATTACACCTCACTCTAATAATCACTCTTTTAGAAAAGTTAAACGCAAAATAATACCTACTATACCTCCATTTTAAGAAAATATCCTATAAAAATGTCATGTTCCATGAGAATGTTTTGAGGATATTAATCACATTACATACTGTCTTCTTCGTTGAGAGCCCCTAGTAAATTTTTCTCTGAAGATTTCAATTCCAGGAATTTGAACAAATGACTTTTAAAATTATATTGCATTGAATCTTTTTTTTTTTTTTTTTGCACTGAATCTTGTTCTAATTGTGATGCTCTCTCTACATTTGTTCCTGAAAAATGTAGAGTCAAATTCAGGTCCCTCTCAAGGAGGTATACAAACCCTCCTAGCATTCATTGTTCTTTCATAAACCTTACCTCTAGCTTCATGTTTTTTTCTTTTACTTCCCTCTAGATTTGATTCCTTACTCTAAAAACACTTGCATTTAAAAAGCCATCTTTGAGTTCTAATATTTTCTCCCCTAAAGATATGGAAAGGTAAAAATGAAAAAAAAAACCAAAACACCCTTAGCGTAAGTTAAAGCCAGAAAATGCCAGAACTTCAAAAGAGCTCTTGAGTAAAAAAAAAAAAAACGCAGGCAAGATTCACCAATGGATGATAAAAGTAGTAGCTGAAAGTCTGAGGAGATACAGGATACTTAAATAGTCTCAGAATATCTCCTGAAGATATCTTACATATTACAAAGGGGAAACATAACTTTACAACAAAGAAACCTGGCAGATACCACCTAACCACACGATCAATGGTAATGTCACCACTAACACAGTATCTCGATATCACGTACTCCTCGATACTATTATGCCCTTGAGATGGGTACAACACCACTTCTATAGGATTCTCGCCAAAAATGCAGAACCTCAAACTAATCATGAAAAACATTACATGAATCCAAAGTGAGAAACATTGTAGAAAATAACTAGTACTATTCAAAAGCGTCAGGGTCATGAAAAATAAGGAAAAACCGAGGAAGCATCACAGACTGGAGGAGCCTAAAAAGGTAGGACAACTAAACACACTGTCAGACCCTTGATTAGGCCCTGTAACAACAACAAAAGAGCAATAGTGGGAACCTGGTGAGATTCAGAGGGGGTCTATGGTTGTTCACCAGTGTAAAGGGCAAGTTTTTTACCAGTGCTAACCGCCTGGTTTCGGTGACCACACTACGGGTAAGTAAGGTGCTGCAAGGGGGGAAGCAGAGTGAAGGACGTGTGGGAATTCTCTGCACTATTTTTGCAACTTCTCAGGAAGTGTAAATAAAAAGTTTAAAAAGCTTTACAAAGTCATCTTCTATCTTTTTATAAGTAGAGTTTTCATAATTACCGTTTGACATTCCCCCAATTTGTCCTAAGCTCTTAGCTTGCCATTTTTTTATCCCATTGGACTGCCTCAGAAAATTGTATTTAGTGTCAATTCAAATATTGTATTTCAAAGACCATCTTCTCCATAAAACAGCCTCTGATTACCCAGACCTCAGATTTCCAGCATTGTACCCTAATCTAGAATTTTACTATGCATTGTTATATAGATTTTTTTTGTTTTGTTTTGTTTTTTGTTTTTTGGCTGTGTTGGGTCTTCGTTTCTGTGCTAGGGCTTTCTCTAGTTGTGGCAAGTGGGGGCCGTTCTTCATCGCGGTGCGCGGGCCTCTCACTATCGCGGCCTCTCTTGTTGCGGAGCACAGGCTCCAGACGCGCAGGCTCAGTAGTTGGGGCTCACGGGCCTAGTTGCTCCGCGGCATGTGGGATCTTCCCAGACCAGGGCTCGAACCCTTGTCCCCTGCATTGGCAGGCGGATTCTCAACCACTGCGCCACCAGGGAAGCCCCTGTTATACAGTTTTTTAAGTTCTTTTATGCTTGTATTTCTCATGACCACCACTATAAGAAAAGTCTCCAGAAAGCAGGGACAGATTTACATTCCTTTTTCTGATCAGCACTGAGCTAAGTATACGGTAAATGCTTGTTAAATATATGTTGACTCATTCACCCACAAACTAAGGAAACTAAAGATTTGGAAGTTCACATCACCCATTTATTCCCTCTTTGGGCTATTAGACACCAAATACAGGACGAAACGGGCCATTAGTTATGAGCTAAGGATGGCAATTCTAATACTTTCTTGTTCACAGGAAGTCTCTAAAATGTACAATACTTCCTTCAATTTAATAAGGTGATCTGGGTTGAATAGACGTCATAATCCATGCTAGAATTGCAATAATTAGAAGAAATATGGGCCTAAATTATAAATCTTTAAAATCTTATTTAAAAATCTGTTAAAATTCCTCATCCAATAATAATATGAAACGTGTAATAGTAAGAGCAGCTGTCACAAATAAGATTCAAAGATACTGATGTTTGAAGAGACGTTTTCCATGACCCGTGCTGCTTCCTTAGAGTATTCCTAGGATCTCTACTGAGCTGCTAAATTCATGCAGTGGGAACAAATGTCTGTTTTCTTTGCCAAGAAAATACCATAGATGAATATTAAAAACAGTTCTGTTAGCCAAAATTCACATCTGCACACACTTAAAAGTGTAGCTTTTCTTTTTTTCCAATAATAATTTGTAATACATTGTGAACATTTAAAAAAATAGCATACAATACTCTACACCTGGCTGGTTAGCTAGTGTTTTAGCCATAAGTGCAATGATACAGCCTATACTATTACTGAAATTGATTAGTGTACTCTGTGGATATATGCACGCATATGTGTGTATCTATTAGTAACTGTTTTGGACATATATCTCAGTGCGCTCTCTCTGCCTCTCTCTCCATATGTATATATTCAGAATATAAAATTCAAAACATACCCTAATGTTGTAATCAATTTAAAAAAAGAAAATATTTTTAAGGGTATTATAATTTTAACACACAGGAGTCAGATTTTTCTACATAATTTGGGGATTCCAACACTTAAAAAAAAAAACCTTCTCAACTCTCAAAGTGATATTGTTTTTTTAAAAGGACATTCTTTCACTGGGAGTGACATATTACAAGCAATGGTGGGGTTTTTTTTCCACCAGTTTTTCGTGTGTAGGAGAAATATATTTTGGGCCTGATTTCAATATTGTTGTTTTTGCAAACATTTTATAGTTATTTAAGTAGTAGAGGTCCTCAATCTAATGCAATATTTAGAATATGTACATAAACTATTATCTTAAATCATTTGGATGTTTAAAAAGAATGATTAATATGGAGAGTCAAGACCAAGAATAACTTGTATCTTAAAAAGAGGCACTTAAAATATCTGTGTATTATTGTTATTTAAGAAATCACATGTGTGTCCTAGGACACACTCAAATAAACCAGGACCTCTGTGTCTCATAAGCATTTTCTCTGGTTAGTGTGACCTCACTTGACTCTTCATACTTTAGGTTTGTTTTGAGAAGTCATTTTCTAAAATTCATCAGCCTAGTGATAAAATATGCTAGTGCGAGAAATAAAATATGTTGACATATGTTTCTTCATTACATTAAAATTAATTCCCCCATAGGGAAAACTATCAAATACCAGATACTTATCTGATTATGTAGAAATTCCAAAGAATCTATTAAAAAAGTGACTGGAACTAATAAGTGAGTTTAGAAAGGTCACAGGATAAACAATCACTATAACAAACTTGATTGTATTTCTGCATATTAGTAATGAACAATTGGGAATTAAAGTTAAAAACATGAAATGATTAGGCATAAATCTAACAAAATAAATGCAACATCTATATGCTGAGAGCTATAAACACTGATGAAAGATATTAAAGAAAACTAAATAAACGAGAAGACAGTCTAAGTTCATGGACTGGAATACTCAATATCATTAAGATTTCAATTTTTTCCAAACTGAGAAATAGATTTAACACAATTAAAAAAAAATCCCAGCAGGATTTTGTGTAGAATTCATTATGCTGATTCTAAGAGCAAAGGAACTACCATAGGCAAAACAATTTTGAAAAAGAACAAAGTTGGACAACTCATATTACCAGTCTCCAAGACTGACAGACTGACTATAAAAGCTGCAATAATTAAGATGGTGCTGTACTGGAAAAGGAAAGACATATGTGTCCATAGAACAAAATCAGGGAGTCCAGTAGTGCTGCACACATGGACAGTATATTGATTTTCAACAATGCTGCAAAGGCGATTCAATACAGAAAAGATAGTCTTTTCAACAAATAGTGCTAATACAATTGAATCTTAATCTATATCTTGCACCAGTCCCAAAAATTGACTCAAAATTGAACATAAATATAAAACTTAAAACTACAAAACTTGTAAACGGAAACAGGAAAAAACCCCTGTGACATTAAGTTAGGCAAAAATTTCTTAGATGTGACACCAAAAGCACTATCTATAAAAGAACAAAATGATAAACTAGACTTCATAAATATTAAGAACCTCTGCTCTTTGAAAAATATAGTTAAAGGAATGAAAAGAAGCCATTGACTATGAAAAGGGTTTTCAAATCACATACCTTATAAAGGACTTGTATCTAAAATACATAAAGAACTCTCAAAATTCAGTAATAAGAAAGTAAACAACTGAATATAAAATTAGAAAAACACTTAAATAAACACTTTACCAAGGAAGATCTTCAGATGACCAATGCACACATGAAAAGATGCTCAGCATTATTAGTTATTAGGGAAATACACATGCACTGAGATACACCTATTAGGATGGCTGAAGTAATATTACAAACTCAAGAATACCCAGTGCTGGTGAGGATGCAGAACAACTGGAACCATTACACACTGCTGATGGGAATGCAAAATGATGCGACCGCCGTGGAAAGACTGTCTGGCAGTTTCTAATACAGTTAAAAAACATATTTACCAAATAACTCAGCAATCCCACTCCTTGTTATTTACCCAAGTGAAATAAAACATTTATGTTCACACAAAATCTTTACGTGAATGCTTAACAGTCCCAAAATTTCTCAACAAACTGGTACATCCATGCAATATTATTATTTAAAAAAAAACATAAAAAAACGAGCTACTGTGACACACACATGAATGAATCTCAAATGCATGATGCTAAAGGAAAGAATCAGACTCGAAAGGCTCAATATCGAATGATCCATTTATACGACACTCCGGAAAAGGCAAATCTATAGCTGCAGAAAACAGATGAGCGGGTACCAGGAGCTGGGGCTAGGGGAAGGAAAGGGGGCGACACCCAAGGTCTGGAGGAATATTTGAGCTGATGGAACAGTTATCTTGATTGTGGCGATGGTCTGTCAAAATCTGTGGAATTATACATAATCTGTATGTAAGTTATACCTTGATGAAAAAATATTTTTAAAAGAGAGCAATGAATGAAGAATTACAGGAGTATCGGAAAGAGTATGGTTTCTTAGGAGCTGGTGTAGGAAGGAGGAGATGGACAGGCAACGCGTCTGAACGAAGAGGATGAGTTTGGCAGGTCTTCCAGGCAGAGGGAACTGCCCGCGTGGAGCCAGGAAGGGAGAGTGTTTACAGCCTGCTTGTTTACAGAGCGAGTCGTCTGGCCTGGGCACAGCACAGATGTGTCTGTGGTGGGGGAGACAGTTAAAGGTAGGAGAAGACACCACTTCATACTCATTTTGATGGCTACTATAAAAACAAAAGAAACAAAGCAAAAACAACAAGTGGTGGCAACGATATGGAGAAACTGGAACCCTTGTGCACTGCTGGTGGGAATGTAAAATGGTGCAGCAGCTACAGAAGACAGCACGGCAGATTTCTCAAGAAAGTAACAACTGAATTACCATATGATCCAGAAATTCCATTTCTCAATATATACCCAAAATAACTGAAAGCAGCAACTCATACATCTGTATACCCATGTTCATAGCAGCATTATTCACAACGGCCAAAAGGTGGAAGCAACCCAAGTGTCCATCGATGGGATGAATGGGTAAACAACATGTGGTCTATACATACATACAATGGAGTATTATTCAGCCTTGAAAAAAAAGAAATTCTGATATATGCTACAAGGTGGATAAACCTGGAAGACAATATGCCAAGTGAAATCTGCCAGTCACAAAAAGACAAACGCTGTTTGATTCCACTCATGTGGGGTACCTAGAGTAGTCAGATACATAGAGACAGAAGATAAAATGGTGGTCTCCAGAAGCTGGGGGATGGGTAAATAGGGAGTTAGTGTTTAATGGGCATCATGTAGGTTTTGCAAGAAGATAGAAGTTCTGGAGATGGATGGTGCAGTAATTTAAATGTACTCAATGCCACTGAACTGTACACTAAAAAATTAAGGTAATTAAAATAAATAAGAAGGAAAAAAAGGAGAAAATAGAAGAGGAGAAATGAGGTTATATAAATCCTTGGTCAGAAAACCAAGGCGCTGTGGTAACTCACTTTGTCGTGGGCAACGGCACCCGGAAGTTTTTAAGCATAAGTGGGAAACGCCATTCGCTCACAATCTACCTTGTCCTGAAGGTTCTGCTTGATGCTGTTCCTTGGTGCTTCTCAGGGCAGCTGTCCAACAGATCTAGACAGAGGCTCTGATTTCAGTGAAATGGAATCAGAGCTTCATTCCTTCCATTGTCCCCGCCTCATTAAAATAACTCTCTTTGAGGCGAGAGGCCGTTTTGACGTTGCCAGGGCCTGATCCAACCCAGCAATGAGATCTGTCTTTTAGGAAGACCCCTGCCCTGTGCCTCAGTCTTACCTTCTTCTCTTTGAGGCCAGATGGTCCTGTGTCCCTCAGGGGCCTCAGACTACCAGCCTGCTCTGTCTCGGGGGTGTTACCATGTTCTCCTTTCATCCCTACCAGACGCAGGGCTTGACTTTCCTTGAGAGACAAGGAGTCTAACATCAGAGAAGCCCACGTTTCCTTTGACCCCCATGAAGATTCCAGAAGCTAAGACGAGAGCCTGAGGAACAGGCTGCAGGACTGCCCTCTTCGGTGCTCATGAGGGCACCGCCGCCCTGCCCCGACAGGAAGATGAGTCAGGGGACAGGGATTCAGGCAGGGGCGGGCAGGGGCTCCTGATGCCACAACCATGCTGCTCAGTGTCTGATGTCACTCGTGTAACCGCTCATGTAACTCCAGGGCTGAGGACAGCACGTCCCTTTCTGTGTGGCTCTGGTCTCCCAGGGGCAGAAAATGGAAGAAAGTTGAAGATGCCCTAGGGCCTACGGGCAGGGCAATAAGATAACTAGATGGTGACGTTTGTACATCACTGTTCAGCTTACAAAGTGGTTATAACATAGAACATTTAGAAAAAACTGAAAAATGTAATTTAAAAACACATATAAACCCATCACACAAAGAAATGAGCTAGCATATTTCCATTTTTCCCCCTAAATGTAAGTTTATCTATGGCTTACTTTTTCTTAGTCTCACATCCCATATCAAATCCCTCAGAAAGTCGTGCTGGCTCCAACTTTAAAATATATCCAGAACCTGACCACCAGCGCTGGTGCCACTCTGGTCTAAGTCGCCACCTCTCAGTAGGGTTACTGCAGTGCCCTCGTCATTGGCCTCTCGCCTGTGTTCTCACACGACTAGAACGACCTTTTCCAGCCTGAGTCAGATCACGGCACGGTACTCAGTTTTCTTCCATGCCTGCAGTTAAAGTCCTTACGACAGGCTCAAAGGGCCTGTGTGGTCAGGACCCCTGGGGTCCCCCAAACCTCATCTCCCATTTCCTCTCCCTGGGCTGCTCCGCTCTCTTCACACTGGCTTCCCTGCTGTTCCTTGGCCGTGCCAGCCATGCCCCTGCTGCCATGTCCTTGCACTGGCTGCTCACCCTGCCATAAATTTCCTCCTCCAAATACCTACAAGGCTGACTCAGCCCCTTCACTGACCTTATCAGTGAGGCCAACACGGACCACACTATTTAAGTGGTCCCAACTCTGGAACTCCAGGGCCTCCCTTAATTTTCTCTATCATTTTATTCAGTAGCACTTAGACACTTTAAAAAATTCTATGTATGCTGCTTACATAGCATGTTCTTGGCTTAAGGTCTGTCTCTGCTGCTGGAATGTGAGCTCTGAGAAGGCAAGAATATCTGGCTCCTTGTTCACTGCTGTAGCAAGCGTCTAGGACCACAGAATAGGCATCAAATGCTAAAAGCATTACAAACGCGCCATTGCCTGCTAATTCCCTTAGCATCAGTTCTCCTTTAAATAATAATCCCCCCAACTTGTAATGTGCACATGCTAACAAGTCCCTGCTTCTGCACGCGCAGCCCTAGGACTAAGATTTCTCCACTGGAATGTGAGTGGGGATGACATATGCGATTGCCATGGCACCTCCTGAAAAGTACATTACTTGTCCTCATCTTCCTTCCCTCCTTCCTGCTGGTTGAGAAATGGTGACAACTGGAACCATTGAAGGCAGAGGTGGAAGCTCCACATTGAAGATGACAGAGCCATTCCACCAGCCAGCCTGGGTTCCTAAATGACCTAGTGGGACGGAACCATTTGTTCCCACCCCTGAACCAGACTGTGATGAGAGAGTGAAATAAACTCCCAATCTCACTTGTCCACGGTTTTGGGGTTCTTTTTTTACAGCAGCTTAGGCTCACTGTGAAGAATATGGAGAAGACTATATACAATTTTTCACTTTTGATTTATCAATATAGTGAATTATACTAATAGCATTCCTAATATCAAGCCATCTTTGCATTCCTGGAATAAAACCCATGTGATCATGGTATACGATGTTTTAAATGCACTATTAGATTCTATTGCCTAATATTTTATTTCATTTTTTAACAATATTCAGAGTGAGATTAACTTCTGTTTAGAGGATATCTTTCTGGGGTTTTAGTATCAGTATTATGCTAACCAGGAAAGATTACTAAGTCAAAAGAGATAGATATTTTTAAAGTTAATAACTTAGGTTACTGAAGGCTTTCAGGAAGGTTGTACCAATTTATACTCACACTAACAGCATTTTAGAGTATTTATTCACTGCATGCTTGGTATTTGGTATTATTAATTTAAAACAATACTTGGTATTATTAAAATAATATGTTTATTCAATATATGCGAAGTAGCATCTTGTCTCAATTAGTGCTTCCTTGATTACTTGTGAAGATGCAGAAGTTTATTTAAGCCAACTGCACTTTTCCTAGTCATGTACATCATTTTTTTTTCTGTATCCTATAATGTATTCAATTCAACTCAGTTAGTTGACCACTTATAATCATTATTTAACCATCACAATATTGAATCAGGAAACCCTGCCTCACATAGCATGATTGCTTCCCTTCCATTATGAGCAATGGTTAGAACAAGACGGGACTCTCAGCCCAGATCTCTTCCACTGCACTATGCTCTGACACTCAACACCCAACACCTAACGCCCATCAGCTCGCCATCTGCCCTCCCCTCACAGAGACTCTCTAAGCAAAATAAGGCAAGAGTGTGGATAGGGAGGCTCTGTCTCTTTACTCCAACTTCCTTAAGTCTCCTAATAAACTTTTGAGCTAAGTGCATTGAATGCTACTGAAATGTTAGTCTGGTGTGGAAAAAAACATCAGTAAAGGCTAGTTGGGGTATTAAAATAACTAGAGTCTAGTTATCTAAACCTAAGTTCAGTATTACTGTCAAAAAGGCACTCATTTAAAATATATGTATTCAGCATTATAATGTTTAATAATTAAGGCATAGGATATATATATAAAAAGAAAAGCCTCCTTTACATAAAAAGTACCTTCACAGTTAGGGTAATCATATAACTTAGCACGCAAGCTGGGACATGTTTAAGAGTGAAAGAGGCTGGGGAAACGTTAAATCATACAGGATACTGGGACAACAGGTATAAACAGGGACTTTCCTGGGCAAATTGGGATGAATAGGCACATTATTTATGGTAAACTATCAAGATAGTGCCATAAATTATTATTTATGTTGTTATTTGTAATCATGTCATCATTGATGAAGATACTAATGAAACAGATTTTTTCATTTTATTTTCTTCAGTGTTATGAAAAGAAGATGCCCTGTCCAATAAGACTCCTATAAGTTTGGCCATGAAGCTGAAAGAATCAAAAAGGATTGTACAATTGTCATTACTAATCTTAAACACACACACACACACACACACAAAGAGAAACTCTGACAACAACAATTATTAGTAAGGAGATTGAATCATTAATCAAAAAACTCCCAACAAGCAAAAGTCCAGGACCAGATGGCTTGACTGGTGAATTCTACCAAACATTCAAAGAGATTTAATACCTATCCTTCTCAAACTTTTTCAAACAATTTAAGAGGAAGGAATCCTTCCAAATTCATTTTACAAGGCCAGCATTAATCTGATACCAACGACACCATAAAAAAGAAAATTACAGGCCAATATCCCTGATGAACATAGATGCAAAAATCCTCAACAAAATATTATCAAACCAAATTCAACAATACATTAACAGTATCATACACCATGATCAAGTAGGATTTATTCCAATGCAAGAATGGTTCATAAGGTGATGACACACCACCTTAACAAAATGAAAGATAAAAATCATTGATCATTTCAATAGATGCAGAAACAGCATCTGACAAAATTCAACATCCATTTATAAAAGCTCTCAACAAAGAGGGAATGTACCTCAACATAATAAAGTCTGTGTATGACTATCATATACAACCGTGGAAAGCCAAAAGCTTTTCCTCTAAGATCAGGAACAAGACAAGGATACTCACTCTGGTCACTTTTATTTAACATAGTATTGGAAGTCCTAGCCACAGCAATTAGGCAAGAAAAAGAAATAAAATGTATCTAAACTGAAAAGGAAGAAAAACTGTCACTGTTTACAGATGACATAATACCATATATAGAAAACCTTAAAGACTCCACCAAAAAATTGTTAGAACTAATAAATGAATTCAGTAAAGCTGCAGGATATAAAATTAATATACAGAAACTTGTTGTGCTTCTATACACTAATAATGAACTATCAAAGAGAAATCAAGAAAACAATCCCACTCACAATTGAATAAAAAAGAATAAAAACCTAGGAATAAATTCAGCCAAAGAGATGAAAGACCTGTACACTGAAAACTATAAAACACTGCTGAAGGAATTTAAAGAAGACACAAATAAATGGAAAGATATTCCATGCTCATGGACTGGAAGAATTAATACCATTAATAATGTCCATACTACCCAAAGCAATCGACATATTTAATGCAATCCTTAACAAAATTCCCGTGGCATTTTTCACAGAACTAGAACAAATAATTCTAAAGATTGTGTGGAAACACAAAAGATCCCGAATAGCCAAAGCAATCTTGAGAGAGAAGAACAAAGTTGGAGATATCATGCTCCCTGGTTTCAAACTATACTACAAAGCTATAGAAATAAAAAATAGTATGGTATTGGTATGAAAACAGACCTACAGATCAGTGGAACAGAATAGAGAGTCCAGAAATAAAACCACACATGTATGGTCAATTTAAGACATAGGAGGCAAGAGTATACAATGAGGAAAGGACAGTCTCTTCAATAAGTGGTGCTGGGAAAACTGGACAGCTACATGCACAAGAATGAAACTGGACCACTATCTTACACCACATACAAAAATAAACTCAAAATGGGTTAAAGACTTGAAAGACTTGTAAGACTTGAAACCATAAGAATCCTGGAAGAAACCATCAGCGGTAAGCTTCTAACATCAGTCTTAGCCGTGTTTTTTTGGATCTGACCCCAAAGGCAAGGACAACAACAGCAAAAATAAACAAATGGGACTGCCTCAAACTAAAAAGCTTCTGCATAGCAAAGGAAACAATCAACAAAATGAAACGGCAACCTACTGAATGGAGAAGGTGTTTGCAAATTATATCTGATAAAGGGTTAATATCCAAAATCTATATAAAGAACTCATACAACTCAACAATAAAAACCAAACTAATTAAAAAATGGGCAGAGGATCTAAATAGACATTTTTTCAAAGAAGACATACAAATGGTCAAGAGACACATGAAAGGATGCTCAACATCACTAGTAATTAGGGAAATGCAAATCAAAACTACAATGAGCTATCACCTCACACCTGTCATGATAGCTATTATCAAAAAGACGAGAAATAACAAATGCTGGCAAGGATGTGGAGAAAAGGCTACATGTGTACACTGTTGGTGGGAATGTAAATTGGTGCAGCCACTACAGAATATGAGAAATTAAAGATATAACTACCACATGATCCAGCAATTTCACTTCTGGATATCTACTTGAAGAAAATGAAAACAGTAATTTGCAAAGATATATACTCCTCTATATTCATTGCAGCATTATTTACAATAGCCAAGATATGGAAACAACCTAAGTAGCCATCAATGGATAAAGAAGATGTGGAATACTACTTAACCATAAAAAGAAAGAAATCTTGCCACGTGCAACAACATAGATAGACCTTGAGGGTTTTATGCTAAGTGAAATAAATCAGACACAGAAAGACAAATAGTGCATGATTTCACTTATATATGGAATCTAAAAAGCAAAACAAAACCCAGACCCATGGATACAGAGAATAGTTTGATTGGTTGCCAGAGGGGAGTGGAGGTTGAGGGGCGAGATGAAGTGGGTGAAGGGGATTAAGAAGTACAAACTTCCAGTCATAAAATAAGTAATAAATTAAATAAAATAAACAATGGGGATGTAATGTATAGTATGGGGAATATAGTCAATAATACTGTATTAACTTTGTATGATGACAGATGGTAACTAAATGTATCGTGGTGATCATTTTGTAATGTAGAGAAACGTTGAATCATTATGTTGTACACATGAAACTGATATAATACTGTACGCCAAGTATACTTCAAATAAATAAATAAATAACACTCCTATAGGTTTGGCCACGAAGCCAAAAGGATCAAAAGAACTGTACAGTTATCAATACTAACCTTCAACACACACACACACAAAAGGCTTTGGGCACAAATACCTGCTCATTTACTTGCTCCCGTCTCTCTTAGTTTGGGTATCAGTCTCTGAAGATGGCAAGTAAACTGCTCTACTTTCAATAACTTATCTATTACTATCACTTGCTGCACTGACCTAAGAGTTTTTTCCTTTATTCTAGGTAAATATTTTTCCCTTAAGAACGTCCAAAAAGTATAAAACCAACAACAACTGGTGAGTGGCAGAACTCCCATTTATACTGATGCGATTAGAGTATTAGAAGGTTAGGCTACAGAATGACAAGGGGGGTTAATCTTGGAAACTTTAAATGTTTACTTCAAAAATAAAAATAAACAATGATTCATTTATAATTCTAGATTTTATTTTCAAATAATCCCTAACATAAAATACACTGTCTTTTAATTTCCTCCTAGTAAAACTTAGTTCTCTAGCCTAGGAAAGCTAGCCTTTGAAGTGAAGCTACTGCTTTGCTCTCCCAGATCTGCTGGAAAACAGGAGCCCTCTGCTACAGGAAGCAGAGGTAGAGGGGCTCCAAGAGGTTCTCAGGGAAAGGGTGGGAGCTGTGCATCAGGCAGCAGCGCTTCTCCACCTCGTCCGCCCGCGACTCTGCAGCCCACGCAGGAGAGGGCGGTAAAACCTTGGCAACATAACTATTCAAGCATGAATGATGACAGATCCTCTGCTACTTCTGCTGAATAAGCAGACACCCCAGATAAGATTCCAGGAAACAGGTGCCTCGCATCAGAATAAGAAGAAGTGGGAGAAAGCTGGACGTTGATGTTAAACTGAGTCTCAAAGGAACACACAGTTCCTCTTGTTACACAGAGATACATTAACTGATTGAACTAAAATATTTGCCTTTGTATGTATTGTCAAAATGACAAAAAAGTCTTAGCTTTTGTATAAGACATAGCCCCTTTCACCATTCAAAGAAGGTTTACAATTGAGGCCATCTGAAGATACTTTAAAATTCTAAACCTTAATATAAATGAACACCAATCCATCATATTCAAATTACGAACACACCCAAAGTTTTCCAAGTTTCCATTTATGCAAGTTTTTTCTTTTCCAGATTAATTTATTGTTACTTTTAGAGGTATCATTAGAGTCCATTATACCAAGCTGTGGGTTACAAACCCAGAAGAAAACACCAACTTGAAGTTCATCAACATTTGTGGAATACTGTAAAAATCAAACGGGATGTTGTTTGTCAATCAATTTTTATAAATCTGAACTGTTTGAGAATCATATTTAAAAATTTAAGGATACAAACTTCACATTTTTAGCAAAGGAAAAACTCAGGGAAAAGATCAAAGTAAAAAGAACAGAATTGGGATTAGAAATCCATTTTAAGCCAAAATGACGTCTTCATAAGTTAATATTAATCCTTTAATTATAAATTTCAAAGGTTTAAGTAGTTTCTATGACCTTAGATTTGAATAATTGTACCATATGGAGCTTTTCTTAAATTTGAAAAAGATGCTGAATTGTTGCTCAAAGCCTTTTAATGACTTCAGGCTGGCAGAATTCCAGTATAATCCTTCAGATACCATTAAAATTACAGACCAGGAGCCCAAGCGGGTAAGTACTATGTCAATTTCATAAGAGCTTTTTACTTAGTACCGTGTGGAAAATGCTTGATGTGTTCATATATTTTAAAATATCAAATCGTGAAGCTTAAAACAACTACTTATACTGGAGATTTCACAAAGGAATTGATAGATTACACTAAACACAAATAAGAATTTTGTGTATCATAAAATTAAATGACAAAATTAAAAGGCAAATACCAAAAGTACCTGCCACAAAGAGCTTCGTCATCCTAAACATAAACAAGTTTATATAAGGTGATGAGGACACCAGGACATTAACAGAAGAGAAACGGACAAAGGAGGTGAACAAGCACTTCTCAGAAAATGAAACACGAATAACAAATCTGTTATATATGTTCAGTCTCACTCTTAAAAATGCAAATTAGAAACAATTAATGTTTTTCACCACCCCCCTCCCCAAATCAAAGAAGAGGTTTAATATTAAGGACTGTCTAGATAAAACAGATATTCTGTTGGGGAAAATACAAATTAGTACAACCGTTTTGAAAAGCAATTTGACCCTGTAATTCTACCGGGATCTTAAACTAAGGGGGAAAAAAATGGAAATGGTGACAAAATTTGATGTATGAAGATGTTAATTTTTGCATCAATTTACATAAAAATGTTTAAAGCTAAATGTTTAAAAATAAAGGAATTTCACAATAAATCATGCTACATCCATAAAACACAGTATTATGAAAAAAATGAAAACTACATTTTCAAAGAATTCCAAATGACATTGGAATATTATTAGCATAGCTCTTAAAAAAAGCAAAAGGCATAGCTGTTTATTTAGTATGATCTCAGTCAGCTAAGTTAATATAGCTATTTTATATACATATTAAATTACTACTATTGGTTATCTCTGGGTGGTGATAGTAACAGAGAATTTTACACCTCTCTATTTCCCATATTTTCTAAAATATCTTCTATTTCAAGAAAGGCTATTTTTAAAATAGCTGAATAGATTTCTGAAAGAATGGTAAATTTTAAATACCAAAGTTTTAATCAAACATCTGAGAGTTACCCACTACCATCATTTAGTAATAATGTTCTTTAATTTTTCAGAGGTTCATATTTTATGGACTTTGTTTCAATTTGGTTTGAAAAGATTTTAAAAGGCTGGAAAAGCAGCTTTCACTTTGCAAATGTCAATCATTTATTCTCTTGGATTCTCTATTTCAAGTATTTTGACCTTGTGGAGGTATTTCATGTTTCTCTTAACTCAGAGCCATTGAAGATATCACTGGGGTCTAAATCGCTGCTGACAGAAACTCAGGGAGATCTGGACTTAGGCATTCTTTTATAACCTTAACATTGTAAGTGCTACTGAAACAACCCAGACCCACAGGGAAGGTTACATTTAGATTATTTATTATTCTGGGGTTATTCTCTCCTCTTTGAACCTCAACTTTATACTTAATGAGAGAACATCAATTTCTAAATCCCTCAATTCTCACTGGATTTTGAAACACTAGCAAATATTTTAACTTTCAGATTTATTTAAAAATGATAAAACATTAAACCTTTTATAAGACTTAGTGAGAAGAATTCAAGTAACATGCACGATGACACAACAGGCTAGCAAGAGAATTATCTATCAGTTCATTAGAGCTAATTCAAATTTTTATAGTGAGAACTCAAATATCTATTAATTTTTAAAACTATCTTTAAGAAATGTTATGCTTTGCACTTAACTTACTAATAGGAAGGGAATTACAACAATAAAAAATGAATATTTGAATATAAAGATGTATCTTGTCCTACCCAAAGTACATATAATGGGTTGAAACCAAATTTGGATGAATCAATAGCAATTTTTAATTTATTCATATTACCATTCACAGTAGCAGAAACTGTAGAACTGAATTTCTAAGTTCATCACCATTCTTTTATTCACTTAACATTTATGAATGCCTACTTTGTACGAGGCACCATGCATGATCCTGAAGCTCTGGAAACGAATATTTCACAAGGACTGTTTCAGGGAACTCACAGTTCTGTTCTTCACTGCGTGGGGAACTCCTTCAACTAGTTAAGGAAAAATATTCATCAATGGGAAATGCAAATTACTCCTCGCATCAAGAGCAGAGCACTTGTATCTTATCATACGGACTTCGGAACTCATGGCACTAACATGGCAACTTAATGCTCTCCTCCTGTCCCCCAGACCCTCCTGATGCCACCAAGGGCCTGCATTCTAATTCATTATCCACGTCAGCTAAATTCACTCCACTTAAAGCCGCTTCTATCTTCCTGTATGACTTGTGTTCTCCGTTCAGTTCAGGGCATTCCCCTCTTCCAGACTCACCCCGCCACGCTCTTCTCTCCCTGCAGAACCCCGATCCCACCCGCGCACGCTCCCTCCATCCCCTTCCTGCAGCGGCGTCCCAGCCGGCTGCTCAGCCTGCAGCCTCGGGGCCCCACTCGTCTCGAAATTCCTCACTCTGCACAGACTGCGGTGATGCTCTACTAAGGGTCCAGATGACATCGGACAGAAGCTCTTCTCAAGTCTCGCCACAGACTCCTCTGTATCCTTCCCAATTCTCTCCTTCCTTCTTCCCCCGAGAAAGTCACGGCTCCTGCCGTTCCCTCCTTAACACACACAGGTGAGCAGCTACCACGGGCCAAGTTTTCTAGACCCTGGCAGTACAGAAATGAACGCGATAGACAAGGCCCTGCTAATGAGGTTATGCTCTAAGGGGGGGTGGGCGCTGAAAATAAACAAGTGAAAAACTGAAGATGCATTCAGAGAGTGAGACGAGCTGTGAAGACCTCGGGAGGAGCTGAGGAGGGAGGGGGACAGGACGTCAGCCAGAGGTGGGGCCGCAAGGGGAGCGGGGGGGGGGGGCGAGCGGGAGGACGACCACGAGGAAACGTGAGCGAGGGCATCCCAGGCGGGGGAGAGCGGGGCGCGACCCCGGAGCAGACCCCTGCCAGCTGCGCTCGCGCCCGCACCGCCCGGGTCACAGGCGTCGGTGCTCCGCTCCACGCGTCTCTCGTCTTCCCTCTTCCTCGTCCTCGCATTTCCAGGCGTTTTCCGCCTCAGCGCCCTCCCTCACTCCCGGACGACACCTCCCTGGAGCGTCAGGCTCTCCCTCATCTCCAGCTCCTCGCTCCCCGCTCCCTGACCCCTGCAGCCGGGCTCCGTCCACACGTGCACACCGTCACGGGCAGCGCTCCGTCCAAGGTCCTCAACGATCCTCAGTTTCACATCCTGGGGCCCTTCTTTCACCCTCCTCCTTCCGGGTTTTCTGTCTCGTTCTTGGCAAGCCTCCTTTCCAAATACTCTCTTCCTTCATTCCCATGAAAATGCCTTCTTCTCGCGTCCCTCTTACCTTAACGACCCTTCTTGGACTGTCTCTCCGACTTCACCGATGAAGCCCGCCCCAGCGGCTGGTTTTCGGTCTGTACTCTCCCTGCGCAGGCCCCATTCTGGAGCTACTCCCCCGGTCCCGCTCTTCCTAGGATTATCTACAAACGTCCCTTCGATCGCAAGGGAAGGTCACAGCTGGGTTCAAACGCAACTGACCTCCATAACCGACTTCATCCTCTTCCCCAGACCAGAAACTGCGACATGCCCCATTCATCCAGGGCGGGGTTTACACCTCGCAGGTCTAATCGGTGCCCTGGCTGGGTTGACCCTCAAACACGCCTCCTCTGGCCCGTGCTCACCACTAGGCCCCCACCACATTCCCGTACCTCTGAGGGGCCCTCGGGGACCTGTCTCCTGGATTAATCCAGTCCCGCCAACTACCTCTACTCCACGGCACCTTAGAAAGAGTCTCCGGATAATCGCTTGGATCTTGACACTTCATGGCTTAAAAACCTTCAGGAGCTCCTCCCTGCTACCCCACGAAGCCTGAACACTCAGCACAACTTTGGAGGCCTTCGGCGACCCCTGGCCATCTTTAGGCTCGTCACTAACCACCCTCCCTCGTTAACCGCTGTGCCACGTAAACGGGCTTGTTGGCTCTCGCTGTTGTTATTCCTGTGGCTTAGAACCTACTAGCAAAATCCTACACAGTACCCGTGTCCAGTTCACGTGACATCCATCTCTTCCAGGTAATTTCCCCTGACTTCCTTAATAGAAAATCATTTCCCCCCAGTTCACACTCTACCTTGCATTACAGTTATCTGTGTACGTGTGTGTGTCCCGCAGCCACTACTGTTTTATAATCTCCTTAAGGACAGTGCCTTTTTTTCCCTTTTTCTGTGTAGCCCCAAAGTGCCTGGGATAATGCCTTTGAGATACAGAAAATATTCAGGAAATACTCGCCAAAGAAATTTCCAATGGCTTCTAATACTAATTTCTTTTATTATCTGTAACCTGTCAGTTCGTTAGTAACACATATAAACCTATACTTG
The DNA here is from genome assembly GCF_028023285.1 of Balaenoptera ricei. Classification (NCBI taxonomy): domain Eukaryota; kingdom Metazoa; phylum Chordata; class Mammalia; order Artiodactyla; family Balaenopteridae; genus Balaenoptera; species Balaenoptera ricei. Next base: position 1,305,103 of record NC_082658.1, on the reverse strand, counting down.
AAAAATTCATCTCCTATTAAAAAGAAACCTTTAGAGCTTCCCTGGTGGCGCAGTGGTTGAGAGTCTGCCTGCCAATGCAGGGGACACGGGTTCGAGCCCTGGTCTGGGAAGATCCCACATGCCGTGGAGCAACTAAGCCCGTGAGCCACAACTACTGAGCCTGCGCGTCTGGAGCCTGTGCTCCGCAACGGGAGAGGCCGCAACAGTGAGAGGCCCACGCACCGCGATGAAGAGTGGCCCCCGCTTGCCACAACTAGAGAAAGCCCTCGCACAGAAACGAAAACCCAACACAGCCATAAAAAAAAAAAAAAGAAACCTTTAAAATGTGACCACGTGATTCAAGAAAATGAAGGCCTAAACTGTGTGTTTTATAAGTCTGGCTTTACTATGTCCAGTGTTTTAAAACATCGAGGTGCATTGGTATCCGTGCCATTTAAGCACACTTACTTGGAGACACTTTGAACTTCTGGCGGCAGCGAGCAGAGCTGAGGTGCGGGGTGCGTCAGCTCCCAGCAGCCTCCCCGTCGGCCTCTCCTGGGCGCTTGTCACGGGGCTAAAACTGCTCGGTATCAGGACATTCCCCACTTCCTGACACCTTGTAGCCTTTAGCATCAAACAGCATGACTCTGCACTGCTCTGATGGAGGGACCACTAGCATCCTCACCGGGGGGACGAAGGCCCCTCAGCCAGGTCGTGTCCCTGTGGCCTGCGCAGCTCTTGCCGTCTCTCTCAGCAAAGGGCACGTAACTCCGCTTGCTCCGTGGCTCCAGCAAGTCGCCTTGGAATCACGCTGGGCGACTCACTCACACGTTCTCTCTCCCTCCGCCTCTCCCCCGACCCCCCACTCCCACGTCTGAGCCCAAAGCAGATCCCGTCAGCTCTGCCTGCAGACCATCAGACCATAACCCAGCCGGACCCGTGTACCACCTTCAGTGCTACTGGCCAAGCCCAGCATCTCTCAACTCTGGTCTAAGTCACTGCAATACCTTTTGAACTAGTCTCCCCACTTCCACCTTCACCCTCGGCAGGTGGGCGTGGTCCGAGAGCCCGTGCAAACGCGTCGGGTCACATCAGTCCTCTGCTCCAAACCCGCCAGGCTTCCTCTACTTATGGGGGTCAAAGCCAAGCCCTTGCAGTGGCCTCCACAGCCCTACGGGGCCCAGTCTGTCCCCAGAGGCCTCGTCCTTGACCTCAGCCCCTCGTCCTCAGCCCCTCGTCCTCCCCTCCTCCGTCATCTTTCCCAGCCACACTGGCCTCCTCGCGGTCCCTCCAGGAAGCCAGGCTCACTCCTGCCTCTTCACTCCTGCCTCTTCACTCCTGCCTCTTCAGAGCCCTCTTCCGGTTTATCCCTGGGTTCAGAGCCAGGCTACCACGGGCCCAGTCTGCTGAAATCTGACCCTCAGGTAAATGACGGTTCTGCTGCAAAGTGAGCACCTTAGGGCCACGATCCAGGTAAAATCAGCAGAGCAGCACCTAGAATGGCGTGGTATGCTCTATGGAGGCTTCATATTTAAAGATCAAGAAGAGGTGGGACAAAAATAAAATTAGAAGATTCTTAAATTACCCTTTCCAAGTGTCTTGATCCCAGGATAGAGGCTGGTCTTAAAGAACTCAAGGGGCAGTTGACAGTTGTGACGATTAATAGCAATTCACTTTTACTACCTGATTAAAATATTTACACTTTTCCAGAACATCAAAAGAACAAATATTTGAGGCTGTCTCTGGAATATAAGTCAACTTAAAATGTGTAAACATTATATTGACATATATTTCAAAAATGTGTAATTCTAAAGAAAGTTCTTAATTTGAAATATCAATCTGGGAAAATATGTCATCATCTATGGGACACATAAAAAACTGTAAAATCTAGAAATGACTATTAGACAACATAAGAAAGATCTGAAACCTAGTCTTACCTGAGGAAAACTCAAGGTTACAGCCCCAGTACTCCTAACCAGTATAATATTTGATAATATTATAACACTTCTCACAATGTATATTTAACAGCTATGGAAGGGATATTCCATACAATCCCCTCCACAAAAGTCAAGGGAAAAGTCAGGAAACTCCCTGAGACATACAGCAAGACACTTAGATTGCTCATTTGAATGGTTTACAAACTGGAGAGTAATTCTAAGTCCACCACCTCTTGGAGATTAAATATAACAGTGGCATCCGTGGATTTCAAACACGGGTCTCGACTGTCTATAAACCATCCAGGTGGGCACCTTACCTCTTGCAGCGCCATCTCTGTCTCAGCGGCATGAGTCTGTTTCAGCTCTGTTTTCATCTTTTCTGACTCAGCCTTCAGTCTGTTGACAGCAGCCGCATGGTCCCGAGCAGCCCTTTGCTTCTCCTCTTCACGAAGAAGACCGAGCTCCACCAGCTGCTGCTTCCGCTGGGAGTTCACGCTGATCAGCTCTTCTCTCAGCTTGTGGACTTGTGCCTCCATGTCAGCAATAACCTTGTTTTTAAAAATGGGAAAGTGGTCAGAGGATATGACTAGGAGAGCCGTAAAAGAAGAACTGCAAAAGGCTACCAAACAAAGAAAGTTCACTGCTTCCTTCCTGCTTCCCTCCTTCTGCAATCCCATGCCACCCTTCTAGCTCAGACAGAGATCCTACCTAAAATCGTTTACTATATACATCGTTTAGTTTTATTTGTTTCAAATACCTATGTAAATGGAATATTACATGTATTCTTCTGCAACTTGCTTCTTCAAATAGGCAACATTATGTTTCTAAGATTCGTCTAGTACTTGCTACTGTATTTTTTGTTTTTATTTCATTGATTTCTGCTCTTATGTTTGTTATGTCCCTCATTCTACATTCTTGGGTTTTTTATTCTTCTAACTTCTTATCTTGGATATTTAACTCATTTATTTTTATCCTTTCTTCTTTCCTGATTTATAAACTTAAGACTATAAATACCGCTCTACTATTGCTTAAGTTTAATCTCTTAGGTTTAGATACACGACATTTTCATTACCATTTAATTCAAAACATTCTGAACTTCCATTTTTATTTTTTTCTTTGACTTATGATCTACTTAGAAGTATGTTTCTTAATTCCCAAACCTATGGGGTATACTAGTTTCCTAGGGCTGTCCCAACAAAGTACGAAAAGCTGGGTGGCTTAAGACAACGTTTACTCTCTCAGGGTTCTAGAGGCTACAAGTCTGAAAGCAAGGTGCTGGCAGGGCTGGCTCCTCCTGGAGGCTCTGAGGCAGAGTCTCTCCCAGCTTTCGGTGCTGCTCGCCATCCTTGCCTGCTCGATGCATCGCTCCAGCCTCTGCCCCCATCTCCTCGTGGCTGTGCTTGTGTGTCTGTATCTCTGTGTCCAAATTTCCCTCTTCTTATAAGGACAATGGTCACCTTGGACTTAGGGCTCCTCCTAATTGAGCATGACCTCATTTAACTTGATTACATCTGCAAAGACCCTATTTCCAAATAAGGTCACACTCCCAGCTTCCAGGTGGATATGACATTTTAGGGGGACAACCACCAGTTTAGGACGTGAAGTTCAATGACTGTCGTTTTGTTATTCACGTCTAAGTGCACTGGGGCCAGAGAATGTACTCTATACTACATGATTTCTTTGAAAATTTTTGAGATTGCTTGATGGCCAGTTGTACAATTTTTAAAGCTTCATGAATGATTGCTATGAAATATATATTGTATACATTCAGAAGTTGTTGGGTGCCGTGTTCCACACAAATCCATGAGCTCAAACTTGTTTATTATGTTGTTGAAATCTTCTATATCTTACTGACTTTTGTCTTTACTTGAGCTATTGAGTATTTAAAGCTGTGTGCTACAGGGAGGGGGAAGGGTAAGCTGGGACGAAGTGAGAGAGTGGCATGGACTTATATATGCTACCAAATGGAAAATAGATAGCTAGTGGGAAGCAGCCGCATAGCACAGGGAGATCAGCTCGGTGCTTTGTGGCCACCTAGAGGGGTGGGATAGGGAGGGTGGGAGGGAGACGCAAGAGGGAGGGGATATGGGGATATACGTATGCATATAGCTGATTCACTTTGTTATACAGCAGAAACTAACACACCATTGTAAAGCAATTATACTCCAATTAAGATGTTAAAAAATAAAATTAAATAAAAAATAAATAAATAAATGGGGCATTTAGTCCAATGCAGTCCATTAGTTTGTACATGCTAACATATTTGCCTTTATTTTCTCTCTTGTCTTGTGCTGTTTGCCCTATGTTGTGCATGTTTTGTTTTTCTCCCCCCTCTTCCTCCTTTCACTCTAATGAACAAACGCCTCCTCCTCAGCCCCCTCCCCCTCTCTGGCGTGGCAGCGACGCCTGTACTTCCTGTCGTGCTCACAGTAAGAGGCTCAACACCCATGCGCCACTTATCAAACTGTAAAGTGAATTATTCTTTATATGCTCTTAAACAACGAAAGAAACTTAGGACATTTTAAGTCCTGTGGCAGTCTCCCATATTTATAAGCTATAGTTGTTATTTTCAGTTTATTTCGTTTTTATCAACTCAGTATTGCTAATTATTCAGTAGCTGCTTAGATATATCCACATATTTCCCCCTGTCTTGTCTCCTCATTCCTTCTTGCAACTCTGACCTTCCATACAAGCATTTTCCTTTAGCCCCAAGTGCATGCACCCTTTAAGTTCTTTAAAGAAGTTTAGTGGCAAGCACTCTCAGTTTTCACTAATCTGAACATATTTTTAGGGGTGTTGTTGAAAAGTCAGCTGCTATTCATTGGAAGATAATTTGTTTTTGTCTCTCTGGCTGCTTTTAAGATCTTCTCTTTGTGTTTTGTATTCTCCAATTTTTTAATTTCTCGAAGTGTAGATATGTTTTTATTTATTCTGACTGGGGCATGCTCCTCCTCTGGATCTGGTTTTATAACCACTGCAAAACTCTCAGGCTTAACCTATTAATTTAATGTCTCTGTTCCATTCTCTCTCCACTCTTTATGAACTCACATGATGTACACAGATCTTCCCATTCTTTCATTTCATCTAACCTCTCTTTCATAGTTTTCCTCTTTTCCTCTCGCCTACGTTCTAGACATTTTCTGTGTGTAATCTGCTCTCAAATCCATTCAGATTCTGAATTTCAGTTGTTTTGTTTTTATTTTTAGGAGTTTATTCTTTTACAAATATGTGTGGTAATTTTTAAATGCCCTTGCCATTTTAGTATTTTCAATTCCTTTAAAATCTTTAACTTTACATCATATACTAACTATGACTATTTTCTATTCTGTGGCTGATAATTCCAGCATCTCAAGTCTTTGCAGGTCTCATTCTGCTGTTCAAAAATTTTTAAGACCCTGGTTCATGGTACTTTGTTTTTTCTCCTACTGTTTTGCATTGTTGTTCTTTTTAAGTGCAAGTTCGTATCTGTTGGAATTGAAAGTGGTTCTCTGGCAATCATGTGACTCTGACAGAGCCCTGGAGATGTCAGCATGTCTGGACGACTTTAGAGTGGGCTCTCAGACTCGTTTTCCAGGACACGGTGACAGTGCGAACTCAGGCATCAGACATCCACGAGCACCGGCTTACGGTTATGAATTTTCAGGGGCACCCCACTCAACGTTAAGGTTGTTTCTAGTTCACTTGCACATGGTGGGTGTGGCCCTTGGTGTCCCAGCTTTATGCACAGTAGTAGCCTAGATCCTCTACCTTAAGCAAACCCTGGACTTTGTTTTTCCCCTGTGCCCAATAAGTGGCCCCAAACTGAAGTTCAAGTTCACTCAGTTTTAGAAAAGGTCCTCAAGGTGAGAGCTGCCTCAGTGCTCTGCTTACACCTCTGGATTTCTGTTTTCATTTAGATGTTGATATCTGAGTATCCTACCTAACTTAACAGCTTGTGAATACACTCAAAAAGATGTTCTTAAAAAAAAAAAATTGTATCTAGCCTTTTTAGTTGTTTTCAGAGGGAAAGTAGATCAGGGAACCTAGCATGCCAGGCTACCAGATGAATAGTTAGTTCAGGCTAAGGGGACTTGCTGCTGCTGCTGTTGTTGTTATTATTATTATTATTGTTGTCTATGCATTAGCTAAGAATGCAGCATTTTCTGAAACACAATGGTAACTGTTCTAGGTACTATGTACTTCAACAAGCACTGTATAAACCAACGATTCCTTGACTGGAAACTAGAAGACCCAAAAGTGACAGTAAGGACACAAGTTACATTGGGATGATGGGAACAGGACACAAAGGCAAATACTGAGAAGTTGCTTTAAAAATCAAAATACCTACAATATGAGATTACCCCGTTTTCCATAAAAATCCTGTACTCACTTATTTTGAATGCTAACAATTTTACAATTTCTATGAGCTAAATAATAATTGCTAGCACTTTGAGTGTTGACTTTGCACCTGGCATCTGATGCAGATTATTTCATTTAAGATGATAGATGCTAAATAAGCCAATATGATAGATACTGTTAAAATCCAAAGTCTTCCTTTACCTTGGATTGGGGTTAGTTCATACTATTTCAGCTACTGGCCCTGCCCGCTCTCGACACGAGATTAGAAGAGACAGGAATGACAGATGGCTGGTCAAACGCATTTATGTTGGAGGAGAAGAAATGGCTGAATGATAGCAAATCTGAGACTGGGAGCTGGAGGTGACAGGGTGCTCCACTTTTATCCTAGAAAAGCTGATTTGAAATAGATGATCCCTGGGAAAAGTGTAAGAGGACTTTATATAAAAGGCTTTTTAAGTGCATTTGCTCCCCTGTTTCATGGATGTATTGATACCTGGATATTGGTACACAGCTCTAAACCAATTCTCCTGAAAACAAAGTCTCTTGCTTTCTACTCCTTACTTTAAGACTCCTCCCCTTTGAACACAATATTTGGGCGTAATAAGAGAAGAGACGGTCAATTTAATCACGTTCTGAAACAAAAGGGAAATCTTCTAAGAGCAGATAGGTGTAGGTAGTGACAACAGTTATGTTTTTAGGGGACAAAATAATCTTTTAAAAAACACTCAGTGACATCGATACGGCAGAACAGTCTGGGCTGCTGACCCTGTTTGCCAGAATCAACCATGGAGAAACCACAGGAGGCGTGAATCTGAGATATTAAGAACGACGACCACCACAACAATAAAAACAACAGAAAAACAAACTCCAAGGAGCTCCCGGGGAGGACAAAGGCTGTCCTGGACTGCAGACCATGCGTCTGCGGAGGGGAAGGGGTTGCAGCCCGGGAAGAAAACCCGGAACCCGTAAGCTGAAAGAAGCGGGACGGCAAGAAAGCTCTGCTCTCTGCTCCCGCCTCTCCCTGCTTAGCCCTGGGACAATCTCATCTGTCCCGCTGCCATGCTGGAAGCAAGAACCCAACATGGTGTTGCTCTGAGTCTGGTCAAGGCAGGCAGATGCCTTGCTGGGGCGAGGAGCTGAAGAAAGCAGGTGCACACTTAGGGAACTTCTGGGGCGCTCACGCTTCTGCACTGTCCCTTCCAGCTTCCAGAACTAATGACATTCAACCTTAGAAAACTGCGTCCCCCTACTGCCATTCTGCCCAGGAGGTTAAGGTGAGCTCCTGGGCAGCAGACTTTCCCGGTGGAGGAGTCGTGAGTGGGGAGGTGCAGCAATGGGGGTGCTCTGCCTGAGGGTCCTTAACCTCTTTCTCCTCCTTCTAGGAGCTCATCCAGCAGGTCGGGAGCCTTTTGCTCTTTCAGTGGAAGTGACCGCCTAGACTATCTGATAGTCCCTGGGGAATATAAGCTCACCGGCCAAACTCAGGATCCCTGAGGAGCAGAACTACTATAAAGAAGCAACAACAACGAGTGGCACGTGTTATCTGAAGCGGTATAACTGGAACAGGTGCATAAATATTTTTAAAAAGCAAAATAAATATATATATATGTGAGTATATATATGCATTAAAATATACTGAAAAGGGTAAGCAAAGAAATTAGAGACATGAAGCCAAAATAAGAAGTCAGAAAAGAATGAAGAAGTGGAAATGATGGGAGAAAGAAAAGGTCAGCTACAGCCAGAGAAGAGAACTGTATATTGTACATATGATCAGATGGAAGAACTCTCCCAGAGGCACCAGGAAAAGGCCATGAGACAGGAACTGTGAGAAAGAAGTTGAGATCTGTGGAGGGCAGAGGAAGTGACGACATTGGGATAACGGAGTACTACGCTCTGAATGCCAGTGTCCCCACAGAATTCACAGGCTGGGGATCTAACGCCCAGGCTGATGGTTCTAGGAGGTGAGGCCCCTAGGAGGTGATTAATGCCCTTATGAAACGGGACCGGGGCCTTTATAAAAGAGACCGCCAAGAGCTCCCTTGCCCTCCGCCGTGAGCACACAGTGAGAAGGCACCGCTGCAGACCAGAAGGCTGTCCCTCAGAACGCGACCACGTGCTGCTCTGACCTTGACCTCCAGCACCCAGAGCTGTGACAAATTTCTGTTGTGTATAAGCCACCCAATCTGCGGTATTTTGTTGCAGCATCCCGGGCAAACTACGTCATGGGGTCTGAGAAAAAGAGACGCGGACAGACTGTATCCAAGTTCAGTCTGATTCGAAAGCCTTTGCTTTTTATCACATACTACACTGTGTCAAAGTAGTAAGAATTTCTCATGAAGAAGGATATTCATAAGCAGTATAGTATGTATTTTATTCATTTATTCTTACTGTGCACTTCTAATCCTTAACCTTCACTATGATTAGTACAAAGTTAACATCCAAAAGGCACAAGGTCATTAAATCTTTACGAAAAATAAAAAGAACAAAAAAAGCTAGTTTTCCACAGGCACTGACACCACTGCAAACTGAATTTCAATGTTTGTCAATGTACATAAAAACATTTTTAATGGTATAATCACTGAGTAGATACCGTTCTACCTTTCCCCACATCTAATTTTTTATCTTCAGTCTCATTTATGAGTGTATTTGTTATTTTTAGTGGCTGTTTGGTATTTCATCATTACAGTGTATCGTAATTTACTTAACCATATTATTCTCGAATATCTGCTTTATTTCCAATTATTATTACATAGGCGACATCAGTGAATGAATTACAATATTTTGCTTTTAGGTTATAAAAGCCTACAATATTAGGCTTCTAGGCTCACAGCAGTCCTCCAAAATTATTTGGAGAAACTCTAAGAATAACTTTTTAACTTTTTTTCCAAATTGCTCTGCAAAAACACTGAACCCACTTCCAATGTGAACAACATGTAGATGTGTACTTGTTCCTCCACACCCTTCCAGGGCTGCACTTCATCATTCTGTGTATTTTTATCAGTTGACTAGGTAGGTAATGGTAACTTAGAGGAAGGCATTTTAAATTGCTGGCAACACTGATATGAACTGGCTTCAATCCAATGGTGATTTTCAAATAGAAAAACTATGCTGGAAAATGTATCAACTAATTATGGAAAACTAAACATTAAATGAAAAAACTTAATGCCAAAGGCTTCCCTTAGGTATTTAATATTTCAATCATTAGCATGTGCTGATAGCTAGAGTGATGAAACTGCCAAGATCAATTTGGAATAGATGTGTCATTTTTCTTTAATATTATAAATAGTAAGCTATAAAACTTCATCTACGTGACTGATATGAAAGAGCAGATTTATTCGAAAAATTCAAAATCTAATAAAGGTTGTGTCTCTAAGAGACAAACCGTCAGGACAACTTTTAGTCAAGCTGACTCTCAATTAACAGTTTAAAAACATATAGACCAGAAAACGTGGAAGCAAGCCAAAAGTCCATTGACGGATAAATGGATAAGCAAAATGTGGGATATTATTCAGCCTTAAAAAGGAAGGAAATCCTGCAATATGCTACAATATATATGAATCTTGAGGACATTATGCTAAGTAAAATAAGCCAGTCACCAAAACACAAATGCTGTATGAGTCTCCTTATATGAGGTACTTAGTCAAAATCATATATATAGAAAGTACACAGTAACTGTCAGGGGCTGGGGGGTGGGAAGAAAAGAGAGTTATTGTTTAATGGGTACAGAGTTTCAGTTTTATAAGACGAAAAGAGTTATGTGATGGATGGTGGTGATGGTTGCACGACAAGGTGAACGTATTTAATATCACTGACCTGTACACTTAAAAATGGTTAAGATGGCAAATTTTATATTATGTGTATTTTACCATGATAAAAAAATTTATTACAAAAACCCCCCCAACAACCTAAACCAGTTTCCTTAGAAAGTTAATGACTCTTTAAACCACCCTGAATCTGACAAGTCTTAGCAAAAAAAGTGAGAGGTTGGAACATCTTATCAAGGATTATGGATTGCCAGGATTATCATCCCAAACAAACATTTTAAATGCACTTTATGAAAGCAAAATGTATTTAAGTTGAGGACATGTTCATGGTTAAGAAATAATCATTTAGACTATTTTCAAAATTGAAAAATTATTCTACAGGCACTTCTGGAATAAAGACACATTAACAACTTAGTGATATATTAGGTCACCTTTGTACATTCATAGAAAGTTTATGGGTAATCATCACCGCAAGCTGAAATATTTTGTTTGTGCCTCTCTTTCATTTATAGTTATGTATAATTCACTATTTATTAAGATCTATGATGTGGAAGCCACTGTGATAAATGACTTCCAAAAAAAAATCTTCCCTAAAATACTTTAGACTATAATACATAAGCTACACATACATGTACACACACACACACACACACACACACACACACACACACAAGGCATGAAGACAAAGGGCCATAAGAGGTCAAAAGAGGGAGCAGTTACTTTGAACTTGGAAGGATTCTGGAAAACTGAATAAAACTGAATGCATCTGAGATGGACCTTAAGAGATAAATTAGCACCATTTGGGGACAGGGATAGATATAGGACATTTCAGGCAGAAAGAATGAGCCACATGCAAGAAGAAAAACAGAGCATTAAAGAGGAAGAAGGGAAACTCAGAAAAGACAAAGTTGGTGAGGTTATTGAAGGATTTCAAATGTTAAGCTACATGGGTTGGATTTCAGGAACTGAAGAAGCAGCGACGAGATTTAACTTGGTTGCTGGAGAGGGAATGGGGGCCAGTGAGCCAAGCGATGCCACTGCATTTGTACCAGGAAAGACTAACCCGGAGGCAGTTTACACAATGATTTGGCACACTCAGAGGCAAGAAGGCCAGCAGTGGGGAAAAAGTGGAACAGACGGGAATACAGTCTTAGAGGCAGAATTAAGAGAACTAAGCAGCTAAGTGCATGTGGAAGGCAAGGAGGAGTGAGGCATGCTGGTGACTGAGGATGTTTGTTTCAAGTAGTTTGCCAGACTAGATACACCCTCATGAGATGAAACAACTAGATCCTGTATAAAACTCAATGCTTCTTTCTTTGCTCATTGGAAGTAAGAGAAACAGTCAAAGGGAAAAACAAAACAACAAAAACCACATACATGTAAAACTGCATGTGCCAGAAACAGGGTAGTGAGCAGTAAGCACAATCCAAGGCCAGGTACCTTTAAGGGAAAATGCCCTCGTCTGCTTTGCTGCTTCAAGGGAAAGCGATGTGTGAGCTGAACATGACACCACTGACCAAGGTGGGGAGCCTGGAGCAGGACAGAAGTGGCTTCAGGTCTGTAGTGCTATCAGCTCCCACCTGAAGCTAAAACAAATTCCCTCCGGGGAAAAGCTTCTTCATTTTAATGTCTCCAGGTTTCCACAAATTAAGATAAACCAAATATGAGCTCCTAATAAAAAATTACTAAGTCCCCCCAAAAAACACCATTGGTAAGAGTCCACAGAAACAGATTCCCACAAGCAAGTTCGTCAGATATGGGAATTATCAGAAAAAGAATATAAAATAAACATGTGTTAAGTGTTTAAAGAAACAAAGGATGGAGTCACAAAATGAGTAAACCAGAAGAGATTAAACAAAAATTCCCAGCTTTGAGAAAGAACCAAACATAATTGCCAGAAATAAAAATTTTGTATAAAAGATAGAATGGATGAGTGAAGGCAGCTTGAACAGAGCAGAAGTGAGAAGCAGTGAAACAGGAGATCTTAATAAACCACCCACAATACAGCACAATAATATCAGAAAAACAATAGTGAGACATTTAAAGCTACAGAAAAGAAAATAAGATCTGATATATACCTAGAGTTCCAGAAGGAGAGGAGAGAGAAGGGAAGATAGGGTAGACATGAAAAGATGATGACCGAGAACTTTCCAGAACTGAGGAAAAGCAAGACTCCACAGAAACAGTGAGCAGGATAAACATCAAGCAAGATGGAAAAATAGAAAAAAAAAAAAAAAAGAACAGGAAAGAAAGAAAGAAAAGAAATGCACATTTAGATACTGGGTAATGAAATGGCAGAACATGAAAGACAAAGTGAAAAACTTAAAAGCAGACAAAGTGGGTAGAAAACAGATTACACTCAGTAAGTGACATCCCAGTAGCAATAAGCACACCAAGTCCCAGATTTTGGTTTCTCATACCATCCTCCAGTGAAAGGAGCCAGTGGTCCTTGGGCAAATGGGCAGAAAATACCTGAGCTGAGCCTGGAACACCCTGCTGTCCTAGAAGTGCACACTGATGGAGCCCAAAGCCCAAAGCCGGAACAATGTGAGAAACTAGCATCAGATTCTATCCCAAGGTGAAATAAATATCCATGAGTACACACTGATATAATGATTTCATTAATAATAGGGGAGAAGAGACAAATCTTCCTTGCAAAAGAATTCCACATTACTATAGAAGGGCATTTTACAAATTCTGATCATCAGAAGATCATCAAAAATAAGGGAAATCTGACAATCACAGTGAAGAGGAGACTAGGGAGATATGACAACTAAAATTAATCTGAGGGCTTCCCTGGTGGCGCAGTGGTTGAGAGTCTGCCTGCTAATGCAGGGGACACGGGTTCGAGCCCTGGTCTGGGAGGATCCCACATGCCGCGGAGCGGCTGGGCCCGTGAGCCACGACTGCTGAGCCTGCGCGTCTGGAGCCTGTGCCCCGCGACGGGAGGGGCCGCGATGGTGAGGGGCCCGCGCACCGCGATGAAGAGTGGCCCCCGCTTGCCGCGACTGGAGAAAGCCCTCGCACGAACTGAAGACCCAACACAGCCAAAAATAAATAAATAAATAAAGTAGCTATAAAATTAAAAAAAAAAAAAAAAAAAAAAAAAATTAATCTGATGTTCTGGGTGGAATCTTGGAACAGACAAAACGCATTAGGTAAAAACTAAGGAAATCTGAAGAAGGTATGGATTTTAGTTAATGACGGTGCAAAGTTGTAAGCAGCGTACCATCCTAATGTAAGATGTTAATAAGGGGAAACTGGGTGTGAGATAAATGGGAGTTCTCTACACCTTATCCTCTCATTTTCTCCATAAATCTAAAACTGTTTTTAAAATACTCTATTTTAAAAACTGGGGCAAAAAGAAGCATAGAAAAAAGTGGGAAAGATGAAAAAAGTAAGATGGTATATCAAAAATCACAATACACGTAAATGGACCAAAATTACTAACTAAAAGAGTGTAATAGTTTAAATTTTTTAACACTAAAATTCATCTATGTTTTTTACGAGAACAATGAAAACATGAAATTGAAACCAAAGGGATGAAAAAAGTTATACCAGTAAATTATTAATGAAAGGTAGTCTCAAAATAGAGTATCACTAAATGATTTTTTAATGTCATTTACCAGAGAGACACATCTAAGTTTGTACACATGTGATAAAACAACCTTAAAATATATACAACAAATTTAGCAGAACTACAGGGGAAAACGGCCAAATCCACCATTCCAGTAAAAGAGTTCATCATACACATGCACATACACATGCCAAATTCAGGTGTCAACATATTGCAAGAAATTGGTGGTATCAAAGATATTCTTTAACAAGATTGCAACTAAATTAAGAACCATGACAAAAATAGCAACAACAAAGCCAAAATAATATCCCATATACTTCGAAATTTAAAATATACACCTTAAATAACTCATGCTTCAAAATGAAGTTAAGATAAAAATTAAATGTACTTAGAAATAATCTCTGGAAGAAGACACACCACTTTTTACATTTGTGCTGTTTTAACTGGGAATGAGGGGGTTAGTGCTGACGGGCGCATGGGAGATATTTCACTCTATTTTTATGACTTTTAAATTCTGATTGGTGTTAACACATTTCCTAATCAAATAAATTCATAACATTTAAATTCTGAGAAATGATTGATAATGAAAATATTCCTTATCAAATCCTGAAGGATGAAACTAAAGTGAAGGAAATAAGTGGTCTTAACGTGCTACTTATTTCTAAGAGGCGAATTATTAGTGAAATAGGCAACCAATTTAAGGAATTAGCAAGATAGAACTATTTCTGGTAAGACTGATGAAGGAAACAGGAAAGAAGGCACAAATAAACAAATATGAGAGATAAAAATAAAGTATGGCAATATTATCTCGAAAAAAGAGATAATAACTAATATTAAAATTTAAGAACGACATAGTACAGATCCATCACAGATCAAAAAGATAGTACAGTGATATCATAAAAATATTATGCCAATAATTGGAGATCCTAGGTGAAACAGATTCCTAGGAAAATACAGAATGAAGAAACAATCAACTAAAACAATCCGATTAAAGAAACTGAAAGAACAGTTAAGAATCTCTGACACTAAGAAAACACTAAGCTCAGATAATTTTATAGGTGAGTTCTAGAAAAATAACTCGGGAGATGGATCATTCTAATCTTTTACAAACTTTTCCGGAGAATAGAAAATGAGAAATATACACTGAAACTATTTCAGAAGTCATAATATTGATACCAAAGGATGACATGAATAGGAAGAGAAATAAAAATTATAGGCCAACTCAGTCATGAACCAGACATAAAAATCTCAAATAAATTATTAGCAAATCAAGTCCAGTAATGCATAAAAATAAAATATGTAATCAGCAAGTTGCAGAGAATGCAAGGGCAGTATAACATTTATAAAATTCTATAAATGCCAATAAATATCAGATTTAGATGAAAAGAAAGAATTCCTAAACTATAAAATTTTTCCAAAACTGACTAGAAAAAACTGCAAAATGTGAATCATCCTATAACCACTAAAAAAATTTAAATAGTAGTCAAAAATCTTTCCAGAAATAAAATATCAAGCCCAGATGGCTTTATTGGCCAGTTCCACCAAATATTCAAGAAACAAATCACTCACTCGTACACTAATTCTTTCAGAGAATAGAAAAAGAAGGATTATTCAGCAACTCAAATTATGAGACTAGCACAACATCAATGAAAAACACGTCCAAAAAAGAAAAATCTCAGGTCAATCTCTCTCAACAATTATTAGCAAATTGAATCCAATGATATTACATCATGAAAAAACTGGATGGTACATAATGTTGGTTTAATGTTAGACAATAACCTATAATATGATTTATTCCATTTATGCATTAAAAGAAAAAACCTTATGATTATCTCAATACACAGAAAAACATTTGATAAAATTCCACCATAGAAACTCTTAGCAAAATAGGAATAGAAGAGACCATTCTTAACCAGATAAAAGTATTTACCAAAAACTCAGCAAATTTTATTCATTCTTTATTGTGAAGTTTCAAAATAGCTCTTTTAAAACCAGGAAGAAGCAAAGAATGCCTGCTACCACTGCTTGTATTCATAAGTGCACGACAAGAAAAAAAATATGAAAACAAAACTGTCTTTAATCATGGATGTTATAATTGTCTATTGAGAAAAAGTAAAATCAATGCACAAGTTACTAGAAATAATAAGAGAGTTTACAAAGGTATCTGAATCAAAGACCAATGTTTAAAAATCATTTGTAATTTTTATACACCCGAAAAAATTATAAAACACCGTTTATAGCTATGTATAACAAATATAAGTTTCTCAGATATAAGTCTACCAAAAGATGTGCAAAACTCTGAAGAAAAAACTGTAACCCTTTTTGAACGACATTAAAGAAGCTCAAATACCCGAGAGGTACATCGCAGTGATGAAAAGTCTCTCCATCAGCTCTCCCCGAAGTGGTCTACAGAATCAATGCGAGTCCAACTGAAGTTTCAACAAAAGCTTTCCAAAAACTTGGCAAGTGGGATCTAAAATGTACAGGAATGAACACAGTACCATGCTGTTCCTAAAGAAGAACAGGTGCTGTGGCATTCCACCCTGATATCAGGACCTAGAATAATGTTACTGAAATGAACAGTGTTGTATTATCACAGAGACTGGGGAGCCCAGAAACGAGCTCCCGTGGGGCAGGGCTGGCGTTGCAGCTTAGTGGGGAAGTAATGAGCTAGCCTCAAAACTGTGCTGAGACCATAAGTGATTCAAATGGGAAAAAAAGAAATCATATCCCCATCTGACACGATAGACAAAAATAAATCCTCTCCATTCCTAGCTACATGTCCAAGAGAAATAAAACATATCCCCACATAAACGTGCACAGAATGTTCAAAGCAGCATTATTCATAATAGCCAAAAAGTAGAAACAACCAAAATGTCCATCAACGGATGAATGGACAGATAAAGTCTAGTATACACAAACAACAGAATATTATTCAACAATTAAAAGAAACTGAGAACTAAAACATGCAACAACACATGTGAACCTTGAAAACATACTGAATAAAACTGCCAGTCGCAAAAGACCACATGTTGCATGATTCCACCATATGAACTAGCCAGAACAGGCAAATCCAGAGAGAGGATTTATCAATAGATTACCTGGTTACCTGGGGCTGGAATGTTTGGGGGAAACGGAGAGTAACTGTTAACGGCTATCAGTGTTTGGAGAGGAGGTGATAAAATGCTCTAAAATTGATGGGTGATGGCTGCACAACTCTGTGAATAGACTAAAACTCAACGAAGTGTACACTTTAAATGGGTGAATTGCATGGTATGGAAATCTCAACAAAGGATCACTTTAAAAATAATGCTTACTGGATTAGAGACCAAATGTGAAAGACAAAATTTTTTAAAATATGGGAGATGGCTTTTTTTTTTTTTTTTGGCCGCACATTATGCGGGATCTTAGTTCCCTGACCGGGGATCAAACCCAGGCCACGGCAGTGAGAGTGCTGAGTCCTAACCACTGGACCACCAGGGAATTCCCTGGGAGATGGCTTTTTTACTTCAAGGTAAGGAAGGATTTCTTAAACATAACTCAAAGGGCACTAACTTGAAAAGGTTGATAAATTAGATAAAATATAATTAAGAACCTTCATTCATCAAAAGACACCACAAAGCTAATGAAAAGATAAATCAAAACCTGGAAGGGGAGATTCACAATATAGGTAATTAACTAAAGAATAGTATCCAGATTTTGTAAAGCATACCAATAAATAAAGATAAACAATCCAATAGAAAAATGAGGAAGCAACATGAACAGGAACTTCATAAAAGGCAAAATTTTAACGGTAAACGTATGAAAAAGTATCCTACTTTATCACTCTTCAGAAAATGCAATATCATTTTACAATCACTATATCTGCAAAAATGTAGAAGTCTGACAGTACCAAATGTTGGCAAGGATGGTGCTCTTACACACTACTGATGTGAGTGTAAAGTTGTAAAACCCCACTGTAAATTAATTTGGCTTTACCTAGAAAAGCTGAACATTTTCCCAAGCTATGTCCCAACATTTTATAGAGAAAACTCTTCATGTGTACTCCAGGGACATGTTCAAGAATATACATCGTAGCTTTCTAAAAACTACATAACTAGAGATGGCTCAGGTTTCCATCACAATTAATTGACTGCTGGTCATACAATGGGATATTATATCCAGCAAAATGAATAAACCAGAGCTACACACGACAATGGGTGAATATTACAAATAGAATGTAAGTGAAAATGCAAATAACAGATTACCTATAATGTGTAATCATACTTATAAAATTAAAAACCAAGCAAAAGTAAAGAGTATGCTTCTTAGAGAACATACACGTGATGAAGCTGTACTGAAAACCATGTAAGGAAGCCCTCAACACACAAGAACAACGGCTGCCTCAGGGGCAGGGATGCCAAGAGTGTGGAAGGAAAGAAGAACACAGTAGAGCCGAGAGTTTGAATAATAATGTTTTCCTAACTCTTAACACGGGTGGTTGGTTCATGACGTTCGTTTTGTTTGTATGCATTAGTTCTGAAGTGTTATTTATGACATATATTCTTCGTATGTATCAAACACAACATAATAAATAAATTTTAAAAGATGTTGCAGGGGTTTAAGCCCAGGTGGCAAGGAGAATGCTTCTAACAAGGAAAAACTTCTTGTTGTTAAAATAAATTTTAACAACAATTATTTTAATATAGTCTTTCTATTTATTATGAAAATTTTAAAAATCCTATGACAATTTTTCCTTTTGTCGGGGCTATCTCATAGGGAACCCTCAATTTCAATCATGTCTTCAAATACCACATTGTTTCCTTATTCTTTACTTTTATCATGAAAAAAAGTTAATTTAAAATATTATCGTTTCTTCAGAACAACATATTAAGTGTTCTAGAATATATTTTAATACTTTATGGTTAATATTAAGGCCACTAAACATTATTTTAAGTCATACAAAATTGATCAAAAAAAATTTCTCTATTTTCATTATGCTGGACACAATAAATATATCTTTGGATTTAAGCCTACAGATTAAAGAAAACATTATTTTAACTTACGGTCTTTTAACCTTCTAAGATTATTTTATAAATATCATATGCAATAGAATGTTCTCTTTTTGTTGTAAACAACTCTCAGAGGAACTTTAGCATAAAAGACAGTTTAACCTTGTAAGAAAACATTGCTTTTGTCTCCCAAAGAAAAAAGTATGAAAAATAATGATAGATGATTCGTGTGTTTCTAACAAATTAAATACAATAATTAAACACCAATCAGCTCTGTTTTGAACCAGGACAACTGGTGTGTAATGAACACCACGGTTCAGGCAGTGGTAGGATCAAACAATATGGATTAGGGAGGACTAAAGAGAAACAAACAAAATGGTAAGAAGTCAGGATCAGGAGGCTGGAATCCAGTATGATCTGAAGCAGAGGTGCTCACAGATTGGTAAGCATCTCTAGAGGACTCTCGCGTTGACTTAGGTCTCAGGTCTTTCGAGACGTTTGATCCTCAGGTAGTTCAGAGCTCTCTGGTCAGCTGTGTCAGTCACTGGTTTGTCTGTCCATCTATGAGCCCATCCATCTCAACGGCCGTTACCTCATCACATCCTATTGTAAGCAGCTGGGTTGTCTATATCTATTAATGAGCCTCAGCGTCCATTTCTGAAGAGCTGTGTTCTCATTTATACACAGGGTTTATCAAGGAAGCAGAATCCTCAGAGGGACTGCATTTCAAGAGAACAGCCCATGCTCCTCAGTTCCTACTCACTGCAAGCGTCCTGCCACAATCAAGGGTGAGGAACCTAAGAACCGGGCCCTGACGCCATCCTCCTGCCTTGCATACACGTTCTTTGTCTGGTCACAGAGGTTAGAATTAGGACAGAGAACAGTATGGAAGTGCTTTAGAGTCTATTAATAAGTAGGAGTTCATTATATAACTTAGCTTTATTTATTAATATATTTCCTGTTCTAAATGTGCTTTATGTAAACATTTAAAATTTGTCCTCAGTTAGATGTCTCTAAAACTTCACTGAGCTCTTTGTCAACAGAAAACATTGGAAGATAACTTTCAGTGTTGGCAGCTGCCAGCTTACGAAAGAAAAGGGAAAAACTTAACCCAAGGATGTTTTTTAAAATAATTTTGTGGGGAAAACAAACTGATGACTAGTAAGATTTTTGTTAGTTATGATATATAATCTAAATATATAAGATACTTGCTATAAATTTATATTATTATATATTTTATTATTAAATATTGTATTTTAAAAATTAAAATACAGATAATAGATTCTTTCTGTTATACTCGATTACTGATCACTCCTTATGTCAGTTATTTTCGAAGCAACTTCAGACTCTTATTCTTCTAGAACTTTCATTTTACTCCAAATGTCTCATTTTATTTTTGAATAAAAGGAATACCTTGAATGAAACATGAATTTGGGGGATTTGATTAAATATATAGAATTGATGTGAAAGTAGATATTCAGACTTCAAGGAAGGATAGCATCTATATTAAAAAGTCAATACAGCAGAAACTAACACAACACTGTGAAGCAATTATACTCCAATAAAGATGTTTAAAAAAAAAAGTCAAGAGTGGGATATATTAGAAAAATGCAGTTGGATCAACAAAAAATAATATTTTGGAAATATCTATATCTATTTTACAGACATTAAATTTATAACAAGCATAAAACTATATCTTACATGAGATCCAATGTTGATTATAATTTAAAACCTGAAGTTCATCTAAATAGTTAAAATAAAAGCCTATTTTACTGTATAATTATATCCTACAACATTCAATATATCTTTTAACATATTTTGGAAATTAATGATTTCAAATTAAGCCAAGTATTATAAAATTACTTTACATGTGAGTTAATTTTTTTCCTGAGTTTTAGAATAAAAGTTTATATTTTTTAGTGTTTTTATAGGGCTAAAAAGCTTTTAAAGTGTGTTCCCATAAGCCATAGGAAAGACAGGTAGTTGATAAAAGCAGAAAAGAGAAACATTAAGAGATGCAGGGAAAGTCACATAAAAGTCTGGGTAAGAAACCAGGTCTTCAGATTCCTAGGGCAGCATATTTCCTATTTATAATCTGCTGCATCTAGGCTGCAAACAGAACTTTCTTGACTCATAATGCCTATGTTCTGTCAAATGGAAAACATTTAAAAAAATCCCTTCAATGACTCAGAGATATTTAGAAAAAAGAGTCACCAGATTTACCTTATGGTTATTCAAAAATTTCTCTAAGATCCAATATGAATGTTTAGGATATTTAAAGTACATTTGTATTTCTAGACTCTTGTTCTACAGTTATTAGACCCAGTAATTAAAAATATAATCATTTGCCCACCTTGCAGTTCAGGAAAAATATTACCTCTGCAACTTGTAAAGATGAGAAAGGAGTTTAAACTGCCCCAAATTCCAAATGAATAGCTTAGCTCTAGAAGGAATTCTATACACAAAATTAAAATGTGGTATCGTTGACCACAATGACACTACTAAATTACATGATGAAGGAGAGGATAGAGCCTAACATATAGGAAAGGCAAGAAAAACTTTAATTTGATTAAAACTTTTTAGAACAATTAATACTCAGTTTTGGAACATACTACAAAGGGCTTACGTCAAGAAATAAATATATTTTTTACCTGCAAAAGAAGAGAGCACTCTAGGTGGAGAATAAAAAAGAAAAAAAGAAATAGGGTGAAAGTACAAGAGAAAAGCACTCATTAATTTACATGCCTATCTGGAGAAAAAAAACTTCAAAAGGAGAAGCAGAACATATAATGAGTCACATGAACTGGCAAATATTATGTCTGCATTTGTTTTTTGTGAATAATGATGATACTACTAAAAATTCATAACTGATATTGAAATTTATAGTTTTATTCTAAAAGAACCACCCAAATCATCTAATTGAAAATAGGTCTTGAGGAAAGTGAGTGAAAACCAACAGCAATTTGCTTTTAGGTTAAGTTACAATTAATAGGGATAAAAGGAAGTTCATATCGCATTGGCCTATTTTGGAAACTTGCAAATGAAATGTCTACTACCCTTAAAATGACTGTGTATGAGCATTTATTTTATAGATTAAATATATTAATAATGAACAGAAGCACAAAATATAAATATGTATATATTTTCTAGACTCGCATGGAATTACAAAAGTGGGAATAGTCCCCTTGAGAATTAGGACACTACAAAGACACTATCTTCAAAGAGCACTTTTAATAATCTCATCTTGAGAATGCAAAATAAAGTATTAAAGAGCAAACACGGACATATTATCCACAACTCACTTTGGTACAATATCAGGGCTAACGAACAGGAGGACCACACGTCGGGAACATGTTATTTGCAGCATCTAGAAACACTTAAAGCTATTCCTTTGACAGAGTGTTTCCAGGAGCGACAGGTAACCTATTTGGCCTTGGAAGAAAAATAAAATTCAGGCTAGGTTCTTCTTCACTAGAAAACTTCTTCGATGAAGAGTGACATTCAAGTAATCGGAAAGCAGATTTTCAGCATTCTCTCCACTTACTATACTTCCCTTTTCCAGGAAAGCAAAGAACCAGTTTTCTGCTGGTTCTCTATTAGCCTCTCTATCCAAACATTCTATATGCATTAAGGTCACAAGAGCCCAAATGTTATACTAGTGCCATTAAGAAAACACTAATTACTGTGCTAATAACCAGTTGACTTGACTAAAGCAGGCTATTCAGAAGTTTTGGCTGCTTAATTAAATATAAGAAAATCTAGAACACTCTGAGCTTTAAACAATGAGCCAACGGAAGGGAGGGCCGCCTGCCTCCGGTGAAAGTCCAAGCTGCCTGCAGGTCTGCCGCTGTCAGAATGGACACGGTGCGTGCTCTCTTATTCTTATTGTTTCTAACAGCATTTCCTCCCAGTCATGTGTACTTTTGTGCATTGTGTGCACTACATACAACCAATTCTTTAAATCTACGCAGAAACTAAAGCAGAAAAATCACATGATGGGTTTTAAGTCAGTACCATGTAAACACCAGGATTTCTAGCATAATATTCCTGTCCTCTCACTCACTGCAGAAAATAGTGTAATTCTTGGTAGATCTACCTCTAGGAATTTTGAAAGAAGCTCAAAGTAAGTATCCTTTTAAAGCCATGAAGGCGTCAGTAGTGAATATCTCCACACAGTAGCACAGTATCCTCCTATGTCAACTTGACCTTAAAAGACAGCTTTGAGATGGAAGTACAGTTACTGCCAGGTGGGCCTTCCCAAGATCTCTTAGGTGTTAGAATACCTTGTATTAGGTGTAGGGTAGAGGGTCAGAAGAGAGAGGGAGATTACCTCACTCTTAATCCATCCCACTCAGGAAAGCATCCTGGATCATTCTGATGTCCATACAGCAACCCCAAGAAATGGTGAAAAATAACTTAATTTATTATAATAATTTGTACTTTTGTACATGATCTGCTACTTGCTGCTTTTACTTCTCTATTCATAAATGAAATCACTTAATATAAAAAGAAATTGTATGGGTAAAGCCAATGCAAATAACTAGGGAAGGGCTTCCCTGGTGGCGCAGTGGTTGAGAGTCTGCCTGCCAATGCAGGGGACACGGGTTCGAGCCCTGGTCTGGGAGGATCCCACATGCTGCAGAGCAGCTGGGCCCGTGAGCCACAACTGCTGAGCCTGCGCGTCTGGAGCCTGTGCTCCGCAACGGGAGAGGCCGCGATAGTGGGAGGCCCGCGCGCCGCGATGAAGAGTGGCCCCCGCTCGCCGCAACTAGAGAAAGCCCTCGCACAGAAACGAAGATCCAACACAGCCAAAAATTAATTAATTAATTAATTTAAAAAAAAACAAAAACATTACTGTAAATAAAATAAAGTGTTCACTACCTACCAGGCGCTGTGCTACAAATGCTCTAAATGTAATTGTACCATTGAGTCCTCAGAACCTATGAGGATAACTATTGTCCCTATTTAAAAAAATAAAAATAAAAAAATAAAAAAATAACTAGGGAAAAATGCACTAACTAAATCCAAGGTGATATTCTTTGCCTCTGCTCATAAACATAAGCAGAGGCAAAGAATATCGTTGTTAATTTTTTCATAATTTAGGATTTTCAGTTTAAAATTACTTTCAAACACTTTTGTAGGTTTTTTTTTTTTTAGCTGAGACTCAATAAAAGTATAAAAAAGGTTGTTCTTAAATATATTCAAGTGTATATTCAAAAGGTATACATAGTTCTATCGTAACTGGCATACCGACATTAGAAACAGGATTCATAACAATGATATAATATAAAAATAAAGGCTTTCAATGAATTTATAGATAGATCTTACTATCTTACTAAATATAATGTTAAACTCTTTTCAACATTATATTCTTGCATCTGGTAAAACTAGACAGTTATGAGATCTCAGTAGTTATACATCTTAGACATACAAACACAGCCTCAGGCACACTGATCCTAATTATAACACTTTTAAAAACAAACTGAGGAACAAAGGCTACCTAGGGTCAAGATCATGGATATCAATAGTTTTTCAAAACCCAAAGGAAAAAGTGCTATGAGTAAATTTAGAGATGAACATCAACAAAAAATAAACGTTTCAATTCGCTTAACATTTTTTTGATAAATATGTGAATTGAGTTTTTTCCAGTAAATACTAATCAACATCCAATGGATTTTAAAACTGATGGTTTTGTTAAGAAAAATCTTCTACTCAATTTAATGCAGAGCTCTTCCAAAACCACTCTGTAATGAAAACGTCCATGTAACCATCTATAACTTCCACTAGTCAGTATCCAAGCTCCCAAGGCCTGTTAAACTCTTGGTAGCCGACTATGTACTCAGCGCAGAGAACAAAGTCACCTGACAGCTTATGAGACATATGATTTACGAGATTATTGTCCTTTTTGTTAACCTAAAAGGTTCAGCAAACCCGCCTACCTTGTCTCCCCGATTCCACTTCAGGCACAAGCTCGCGCTTGCCCCGTCCACTCACCTGCCTGTCCCCGTTGAGCAAGCGCTCACCTACAGGACACGTGCCAGAACGCAGCCTGCCTCCAAGCCAGGCTCGCAGCCACGGACCTTGGTTGTGGCCTGTCAGGCTCAGCTGCCTGACTAATCCTCCGTGTTACCCTCGATCTCGGATACTTATTTGCTTCATAATCTGAGATTTGGATTCCTGATTTCATGCATGTTTCAAAATTAAGGTTACTACTCACTCACTCCCCAAACCTGCTGTCATGATTAGATTCTTGACTTTATGTGATTACATCCTTTTTATCTCTTGTTTTAACTGCCTGGACTTCTGAAGACCTTTTCCTGACCTCTTGATCTGACTTCATTCTCCTAAAACTGATCTACTTGAGTTTCCGACCCTCCCAATAATTTAACGGTCCATGTTAATACCTAGCTACCTAGGTTTCTGGTCTCCTTCCCCTGTGTCTTCTAGAATACGGAAAATACTAGATTTATTCTCAGGCCATTCATTGAGACATTTATCCCCAAAGAAACCAGCAAACCCTAAGAAAGCATTAGGATGAAAAGAAATACCTGCAAAGTGTTGAAACAGAAATACATGTTGCTATGGATACAGAACTCTATTTATGACCTTAATTTTATTCTATGCAGTTCCAAAGCAAAGCAGCCAATAAGGAGGCAGAAACTTAACTAAAAAAATGTGATCAAAGAAATCAGAAAGTACATTATTTTTATTAGCAGAAAATTAAATAAAGTGGTTTTTGTTTGTTTTAATTGTCTGTTCAGTACGAGATGACTTGAATGTCGGTATATGCCATATACTAATTTCATAAGTCAAAAGGAAAAAAATTTTCCCAGTTCTGTATGATTACAATTGAATGTATGTAATAAAGTGGATGCTGTTAATTAAAATGTTATGCATAAGGCAAACCACTTGCATTTCAATTCTACATTTTAGAAAACCATTGTGTGCGTACTTGTGTGTGTATGTGTGTGTATTCCATATGCTTCAAAATTTTACAGGCAGTTTCACAGATTTATTTGGAATCCTTACAATAAATACATAGGTATTATCATTTCCATAAAAATGATTAAATGGGCGCTCTAAAAGATTGGGTTAAGGTATCTGTTTTAAGTTCACAAACCTTGCCAGCCGCAATCAGGACCGTCTCCCAGGCACCTGGCTGCCCTCACCTGCTCCGTTAGAGAGCTTGATTAAACTGCCCTCACCTGCTCCGTTAGAGAGCTTGATTAAACTGCCCTCACCTGCTCCGTTGTTAGAGAGCTTGATTAACACCTCCTGCTCTAGAACTCAGAAAGTCTGCACAGAGGCTTAGACTCAAGTGACTGAGGCACTTAAATGTTTAATTAAATGACCATTAGTTATTTTATTTTTCAAACAGTTGCCTCCTTCCTGGATCAATAAAAATGATTCAACTAACATGTCAATGCTAAAGAAATCTAAAATAACATTAGCAGGACAAAGCATATGTTAGAGTCTTCCCCATGGAGTGATTTCCCATGCATTAGTGAAATTACCCATCTGAAATAATACTATTTTATTACAGTTTGATATTTTGCTTCTCACCTCAGATTTTACTGCATCATGAAATTACATTTTAACACGATATTCAAGATTTATTAAGAAAGTCTTGCCTCAATCAGTCTTCTATTTATTTCTGCTAATATTTCAGTTTTTCATGCAGTTTCTATTTCTCAGAGCATTCTTATAATCCTTATACTTGGATTTCGTATCTTCAACTCACTACAACACTGACTACTGTATCATGGGGCCTGTCTAATGCACTTTCTTTTTTTAATTTTTATTTTATATTGGAGTATAGTTGATTAACAATGCTGTGTTCGTTTCAGGTGTAGAGCAGAGTGATTCAGTTATACACATACAGGTACCTATTCCTTTTCAAATTATTTTCCCATTTGGGTTATTACAGAATACTGAGCCAAGCTCCCTGTGCTATACAGTAGGTCCTTGTTGGTTCTCTATGTTAAATATATTATAGCAGTGTGTACACGTCAATCCCAAACTCCCAATCTATCCCTCCCCCACCCCGGGCACTTTCCCCCTGGTAACCATACTTTCGTTCTCTAAGTCTGTGAGTGTTTCTGTTTTGTAAATAAATTCAGTTGTATCATTTTTTTAGATTCCACATGTAAGTGATATCATATGGTATTTGTCTTTCTCTGTCTGACTTACTTCACTTAGTGTGGTAATCTCCAGGTCCATCCATGTTGCTGCAAATGGTAATGCACTTTCCATGCTGATGAAACTATGCCTGTGTTCTGTTTTTCACCTTGGCATCACTCTTATTTGAAGCACCTATGACCACCACTGTGGAGCATGGATAAGGTTTCCCTATGCAACCTTAAGTTATCCATCCCAATTATTACTCCAACTGATGAGTATCCTTGTCTTCTTAATTCTAAAATGTATATAACTTCGTTGCACCAATGACAGAAATACTTTACTGGCCATTCTTATAAGAACACAGTATGATGTTACCATGAGATGTTTCTACAGGATGCAAGATAAATGCATTCCACAACATCAGCAACAAATTGCCAATGTCTTCTGACCATCTCCAAATTTCTCTGAAAAAGCGCATCATGAATTAACTGGTTAGGAATCTGCCCAAACCTTTTGTGAATCTGTTTTAATGGAACACCTCAGAAAACAAAGATTAAATGAAAATAGAAAAAGAAAAATTCGGCCACTGCATTGGCAAAAGTGTTCTTATGAAATTTTTCACTCAAATGCTTCTTTAAATTTTTAAAATACACATAATCAAACAAACCAAATGGTATAGAACGGCTCTTAATGAAAACAGTACTTCACTGCTTTTGACTTCCCATCTCCAATCCCCCCCTTCGCCCCCCCCCCCACCAGGAGGTAGACACATTTAACTCTTTCAGGTGTGTTTTTAACTCTTCCGATAATGACCTTCATATCTTTATATCTTTCATGAATTACTACTTATTCACTACCTATTTACTTCCTGCTATGAAAGATAAAGATTGAGCTTCCTCAAGCCATCCACCTTCACTCCTTCCCATCTCTGAAACATGGTTGTTTTTAGTTCCTTTATGGTTTACCTTTATAGCTTTTCTCCAGTTTCATTCAGATATAATTGATATATAACACTGTATAAGTTTAAAGTATACAACATAATGATTTGATATACGTATATATTGAGAAATGATTATCACAATAAGTTCAGTTAACACCGTCACCTCCACAGTTACAATTTTTTTTCCTGTGATGAGAACTTGTAAGATCTACTCTCTTTGCAACTTTCAAATCTAGAATACAGTATTGTCAACTCTAGTCATGCTGTATATCACATCCCCAGAACTTATTTATCTTATAACTAGAAGTTTGTAGCTTTTGACCATCTTCACCCAATTCCCCCTTTGGCAAACACCAATCTGTTCTCCGCTTCTATGACTTTGTTTTTTTAAGGTTCCACACATAAGTGAGATCATATGGTATTTGTCTTTTTCTCTCTGACTTAATTCACTTAGCATAATGCTCTCAAGGTCCATCCATGTTGTAGTAAATAATAGGATTTCCTTCTTTTTTATGACCAATAGTATTCCATTGTGTATCTATACATATTTTCTTCATTCATTCATCCATTTATAGACACTTAGGTTGTTTCCTTGTCCTGGCTATTGTAAACACTGCTGTAATGCACATGGTGTGCCAATATCTCTTCAGGATAGTGATTTCGTTTCCTTCAGATATATATCCAGAAGTGGAATTGCTAGATCATATTGTAGTTCTATTTTAAATTTTTTGATGTGGAGAAAAGGAAACCATTGTGCACTGTTGGTGGGAATGTAAATTGGTGCCGCCACGATGAAAAACAGTATGGAGGTTCCACCAAAAATTAAAAATACAACTTTGAATAAAATAATTAAACCTTCCTTTTCCAGCAATTATGGGTGGTGCCTTTTAATTCCCCACTTAATTCGATGAGTACATTAGTACTGCCTAATCTTCACTTAATCATGCTCTCATAACCTTGACTGAGTTTTTACTTCTATTATCTGTGTTTTTGTTAAGGTTGGTAACATTTATGTTGTATCTGTAACCATGAATAAATTTTCTACGCTTTATATAAAATTGATTTCAAAAGGCGAAATTTAATAGTCTAATTATTGTGCAAAACAACCAGATAGTATATTACAAAACAACTACATTTTGCTTCTGGTAGTTTTCCAGCCCTTTCCCCTCCATGCCCCAAGGTTTCTAATTCACTTTCTTTTTTTCCCTTTCATTTTCTGCTTTTATTGCCTCCTAACACTAAGAATTCTCATGGATAGAATCTAGATTTTTCCTCCCGTCACCCCCCATCCATTCTGATCTGGACTGGGTATTTTCTGGATTCTTTGTGCAGCCATTCTCTGGGCCTTCCCTTTTCTTCTCTCCTGTCTGGATCCAATGGTCCTTGAATCCTTTGCATTTCTCTTTTGTATTTGCTCCTTTAGTTTACTGAAGAACACCTCCAAGCAACTTCCAAAGAAACGCAGGAAATAAACTTTCCAAATCGTTGCATGTTTGCAATGGCTTTCCCCAATATGACTGATTGTTCACTTATGTATAGAAATCTTTTGATTTGAAAAATCTTTGGTTTGAAAAATTTCCCTTTCATGCTTCTAATGAAGGCATTACTATATTTTACCATTTATTACTGGAAATACAATGCCAATCCACCTTGTTCCTGTGTAGAACCCTGGAAGGCTTTAGGATATCTCTTTTACTCCTTCTGTTCTGAGGTTTAGTGGTGATGTGTGCAGAGGTAGGTTTTTCTTCATTCATTATGTTGGTACTTATTAGCCTTTTCAATCTGAAGACTCACATCCTTCAGCCTTGTGAACTTGACCACTATGACGACACTGATAATTCCTCCACTCTTTATTTCTTGAACGTCAGTTAACTATTGAGCATCCTGGCTTAATCACCTATGTCTCACCTTTTAAAAACACATTTTTATACTCATATTTTTGTCTCTGCTTTTTGTTCCTGCTTGTGGGAGATTTGTTCGACATTAGTTTTGGCAAACATTTTAAACAATTTTTAATTTTCAGACCCGTTTTTATTCCTTTGATTGTTACATTTTCATAGTAGCCTGCTCTTCTTTTATAAATATAATACCGTATTTGGTATTTCAGTCTTGCTCTCCTTAAATTTACTTTTTGTTCCCTAAAGTACCTTGTTTTCCCTGGAGTCATCTGTTTGTTTTGTCCTTCTCTTTCATGCCTCAAATGTCAGATGATGCAGGGTTGTCTGTTCATACTCAAGACTGAGGAGGTAAAACGCAGAGTGGAAGCTCCGTGTGTGTGTCTGGAGCCCAAGTCTGTATCTTACAGGGCTCACTGCGCTTGGCGGTGAACAAGAGGAGAGGATGCTGTTACGGTAGAGACCCCCAACGTGTGCTGGTGCAGGCTTTGCCCCAAGCCGTCACTTCCCACACTGGCTTCCTTTCACTCTCCGCAGTTGCTCCATTTACTTCCCTCAGCCTGGGAATAAATGCTGTCCATCCTGGGATTGTGGTCGACATAAGTCGCCTATTCTGTATGCTGACTTTCAACGAATCCTGTTTTTCACCTCACATCTCTTCTGCTACCCTTCCTTCGTGGCACCTCTCAGTCCTGGTCCTCTCCTGGGTTTTATGAGGAAGACAGGCTCTCTCCGAGGCTGTAATCGTCTTCATGTGTAGCTAGAAGCTGGCCATCTCAGCACTGCTTCCAGAAATGTGTCTAAGTCTCTTGTCTGCTGATGGCCACCCTCGTGTTTTCTTTGTTGTGGTAGATTTATACCTTTGTTATTCCATTATTGTCATTTTAAAGGGGCCTAGTGAGGGACAGGAAGTAAACTCATGTAGCCTGATTACTTGGGGCTTCTTTGCTATGTTTTAAATAAACATGATTCAAATCTTTGAAAGTTGTTTTAATGCAGTTATGTAGGGAAGACTCTATTGTGTAAAAAAAGATGCATCTCTATTTCTGACCCACTTTCACTGTTTCCATTAAATTCTAGATGCTCCCAGTGTCCTGGGCCACATATTTTTGACCCGACTGATTGCAGCCCAGCTAAGGCAGGCAACTCATAGCCGATTCCACCTCAAGTGGGCTGTGGTACAGCTCAGTTTTCCACCTCGAGCTTTCTTCAAAGCCAGGGAAGGCCACTCAGTCCAGGTTCAGGTGACGCTAGAAAGACAGGAGCAGGAAGCGCAGGAGCAGGAAGCGCAGGAGCAGGAAGCGCAGGAGCAGGAAGGAAGTGCAGGAGCAGGAAGCTCAGGAGCAGGAAGCGCAGGAGCAGGAAGCGCAGGAGCAGGAAGTGCAGGAGCAGGAAGGAAGTGCAGGAGCAGGAAGTGCAGGAGCAGGAAGCTCAGGAGCAGGAAGTGCAGAAGCAGGAAGGAAGTGCAGGAGCAGGAAGTGCAGGAGCAGGAAGGAAATGCAGGAGCAGGAAGTGCAGGAGCAGGAAGGAAATGCAGGAGCAGGAAGTGCAGGAGCAGGAAGGAAATGCAGGAGCAGGAAGTGCAGGAGCAGGAAGTACAGGAGCAGGAAGCTCAGAAGCAGGAAGTACAGGAGCAGGAAGCGCAGGAGCAGGAAGCTCAGGAGCAGGAAGCGCAGGAGCAGGAAGCGCAGAAGCAGGAAGGAAGTGCAGGAGCAGGAAGTGCAGGAGCAGGAAGCTCAGGAGCAGGAAGCGCAGGAGCAGGAAGCGCAGGAGCAGGAAGTGCAGAAGCAGGAAGGAAGTGCAGGAGCAGGAAGGAAGTGCAGGAGTAGGAAGCGCAGGAGCAGGAAGTACAGGAGCAGGAAGCTCAGAAGCAGGAAGTACAGGAGCAGGAAGTACAGGAGCAGGACACTCAGAAGCAGGAAGGAAGCACCGGAGCAGGAAGTGCAGGAGCAGGTGCCCTTTGGGAGCACCCTCAATCACAAGGAGCCAGAATTCCAGGGATAAATGCTCCAGACTCACATTCTTTGGCAGGACAATTCTGTGGTGTCTTCTGAAAGACCATCCAGGGTCCTCAGTGGGATGGAGACCCCCTTGCTCTTAGTAGTAATTGATCAATTGGCTTTTCCCTTCCCTGTTTCATTCTCCCCATTCCCTCACCTCAGAGTCCTGGAATTCCCTCCCCAATAAACTACCTGTATGCTAATTCTTGTATCGGGCTCTGTTTCCAGAATAACCCAAACCTCAACAATACCAAGCACAGTTAAGCTCCTAATGATGTGCTCTGTAATTGCATTACTTTATAATGTGAAATTCCGAAGGCAGTGGCAGGCTGCATGTCTATTAAGGTGTCTAGGGACCCTTCATTCCAGTCAATTTCAAAGGCCATTAGTTTAAGAAGTAATATGTATCAAATTATTTTGTTATCAGATACAAATTAGCAAAAAGTTTTAACCAGTATTCATTCCTTGAATGCACTATTTTCGTCATTGTATCACAAATATTTTTACATCTTTAAGTGAATATTGTGATATGTTAAGAATCCTGCTTTTAGTGACCTTTAACCCATTTAGTGAACTGCTAAGAAGCGACCTTGAGTAAAGGAAAAGCTGTAGATGTACAAACAAAGTCACTACAGGCATGTTTGGGAGACATTCACCAATCAGGAGCTTTCGGTGCATCTGCAGGTTAGAAAGTAGTTAAGAGAATATTGAGATGTTTGAGGATAGAATGAGCTGTGAAAGCAGAGCCAATGGGGAAGCTTCAGCCGAGCCAGGCCTCCATCCACCCAGGCCCCTCTGGGTTCTGAGCTCGCGTGCTGCAAAGATGGTAAATACACCAGCGAGAGGTGAAAATAACAAACAAGCTCCTGAGGTACTGTGTACAGGGGAGGGGGGCCGCATGCCAATCTGTAGATTGCAGGCAATCTGGGTGAGAAACAGAAGGCTCTTACCTAAAAAAAAATTGAATGAACAATCCAGGGAAACCTAAGGCTTCTAGTGTGGATTCTACAAACCCAGAATAAAGCCCTCCTCAGTCTAGCATTTAAGGGACCTGGATGCTAACACATCTTTCAGTCTAAATGTCACCACTACCCAAGAACTCACTCTGATTTCCCACCCAGGGAGAGACATATTAGGAGGTGGGGCAGGAGAGAAACTCTGTTTATACAAAAAAAACAGTTCTCCTGCCATCCCGTCTGTGGCAGGTTGAATAATGGCCCCTCTACCCAAAGATGTCCATGTCGTAACCCTCAGAACCCATGACTGTGTCACCTCACATGGTAAAAGGGGCATCTTTGGGAAGAGATGTGACCAGGGACCCTGGCGTATGCATGTGGGCCCAATGCCATCACAGGGTCCCTATAAGAGCGAGGGAGGAGGGTCAGAGCCAGAGGGGACAGCTGACCATGGAAGCACAAGAGGGGGCATGATGTGGGGCAGGCCCGCAGCAGAAAGGTGGTGGCTTCTAGAAGCTGAAGGGGCAAGGACGCAGGCTCTTTCCTGGAGCCTCCAGAAGGGACCACCCCGGCCCACAACTTGATTTTAGTTTTGTGAGACTAATTTTGGATTCGTCACCTTCAGAACTGTAAGATAATAAATTTCTGTTGTTTTAAGCCACAAAGTTTGTAGTAATTTGTTACAACAGCAACAGGCAACTAATACAATATTCATCTTCTGTAAATATGAATAGAAAGCAAAAACCATCAAGCACAAAAGAAGAGCCAAGAGAAATAAATACAAAAGAGAAATTAAAAGATAAACAGGAAAACAACCCTGAAGGAAAGCGATAATTCGGGGAACAGTGCTAAAAATTCTAATTCATAAACGTGGGAAGAAGAAATTTTATTACATCTATAAAATGAAAACAAGAGGCTCTGAAAATAAATAGGAAAAGTACAACAAGATTTTTTAGAGCTTGAAACTATCATTCTTGAGCATAAAGGGAAAGAAATCTGACTTCCCAAAGACACTGACTGAAAAGGCCAAATGAAAAATTTGAGAAAACACTAAGAGTCAGGAAGACCTTCTGAGGGCTTTGATTTAGAGTTAACAAACTTGTGACCGTGGGGTGTAAAGGACGCACCCCTGAGGGTGAGGCTGTCACCCCTCTGACCACAGGACAAAGGTGGGGACAGTACTCAACGCCAGGTAATTGTCTTAACGCTTCTTATTCCAGCGATAAAATCTCCTGATGGTTCAACCTCCAGAGTTGCCTAAAAAAGGAACAAAATGTAATAATTCCACACTCTTCATCTCAGATGAGAAAGTTTATGATTATGGTAAAAACAAAAAATAGAGATAGGAAGTCAAAGGCCCTCTGGAGCATAAAGCAATGCTACTTCATTATGACTGATGTGTTTTTTTCCCTTCTGTCATTTTTATGAGAACAGATGCAGCCAACTTCACACATGAACTTCAGAGGCAAAGCAGAAGAAAGGCTCTGTGTGTGTGTGCGTGTGTGTGTGCATGCGCACACTTGCATGTGTGTATGTTTTCCCCTTGGCCATCAGACATAGCTTCAAACAACCGTCTCATTATTTTACCCCCTTAAAAGTTAATTTATTGCCTGGAAAAGAGCTAGAGAAGTTCCTGAAGATGATCTCAGACTATGTTCCCGTTGCCAGCTAACTACCCTTAATTACAACATCATACCCATTGGACGTGGATAAAAAGAACAAGCGATGTCTCTATGGTACCGCAGGACCCCATGACACAGATACTGCATTTGTCCTCAGAGTAGCAACACTCAGTGATAGGAAAGTAGGATTTCTACACGCTGAATTCAGTTTATGTACCAGAGGAACACTCAGAAGGCCTCTAAGATAAGACCAGATCAATCTCATGGTTGCTACCAGTAGACAACAAAATTAAAGACATTCTCCCACCCTTTTGAAGATTTTAATATAAATTATGGAGAGGAAGACTAAAATATGTAGGAATATTGTTCTAACACCACGGAATCAGTAGCGTAATTCACTCCTCAGCTGGTTGTGATGGCTTTCAGCAAAGAACTGAAAAAGGAACTTTTATAGATTATGTGCCTGCACCTTCATGGTCACGGCAGCCTCTGCACGGAGACACCATACAGAGATAAGATAGTTCTGTATTTACTAAAAAAGTTAAAGAAATGATAAAGGAGGAAAGTTACACTCTTTTCAGTTGGGAGAAAAGAACACATGAGCAGTGCCCAAGGCACACGCATGCTGGAGAGACGGCACTACCGCCCTGCCCGAGGACCCCACCTGCGATGGCTGAGGTCTCCTTCCTCCTTCACAGCTCACAAAGTCCCATTAGGTCTCTAACGCTCTGCTTACATTTATGTTTCTTGTCTTTTCCCCCTAATGATTAAGTGTGTGCTATTCATTTTTTACATCTTCAGCAGCTAGCAATGTGTCCGAAACTAAGGAGGGCCTTGGCATATGTTGGATAAATATTCTATAATTTTAATATTACCCAAGTGGCAACCAATTCTCTGAAGTCAATACGATTTGGAGATTTAATAAAGAAATTGGCTGCATATTTTATAAATCTGAAGGTTAAAAAATATGGGAACAAGCAAAGCCCAGACCTAGACCAATCCCTGCAAAATAGTTAAATTTATTGATTTGTGTTCATTCATTCACTGATTGGGCCAGGCCCTCTGGCAGGATCTTTGGATGCAAAGACATAAGGTGCAGTCCCTCCTCTGGAAGACACAAACATGTATACAATAATGACGTTACGGTGATTATGGGCTAATCCTACACACGTATTTTTGCCATTGTAGATTAGAAATTTTGTGAGAACTCAGAGATGGGAATGACAATACACTGATGGTGCCATCCCCCAAAGAACAAACACACACAACCAAAACACGAAAACGAACTGGCGGCTTGCTGAGAGCCTGGCGACCGTCGCCTCTACCCCTGTGACCTAACCCAACTCTGAAGCCACTGCCGGCTCCTCAGAGGGAGCCCAGCTCCGCTTTCCTGTGGCTCCTATTGCTCAGTGACTCTGCCTTTGTTGACACAGATGCTCACAAATGTTTGCCGAGGCCCCGGTCTGCACCAAGAATCTTTTCAGTAGAGGGTATACAGAAGTGAGGAAAGTGCAGAAGGTCCATTTTCTCAGTCCATTGGGGGAATAGACAAAAAAATTAATACATATGTAATATAACCTGGGAAAAGTGCTATGAAGTTCACACACAAGGTGCTTGATAGAGGAAGCCCTATTTATGTGTTTGTTTATTTTTATTATCTATCTATTTATTTATATTGAAGAGTATACGATTCACAATATTGTGTTAGGTGTACAGCAAAGTGATTCAGTTATATACATATATATTTTTTCAGATTACTTTCCAATATAGGTTATTGCGAGATATTGAATACTGTTCCCTGTGTTATACAGTAAATTCTTGTTGCTTATCCATTTTATGTACAAACTACTGTTTGCATCTGTTAATCTCATACTCCAGATTTATCCCTCCTCCCCCCGCCTTTTCCCTTTGGTAATCATAAGTTTGTTTTCTGTTTGTGAGTCTGTTTCTGTTTTGTATATAGATTCATTTGTATTATTTTCTGTACTCCACACATAAGTGATACCATATAATACTCATCTTTCTCTGACTTACTTCACTAAGTATGATAATCTCTAGGTTCTTCCACGTTGCTGCAAATGGCAATATTTCATTCTTTTTCATGCTGAGTATTCCATTGTATATATGTACCACGTCTTCTTTATCTATTCATCTGTTGATGGGCATTTGGGTTTTTTCCATGTCTTGGCTATTGTAAATAATGCTATGAACATTGAGGTGCATGTATCATTTCAAATTAGAGTTTTCATCTTTCCCAGATACATATCCAGGAGTGGGATTGCTGGGTCGTATGGTAGTTCTATTTTTAGTTTTTTAAGGAACCTCCACACTGTTCTCCATAGTGGCTGTGTCAATTTACATTCCCACCAACGGTGCAAGAGGGTTCCCTTTTCTCCACACCCTCTCCAGCATTTGTTATTTGTAGACTTTTTGATGATGGTCCATTCTGACCAGTGTGAGGTGATACCTCATTGTAGTTTTTATTTGCATTTCTCTAATAATTAGCGATGTTAAGCACCTTTTCATGTGCCTCTTGGCCATCTTTATGTCTTCTCTGGAGAAATGCCTATTTAGGTCTTCTGGCCATTTTTTTACTGGTTGTTTTTTGATATTGAGTTGTATGAGCTGTTGGTCTATTTTGGAAACTAAGCCCTTGATAGTCACATCATTGGGAAATATTTTCTCCCAGTCTGTAGGTTGTCTTTTCATTTTATTTACGGTTTCCTTTGCTGTGCAGAAGCTTGTAAGTTTGATTGGATCCTATTTATTTATTCTTGCTTTCATTTCTTTTGCCTTGGGAGACTGACCTAAGAAAATATTGCTATGATTTATGTCCG
Organism: Balaenoptera ricei; assembly: GCF_028023285.1. Taxonomy (NCBI): domain Eukaryota; kingdom Metazoa; phylum Chordata; class Mammalia; order Artiodactyla; family Balaenopteridae; genus Balaenoptera; species Balaenoptera ricei. Next base: position 1,268,146 of record NC_082658.1, on the reverse strand, counting down.
AGAATTTTTTGCCTATGTTCTCTTCTAGTTTTATGGTGTCATGTCTTATATTTAGATATTAACATTTCAAGTTAATTTTTGTATATGGTGTAGGGAGTGTTCTAATTTCACTGATTTACATGAAGCTATCCAGCTTTCCCAACACCACTTATTGAAGAGACTATCTTTTCTCCATTGTATATTCTTGCCTCCTTTGTTGTAGATTAATTGACCATAGGTGCGCCAGTTTTTCTGGGCTCTGTATTCTGTTCTGTTGATCCATATGTCTATTTTTGTACCAGTACCATGCTGTTTTGATTACTGTAGCTTTGTAGTATTGTCTGAAGTCTGGGAGGGTTATGTCTCCAGCTTTGTTCCTTTTCCTCAGGATTGCTTTGGCAATTCTGGGTCTTTTGTGGTTCCATATAAATTTTAGGATTATTTGTTCTAGTTCTGTGAAAAATGTCATGGGTAATTTGATAGGGGTCACATTAAATCTGTAGATTGCTTTGGGTAGTATGGTCATTTTAATAATATTAATTCTTCTAATCCGAGAGCATGGGATAGCTTTTCATTCTTTGAATCATCTTCAATTTCCTTTATCAATGTTTTATAGTTCTCAGCGTAGAGGTCTTTCACTTCCTTGGTTAAGATTATTCCAAGGTTATTTTTTTTGGATGCATTTTAAACAGGGTTGTTTTACTTTCTCTTTCTGATATTTCATTATTAGTGTAAAGAAATGCAACTGATTTCTGTATATTATTCTTGTATTCTGCTACCTTGCTGAATTCATTTATTATTTCTAGCCGTTTCTGTGTGGAGTCCTTAGGGTTTTCTATACACGGTATCATGTCATCTGCATATAATGACAATTTTACCTCTTCCCTTCCAGTTTGGATGCCTTTTATTTCTTTTTCTTGTCTGATTGCTGTGGCTAGGACTTTCAATGCCAAGTCGAATAGAAGTGGTGAGAGTGGGCATCCTTGTCTTGTTCCAGAATTTAGCAGGAAGGCTTTCAGATTTTCACTGTTGAGTATTATGCTGGCTGTAGGTTTGTCATAAATGGCTTTTATTATGTTGAGACATGTTCCCTCTATACCCACTTGGGTAGAGTTTTTATCATGAATGGATGTTGAATTTTATCAAATGCTTTTTCTGCATCTATTGAGATGATCATGTGGTTTTTGTCTTTTCTTTCACTGATGTGGTTTATCACTTTGATTGATTTGCATATGTTGAATCATCCTTGTGACCCTGGAATGAATCCAACTTGATCATGGTGTTTGATCCTTTTTATGTATTGTTAGATTTGGTTTGCTAATATTTTGCTGAGGATTTTTGTGTCTATATTCATCAAAGATATTAGCCTGTAATTTTCTTTTTTTGGTAGTATCTTTGTCTGGTTTTGGTATCAGGGTGACGGTAGCTTCATGGAATGACTTTGGGAGTGTTCCCTCCTCTTCAATCTTTTGGGAGAGACTGAGAAGGAAAGGTATAAGTTCTTCTTTGTATGTCTGGTAGAATTTCCCAGTGAAGTCATCCAGGCCTGGACTTCTGTTTGCAGGGAGTTTTTAAAATTACAGATTCTATTTCACTTCTAGTGATCCGTCTGTTCAATTTGTCTGTTTCTTCTTGACTCAAGTTTAGCAGGCTGTATTTTTTGTATTTCTGTAGTATCAATTATTATTTCTCCTCTTTTATTTCTTATTTTGTTTATCTGGGTCCTCTCTGTTTTCTTCTTGGTGATCCTGGCTCGAGGTTTGTTGATTTTGTTTATCCTCTCAAAAAATCAGCTCTTGGTTTTATTGATCCTTTCTATTTTTTTTTTTTTTTGATCTCTATTTTATTTATTTCCTCTCTGATCTTTATTATTTCCTTCCTTCTGCTGACTTTGGGTTTTGTTTGTTCTTCTTTTTCTAATTCTTTTAGGTGATAGGTTACGTTGTTTATTTGAGATTTTTCTAGTTTCTTGAGGAAGGCCTGCATCGCTGAAAGGAAGCCCTTTTTAGGGAAGGCCCATTTGAGGAGTTAACTATTAGGCTAAGACTTAAAGAATGAGAAGAAGCTGCTCATACAAAGGGCCAGAGCAAAAGCTTTCCAGTCCCAATAAACAGCACGGGCCAAAGTATGAAGGTTAGAAAGAGTCTGGTATATTTCAGCAATGAAAAAGAAGCTGGTGTCGCTCAAGCACAGTTAGCAAGGGGAGAAGAGTGGGAGAAAGTGTTGGGAAGGTAACAATAGGGCGACTTCATGCAAGGTTCTGTAGGCCATGCTAAGAAGCTTGGAGTTTATTCTAAATACAAGCTATTGAAGGATTTTAAGCAGGGAGGTTTTGTAATCCAACATGTATTCTGAAAATGATCATTATGGTTGCTGAGAAGAACAAGAAGGAAAGCAAGACTATCAGTTAGGGGACTACTGTGGAGGCCTGGGTGAAAGATGGTGGTGTCCTGGACTAGGGAGTGGCTGGAAGGGAAGGAAATGAATAGATTAGAGATCGATTCTGGGGGGCTGAATCTATGGTATTTACTGACGGATTAAGAGAAAGGTAAGCCATTCAAGAATGACATCCAAGTTGTGGCTTGAGCACTGAGCTCATAGACACAGACAAGACGGGGGTGGAGGTTTCAGTTCTGGACATGTGACATTTGAGGCGTCTGTGAGCTAAGAGAAGGGGCCAGGAAGCAGCTGGATATCTGCGCCCAGCCCTCACATGAGGGATGGGAGCTTTAAGTCATTAGCACATAGCTGTTATTTAAGGCCACTGACATGCAGACGGCTGCTTAACAGGAGAATTAAAGGAAAAAAAAGGGCGGGGAGACCACAATATTTAGTGTAAGGTCGTGGAGCTGGTAGAGAAGTAAGAAATTCAGATGGAGAAGTGGGAGAAGCAGGGGAAAACTAGGACTCACTGGAAAGACACAGACGTAATTCAGTAGGATAGAGCAAAAGGGATGTATATAGGGATGAAAACTTAACTACATGGTTAAAAGCAGTGAAAGATTGGCTCGCCACTGCATAATAAAAAAGGGGGAAGCTAAAGTAGGATTCCAGAGTGAAAAGCAATGATGATTATACTGAGAGAAATCCAACTTCTTCCAAGTAACTCAGTAAACTTATAAATCTACAAAAATATGTTAGGGCTAGGCAAAATGTACTTCCTGGTAAATCCTATATCAAAGTGCATTATTCCATGTTTTCTTCTAAAGAGAAGGGACGAAAAAAAGAAAATGAAACATTCTAGACTATGAGGTAGACCACAGATTGTAGTAAGAGAAGAATTAAAGTACTGCTCCTCTAACTGACATCTGTTTTGCCAGATTAAAACTATGCATGTTCAGAATTTCTTCAAATACGGTTTGGATACTAATTTGTAGTTTAAAATAGAAATTCTATTTGAAGAGAATGAAAAATAATTGGTGCAGAATGATCAAATCTGTACAAGTAAATGGTACCAAACCTTCCAAGTAAATGGAAGAACCATTTCTTTACTCTGAAAAAATAGCACATTTCTAATGTAAAACAGGTGCGCATGATCTTAAGAAAATTTCTAATGGATTAAAAGTACAATTTACCCTGAATTATTATTAGAAAAAAATTTTAAAAAATCACTTTTTACTTTAAAGTGGACTTAGATCTATGTTCTAGGTTTGCAATTATCCTAAACGACTTATCTAGTTACTGAACGGTCTGGCTCAAAATAACGTTTATCATTCAGTAGTTTACTGAGCAAAGGCAATGTTGAAGTCTGCTTTCAGAAAGGATTTGTTTTTCAGATCAATAATTGGATGAGGGGAAATATCTGAAGGCAAAATAAGTCATTGTTTTAGTTACGTTGTTTTCCTTTTCTAAAAAAGTGGTCTGAGTTAACTGACTACACTTCATTCCCCTGCAATGCACTCGTGCACATTAACTCTGCAAGAAGCATATGAAATAAAGGAGAGGATGCATCTTCAATCCTTCTTGTCAAGTTTTAAGAGATACCAATCAGCCAAACACCCCGCTAATAGTCATGAGACTGCTGTCTTAATTAGCTGGTGATATTTTTGACTAAGAATCTCAGATGATGAAACTGTTCTTCCCTGTGTGGAACCAGCTTGGCCCAGACTAGCCTGTCCCGCAGTGACATGTAGACTGAATACAAATCAGACAGCACAGCTTTAAATCTGTGTTGCAGCTCTCATTTCCAATTCGAGAACTGTACTATAATCATAAGCTTCTGGTGGATGAAAGGAAATCAGCTCTCTGAATATTAGCTAATGCCACATTTGCAAGTCCTGAAGAGATCTGTGCTGTTAAAAAAAAAATAGATCATTTCGCGTGAACCTATATATATGAATTGCTTTGTTCTGCTCAACTGATAGACGCAATGCCTGTGCTGGGATTAAACCCTTTTCATCATAAAACCTCATCTGGTTCGGAGTCCAAGTCCATCAAACCTTTTTCCTTTAAAGTCCCGCCTTTGATTCTACATCAATTTATTCAAACCGCAGCTGGGTGGCTGAAAACGAAAGGACAGCATCATTTAAACCAACCATGTTCTCGACTTGAAAGAAGGGCTATAATTAAAAAAATGGGCATAAAAGAATGGAAATGGGATAATATTTTTTAATGGTAGTTCAAAGGCCGACAGATGTCAGAGTCTTTGAAGATGTCAGTACACTGAGCAAGGAGTTGCCATGAAAGAGCCTGCCTGAGAGGTGAAGCAGCTTTTTAATGGCTGAAAAAACCCTTGCAGACACATCCTTGTGTTTTTAATTTGTCAGAGTTTCTGCAGTATTTTCTGATTAATGACACACGATTATAACTGCATAGCAGACATATTTTTATCCTCGGTTAAATGAATCGTTTACTCCACATTCTTTTAGAACTAGATAAGAATAGGGACACTTTCCTAGGAAGTCCCAAACTGTTCTGATCGCTTCACATATTTATGCTAATTTTGTGGGACTGGCGAAATCCAGAGTTACTGTATGTTGCCAGCTTTTGTTCTCTTAATAGTCTGTTGCTGGTAACATTATGATGCACATGTGGTAGTCAGAACGCGGCTCACTACAGTTCCATTCTTTTCATGTACGTGGAACAATATGTGCTTGAATAATTAATTTGTGCACCAAGTCATGTCAAACCAAATTAGTGTTTAAAAACATTCCTGAGCTCCATCTAAACAACCATGGGCTGCCATAGGATTTCAGAAGAGAAAGAGGTGCTTAAGGGGAAAAACTGCAGCCCTAACTGCAGTATGACGTTGATGCCACTCGAAAAGCCAGGGCCCTAATACGGCGTGTAGGACCCTGGGGCGCTGCGCTGGGTGGGGAGAGGCTCCAGGTCGTCTGACTCGCCGACCTGACTTGCTCTGCGAAGCGGCCTCACGGTGTTCCCGGGCAGCAACCACGCGCCACCAGCGGCAGCAGCAGAGAAAGGCTTTCCCACCGAGGGCCGGCCTGTAACCGATACCACGACGAGGTGCAGCGGAAGCGCTCACAGCTCTGAAGGCACACGACGTGGGGTCAAGTCCCAGCCCCTCACTCAAGCGCCGCCCGGCCGGGTCTGCCCGCCTTCTGTCAGAACCGAGCTCACACCTGCCCGCTCCCAGAAAGCCGGTGCAGGTGTCCAGCACACGCGCTCTGCTCAATTCTCCTTCTCAGAATAAGCGAGACTCAGGAACAAACAGAAGCAGGCCATTTCTAGGTGGAAGCGTTCCCCTCCTGCACGGCTCTTCCTATTTCCACAGCTCGGAGCCCGGGCCCTGCCCTCCGCCGTCACCCTATGCGGCCACGACGGGTCAGGCCCTGGGCACACCCCTGTCCGCTTCGCAGAGCTGACCTCCACGGAGGGGGCCCAGCACGCGGGGACCAGGGCCGGGGCTGGGGCGCCCCGGCAGGCAGAGGGCGGTGAGCGGCGCGCCCACGCGGCGGGAGCCCCCGGGGCCCTAGAGGACAGGGGCTCCTTGGGGTTGTTCTCCTCCTCCGGGAGGGGCGGCGGCCTCTGCCGTGTCTCTAGGTGACGCTCGGGGCACCGCTGCCCCTGGGCCTGACTTCGAGGCAGCTGGGGGTCCCACCTCGTCGTCTGCACCTCCTGCATCTATCTGTTCCTGCCCCTCCCTCCACCGCCAGACGCCCGAGTCTCCAGACCACAGCTCCCAGCCTCGGTGCTGTCCCACCAGGACAGTATTCCTCTTCCGTCTCCTCTTCCCCTCTTTCCATCCATCAGAACTCCCGCTTCTTCAGTGTGACGGACTTCACTTTTTTTTTTAATTTAATTTTTAATAAAGATATAATTGACATATAACATTGTATTAGCTTTAGATGTAATGATTTTTAAATTGAGGTATAATTGACATACAACATTGTATTAGTTCAGGAGTGCAACATAATAATTTGACGTTTGCATATGGTGTGAAATTATCACCACAAGTCTAGTTAACGTCCTTCACCTCAGTTACAATTTTGTGTATGTGATGAGAACTTTTTTTTTGAAAAAGCCTTATTTTTTAAATTATTTTTAATAAATAGGTTTTTCTTTTTTGTTTTTTTTATATACAGCAGGTTCTTATTAGTCATCAATTTTATACACATCAGTGTATACACGTCAATCCGGATTTCACTCTGATGAGAGCCATTCAACGAGAAACAACTTCGCGATGCGGTCGCACGACGCTTACTCTCGCCTCCACCGCAGGGCGGTTCAGGCCGTCCCTCCTCTGGGGAGTCCCCTGGCTCTGGCGGGCACTCGCAGCCTCCTGGCCGGGAACGCGGGGCAGGCAAGCAGGGAAGGGCGATTCGCTGGCTCGCGGTTTCTGCGGACTCGCTACATTGCCTGGCGGAGTGGGGGCTCTTCCAGCGAGGCCTGTGTCTTGCTTTGTGTCCCTTCTCTCAGCGCGGTGGCTGGCGCATGAGGGTGGCTCCGCAAATGAGGAACGCACAGAGATAAGGGAAGGAATCCTCGGAGGCACAGTTCCATCTTAAGAGAAATCACTTGTTCCTTTTTCCTCCGTGCATTTAAAGTGTAAAAGCGTTCCGAGTCACCTACTCCAGAAGTCGCCTTGCTGTGTGCTCTTTACCCGTTGTGAACACTGAAACGCACGCATGAGCGAGGCAGTGAAGGCGCGCGCGTTGAATAAGGAAGAGGGCCAAGGAGACGCGCGCTCCGCGGCGACTTCCAGCAGCATCGCCGCCGGGGCCTCTCAGGGCTGCGGGCAGCCCGCGCTCGCCTACCTCCCGCGCCTCGACCTCGGAGGCTCAGACGCTGAGCTCCCGTGCGGGCCAGGGCACACCCTGCTCCTCTGCGCCTCTCTGGCTGACCTCCAGGGCGGCTGCGACGCCCTCCTCTGGCCCCAGCCCGGCGGCTCTCCGTGGACCCCAGCCTGCCGGAGCGGCAGCGGGACCGGAAGTGGGGCCGGGCGGGAGCCGGGCTGGCGTGGGTGCGGGTCAAGCGCGACCTGCCGCTCCGGGCCGCGCGGCGGCTTTCCCCCGGGTCTGCCTTCCCGTCGCTGGCTTCCCTGATCTCAGGGCCCGCGTCCCGCGGCAGGCCTGGGCCACGTGGAGTCGGCCCTTGCGCACTGCTGCTCATTTGGTGCAGCCGTCTGTTTACGTCGTGTGGCCACGGTTCACAAATTGAAATAAGTCAGCTAACATTTATAGGGTCATTTGAAAATATTTGCCCATCTCAAACTCTCACAAGAGCCCAGGAGTCAGGCATCATGGCTCCTGAATTACCACTTTTTCTTGGTTCCCTTGCCCTCATCCTTGACCCATTTCCCCAGTCTTCTTGTTCAGGGCTATGTCCTCCATCTTCTCTTAGGCAATGAGTGTGGTCACCCTCATTCCATTCCCCTCCTCGGAGGAGCTCATCCTCACAGCTGGTACCTGTTGCCATCCATCCTGGTGACCCCCAAGCCTTTATTTCCAAAGGAGAGCTCTCCTCTGAACTCTAGCCTTATATTTCCAGGTGCCTAAGTGACATCAACACCTGATGCCCTGTGCACATGGACCACAGCTCCGGCCTCCTCTCCCTCCCTCTCTGCCACATCAGCTTTCCTGTCGCCAAAGCCTTGGCTAAGTCCCTCATCACCTGTCACTAGGATGACTCCCAACGAGCCACCCAGCCTCCAACCTCACTGCCTTACGACTCTTAATCCTCTGCTTCAATTCTCCAGTGACTTCTGATTGTCGACAGTTACAATCTCTCCACTTTGTACTGGACACGCCTGTCATAAAAAAAATGGAGCATGCAACCTAGCATGTATATGTGTAAATCTGTAACACGACCATATTAATACATTCTGCACATGACAAAACCTTACACAAAATACACATAAATGGAAGTTCTTTTCTTTCTTCCTATATCCTAACGGACCCTACTTGGGGGAACACTGCTCTAAGTAATTACCAGGAGGGGTAACAAGTGTTGCAGGAAGGACACTGAGGTAAGGAGATGGAAGACACAGAAATGGCAGCACAGAGAGACAGTATAAACCCCGAACTGGAGACCAGCGTTCAGGGAGAGCTGGTCCTGACGTCCCAACATGGTGTAAAGTACTTCGCAGGTACTGATCATGCTACTCCTGTTTAGAATGCTTTTCCTATTCTAATTTGCAGAGCGAATTTCTAGTCACTAAAAAAAACTCCATGCATATGGTATCAACCTTTTCTGATCACCTCCCCAGACCCTATCTCCCCACACTCCATAACTCCATCTCTTCTTCACCTGGGATCAAGGCACCTTCCTCACTTCATTGCACTTTGCTATACACACGTGTGTAACTCTAGAAGGCCTAAAGGCTGGGTCTGCTAGAGGAGGCCCCGAGATAGAACTGTCCATTTCCACGCTGGTACTGTTACTAGTTCCTTACACACAAGGTGGGCAAGGCGGGCATGTAGGCAAAGTTTCCAGTGAGTAGAAAGCAGCCAGGAGGGTACCGACCTCCCTCCACCCCAAAGAAAGGGGAGCTAAGCATCCTAAAGGGCCCGATTAAATCATCACATGGATCAGGTGGCAGCACCAGCAAAAGGTGCCCCACGGGGACCTGTGGGCCAGGGCAGGTTGTCCTTCTGACCGGGGTGTTACTGTGTCTCTGCTCTATGCAGCCTGGATGTGTCCTGAGACGCACCCTCCGTCTATGTGAAAGGAAGGTATTCTTTGCCCCCACCTGTGGAAGGAACCATACTGCCCTCCGATCATGACAGATGCACAAATGCCTGCTTCTCCATAGACTATACGAGCTGGAGGGCAGGGATCACTCCGTTTTGAATACTCCAAGGTTGACTACGGTGCCTGACACGTAGTGGGAGCTCAGCAGAGGACACCACTGAATGAATGACTGAATATCACAGATGTGGAAAACAATGATCAGAGATATGAAGTTGGTTACTCAGGTTTATAAAGCCAGTAAGTGGTCGAGACCGGTCATGAACCAGCACCTTTGTTTTCATATTCGAAAAGAAATTGATCACTGCATCTAGGCCCATACGTTATTTATCACCTATATGCCAATGATGTCCAAATTCGTATTTCTGGAGTCTCAACCTGCATTTCCAACTCCCTGTCTGACGCACCTCCATCTGGATATTTAACGTGCAGCTCGAACTTAACTTGGCAACAACAGAACTCTTGTTTTTATTCCCTCCTAATTGTCCTCATAGTTGGCACCATCATCTAACTAGCTACTCAAACCCTAACTCTAAAGAAGTCCTCTTTCCCTCACTCCCCATAGCTTACCCATCAGCAAGTCCTACTGACAAACGGACACATCATACAGACACCCAGGACTGTCCGCAAAGCCTCAGTGGCCTTTTAGAAGCGTGAGTCAGATCACGTCCCCTTCCTGCTCAGAAGCCTCTCCTTGTCTTCCAATCACATGCAGAGTCAAACCCAGCTCCTCAGAGGCCCTGCCCTCCCTGCACCTGCTCTGCTCCTGACACACAGGCTTCCTCTTCTCTGCTGCCAGCTTAGACAGCTCGCCCTGGAGCGGCCTCGCTGACGGCCGGCGAGCAGTCACCGGTCACGGTGCCACAGCTCTGCACCTAACAGTGACTGCCACGCGATGCTCTCCTTGTTAATTTGCGATTTGTGTTATCATCTGTCTTCCCCCATTCAAGTGTAAGTTCCTTTAGAGCAGAGGACTGATCTATCGTGTTCTCTTCTGTAACCCTGAAAGGAACCCTCTTAGGGCCAGAGAGACCATTCCCTACACAACTTGGGGCAACATTCATGTGAAAGCCACCTCCTGAAGGTGTATTCCTCCATCCCCAGGGCCTGGCACAGAACTGCACTCAAAATATCTTTATTGAGTAAATGAATCAAGTTGAAGGAAGTCTGTGTCATAGCAAATTCCATATACATAATTCTGCCTAATTTTGACAGATAGGAAAACGTATGTGGAAATAAATTTGATTTATACATTATCCAAAGAGTCACAATTATAAAAATGTTCAAGTCACAGAGTTCCATTTTGTCAATATCGGTATGGAACAATGAGACTTCAAAGAGCTATCAGAACAGTCAACAGTAATTATGATTTTCCTGAGAAGATTTACTCTGCTATTCCTATTTCTGAATTGAATTTTGTTAAGAAACACCAACTTTATGGCAATAGATTGTGATGTTTGCTGCATGTCGTACACCTCCACGGCTCACAAAACCCGAACCAGCACAGTCACACAGGCTTTACAGGGGCCGGGGACACACGGCACCTCTTGAACTCAGGGCTTTTGTCTAATGACAGCCTTGGCAGCAATTTTTGAATGAATGAAGAACCAAAAGTTTTCCACCCTCACACTCTACTTCTCCTGTTGCACATGCCAGCATCATTTTATCTGGAGCTATTGTAAAATTCGCCTAACAAGTGTGGATAACATTTACATTACAAAAATTAGCTTTTCAGGAAACATTTGGTAAACACATGCATCTTGTACGTTAAATGACATCTTTGCAAATAACGAAGTAAATAAGGTCCCACTTGACCCTAGAGATCTGGGGTTTGTTTCATTAATAAAGACTGACTTAAGGAGTAAACTTAAGATGAATGAATCACCAGTTTAATCTTAACCTTTTTAAAGACCTACAACTTTCAAGTCCTTACCGGAAAATTCCCTCATTTAAGACGCTAGGCCTGGTTGGTCCATTGCTGCATGTTCACTGAAAGCTCCTCTGTACCACAGAGCGATAATGTCACTGGGACACAAACACACCCATGCGTGCGCAAGCGCACACACACACACACACACACACACACACCCCGAGAGCACTGCTGCATTGCAATTGCCCTCACTAACAAGGAAAGAGACCCCAGATCCAGGCCACAAACTTCAGCAAACTTCACTCTCTGAGGACACCATTAGCTCATTCTCAAATATTACTACTACTTTCAGGCTTTGACTTCATACCCGAGCAAAACAAATCCAAATGAACAGGAAAAATAACACACATTTTCAAACCCTGCAAGTCTAATTGTGTATTGTTTCTTTATGATTTCTTGTCATCTTTCCCCAACCTCTCAGTATACAAATATGCAAAAGTACTTGAGAGGTCAGGTAACAATTTAAAATAATTGTTAAAACAAGTGAAGAAAAATAACTTTCACTAAATTTTAATATTTGTTTCAATGGAAAAATATTATCTCAAGTTCCACATTGATCCACCAATTAGGTCTCAATGAGGCCACTTTTTATTATCCAAAAGTTTCCTTCTAGCGACAATATTTTCAAAGGTTTTCTCTACACAAATATTAAAGTAGTTTGAAAATAGACAATTATTTTCATGTAATGCCTTGCTCTCCTCCTCAAACAGGAGTTCAAGGTCTCCCTAACAGAAATTTCTGTGACTTTTCTCATGGAAAATGCTCAGGTGTTAAATATCTTGCGTATCATGCAACTAGGCATGATTCCAATTAGTCCTGAACCAAAGACAAAATGACAGTTTAATGAGCTTCAATTTGCCAGCTCTTTGAACATTTGATGATATCATCATTTTGCCAGTCATTTCTTGCACTCTGGCTTCAACCTCTCCATCCCCAAAAATTACCTCAAATATACAAATGAAGACATCAAGGATGTCTCTTAGGGAACTGAGTCAAAAACGCAAAAATGACCTTTCCAAGACATCAAGGAAGAAGAGTTATTCGTCCCGTATTTCCTCCCAGATAACTTCTGCCAACTTCCTCAGTAATTTCATTTAGGCAGAGGTGAGGAGAAGGAAGGGCAAAATGCTAAGGGCAAAGGGCTAAACGAGGGCCTTTTTCCGTATGTCAACGGGAATGACATCCCTCATGTGGAATAGTGATTTATTGCTGGAGTATTTTATGTAAAAGAAAACCCTTCTGAAAGTTTTTCATTTTGGCCAAAATTACTCTAGAATTCAGCTCAAACTGCATCAACATAATTTGTTTTTGAGGATTCTAAAAGAAACACATTTTCTAATTGTTCTTTGTATTTCTATCAAGAAAGTCTCCAGGTTTGAACTTACTAAACCACCTCGACCTCACTTCTAGAAGGTTTTGACTAGCTGTTGCCATGTGATAGGATTCTTACAAGGATTCCTTTAGGGAAAAAAATGCCAACATTGACGTCTTTGAGCTTTAAAAAGTCACTCCATTAAAAGGAATGGATCATATGTAATATTCCAAATTAGTATGTGAATATAACAGACATTCATCTATAGTAAACCATTCACAACAAACCATATTTCACCAATACTAAATGCAAATTCCTAAGCAATATTTTATAAAGATTGGTAGGTCCCACTGACCTAAAAGCTTACTGGATTCTTACTCTGGACATATCTTCTTATTTCAGTAATAATGTGAAAACCAAAAGTGAACCCATTTCAAAAGCACATTCATTTATCCATTCTACAAATTCTAAAATTTGTGGGAAGGAATTCTATTCCAAATAAAATATTAAGAAATGCATATCTCTTCAGAGTTTAATTGGTTTCAGAATAGAGACATAGCCATGGCTGTCACTTGGGAGAAAGACTGAAACTACTGGCTAAGACCTGACTTGGATTTACATCGCCTGAGTTATGAGTATCAGTGTTTAAATCTAGCAATGCATTAAGAATCCAAAATTGAAAACGTAATGGAATTTATGCAGAATAAATGAAATTCAGAAACAACGAGCTCCTCCATAAGCAGGCGAATGGGCAGGGGAAGTGGTCACGAGCGCCAGCTACACTACTAGCTATGTCACCTTGGGCAACTTACTGCACTTTCAGAATCTTTCCTCATTGATAAAATGGAAATACACACAAGTCATTTTCTGACCCAGGCAAGAAGGTCAAAACCATTTCCAAATAGGAAACTTAACCCTGATGGGGGACCGGAAGGGCTGGGTGAGGTAATGCGATGGAAGGGACCGAGCAGGGGAATTCAGCACCGCTCCAGAAGGCACTGTCGACTCAAAGCGGGCTCGAGCAGCCCAGTTCAGTTACGCCTGGCCGCACCGTCAAGGACAGCGACTCACTGAAAGAAACGCAAATTGAGATGAGAATCTCAGCCTGGGAACAAAGGTACCAGTGTCTCTCTCCCATGCCCGGCAGAGGTTCACACAACCCTCTCCCTTTTTTGCCATGTCCAAGTCTCTCCAAAAATCTAAAACCTTTCTTGGAAGAGGCTGTGAGATAAAGAGCACTGAATTAAGATTAAGAAGGCCTGGTTTGCTAGTTCTGTGACCTTGGGCAAGATAATGACCTTGGAACCACAGGTTCTTTATGTGTCAAATGAAAATAATTGGATGCAGTCATCTCTCGTGATGACTTAATCTGACAACATCATTGCTGGATACTCAGACACTCGATATGACTAAAGGCTTCTTATCTGTCGGAACACACTGTGTACACAGACTTGTGTTCCCTTGCAGTCTCCCGGTTTTCACCACTGCAGAGTGATCACATTATACCCTCCCCATTGTAAATATCCTCAGCATTTAATCATTAAGAACAACTTAATGTTCTTCAAAAACAATTTAAATATTTCTTTAAAAATCCATTAAGTATAATGAGAACATAGGACAGATTTTTAAAGCAATCATTAATGATTGATATGAAGTTGTTATTGCAAACGGAATACTTTATATGTTATTATTTGGAAGGCTTGTCTTGAAAAGGAATATTCTTTATCTAAAAGTGGACCACGTGCCATAGAATGTGGTTTCCATGGTAACTGCCACATTTTAAAAATATGCACAGGACTAAAGATACATTGTATAATACTTCAATAAATGGATCATTCTTAGAGAAATCAATTTCCTTGTCTCAGCCTGTTTTTGTTTATTAAACTTAATATAATTTTTTCCACAACGAGGACCAAGTTGAATTATTTATAATAGTTTAATTATAGGTAGATATATGCTACTTTTGTGCTTGTAAGATGAAAATAATTACAGTATTTTAGAATTATTATGGAAAAAGAAAGCTGGTGACCTACCAAAAATGTAGACTTTACTTGAAAGGGCATCTTTCTCTATTTTCTCCTAATTAAGTACCTAAGAAATAGTATTCTTCTACACAGTAATATATACAATAATATATTAATGCAAATATGTTATTAGTTCATATGTAATTCTATTAGACACATCACCATTGGATACTAATAAAGTGAGATCTTTGCATCAACGCATCTATTCAGAATATAAGAAGGATTTTTGTCCTATTTGGAAAATTCTGAATAACCTACGTTTTTCACATCAGAAAAAGAATATTTCCCCCACAGTCTTTTAAAAATGGCTTAGTTGGGAAAAACCTCTATTTGTATTTTAAACAAACACCAAAAGTTCTTGGGTTATCTTTTTTTTTTTTTAAAACATCTTTATTGGAGTATAACTGCTTTACATTGTTGTGTTAGTTTCTGCTGTATAACAAAGTGAATCAGCTATACGTATACATATGTCCCCATATCCCCTCCCTCTTGCTTCTCCCTCCCACCCTCCCTATCCCGCCCCTCTAGGTGGTCACAAAGTACCGAGCTGATCTCCCTGTGCTATGCGGCTGCTTCCCACTAGCTATCTATTTTACATTTGGTAGTGTATGTATGTCCATGCCACTCTCTCACTTCATCCCAGCTTATCCTTCCCCCTCCCTGTGTCCTCAAGTCCATTCTCTATGTCTGTGTCTTTATTCCTGTCCTGCCCCTAGGTTCTTCAGAACCATTTTTATTTTTATTGTTTTGATTCCATATATATGTGTTAGCATACGGTATTTGTTTTTTTCTCTTTCTGACTTACTTCACTCTGTAGGACAGACTCTAGGTCCATCCACCTCACTACAAGTAACTCAACTTTGTTTCTTTTTATGGCTGAGTAATATTCCATTGTATATATGGGCCACATCTTCTTTATCCATTCATCTGTCAATGGACACTTAGGTTGCTTCCATGACCTGGCTATTGTAAATAGTGCTGCAATGAACACTGTGGTACATGTATCTTTTTGAATCATGGTTTTCTCACGGTATATGCCCAGTAGTGGGATTCCTGGGTCATATGGTAGTTCTATTTTTAGTTTTTTAAGGAACCTCCATACTGTTCTCCATGGTGGCTGTATCAATTTACATTCCCACCAACAGTGCAAGAGGGTTTAGGGCGTTAACTTTTAAAGCACTTCCGATCTAAAGATGTTTTGTAAGGGTTTCTGGAAGAGTCATATAGTGATAATACAGAAATGTAGGCTTACGACTTAATATATGCTTTCTTTTGATTCGTAATATCCACTAAATTGGATCTCCCAAAGCAACTGCATTTTTTGATGTTGAGGATAATGGCATTACCCATAAATTAAAATGAAAATTTGGCACATTAAAATAAACATGCTAATTACATTTTGTGAAAGTACTTAAAGAATCCTAGGTTTTCCCACTGGATTTTATTCCCAAATGTTTTAACATATAGAGAACATCATCAATTATACTGGTCAGCGCCTTTTACATTAAGCCCCATGTCATATATTTCTCTCAGAATTGAGCGTTAGAAAAAAAATGAACTGGTATGATTTCTTACATTAGATATTCAGAATTACACAATTCATCATGTTTCACTCTTCACTGTGGCTTCTAGGCAAGCTCAGAGCTAAAACTTGTACTTAACTGGAGCATTTTCTTTAAAAGTATGGATTTTCTGATGCGGTTAATATCATTTATTGCTTAATTACTATTTTCAGTTATATTGCATCTGTATGTGTTTATCATAAAATGCTGCCTCAAATCCTTTTTGAAAGTGCTTGGAATATAAAGAAATTAAAATCAAACGTTTTCAACACAAAAAGTACTAGCCCCCCCAAAGCCCAAAGACCACGTATAGGTTCAACAATAGTGTTCAGAACATACATATTGTGAAATTCACCCTTTGAGTAATCTCTGAAGAATAATAACCCATACTTAATCCACTGCACACATGTACACACCCAGTTTATAAATGGACATTTAATCTTGTGCCCAGATTCCCAAATTCATGGAAAATAAAGTAATGTTATCAAGATATCGTTTTTATAATTGTCCTATCATAAATATCTTTTTTGGAAAACTTTTTTTTAAGTGGAAGAGAGAAAGAAGAGGGGCTCTAAAAATCCCACATTTTAGAATCGGCGATCGATGTAGCCTCTTACTGTGAGTCAGTACGGCAAAATCCAGATGATCTGTCTTTATTGTGCAAAACTGTTCATACTAGAATCATGATTCTCAGTTTAGGGAATCACGACAGGCATCAAGATGCCAGCGTTAGGCAAGACCCACCTCACTATACACAAATTCCCAGTGAAATGTATTTTCAGACGCTGCCGATAACCCTGCCCGCTCTACCGACGGCGGTTCCCGGTGGCCGCAGTGGCTCCTCTCACTGCTCGAGGCTTCTGAACCTCAACAGCTCACGGACAGCCGTCCCAACATGGGGACACCACCTCTGGGGCGGATCACAGAGGTCCTCTGGAACAGTCTCTACAGGGCTCATACACACCATTCACTCCAGCAGCAAACATCAAAGATCAAGCAATCTCTGAGTGGTTCAGGGTCCTAAAAGCGCAACCAAGGGATCAAGGAATCTAAGTTCAAGTTCGAGGCGATAAACTGCAGAAATTCTTTCACTACATTTTGCAGTTCAAAAGCAAAACAAGAATTACATGAGGACTACCATGTTAGAAGAAGCTTTCCTAAGATGATCACAACAAAACTATAAATTTCCTTTATGTTAAAAAACATGATGGAATCAAGCAAATCATTCTCCAAAATAACTTCAATAAGAGGGATCTGGCCAATGAGAAATATTTGATAATGAGGTTGCGAATTTCCATATGTCTTGAAATCTACTGATCTGGATGCTTTTCCTTAAACATTATGACCTCAGGTACATACCAGACTGAACATCTTATATGAAGGCAGGAAAATTTAATGTGCATTTTAGCAAATGTAAGTATCACAACATAAACTCTCCCATCGTTGAAAATCAAGGAATTATGGCAAAAATATAATGTATGCATAGAGTAATTAGCTAAATGCACCAAATAAAAAGAGAAAAATGGTTAATTGTCCTTAGTTGTATTACTGTATCTTATCGTTTCTCTATAAAACAGAAATTACTTGAGTAACAAAGCACCTGTAATAATTATATAGCATATTCACCAAAAGGGAGCTCCCAGTTGATATGATTCACCTTAAGGTAGGTGACTATACTTTATAACAATGGTTTTATTAGTATACAACATATTACATACTCGAAAGAAGCCAAAAGTAGATTTCTAGTATATTGCTTGCAATGAAGAATCTGACAGAAGAAAAGCAGCAAACAAAGCCATAGAATAGATATTACACTGGTCCTCTTTTGCTTAAATATTCCAACTAGTCCTTTTTACAAAATGGCCTCCATTGCTAAACGGGAGCAGCCGGGCATGAACTGAAAATCAAATGTCTCCCTGGAACTCAAATAAAACATTACACAATCCAGTATTTAAGATACTTGTGTTTGTTCTGCATCAAACCACAAAACAGTGATTTTTAAAAAGGCTCTTCTATTTTTAAAAAAATATGTCACTTTGTTTTTTTTGAAATTTGTGAATGGAATTCAGAACCTAAAAGGTATTATGCATTAGATTATTTAGACCACAATCATGAAAAGACATATTTGGAAAATTTAGGACTTACCTGAGGAAACTGTGAATTAATAGCCCCAATAAATAGCCAAAAATAAATACAAGTTGTCAGCATTTTGGTATACACGATAAGATTTTTTAAAATATAACTTACTGATAAGAGTTTTTTAAAAAACTATGTTCTCTAAAAACAACTTAGTATAGCGTCTGCAGAAAATCATTTTCATTTTGATCAAGAATGCATTTAGCCTAAGTTTCCATTGCTTACTAGCATTCCCGGGACAGCAATTCCAATTGTTCCAAGAAAGACAGAAAATCTCAGAAATATAATCATATGCTACAGCATTTGGAGAGGTCAGATTAATACTTCAATTAGAAGGAATTCAATTAATAACTTCATTATACTCTCCCTGTGGCTTAATTATATGTAATAATTCTAAAATTTCCCTTTTGTTATCATTGGATGAACCGCACCCAATATATGGCAGATACGACATATGCAAAGTCACAAAGATTTCCTCTAAATTTGGCCTCTGTCTGTGTCAGCTTTCTACAACACCACGAAAATAGTTAGAAGTTGTATAAATTAATGTATTTAACTGTATCGATTATTCAATTCCACCATGCAAACAGATCCTACACTGATTCAGAACCCAAATATCTTCTCAAAGAAGACAATGGTAAGGCTTAACATCATCTTCGAAGGAGAATGTAAGTTTGAAAATATTCTTAACAAATTGTATGACTAACAATTAAAAGATCAGAATATATTTTATAAAGGCTCTAATGAGGTTGGTGGCAAAAATATAACACACGTTGATTTCACAGGAACCACCTGACTATTCTGGTACCAGGGCTACTACAACGACTACCTCTTTAATTAACAAACCCCCATAAAACAAATTTAAATAATTCTCCTAGAAATGCGTGTGACTGACAAAAAAGCCTGTGCCTCCATCTTTATCCGAAGGTAAAACACAACCCAAGGTCAAATGAAGATGACCAACAGCCCTATTCTTTGCCTTACCGTCTCCCGCCTTCCACTCAAGACATAACATCTATTTAATCAGCAGTACTTTTATGTTTAGATAATTATGAAATTGCTTAAACACATATTATAACAAACAGACGGTCTATTTCGTTGTTTAAAAATTATGTTATTTGGGGAGGAAGGATAACCAGGAAGAAGCTCATGTGTGGTGTGGATAATATGGCTAGATTTCAATGGGAGAGAGGTATTTAGACCTAGCAGATGATATGGTTTTATTAGAAAAGAAAATTATCTTTTTATTGGTATCAATTGCTCTTCAATTTTCCTTTAATAAAATTTCACAGCAACCTCCTCAGGAGGAAACACTAAAGGCCTCTGATTATATATACCGTAGAGAATGTATTGCACCACAAAGAAATACACCCGATGAGATTTTTTTCCATCTGAAATTTATAAAGGTAATTTTCCATGCTGACAGTGCTCATTCCATCCCTAAGTTTGAAGAGTCAAATGCTGCCACAGCTGGGGGTTATTCTGCAAATGGCCTCCAGCAGGGACTGCAGGGGTGAGGCAGGAGGCGTGGCGTGCTCATGGGGGGTAGCCCTTCTCTTTATCAGTTACCATCTCAGTAACCTAATCAAATATAGAGTCCAAAGAAAAAAAGCAACACTAGGAAGGAAAAGCAAATATTAAAACAGCTGCCTGATTACCTACAGAGATTAAAACAAAAAGCAAGGAGTGAGGCTGATATATTTCCTGGGGATTTGCTAAGGCTGAGGGGAGGGGTAAGGGGCAGATACCTTAAAAAAAATCCATCATGAAAGGAACTGAGACAAGATTATAAAAAAGGGGCCAAGTTATAGCGCGCCATGGGATTTTTAATCTGGCTACCTGTGGTTTCTGTAGTTAAAGCTTTATTCATCCCCCAAAAGGGGGGGTGGGGACAAAACAAAAAAATCACATTTATTTGTCAGTTTTGCAAATGATCAAACAGCGTGCATCAACAAGAATAATAAGAAAACATGAAACGCTGATGACTTTTTAAAAATAGGTCCCCGTTTTATCAAATATTATTGATAATTACCTGTGACTCTCGATTCTTGAACTCTTGGATTTGATTTTCGTGCTCCATATTGGCAGTGTGGAGCTGCTTCTCCAGGTCTCCAGTCTCCCGTGCGTGGGCTCGGACTAGGCTCTCCTTCTCTGCGTTATGCTGCTGTAATAGGTGCGTCTTCTCCTGTGCGTGCTCCAGCTTCAGCTCTACTATCTGATTGGACAATGAGGACAGTTCATCAACAGAACATCCTTGTCGTCATGACAACTCATGGCCAGCTTAATTTTTCTCTAATTTGCCCAAGTTGAAAATTTTATTTTTTGCGTCATTATTACCTCACCCTTAAAATACTCTCATTTTTTTTGGGGGGGGGGTGGATTTTATCTAAACCTCCTAATATTCAAGACAGTTGGGCATATTCAGTAAATCCTTCTGCAATCTGTTGACACAAATGCCTGAAGCATTGAAAAAAATTATGTCGCATGTTAGGTATTTCCTCCCCAAGAATTTGGGTATTACTGACCAGCAATGGTTATAAACGGTTAATAGTCAGTACGCTCTGCTTTTTGCTGAAATATATACAATGTAAAAAGCAGCAATTAAATCGGTCAGTTTTCTTTATGGTTTTCAAATAAAAGATCGAAGCTAAATACGCATCTGGATTATTGTATATACAGTTGTCTTTCTAAAAATAAAATGATAAATTTCAAAGCTCTATTATCTCGTTGTCAGCTACGGTAGACCAACATAAACAGATGTTATGTGTTCCAGAGGGGCACCTGCTGTGCTGCAGGCTTGCGCCATGATTTCATAAAAAGCATTCTATTCTCAGGATCCTTTCCCAGTCCACTCCACACTGGAGACTGTGACCTTGGCCAGTCTTAGCCTCTCCCTGCTAGACTGAATGGCAGCCCGAGACCGAGGGCCTGGTTGCCGCAGCTTTGATACTAATCCTCCCAGGCTGTGCACAATGGCACCCTACCTGGCCTGCACACTATAGCCAGCCAGGCTGTCTTTGAAGCAGGTGATGAATAGGGACTGCAGGAAGCCAGCTTCCCCAGTGAACTCCAGGCCACACAGCTGCTAAGAACAGTCACTTGGATTTTTCTTCAGTTTTGGTGGATTTCAGGGGGAAAAACTGCTGTTATCTAGAATACGTTGTGTTATTTTCGGCGTGAGAATCCATCTTCAAAAAAGCTAACAGTAGGAGCCTGCTCCAAATCGATCTTGTTTCGTGCAATGAATCACCAGACTACCTTATCTTAAAGCTATAGCATTCATTTCTCCAGGCATGCATGCTGCACCACATTTCAGAAGTTATTTTCTCTGGAGATTTAAAACTCTCATCCTCTAATGGCAAATTAAGAATGAGAACACAGATTAAAATTGCTTTTAAATTTAGGTTTCAAAATGTTTTCTTATTGTGATTTTTCTTTGAGGGTGGGCAAATCAACAATAAACTCCTGACCACTCATAAATTTACTACATTATTTAGAAGAAAGAAAAGTATACTAACTCTGGAATATACACACTTATCGGAACAAGATAGTATAGAAGATAACATGGAAAATTTTATTTTGCATCTGAGAACAAAGACGCATTCTAGTGAATTTATGTCTGTTTAAAATTTAGGGATCTTTCTTGCATATTATTCTACTATAGGCAATATACAGAAAAAATGCATATAAATTTTCTCTTTATATACTATGCCAAGTAGAAAAGTTTTCTATGATTATTTAAAATAAGTGTGCATGGTTTTCTCTGTGATTCACACAACTACAATGTCAAGCCCAACAAAAAAGAGAATTTAAAATTTTATTGATATTACTGCATCATTTTCAGGCAGCCAAGTATATGAATTACTGAGTTAGGATATTTTTAGAACAGTCTTGGACACATTATTATTTCTACTCAGTGTTATACTATCAAGCATTATAATAATGAAATTATAAATTTTAGTAAAACATTTAAACATGTAGCACACTGAAAGGAAATAGAAAGAGGTAAAAAGTTCTACTGAGATCTGATTCTCAAAACCCTCAAAAAAACTGGGAGAATGGTGTGATTTAAAATTGACAGAAAGCAAAATATTTTACAATACTCTAAGGAAAAGTAACCGATTGACCTATAATTAAGGCAGAAGAATTACAGAAGTTTTCCCCCAAGAAAAGACACAAGACCAGGACTGGCTGTGAGATCATTAGTAACAGCGCTGCCTTGGTCTAGGCTCTAGAGCCAACACCCTTCCATAGAAACTCTGAGTTATCTGAGGAGTTCTGACACTTGGACCAGTGACCCTGCTTTCCGTCCATTCATTTTAAAAAGTCAGGAACAAATGAAATAGAGATAATGGCATTTGAAGCCTAAAGATAGATGTTCATAAATTAAGCTATTAAAATAGTTTGCTATTTTGTCAGGGTCTGTTGCTCAGTGATCCTGGTTAATGAACAAATCTCAAGGTTGCCAGAGCCTTTTCAAATGAAATCGCTCAGCCCTGTCTGCTCGATCCAATGCTGTTTGGCCAACTTCTAGAGGTTACAAGCCCTTTCTAGTCTTTGCCTAGGTTTCCTCACTGTCAGCAATTTCAGGCAGGGGTGTCCTCTCCAGATTAATGGTAGGGTCCAGGAGAAAAACCCTAATGTTCTGGGAACATCTTGATGATGATATTCATAACCATATTCAATGCCATCATCAAGGTGGATCTGTGTTAAAATTCAACCTAGCCCCTTCCAGGTAGATAAATGTCCTTTACATGTGGGTGCTTCTCAACAGCAAACATGAAGTAGCATATTCTCTTTACCTTGAGCTACTAGATACTTTTAGTTGACCACAATAATGTGCAATGGAGCTAGTGGTTACCAGGAGGTGGTACGTCATGGAGAGTGTGGAGGATGGGACAGCAGACAGCACCCGCAAGGGTGAATGATGAAGTGGTCAGTGGGGTCTCTAAGTCAAGGTGGTCCAGAGCCCATAATCTATGCTCCAGGGGAAAGAGGAGGCCCCATCACCAAGGAATTCTTAAGTAAGGCCAGGTAAAGAGCTCCCTGTAATGCAGGAGGGAAGGCTTTAAGCTCCCTAATCCAAAAGCATGGAGCTGTGGGCCAGGTAACTATGCTTGTAATGCCACTCGACTGGTGTGAAAGCAGACTGGCATTTCTCCCAGGACAAGGGGAGTGATTAGGCCTCACGTTCAAGCGCCTAGGAGCACCTGCCAGCCTTTGTGACGCTGGACTTGATAGCCTGCTGGTTGGGGCCTGCGTGAGAAAATGGCTTTATTGCCTAGAAGCTACTAGGTTGACTCACACGAAATTATCCAACAGGAGATGAATAAGGGCCCTGCCCCACCCACTATGCCACCCCAACACATTCTGACCTTGAGGTTCTGAGATCCCTGAAGGCACAGCCCTCCTCCCAGACCAGATCCTACCGCGTTTGTCGATGGCCTCCTCCCTCGCCTGAAGCTCCATGCACGTGTCCTGGGGTAGGAGCACACCCAGGCCCTGAGACGACAAGATGCGGGTGCTAGACAGCAAAGTCCCTGAGGGCCTTGGAATACACACGCTAAGTTCTCCTAACTGTTTTACAGCAGAATTAGTGCTAGCAAATATGGCCTGAACATGCTTTGATAATCTTATTTTTTGAAGTCATTACTTCTCCATACACAGTATATAGAAGATCAACGCATCCCAGTAATACTCCTCAAGGTCAGAAATTCCAAAACCAGAAGAGTAAATTATAGACGTAATAGAATGCACCCAACACATAAAAAAGGAGGAATTGCAGTACAAAAATATTAACTGAAATAACCTCAAATGTAACCAGAAGACAAAATCTATATTCTGCAAGCCCCATCATTCTGGAGGGGAGGAAAACATACCTTAAAAATCAGAAACAACTAGAGTGATAGGAGAACTTAGTAAGAACATGAGTGCAATGAAAGAAGAACTCAAAGACAAGAAGACAAAACAACAGAATTAACTAAGGATCAAATAACTTCATCACAAAATAAATTCTAAATTAGAAACGAGTTGAATAAACAGGGCTAAAAATGGAACCACTGATATAGACGAAAGACTGGAGATAATCACAGTCAAGGTCCATGAAGGACACAAAGAAAAGATAATATAGAGAGAAAGTGGAAAAAGAAAATCCGTGTGTGGGAAATTCCCTGGTGGTCCAGCGGTTAAGACTCTGCACTTCCAATGCAGGGACGCGGGTTCGACCCCTCATCAGGGAACTAAGACCCCACATGCCGCGCAGTGTAGCCAAAAAAAAAAAAAAAGAAAGAAAATCCGTGTGTACACAGGTACGTTATCAGAAGACTTCCCTGAAATGAATGAAGAGTTAAATGCCTATATCAAAAAAGCAAACTGTATACCAAGAAAAACTGATTTAGACTGAGGAAAAGAAAGGCTCAAGAATACTATAACTAAACTCAAACATGGAAAAACTCAAAGATTATAGAACCTAAACCACTCTTGGAAAAAAAATACTTGAGGACGAAATTTAGGCAACCAAGAGATGACTGACAAAGCTGTGTTAAGAGCAACCTTTGTGCCAAAAGGCAGTGGGTCAATGTGTGCAAGCTTCAGGGAAAGAGAGGAGGAGCAGAGACTTTCATGCCCAGCCGAACTATCCTTCAAAATAAGGGAACAAATGGTGACTCTCAGGCAGGCAGAAACACAGTGGATACGACAGCTACATGCCCTTCTGGGAAAAAGGACTTGAAGAAATCTCAGCAGTCAACAGATGAATCAAAATAAAGGACTCAGACACGAAAAAGCTCTGGTGGTGTGCATGTCGTCGATTTAAACTTAAAAAGCTAACTATATGACTGTGAGAAGCATGGTTATGGAACAGAATATAAATGTTATAAAAATCAACAACGTATAAATAATACTATAACTGATAGAAGAAAGGTAGGGGTGGATGGAAGGAAGTGGAAGCATGTTACTTTTATCTTTTCATAACAGGGAGTAAAAACTGAACCATAAAATTCAAAAATGCCTCTAATCTCAATGTATTTGTAATCTTTATTTCTTAACTTTCTAAGAAATCATTTCTTGTATGGTAAAGAACCAATTTTCTAAACTTCAGAAATTCCTTCAGTTTCCCCTGCTTCTTTACTTTAACTGATTTCACATAAAATTAAGTATTTTAGTAAAAGTGACAAATATAGCATGGTCCCATTTTTTAAGAACTGCTCTTGTCTATATCCCTATCTATCCTTCTACTACCTCACAGAAGTGTCTGGGATGATGACCATCTGAGATGAACAATAGTCATTTCTGGAAGATAAGATTTTGCTAGAATTTTTGCTTCCTTCGTAGTATGCATTTATCATGTCAAATGGCTACAGCTCCCTTTGGGGGGAATATTAACTTGTCACGTTGCAAGAGCCTTTATCAAGAGACATTGTCTCCCTTCAAGCACATGGATTCTGGGTCTGTGAACTTAAATCTGGAAACTTGAATCATGATTTTCCATTGAAGTGGAGAACTGTCTAAAGTTCACTTGCCAGCTCTTGACTTTCTTTCTTGATATTGTACAAGTATCACTCCCGTTGGTCTCTGCCTTATCCCTCAGAACTCCGTGCTTTATTCACTATCGCCACAGACCCCTGCAGGGCAAGACACCTTGGTGGCCACTCCCGCCATGCTGCCCACTGCAGCGGTCACTCCTACCATCCATCTGATGTTCAGGGCCCCACTGGCAGACCCCCAGCAGCCCACTGAAAGTCGGCCGCCCGGCTCCAGCACCAGCAGTGCCTACGGTGGGCCTGGCACACGGTGGAAGCCAGCCTGGAGCCGCTCCGTGGAATCAGGGGCCCATCACCATGCCTTCTTCAGCACCTCCTAGGCCCTCCCTGGGTGGAGGGTGTCTGGCCTAAAGTAACAAATTGCTCTAATATTCTCATTCTCCTGAGACTTCGACCTCGTCCTCAGCACTATGCCAAGGCAGTTCTGGCATCTCCACCTCGGATCAACATGGCTGGAGTAGTAGAGAAGACCACTACCTAGTAAAATCGCAAGCTTCGTTAACATGCTACATACTTAAAAAAAGCGATGAATGTCAGCTCAAAATTGTCAATAATTATATACGTTAGACTAATAACAGTTCAAAAGGCACTTTGATATAAAGTGCTAGCCATTGAAAGTCGAGGATTTTCTGTAGGGCTTGCCAGGTGACACTCCCACATCATCCCACATCCTACTCAAGGGATCCCTGTGAAAATTTTTGCTTCTTGGTTGTGAAATTCCGTACTACTTTTGTGTCGTTGATAAGACTCATTAAAATCCTCACTAAAAGGCAAGTGTATCACACCCTGTGTTTTTCCATTTAATGAAGTAGAGGACTTAACATCATCAGGCTATGTATCTGAGCAATTTTCCATTTGCATTTGCAAAACAGCACAGTTGAAATGTCAAAATAACTTACCAAATTCTCTAGAGCTCCAGAAATCTAGGTCCAGTGAGACAGAGTCTACTGTAAAGATAGCACCGTTTCACTAGACTGATTCTTTACTAAAAGATGTTCAAATCTTTTCTTTATAAATTGCAGTTATATGATATAAAATGTGCTACTGGACATTACATTTCATGACCAATAAAGACTCCAAGCCTTTGGAGTCAGAGGAAAAAAAATTTTAGCACAGAAAATACTACAATATGGTCTGACTTTCTGAACATGTTAATAGAAACAGGCACCAAAAGAAAACAGTAAAAAGTCAGCAGTGTGTCAAGAACAGAAATAGAATTTGTCACCTGTGGAGAGCCTTGTGGCTCCAGGATTAGGTATTTGCTACAACGAAATGAGCCATCCACGAAATCTGTCAATCAGCAATTCAGTTCAGCACACAAATTCTCTTCCTTTGAAAGTTTCACAGGACTGTGCTAACCGCTATGAGAGATACAGCGAGGCTCTGCCGGCCTGCACTGCTTCTTCACTCCTTTTCCTCCAGAGTCAACCTGTACAGCCGGGGACCAACGCCCGCCGGAGCCCCAAGCTTGGCATGGCGCTGAGGGCTGAGGGCTGGAGGCTGGAGGCTGGAGGCTGGAGGCCCAGCAGAGATCAGCCCATCCGTGCTACCCGGGCAGGAAGCAAGTCCTGTTCTCGGCAGTTTTCTTTCCCAGTTAACACTTCAAAATACTTACCCCCCACCTGCAGGTGATGAGTGACAATAAGTACCTGGAGGGTTTAGAACTTTTTGAAAAATCAGCTACGATTTTCTGTGTTTTTATCTGGCAGACCTCACTTAAAACCCAGGAAGGAGCCAGAGAGTCGAATGTTTCAAGAAGATTTTTCTTCGTGGTTTAATGATCGTTTACTCAAGCCACTAAAATTGAGATAACTAAGAATATACCCTCTTAGGCAGAGTTCAACACTGTTGAAAAACACATGTCTTAACTGTATATTTTAATTTTAATTTATTTTACCTTATGTCCGTTTACCTAAAACACATTCAGTTCGTCTTAATCTAGTAGATCCCTGCTGTAGAATAAGAAAAATAAAAACCATCAGAGTTTCCCAGTTAGTATAAAATTTAGAAGGACAAACAGATCAATCAGGTTATAAACTCCTCCACCATATGGACGAAGGCTTTATTGTCTTCATACTGTCCTCACACTGACTACAATGCAGCATAATTATTCAACGTTTTGCGTGGAATGAGTGGCACTCGGGAGCAAAAATCAAAAACTAAAAGGTGAGCTGGCCCTCCACAGATTCAACCAACCGAGGACCGAAGAAAAAATTCCAAGAGGTTCCAAGAAGCAAAACTTGAATTTGCAGCGTTTCAGCAACTACTGACACAGCACTTACACTGCATTAGGTACTGTAAGTCACCTAGAGGTGATGTAAAGTGCACGGCAGGATGTGCGTAGGTGATACGCACACACGACGCCATTTTATATGAGGGGCTTGAGCATCCGTGGATGTGGGTATCGGATCCCCTGTGGAGACCGAGGGACTCCTGCAGTCAGAAGAGAACGACTTCATCTTCCTTATCACCAAACTGACTTGTCACCTGCACAGTCTCTGCCCTCCTCTGACGTGAATGCCCGGCTGGCCCTGTGGCCCAGGGAGTCCTTCCTTCCGTGCGCTGAAGCGTCTGCTCTCGCCAAATTAAGCCCGTCTCTCTCACAGTGACCCCATCGCTCTCTGCCTCATCAGCACTGTCTTCTCCCCTGGACCATGCCCATCAACACGGATGTCTTCACTGTATCCTTCCCCTGACCCTACATAACCCTCCAGAGACCACCCCACTTCTCCGCTCCCCTTTCTTTCAAAGTCCCTCCACGGGCTGCTCACACCCTGTTCTCTCCCTGCCCACATCACTCGGGTTTTGTTCCCACATTCTACCGAAACTGGACTTGTCAAGGTGGTAAAGACCTTCTTGCCAAACCCAGTGGTCAGCTGTCAGTCTCCATCTAACTTCCCGTCTCGGCGACACCTAAACAACAGGTTACTCACGTCCTCCTTCCTGAAACACTGGCTGCACGTGGCGTACGGGAAGTCACACCTCCTTGGTTTTTCCTTCTACCCACCAGCTGCTCCTTCTCAGGCGTTTTTGCTATTTCCTCCATCTCGTCCCCACGTCTAGCTGTCACTGCGTCCCCGGGCTCAGCCCTGGCACTTCTTTTCTTTTCTCTCTTGCGTGTCAGTGTCTGTCACCACCATTCACCTGGTGGCTCGGCGGGGAAGCCGGAGTCATGTTCGAGTCCCCTCTTTTCTTCACGCTCCATTTCCCTTTCATCCACAAGTCCTGCCTGCAGAGCACAGCCCAAGGCTGACCCCCCGCCCTGCACTGCCCCGCCCCGGTCCAGCCACGGTGACCTCTCGCAAGCCTCTGACTATCAGACTCCGGTCGCCTCCCAACCACCCTCCCTGCGTCCTCTGCCACCTCCTGTACAATCAGCACTCCACAAAGCTGCGAGAGGAGCTCTTTCTAAACACAAACCAGATCTTGGTCAAATGCTCCAGTGGCTTCCCGCCACTCGCAGAACAAAATCCAAGCTCCCAGCACAGTCGACAGGACTTGATAGGCTCTGCCCCGCCCCCGCTCACTCCATTCCAGCCATGTCCCTGCCCGTTCCCTCTGCCTGAAATCTCCTTTCCTAATCTCAGGTTCTGTAAGGTTTCTCCTTCACTTCATTCAGGTTTTAATTCAAATATCACTTCTTTAGAGTCCTTCACTGACGACCTTCTCTAAAATAACGTCTTAGATGAAATGACACCCTTCTGTAAAATAGCCCTTCACTCACAGACACCCTGTCCTGCTTGACTTCACAGCAGTGACCATGACCTTACGGAACAGTATATCCTAAGGCTGGGGGACTGTTGTTTCCTCCACCATCAGTACAGACTCTCCTGTGTTCACCCACATCCTAAGCGCCCAGAACAGTGTTTAGCACAAAGTAGGTGCTCAGTAAACATGAATTAAGTAATGAATGATTGCAAAGACGTGATTTGACCTTAGATTTTTAAGGTACCTGGAGAGTGGGATCATCGCTTAGCCATATCACTGTCTAGGAAACATTTTTTAAAATGAAGTATCCCTAAAACAAATCATCTATGCTTCATATTACAGTCACTGAGAAAAACTATGTTCATCTTTGCCCTTTTCATTCCCACGCTAGGTAAAGGTGCCACTTGTTTGAACCTTGACGAGAAAAGCTTCAAGCCAAGAGAAAGAAACACAAAAGGAAGAAGAGGCCCTGCCTGAAGTGCTTTTCACCAAGTGTCAGCGCACGTTCCGTGAAGCCAGGCTCCCGAAACTTGGCCTGGACTACAGGCCCGGGCTCTGCAGCTTCAGAGTCTGGATCTCTCATGCTGGACCCTAAGACACCAGGAACCTGGCTCTGCCTGCTGCCTGTAAGACCCATCTGTGCCCTGTAGCACGGCTGCACGCCCTGGATCAGGCAGTTATGGAAAGAAAGAATTTGAAAGACTTAGTGCATCATTGGATCAGGGATTGAATTTGTCTTGATCACCACCAAGGAGTCCAGTGACTGCAGTTGAGGCTCAGAAATGATTACGAACTGAAAAAGGAAAGCCAAGCAAAAAAGACTTTTAAAAAGAGTGTGACAAGGTGAGCAAGAAGAATAAGGCAAAGAGAATAACAGAGGTGTACTAGATGCAGAAATGAATAAATCACGCGAAAATCCATTTTGAAGAAGTTTTAGGGAGGCTCACAGATTCATGGTCATCCACCTCATCTGCGACCTCAGTACCAAAAAGACATTTTACCAAGTTGTTCTAGTCTTATCAGTCACGCCAGCACCAAAATACTTTCAAACAACCCCCACTTCCGTCAGCTCTCCTGTCCACGTGCTTCCTTCAGCGTCAGCAAATGA
Organism: Balaenoptera ricei; assembly: GCF_028023285.1. Classification (NCBI taxonomy): domain Eukaryota; kingdom Metazoa; phylum Chordata; class Mammalia; order Artiodactyla; family Balaenopteridae; genus Balaenoptera; species Balaenoptera ricei. The sequence continues at coordinate 1,237,696 of NC_082658.1, read as the reverse complement.
TCTTCCCTCTTGTTTCACAGAGAAAACCCTCAGGAATAAGAACGTCCTCGTTTTCCCACTGCAGATCGACAGGCTTCTGTGCCGCGTCCACCCTTCCCCTTACAGCTGAGGCCTCGGCCTGTCCTCCCAGGCCAGCCACCCCGCCTGCGCTGGGAGCCGGTACCCTGTCTCTTCTCTCTTGCTTTCTGCTATGTCCTTTCCCAGTGTAGACTGAATGGTCTAGTTTAAAAGAGGTCCATGTCTTCAGGCTATATTACCTAAAAAATCTAGAAAACTAAAAACTAAAATACTTACAGAGAAAAAACTGGGAATTGCACGCTATCTGCTTTTTAAATATCTCAACTGCCCTTAAAATTTCCCAGTTGCTTATCTTGTACAATTTCTGACTTGTCTTTGCTAGTAAAATATTTTGTTTCAAATAACGGCACTGTGTAAGGATTTGGCCCTTCAGTGATTTTTATCATCATCAACAATAAGTATTTATTCTTTCTGGAGAATTTGACCACTTGTTTATCTGTTGAACTACATTTCCCTTTAAAGGCTTTGTAGTGAAAAGAGAAGATATAAAATATAAGATGGAAGAATGATATGATGGGATTGCCAAAAAAACTCTCCATAGTTCAGGAAATCCTAGCATGCCTGCTTTGTTCTTTGTTTCCAACTTGAATGAGGTTTGTGAAAAAGACAATTAGAATTGTCTTTTTGTTCCAATGGGTTATACAGGAAAGAAACAGGAAATCTTGATGAAAGCTTGGGCTTTACAGGATATTTGTGTGAGTGTTTATCCCATGTGTTTGATGTTTTTCTCTCCACATCTGCACGCTTTATGCCTGCATTTTGGCTAAAATATTTTAAAATACCACTTTGCTTTTTTCACTTCATTACAGTTCCTGGCATGATGCTTTCTAAATGGGAGTGGCTCACAAATTGCACTGAATAAGGAAATTGAGGCCCAGAAGGCACAAGTCATTCATTTCCTCTGGATGTGAGTTCCCTCATTATAAAATGTGAGGATTGGACCGGATAAGTGCTTCTAAAACTTTTCCACCAAAGCACCCCTCACAGCAGTGAGAATGAATAATATCCCCCTGGGGGATCTGAGGGCATAGCCTGAAGCAGCCTCTGCAAACTGGAAGTTTCTTTGAAATGTCCTATTTTATCTTTAAAATTCATGAGAATTTTGCATTTTACAAAACAGGAAAAGTCTATGTTTGTTTTAAAATGAATGTTACCTCAATAGTAAAACCACTTTGCTTTCCCACAAAGTAATCAAGTGAATCCAACACTCCAGGAAACAGGCATCAGGGCCCTGCACCCCAGCGCTCACGCGCTGCCCCAGGGGCCGCCTTCCCCGGTTTGAGAAGCAAGGGCCTGGTGAACGGCATGTAAATCCCCTTGCAGGGTGAAATGCTACACCCGTAGCATTCAAGATTTGTGGACTCCTAAGCAAAGACAAGACAATAGAAAAGTTGTCACCCTCGCACTTGAGTGGCAGGTAGAGAAGGCAGGTATGGACAGGTGTGTAAGTAAGTTGGAGACGCCTACGGCTGTCAAGAGGCACACGGGGCCGGGCGGGAGGCTGGGGGCGAATCAACGAAGGCGCAGGTCACAGAACGTCGGATCTGGGAGGGACATCCAGACATCACCTCAACACGCTCAGGTGGGCAACTTACTTTGTCACGAGACGAACCACTGCACATTTGAATAATTCTTTAGGAAAGAACCACCTCGAATTGACCCAAAATGTTCCACACCCAGAGGCTCAATTTCTGCCCCCTGGAGCCCCCTGGGGGTCCGTTAGAGTGAAGTTAAGAGCGTGGCTCACATTCACGTCTGATCTCATCACCTATTAACTGTGCGGCAGCTTCGGCCAGTGACTTAACTGGAGGTGCTCAGTTTCTACAACTGGAGATGGAATAATAAACAACGGCACTGCCTCGCGAGATGACTGTGAGGACGGGAAGTGGCTGAAGTCACCTAAAGCAGGTGGAAACGGTAGCCGGCTCAGAGTGTGACCTCCTGACTGTTGGCTATTATGACTGTTATTACACAAACCAATCATAAAATTTCCTCTATTCCAGACCTTGGAGTTAAAGATAGATATGCAACCCTCCTCAGTCTCGTCTTCTCTTGGCAAACACCCTTATTCCTTGATATATTCCCTCTGACCTAGACCCAAACGTTCCCGTATTCTGGAAACTCTGCTTTGAACATGTTTGAGTTTGTCGGTGTCCTACTTAAAATGTGGTGACCAGAACTGACTTAACTCCTCATACAACCTGATGGGAAAACAGTACAAGGAGACGGTATCTTTTACCTTCCAGGATCCATCGCCCCAGGGGCTTCTTCCTGTCTTGCTTGTCACCCGCCACCTAGACAACCTTACCTCTCCCCCACCGCATACTTTCTAAGGATGATTTTCTGAACCAAAGCATGGAATTTTATATTCAATCCCAATAAACTTAATCTTCTTAATTTCATCTGTTTAAAGCTTCAGAAAACTGATTTTCATATCCCACATGTTAGCTACTCCTCTGAACTCTAAGGAAGCAGGAAACTAACCTCTTATGTCATTACCCAGTGTGACACATAGAAATCTCACTTAGGGTGACAATCGTCATTCAGAGATGGCCCTTTGAACTATCCCTTAACCCCGTAAATGAACCAATGGCTAAACCATATTTCCTATTCGGCCTTCAAGAAGGACTTTGTCAGACGGCTCAGTGAAGTCCAAATCTATCACATCTATTCCTCTTTCCTTATCTACCAGCCTGGCCAGTCTGCCCAAAGAAGGGAATAAGCTCAGTTTAATCGGCTTCCCTTTCAGTGAACTCGCTCGAGCTGGCTCGTAGGGACCTGCTACCATATGCCTATCTTTTCTCATGATAAGCTTTCACAATAAAAACCTCAACAATTTGGAGTGGTCGGGGCAATGCTGTTCCAGTTAATAGAATTTTCTGCTTAAAAAAAGAGAGGTTTTAAAAAGTTCGTATATTATCACATCAAAAAATATTCTCCTAAAACCTACTAGCTCATATTCCTGCTTTTGTATTTCCTTTCCAGGTTACTGCTTGGGGTCTTCACTCTCTGCACGGATTCTAGTGAACAGGCCTACAGACACAGGAAGAATAAAAGCAGGTGAACCCTGCAATGACCTCAGAGACCTTTGTGTGGTTTCTAAAAAATTCCTATTATACGCTTGTATAACATTTATATCATTTCTCTCTTTCTCATGAAAATGAAATACAGAAAAATTGATGCAATAGTGTATGGCTTCCATTAATAGTATGAATTCTTTAAAGAATCAATTTTCCTTATTAAGTATTTTTGCTCAAGACTTAAAAGCCAAAAATTTGGTACAGTTTTAAATCTATCACTCAGAGAAAAGCCTATGAAGCTTAACATTCCTTCAAACGAGTTTATATAAATTTACTTTTACACTAAAAAAGTGACTGTCACGTTACAAAGACACTATCACAATGTGAAAGCAGAGCATGTGAGAAAAGAATCAACCATGATTCCACCATCTGAAAAATAATTATTCCACCATCTGAAAAATAATTAACATCATTGTCTGAATATTTCTGTCTGATTTTCAAGGTTAAGGATAATTGGCCAGAAGAGGTAAACAAACTTTATGACTCTTGGTAGATACTGCCAAAGTCCTTTGGGCTACATTAATTTATAACGCCACTAGCAATATATGAAAGTACCAGTTTTACTAAACTTTGGCCAGCTTTAGATGGTACATCACTATTCTAATTTGCATTTTTCTTAATACCAAGGCTGAAGATGTTTCTACATGGTCGTTTACTCAATTTATTTCTTATATGTTTCTTTTCCTTTGCCAGGTCATTTATTGGAGCATTAATGATTTTGCTAAAATTTATGCTAATTACTTTATATGCTAATTATTTTTATTGGTTATACATTTATTAATTTGACAAAGGGAATCACTCTTTGTCTACGATATTTGTGGCAAATATTATTTCTTTAACTTAAAATAATTTATATTTAGTCAAATGTTCATTTTCCTCAGTGGTTTTACTTGTTACATCCAACTTTAAGAAGTCAGAGCTGTGCCAAAATGATCACAGAATAAATGCAGATCAGGCCCTGAAGTGACCTGGCCACACTCGGTTATAAACTTGTCATCCACACGGGTATCATCAAAATGAAAACAGAACTTTAAAAACGCTCAGAGAACTTCTCAACCCCTTACACACACTCACCCTGCCATACAATAGCTTCTGATGAGCATAGGTGTCCTAGAAAGAGTTTAAAACTTGGTTTTCTTCTCTCCCCTGTTCCTTCATCAGTTTACATGGAGAAACTGACATTTTTCTTGTTTTTATTAGTGCTTCTATACAGCTTTTAATCCAAAAGTCACCTCGGTTATACACTATATCTTGTTAACAAGCCCTCGTTAAATATTCTTATTTATATTTGATGAATTATTCCCTCAGTTTCCCTCTGACCCCCACCTCTTCCTACTTGTGGGCTCCACTTCTTATGTAAGTTTCTATGCCTGGTTTCTAAACTAGTTTCCCGAGCCACCTCCACTCCAGTACTAAAGGCCCAGAAAACGTCTTCCACGGCTATTTAGAGAAAGTGTATGTCAGTGGAAATACATGTTTTCAAGTTGGTGTATGTCAGAATGACTTTCACTGCCATCATCTATTAATCAGAAATTAGATACTTCATTCTCACACCATTGTTTAAAGAAGATTCTGAGAAAATAATGCTATTGCACTGGGTTTGGGAGTTAGAAAATCTGAAATTATCCAGACTTTCGGTACTTTTGGTACTTCTGAAATAATCTGCTAGTGCTCTTTCTTCTGTGTCTTTTCTTATCTTTTAGGATTTTTCACCTCTTATGTAATTTTATGTATATACAATTTTATGTGTAATTGCTTGAATTGATTTTGTATTGCATCAATCCAAATTTATTACCCACTTAAAGTACTAGAGATATAATATAAATGTTCTATATTTATTCTATTCTATTGTTTCTTTACATTCATAACTTTCATATTTTAACTATGCAAGTAATGCATGATATATGCTCTTTGTGAAATTTTAAGTAAAAAAGTTCATTTAAAGCATACAGTGAAAGTGTCAATTTATCATAATCTAACCTATTATTTCACGCCCATTCTATAGACATGTGTAATCTTCTAGAATTTTAAAGCTAAACTAACATATCTAGCTATATGATACAGACACATATATTTTAATTTTACATAAATAGGATCATAATATAACAATTGTTCTGTGATGTGCTTTATCTCCCCCTTAACACTGTGTCTTAGAAATCTGTGTCTGTTGGTTCCTACAAATTTATATCAATCTTTTCAATAAGTACATAGCATTCCATAGTATAGATTTACAATAATTTAATCATTGGCTTTATTTATAACTTTTTTTCATTATTTCAAATAATCTTCCAGGAGCATATATCATCTTGCACATGTGAAAATATTTCTATAGCAATTGCAGATGAAGGACCCACTTAGTAAGGGATTAAAAATAAAATAATGAAAGAAAAAGTTATTCAGATTTCCAGAACAAAAAGGTTCAAATACTGTCTAGGAAACAATTTTAACTGAGTGACTAAGCTAATCAATATTTTTCTAGATGTTAAGGAAACAAGGCAAGCAAATTAGACAAACAAGTAAATATTAATAGCTGCCTTGACTATTCCGAGAGTCTGCAGGGATATATTTTTAAAAAAATAAAAATAAAGCCTTTTTTATTAATAAAGAAGAGGCAGGGTACTGAGCACAGAATTAAACTCATTTTGCTGCCCCCGCGTCCTGGTCCCACCCAGACCCTTCCCCTCGGTGCTCCGGCCAATCCAGCCCGAGTGTCGTTCGCTCCCCGAACAGCCCCCGCCTGCTGCCACCCCTCCAGCCTGGAACCCTCCTCCTCCAGAGCCTCCTCGCGGCCCCTCCCGTCACCAGGACTCTCAGCACCAGGCCCCTGCCCACCTGTCCGAGCCGGTCAGGCCCTTCCACCCGCCGCCCGGCCAAGTCTACGCACACGCCCTCTCTTCTGCTTCCCAACTCACTCCCTGAAATTATCTCATTTTTAACTGATGGACCGGCTGCCCGCCAAAGTCCAAGCTCTGTGAGGAAAGAACCCTGTCGGCCCTGCTCACCGCTCTGCCCGGGCTCAGCGACAGTACCTGGGCCACAGCAGGTGCCCCAAACTATTTCCTAAATAAATAAGTCAAACTTGTGCTCTGACAGGAGGAGAACTCAAGAACCACAGTAAATGTTTCAATTAAACGTTCAGTTTAGCCAACTGTCAGAACAGACTTCAGCGGAGAGTTAAAGTTCTCTGTTTCTAGATTCTAGTGAAACAACCATTACGTTAAATATGTCAAATATATTGGTAATAACGTTCTTATAAATATTTTCATTGTGCAGAGATTTTGTGACATAAAGAGATATTTAGCAGAGAGAGTACAGGCGCGTGAGAGAATCAAAGGCAGCCGCCAGATGAAGGACCGACCTGCTGCTCGTATCTTTGCCTGACGTCCTCCAGCTGCCACAGAAACTCCTTTGACTGCTCCTCACGAAGAGACTTGGATCTAGTTAGATCGGCTTCCACTTTTCCCATCTATAAAATTTAAAAGTCAAATATTAAATTTTTAAATGACAAATTGTATTCCATATTTTTGTCACTTGTCCATCATTAAAATGACAGATTTTCAACACCTCACCAATCATAATGCTGAATTTAAAGATGATAAAATAATGAAGGATATATCCATTTATTTTGACAGGTTTTAATAGTTTTAAGTCAGGGAAATTATAATTGGTATGCAATTGACTAAACTCTAAAGCTACAATGACACTGCGATGGAAATATAATTTTGAACATCCAAATACTTATTCAACAAGATTTTATTAAGGCCTTGTTATGTGCTGAACAGGAGAAAATATTTGCAAACCATCTCTCTGAAAAGGAACTTGCATCTAGAATATGTAAAGAACTCTTACAGCTCAATAATAAACGGGCAATTAAACCTGATTTTATATTGGGCAAAGGAACTGGAAAGACATGTCTCCAAAGAAGATACACAAATGGCCACAAGCATATGAAAAGATGCTCTACATCACAGTCATCAGGCAATTTCAAATTAAAGCAGCAACATACCACTTCACACCCACTAGGATGGCTATAATCAAGAATACAGATAATAACAAGTGTTGCTGAAGATGTGGAGCAATGAGAACCCTCGTACACTGCTGGTGGGAATGTCAAGTGACGTAGCCACTTTGGAAGACAGTCTGACAGCTCCTCAAAAGACTAAACTCAGAGATGAACCACATGAACCCATATGAATTCCATATGATCCAGGAATTCCACTCGAGGTGAGAAATGAAAACATAACATCCATACTAAAAAAACTTATATACAAATATTCATAGCAGCATTATTCATAATTGCCAAAAAGAAGAAACAACGCAAATGTACATCAACTGATGAATAAACAAGATGTGGCCTATTCATACAATGAAATATTATTCAGCCATAAAAAGGGATGAAGTACTAATACACGTTTCAACATGGATGAACCTTGAAAACAGTATTCAAAGTGAAAGAAGGCAGTCAGAAAAGACCATGTATTGTGTTATCCCATTTGTATTAAATTTTCAGAAGAGTCAAATCCATAGAAACAGAAAGTAGACTAGGGATTGCCTAGGGTGAAAGCGGTTTGGGAGGGTATGGTTTCTTGTGGGGTGATGGAAACCTTCTAAAATTGATCATGATGATGGTTGCACGATTCTGTGAATATATTAAAAAACCAATGAATTGTACACTTACAACGAGTGAACTGTTGGTATGTGAATTATACCTCAATAAAGCTGTTACTTAAAAAAAAAAGTCAAAGAGTGGACCACAGTCTATGATCCAATCCCAGTACCTCTCTCGGCCCATCTCTAGGGCTCTGGACCTCCCCCATCACCACCACACGCCAGCCCACCGGCCTCCTTGCTAGGCCTAAAACGTGCCAGCAAAGCTCTCATCTTGGGGTCTAGAAGCCCCCCACCAACATTCATGTAGCTTGTTTTTCAAAGGCTTCAAGTTCTGCTTAAATGTTACCTTTGTACTGAGGCTTCCCTGACCACCCTATTTTAATTTGCAGCCCTCCCAGCCGCCCTTTCCTTGCCTGAATGATTTTTTTTAACCACAGGAGACAGCATCTTTAGGTATACTATATAATTTACTTATTCATTAGGGTTGTTTGCAATGTCTGTCTCCCCCAGAGGGATGTAACTCCACCTTCACTCATGTATCCCAACCATTCAGCACACTGCCTGGAGCATATGGCGACTCAATAAATACTGATCAAATGAAAACAAAACAAAAACAAAAACCCCAAAAAGACACAGTGCACCAAACTTGGTTTGAAATTTGCTGAATGAACAATTTAAAAAAAAAAGACAATTTTCAACATTTTTAATAGGGCCAAATTCTTTATAACACATATAAAATAAATAAAATAGTGTTGAATCTAATGTTTTCTATCACTTAGAAAATGAGATAGACGATATATTATTTTCCTTGCTCTTTTACATGTGACAGGAAAGAGAGGTCCTTACGTAATGAGAAAGCTATTCAGCTAGGTGACATGAAAATGGCACCTTTCATTCAAAGTGGTGCAAGATTTAATTTGTCTTTCTACCCCAGTTTAATTTTGAAAAATATTTTTTCTGAAGCACCTGTCAGTTCATGTGACAACCATTCTGTCACTGGCTACTTTGTATCACTTCTTGCTCTGCTTTGCTGATATGCTGAGATATTTCTTCTTTTCAACTTGCACACAATGTCCTCTTTCAGGCTACCTTTTGGTAGGTGCTAAGATTAGATAAAACATGAGGAAATAAACCATGAAAAGGCTCCCTTCAGTTTTTCATGTTAGATTTTGGGGGGAAAAAAAAAACCATTCAAATACATTTATTCAGACACAGTTAAACTTTAAGGTTTGAGGAGCAGAGCTGTTCAGTGAGAAGCAGACAGTTTCACTGGATGAGAACAAAAGGCATATTCCTGCCCACGAATTTGCTATTTAACACCAACCTTTCCATTTCTGGTTCTTACACGGAAGTCTGGAGTTCTAGATTATGGCATGATGTTTAGTACCTAAGTATCTCTTTGTAGATGCCGGAGACTGCAACCTTGATAATACTAAGTCATCAGCTTCCAAATTCAGTGATCAGAGTTCGAAGATGACCAACCCATAGGCCATCAGTCTCGTGGTCAAATCTGCTAAGGAATTTCTAAAGCAAGCACAGTCGAGCCCACGTTGTTTTCTTCCGTTTCTAACTCAAGACGTGGATTTCAAGGCTCTCTCTCCTTCAGTGCTTTTCACATTAGACCTCCACCCGAAGGCCCCTTAATTTGTCCTCGGCAAGCTCTGCCCCTACACACTCTGATTCCCTTGGCTATTCTGGATTCGCCTTCGCTCCTCACACTATCTGAAAACCCCTCCGTATATTTCCTCATCCAACAATCCATCTTCAAGGTTGACTCAAGCCTCCTCTCCTCTCTGTGGGGTTCTCTGATCCACCAACTGGCGTCAACATCTCCCTTCTCTCTGTGCTCTAGGACCTAACATCTTCATTCTCCTGGCACACTGTATGTTTCTCTAGAGTATGGGAGTGTTTCAAATGTGTGAGCTTTGTCTATTCATCTAGATCGTGAGCTCCCAAATAAAAGAAATTACAACTTATAATTCTTTTGTATCTTAATTATTAACTAATTGCCATGGTATGCAGAATAAACATGTATTAAATTCTTAAGGATGAATGGAGGGTAGGCAAAAGCAAAAGAGAAAGAAAACAAGAGAAGGTAAATCAAGGAGGGAAGACCTGGTTTATTCAGTACTTTTAAGACAGATCTTCATATGAAATTGATTTTTGGTTCTTATTCTACTTCAGCACAGATTGACTATTAAAAATAAATAATAATTATTCAAATATTTTTAATGTAATTAAGAGCTTTGTGTACTCAACATTCATAAAAAGTAGGATATCTTCCTTCAAAAAACTGACTTATCATCTATAATCAAAATAGAAAACAATTTAAAGCACATGAAAGACCTTTTATACCTAAACATTAAGAAAAATTCAAAGTAAATAATAACTGCTATAAGAAAATGTTATTTTATACTGACCGAAAATGCAAGACCCCACTCCATTCTCCTTCCACAATTTAACCAAAAAAATATAAAAACAAGTCTTGTAAAATACTTGAAGTCTGTGTAGAAACGCAGCGTTCTCAGTTGCCGTAGATACAAAAGATTCTGCTTGATCACACATCATTCCATATTCCATTTAACTTCAAGGGTAAGGAAAAACAAAAAAACAAAAAAAACCCCATTCCTTCAGTGTGTAACTCTGGCTTCCAAAAAATCCAAGAGTGGAACTTGATGATCAAATTAGGAGCAGAAAAGGGCTTGGGGTGTATTTCTGTGAATGTCTAATGTTTACAGGTAATAGAGAGAGGTAAACAAGGGTGTTGGCTTTTCCTTAGATGCTGCCTCAAGCATTACTTGAGCTACATGTAAGAAAACACCTAGTATCCAGAGCTTAAGCAACACAGGCCCTTTATGTTTTCCTTGGGTAACAAAACATTCAGAAATAGGCTGCGACCTCGGCAGTTCAAAGATGTCAGGGTGAAGGTCTCTGCGATTCAACTTCCAGAATGGTTGCAGGATGGCTTCTGCAGCTCTGAACACCTGGGAGAGGAAGAGCAAAGGGTGACGGGACAAGGGCAAAGGGTCCATATTCGCTGAGTGGAAACCCTTTTAAGGGGCTTTCCTGCAAGTTCCTGTCAAAAGCAAATTAATTATGCTGTTTGCATCGCATTCACTTAGAACTACATTAAAAGCCAAACTCCACCTGCAAGGTAAGAGATTGCAATTTTAAAACTGTGTCTAATGTTGCCCTAAATAAAATCAGGGCTGTACTGTATTACTAAGAAAGTGGGAATGGGCACTGGGCCAAGATCTGGCAGATTCTGTCAAATGTGGTCACAATAAGTTACTGTTCTTTCTGTAGTAAAGTACTCTTGTGTTACGTTCTGAGTTATTTGACAGTATAATTCATATGAGACAATTATACAATTCTATAGAAATATACAATTCAAAGTGTATTTTGCTGTATTTAATACATATTTAGCTAAACTATAAGAAACTGTCTTTCAAATATTTTCATATATATATATATAGAGAGAGAGAGAGATAGACAGACAGACATAAATGGCAGAAAGACAGATAAATAATTATTTCTGTGCTTGGCTAAAGACTCAGTAGAAACTAATATCCTTAACAGAGAAAATTAATTAACACATGTGTGGTGCCTTTCCTTTTCTTATTGATTAGTAGGAGTTCTTTATCAATTCTGGATATGAATTTTCTTGTTCAATATCTGAACTGCAAATATCTTTTCCCACTCTGAGTTTGCTCTTATATTATCTAGTGGTCTCTTTTGATTAACAGAAGTTTTTAATTTTAATGAATTTAAATTTAACAACATTTTGTTTTTTATCACTTTTTGTTTCCTATTGAGAACATCTTTACCAAGCTCCTACGTTTTCTTCTGAAAGTTTTATTGTTTTACCTATCACTTGCGTATCTACAATCCTGGAATTAATTTTGCGATGGGATGTAGTGAGGGGCAGGATTCTTTTTCCATCTGGCTACGCAGCTGACACAGCGGCATTCACTGAAATGGCCCGTCTCTCCCTGCTGCGCTGCAATACTTCCTTCGACATGAATCAGATTGGTCATCTATGTGTGAGTCCACTTTTTGGTCTCTTTCCTGTAAAACACTGGTCATCCTCGTGCCAAAACCACACTGTATTAATTACTATAGCTTAATATTAGTCTCAATATCTGGTGGTATAACGTTGCCATAGCTATTCTGAGCCCTCTGTATTTTCACATCCATTTTAGAATCAGCTCGCCAGTTTCCCTCACTCCTCCCCCCAAAAAGCACTGCAACATTTTGATTTTTAGAATTGTGTTGATTCTATAGATTAATTTGGGGAGAACTGACATTTTTATAACACTGAGTCTTTGAATCCATACACGTGATATATCCCTCAACTTGTTCAGGTCTTCTTTGGTTCCTCTCAGTAATGTTTCCTAGTCTTCAAAACACGGGCCTTGCATTTCTTTTGTTGCATTTATTCTTAGGTAAGAGAAGCTTTCTGGTACCACGATATCTTTTTCAAAGTTTATTTTCTAATTGTTGGTTGCTAATATATAGAAATAAAATTGAATTGTATATTTCACCTTATATTTAGAAGCCTTGCTAAATTCACTACCAATTACATTTTAACAGTAAACATTTGAGAAATTCATTGTTACACAAAGATGCCACAATTGCAGATCCCCGCATAATCTACTGGGCTACCTTAGATGTGCCTCCTCTGAGTTCTCCTAACGACCTATTAATTCCACTAGTTACGCCGCCAATTACAATCACACAGCTACGCATCAGTCTATTGCACAGGCCACAAACATGGCTTAACAGTCTCTGAATTCCCAGAACCTACAACAATGGCTGATATAGAGCAAGTATTCATAAATTTTTTATAAATGAATGAAAGAAGAAATCAGGTCTGTTAAATCCTTGGCCAGTAAGTCAATAAAACAGTTTGAAATATTAAAAAATAATAATGCTACTGTTTTCACAATTAATAACCCTTCATATCAGTCAATTATAAAAAGAATGACATATTTCCTGGTCCAATGTTCTCAGTAGATTTTTTTTTGGCTTATTTTTCTTCTGCAAAAGAGATTTGATGAATATTATTAGGAAAAGTTTCACTTACTACTCTACTAAGCATTTAAGGATGAGAGTTAAAGATTCTTTTAATTATTTGTTTGATTTTTTGTTTAATTTTATTTTTCAAAGCCAAATATTTATACATAGTCTTTGGATGTTGTCATTTGGAATTGATTAATTAGCACAATAGGCTCTATTGAAATATTTAAATATAGTTCTAGAATTTTACCTCTGCTACCTAATCTCATTTAAAGACAAAATTTCAAATGTTAAAAGGTTAGACAGATTTCTCCATTATCATCAAAAAGTAACTGAGAGAGGGGACTTCCCTGGTGGTCCAGCGGTAAAGAATCCACCTTCCAATGCAGGGGATGTGAGTTCGATCCCTGGTCGGGGAACTAAGATCCCACATGTCATGGGGCAACTAAGCCCGTGCACCACAACTACTGGGCCCGCACGCCTCAACTAGAGAGCCCGCATGCCGCAAACTACAGAGCCCAAGTGCTCTGGATCCCACACACCACAACTAGAGAAGCCCGTGCACCACAAAGAAGAGCCCGCATGCTGCAACTAAGACATGACACAGCCAAAAATAATTAATTAGCTAATTAATTTTTTTAAAAACTGAGAGAAAATGCTTCTATTTACATTGGATCTTTACCTTAAAACTGGTCTAAAAAAGACTCATTTAACATTACATGAGCCTGGGCTTCCCTGGTGGTGCAGTGGTTAAGAATCCACCTGCCAGTGCAGGGGACATGGGTTCGATCCCTGGCCCGGGAAGATCCCACATGCTGCGGAGCAACTAAGCCCGTGCACCACAACTACTGAGCCTGCGCTCTAGAGCCCACAAGCCACAACTACTGAAGCCCACGCGCCTAGAGCCCATGTTCCGCAACAAGAGAAGCCACCACAATGAGAAGCCCGAGCACCACAGCGAAGAGTAGCCCCCGCTCGCCGCAACTAGAGAAAGGCTGCGCACAGCAACGAAGACCCAACACAGCCAAAAATAAAATATAAAACAAATAAATAAATTTTTAAAAAAAAACATTACATGAGCCAGCATGACCCTTAAAGGACAAGAGGACGAAGGTACAAGTCACGATGAGTGGTCTGTATGATGGGTCTTTCTAAGTCTGTTTGTTATCCATCTACATTTATAGAGGCACAAATATATTCAGATGGCATTCTTCCTTCCTTGTACCTTGAGAATTTTTTCATTAATTCAACAGCAATAATGAGATGATGAGCTAAACTTATAATCCCTAAGAATGTAAGAAACTGCTAATCAGTTTCAAATGTACTAGCAACCAGAAGCAACCTCACTAGTCAACAGCAGTGTTTCTGAATTTTGTTTTCAAGGCAAACCACTGGGTTTTCCAAGTATAAAGCTAATATCATGTAGCTGACGGCTGCAAAGAAAAAGGAACAGAATTTAAAGCCAGATATTAGCAGCAAATACCAGTTAATGAGGATGAATTTTCAAGAGGAGAAAAATTAACTAGAAAAGTCAAGTGGTTAGTGGAAGCCCCAGGAGGAAGTAGTTATCTGACATTCATTCAGTCGGTTTTCAAGATGAAAAAGTTTCACTTTATAATTGCTGCCAATACTTCAAAAAACATAGCTGTCTTTTTCAGTCATTTATTTGTTTCACAGAGAATAGGTAAATATAGAACACTATTTCTTTAAAAAATACAACTATATACATATATACAGAAATAATTCTAACAGAGTAATACACTTTCACAATTAAAATATGTATATTTTCACAACTAATTGCTGACAGCTAACACATATAATGGATTTCACCATTGCAGTAAAAATTAGGTTATTTAAGCAATCTTAAATGAGATAAAAAGTTCTTCAAAGTGAAAGAAACAGTGTGAAGCAATTTTTTAAAAAAGTTTAAGTCTGTTTCATTTTCTCTCATGGGCCTCAAACAGCAATTCACTTTCAAAAACAAACTCAAAGCTTTTATTTTTTAATTCAAATTCCTGTTGTCTTCTATCTGCAGCTGTTTCCAAATGGAAAAAGATGCCCTAAGCTCTGCTGGCTTTTACACAAAAGATTTCAGTGAGAAGAGAGAAGAGCAGTTCAAAACAACAATAAAAAAGGAAAATATGGACTATGGAAAAATCTGAAAACATTATGATTCTCCAAATACTAAATCTGCTGATTGACTTTCTTTTAGAATTTGAGCTATATCAGAGTCACACTTTTTAATCAACTGACAATCTGGAATAGAGGATATCTAATTTATCATGTTTTGACATATACATTTTATTTAATGTCTGTTCAAATTTGCCATGTGAGAATTATTCAATTTGCAAATGAGCCTGGCTATAAGAATTCCATTATAAATGGGGTTCCTTATTATTATACTCACACCAAAGGTACTTTATTTCAGAAACTCAACTTCACTTGGCAAAACTATTTATGACTGAAACCACAGAAGAACTTTTCTCCAACAGAAAGCAATCAAAACATTTCCTGCTTGTCAGTTGCCATCACTATCAGTTTTCACTGAGTCTGAATCTAGCACCACTGGACAGATCAGTGAGGACTGCTGACAAAGACAGGACACAGGTGTGGGGTATGTGGGGGGGGGGGGGGAAGGGGACCCTAGATGCGTGCACCAAAGAGGGTCCTCCATCGGATCATCTAACCAGTCCACAGTGATGTGACACCTCCATGGTAGGAACACATGGACTCTTTTAAGGTCAAGAAATGGGAGAGTCAAATGGGTGGGCAGAGCTGGTGAAGGAAGACAGACAGACTATGACCCTGCACAGAGCAGAGCAGTCAGACGTGAGGGTGGACCAACTGGAAGGGTGGTTCCAGAATCAAATGCACAGATACTGTCTCTCATCCCTGGCTTGCCTCATTTTATGGCAGTCTCACTTTGCGGCTGGGTAAGGTTCTTAATTTAATGATTCCCAAGATCACATTCTCTCCAGGGCTTTCCGTTCCGCCACACAACTCTGAGACTTCATTTTTTATCTTTTAAAAAAAGATTATCAGTTTTTACATTCTTTCTAACTTTTTTGACGTACAGTTTCTAATTTTTTACCATTAATAAATAACATCACAATAAACATCCTTGAACACACATCTTGCAAACCTTGGAGTCCTGAAAAATAAAGTCCTAGAAGTAGAACAGGTAAATCATAAGCACAATGTTAAACCAGTCCTCCAGAAAGGTTACATATCTTTACTCTTCCTCCTGAAATGTGTGTCTGCCCGTGTCCACAGGCCTTCATGGATTTCTACCTATGTGTTAGTTGGAAAAGAGCTCAGTGCTATTTTAACTTACTTTTAACAAATTTACTAGTGAAAATAAACATTTCTTATTGCCAATTTTTACCCAAAAAATGTATTGAGATTTTTTACAGTAATTACATTGAATTTATACATCAATTTGTGGAGAACTTTCATCTTGACAATACTGAGTTTTACAACCTATGAACACAGAATAGCTCTCTTTAGATCGTTTAAAATTTCTCTCGGCAACCTTTTATAGTTTTCAATGAGTAAGTCTTCACGTTGTTTCATTAGTTTATTTGTAAATATTTTATTCTTTTGGATGCTTTTGTAAATTAAATTGTTTTCTTAATTTCATTTTCAGGTATTTCATTACTAGTATATTGAAGCATGACTGAATTTTGTATGTTGATCTCGTACCCTCCAAACTTGTTTAAATCATTTATTAGCTCTAGTATTTCTTTTATGGATTTTGACCATACAGAATCATGTCATCTAAAGACATTGGTAGTTCTTCCTTTCCAATCTATATGTCTTTTGGGGTTTTTGTGTGTTTATTTGGGTTTTTTTTTTGGCCCTGTTGGAGACTGGCTAGAGTCTCCAATACAATGTTAAATAGAAGTCACAAAAGCAGACATCTTTTCCCCGTTCTTAGGAGGAAGAGCATTAAGTCTTTCAACATTAAGCATATTTGCTTAGGGTTCTCATAGATGTACCTTATTAGGGTGAGTAAGTTTGCTTCTAGTCCTAACTTGCCAAGAATTTTTTAAAAATCATAAATGATGTTGAACTTTTTCAAATGCTTTTTCTGCCTCTGTTGGGACGATCGTGTGGTTTTGTCTTTTATTCTATTAATGTTCTGTACGATATTAATTGATTTTTGAATGTTAAAAGAACCTTGGATTCCTGAAATAAATCCTACTTGGTCCTGGTAAATAATCATTTTTATAAGTTTCCAGATTCAGTTTACTAAAATACCATTAAGGGTTTTTGTGTCTACAGTGATGACAGATACTACTCTAGTTTTGCAGCATCTTTGGCTTTGATATTAGAGTCCTACTGGCCTTAGAGAAGAAACTGATTAAGTGTGCCTTCCTCCTCAATTTTCTGAAAGAGTTTTCAAAGAACTAAAGTTTTTTTTTTCTTCTTCAATATTTGATGAAATTCACCAGTGAAGCCATCTGGTCCTGGGCTTTTCCTTGTGAAAAGATTTCTAATTGCTAATTAAATATCATTATCTATTATAAGACAATTTGGACTTTCTATCTCTTCTTGGTTTTCTCTATTTTAATGTTTTCTTTGCTTTCTGCATGTATATAAAATTATCTATTATTTCCTTTCTTCTGCTTCCCTGAGCAGAAGCTTGCTTTTCTTTTTCTGGTTTCTTAAGATGAAGTTTAGGTTACTGATTTGAGAACTTTCCTTTTGGAGATAGATGTTTAAAGCTACAAACTTTTCTCTAGGTACTGCATTAGCTGCATTCCATAAATTTTAATATACCATATTTTTGTTTTAATTAAAATATTTTCT
The DNA here is from genome assembly GCF_028023285.1 of Balaenoptera ricei. Classification (NCBI taxonomy): domain Eukaryota; kingdom Metazoa; phylum Chordata; class Mammalia; order Artiodactyla; family Balaenopteridae; genus Balaenoptera; species Balaenoptera ricei. Next base: position 1,220,096 of record NC_082658.1, on the reverse strand, counting down.
TATTTTCCTTGTAATATCATCTTTGATCCATGAGTCATTCATGTGTGTTATTTCATTTCCAAATATGTGGGGATTTCCCAGATTTCTTATTATTGTTTATTTCTAATTTATTACCATGGGGGTCAAAGAACACATTTTGTATGATTTTAGTCCTTTTAAAATTTGTTGAGAGTTGTTTTGTGGCCAAACATATGGTCTACCCTGGGGAACGTTCCATGCGTGCCTGGGGTTACTGGGTGGACCCAAGCCTAGACTCACTCCTGAGGGCACAACACAAACAGGCCCAACCCTGCAGAGCAAAGGCTTGGAAACTTAACTGAAACTGGAACCCACCCATAGAAGATGAGACAGGACTTTTGCTCTGAAACAAACTGGGTTGATAATCCACTAAAACAAACAACTTGACATTATCTAGGGAATTCTAACATCACTCAGAGAGTACACAACATTCAGTCATGTACTCTTTTGTTTTTAGCTCCTTTCATTCAGCAGGACTTTGAGACACATCCTTTGTTGAGGGTATCAGTAGTTCGTTCCTATTTATTCCTGAGTAGTATTCCATCATCTATACTGCATTTTGATTGTCCTTTCAACTTTTGAGGAACATTCGGGTTGTTCAAGTTTTAGGCTTTTGTGAATAAAGCTGCTGGCAACTTTTGTGTACAAGGCTTTGTCTGGATCTGGCTTCGTTTCTCTTGGTTAAACACGCAGGAATGGAACAGCTGGCATATGGCGGTGGATGTCTTAGCGGTTAAGAACTCGGCAGTTTTCCCACCAGCAGTGGAGAAGAGCCCCATGTGGCCACACCCTGGCCCTGCACCGACATTTGGCACTGCCAACGAGTCTTCACAGTTCTAGCCATTCCAGTGAGCATGCAGTGGCATTTCATTTTGGTTTCAATTTGCATTTCCCTGATGAATGATGATATCAAACATCTTTTTATGTGCTTATTAGTCTTCTGCGAGGTGTCCAAATATTTCGCCTATTTTTAGCTGGGTTGTTTGTCTTCTTATTATTGAGTTGTAGGATTTCTTTTATATTTTAGATACAAGTTCTTGGAAATATTTGTGAATCTTTTCTCCCATTCTCTGGCTTGCCTTACTTCCTTTTGTTGTTTTTTAATGGTGTCTTTCAAAGAACAAAAGGTTTTAATTTTGGTGAAGTCCAATGTAGCAATTTGAATTGAAATTTAATTTCTGGTTTTACTAAGCATTGTGGTAAAAAATACGTACGTGCTCTCTGTCATGTCAAGTTTCAGATATATATTGAGTGTTTCTTTATGGTCTACTGAGTTTTGTAACTGCTCCATGGGAGTAGGAATTTAATATGTCATACTTAAAGCGTAGAAAGTAGAAATATAGCTGTTTTATAAACTGCTATTTAGATCTCCTATTTGTTTAGGTTTTGCCCCCCTGAGCAGTCAAATATGGAGAAAAATTTACTAAAGCACCCCATGACTATTTATGTAAATTTTTTCATATATTCCTAACACCCTTTTCATAAGGACTCTTGGCTTTCTCATGCAAAAATATATTCCTTTGTCCAGTTTATTGACTTGCATTGATGTTAATTTATATGATAGTACTACATTCTTTCTTTTATTCTGAATACAAGTGATAAAATATATTTTCCACAAATAATTTTTGTGTAACTTTTAGTTGTGTCTTTATTATAAGTAGCATATACACAGATTTATGTCAGCTAATCAATACCTTTTTTTAACCTATTAAAATGTATTACTACAATTATATACTCTGTCTTATTTTGGACATTTTGTTCTGTTTCTACTTCTGTTCCTTTGGCAATATCTTGAGTTTTGCTTTCATCGTCTCAAGATTTTGATGAGAATGTAAAATCTTGTTAGTTCTATTAATGCTTATGTTTATGCATTTAAAAAGTATTTTAACCTACATTTCCCTAATTTTAAGAATCCTTTGAATCTCCCCTTTTCATGGCAGAGTGTTAGTTACTGTACTTCCCTCTCTCCCTATCCATCTGCTTCTTGAACTTTATTAACATAACCTAAGGATTTAGATTTAAGTTGTTGTTATATCACATTTGTATTTTCTATATTCTGTACCTTCTGCTTCAAGAATCGGTAAACATTAGCATTCTATCTTATAACTAGACTTGTAGCAATTAGTTAAATTTGTTTTTATTTTGTTGGATTCCATTGTTCTCTACTCATCCTTCAGTATGATATTTTCCTCATGTGTGGGATGTCTTCCGCTTCATCTCTGAATTGACATAATTTTTCCAAAAAAGGAATAATCAGTATACATTATGTGAGCTCTTAGTAAGAAATGTTTTTCTGTTTATGTTGCAAGTGAAAAACTCCTTGGTTGTGCGTGCAATTGGATCACTGCCTTTCTCCTTCAGAACTCTGACGCATTACTCCATTATGTCTCTAATTTCTTTGCCAGTTGCATCCTACCTAGAAACTTGGTGGATCTTCATTTTATTCTTGAGGTTCAACACTTTTTCCAGAACGTATCCAGGTTTAATTGCATTAATTTTACTTAATATATGTGGCCTCTTTCATATAGATCATGTCTTCTTATTAAAGGTACTACTTTTCTGAGTTTTTTTTTTCTGAAGTTTACAGTAAACTGTTTTTGGAAATATGCTTTTATTCTGTGACTGCTGAATACAAACGCCTTTTTCTTGTTCTACAAAATGTTTTCACAAGTCCCATGTTGTTTGCTTGTTTTTCTCCTTACCCATGAATTCTGGGTAATCTGTTAATATTACATCACCAGCCCCAAAAGGTGCATTTATTGAGCCAAATGTGCCTGTCATAGTCTCAGCTTTTGTCAGAAAGTTGTACTGTTAGCCTGAGCACTTTCAAGAGCCCCCTTTTTAGCCTTCTTTGCGGTATACTTAAAACTTCTTGCCAGGGCCCCTCCTTCAATATTTTCTGTATTCCTTTAAATGTTAAGCTGATCAAAGAGTTTCCTGTGCAGCTCCACTGCACGTTTGGACCATATACACTTTCTTGGATCTGGGCTCTGCTCATAGCAGGGAGCTGGGAAGAGATGCACATTCGTGTAGCAGGGACTGCAAGTCCCCACCTTCCAGCCCAAAAACTCTCAGCAGGAATCTAGCTTTTGCCCAAGGCACTGAGTGGGAAAACAGACAGAAGGAGGGGGGTCTCAGACCCTGCTCTCGGGACCCAGATCCGCACAATCTGAATCAAGAAAATAACAAGAAAGCACAGTTCCAAACTCGTAAACCCCATGGGGCTCTGCCATAAAACCTTCTATAGAGATGTTTCTACCGCCAGTGTGTGCTCAGGACTCCTGAGGAGGATAACTCCAGCTGAAAATGAAATCACAGGCAAGCACTGCAACACTCTTCATCATCAAGAAAACTTGAAAATAAACTAAATGCTCTTGAATAGCGGAGCTGATGAATAAAATAAGGTATATTCATACGATAAAATACATTCAGTGTTAAAAGGATTGCACTAAATCAACACAGATAGGGCACAGATATATAAAATTCAACGTAAAAGAGCAAACAAGACTAATACACAAAATCTGTAGTTCTTATCTCTTTTTAAATGGAAGCATAAAAACTATATATATATATGTATATGTAAAATATATGCATATATAATACATGCATATAATACATATGGACATTACGTATGCATATGAAAGTATGAAATAATACACACTAAATTAATTATAGTGGTTTTTCTTAGGAGAGGAGAGAGTAATGTGATTAGACATGAAGAGCAAAGCAAACTAAAACTACATCTGTAACATTTTAGTATAAATAAACAGTGTTGACAATTGTTGATTCTTCCTGATGGGTACCTAGGTGTTTGTTCCCTGTATTCTTTTATAAATTTTTTAATTTTTCTCAAAACTATAAAACATACCACTTGTAAAAGAACTGGAGACAGCCTCTGTCCTCCTGAACTGCCACTTGAAAACAATTTGCTGTAACTGATCAATACAACACGGTTTATGGCACATGAACAAACACAGACAAGGAAAACTTGAAGCCTTGCTCTGGAGAAAATGACTGGTCATGGGATTTTGCCTGTAAACTGACCCATGCTTCCAAAGCCTGACACATTCTGGCCGTGACCACACTTGTCGACAGGACTTTGAAATGGCCATTCTGGCACTGCTCTGAGGGTGAATCAAGGCAATCCTGAAGGAGGAAGGAGGACCCCTCTCCCGGTCCACCGTGCTCTCTCCACTCACTGTCACCAAGGAGCTGCCGACCGGAGCCCACCCAGAGACCCAGGAGGGGCACAGAGTCAGCCCTGCCCTTTACACGCCCTGTAGGGAGCAGAGGGTCTGCGGGCGGAGCCCTCTCCCCCCGGGCTCTTGCTCTTGGCCGCGAGGAGCCTCCCCTTCCTTTGAGGCCCTGGCGGTGGTGTGTGTCCTCCCACGCCAGGCCTAGGACCTCTTTCTCACCTGAATCCCTGATCCAGCTGTTGGGCTAATTCTGAACAAGTAAACATGTTGCTGTCACACGTGAGACCAGAACGTACCTCCCCCCCGAGAGAAGGGCTCTCTACAAGGATGGCGCGGAGGCCTCTCACCTGCTCTTTCATTTCCGCGTAGACCTTCTCCGAGTTCAGCTCTACCTGCCGCTTGAACTCCTCCAGTGCAGCATCTGCCTGCTGTGCCTGCAGCCTCTGAGCCTCAGTCACACGGGCGAGCTGCCCCTCTTTTTCCCTAGAAAAGTTCAGACAAGCCGCAGAGTTAAAACATAAAATAAAAGAACTTGGCTTGGATCAAAGCACAAAATTTAACCCTCTCTAAAATAAAATTCAGATTTCCATTTTTTGATCCAAATTCTATAAAACTTCCCTTTAAAAAACTGACAATAACATGATTTGCCTCAGGAAAAAAAGGATATAAACCCGTAATATGCGTTCTTATGAGGACACAACTACTTCTGATGACTTCCCTAAGAACGAAACTGTTTACAGCCAGGTGCCTCCATCACCCAATGAACAGATAAGCAAAATGCGCCCATCCTTGCAATGGAATATTATTCAGCCTCAAAAAAGGAATGAAGCTCTGATGCACCCTACAACACGGACAAACCTCGAAAACAGTGTGAAAGGGAAAGGGCCAGACACGAGGTCACATATTGTGTGATCCTATTTAGGAGAAATATCCAGAATAGGTAAACCCATAGAGACAGAAGAAGCAGATTAGTGGTCGCCTGGGCCGATGGGACGGGGGGATGGGGAGTGACTGCTCATGCATAGGGGGTTTGGGAGGGGGTTGGTGATGAAAATGTTCTGGAATTAGAGAGGAGTGATGGTCACACATCCTCGTGGATATACTAAAATCTGCTAAACTGTACACTTTGAAAGGATGAATTTAATAGCATGTGAATTATATCTCAATTAAAAAAAAAAACAATGTGCCATAAGAATACCTCTAACATGCACATCTGGCAGAAGCTAACCTGCAGGGCGACAGGTGCAACAGAGCGATGTGACCGCCTCAAATTATTCTGCTGCTCTCTAGTAAGCAGACTTGCCTAAAAGAACCGATAACTATCTCGTTTCTTTATACCTTGAACTAAAATTAAATAGTCAAAAGGGTCCAACAAAAGAAGAGAAATCTCTGCATGTTGCTAGAAGAAACAAATAAAGGCTTTAGGTTATAAGCACACGAAAGTTACTACTGACTTCTATTGAGTTCTACCTAGGTACTAGGCACTGTGCAAACTAGTTTAATATGTCTTCTCTCCTTCATTCTCACAGTCAACTTGTATAAGACTATTTTTATATCCCTAGTTTTACAGAACAGGAAACTGGGGCTTAGAGAATATTTCCAAGGCTACACATCACTAATAGTCAAGGCAGGACTCGAGTCCCGGCCGTCTGCTTCTAGAGCTCCTGCTGTTGACTACTCTGCTGTGCTGCTTTCCTGATTTTCAGATGCCATATGCTATGGTCTGAACGTGTCTCCCCAAAATGAGATTAGTGCCCTTATAAAAGGTACCATGTTGGGTACCACCGCCTAGATATAGGTTGGCAAATGTGATGGAGAGTTGTTACAAACGTTTGAGGGACATCTGTTCTGACCAATGGACCCAACTGACCGGAAGAAGTTGCCTAGAATGCTCTATGCAAAGGACCGTGAGGCTAGAGAAGAGGCAAAGGCCGCTGCGGTCGATGCGAATGTCCCCACGAGGGGTTGAGGTTAGGAGGCGCAAGAGCTACTTCTCTGCCACACACTCCATGACTAGTTCATCCCATGTTGCTCTTTAATTTCTGAGGCCCTCCTAAACACACTTGGGAAGACGATTCCGCAATTAGGATTACAAGTTTTCAAAGGTTTACCTTTGCTTGCTCAGTCTGTCTATAAATAGAAAAGAAAGTACATTGGACAATATTTGAAAACTTTAAAAATTTATAAATTGTATAATTTAAAATTACGTATCATTAATTAGCCAGGAGAAAAGTCTGCTAACACAATTTATAAAAATATATGACGTATGGCTGAAATTATCAACTTTTTATATAAATGTTGAAAGTCAGTTGTTTTACATTTTTTGTCCAGTAATTCACCTGAGCTACTTAGTTACTGTAAATACTTTCAATTTAATAGGACAAATATTTTCTCTATATTACCTCATTCTTACCTACCAAGTTTAGTTCATTTACTTTATAATTGACTTATGACTACATAAATCAAAGTCATAAGCTTTACCCATGATCAGCTATATATTGAGACCATATTAAAAATACTGTTTGTTAAAATATAACCTAGTGCAATGAGGCACATTGCTTTTGACCGATCATTTCTAGCCTGATTTACAAATAGCAAATATTGTTTTATATTAAATAGCAGACACAAGGAAATGACCAAAACCTTCCAATTCATTTTAAGTCCCACCACACCTACGAAGCTAATTTAGTGGTAAAGCTAAATACCAAAGAGTGGTGAAGGCACCACTCAATGTATCAATGTTTCTGTCCAGTTAAACTGTGAAAATACATTGAGCTCCACTAATATTTAGAAATCTTCTGTCTTAATATAAATAAAATATGTCTTATTTTAAATAAAGAGATGATATTCATTTTAATGAGGGATCCATTTTAATTTCTATCAAAGTAATGAAATAGAAGTGGAAATTTTCAACACTTGAAAAAGAGAAGGGTCTGCTCCTCACTAATGTAAGAACAGTACTTGCTTTTACCATGATTCCAAATAACATGTCCTGTAAGAAGCAAAAAAAAAAAAAAGTGACTTTGAAGATTATTTTTTTCCGTGGAACTAGTTGTGGGACCGAGTATACATGTATCACTGAAAGGCCTTAAAGCTGGGCCTCCATGAGGATAAAAAGGTGGGAAGAAAATCTGCTTTTTAACTCTGATTTATTTATAAAATGCAGTAAATTTTCCTTGTCTGAGTATATAAAGCATAAAGAACAAAAGAAGCTGCATTCTTATACAACCACAAGCCAGTTCAGATTAAAGGATGTTCTGAAGTACATGATTATTCCAAACACGCAATAAAATGCAGGAGACTAATGGACTACGATTTAGTATTTCTTGAGCTTGAAAAGCTAACATTTATATGTACAGGCCAACCTTAATTTGAAAATCTTCCCTTTGCACATTTCTGCACCAGCACTTTTGATAATGATGGCAGGGATCCAACACATATTTACAAGGCTTCACGTTACAGTAGACTTCATTTGCTGCCAGCTTGGCATCTCCACTGGAAACTCCAAGAAAAACAAAACAAAACAAAAAACTTCAAACACGTCTGAAAAACAGCTAGAAGAGTCTCCACTCCCTTTCCAGCTGGGCTGGAAGACAAGACTTTCAAGCAGCTATATCATCTATATTCATGGCTGCTATTGGTACTTAAGTTGATTAAAGTGAGTCAGTCAAAAACATTAAGATACAACTATGACTTTAAAGGCACTAAAAATAATACCTTCACTAAGCATGATAAATAAATAGACTTCTTTTGCCTCTTCTTCACGTGACTGCTAAGACTAATGGTCTCTGCTAAATTCTTGCTAAAAATGGTAAACACTGTGGACACATCTAAACATTTAGATACTTCAAGAGTTAGAAAGGAATACCAGTAAAATTGGAAATTAAGTGGTCTTAATATCAAAAAAATGACAATATTCCTCAAATTGATGAACAGATTCAACACAATCCCTGTCAAAATCCCAGATGGCATGTTGCTGAAATTGACAAGTTGATCCTAAAATTCATATGGAAATGCAAAGTACCCAGAATAGGCAAACCAATCCTGAAAAAAAACGAAGTTGAAGGACTCACATTTCTTGATTTCAAAACTTACTACAAAGTTAGGGTAATCAAAACAGTGTGCTACCGGCATAAAGATTGACATATATAGAATAGGATTAAGATTCCAGAGATAAATCCTTACATTGATAATCAGTAGATTTTCAGCAAGGATGCCAAGACAATTCAATGGGGGAATAAAATAGTCTTTACAACAAATGGTGCTGGGACAACTGGACATCCACGGGCAAAAGAGTGACGTTGAATTCCTTCGTTACACAACACACAAAACGAACTCAAGATGGGTCACGGACCTCCATGTAAGAGTTAAAAACACAAAACTCTTAGAAAGAAAATATAGGAGTAAGTCTTTGTGACCTTGACCAAAGCAAAGCCTTCTTAGATATAACACCAAAAGCATAAACAAGAAAATGAAATATAGATAAATAGACTTCAGCAAGTTAAAAAACTTGCCCTGCTAGGGATATTATCAAAAAGTGAAAAGAAAACCCACAAAATGAAAGAAAATATTTGCAAATCATATATCTGAAAAGAGACTTGTATCAAGAATATATAAAGAACTCTCATAAATCGATAATAAAAAGATAAAGAACACAATTTAAAAACAGGCGGAATCAATATTGTTAAAATAGCCATACTATTGAAAGCAATCTACAGGTTTAGTGTGATCCCTATCATATTACCCGTGACATTTTGCACAGAACTAGAACAAACAATCCTAAAATTTATATGGAACCACAAAAGACCCAGAATTGCCAAAGCAATCCTGAGGAAAAAGAACAAAGCTGGGGGCATAACCCTCCCAGACTTCAGGCAATACTACAAAGCTACAGTAATCAAAACAGCATGGTACTGGCACAAAAACAGACATATGGATCAACGGAACCGAATAGAGAGCCCAGAAATAAACCCACATACCTACAGTCAATTAATCTATGACAAAAGAGGCAAAAATATATAATAGAGAAAAGACGGTCTCTTCAGCAAGTGGTGCTGGGAAAGCTGGACAGTTGCATGCAAATCAATGAAGTTAGAACACACCCTCACACCATATACAAAAATAAAGTCAAAATGGCTTAAAGACTTAAATATAAGACATGACACCATAAAACTCCTAGAAGAGAACATAGGCAAAACATTCTCTGACATAAATCGTATCAGTATTTTCTTAGGTCAATCTCCCAAGGCAACAGAAATAAAAGCAAAAATAAACAAATGGGACCTAATCAAACTTATAAGCTTTTGCACAGCAAAGAAAACCATAAACAAAATGAAAAGACAACCTACATACTGGGAGAAAATATTTGCAAACTATACAACTGACGGACAAGGGCTTAATTTCCAAAATATGCAAACAGTTCATACAACTCAATAACAAAAAGCAAACAACCCAATAAAAAGATGAGCAGAAGACCTAAATAGACATTTCTCCAAAGAAGACATACAGATGGTCAATAAGCACATGAAAAGATGCTCAACATCACTAATTACTAGAGAAATGTAAATCAAAACTGCAATGAGGTACCACATCACACCGGTCAGAATGGCCACCATCAAAAAATCTACAAAAAATAAATGCTGGAGAGGGTGTGGAGAAAAGGGAACCCTCCTATACTGTTGGTGGGAATGTAAGTTGGTGCAGCCACTACGGAAAACAGTGTGGACGTTCCTTTAAAAACTAAAAATAGAGGGGACTTCTCTGGTGGCACAGTGGTTAGGACTCCTCCTGCCAATGCAGGGACATGGGTTCAAGCCCTGGTCTGGGAGGATCCCACATGCCGCAGAGCAACTAAGCCCGTGCGCCACAACTGCTGAGCCTGTACTCTGGAACCCACAAGCCACAACTACTGAGCCTGCGAGCCACAACTACTGAAGCCTGCGTGTCTAGAGCCCATGCTCCACAACAAGACAGGCCACCACAATGGGAAGGTCACGCACCGCGATGAAGGGTGGCCCCCACTTGCTGCAACTAGAGAAAGCCTGCACACAGTGACGAAGACCCAAAGCAGCCTAAATAAATAAATAAATAAATAAATTTATATAAAAAACTAAAAATAGAGCTACCATATCATCCAGCAATCCCACTCCCAGGCATGTAGCAGAAGAAAACTAATTCGAAAAGATACATGCACCCCAATGTTCATAGCAGCACTATGCACAACAGCCAAGACAAGGAAGCAACCTAAGTGTCCATCAACAAATGAATGGACAAAGAAGATGTGGTATATATATATATACATATATATATATATATATATATATATATATATATATATATACACAATGGAATATCACTCAGCCATAAAAAGAAGGAAATAATGCCATTTGCAGCAACATGGATGAACATGGAGATTATCATACTAAGTGAAGTCAGACAGAGAAAGACAAATATCATATGACATTGCTTACATGTGGAGTCCGAAAAAAAAATACAAATGAAGTTATTTACAAAACAGACACAGACTCACAGACTTAGAAAACAAATTTATTGTTACCAAATGACAAAGGGGAAAGGGGGTGGGGTCGGGGGAATAAATTAGGAGTTTGGGATTAGCAGATATGAACTACTATAATTAAAATAGGTAAACAAGCAGGTCCTACTGTATAACACAGGGAACTATACTCAATATCCTGTAGTAAACCATAATGAAAAAAATATGAAAAAGAGTATATACATATACACACACACATATATATATATCTGAGTCACTTTGCTGTACACCAGAAACTAACACAACATACTTCAATTAAAAATAATAATAAAAAGAAGATAAATAAAAATAGGTGAAGAATCCAAATAGATACTTCTCCAAAGAAGATACACAATTAGCCAATAGGCACATGGAAGGACACTCAATATCACTGTTAAGAAAATGCAAATCAAAATCACAATGAGGTACTATTAAACAACCTCTAAGATGGCTATAATCAAAAGACAGATAATAACAAGTGTTATTGTTTTGTTTTGGTTTCCAATAACCCTGCTTGGGCTTTATTGAGCTTCTTAAATTAGCGTAATTTTGTATTTCATGAAAACTGGAAAATTTGGGGCCATTAATTATTTGAATATTTTTCTGCTCTATTACTCTCTTCCCTCTGCTTCTGTGACTCAAATTAAATATATTTCATACATTGTCATTGTCCTGCAAGTCTCTGCAGCTCATATTTCTTCTAATACATTTTTTCGTTGTCCCCAGATTGACTTTCTATTCATTTATCTTCATGTTCTTCTTGTAATCTCCATTCTGTTGTTATATTCAGTCTACATTTTAAATTTCAAATGTTGTATTTTCCACTGTTTTTCTATTGAGATTTCCTAGCTTTTCATTCATTACTACCAATTTTTCTTAAAGTTCTTTAAATAATTATAATAGCTACTTTAAATTTTTATCCACTAATTCTAGTATCTAACTTATCCTGGGGTGGTCTCCATTGATTGACTGCATTTTCTCTTGAGAATAAAAAGGCCCTGTTATCCTACTGAAAATAAGTAGGTCATGTGTTATCCTGATTCTTCATATGTCAAGTAATTTTCGCTTATATCTTTATGAATGATACATAGTAAAGAGTCTGGATTCTGTTTTTTTCCTCTGAATAGTATTGATTGGTAATTTTAATTATTTGTTTATAGCAGGCAGTTAACTTGGCTGAATTCAAACTATAAATTCTGTCTCCCCTGTGGGATACAGAAGCTCATATATAAATTCAGCTTTTAGCTTACTTGGGCTATTTGAGTTTCAGGGGTCAGTCACAAATACGCACCAAGATCACATGAAGAATTTGGGCTCCCTTCTCTGGCTCTCTTATTTCCTGGGTGTCTCTCCATCTTAGTCTGCCAGTGGTTATAACCATCCATTCTTTCATCAGGTTCTTCAAGCACTAAGAGGACAAGTTATCTACCCAAATTCTAGCTGTCCCACATGGCATCAAATGCGGCCAGATAAATGCTACAAAAATGGGAAGCTCACCTTTACTTCTTCCAAGTGTGTACTGCCTTCCACTATCTCTTTGTGCCTATTCATTCTCCAGGGTCTTCAGGTAGTGGTATTTTATACCTTGTACAGAGTTTATGTTTGTGAGAGGATCAGTCTGACTGGAGCTTTCTCGGCCATCATATGAACTGGAAGCTCCCTTCTTGGTTGTTTTGATGGGCAGATTACTATTCATTCTTTAGGGGCTCAAATGTCAGCTCTTCAGATAGCGTTGCTAGCTGCTTCTTTCATCCTTGTCAGTGCTTTTTATATCCTACTACTATAGCACAGCACTTTATATACACTATTACAGCTGTTAATTTATACATTTATCTTTTTCAGAGTAATCAGATCTCTTTGAGACCAGGGGAATGGAGAGTGTGAGGACAGAGCAGTGTCTTCCCCTTATTTATATCACATACCTTTAGCATATTACTTATATGGAATTATTGCATATTTGTTGGATAAATGTATATCGTCTAGATCAGGGATTCCCCAACCCCCGGGCCACAGACTGGTACTGGTCCATGGCCTATTGGGAACTGGGCCGCACGGCAGGAGGTGAGCAGCGGGCAAGCGAGCAAAGCTTCATCTGCCACTCCCCATCGCTCCCCATCGCTTGCATTACCACCTGAACCATTGTTTGCATTACCACCTGAACCATCCCCCCCCGGTCCGTGGAAAAAATGTCTTCCATGAAGCCGGTCCCTGGTGCCAAAAACGTTGGGGACCGCTGATCTAGACGGAACCAGAACAAAACCATGGAACAGAACCAAAACGCTGACATTTCAGGCCAGACAATCCTTTGCTGTGGGGACATGTCCTGTGCACTGCGATACGCTTAGCAACATCCCTGGCCTCTCCTCTCTAGACACCACTGACAATATCCCTTCCCCAATTCTGACAACCCCAAAGTGCCTACAAACACTGCAAATGTCCCCTGGAGTAGCAAAATCACGCCTGATTGAGAACCACTGGGCCAGAAAGTATGGCCCAAGGGTCAAACTCCAGTCTTGAAGAACCGTATTTGGTTAAAGCATGATAGTTATGAATAAGAATGAGGAATCTTCTTCAACTATCCAAAAATCTCTTAAGAAGATATGGACTTCAGCTAGGCAGTCCATAAATCCTTTGAAGTCAACTGGATTTGAATCATGATTCAAAAGAACTGATCCTGGCATCAACCTCCTAGCCAACATTCTCGGTAACTTAGTCATGTTCCAGGAGCTGAGGCAAGGGTCCTGGCAGCAAATTCTAAGAGCTACTCAGTGAAACACTGCAGAAAACTTAGACAAAGTGTAAGAAAAGGTTCTTATATTGGAGAAACTACAGTCTGATTAGGGAAAGAGAAAAATGCAAGACAAAATCAAATGGTAGGGTAATATTATGTATATTTTGTGACAAATTGTAAATACTATAGGAATACAAAAAAGGGAAAGGGGCAGTGAGAGTCTATATAAGAAAACCAATGTCAGAAGATCAGAAGATTTGTGTGTAAAGTGAAAAATAAAGCAATATAGGTAAATGTAATGAAATATTTAAATAGTTTAAAGTTTCACATAAGAATTTTGTGCCAAACTAAGGTCTGCCTATAATATGGGTCTATTAATGAGTTAAAAGAACTCTACCTCAGCAAATAAAAAAGCGATTCAAATTTTTACGGTGAAATAAGAAAACCCTGAGACAACGATCCTTAAAGACAAAATGGCTTCAGTGTACAAAGAAGAAAAATTCCTTTAAAATCTTTAAACACTTTAAACTTCAATATAAACCCCAAATCTAATGCTTCCTTTTATGTTTCCTATATTTTAAAAAGTACTGATTAAAAGTTCCATATATAAATTATACATCATACTTGCAAAGCTACATATGTACCCACCAATTCATCCTACTTTACAGGCAGTAATATATCAGTAAATAATAAGGAAATACATGTTCATCCTATGAAATGACAAGGCCTAAATATTTTGAAATTAGGTGCAGACCACTTCTTGTTACTATGGAGAGGAAAAAGGCAGTGTGAAGTCATTCAAGCAGAATGATAAGTAAACCAAAGCCAGATCAAAGGAATAAAGAAGAAAGGCTGAAATGTGAAGCTGAAATATTTATTTCCTTCAAAACATCATTCATGCCTTGTCCCTGGGCAGTTCAATATTTCAAAGTAGCTGGAAAATATTCTCACTTACGTTCATCACTGTGCACAAGTAGATCAAATTTTAAGTAGGCAAATTTTTTCTTTATTTACCAAGTATAAATGTAATATTTATCACTGAGAGAAGTTTTTCTGCTTACCATAAATGATTTCTAAATTATGTGAAATATATTTTAAAGTCACAATAGATATTTTCTAGTACTTTTACTGAATGATGCTGCTACAAACTGTGATGTTTATAGTATAACCATAATTTTTAATGTCCTTGCAAATGGTGAAAAAGAGTAAACATTGAGTGATTTCTATGCTTATTACAGTTTAGAGAAGTTCATATATTATTTCATTTCATTATTATAACTATAAAAATTATTTATTTTTTTCACAAATGAAAACAATGAAATTTAGAAGAGCTAAGTGATTTACCCAGGTTTATGTAGTAAATGACAGAATGAGAAGTTAAACCAGCCCATCTGACTTCAGAGTCAAAGTTGTTTTATTTCTTTAAATCTGTATGTACATACATATATATAATATATATATTTAATGAAATCACTGATTTAGTGAATTAACTGAAGTTACAACTAGGTCCTTACTATAATTTATTCCTACATAACATTAATATTTGCACATCAAATCACTTTTAGAACATTTGAAAGCTAAAATGTTCATCAAGCATTTACTTAACACCTGTATGCCAGGATCTGAGTTTGGTGCTAGAAATACAAAAATAATCAAGACACTGTCCCTGCTTTCAATATGGAAGGAAGATAGATTCTATACTGTTTTCAATGTGATAAAAACTACACAATGATATGAACACAATACTATGAACAAGACCAGAGGAATCCATTGTGGTATGGAGTAAAAAGCTTCATAGAGGGCGTGCCATTTTGGTAAGATCATCACTAAGAATGTTTAAAAGGTATTTCATATATATGTATATATAATATGTTAACTATATGTATGTGAAATGTGTATGTATTTGTAAAATATATTTGTATTTAATATTTATAAATTATCTTTTATTTTCCTCCTTACCATCATACTTCCATGAAAAAAGCAAATCTCCATCAGAAGATTTTTCTTTCAAGAGGAAGATGACTATGGTAGGGGCAAAAAATTTCTAAAGACAGGATTAAAGTTTTCTTTGAGATATAATAAAATATAGAACAATTTTTACTGATTATAAAACACTCTATTGATAAGTACATAAAAGTATGTTACCTGGATTTATCTTGGTTTTAAGATACCAATCTATTTATAAACATATATCCATGTTTCACTGACCATTTCTTCCCACCTCATTCTAAACTCTTCCAAAGACTCCAGTGATGATCTTACATTTGTGTAATAATAAGTTCAGTCATCTGCTAGTCTGCTACCATGTGGTATTCATTAATTCATTTACCATTAATGTGTTAAGTACCCACTATGTGCCAGGCACCTTCTAGAGGTTGAGAAAATACCACTGGACTAATCACAACCAGTTCCTATGCTAAGGAAGCTTTCAGTCTAGCAGGGGAAAAGACCATGAATTAATACATCACTATTAATGAATATTCAATTCAATGAACAAAGGAGAAATATAGGGTATTAAGGGTTCATATAACAGGGAGAAAAAAAAAACCTTACCTAGGAGTTAGGATATAAGAAAGTGATGTTCTAGTTAACTGAAGGATGAGAAGGACTGGGTAAAAGAAAATACAGGATAAGAGCATTCCAGCATAAAGGATAATAAACGGAGAAGCTGTGAAAGGGAAAGACTGTTGTTAATTCAAGGAACAGAACAGGAGCCAACAGGACAAAAATACAGAGAACAGAGAAAAAGGGCTTGTGATGATGCTGAGAATTACCTTCTCATACTGAAATTCTAGAGAGAGAATTTTTGTAGTTTCACAGAAAAACTACAATGTTTGAAAAATATAATGGATGAGACTAAAGGCAGATTATACATTGCTAAAGAAAAGATTAGTGAACTTAGAGACATAGGAATGGAAACTAACCAAAACAAAGCACAGAAAGGAAAATAAAAAAGAAATGAAGCATCAGTAACACCTTTCAGCAACCTAACATATGTGTACTTAGAGTTCCTAAAGGAAAAGAGAGAGATGGGAACAGAAAAATATTTGAAGAAATAATGGCCAAAAGCTTTTCAAATTTAGCTAAAATTATAAATTTACAGATCCAAGAACTCAAAGAACTTCAAGCACAAGAAAAATAAAGAAAACTACACCAAAGGCACACCATAATCAAATTGCCCCAAAACCAGTGACAAAGAAAAAAAGAATCTTGAGAGCAGCTAGAAAAAATTAGAGGAACAAAAATAAGAATGGCAGCAGACTTCCTGGCAGAAACAATGTAATCAAGAGGACAGTGAAGCGACATCCTTAAATTACTGAAAGAAAAATCTTAAAATTCCATAGCCAGTGAAAATATTTTTCAAAAAAAAGGTGAAATACTTTCCAGACATACAAATAAATGATGGAAGAATTCATAACAGGACACCTATAGTAAAAATAATAATAATAATAAAGGAAGTCCTCAAGCTGAAGGATAATGACATGAAACAGAAATATGGATATACACAAAGGTATGCATATAAGACATTTTTTATATTATTTAAATATCTGTAAAAAATAATTCACTGTTTGAATAAAAATAATACAATGCAGTGTGTGGTTTATGACATGTAAGAGTAAAATGTATGACAAGAATAACACAAAGTCACAGGAGGAGAAATGGCAGTAAACAATTGTAAGATTCTTACATGTGAACTAGTATAATATCACTTGAGGGTAGACTGTGACAACTTTAAAATGTATATGCTAAATTCTAAAGCAGCCACTAAAATAACAAAGCCATTAGTTATAGCTAACAAGCCAATAAAAGAATGAAAGGATTCATTAAAAATATGCAACAATCCAAAAGAATGCAGAAAAAAATAAAAAGGGAAACTAACGGACATACAGGAAAAACAAATAGTAATATTCTATATTTAAAATTCACCATATCATTAGTCACATTAAATGTAAATGGTCTAAATATCTCGAATAAAAGGCAGTGATTGTCATACTGGTTGAAAAAGCAAGCACGAACTACATGCTGCCAATAAAAAACACACCTAAAAATAAAGAGGCCAATAACCTAAAAGTATTAAAAGAATATACCATACCAACACTAATCAAAAGAAATCTGGAATGGCTATATTAATATCAGCCCAAGTAGATTTCAGAGCAAAGAATACTGCCAACAATAAAAAAGTCATTTCATAATAATTACCCAATAGACCAACAGGATACAAATCTTCTAAATACAAAAAATAAAAACTTATGGAACTGCAAGGATGAATAAAGACATGTAAAATTTTAATTAAAGATCTCAATATTGCTCTCTATCACTAATTGATAGGAAAAGCAGACAGATAAGGATAAACAGGATTTGAACAACATTATCAACCAACATGATCTAATCGAATTCCACCCAGCCACAGCAGAATACATATTAATTTCAAGAGTGGAACACTTACCAAAATGGACTATATTCTGGAACATAAAACAATTCTCAAAAAATTTAAAAGGATTCAAGTCATGCAGTGCATACTCTCTGATCACAGTGGAATTAAATTTAAAAGCTATATAAGAAAGATTTCTAGGAAACCCCCAAATAACTGAAAACTAAATAACACTCTTCTGTCAAACCTATGAGTCAAAAAAAGAAATAAAACAAGAAGTTAGAAAATATTTTGAACTTAATGAAAATGAACATATATCAAAATTAAAGAGATGCTGCTAAAGCTGTACCTGAGGGAAATTTTATAGAATTGAACACCTGTATAGAAAAAATTTTAAATATACAGATTTCAAATCAATGGCATCAGCTTTCACCTTAACAAGTTAGAAAAGGAATAGAAAATTAAACACAAAATAAGTAGAAGAAAGAAAAGAACAATAATAATCAGAATAGAAGTCAATAAACTAGGGGCAGAAAACATTAGAAAAAAATCAGTGTAACCAAAAGCTGGTTCTTTGAGAAGACTAATAAAATTTATAAAACTGTAGCCAGACTGATTTGGAGAAAGAGACAATACAAATTAACAATATTACGAATGAGAGAGCTTACGTCACTACAGATTCTATACTCTTGTATTAAAAGGACAAGAAAGCAATGTCATGAAATAAACAGAAAAAAAATTCAATTCATACTTCCCAGCATATACAAAATTAACTTAATAAACAAGTCATATTCCTAAACGTAAAACCTAAAACTATAAAATTTCCAAAAGAAAACAGGAGAAAACCTTTGTGACCTGAAGTTAGGGAAAGAGTCCTTAGCTATGACACTAAAAGCACAATCCATAAAAGAACAAATAAATAAACCGGATTTCATCAAAATTGAAAACACCTGCTCTTTGAAAGAAACTATTAAAAGAATGAAAAGAAAAGTCACACACTGGGAGAAAATATTTGCAAATCTATCTGTTAAAGGACTTGTATCCAATATGTACAAAGAATTCTCAAAACTCAATAATAAGAAAATAATCAACCCAGTTAAAAAATAGACTAAAAATTTGAACACTCACCAAAGTAGATATACTTATGGCAAAAAAGGACATGAAAAGTTTTTTCAACATTAGTCATTAGAGAAATGCAAATTAAAACCACAAAGAGATAATTGTACATACCTTTTGGAACTGTGAAAATAAAAACACTGATCATATGGAGTTTTGGCAAGGATGTGGAGGAACTAGAGCTCTTACACACGCTGGGGAGGATGTAAAATAGAGAACAGTTTGGCAGTTTCTTAAAGAGTTAAACACCCACCTCCCACATGACCTAGACATTTGACTTTTAGGTTTTTATCCAAGAGAACAAAAAGCAAGGTCCACACAAATACTTGATACTGATGTTCAGAGAAGCTTTACCCGTAATAGCCCCCAAAGTGAAAACAGTGTGAATGTCCATCAGCAGATACATGGATCAACAAATTATGGTATATCCATACAATGGAATATTACTCAAAAATAAAAAAGAATGAACTACTGATATACAGTACAACATGGATGCTTCTCATAATCACTAAGCCAAGGGAGACAAGTGAGACCAAAAAGTATACAAACAATATGCTTCCATTTACTTAAAATTCTAGAAATTAAAATATAGTGACGGGAGATTAGTGGTTGCCTGCATATGCAGAAGGAAGAAGGGTGGGCAGGAGAGATTACACAGGGGCAAGAGGAAACTTTGGAGAATAATTAATGCTCACATAGACATATTTTTTGTGTTGATAGTTTCACAAGTGTATACATATGTCAAAACATGAATGTACTGTATTTCAATTATAACTCAATAAAGCTGTTAAAATGGCCCTTAAATATATGAAAATATGTTTACTCTCGCTTATTATAAGAGAAATGCAAATTAAAACTATACTGAGAAACTATTTATCACCAATCAGATTTTCAAAACATTTAAAATACAACCACACATTCTACTTGGGAGGCTGTGGGTCAAAAGTCACCCTAATACAGAGCCAGGAGAGATGCAATCAATGCAACCTTCATGAAGGGGTCTTTGGCAATACACAGCAAAACTACGTCTATGTTTGTCTTTTCACCCAGCATTCTCATTCCTAAAAAGTTACCCTGAATATGTATTTCAAGCAATGCAAAAATATATACCTCCTAGGTTATTCATTACAG